>NC_138993.1:16944309-18211309 GCF_964341445.2 Mesoplodon mirus
AAAAGCTTGGAAATACATCAAAATATTATTGTATGAGTTAGGACAGTGGGATGATTGGTGGCTTCCTTTCTTTCCTATTTTATAATTTTTCTGCTATATTTTTTTTTTTTTTTTTTTTTTGCAGTATGCAGGCCTCTTACTGCTGTGGCCTCTCCCGTTGTGGACCACAGGCTCCGGAGGCGCAGGCTCAGCAGTCACGGCTCACAGGCCCAGCCGCTCTGCGGCATGTGGGATCTTCCCAGACTGGGGCACGAACCCGCGTCCCCTGCATCGGCAGGCGGACTCTCAACCACTGCGCCACCAGGGAAGCCCTCTGCTATACTTTTATACTACATATGGTTAAAAATGCTTAAAAATAATGAAAATCATTTCACTTATGCACAATATCACTTATGTATTATTCTTATATGGAATTCTTATGAAATATTTAACCTGAATTCAATCATGAAGAAACAAGTAAATAAAACAAGACAGTAGGATATTCTGGAAGACAATTTCCCTGAACTCTTCAGAAAGACATATGTCATTAAAAAAAAAAAAAAAAGCAAAGGCAGGAGAAATGAGAACTGCACTATGATAAAATATGTGAATCTTGATTGGATCCTGCATCAGAGGAAAAAAATATGAAAGTCAATTTTGGGAAATTTAAATAGGGCTTGCATATTATATGATATATGCTAATGTTTCTACACTGTGATAAAGAAAATGTCATTATGTAGTAAACTGCCCTTATTCCTAGGAAATGCATGCTGAAGTTATGAGTGACATGTTATGATATTGGCTATATATTATATCTGTATATCTATCTATTTACCTCTCTATGAGAGAAATAAAGCAAATACAAATAAATAAATTATAATATTTCAAAGCTGCAAGAAAGCTTGAGATCTAATCCAAATGATACACAGAGAAATCAAGTGAATGAAAGGTTGCAGTGAACAAGATCAAACCCACAGACAGACAAAATAGCCTTAATATAATTAGCCAAGTTATATATTTTTCCAAATATTACATTTTCTGAAGTAATAGAAGGTTCTTCTGCTAGAGTTTCAGTGACTGAAATCTTCTGTCGCTGAGAGAAATAGGATGAGGTTTTTAAACATTATATTAATAACATTATGTATGGCCTAAAAGTTTTAAGTTTTTAACTGATTTTACATCTGTTAAGTGCTTTGGGTCTCACAAGAAGTCAATTGGAAATGGTCATGTAGTCTTATGGCATACTTTTACTGTGATTTATTTTACACAGATTTATTTCTTACTTCTACAAGTAATTCCCAGAGGACTGAAACCATGTCATTCAAACATATATGTATTTATACTTGCGCATTTTATTCCCTGACTGCCTGAGATGCTCAGCACTGAGCTCTGATTTGAGTCACTTCTCACTACTACTTATTTGATTCAGCAGGTAACACAAGTATAAGATGTAGTCTTGCCCTGATTACTGTAGCTTTCTAGTATAGTCTGAAGTCAGGGAGCCTGATTCCTCCAGCTCCGTTTTTTGTTCTCAAGATTGCTTTGGCTATTCAGGGTCTTTTGTGTTTCCATACAAATTGTGAAATTTTTTGTTCTAGTTTTGTGAAAAATTCCAGTGGTAGTTTGATAGGGATTGCATTGAATCTGTAGATTGCTTTGGGTAGTAGAGTCATTTTCAAAATGTTGATTCTTCCAACCCAAGAACATGGTATATCTCTCCATCTATCTGTATCATCTTTAATTTCTTTCATCAGTGTCTTATAATTTTCTGCACACAGGTCTTTTGTCTCCTTAGGTAGGTTTATTCCTAGATATTTTATTCTTTTTGTTGCAATGGTAAATGGGAGTGTTTTCTTGATTTCACTTATCAAGAAAGTATGGTACTGGCACAAAAACAGAAATATAGATCAATGGAACAGGATAGAAAGCCCAGAGATAAACCCACGCACTTATGGTCACCTTATCTTTGATAAAGGAGGCAGGAATGTACAGTGGAGAAAGGACAGCCTCTTCAATAAGTGGTGCCGGGAAAACTGGACAGGGACATATATAAGTATAAGATTAGATCACTCCCTAACACCATACACAAAAATAAGCTCAAAATGGATTAAAGACCTAAATGTAAGGCCAGACACTATCAAACTCTTAGAGGAAAACATAGGCAGAACACTCTATGATATAAATCACAGCAAGATCCTTTTTGACCCACCTCCTAGAGAAATGGAAATAAAAACAAAAATAAACAAATGGGACCTAATGAAACTGCAAAGCTTTTGCACAGCAAAGGAAACCATAAACAAGACCAAAAGACAACCCTCAGAATGGGAGAAAATATTTGCAAATGAAGCAACTGACAAAAGATTAATCTCCAAAATTTACAAGCAGCTCATGCAGCTCAATATCAAAAAAACAAACAACCCAATCCAAAAATGTGCAGAAGACCTAAATACACATTTCTCCAAAGAAGATATACAGACTGCCAACAAACACATGAAAGAATGCTCAACATCATTAATCATTAGAGAAATGCAAATCAAAACTACAATGAGGTATCACCTCACACCAGTCAGAATGGCCATCATCAAAAAATCTAGAAACAATAAATGCTGGAGAGGGTGTGGAAAAAAGGGAACACTCTTGCACTGCTGGTGGGAATGTGAATTGGTACAGCCACTATGGAGAACAGCATGGAGGTTCCTTAAAATACTACACATAGAACTACCATATGACCCAGCAATCCCACTCCTGGGCATATACCCTGAGAAAACCATAATTCAAAAAGAGTCATGTACCAAAATGTTCATTGTAGCTCTATTTACAATAGCCAGGAGATGGAAACAACCTAGGTGTCCATCATCGGATGAATGGATAAAGAAGATGTGACACATATATACAATAGAATATTACTCAGCCATAAAAAGAAATGAAATTGAGCTATTTGTAATGAGGTGGATGGGCCTAGAGTCTGTCATACAGAGTGAAGTAAGTCAGAAAGAGAAAGACAAATACTGTATGCTAACACATATATATGGAATTTAAGAAAAAAAATGTCATGAAGCACCTAGGGGTAAGACAGGAATAAAGACACAGACCTACTAGAGAATGGACTTGAGGATATGGAGAGGGGGAAGGGTAAGCTGTGACAAAGTGAGAGAGTGGCATGGACATATATACACTACCAAACGTAAAATAGATAGCTAGTGGGAAGCAGCTGCATAGCACAGGGAGATCATTTCGGTGCTTTGTGACCACCTAGAGGGGTGGGATAGGGAGGGTGGGAGAGAGGGAGACGCAAGAGGGAAGAGATATGGGAACATATGTATAACTGATTCACTTTGTTATAAAGCAGAAACTAACACACCATTGTAAAGCAACTATACTCCAATAAAGATGTAAAAAAAAAAAACATGTAGTCTTGCCCTAAGAAATGTGCAGTCTCTTGGGAGACCAACGCGTACATGAGCAATAGGGTGACATATTATGATGGAGATCAGCACAGAGTGCTAGAGAGGAATTGAGGAGAGGTGTCTAATCCTAGGTTAGGGGCGGGGAGGGACAAAAGGCAGCAGGCTAAGGGGATGACCTCTTCCCTAGAGCTGCCTAGGATCCTGAAAAATGGTTGCCATTCCTGAATCAGGAAACATGGGTGGAGAAGCGCCCTTTCCTCATTACCTTGGTGTCCCAGTGAGGCGATAATATGCACAGAGGCAACCACCAGACTCTGAGTCCCCTTGGTTTTCCTGTCAGCCCCCAAGGTCATTTGTGCAGACAGGATGGGAGTGCCAATATATGTATCCCTGAGTAGTAATTAACGTTTGAGAAGGACCAACAGGACAGGAAATTTCTTGAGCTATAAGAATGAGAAGAGAAGGATTGGGAAGACTTCCTCCCCACCCTCCACCCCCAGCAGCTGGTATAGGGTGAAAAATTAGAATGAAACTGCTGAAATATCCTTCCAGTTATCCCCAACCTCATAGCATTCCACAGGAGGAATGTCTGAAGAATTTCAAAGGATCAATGTGGGCATTCCAAACAATTCAGTGATTTTATCGTTTCAAAGCAAAGTGCTCATTTTGAATATGCTTATTATGAATTGTTTGTAGACCATTTCCAGCAATTGTCCTTCAGTGGGCTTTCAGTTCTATGGCCTGAGTACATCATAAACACTCCAGCATGTCTCTAACATTTGTATCTGTACACTCCAGACTTCAAAGAAATGAACATTGCTGACCTGGGGCTGCTTTGTTCAGTTGCTTTACAAGAGGCAGAATCACTATAAGCCTACCCAGACTGAAAGAGCCACTTGGCAGAATTCTGATGTTTGAACCTTGAGAACAAACATAGTGATGTATAGGGACAAGTACCATTTTACCATAGGAATTCATAAGAAGAATGAAGCCCGAATGATTGCTTGCAATCTACATTTGTTCACAAATTTTACAAGTCTCCAAAACCAACCGATCTCTCCTACAGATGCTGATGTACCATTTCCAGGGCATGACAAGAGCAGACACAAAAGAGCTTGTCCTGTGCATGTATCTAGGGAATGAAAACACACCATCTCCTTTGCCAGACAGAGATAAGATCTACCCTCCACACTCTGGTCTGCATGCCAGTGGTGTCTCCCATCTGAGGAAGGACCTGATGCAGAATGGACTTAGGGAGGATTTGGGACAAGGGAAAGTGTATTAAATACTTGACCGCTGGAACTGCAAAATGCAAAGACAGGAAGAGTTTGTGACAAATCTCTCAAATAGATGGCAAAACCTTGAGTCACTCTTTGGAATATCATTTTGGTAAATAACAAACTCTTGTAGGGGAGTGGGTCAATTAGGGAAATGATTTAAAATCATTTTGGAGATAGGGCTGGTGAGTAAGATTAACATTAGCATGGCAGAGGGCATATTCTAAGCCAGAAATGAAATGTACTGGGAGGTATGTGTGTGTATGTATGAGAGAGAGAGAATGAAACTGTGAAACCATGATAAAATGGAAAGAGAGCCCCCCCTACACAACCCTACAACCCTATCTTGGCTCTAAATTCAACGCTGAGAAAAGGAGTGCCAAAAACACTTTGAGTAATGATGTTATCATTTAAAAAGATCTTAATTCTTCAGAGAGACTACTCTGGAGAACTAAGGGCAGTGCTAATTAGATTTGCAGGTTTGGGAATGTTTGTTTAAATAATGAATCTTCATATGTCTATTATAGATCTGTGGAAATAAACAAAAACTACTCAAAGGGGAACACACTGGCTATTTATGCAGCTTGTTGTCGAGGGAGCCAGCCCTCATCACTAGCCTTTGGAAGAGACTCCTAGGCAGGCAGAGGCGTCAGAAGGCTTCAGAGTGAAAAAAGAGAAGGTTTCAGGTACGCTGGTTGGAGGTTGCTGAGCAACCTGGAGCTGGGCAAACTAGAAGCAGGGCATATGATGGGATGGGTTTGGGGAACATGTTTGATTTTCTCTGATTGGTTGTGAGTTGTAAATGGAGGACAAAAAATAGGGAAGCTGACAGTCATTGACCAGGTCCTTCATTCTGGGCCAATTGATGCAGAGTTTGTGGGTCAGAGCTCTCTGGGCATGTATGGGTTGCACTGTCCATTTGCATGCTCCCTTGGGCTGATGCAGGTCCCCAAAATTTGTATTGGGTGCCTGAAGATGTCTGTTTTCCTTGGATTCTTCCAATATTCGCCCATTTATGCTTGAGGCAATGGGTACCACATTAAAACCTCTGAAAAATACACCATATGGTCTAGGAAATTTCTACAGGTCTCAGCTAGTCCCTCCACTCTGACTGTTCACTTTATGCTTTGACCTCATAGCTGCCTATTCTGCGCTGATCCTCTTGGACTGCCCTGTTGAAGCCTCCTAATTCTGGGTCTTGACTCTGATTGTGGAATGTCAGAGGAAATATGGGATAGATTCTTTCACCCCACCTCTCACTGGGCTCAGACTAGCCCTCCAGAACCTCACCAACTGTATTTCCCAACCCATTCATCCAGGAGGAATATCAGATAGGGATATTTTATAAAGCTAAATGAAAACCCTAAGGCTATCTAGACAGTTACTTATGATACACTGCATGCTTAAAATCAACTTTTAAAGTATGGCGTTCATGCAGATAAAAACTGGGAGCCCACTCTCAAAAAGCAAGAGAAGAAAATGAACTGGGGGCATCTATCAGGACCACCACAGAACTGCCTTTTGGCTGTGACAATCAGAAACACCAACTCCATACTTGGTCTGTTTTCTCTAACGCAGGCATACTCAAATCCATAGAGCAACTGTATTCTTTTTTAAATCACACGTAAACTTCCTAATCAAAAGCCCGGCTGCAAAACCCAGGAGGGGGGATTCCTAAGGTTGGGCTGAGAAAGAGGAATGTGGTTCGTGAGGTTCCTCCATCCTGAGGACCAGTGGCCCTTCTCTCCACTGTGCTCTTGGGTGTTATACTGCTTTCCTGTGAAGTTTCATATTGGTTTTTAAAATGGTATCACTTACAAGCAAGTCCTCATGCTGTCTAGGGCCCAGCTACTCTCAAGACTTGTTGACGTCTATTCCCCATGATAAACTCTCCACTGAGGATGGAAAGGTATTTTTGCTTTTCCTTTCAAAAGGAATAAACAGAACAAAGGAGAAGAGGAAAAGAAAGACTGGGCCGGGAGAGCTGTCCTGGCAGAGTGCTTAGTCATCAGGATGCCCAGGGCCAGATGACTCCATTACAGGCGCCACATTCCTAGTTTCCTCAGGAGTCAACTGAGGAACTGAATTGACAACTGAATTCTGTCTTCTCCCTCTTTGTGGAAACCTAGTCCCTGGATGGTTTTACAACTGACAGCAATGTTAGTTCATGCTCCAGTCTCTCCCTGTGACAGTTTACAGAGAAGGTGGGTGGACAGATGGAGCTTGTGAAGTTCTCTCCTCACCAGACTGTTGATCTGCCATCAGATGAAAGTGATAAGGAACAATGGGGACTAGAAGAGATCACTGACATTAGTTGCTTCTTTTTTTTTAAACATAAGTAGACTTTGAATCAAATTATCTAGGAGTGAAAGGAGGAGAAGTAAAAATAGGGTAAGTTGGGAAAATAAAGTTCTGTATAAAGCTGTTTTCATTAGTAAACATAACTCGCTTGTCAGCTCCATTGGTAAGGTCTAAGATTGCAGGCTGCTACACACACACCACGTAGAACACTCTGGGCCATGATGCCAGGAGCTACAGGCCTAGTCCTGAACAAGCTCTGGGGCCCTGGGTTTGGGGCTCTAGTGGGGGTGGAAGTGTTCATGCAGGAGCACCCGCCTCCTTGCACTGCTCTTGTCTCCTGAGGCTCCTGACGCAGCAAATGAAGGCGATAGAATAATTGGGTTTTAAAAATATGTCTACCTATATGACTAGCAAGAAATCTGTGGGTTGATATTTTAGCCCCGCTTAACTATCCACTTCCCCAGTCATCTCTCATCTCCTAGTTTTAACATCCACTGATGACCCATGCTGGAATCAGTTATTTCACTAGGGGCTGTATTTAATTCTATCATTCCTTCAACATTTATTACATGGCATTCTTCTATAAAAATTGTTTTTTCCTTTTTAAAAATTTATTTTAAACATGCGTTTCCTTTGTGACTCTCAAGTCATCTGTGGGCTGATTTTTTAACATTCGCTACAAGATAGTGGAATAAAATTGTGAACATGCTGCACGTTCAAGTCAATGTTTCTCCCCCTATCTATTCACATCTTTTTTTTTTTTTAAAGGCACAGTGCTAGGTGCTTTCATGGTGTTATAATTTAATATGCATTTATCTAACACATATTTATTTAGTGTCTACTATGTGCCAGACACTGTTCCAGGCTTGAAACACAGCAGTGAACAAATTAGAAATCCCTGCCTCATAAGCTTCATTCAGGAGAAGACAGGCAGGTTACAAACAGAATAAATTCGTAAAATATATATGTTAAGTGGTGATGAGTGCTATGCATAGCACTTAAAATAAAGTAGGAAAGGAGAAAAGAAATTGAGGCAGGGAAGGAAGAGAGTTCACAATTTTGAATAGGATCCATAGGATCTCTGAGAAGAAGATAATTTGAGTAGAGACACTAAGAGTTAAGGGTCCAAGGCCATGCCAACATCTGGGGAAGGGCACTCCAGGCAGGGGAAATAGTATATGCCAAAGCCCTGGGGCAGGCATGAGCCCAGCCTGTGTAAGCAATAACAAGAAGGCCAGCACGGCTAGAGGGGAGCTTACTAGGGAAAGAGATCAGAGAGGAGGATGGGGCAGCAGATTCTGGGGGGTCTTTTTTGTGGGCCACTGTCAGGATTTTAGCTTTTACTCGGAATGTTACGGGCAGCCTTTGGAGGATTTTGAGTAGATGAGTGACATTATGTGACTTACATTTCAACAGGTCTCTTTAGCTGTTGATTATCCCAACACTCAAAGAGAAGCCTGCTACTACCCTCTTTTTACACAAGAAGGAATCAAGACTCACAGAGGTTAATAAGTGATGTGCTCCTGGTCACCACCTATTAAGGAGTAAATCCGTGATTCAACCCGGACTGTTTACTATCGGTTTATAAAATAAAGGAGACTAACAAACTTTATTATTAAGGAAAAAAGTGGGATTGGGGGTTATCTGTGCCAAGGGATAGCATAGCTCCCCAGCCTGTGTGTTTCTGAAGACTCCTTCTCCATTTTCTTCTCTGTTTGGCAACAAATGCTAAGATGCTTAGCATCAGGGCAAAGCTACGCTATTAATCTCGCCTTTTCTCACTGAGGCTTCTTGTGATTCCAAAAGATGACATTTCTAAAATCGTGAGGGGAATAAACTTAAGGCCATAGAGCATGTCTCTTAAGAAGACAGTTTCATGAGCTGTAAAAAGTAATCATGGTTTGTCAAGTCAGCAAATCTCTCCCCTTAGACCTTTCAACCATCACTAATGCCTGTTTTGGAGAGAGCTCGCTTTTGTTCTTTTCCTTCTCAAAGCTGTTGGTGGGGAGAACTATTTCTTTACCAGAGCGCCCTGAATGTCAGCCCTGACCACTTGGGGTGGATGGAGGATTTCACTCAACAGTTTCTTCTTGGCCTCTCAAATGGGGAGAGGGAGGCTGCTAACCAAAGAATTGTAATAGCAGTTAGAAGATGGTAAATTCCACAGAATAACTCAAGGAAAGTCCAGTTTTCCCAATAATCAAATGACAATCTTGGTAAAAAATAATTTTTTTTCTGCAATCTTTTCTATATTGCACTGGTCTATTTCAGAAGAATCAGCTTGCAAGCATAATTAATACAAAAATAAGCATGTTCCCCCTTTTTTAAAAAAAAGAATGGCATAATTAATACAAAAATAAGCATGTCCCCCCGCCTCCTTTTTTTTTGCGGTACACGGGTCTCTCACTGTTGTGGCCTCTCCCGTTGCGGAGCACAGGCTCCGGACGCGCAGGCTCAGCGGCCATGGCTCACGGGCCCAGCCGCTCCGCGGCATGTGGGATCTTCCCGGACCAGGGCACGAACCCATGTCCCCTGCATCGGCAGGCAGACTCTCAACTACTGCGCCACCAGGGAAGCCCGTTCCCCTTTTTTTTAAAAAAAGAATGACATAATGACATATAAGCAATGCCATATTTAACAGTGACTGGAAATGTAAGCATACTTTTTGTACGCAGATTATATAAATCTGAGTGTGATTTGTATCTATTATTGAGTCTTTGATGCTGAGTGTTTTGGCTGGAGCAAGAATTCTTTATAAGCAGGGCAAGGGCCATGTTCTGTCATTTAGGTATATAATAAGAGAGTGTGGATCCCAGCTCTCTGCTTTGCCAAAATACCCATTTGGATGAGGGGCATGACCAGGTGGCTCATGCCAGTGTAGCCTGCTCTGTGGTCAGAGCCAAGATTATGAATTGTGCTCACACAAGATCTCATTTGAGACTCATAATGAGCCCAAGGAGTGGCCGTCATATCTTCTTCCTTACAAGCAGGGCAAAAGGCTCAGAGAAGTAAGCAACTCATCTGAGGATGCTCAGCAAAGAAAAGGTAGATTTGGGATTCCAACCCGGTCCTTCTGAGTCTAAAGCCCAAGGACTTTGGGTATCCTGCACTGTCAGTGTGGCGTTGCTACAGCTCTGATTTAAAAAGCAAACTCCTGGGACTTCCCTGGAGGTCCAGTGGTTAAGATTCCGTGCTTCCATGCCATGGGGCGTGGGTTTGATCCCTGGTTAGGGAAGTTCCGCATGCCACGCAGCACGGCCAAAAAAACCAAAACCAAAAAACACCTTTAAAAAGCAAACTCCCCATCATCCCCTATGATCCTTCTCAGGACCTTTTGGTTGTTGAAGATGACCAAGCACCAGCTGTACGTTCGGTAGCCTGCCCAACTATTTCATATGCCTGGAATGGTGTCCAGGTCTAAACCCCACTGCGAAGAGACTAGTGAATTGAAAGTATCAGTTGGACTCTATTTAAGGACTGTAAGAGGTTTTTGTCTTAATGACTTAGCTAATCATTCAGCTATAAAGGTTTTCTACCAAGCTGTTCCTTTTCAACAGAGCTTTAATCATTTTCTTGAAGATTTCTATGAGAGAAAAAGGGTTCAGTGACCAAAAGAGTTTATTTCATACTCCCTACGATATTCTAATCTCAAAAATTCACAATGTACTTGGCAATGAAAAAACTCTGGAAATCCCACAGCAATAAACAAACAAAATTTTAATTTTGTTTAGCACACAATTTCCTCACCTTACTTGAGGATAGTCTTTGCCTGTGTAATCTCTGTTAACATCTCAGAAAATCTAGTTCCATGGAATATGCTTTAGAAACTCTACCAGAGGTTCCCCTCTAGAACAGAAGTACCTTTAGAAGAGAGCTTTTTGTTTCTCTTATTTATTGCTGAGTGCTAAGTTTCTAGAATAGTGCCTACCATATAGAAAGTAGTCAATAAATATCGTTTGAATAAATGTATAGATACTTCTCCTTAATTTTAGCTTTGGTCTTCTAATGTTCTAGATAAACTCATCACATGAAAAATTCCATAATTAATCATTTAATGTCAGTTGAACAAAGACCACACTGATGGAAACATTTATGGCAAACCCTCTAAATGAAATGTCTAAAAAATTTTTTTTCTATATTGCTTATAATATTAAAAAGTAAAGGCCATAGTGTACTAGCTAAAGATCAAATTAAAATACTAAACTAAGTATTTTTAACATGGTAAGCCTGCAAGACACCCAAATTTTTGGAAGAAAAGTAAAAACTTTGATCATTCTGATACCCTGCACACAGATACCAAGTATCTTTATATTGAAAACAGCTGCTTGACTGGCCATTTTTCACACGTCTTCCAAATGTTGGATGCAGAGAGGACTCCATTGCTGCAAACCTTTCAGGGAAAGGAAAACAGTAATGTTTCCCCTTCCTTGATTGGGTGTTGTAAGAATTCAGATTGTTTTCAAAGAAAATAGCATAGACTACACAATACCAAAATCTGGTTGATTTGACCTCATAAGCAAGGAATATTTTTAAAAGCCAGTAATATGTTAGAATTTTAGAGCAAAGCAGGCCTTAGACATCATTCAGCTCAGTGCCATCATTTGATGGATGAGTAAAGACTGAAAGTAATAGAGTGACTTTTCCCGACTTATGTAGCTTGAACTGATGGTGCTGGGAGTTACTAAATCCGAGCTCTGTAGTTCCAAGACATTTTCTCTACAACACTGCTCCCTTTCTTACTGTGGCCTTTCTGAGAGTTGTCATGCAGAATTGGCCCCCAGGTATCAAGAGCTTGGGATGAGATGCTCAGAAATGGGAGGGTCCTCAAGACTATGTAACGTCACCCTCTTATTTCCCAGTTGAGAAATATGCAGAGATCAAGTGTGGACAGCTGGAATAATTACCCAGTGAATTCAGTATTCTTTAGAGCAGCACTTTCTGAAAGAACTTTCTGCAATGATGGAAATGTCTAAAACGGTAGATTGAAATACAGCTAATGCAACTCAAGAACTGAGTTTTCAATTGAGGTTTTAATATAAATAAGTACAGGTGGCTAGTGGGTACCATATTGGACAGCAAGGCTTTAGAGGGCTAGTCTAGATAAAATAAATTCACTGGGCTTGTTGTACCTTCCTCTACTAGCATTTGTTCATGCCTAAACTACCAAAAGGTACCACTTGTTAGAGCATTGTGTTATATACATTTTATAAATACCAGGAGTTCAATATGAGAAAATGAGAAGAAAAAGCATCTCCATTTTTGATTACACAAGTAGTACTAGATTCAATATAAAAGTCATCATAAACAGTCATTTTGCTTGGAATAAATCTATCTTTTCTATAGTCCTGGTAAGGAAGTAAAAACATGAAAATGTATACTAGCTATCTATAACCCTCCCATGTCTTTTTATTTTTGAACTGTTCAGATGATTTCTAAGATAATTACAAATTATTTATTTCTAAGTATAACCTCTAAATAATTTGTTAAGGCCGATCTCTTAGCTGCTTTCTTGCAGAGATATGCGCTAACCACATCGTTAAGAAAATAAGCAGGGGAGTTTTGCTTCCTTCTGCCGTGTATTGTCTCAGAAGCTAACTGAAACATCTCAACTTGCCTACCAGCTAGCTGTGTCCTGTATCCAATTAGTTTCAGTCCATTATTAGAAAAATAGGAGCATTGTTGAACCGAGAGCTGCATGCAATATTTAGATTTACAAATTAATACAGTATAAAGGCTTCCTCAGAAACTTTCTTGCTTTGGTCTGAAAGACTGGCTCCTTCAAATGATACCAGTGATTACCGACATCAGACAGTGAGCCACAAAGAAGTCAGGCGGTGGACACTCAGAGAACTGATTCAAAGAGGGGGTGGTGCTAGCTCCATGGCCTATTACTATGTAATGGGCTCAAAAGGCTCATGTTCTTGTCTCCTTACATGCTTTACCAGACAATTAGGCTTTCTTGTCCTGCTAAAGTCTGGCCTTGAAGACTTGTTTTTCGATGTCCGTCTTCCAAGAGAAAACAAAAAGTTTTAACTAGATGAAATTGGCCTACGGGAGTACTTCCCCAGCTTTCAGGTGGCTGAATCTCCTCTTTTTAAAATAGCCTTGGTGTCTGCAGAAGCCAAGACTGGTCTACCGATAGGATCCTCCACTTGCCTCACTGGTAGCAGGAGAAAGCCAGTATAGATAAAAACTGGAAGTTCAAGATTTGTTCTACTGTCCAATTTTGTCTAAGACTCTTTGCTTGATAACGGGGAGGGTCACAAGCTTGGAATCAGAATGGAAGCTGCAGACTTTATCTCTAGAGAATTTGTGGTGAAAACTGTGTGGGTAAGTACTTTGACCACAGAGAAGATGAGGAGACCAGATGAGTCCCATGGGTCCATGAGCACGGAAAACTGTTTATGGACCATTTTTTGGACATACATGAAAGACGCCAAAGCAAATTGTAACAAAGCTTCTAAAAGTTGAGACACTCTTTGATGTGACTCATTAATTCAAGGAAAAGGGAAAATCATATACAGAAATTATAAAAAAAACTTTGTCACATTATTTTTGATCCAAATCAAGATTCCTAATGTTAAAATAAATATTTTGTGTTTGCATGTGTGTAGGCTGTATTTTGAGTCAGTAGATGAATATAGATGTCTGAAAACTGGCATGTCAAATCGTTCAGTCCAAACCTCCAGGTATTCCAGCAGGGAGTATTATTTTCCGCAATCAAGCAAAAGAGAAGATACATATTTGAATATTTTACTGACTTGTGAATACAGATCATTACTTCTAACAATCAGGCAGAAAATAGCATCTTGGTTCAATATAATGCCACATGGTATATAATAACAAGCTGCTTTGAAATGTAATTACTTTTATAGAAATATAATCCTTTCACATTTTGTTTTGTTGACAAATATACCAGGCAGCTGCCAGAGGAGTGTCAATGGAACACTTTTCTCAGAAGCATATGCTTCACTTTAGCCAAGAAAAAAAGAAAAAAAAAACTTGATCAATGTGTATGTGTGTATCATGAAACACTTAATCAGAAAGATATACAGTTCTTTCTTTTCCATAATCATGAGACCTGAGATTTTCTCGAGGGAAATGTTCCAACATGAGAAAGAAAATACATAGTTCAAAAAGCCCATGTTTTCAATTTGCTGCCACATGGTTTAAATTATCTATGTATTTATTAAGGGCACTAAATAGGCAGCTTAATTTAGGGAGAGGGGTCATTCAAGTTGAGAAAAATCATGTTTAATCCCTTAGCTCACTGCAGGTTGATTATGCTTTTTAAATGCATACAGCCTCAGCTAACAAAATTCCCCATGATAAGAAGGTCCCCTGTCTGCTTCTAAATTCGTTGGCTGCCAATAACAATGGAAACTTGTTAAGATCCTGGCTCCAGGCCCAGCCTCTCTGGGTATCTTCCAAATTAGGGATTTGTCAGTTACTTTCTCTTTATGTTGCCAGTGTGCTTGCCTCCAATTTGGGGGTCGCCCTCTCTGCTCCTGGCATACCATGTGTTTGTTACATTACTATATGTGGAAACAAAAGGACCAGGGCATCAGAGTTCCTTTCCTTGCATGATAAGTCTGCCTTGGTTTTCTCTCTGGACAGGGGATTCAGTAGGTCTGAGAGGAACCAGGAGGAAGACATGGTTAGATGTCAGGAGTTGGAAATTTGAACACTTACTGGATATTTGATGACCTTACAGAATTTTAATATTTTTAGGCATAATAATGCAATAGTTATGTTTTTCAGAAAGAATCCTTATGTTTTAAAAATACAACATGAAATATTTTAGATGAAATTATATAATGTCTGTAGTTTGTTTCCAAATAATATGGAATGAAAAAGTAGATGGGGATACAGCTGAAACAAGACAGGCCATGAGTTGATAATTGTTGAAAGTGGTTGATGGGTACAACAAGTTCATTAGATTATTATGTTAATTTTGTGTACATAGTTGATATTCTCCATAGTACAAACTAAAACAAAATGCCAAAAAAGAAAAAACTGAAGAAAAAAAGTGCCTGATAAGAATCTAAGATCCCCAAATAGCCCTTTTTGGACTATCAACAAATCTTAAAGAAACAAGGTGAGAATCCAAGAAGGCTTGAAAACCTGACTTTCAACCTTTGTTTAGCATTTATGAAACAGTATGTTGCTGCTCTGTGCTTTGCCCTGAGTGTTATACGACTCTAGTGTTTTGTATTGTATGGTTCTCTGTTCTATCAACATTGCTGGGGAAGACCCATAGGCTGAGAAACTCCTCTCTAGAAGGCTTAAAGCGTGGCTGAGGATTATCAGCCTCCCTTCTTGGGTCTCCAACCTCCGTATCCCATATTCACAGGGCTGAAACGCCCTGGGTCATTTCTCCATGGCCCCCAAACACAGCACAAATGGATTCTCTGCATGGATCTGGCTCCAGATACACACAACCAGTCTTCAAGTTCCACCTATTTTTATTTTCAACCCACCCCGTGTGGCCAGACAATGGCAGGAAGCGTTTCTCCCAGTGGCCCCCAGTTGCCTTCCTTCCTCCTCAGTTTGTTGCTGTGGCTTTGGTTGTCTTAGACCCTCTGTGTGCTAAAAGCAGCCCCTTTCAGGACTTCCTGAGACTCCGGGCTATGTCCTTCCCTGCTCTGAGCAGTTATTTTGACGACCAGAGCGTGGACCCCATTCTTAAACAGACCCAGCACTGTCAGCTGAAGACCTGGGTGACAGCCCCAGGCATAGGCTTCTTAGTCTTGTGCCCAATTCCAAAGGCAGGAGGCACTCTGCCTTTCTTAGGGCAGCTCCTGCAAGCCTCATCTTGGAGAGTTAGCCCTGATCTTAGACAGTGGATACCATGGGCTTCAGAGTTTGACATTAAAAATTCCTGCAGAGTGACCTGGGCCTCAGCAGAATATCTTCTTCCTTGGTTTGGCCTGAGGTACCTCTATCCAACCACTTCAAACAAAGGTTCTTGAGAAAAAAGGAACAGAGAAGTATAAGAACAGACCATCACTAACACACTAAACAGTAGATCAAGCCTGAGCAGAGGAAATCACTCACATCCTGTACCAGAAACTCTAGTGCTCAAGTACTTCTCTCACTTGACATCACATTTTACTTTTATTCTTGAGGGTACTAAGAGGTTGAATAAGAAAAAGACTGGTTTGAGAAAAATGAGATTGACCTGGCCCTAACCAGCCACTAACCAGCCCCCTTCCAGCAATCTGACTTTGGATGTACTTTGTTTCATTCATTTATCCAACATCCAGCACCTACTATGAGTCAACAGTAGTACTAGGCACTTCAGGGACAACAGACACAGGTAAGAAATGGGCTTTGTTTTTAAGAAGTCCACGGGAAAGCAGACCCATAAATAAAATATAAGCCACCCAGTATTGTGAGATTTATAGTACAGAGTGCTAGGGCGTAGGGTCCAGGGATTTCCAAGAAGGGACTGGTCTACTCCACCTGGCTAATGGAGAAGAGGATGATCGACAAGGGCTCACTGCACCTCAGTCTTCCTGTGTTATCGTAAGGAAGTCAGACTAGAGTATCTATAATTATTATTCTTCTAGAAGTGTAAGTGTCTCTGAATTTATATAACTAGGGTACCAAGGCACAGAAGTGTTGGTGACTTGCCCATAGTCCTACAAAGAGTGTGTGGCAAGGCCAAGGCTAGGACAGGGGCTTTGTGACTGCTGGCTCAGAGTTCCTTCTATCAGGCACTAACTCAGTCTCAGTGCTAAGAGTCACCTTGCAACGTGAATTAATTCAAATATGCCTGCTTATTTCATCCAAAACAAGACTGGAAAAATCACCAGTGGTTGCCAGATTGAACCTAATTTTGAATGAAGGGAAAGAACTGTTCTTCAAACTCTCTCCATTTTCCTCGCAACACTGGGGCTCTTTGCAGAAGTCCCTTACGGTAAAAAACAAAACAAAACGTAGTGCTCATTCCAATAAACTTGCAGTCAACCCTAGCCCAGAAGCAAAATCCCATGCAGAGAATATAACCCCTTGTTCCTCACAAATCTAAAAGAGAAAGAGATTTGTGAGTAGAGCTTTCAGCTGTGCGAATAGACCATTGTTGGGCGTCTTGTTGAAAATTCTACTTTAGAACTTGCTTTTTTTCCACTGATACCCTAAATTTTTTCCTTGTGTACCTATCAGTAGCAAAAAGGAGAGTTCCAAAACAGAAATGAGAGGAAGAGAGTGAGGAAGACAGAGGGAGAGAAAGAGAGAGGAAAAATGCACTGTGGAATTCAAATGAACCTGTAGCTAATGACATCTGCACTTTGCCAACTCCAGTCTGTCCATACTCTATAAAAATGCCACATTTAGGAGTGTAATGAACCTTGATTCTTTGTCAGATTAGTAAAGGTTTCACCATCTGACTCTAGTGTTTCTAATGCTTACATCTCAAAGGCTCAAAGTTGAGCGAGACTGGGATCATAGAATAAAGGACCAAGTACACAATCCCTTCTGGATTGCTCACCTTCTGGATTCTAAGACCTCAGTTGGAAGTGTGGCTGATTGCTAATTGTGTCTCCAAATCTCTTCTCCCAATTTTAGCTGAGCACATGGATGTCCGGGTAACTACTTCATTTCCTATCTTTTCTTGCAGCTACGTGAAACCAGTGACTGGGTCCCCACCAATAGGATACAATCTGAGATGGCGTGTGACACTTTTGGATCTTGCATTTAAGATAATTGGTGGGTGCTCCCCCACAGATTATTTCCGCCTTCTCATTGTCTGTAAAACAATGAGAATGGAGTGTCACTCTGAAACCAGAAATGGAAGCCATGTGTTAAGAATGTCAGAGTCTTCTTACTGGCCCTGAACCATTCTTATCTGAGCAGTAAAGTGAGAGAGAAATAAATTTCCATCTGATTTACACCACAGTACTGTGGGGTGTCTTCGTTATAGCAGCTCCCCTCTACCCTAACGACCCCACGGTTTGAGGTCAGAGACCAGCCTATAGACCTATCCATGCTTTCTCAGGGACACAGTCTCACTTTGGCATTGAGAGTGGGCAAAGCAGAGCTCAGCCAACTTCAGAGAAGTTACCACATGAAGTATTCATTTCTAGATATCTGTCCTAAGGAAATGGTGCAATCATGAAAAAATCAACATGGTATGTATTCGTTATGAAACTAAGAATTGAACTCCATCACCTTGAACAACAAGAGTGGGGTGATTAATTAAAATATGGGCTATCTATCTAACATTTTATCTTATTCTAGAAAGGATATAAAGTGTAACCAGTGGGGGGGAAAAATGTTTCTGTAGAATGTGTTCGTGTGTGTGTGTGTGTGTGTGTGTGTGTGTGTGTGTGTGGTGTGTGTGTAGGGAGGGGGTGTGTAGGGAGAGACTATGCATTTTTATCAAGCTCCCCATTATGTTGATATACATGCAGGTTTGAGGAACCACTGTTTCTTTTATCTTAATCACATGATGATTTTATTGAATATTTTAAAAGGCAACAATAAAATTTCCAGGGAAACCTTGCTAAAAATGTGTTTTGAAAGTAGTATAAATAAATGGAAACTGATTCTTTCACATCCGCAAGCTCACCAGTGCCCTCGAACATTTTTAAAACAAAGTTTTAAATATTAAGAGCTCTTTCTTTCTTTAGTTTTTCTCAACATTTCAGCAACCTGTGTCACAGAGAGGAGAATGATGCAGCAAATGAGTAGCAAGGATGAAACGGGTCTATCACAGTGAGTTCTAGCCTCATGCTGTCTGAAAAAAACCAAGAGAACCACTATTTTAGACCCACGTTTCCATTCCAAAGGCAAGGAAAATGAGGCTTCTATAGAATCCACACTCATCTGGGCTCTCGGTCCAAGACTGAATATCAGAGGTATGTGATAAAGGCTCAGTGGATGAATAAATAGATGAATGCCAGTTCTCAGGACTTCTGAACCTTCCCTAATCATTAATGTTGACCATGCAGAACTACAAGTGTTGTTCAAATTACCTGAGCTCTAAACCAGTGGCTTTCAATTTTAGTACATCCAAGAATCACCTACAGAGCTTATTTTAAAAATGTGTGTCCCTGGGCCTACCTCCAGAGGGTCTTACTAAGTAGGCTTAGAATGGGGACCAGGAATCTGCATTTTTATCAGCATTCTGGGCAATTCTCTTCTAGGAACATCTTTTGAGAAACACTGCATACATATAATGGGCACAAAATATTGTGGCATTGTTCGCTTGAAAGGAGCTCTACTATCAATCAAAATGGATCACTGACACTAATAAGATTTAGTCACATGATTAATTAAAATTTTGTCCAATATTTAACCAAGAGTAAAGAGTCTGGGAAGCTGGCTCAACTGATGTTGTGGCTGGTACTTTGAAGGTTTCAATGGATGCATATGCTTCTATCTTACCATCTAGACTTCGTCATTGGGGCTGTCTTCAAGTCAGGAGACATCAAAAAAAAAAAAAAAAAAAAGGTAAGTCAGACCAGGTAGCTCTAGCCAGACATTTTAGTGAAAATGGATAATTACAAAATAATTGTTTTTTAAAGGTAAATTTATTCCTGTACCTGTCCCCCAAAGCAGGATGAAGATAGGAAAACATTGATGCAATGGTGGTGTGAGATTATGCTGGGTCAAACATGACTAATGCTGGATCAAAAGTCAAAACAGGAAAGAAATAGGAATAAAAAAAAAAGAACTCCAGAATAAAAGAAATTAATAATAGGAATTAGTATTCTTAGTGAAAGGAACCAAATGTTTAGATTTAACATTGTCACTCCATTCTGGTTTTCTTTGTATCTCTCCTTGAACACTTTTATAAACTTCTCAGACAGAAAAAGAGTCTTTTTGTCTGTTGCTGTCTGCTGGCATGAAAAATATAGCTTTTTTCATATAACAGGAAAATAAGCTACTGACTCTGTTTCCAGGTCTTGTCTGACATTAGTATCACAAACCACACACACAAGGGCCAGTGGTGTCAGCACCCTATGGACAGCCTCTCGTCTTGTCCCCGAGCATCCTTCACAAGGATTTGCCTGCAGGGGTGATAAAAAGCGTGACCACCATCTGAATGCTGTAGCAGGACCAAGGGCCCCACGAGGAGCACAGCCATGTCCAAACGTGTGTACCGTGTGCCTCAATATTGCCAGAGATCCCTTTCAGAGTATTAGGAAACTCCTCAGCAGGGGTCAGAGCCACGAGGGACATTTCTAAGAGACATTCAGAATTTTCCGTTTCTGCTGAATCCATCTTGTATCTTATGCACTAGCCAATCCTGCCTCACAGCTGCATTGAATCCTGAATCCTTCCAGTATTCTTGGAAAAGAATACTCCTCAACCAACATTGCTGAGATTGGCGCCATGATTTATAAGCTGGAAGGAGAAAGCCAGTTTCTTTTCAGTCTTCTCTTGGAGACGGTAGCCCGCTTGCCTATCACCTCACCCCCAGCCCCACTGTTCCCACATCCCACCCACGGGCCTGCTCACCACCATGTGGCAGGCAGTCCTCTACTGCTTTCTCATAATACTAATAAGCCTCATATCCTCCCCCCAACACACCACAAAAACCAAAGGAATGGAATGAAAGCGGGTGACACACAAGGCAGATGTGTGACGAACTCAGATTCTGGAGTCACACGGCCCTGGATTCCAGTCCCAGCTGGTCACTTACCACTGCCTGACCTTGAGCAGCTTATTTTAACTCCCTACACCTCCGTTTCCACCCCAACTTTGAGATTAAAGCGAGGCAACACGCTCAAGGCATTTAGTATGGTTCTAGCAAGCTCTCAATACTGAGCTCTCAGTAAAAGGGAGGTAATAGTAATAAGCATGGGACTAGTAGTCAGGGTGGATGCTGATAAACTGTTTTATCGTGTCATTTCTCAGGCTTTCCACAAAGAAAAGAACACAAAACTCTTATTCCCTGGGGCTGTACATCAAACCAGTACTTGGTAAGCAAGATTCTAGATATTTACAGACCTGACAGGCGTACAGAACAGATCCCTGACTTTTTTGTAGCACTTTGTTCTCTTTTAAACTCTGCCATTTCAATGATGGTTCTCTGGAGAATGCACCATTATTTGGTTTTTAACATTGCCTGTGTAGCCACGCGTTCAAGGGGGCAAAGACTGGCCAGCAGTCCTGGACTCTATTACAAGGCCCCATGAGGCTCTCTGTCCTCTGGCTGTCTGAGGAGTCACCAGTGACGTCAGCCAGATAGCTGCCACCGCTCACAACCCCAGGCTGCTGAAATGAAAAGCGTCCCTACTTTCTCCTCCTTGGCTGTAGCTGGAAAATTTGGAGTCTCTGGGGGTGGGGAGCGTGGGGGGAGAACACAGCCGAGAAAGCCAGTCAGCAGAGGGGGGTAATGGTGCCAGCGATTCATGTCTCTGTGAGTTGCCACAGACACTGTGGGCATTGTTTAAAATCACACAGAAATTGTTCTACACGGCCCTCAATCTTATTAGCTGCCCAGCCACTTTTCCACATTAATCATTCAAACTGACGTGAGTAAATAATACCACATGTGGTCGTGATGACAGTTGTCTCCATAATGTATTCGTCTCATGGTACTCATGGTTTTTGCTAAAAAACAGTGTCAGTAAATGACTTTAGAAAATTCTGCCATCAGAATAACCGGCTGTCTTTATGAAGAGAAGTGTAACACCTTGGAGACTTATGTTGGGAGAAGCCGAAGGCAGGTGAGAGTGGCGTGTTGTGCTCGCAGCCAAATGATGCCTTATGACTCTGATAAGACATAGAAAAAATTAATAGCACCGAGTCCCCAATCTCTGTGCATTTCACACGCACGCGTGCTGCCCCACTCCCAACTGTGTCTGTTACGAGCTTTTTTGCACAGTGCTCAAGCAATCTTTGTTGAAACCAGACGTAATCCTTGGGACAAGCACATCCTTCCTTCTCATCTTCCTTCCTTCCCTCCTCAAATACTGAGTACAGGGCTTGTGCCTAGTTTTGTGCTAGATGCAGGAGATCCCAAGAGGGAATGCACAGTCCTGGTCCTTGAGGAATAGAGGTTGGTAGGGTCTGGGGAGAGGATACACAAACAAACCAGGACCACACAGTGAAACATGTACATTGGGTTCAAATCCCAGATGAACATTATGTACAAATAGTTGAAAAAATTTAGCCATCTTTGTGGGGGTCATAATGCCTTTTGAAATGAGTAGTCTCAAAAGATGTAGGTTGAAGAAGTGGGGGAGGAGTGTGGCTGGGATGGAAGAGTGCTGGCCATCAAAGACACAGTGAAGGTACAGTGCCAGTGGCCAGTGGGTCTGGGACTCAAGCAGAAGACAGAGGCAGCTTTTTAGGGCTGGGCAAACACATGGATCAGAATAAGAACATCCCATAGAAATTTACATGCTTGATAGATTAAGGTCAAAACCATCCTTCCCAGTTGATCCTTGGGGGTTTGGTTGAGGCAAAGCTTAGGAAAATGTTCCTAAATCTTGACTAACCATCAGAATCACCTGAAAACATTTTTATAACCCTACCTCAGACCTGCTGAATCAGTATCACATCAGAGGCCTTGGGAATCTGTTTTTTAAGAGCTAGAAATTTATCCGGAAGCTGCCTTGCAGAGTAACCACACTGACTGTACTGAGACTACCAGCTAACCTGTACGAGTTGACTGAGGAGTGAGCTGAAGCCCAGCCGAGCTCCAGCCTAGTCACGCCCACTGTCAGAAGAGAAAAGCTTTTGAGTCATTAACCCTCCAGTGAAAACTGTTAGTGTTTGTTCCCTCAAGAGTAATTTAAGAGAGAGACCTGCCGTCTGCAGCAGTGGACATTCAGGAGTCATACAGGCAAAGGGGACAGCATAGGTTTAAGACTCTCAGAGTTGGAAGAGGCCATCTAGGCTATGCCTCCACCCAAAGAGAAGTCCACTCAACAACATGCCTGCTCAGTGACCATTCAGTCTTTGCTTGAATACATCCAGAGACAGGAAGCTCACTACCTCCAGAGGAAGCTTGTTCCATTGTGTTACAGCTCTTGCTGAGTCAAAGGAAAACAGGAAGAACTTGTGTAACTTTTTGTAACTTCTCCCTTGCTCTTCCTGCTGAGATTTTGAAGAACATACCTACTTTTTCCTTCAAATATTTGAAATCTCCTATCAGATGCCCCAAATCTTTTCTCACAAGTCAAACTTCCAGACCTTTCCACTACCCACTTTGTAACAGGTTTTGAGACCTTTCTAGATATCATGGCTCTTTTAAGTCACAGTAGGTAGGTCCTCTCCCTCCCCCCTCCCACTGAACCAACACACACAGAGGGCTTCTCTTGCCCATACCCAGCCCATGGTTGCAAAGACAGGGAAGTCTCTCAGGCAGCCTGGGCAATGCCTCTGAGGTGGTGGAGAAACTGAGGTTCCATCTTCCGTCCTCACCCTTGTCAGGACTCTCTGGGGAAACAGCCTGAGCTCCTGGCGCTTCCGGTCATCATAACTACAGCAGACATGAGGTATAAACCTCTCTTCCTCCCCAGAAGGGCAGTGAGCCCTTCTTACAGCGTGCTGAAGGGGTCAGACTCTGTTTCTCAGTCCAGGATTCTGGCCATTTGGAAAAGAAAAAGGAGCTGAATAAATAAGTCTAGTGACTGCTTTCCCACCCGAGGCTCTGCAGCGAGCATTAGCATTTGGAGTCCTCCAGCAGCACTGCTCTCAGTCTGCGTGCAGCCCATTCCATGGTGACCCTCAGCCTTACAAGCAGGGCACAGCTGCAGGACAGGGCTTCGCCTCAGAGCTGGGACAGGGACAGGGTGGTGACTGGCAGTGAGGTGGAAGTTAACAGACACACCGTAAGTAAGCCGCAGCCCAGGTTCCTGACACTGGTTTTCTGAGAAAAAGGAGCTATAGACCCATCTCTCTCTTGTCACCTTCCCCACTCCCCTGCCCCCAAGCGGCATCGGACCTATTTTTGAACACAGCATATGAGGAGGCTCAGACCTCACAGCATGCTTTCTGCATAGCTCACCGCGCAGGGAATCTGTATTGCTCCAGGGGCAGGGACCCCAATCGGCTATTCACACAGATCATCCTGATCCTCGGCACCAAACCTTCTGCCTTGGGCTTAGAACAGAGGGGCCCCACTGTTAAAGCGGGGGTGGGCATCAGAATCATCTGGGGAGGTGTCTGAAAATATTCACGGCTTGGGGGAAATGAAGAGGGTTTGCACTGCAGATTTCACGCGTCCCCTCTTGCTGTGGAGGAGTGTGGACAGGCACACACAGTATAAGTTGACAAACCTCCCCAGCTGACACTTACTTGATGAGAACTGCTGGTTTAGACAGGACAGCAAGTCAAGTCTAAAGTCACCTGTCTCTCATTTACATGAAAGCATACAATAAAAGTGTCACCATCACCAAGGCTAGAAAATCCCTGGAAGCAAACACTTGAAGGCTACCAGGACTTTCTCCCTTGACTGCATGCATCTTTTTCTTTCTCTGCATTTCCATTAGCCTGTCTGGTCAGCTTCATCCCCAAGCTGGGAACATGGCTGCTGAAGTGTTTTAAGTGTGCTACTCCAGAGCTCCTGTTCCAGGTTAGGACTGAAGTTTTTTCTCCAGCAGCAGTCTGACCTAAGGCTCTCGCCATGTCCTTCTGCTCGCCTTGAGGTCTCATAAGCCCCTTCCCATCCCGTCCAAGCAGAGAAGTATGCGCTGGTGGTGAAGAGTAACAAACAGAGACTTAAGCTCTATGGCAGATGCTGTGAGCTGGCTGCCCCACATCCATTCCCCTCTCTTCCTCACTAATAAAACCCCAGTTTTTGTTTGATGTTGAAGCTAGGGATGGCTATGGAACAAAGTTCTGGTTAATGTTATATAAGCTGAGGATTTCTGGGAAAGTTGTTGTTTTCCTCATGCTGCCATTTCCTATTTCTACTTCATTTTCTTTCTGCTTTGGAAAGATAATGTGTAATCTGGTGGTGCAGTAACCGTTTTGCAACTGTGAAGCAAAAAGCTTGCAGATAAAGACCTATGGGTTAAGAGTGGTGAAATGGAAAAATGGAGTGAAACTGGGTCCCTGATGGCATTGTTATAGAGCGCTAGCCTGCCTAATCGGAACTTCAATTGTGTAAGATTTCTATTCTCTGCTTAAACTACTGTGGTCAGGGTTTTTTGAGGTCACTCAATTCATCTATTTAAAAATTATTTATTGAGTACTTACTTTGTGCTAGGCACTGCTCTAGACAAAATGTAACCTCAATGACTTCATGAAACTTACATTCTAGTTGGGGAGGAAAATAAAACAATAAGTCTGTTGTATAATATATGAGATAATCATAGGTGCTAATAGAAAAATAAAGCACAAAAAGAGTTTTAGAAAGTTTAGGGGGAGGGGAATGGAGAGGAAGTTACCTTTTTAGACAGGGTGACCAGGAAATTTTTCATTGAAAAAGTGACATTTGAATACAGACCAAAAGGAGATGAGATAGCCAGCCTTACAGGTGTCCAGGGGAAGAGCTGACCAGGAAAGAGAACAGCAAGTGCAAAGGTCCTGGAGCAAGAGAATGCCTGGTATGTTTAAGCAACAATGATGAGGCCAGGAAAGAGTGAAAGAAGAATATTGAGATGAAGCAGAGAGAAAATGAGCAGCCACAATAAGAGGATCTTCTAGATCATCATAAGGACTTTGGCTTCCATCTGGGTAAAGTGGGGAGCCACTGGAGAGTTTAAGCAGAGGAGTGACATGATCCGACTTTCACTTGAACAGGCTTCCTCTGGTGCCACCTTGAGATGGGGGCAGAAACAAGAAGGCTTCTGAAATAATCTATGGAGAAACGATGGCAGCTTGGACTGGAGTGGCAGCGTGAAGTGGTAAAGAGCAGTGGGATTCTCGGAACAGGATGGCAAAGCCCACAGGGTTTGCGGATGGAGTGAATGTGGAAAGTGTGAGAGGGGAGTCAAGGGGGACTCAGAGGTTTGGACCTGAGCAAATGGGAGAAGGAGTTACCATGAACTGAGTGTGAGAGGACTGACCGCAAGAGAAGGGGGTGTGGGGGGTGGAGGAGCAGGCACTCGGCACAGTCCAGCTGGTTCAGGCTCATTATGGACAGACGTGAAGTGGAGGATGTGCCCTGAGCCCCCGTTTCTTCTCTGCTTCCTTCCCAGTGAGATCTCCTCTTCCACGTTCACATCTCTGGTGCCGGTTGGTGACGCTGGGGCTTCTGAAAGTGCTGGAATCAAGATTCTGTTCTGTCCTTTCTGTGCTACTTCATAAGGCAAGAAAATGGGCCAAGCGAACATTTTAGCAATGTTTTCAATTAAAAGAATGGAAAAGCTTCTGTTTGCTTAAGATTTCACAGTGAGGTCATGTTTCATAAAGTCTAATAACTCAATGCAAGGACTCTGCTTTTTCCTGGGGGAGAACAGACCCCTGGGGAATGGGCAGCCACTAGCTGGGCATGATGACCACTCCTCTCACTTGAATAGCCTTTACAGTTACTGAGCATCCTCACGGTGCTTTCATCTAACATTATTTGATTTTCAACTAAATCTCTCAAATTCTAATTTATGGTTAAGGAAACTGAGGCTCAGAGAACTCAGGCCACTCAAAGAAGGCCATCCAGTCAGAAATCAGCAGAGGCAGAATTTTAATTCGAACATTCAGCTCTAAATTTGATTCCTCATTTTCTATCATACACACTACCCTTTAACCCCATGTGTCCTGAGTTCGGTTGAATTTGTGAAATAGCAGTAAGACTTTTAAGCAGGAACCTTATACAATTCCTTGTGCGGGGGCCGGTGGGGGGGTACCTTTGCTTATGTCAGCTGTACTCCAAAGCCTCAGTTTTTCTGTGACTCCAGCGAACAACTGCGATTCACTTGTTGCAAAGGAATGTGGATTGATTCCAGTGAATAAAAGACAGATTAAAAATGTGACCTAAATGATCTCCTTCATAATGGGGCCGCTGTGCTATATCTTACAAAGACTAGCCAAACTTGTGATGAAAAATCGTGACTGGTCATTACAGAGTATTGAGTAGAGTTCCCTGTGCTATAGAGTAGGTTCTTATTGGTTATCTATTTTATATATAGTAGCGTGTATATGTCAATCCCAATCTCCCAATTTATCCCCCCCTTTTCACCTATATGGGAAAAGAATCTAAAAAAGAGTGGATATATGTATGTGTATAACTGATACACTTTGCTGTACAGCAGAAACTAACACAACATTGTAAATCAACTATACACCAATAAAAATTAATTTAAAAAAAAGAATCATGATGGGGAGCCCCCCTCCCCAAAGCCCTCCTCCCATCTCCTAAACCCCTTTTTCATTTCCATGGGACCAAAGCAGAAAAAATTCTCCCTTCTCTCCTTCTTTTAAGCATTCCCTTCTGTTCTCTGTGTAGCAGTGGGATGTGGGAGAATATCCTCTTATGAAAAATGGGGGTCAAGGGAAAATAGCAAAGTTGCCATGTGTGACGAGGCAAGGAAAGGAAGGCTCTCGCCTTTGTCCCCTCCTGACCCTGTAAGATGCCTTCACCACAAATGGCCTGGTTCATTCTTTCTCTTTTTATCATTTCCAGAGATCTTGAAGTCCCACCTTTTGGGCAAACTCCAGGTGGCCTCAGGAAGCATTCTGAGTGTAGGTGACAAGGGGAGAGGTAGGGTGTGAGCCTTCTGCCAGTGGTATAACTGTGCCCAGGCCCTGCCAGGCAGTTTTTGTAAAGGCACTTTTACTCAAAACCTGTTATGAGTGTTTCAGAAACAACGAGGGTCAGAAATAACAAAAGGCAGATGTTGGCTTGTTTTGTGAGACATGGAATTAGCAAATGAGATGTTCATGGGCCCTGCAAGTGTAATCTAAGGCAGAAATATCAAATGTTGGCTTCCAGCCTTCTTGGTGCCTGAGACACTCCCTGGAATTGGATCAGGAGCCAAGCGATGCAGAATACCGCACCAACCAATTCATGTCAGGGCACAGGAGGGAGAAAATGAATATTTCTCCAAATTTATTCCAAGATAGTCACATCTGCATGACTCCTGGGACACAGGGATCATTTTGAAGATGGAATCAACTTAACTCTTTTTCATGTTGTCTTATGAACAAATTATACCGGTGGGGAAAGTTCCAGGCTTCCCTTTTACTCTCTAACAGTCTCCTTCCAGGCAGGGTAATGTAGTGGAAAATAACACAGGACATGGGGTCAGAGCCCTGCGCTGCTCCCTCCTTGCCAGGTTTTGATCCTGGAGAACCATCTCGGCAATATCTGTGGGCCTCTTGTGCATTTGCAGAATGAAGAAAATGGGAAAATGATCACTAAAAACTGATTTCTGTCAACTCCATGCTTGTCACTTCTTCACAGGCCACTTTATCTGCTTTTATTTATTTTGCTAAGGTTTTCTTTCTCCACAATGAGAAAGATAGGCAAAAGAAAATGGGAGAAAACCCTGTGACTCTTCAGTTTTGAATTGAGCGTCTCACATCAAGCACTTGGATTTTTCAGGACACTTTTGTGAAAAACAACTTAGAAAACCTCCTTCAGGATTCAACATGGTGTTTTCCACTCAGTGGGATAATGAAAAAAATATATTTTATTGACCTGACGACTTATACATTTATAGATACATATAGTTCAGTAGGACTACCACTGGAAAATTATATGAATTGGTACCAGATTACATCTTCTCCTGGGTATCTGGGACTTGGAGCTAATCTCAACAAAGGAATATCTTAATTTCCCTCAGTATTCTGGAATCTGTTGCATGATATTCAGTTCCTTCAAGCAGCTGACATTCCCAGACTCTGCCTCCATTGGTCACTGACTGGTTAGTCCTAGGAAAGGGCTACTTTCCTCCATTAAAATTGGAAACAAACTGCAGTTGGCAAGAACACCGGGCAGGTGGGCACTAGTTCCCTTTACTTCATCTTCACCCCAAGGGAAAATGGGAAAATTCATGAGACAAGTTATGTTATTTATTTGCTTAAGAACTTCCCTTCTGCCATTCCCTCCATATGGTTTATGTTTTCCTTCTGAATTGGTGCTTTCACAGTACAAAACTGCCTTTGTTGAGAGGCAGTAACAGGTGTGTTGTGAGAGAGGGAGCATGTGAGAGAATGGGAGAAAATGTGCATCTGTGTGTGAGAACGCGGACGACAGAGTGTGAGTTTTGTGTGTGCAGGTGTCCATGTAGTCTAAGGCACGAAGACCCAGTGTGCTCAGGGAATTCCTCAGGAGAATGTAGTCACATAATATTTAAGAGCTCTTGGCTGAGAAATCTATGCACCATCTGTGAACACATCTCTTCCAGAGAGATGCTGCAAAACCACCTTTGATTCCTAAGACAGATGAAGCAAATGCATTTCAGCAAAAGAGTTCTGATGAAACTAGCTCAGCAATATTCACTTTGTCTTGCTTTTCTCCCTAAACAGTGTCTTAGACAAAGCGTGGGCCTCAGGCCAGACAGATTGGACTTGCATTTCAGCCAGGTATTCCTCAGTGTGGGGATGTTGGGTAATTTACTAAATTTCCCCAAGTCCCAATTTTTTTACCCATAAAAACTGATAACAATGCCCAAACTCACAGTGTAACTGGGGGAACTTAGTGCCCAGGTCACAGTGGTCATTCAATAAATTCCTTTCCCATAAATGCAATTCTTAGACCAGGTTGAGCAGAGAGGGGAAAAATTCTTCCCACGTGTTCAGGTAGGTAATTGACAACGTCCAAATTGCCTTCTAATTTGCCAACAAAGGTTTTGGCCTCTTGTCCTTTGGCAAGGTAAAGATGCTGGAGATGTTGCAGTTGCATGCTTTTGCTTTAAGCTCATCTTCTCTACAGAACACTGGAATGACTGTGCACTGCTTTTAAGACACAAAAGCACTCCTTCCGCTCTGCTTTTAGCAGATCCTGACCCCCAAGCTGTTTGCATGGGGATGGTATTGGATCTGTGGCCAGCCTGGGAAGTCTATCTGGACTGATTCCCATTGTGTCCAGTGGCAGTCCATGGGATGGACTGCTGCCTAGGATATGCTCCATGGCAGTGAGACCACACACGACAGACACATCTTTTGGGGAAACGTAAAACCAGGACCCTTTGTTTCATCAGCCCGACAGAGCAAGCCGCTCAATTAGACTCTGGTTCGAGAAGGAAGACTTGCTCCCTGCTTTTCAACAGCCATCACAGTATTGTGGAAAGAGAATGGACTTAGGAGTCAGAAGAAAGTTCAAATCCCACAGCTGCCACTACGATACAAAAGCAAAACAAAATAAAACAAAACACTGATTTAACTCCCCAGTTTCTGTTTCCAGTTTCCTGCATGGTAATACCCAAAACATCAAGTCGCTATTCCTGAATCCATCATGAAAATCACCTTATGCCATGCCTGGTACAAAGTAAATCATCAATGAATATCAGTGCCCTTCACAAAGCTTCCAAACCCACATGACAGAGAATTATTCTACGCACATATTTGAACAATTTGTTACTTGGCCTGTTGGCAGTGCTTAGCCAACTCCAAAGGAGAAACCACTCTGTGCTGACAATTAGGGGAACACAGACATTGAGGTAGAAGCAAGTTTTCTCTTTGCTCCAAGAATAATTTAAAATTTTAATAATAATTTCAGCCACCATTTCCTACTTTTGAAGGCAGATCAGCGTGCTGTACAAGGTTCTAAGATGTATCTTCGTGGGCTGGCATGGTGGATACTGCAAACCAGCCCCCTCTGCACACAGTCTACCCCATCCAGGCATGCCTTCCCATAGTTCAGAGCTTGCAAGGCTCACTACTGCATTTCCCAGACCCCTAACAGTTAGGGTTTCACATGTGAAGTAGACTGCAGTAATCAGATGCACCACATCTTAGATTTGAAATCAAGTTATATGGTCGCTTAGTTTGGAACCCCTGAAAACAGATTCCTAGACAAAGGTTTGCATACAGCAGATTTATTAGGGACTGTCTTCAGGAACAACACCCAGAAGGAAAAGAGAGAAGTAGGAATGGACCGAGTTTAGAGAAATTGAACTGTAAGGTAGTCGCAAAGGGGACTTCAACCAATCCCAAGGGTGTTCTGCCCTGGGAAGGCCAGTCAGAGGAGTCCCTAATCAAGACAGAAGGGACTAGTATATTGTATCCTGCATCTCTTAGGCAATGGACATAGGCTGCCCCCAGGGACAAGGCACACCTTGGACAAGGCAGCTCCTAATAGTCAAGAGCGATTTTCAAAGATGGACAGAGCGATCAGCAGTCACCTCTCTTGGCAGCTGGGAGGATGTGTGCCTGGGTCCTGCAGGGGGAATGTGGACGGCCCAGAACACATCCCTAAAGTCCACTACCGAGCACCCCCTGTGCTGCTCAGACTAACTTTCTTATACTATATTTACCCCATCTGCAAGCAGCTTCTCTGGGATTTTGGTTGGCATCATTTCTGGAGAAAATTTATAAAGGAGGTTGGTCAAATGAATACAGTCTCCACTGATGCAGCTGGTTTTAAGGCCACAACTGATACTCATGGTCTCCCTTCTCTACCGCTCCTTCTATATTCCCTCCACTCCTAGCTATCACCTCCGCGGCTCTAGATGCTTCACTGTTGCGGGGACCAAATCCTCTTCCCTGAAGGAAGGTCTGAATCCCTGCTCAGCATGCTCTTTTCCGGCTTGACTACTGCACTTGTCCATTGATCATCAAAACTGTACAGGGTCAAACAAAAAGATGTCAATTCCAGTCAATCTTCAGAATGCCAGAACTGTAGTTCATCGCATCTTTTGTGCAACAACTCCCTACCTCTTTCTGGTGATCACGCTAATTGTTCCTAAGTGCAATGATGACTCCTTTCCTTGACTGCTGGTCTTTTGGCATGATGAGCCATAGTGCCTAAAGGTTCAGGGATAGAAAGCACAGATTCCCTCAAGTAGATCACTCGGAGTGTGATCACTTGGGGTACTCGTATTTCTACCCCTTAGTTCCTAGGCACATGCATTCTACCTACTGGGGGCACAGCACCATATAATGTTGGTTAGTTTTGAGTGTATTGTGTCCTAGAGGACAGCATCCCATCTGTGAATGAAGTTTAGCCTTTTTCCACTTCTGTCAGCTGGCGATAGGGGACTCACCATGTGGCCATGTGTGTGCACTGAGCGACAGCAGTGCAAGAGTGGTGGATGACACAGGGATTGGGGGTCACTTGCTTGTGCAGCTAATTTGTGCCAGTCCCAGATGCACTACTTCCATCTTACGACAGATTGCTGTTGGGCCACCAACCATATGACTTGGTGGATCTGACAGACAGGCAGCTCTGTCCAGATGGCCACTTGATGCCCATGGTCAGGGCCTAATGGTTTTTCAAATGGAATAGAATATAATTTTATGCTGCAGATATAAATTGCTTTGCTAGGTGCCTGTGTTATGATTCCCCTATAAGGATAAATTTCCCCTATAAGGATAAATAAACTCCACAGGGCAACTGTTTCCACCACAGGTACCTCTATCCTAGCGCCCTGGTATTGCCAAAGTGGCCTGGCTACGGTACAGAGACTTGGTCCTGCTGCACAGCCCCTTACTGTCCTGCCCTTCCGGCTCCACCTCTAGCTGCCCCAGCAGGCAGGCTTACTTAAGTGGATTGGACAAATATTCCAAGGTGTGCAATTTGCTGTGCCCAAAACCTGAAGAGGTCTATCACACACGTGCTTCCTTCTTGGTGGTGGGAAGTACAAGATACAATAATATGCCCTTTACTTTGGCATCGATGCCCTGGCATGCCCAGACCCTAAAAACTGTACTGATATGGGGCCTCTGAACTTCAAAGGGTTACCTCCTATCCTCTGAAGCTCATAGACTTACCAAAGCTTCCAAAGTATTTGTGTTGGCATTTACCTCTGTCACTGACCCCAAGATGTGATATTGTTTTTCTGTTTACAGTCTTGGCAGGAAGAGGCAGGCAGTTTCAAAGCCTTCCCTTTGCCATTCCCCACTATGGTAGTGCTAACCTCCCAGGCCAAGAAACCACTGTGGGAGATTTGCCAACTACTACATATGTCCATTCAAAATATCCACTCAGGTACCACCTGAGTGGTGGAATCGTAACACAGGCACCTAGCAAAGCAATTTAATGACCAGTAGGTGGGTCTGTGGACCCAGTGATCCACACCTGGGCCCAAACTCCATTTATTACCTCTCATGTCCAACAGTGGGGCCATGTTGTTTCAGGTACCCAGCTATCAAAGTCAACTTGGAGTCCATGTCCACTAGTTTTCAAAATATCTGAGTATTTTCCTTTTCTCAGTATATAGTTACCCAAGCAAGTAGCTAAAGATCCCTTTAGGGAGGGGCAGGGAGAATCACTACGATATACAAGTACCATGGTGCTCTGGGATCCTTCGTCCTGGTGACCCAGCTTCTTCAGTCAGTGGATTCCAGATATGAGAATCAGCTCAAATCTAGGAACTACTTATTGGCGTTGCCGCCCTTAGTTTCCTAACCATCCATTTTTAATTTCTTTTGATTGTATAGATTGAGAAATACCCTTTTTAGCTGCCTATTTCTCTTGCCCCTAGGAATGTCATATTCTATTCATCATCTCCATGGCTCTCTATGAGTCAGGCTCCCTGGCGGCCACTCAGACTTTGTTGTTCATTATAATAATTGTACCCACTTGCTCCTGATAGGAAGAAGAAGCTAAACTAAGATACAATAGCAACAGAGGCCTCTGCTGATTCTGTAAGAAATGAAGCAACTCACAAAGGATTAATCTCCAAAATTTATAAGCAGCTCATGCAGCTCAATACCAAAAAAACAAACAACCCAATCCAAAAATGGGCAGAAGACCTCAATAGACATTTCTCCAAAGAAGATATACACATTGCCAACAAACACATGAAAGAATGCTCAACATCATTAATCATCAGAGAAATGCAAATCAAAACTACAATGAGATATCATCTCACACCGGTCAGAATGGCCATCATCAAAAAATCTACAAACAATAAATGCTGGAGAGGGTGTGGAGAGAAGGGAACCCTTTTGCACTGTTGGTGGGAATGTAAATTGATACAGCCACTATGGAGAACAGTTTGGAGGTTCCTTAAAAAACTACACATAGAACTACCATATGACCCAGCAATCCCACTCCTGGGCATATACCCTGAGGAAATCATAATTCAAAAAGAGTCATGTACCAAAATGTTCATTGCAGCTTTACTTACAGTAGCCAGGACATGGAAGCAACCTAAGTGTCCATCAACAGATGAATGGATAAAGAAGATGTGGCACATATATACAACGGAATATTACTCAGCCATAAAAAGAAACAAAATTGAGTTATTTGTAGTGAGGTGGATGGACCTAGAGTCTGTCATACAAAGTGAAGTAAGTCAGAAAGAGAAAAACAAATACCGTATGCTAACACATATATATGGAATCTAAGAAAAAAAAAAAGTCATGAAGAACCTAGGGGCAAGACGGGAATAAAGACACAGACCTACTAGAGAATGGACTTGAGGACATGGGGAGGGGGAAGGGTAAGCTGTGACAAAGTGAGAGAGTGGCATGGACATATATACACTACCAAACATAAAACAGATAGCTAGTGGGAAGCAGCCGCATAGCACAGGGAGATCAGCTCCGTGCTAGAGGGGTGGGATAGGGAGGGTGGGAGGGAGGGAGATGCAAGAGGGAAGAGATATGGGAACATGTATATGTACAACTGATTCACTTTGTTATAAAGCAGAAACTAACACACCATTGTAAAGCAATTATACTCCAATAAAGATGTTAAAAAAAAATGCTCTGTAGCCAGGATGGCTCTTCAGAGTTGCCCCCAATTGAAGCAAGGAGGCTGGGTCTTTGTAGCCCTGCAGCAACAAGTCAATGGCGTGGAATGCATTCTTTAGGCTATGCAGCTTCCTATGGCCAAGGGAAATTCTTAGTGGTGAGTTGCAGCCAACATTCCTGGCATTTGCAGGACCATGCTTCAGGACCGCGCTTTAGAGCTTAAAGGAGTTTGAGTTGACACACTACAGTATTAGCTACTGTGGGGAGAGAGGTAGATGACAAAGCATCTATTTTGCTTATGTGGACTGCGGTGAGGGCAGTATGATTCTGGAGCCAGGTGCTGTAGCAGCAGTTTGCTGACTGTTTAGCTTTTGATCATGTCAAAGGTGGCAGCTCCCTTGACTTTCCAGTTCTGCAGTGTTGTTTTGAGACATATCCTGAAAACTGAGATCAGAGTCTATTTCTTTAGCCCTCACAATGATTATGTGAATGTTCAGCACCTCTAAATAAATCCCTTCCTGCTTAAACTAGTTCGAGTAGATTGTATGTTCTCAACTAAGAACCTTGAACAAAGTTGGTATTTGATAGCCAGCATCCGTCCTGGTTAGATGGTGCCATGATGTATTGGTCATTATATACACTGAAAATTACATAAACCTTCACCAATAGAGTCAGGTTTCTAGATTAAAGGCAAAGTAGCTAATATATGCTGTATGCTGAACTTCCCAGGACCCACAGCTCTCTGTTGTTGATTGACATGGGGTTAGTGCTCAGTTTTGGACAGTGTGTGCTTATATTACTTTGATAGTTAGGCCTGCAAGAAAGGGACACGAACAGATGACTTTGGAGAAAAGTCTCTGTGCTAAGATTTTGTGGAATTGTGGTATAATAGGTGATGAATCTCAGTAGCTATAGTCACTCAGGGTCTCAGTGCTTTAGGAAACCAGGACAATTGGCCAGTGTCATTCAGTATGCAGTCTAAACTTGGAAATCTTGCCTTCTCTTTGTACCTCGGCATTTACTCTTTTCCAAAAGGGGTTTTCATTGGATTGGAACTGTGATTATTGGACAAAATTTCTCACCAAGCCTTTGCAAAGGGAGTTGGCTTCTCATGTGCCTAGTGCTCCTGGTTTCTCCATTGATCCCTGGTTCAGCCCACTGGAGCCAGGGTAGCAAGAGCCATTCATAGAAAAAACAGAATGCTACTTCCCTTTAAAATGTAGCAACTGTTTTGTGGCAGTTAAGTGGGGTTTTGTTCAGCCCCAGTGCAGCTATTCCAGTGCTGAATCCTCCCAGAAAATGGCTTGTGAGAGTTTGGGTCCCAAGTGTTATATCAAGGGGAGCTGCTGCTTCCTTTCCCTTCTCCAGAGTCCTTTGTATAAATCCATCTCTTCCCAATAGCCTTAGATAAACTTAATGAAATATGCTTTGTTGAGAAGCAGGTTTATAAACATGCACACATTTGAAGGTAGAGCCTGCAGAGTTTTGGATATATACATACTGAAGCACAAGAGGATAAACTGCATCCATTTTCTCAAATAAACAAGTATTTTTAAAGCTCATATAACCTTTACCACAGTGTTTTCCAAATGTACCTGAGGATAAGTTTGAAAAGTTACCTGGGCTTTTTGTTAGACTTTCAAGTGCTCAGACCCTTTGAATCAGAGTCTCTAGGAGCAAGACCTGGGAAGCTCTGCATTTAACAAGTGCCCAGCCAGGGTGATTCTTATCAGAAAAATTTTGGAAACCAATCCCTTCACTATAGCCACCTCTCTGGCCAGTCCTATAAATTGCCTGCAGGTGTCCTCACCCACTTCAGGGTCACAAATGGACCCCTTGCATGGGTGAACCAATTGTATGTGCAGAAAGCAGTTGTTAAACAGATCTTAATATTCAAACCAACCAAGGGAACTAATATCAATGTAGTCTTTTTTTTTTTTAAATCAAAGTGATGAGATAAACCTAGGCGGACAATCTAAAAGCAAGTGTGCTGAAATATGACCACTTTATGAAATAATATATTGAACAGTACTAATCCATTACTTTTTCCTTTCATCCAGGATTCTTAGAAATCTCTGTCTTTTTTCCCCCCAATGAGAAATAATTCCATAGAACATGCAGTAAATGCTGGACTGTGTTCTTTGTTGTAAAGGCAGAGAGAAGTGTAGCTTGACAGTAATGAATGACTATATTACACAATTACTTAAATATGAGTCTTCAGCAAAAATGAAATGACTTGAGGCTTTTCAACAAATGCAGCTTTAAGCTCAGCAAATAATGGCTTGTGTCAAATTTGTTTATTAGCATGGGTAATTTGTTCTTAACTAGACATATTTTACACTTGAAGTAATGTTTTACTAGAACTCCATAAAGCAATTGTGCAATTGATAATAAATATGTCACTACTGGTAAGTAATTAATTCATATGAAGTTAGTTAAAACCATGCTAGCACCGCCTAGAGTATAGAAAAAGAATGCATAAATAACTAAAGTAGTTATAGTCAAATAACAGACGGTATGAAGACGTCAGCAATAAAAGAAATAAAGATGTGGACAAAGTGTGCGTGTGTGTGTGTGTGTGTGTGTGTGTGTGTAATCATATTTATCAAGCACCTATAACACACCTGACATCATGCCAGACCATTTCCTCAGAATTTTTCAGGGAAGTATTGAATTCAGTTATTACAGATGAGGAAACGGAGGATCTGAAAGTTTAAGTAGTTTGTACTATGATACACCATTGCTGGAAATAAGGTCTGAGCACAGGTGTAAAGCCGTGCTTTTTCTACTAGTGTTTAGTATAATGTTATACAAGTATGAGTTTTAGGGTCAGATATACCTTGTTTGTGTCCTGAGTCAGCCACTCACCAGATATATAATCTTGGTAAGGGGACCTAGCACCTCTTAGCCTTAATGACAACAGCATCTACTACACAGAATTATTGTGAGGATTAAGTGGGAAGACACATGGGAAAAGATAGTATCAATATAATGCCTGGTACACATCAAGCACTAAGTTAGTCAATTACATGGTATCTCCAGGAAAGTCATCACAGAATAAATAATTACTCAACAGAGTAAGAACTGAGCATTATTTTCATTTACAGTGAGCAGATATTATTTTCTCTCTACTATTCAGGTATATATGGACTGAATTTAACAAAGATTGATTAAATACAGACTTCAGATTTCTGAGGCAGTCTTATTTTCATGAAGTTTTACTTTTGAAAAATGTTTCATTTAATTCAACTCAATAACAATTATTTAAGCACCCGTGTCAGTTACTTCCTTCAAGGACCTCACAGCCTTAATGACTGGGTATAAGGTGGTGGCAGGACAGAAGAGGAAGGAATGGGAGGTATCTTGAAGGGAAAGAAGTGGAACTTCAGACTGACAGAACAGCTCAGAAGACCTAGTCCTACTTTTAAAGCAGCAAACAGATCCTAGAAAGCCTTACAAACTGATGCAAAAGACACATAACAGTTAAGTGTAGTATATGAAGAGGTAACACTTAAAACGAGATATAAAGGATGAATAAAGGAGTGGGCCAGGCAAAGAAGGGTGATAAATGCAAAAGATTGAAGATAAGAGAGAGCACTGTGGTCTGGCACATCAGAAATGGTAAGTAGTTCCATCAGGCTGGAAGGCATATGGGCTTGGGAGCCAGTCGATAGAGAAAAGACTGTGGTAAAACATTAGGCTACATAGATTTGAAGGAATCAATTCATGAAGAATCTTACATGCCTTTTATGCTCTATGTCTGTGGTTTGTTACTGCAGCTGCCCGTTAGAATCACCAGGGAAGCGGGCGTCGGTACTAAGCAGCGGAGTCTGCTCCGAGGGTCCTGAGCCAACAGCTTCTTCGCGGGCCCCGCCGCCGCCGACCCCACTCCTCGCTGGAGAGAAGATGGTGGGCCAGAACAGCGCCATCGCTGTTTTCATCGGGTACTGCAATTACTTCGACCGCAAGAGATGGAGTGACCCCAACTTCAAGAACAGGGTGCGAGAACGAGGAAAGAAGCAGAAGCTTGCCAAGGGGAGAGCTGGACTTTCCAAATTACCTGACCTTAAAGATGCTGAAGCCGTTCAGAAATTCTTCCTCGAAGAAATACAGCTCGGTGAAGAGTTACTAGCTCAAGGTGAATACGAGGAGGGTGTGGACCATCTGACAAATGCAGTTGCCGTGTGTGGACATCCACAGCAGTTACTGTAAGTACTGCAGCAAACTCTTCCACCACCAGTGTTCCAGAGGCTTCTGACTAAGCTCCCAACAATTAGTCAGAGAATTGTAAGTGCTCAGAGCTTGGCTGAAGATGATGTGGAATGAGAAACAAATGTCAACCTAATAATCTCAATTAAAAAATATTTTTAAAATCTGAACTTGGAAGATGATCAGCTCTGGGGGAGTAAGGGCAAATACGCTTGTTATGGACTGTCCTACACTGAAATCTACCAAAGTTAATTTTTACTTTGTGTAGATCCATTTGTCTGTTTTATTTATTTTTCCCAGTGAAAAGTGTATTTTGATAGAGAGGTTTTCGTTTTATAAATACACTCTCAGTTACTGAAATATGGATTTTGTTTATTCCTAAAATGTGCAATTAGAAGGTACATTTATAACATCACATTACTTACAGTAAAATGACCCAGTGCTCAGTTTTGAAAGGCCAAAAAAAGTGTAGAAGAAAACTGAAGAAAGCACTTTTTTTTAAAGCTAGTACAGTTTGCTATACATCAGAAAATTGGATGGAAACTTGATTGTGTATCAAAACTGAGCATTAAAATCTTTAAGAGATTATTTCTTTCCATTTAATCTCTTAAATATGTATAATGTGCTGCTGTGCTACAGTAACTTCACCCCCACTGTTGAACTGTTTTGTTTAAATCAGTGGGCCTAATGTGTTCCAGATATTTATCTCCTTGTATTTTAGATATGTGTAGTTGCAAATAGCACCAGGAATTAGATCTATGTACACCCTTAATCTAGCTGAGTAAACTTCGCTAGTTAATGTCTGCCCACATTTATAAAATGAGGGAATTTGTCTGCTAATTCAGCTTCTAATTCCTTTGGTTCTGCTCAGCATCTTCAAATCCCTTTTTCTGAGGGACATATCTGTTTGGGCAACCAGCCCTTGCATTTTTTAATACTCTGAATTTTGTATGCTTGCCTGATTTAGTATTTCTGAACTGATTTTTTTTTTAAGGTGTAACTTGTGTTGATTTTCACTGAAATCATGGTTCTGTCACTACTTTTGTAAATTAATCTGAAATTTAACTTTCAAGGTAACTGGGACAATATGCTTGTAAAAGTGTGTGTTCCCCTTTGCTTTTAGCGTCAGTGTACCTCCTAAATCCCCTTCCAGCCTGATTCACTTATCTTGTTATGAGAATAAGGTATAACTTTGTGGCTGAAGACTTGCAAAGGATGAAGATAATGGGACCTTTTATTCTCAAAATAGTGACATCATCTGCAGCCACAGATTCAATATCAGACCTGAGAATAAAGATCCTTGGTACTTAAAAAAAAAAAAAAAAAGAATCACCTGGGAAGTTTTTGAAAACTACTGAAGGAGTACTGCATCCCTAAATAACTATCTAGACTGTTTAGGGCCCACCCTCCTATTGAGATAATATAAAACTGGACAAAAGATATTTTAAAAATGTGTTTGAGCATCTGAAACTACCAAGAGAGTAAGAATTTGGAGGGCCAAGATCCAGATGAGAAGGAAATCCAAGAGTCATGATCTGACATTTGGGGCAACTGTTTCCCTCAAGAGGATTGACAGCCTATTTCAAAATCAGTGCCTGAGAGATTGAAAAGTTGGGGAGTTTCCAGTAGTTTCACAGGAGTGGGGATTGGGGTTGGTGAAAATTGGAGTTCAAAGCCCACCAAGGTGGATTGGACCTGGTATATACCCTCGGACTTCATTTGGGACCCTCAAAATTTACACACTAGGAATAAGTATGGCCTGGAAATAAATCAGACTTCATAAGAATTGGAGCCTAGATTTGATCATCTCATTCCTTAATTGGATTATGGTGATCTTATCCTAGTCTAGTTGTCTTTCAGAAACAAAAGTAAATTCTCTCTGGTCAAAATAACATTAAAATATAAGCCAGAAACTTAAAGTATGTCTACCGTGCCCCATACACAATGTCCAACACTCAATCAAAAGTAACAAGGCATATAAAAAATGCAAATCTTGACTGAAAACCAAGAAAAAAACCCAGACACTATAAACAGACTCACAAAATAGTTATTATAAAGTCCATGTTTGGAATAGACATAGACTTTTAATAACTATTGTTAATATTTTTGAGGAATTAAATAACAAGTGGGAGAGTTTCAGAAAGAATAGAAATTATTACAAATATGAGAATGGAATTAAATGGAAAAAACAGTAACTGCAATTAAGATATCAATGGATAGGCTTAACAGAAGACTTAAAGTTAGTGAAAAACAGAAGAAAATATCTAGATGGAGGTGTAGAGAGACAGAAGTAGACAAAATAGATAAAAGAACCTAATACAAGTTTAACAAGTCTAAAATTCAGGTAACTTGAGTCCCAGAAGTAGAAAAGAAAACGTCTTGGAAGAAGTAATATTTGAAGAGATAATGGTTGTAAATTTTTTTTTAAATGATGAAAGACACCAAGCCATTGGTACAAGAAGTTCAACTAACCCCAAGCAGGATAAATACACAAACAAATCACATATAAGCACATAATAATAAAACTTCTGAAAACCAAAGACAAAAAACAAACTCTTAAACAGGTACAGAAAAAAATGACATATTACCTTCAAAGGAGAAATAATAAAACTGTTGACTTTTCACAATGTAAAGATTAAAAGCCAATAACCAATGGAATAATATCTTCAAAGTTCTTGAAGAAAATAACAGTCAATTTATAAATTATGTATTTTGTGAAAATATTCTTCAAAAATTAAAAGATTCTACTTGTAAGAACCTTGTAAAAGGTTATGTCAGACCAATGCTCCTGTGACAATGAGATGCCACTACAAACCTATTAGAATATCTAAAATTTAAAAACTGACCAAAATGAATGTTAGTTAGCAAGGATAAAGAGTAACTAGAACTCTTATACATTACTTGTCAGAATGCAAAATGGTATGACCACTTTGATAATCAGTTTGACAACTTCTTATAGAGTAAAGCATATGCTTCTCATATGAACCCCCAGTCTCACTCCTAGGTATTTACCCAAGACAAGCAAAAACTAATATTCACTAAAAATCTATATGTTAATATATATATAATGGCTATATTCATAATCACCCCAAACTGCAAAAAGCTCAAATATCAATCAACAGGTGAATGGTAAACAAACTGTGGTATATCCATTCATACAATAGAATATTACTTAGCAATGAAAGGAACAACTACTCATACAACATAGATTAATCTCAAGTTCATTAGGTTAAATGAAAGAAGCTAAACTCAAAAAGACTACATTCTATATGATTTCTTTCATTCAGGAACAGACAATACTATAAGAACAGAAAATATATCAGTTGCTGCCAGGGGCTGGGGGTGGCATAAAGGGGTGTGAACATAGTATGCTGGCAAATGTTCAAGCTGCCCAAATAAAAACTCTCTGATTTGTAGCACTTGCCAATTTCTCTAGTGTAAATATTCCCATCATGGCCAATTTTAACCTCCCAAAGTGATGACACTGAACATGGAGTTGGGAAGAGATGCAAAGCAGCACATTATTATATGGTATTTCCACCATACAGATAAAATAGATATAAATAACTACACAGCCACAGATAATAGTACAGTGTAAAATAATGAGGAAGCAACAAGTTTTTACTACTTATTACCTTTTAAAAAATATAATTATATTGAATTGTAAGTTTATGTAATTTAATTTTAAATAATGGCTGTTTTTAACAACGGGCTTTGAAAATTCCTTAAAGTTTAACAATCTGCTGACTCCGGGGGGTCACTAGGCACAAGGGAAATGTTTGAGGTGATAGAAGTGTTCTGTTGTCTTGATTTTGGTGGTGTTGTACAAGTGTATGCATCTGTCAAAACCTATAGATCTATACGCTTAAAAGGGTTAATTTTATTGTGTGTAAATTATAGCTCAAAAAACCTAATCACAAAGTTTGCATATGTCCTTTCACTCATCAATATCCATTCTAGGAATCTATCCTCAGTTATATTCAAACCTGTCCACCCCTGATTTTAATAATAAAATTGGAATTAACCTGAAATCCACACATTGGATAATGAATAATAAATTATTGTATATCCAACAAGATATTTCAAGAGATATTCCAAGAGAATTTTCTTAGCAGCTAGAAAAAGGTGAGGCATGAAAAAGTAGTTTCTTCTGGAAGGTGGCTGGGGGATAAAAGTTAAGAGGGACTTACATGTATTAATACCCTGTTGTAATTTTGAAATTGTCCATGTGTGCGCATGACTTTTTCAAAAGATAAAGGGACCCTAAGTTGGTTTTAATCAAAATGAAATACAGACATTTTCAAACAAACAAACTCTCCTGAGATAATTTACAACCAACACACCTTCACTAATACTTAAATGCCTTCAAGTACTGTCTCATGCTTTGCTCACCACTGTACGGATGGAGAAATGGAGGCCCAGAGACTGAAAAACTTTTTCAAAGGCACACAGCAATAGTGTAGCTCTGGGACTTGACAATGCACACTCTTAGCTTTGCTAGACTGTTTTTCAGGAAAGTTCAGGGAGGGTCTAGGCGTCCTTTTCAGAGCAGTGCTAACTGAAGTCAAGGTGAGCTAGCAGTTCCCTGAGAGGGAGTTTATAAAGGAGGAAGACAAAGAATCAAGAATAGAACCTAGAGACATCCACACTTAGGAGAAGAAAGAGAAGGCTGACAAGAAAACAGAAGAGGAATGATTCGAAAGAAACAATATAACAATGTGATCTATTGCTTAAAATGTTGGAAGAAAATACATTTGTGGGGAAAAAAATCACTTTGTTCTGTTACTTGAACTGTATTCTTCAGACCTCGCCCTGCTTTTTAAGGAGAAAGCATGTTCACCACACCCATGGGCACGTGCATGTTGGAGCACATTGGACCCAATACCATATCTAGGATTCTGGCTTCTCTGTGCCCTACTATTCAACAGTTAGAAAGGTCCTGTCCTCTACTTGCATTTCAGCCAGAAATACAACTCCCCAGCACATGGGGACTTAATTTCCTTGGACAGTTTAGATTGGAGCTGTGAAGAAAGAAATGGTTTTAAACCATTGCTTCTTGTTTTGTTTCTCTGTTCAGTGGTGGGAAAGAAATAAAAATGATAGTACCTCCCTGCCCCACAAATAAAGTGAAACCAGTAATATGTGTGCGGAAGGAAGCTGGAGCAGGGAAATCAGGAACAGCTGGGCCTAACACAGTGCAGTTACATATGTGTCCTTTTTGAAAGACAAATCAGAATGGCTCAAGAGAAGGCCGCAGAGACACACAAACTTCTAAAACTCTGGACTTGCCAGCTGCAGAAATGGATTGTGCTGGGAGAACTTAAGAGTCACTTGAGAGTATTTAGTTCTTCAAGTGAGTAGCAAAAGTGTGCTAATGAGGTCTTTAACACCTGTACTCCAACCAGCAGCTGGGTCTAAGCAGAACCAGGCGGGGCAGCCAACAGCTTAGAGGTGGCCTTGGGGAACTCAGAAACAGAAGATCACTATTCCTGGTTAGTAGGATGCAGATGATATTTGCTTTCCTTTTTATGCTTTTTTTTTCTATTTTCCACATACACATCAAATCAGGAAACAAAATGTTATTTTGAAAAACAAAAAATTGCATTCAGTTTATCTTTCCCAGTTATTCATTCCCTGGTCACTTGTTTTTGTCTTTGAGCATGTAATGGTTCAGGCACTAGATGCAGCTCCGCTTCTGTCAGTTGTCACCTCCAGAAAGTCTACATACAGGCAGCATCAGGTGGCTAATACAGAATAGATGGTATGGGAAGGGAAGAGAAAACATCCTTCCAGGATATCTCTCCTTGGCATACTTTGTTTTCTGTACGTTTTCTTTGCTCTGAGAACTGAAGAAGACTCCTTTTAAGTACCTTATGCCCCTTCTCTCCCCAAAATACGCCCTGATGATTACTTGCCTCTCTTTCCCACTCAGGTTTGACAGAAAAAATAGTGATAACTAGAGAAATGGAACATGAAATATCAACTTATTAATCTGGGTAAGTGGCTGAAAACTAAAAAAGGAAAGACTTCAGGTAAACTGGACAGGAAAATGGGACTTAGAGCCAAAGCAAATGAGAGTGAGGCATTCCACCTTGAATCGAAATCTTGGATTCTGTATGGTGAGGTGTCCTACAGAGAGAGGGAGAGAGGAACATGCCTGTGCCTATGGGGCAGACTTGGAGGCTAATGGCCCACCTGGGCACAGGTGGAACAGCAGGAGGGTGGCCCCTGTGCAGACCATGCCCTCTGCAAATGTGGTCTGATCACTTTCAAATTCTGACCAATCAGTTAGTGACTCCTGTAATGGCAAGTGTTAAGGAGGTCTCCAATGGCAAGGGTAGAGGCTGAGATCTTTTTCATGGGCTGCGGCTGGTAGCCTAGGGGTAGAGAGTGAGGAAAGTGATTTTCTTGCCTCCTTTTCTCCTCCTCCCAATAAAGACTGGAATCCATTTTAGAGTTCCCCATGACTGGATTCTTCAGCCCAATTTGTTACCATTTCTTCCTGAACCAAATCCTCATTTCAATAAAAATATGAATGATGCAAATCTTTATGAAGCTTCCACACTCCTTTCAGCTCCAAATCTTGCTTCTATAGAAACCTGCTGTACACTGTGTTCTATCTGCCATTTTTCAAAAAATAGGAAAGTTATCTCATGGTAGGATTACATTTGGTAAGAGCTGTGCATGGTGAGTAAGACAAAAGCTTACAATTGAAATGGTCACTATTTGCTTTTTCTAAATTGAGTGTAATAGGTTACAATTCTTTGGGTTATTGGCATTTTAATCAAGACTCCCAGATGTTAGGGTAAATTAATAGCTTATGATTAAGTTTCTATTGGCAATTAATGTCAGCTTTTAAATCAGTGTTTGTTATACTTCATATCACATTTACATTTATTAAGTAATCAAATATTTATGTTTATTGCACAATGTTCTTATGAATGCTCACAAGCATTCTCATTAATTATAAAGCATTGCTCTGCAAAATATTTCTTGTGGTGAGAATGTTTAGATACATGTTTTCACAGTGTAAATTTGCAATGCCTGTTTGGCCTAATGTTTGCACATTGTGTGCACTAGAAAAGCAGGTGTGAAGGGCATAGTGTTCCACATACTCTAATTGAACAAAGGTGGTTTTCACCCTCAGTTGAATGAGATTGATGAACTCACAGGAAACACTGATTAGATGGAACTCGGGAAGTTTTTTTCTACTTATTCCTGGGGTTTGCTCCATGAAAATATTGTTTTGGAATTGGCGGGAAAACAAATTTATATAAAAATAAATGTCCTTTCTTCAACTGAAAGAACTAGGAAACTTCTTATTGCCTAATGTTAAAAAACATAAGAAAGCAAAAAGATGTTCTGTTTTTCCACAATGAACGAATTAATTTCAGCTGCGTTTTGAGATGGGCCATCAAGGCAATTATGATATTGAGATAATTTAAACAACAGCAAACCTTCTGTTGAGGAAAAAGTGAACTTGGGGTGTTCAGATGATCTCTGTGATATAGATATTGCTTTAGGCTTAAAGAAAAAATCTACTGTCATGCCCCCAATATATGATCTTTCCCTTGTTCTAACTCTGAAGAAAGTGACACACAAAAGTAGAGTGTCCCACAGCAAATGAGTGACAGAACTCAGTTTAGTACAGGGTTCTTCATTCTCAGACTATGGCTCTCTTGCACTAGGCCAATGGTTTACAAATTCTTTGGAGCCACAGAAATCTTTCTTCAATGAAATCTCATCAGGAAGCCTAATATTTAAAACAGAGTAGAACTGCTTGATAATTCCAAGCCAATTTCAGTGTCTCCAACAATTTTCAAAGTTCTTGCCAGATTGCAATAATTTCCAAGAAAACTGACTTTTCCCTACTTCATCTCCAAGAAATGGAATTCAAAGGACTTCTGAAAACTTCTTCATTAAAGGTTTCATCACTGCTGATGGGCAGAGCCATTACCAGGCAGGTAAACACTCAGGCACCACATGCACTTCAGCAGAACCTGAAGATGGGAAACTCACACTGATGCTAGTGAATGGAACAACTTCCACGCAGCTCCTATCATTAATATTCTACCTGGACATGTCCATGCATTTCTCCAGGTACTGGCCTTGCATTCTGGATCATGCAGAAAAATATCAAAAGGGAAGCCTAGCTGAATCACTCAAGATTCCTGTCCCCTGATAAGATAATACATCCTTTCTCAGACTGTAAGAGAAGAAGAAACCCAATATATATGAGTGGCTACTGAGGGCAAGGCATTTTTTGCTAGATGATTTTCATATCTCACTTGACCTTGTGAGATGTGTCATTTTGTTCTCATTTTACAAAGGAGGAAAACAAGACTCGGAGCAGCTTCATAATTTTCTCAGATGACTCTGTTGAGAGTTGGGATTTGGATCTGGGTGAATCAAATTCCAAAGCCCATGTTCCTACCACCATCAGAGATGGCTCTGAGTCTCATTGCTGATGTCTCTCATAATGACCAGAAACAATAGGCTACTGGGCACAGATTTTGTGTTATTAGGTACCTTTTTAATTATAAAAGCCAGATCTCCTCAGTTAGTAGACTACATGCATTTTGAGGAACAGTTTCTAGCACAGAGAAAAGGTTCCCTGGTCTAATTCCCTCTTTTCAGAATGATAATACTGCATGCCATTGTAATCGATACTTATGGTTACATGCTATACTATTTATCTACTTGAAAGACACAAATGGGCATCACTAACAATCAAGCTTTCAAAAACATCTCTTTCCATTCTGTTACAGGATGGTCTGTACTGCTAAGATCTATGGGTCTGTTAGCTTGAATTTTGTTTGATTAGAAGAAACAGTTACTCAAATCGAGGACACAATTGCCATTCATGTACAGAGAGATTCTTTGACAGGAGAGGAATACACACTTCTAAATACTCTCATTGACTTTGCTATTCTTGAGTTTTCATGACTATGTATGATCCTTTGCAAACATACCAGAGTTATAATTTCTGAATGCACTAACGACGAATCTCCCCCTACTGAGTAGCTCTTTCTGGAAGAGTTCCTGGAGGTATATATCATTTGATTTCACAATATCAAGTGCAGTTGCCCATACCAAAAAAAAAAAAAAAAAGATAGAATTGTCTTTTTTCATTTCTTGTAACTTTTTTTAATCCAATTTTTTTCTCTGTTCCCTCCTCTGTCAGTTAGTAATCTTAGGAGATAGGAAATTTGGGCAATTTCTTAAAGTATAATCATTTCTCGCCCCCAAGTTTTAAATTGCACTTGGCATTAAATGACAATAAAGCATTGGTATCAAATAATAAGCCTGGAGAATGTCTATACACATACACACACACAGCAGTTTGAATAAAAAAAGATAATTCCTCTTTTTCTGAAAGTAGAGTTTCTCTAGTTGGAAGAAAAAACCTGAATTTGCTCCCCTCAACCTTTTCTCCTCCTGTCTTAGTCACCTCAGGCTACTGTAACAAATTACCACATGGTTTAAACAATAAACATTTATTTCTTACAGTTCTGGAGGCTGGGAAGTCCAAGATCAAGGTGTCTGGTGAGAGCCCTTTTTCTGGTTTGCAAATAACTTTCTTCTTGCTGTATCTGGTGGAGAGAAAGAGAGGGCTCTGGTTTCTTCCTCTTCTTTTAAGGACACTAGTCCCATCACGGGGACTCCACCCTCATGAACTCATCTTACCCTAATTACCTCCCAAAGGCCCCACCTCCAAGTACCATCACGCTGGGGGTTAGAGCTTCAATATACAAATTGGGGGGAACACAAACATTCAGTCCATATCTGCTCCCTTCTCCCTCCCCACTTTTCACTCATGCCTACAAGAGACTCTGCAAAGCCAAATTTAGAAGCCCCTGTTGTCCCCACTGACTCTTCTTTCTTGAGGACACTCCTTGGATAAGGAGGTCATTTCTCCTTTTCCATTTGTTCTAATTAACATATAACCTTGATGAATCAAAGTAGCCAGCCCCACACCAGGCTCCAGAATAGTTCCCATTCAAGGAACCTGAATTCTGTTAAGTCCCCCAGTGGTCAGGGGAGGAGAGAGAAGAAAAGTTGTAATAACAAGAGATTTTTCATTTTTTTAAAGATCATTTTTTGTTGCTATAATATCTTATTTTTCCAGTAAGGAAAAAAAATAGTTCCATGAACATTTTTATTAAATTTAAAAATAATTTTCAATATTACAAAAGAATTTGTGCTCATTTAACTTGGGACCAATAAATTAAGGATATATCTTTGAATCAAACTTCGGGTTTTAAAAACTTGCAAAAGCCTAGTTATTTTGGGACACATAAAACAAGCTGCAGCTCTACACGGCCAGAGACTGCTAATTAGAAGGTCCTGTGATGTTTCAGAAAAGGGCTGTGCCTTTGAAGACCACTGGCAACAGAAAAATGAAAAAAAACAAAACAAAGCAAAAACAACTGGCTGGATCAGAATGACGAGCATCTACCTGCATGAGAGGATCTGACTCAAAAGCATAAGAGGGGTTTTTCCAGGTCCTGCAAGAGTTTTCCCCTCTGTCTTCCTCTCTGTAGCTCCATCCCTTAAGCAGGTCTGCCAGGACCTGGAGCTGTCCAAAGGGGAGGCTGTTCCTGACTTCTTGGACTCTGGATGCTCAGAGGACAGACAAATCCCTTCCAGGCCTCCAGTCCGTAGCCTTATAATGGCAGATTGCACCAGCAAATCTCAGGGGGGATGTTTATAACAAGCAAACTGTTACTAAAAAGAGTTAGAAGATACCAAAGTTTTTAGATGATAAACGTAAAAGCAGTAAGAGTACATCCCAAGTTACCCCTCCAATGCTGCTTCTTTTGTTCACTTGCACTCTAAGACACTTTCCTGGGCAGGGGAGAAAGCGGTGGGGTTTCAGCCAGCACCTGCAGAGCTGCACTTCACTCCTGGTCTATTTTATTGATGCAGCAGCCTGCAGTCTATGCCCATGGGGATAAATCATCACCCATCACAGGCGGTAGCAGAAGGAAAGATCGAGAACTCCCAGGTGATAAGACGCCCAGATGTCTGCGCTCTTTCCACAGAGTGACTTTGCATCTCTGAGGTTTCTGCTCTGAGGCCTCTGCTTTCGGAGGCCACAAACACACGTGTGGTAAGAAGCAGCTAAAACCCAAGGACACCTTACCCCTCAACCCCCAACACTTAATTCCCTGAGAGAATTTTAGTGGAAGTGTAAGAAGATTAAGCTGAGTTTCTAAAGGAAATTATAGGTGGCCACATTCCCAGATGGGAATTTACACACCAGTTTGGGGCAGCCTTTTTGATCTGTCCCTGACCTATTTTTTCTACTAAATACTCTTGTTATAGGAGTAGCTCACCTTATCTGAATAAAGAAATGACGGTATATTACTGCCCTTATAGAGAATAGCTACTTAAAGTTTCTTATCGCCACGCTTCTTGTAAAGCAAGTAATTCTATACTGCTTTAACCTTTCTATTCGCTTATAAATTTGGAATTTCATGCATTTCATTGGCTTAAAGCACGGCATCTCTATATTATAAACCTGCCCATGAAATCTACAGTTTATTGCACATTTTATAAGAAATGAATGTTTTCATGTCCTTTATCCAATGAGATGAGTGTGTCTGCATCTTAAATAAGCACAGAATCTAGGAAAGGATGAGACTGAAGACTAGGGGCCCAGACTCCTAGCCTGACCTTTGTTTTGTTGCAGAGGAGTGGCTGGGGGAAAAGTTCTCATGCGTGCAGCTTCAGAGAGTTTTGACACCTTCAGTGGTAGGCTTGCAGCTCACGTGGAAATCCATCTACAGAAGAGAATCCTGCTTTCACTCCACAAAGACGGCACTCTCTCTGCACCAGAGCAGCTGTTTCCCTATGATAGTCGTGGAAGCCTCCACAAACACACATGGAAGTCACTGATCAGAGGTTTGTCGTGCAGGGTGAAGCTAGCTCTCTCATGGCTGCTGAGCTCTGGGACCTACTCCGTGGGCAGGAAGATTGATCACGAGGTAGTTTATTTAGTCAGAGGATCATGGGTGAGTCAGGAGATGAGGAAATTCAGAAACCAAAGTCAAAAATGACTGTGTATAGAAGAGGAAACCAGCTGCACCTGGCAGTCTGCTACCAAATCAGAAAGGGCTGTAATGGAAAACGGATGCGTTTATAGAAAATCCACCTCCCGTCCTCCACTGGCCAGAGCTGCTGCCCTCTTCACAAGGAGTCAACGTATTAAGTTTGGCAGCTCTTGTAGAGCTTGCCATGCCAGGGAGGTTATTAAAACTGAACTGAAATGGTTTCATAACTCAAACTGGAAACAAGAGTGAGGAAAATGCTAACACCAAAGTGACAGACCAGAACGAAATGGAGCTAGATTCGTATGCTCTCTGGCTCATGTTTCAGGAGGTTCCACGTGTTAAAATAGGCTGAAAAGTTAGCTAAATAAAACAAAGTGCCAAGCAAGACATTTAACACCCTTGAAAGGGGGCTTACCAGTGAGAGAATTCCGTGATTCACAATGTTGACTGAACTGTACTTCTGGGAGTCTGAAGACAAGAATAATTATAACTACATCCCCTAAAATGTCTGTCACATGTGAGGGATGTCTCCCTGCTCTCCAGTGCTCCTCATTGATTCGAAGGATCTCAAAGATATTTTCTGGTTTGCAAGGATAAACTGCCCCCTGATAGAGAGTACCAGAGACTGAAAAAGCAGATGAGTGATGTGTTTTACTGTCACATATTACAGTCTTCAAGAGTGTAGGCCAACTCCTTGTTGGAAAGACATACTAATTTCAGAATTATACAATTTAAAACACTTGCTAAAATTTTAGAGGTTCTGATGCTAGCAGAGTAGTTCAGGAGAGCTACCAATAGGCTATACTATTTTTCCAGGTGGATTTGTGTGTTTCCAAATAAAGCTATTAGTGCAAAAATATCGGCTATCATCTCTGGGAGGCCCTCAGTTGAGAAGCAGAAAACAGCTTTCATCTTTGGAGCCAAAATGGATGTTTTCAGGCCCATTGAAAAGGGTAGGCTTCATCCATGAGAATACATGGTAAGACCAGGTCATGCCAATGCAGTTCAGAAGAGAAAAAGGGCTGGGTCTGCAAAACCAGTGCCCATGACCAAAAATGGTGGTAAGAATTTTAATGAAGAAGATCAGGAATGTCAGAGCAAACGGTCAAAACTAATGTTCCTTGTGGCTTCTTGGGACAATTCCATGACTATTTTTGTTCATTTCAAAAAATAGGCATTTCTTTTTCTTTTTTTCTTTTTTTTTTTGTGGTACACGGGCCTCTCACTGTTGTGGCCTCTCCCATTGCAGAGCACAGGCTCTGGACGCGCAGGCTCAGTGGCCATGGCCCATGGGCCTAGCTGCTCCGCGGCATGTGGGATCTTTCCGGACCGGGGCACGAACCCGTGTCCCCTGCATCGGCAGGCGGACTCTCAACCACTGCGCTACCAGGGAAGCCCCAAAATAGGCATTTCTTATATCCACTTTCTTTTCCATAAATTTTTATTTGCCTCTCATTCAGCAGCATATCTTGGAGGCTCTACCTTCAGAATACATCCAGATTCAAATATTTATCAACACAACAACCCTGTGGTGGTCAAGTATGATTATATCTCACCTGGATTATTGGAGTAGTCTCCTATCAGGTCCCCCTTTACCCACCCTTGCCTCCCTCCCTGTGGTCAGTTCTTAATGCAGCATTCGGAGTGATTCATAGACATAGAGGAGCTCTGTTTAAAAACTCACCAATGGGAGAGGATTTGGGGAAGATGGCAGAGTAGGAAGCACCAGAAATCTGTCTCCCCATCTAGACAACAAATGCACTGGCAAAATCTGTCTGATGTAACTATTTTGGAACTCTGGAGTCTAGCTTGCAACTTCCAGGGAAAGGTCTGAACAGTAAATTGTAATTAATTTTGGTCAGTTTCAGCTCATACTACAGTAATAGCTACTTATCCTCTACCCCCAGCTGCATGGCAGGCAGCTGTGCATGTGTTCCTGGAGCAGCCTGCACACAGCTTGTAGGAACCAGGGCGGGCAAACAGTACCCTGTCCACCAAATGTCAGGGATCTGTGCTTTGATAGCTGATTGCTGCTTCTGATCACAGAGATGCAGACAAAGAGGAGAGCAACCATTGTTGTTGCACCTCCTGCATTGTTGCAAGCCTCTTCCCTTATGGCTAAAGTAACTTAGAGGCGTTTTAAAGAACTGGAACCCTTCCCCACCTCCTCATTTTTCTCTTTTTTCCCCTTTTGGGAGCCAGACATTAAGGCGAGGACATTCAAAAACAATTGCATATATGGGGAAAATTAGAAAGTAAATGCACATGTCCAGGGAAAGGCATGGGCTCAGAAAAGACTTGAGATGATCTTAAGTTTATACCAGGATGATCCTTGGCATAGAGACAGACTACAACAATTGAGAAACAAAACAAAACAAAACCCAGAAACCATAACAGAACCAGCAAACCCAGGGGACAGGAGACAATATGATTTCCAGAGTTCCCATGTAATCAGATTCAAATGCCTAGTTTTCAACAAAAATTCAAAAGGCATACAAAAAAAAATAAGAAAGTATGACCCATTCAAGGAAAAAAATAAGTCAACAGAAACTGTCCTTGAAACTGATGGCAGTTGTACTAGAACAAAGACTTTAAATCAATCATCTTAAAGATGTTCAAAGGATGAAAGGGAGACATGGAGAAAGTCAAGAAAATGATGTATGAACAAAATGGAATATCAATAAAGAGGTAGAAAACCTAAAAAGAAACCAAAAAGAAAATTGGAGCTGAAAAGTACAATAAGTGAAATAAAAAATTCATTAGAAGGATTCAAAGGCAGATTTAATCAGGCAGAAGAAAAAATTGGTGAAGTTGAAGATAGGGCAAGGAAATTGTTGAGTCTGAAGAGCAGAAAGAAAAAGGAGTGAAAAACAGTGAACAGAGCCTAAGGGACCTGTGGATTACTATCATGTGGACCAAAATATGCATTGTGGGAGTCCCAGAAGAAGACGAGAGAAGGTAAAGGACAGAGAGAACATTTGAAAAAACAATGGCTACAATCTTCTGAAATTTAACAAAAGACATGAATATAAACACTAAAGAAACATAACGAACTCCAAGTAAGATGAACTTGAAGAAATCCACACTGAGACACATTATAATCAAATGGAGAGACTCTTGAAGGCAGCAGGAAAGAAGCAACTCATCACATACAAGTGATTCTCAATAAGATAATCAGTAGATTTCTCATCAGAAACTTTGGAGGCCAGAAGGCAGTAGGCTGATACATTAAAAGTGCTCAAAGAAAAAAAGCTCTCAACCAAGGATCTTACATCCAACAAAACTGCCCTTCAAGAGCAGAGGAATTAACACATTCCCAGATAAACGAAAGCTGAGAAAGTTCATTACCACTAGACCTGACCCGAAGGAAATGCTCAAGGGAGTCCCGCAGGGTAAAATGAAAGGACACTAGAAATACTAGAACCTATATGAAGAAATGTCTCTCAATAATGTAAGTAATTGTAAACACATGGGTAATTATAAAAGCTGGTATTATTATAACAATGCTGTGTAAGTCCATTTTATGTTTTCTACATGATTTAAGAGACTAGGATATTTTTAAAAAATGATTAGTCTAAAAGCTAATATTATTACACCCTTGGTTTGTAACTTCACATTTTGTTCTCTACATAATTTTAGACACCAATATATTTAAAAGAATTCTTATATTATATTTTGGGGCACACATGTATAAAGATATAATTTTGTGACATCAACAACTGAAGGGAGTGAGGATAGAGTTGTAAAGGAGTAGGAGTTTTGTATGTTAAAAACTATTAAATGATTACTGTGTTAAAAACTATTATTGAAGGTAAGCTGGTATACATTTAAATTGGAGTGTTATAACTTTAGGATATTAAATGTAATACCCAAACTCAACAGAAAATAGCTATGACTATACACAAAAGGAAACAAGAAAGGAATTTAAATGTTTCACTGTAAAAAAATCAACTAAGCAGAAAAGAAGACAGTAATGCAGAAAATGAGGAACAAAAAGCTAGAAGGCAAGCAGCAAAATGACAGAAGTAAGGCCCTCCTTATCAGTAATTACTTTATTTGTAAATAGATTAAAATCTCCAGTCAGAAAATAGAGATTGGCAGAATGGATAAAAACATATGATCCAACTATGGTCTATCCATAGAAGACTCACCTTAAATCCAAAGACAAAAATAGATTGAAAGTGAGAGGATAGAAAAAGATATTCCATGCAAATAGTAACCAAAAGAGAGCAGAAGTGGCTCTACTAATGTCAGACAAAATAGACCTTAACCAAAAAAGCTTTCAAGAGACATAAAAGGACATTTTATATTAATAAAATTTCAATACAGCAAGATATAACAATTATAAACATTTTTTTCACCTAATAACAGATTAGCAAAATATATGAGGTAAAAACTGAAAGAATCAAAGGGAGAAATATCACTATAATAATAGTTGGAGACTTCAATACCCTACTCTCAATAATGGAGAGAAAAACCAGACAGAAGGTAGTTAAGGGAAAAAGAGGACTTAACACAATAAACCAACTAGATCTAACGGACATGTACAGACCACTCTACCCAACAACAGCATCCCCATTCTTCCCAAGTGCACGTGAGACATTTTCCAGGATAAACCATAGGTTAGGCCACACATTAATCCTCAACAGATTTAAAAAGACAGATATTTTACAAAGTATCTTCTTCGACCACAATGGGATGAAGTTTGAAATAAACAACAGAAGTAAAACTGGAAAGATCACAAATTTGTGGAAATTAAAAATGCATTTTTAAATACCAATGAATCAAAGAGGAAATTATGAGGCAATTAGCAAACACTTACAGGCAAATGAAAGAAAAACATACCAAAACTTATGGGGCACAGCAAAAACGGTGTTAAGGGGGAAATTGTAAGCTTTATTTTAAAAACTTACATTAAAAACAAGAAAGGTCTCAAATCAGCAACATAACTTTACAACTTAAGGAACCAGAATAAGAAGAACAAACTAAACCCAAAGCTAGCAGAGGAAGGAAATGATAAAAATTAGAGCATAGATTAAAGAAGTAGAGAGTAGAAAAACAATAGAGAAAATCAATGAATCCAAAAGTTGGTTCTCTGAAAATATCAACAAAAAATTGATAAAACCTTTAGCTAGATGGACTAAGAAAACAATGGAGAAGACTAAGAATCAGAAATGAAAGTGGGGACATTGCTACTGATTCTACAAAAATAAAAAGAGTAAAAGCGAGTACTATGAAGAACAAATTGGATAACCTAGATGAAATGGACAAATTCCTAGAAACACAAAACCTACCAAGACTAAACCACAAAGAAATAGAAAATCTGAATAGATCTATAACAAGTAAGGAGATTGAATCAGTCATCAAAAATCTTTCTACAAATAAAAGCCCAGGACCTGATGGCTTCACTAGTGAATTCTACCAAACATTTAAGGAAGAAGTAATACCTATATCTCCCCCCAATTTTTTTTCCAAAAAACTGAAAAGGAGAGTACACTTCCAAACTCATTCCATGCAGCCAGCATTATCCTATACCAAAGCCAGACAAAGATATTACAAGAAAACTATAGACTAACATCCCTAATGAACATGGATGCAAAAATCCTCAACAAAATACTAGCGAACTAAATTCATAAGCAAATTAAAAGGATTATACACCATGGTCAAGTGGGATTTATTCCTGAAATGCAAGGATGGTTCAACATACAAAACTCAATCAATGTAATACATAATATTAGCAGAAAGAAAGGGCACAAACACATGATTATCTCAATTGATACATAAAAGGCATTTGACAAAATTCAACATACTTTCATAATAAAAACACTCAACAAACTAGGAATAGAAGGAAACTACCTCAACATAATAAAAGCTATATATATTAAAAACATCAACAACAAACAACATATGCAATGGTGAAAAACTGAAATCCTTTCCTCCAAGATAAGGAACAAAGCTAGGGTGCCTGCTTTTGCCATTCTATTTAACATAGTACTACAACTTCTAACCAGAGAAATTAGACAATAAAGAGAAATAAATGGCATCCAAATTGGAAAGGAAGAAGTAAAAAATATCTCTGTTCATAGATGATATGATCTTATATGGAGAAAACCCTAAAGATTCCACAAAAATCTGTTAGAACTATTAAATAAATTCAGCAAAGTAGCAGGATACAAAGTCAACACACAAAAATTAGTTGCATCTCCTTATACTAAGAATGAACAATCTGAAAAGGAAATTATAAAAATAATTCCATTTACAACAGTATCAAAATGAGTAAAATACTTAGGAATTAACTTAACCAAGGAGGTGAAAGACTTGTGTAATGGAAACTACAAAACATTGCTGAAAGAAATTAAAGAAGACATAAATAATTGGAAACAGATTCCACATTTGTGGATTGAAAGACTTAATATTGTTAAGATGTCAATACTACCCAAAGTCATCTACAGATTCAATGCAATCCCTGTCAAAATCCCAATGACATTTTTTTGGAGAAATAGAAAAACCCATCCTAATATTCATATGGAATCTCAAGAGATCCTGAATAGACAAAACAATCTTGAGAAAGAACAAAGCTGGAGGACTCACATTTCCTCTTTTCAAAGCTTACTTCAAAGCTACAGTAATCAAAACAATGTGGTACTGGCATAAAGACAGATGTATAGACCAACTGAATAAAATAGAGACCCTCACATGTATTGTAAAATGATTTCTGATAAGGCTGCCAAGACTATTCAATGGGGAAAGGACTGTCTTTTTAACAAATGGTGCTGGGAAAACTGGATATCCTCATGCCAGAAAATGAAGCTGGATCGTTATCTAACACCATATACAAAAATTAACTCAAAATTGATCAAAGATTTAAATGCAAGTCCAAACCTGTAAAACTCTTAGAAGAAAATATAGAGCAAAATTTAATGACATTGGACTTGGCAATGATTTCCTGGATATGGCACCAAAAGCACAGGCAACAAAAGAAAATGTAGACAAACTGGACTTCATGAAGATTAAAAAATATTATGCATCAAAAGACACTATTAACAGAGTAAAAAGGCAACCCACAGAATGGGAGAAAATACTTGCAAATCATACACCTGACAAGGGACTAATATCCAGAATATACAGAAAACCCCAAAACTCAACAACAGCGACAAAAAAATTCAAGAATGGGAAGAGTACTTGAATAGGTAGATATTTTTTGGAGAAAAAAAGATATACAAATGGCCAATAAGAGTATGAATAGATTCTCAGCATCACTAATAATTAGGAATATGCAAATCAAAAGTACAATGAGATACCACCTCACATTCATTAGGGTGGCTTCTATAAAAAACAGAAAATAACAAATGTTGATAAGAATATGGAGAACTTGGAGCCCTTTGCACTGTTGGTGAGAAGGTAAATGGTACACGCACTATGGAAAACTATATGGCTATTCCTCAAAAATTTTAAATAGAATTTCCATATGTTGCAGCAGTTCTACTTCTGGGTATATGCCCAAAGTAATTGAAAGCAGAGTCCATACACCCATGTACTCCCATATTCATAGCAGCATTATTCACAGTAGTGGAAGCAACTCAAGGGCCCATAGATAGAAGAATAGATAAGTAAAATGTGGTATATACATACAGGGGAATATTATTTGGCCTTAAAGAAGAAGGAAATTCTGACACATGCTACCACATGGATGAACCTTAAGGATATTATGCTACATGAAATGTCAGTCACAAAGAGACAAGTACTGTATGATTCCAACTTACATGAAATACTTAGACTAGTCAAACTCATAGAAACAGAAAGTATAATGGTGGTTTCCAGGGGTTTGAGGGGGGAGGAGAATAAGGGGTTATTGTTTAATAGGTGCAGAATTTCAGTTTTATGGTATAAAAAGAGTTACAGAGATGGATGGTGGTTATAGATGCACAATATTATGAGTGTATTTAATTCCACTAGATGGTACACTTAAAAATTCTTAAGATGGTAAATTTTATATTATATGTATTTTACCACAATAAAAAATTATTTTTAAAAGCCTCTCTGATGGGCTTCCCTGGTGGCGCAGTGGTTGAGAATCTGCCTGCCGATGCAGGGGACATGGGTTTGAGCCCTGGTCTGGGAAGATCCCACATGTCGTGGAGCAACTAGGCCCGTGAGCCACAACTACTGAGCCTGTGCGTCTGGAGCCTGTGCTCCGCAACAAGAGAGGCCACGATAGTGAAGAGGCCCGTGCACCGCGATGAAGAGTGGCCCCTGCTTGCCACAACTAGAGAAAGCCCTCGCACAGAAACGAAGACCCAAGACAGCCAAAAAAAAAGCTCTCTGATGACTTTCACCTTACTCAGTGTAAAAGCCAACAAGGTCCCACATCAGTGATTCTCATCTCCTAGTGGGCATCTAAGTCCTCTAGGGAGCTTTAAATTATACATATACCTGTGCTACCCCTATCAATTAGGTTTAAATTGGTCCAGGGTGGGGCCCAGGCAGAACCTGGTTCCTGTCCAACGTCATTTTCTACTACCTTCCCCTCCCTAACTGCAGGTGCACTGGCCTCTAAGCACACTTCCTCCTCAGGCCTCACGTGTCCCTCACATGTCCCTCACGTGCCTTTCCTCCTGTTTCACTCCTCCTTGAGCTGACACTCAATAAGTATCTGTTAAATGAATGAATTATTCTAATTAATGCAACATGGTATGACTGATTTAACAAGTCTGCACCACTAAAATATACCCTTTTACCTGGTCATTTAAAATTTCTCCACCTTTTTCAGAAACGTATCCACTGCCTAAATTGAGAGACAGGTGCACTTGGGATGAACACTGTCCTGTCCTCACCATTTTTAGAGTTGGAGGGAACCTGGTAGGATGTTTCTGCTCAGTGCATTGTTTTGTAAAAATGATGAAAAGAAAGAGCAATCCCCATGACAGCCAACTACAACTAGGGATTTTCTTTTGGGTCCCAAGTCTTGTTCTCATTCATATAGATTTTTCACTGTATGCCATAAGATGTCCATGAATGTTTAAATATAGAAAATCTTTTAAAATTTTTATTGGAGTATAGTTGATTTACAATGTTGTGCTTAAAAAGTTTTAAATCACGTATCTTAGGAACATGCTCCCTATTTACCATAGCCTGGGGAACCCTCAGCTGCTGCATACTCTGATGGCGAAAGTTCCCTAGATAGAGAAGCATTTTATTACCTACCTCCCTAATTGAACCTGAAAGAACTTAAGACCCTAAAAGCACCAATGACTTACCAAGATCACACAGTTAATTAGATACTGGAATTAAAACTGGAATTTGGCCCCTAGCCTCTAGTTACAGGGCTTTCTCTGTGTGCCTATTTTCTGTTCACAAGCACATGCAAAGTCTTTATCCCATTAAACACTCCACACCACCTCACAATTTCTAACCACATTATTGCATGAGATCAATGGCAAGGAAAGGAGGGTGGCACTAGGAAAATTACCCAAAGCTTTTCAAGCAAATCTCCATTTTCTGATGATGAGCTGGAATTTCTGTAGAAACGCTCAGCAGGAAATCAAGTTATCTAAAATGCTCAGTAGGGCAATAGTCATGGAATGGAGCTTGTCAACCAACAGTGAACACACAGAAGGCAAAATTCTGACCTTCAATGGGAAAATGAGTGAATAAATTGTGGCAATATTTAAATCAAGGAATCTTTTGCTACTTTAAAAAGCAGTGTAGGAGCTCTTATTTGATTTTAGAAGAGCGCCATCTGTAAGGTCATGTTAAGGGAGAAAAGCAAGTTGGAGTCATGTACATAGGACGACACTAACTTTTATGAAATTAATCAAATAACAACTTTCTGTGTATACTTACATGAGAGTGAAAAAAGTTATTAAGGGGATATACACCAACTGTTAACATTGGTTTTCACAGGAGTGTGGAAATGGAGAGAAGCCTAAGGAAGGTTATTCTCTTTCTCTTAAGGCAAGGACTGGACCACTTTCTCCTCAAGCAAGTTATTCTATCTTGAGTTCCAAAAAGTTGGGTGAATATCATTTATTGGTGAAAAATCAAAGCATTTTAATTGCCTCTTTAGAAGAAGAACAGTAATTTCATTAAGTGGAGACAGACACAAACGGAAAGTCAAGAAGGCATGGGTGAATAGCTCTAAATCCCCACCTGCTGATTAGGTCAGCTCCCATTGAGAGAAATCAACCGGGGTGCGGGGGGAGGGACAACATAGAGACAATGGGGAGTTAACAAGATTCTATCCAGAAAGAAAAGTAATTTAGGTAAAATCAAATGAGAACTCCAACTTCAGGTTAGAGATGGTAATGCAATAGTGCATCTAAAGTTAAGGACTAGACTAGACGACCTTGAGTGGAAGCTCTCTGTCCAGGCTGCCCACGATTATCCACGGACAATGGTGACTTGGAAAAAACTCAAAGAAACAGGTCTGACAATTACTGACAAGTAAACAGCTGAGGAGAAACACTGTCTTATCTTCTGAAGGGATGTATCAAAGCTACCTTCAGGTTTTCTGAGAAAGAAAATGTATAAAAATTATAATACTGAGGTCAAGATTCTTTCCTTCTTTCACAAATATTATTAAACGCTGACTGTTGGTCAGACAGTATTCTATGTGAGATACAGGGGTGAATAAGACAAAATTCCTGGCTTCAGAGTGTGCCCATTCTAGTTTATGATACTGATAATAAGCAAACAAATAACATAATGACAGGTAGAAATAGATGCCATGGGGGCTAAAGTAGTAGTGGTGGATGGGTTCCACTTTAAATAAGACGGCCAGAAGTATCCTCTGAAGAGCTTAGAGCAGAGGCATAAATAAACTGAGAAAACAAGTCATGTGAAGATCTGGGGAAGAGTGCTGAGAGCAGAGGGAACAGCAAGCACAAAGGCCTGGGCAGAACCAGACTGATATGTGAGGAATAGCAAGAAGGCTAGTAGATAAAGTAGACAAAACAAGGTTCAGAGTCACAGGAGATGAGGAAGGTCCTGTAGGCCACGGCGAAAGGAATTTAGACTTTGTTTTGAATGTGGTGGAAGCCACTGGAGGGCTTTGGCAAAATAGTAACTGAACGTGAGTTACATTTTAAAAAGATCGCTCTGGGTATAGCATGAAGGACAAATTGTAGAGGAATAAAAATATCAGTAGAAGCTGGCAGACGGGTGAGAAGGCTTTTGCTTTAGTCCATAGTGGCTTCAATTAAAGTAGTGATAACGAAGGTGGTGAGAAATTGCTCCACTCCTTCCCAGAGCTTTGCACGCTAACAGGCAACTAATACAGGTGATAGAAAGGGTTTTGTTAATTTTTTCCTGGAGCAGGGGGTGTCTGCTCACCTTATACTTGCTTAACCAAGAGGTCTTCATGAAGAACACAAGAGATCCAACTCAAAGTGACTTTTTGACTTTTCCTAGACTGAGAAGCAGCTGGCAGCTTCACTGCTGAAATGTGGATTAGGCACGGACTCAACAGCGCCCCATCACACACTCTAGGGCCAGACAAGTGCACTTATGGAGGTTACATGCAGGTGACAAGGGAAATCCAGAAAGAGCACAGCAGGAGGCAGAATGGGCTGCTGGGTCCCCCTCTTCTCTAGAATGTAAAACTTCAAGACTTCCTTGCAGGCGTAATTCTTAAGAGAACCGGAGTTTTATTAGGAGGCTATGTTAGAGCCTGCATATCCTTTTCAGCAATGAGAGAAGAGCATTCATTTGTCCCCCTTACTCTCTCCTTGTTATCTCTAAGTACTCCTTTATAATTAGTGAACTGCAAAATAATCTCACAGACCTAAAAGGGAGTTGAAGATGTAAAGGAATTATTTAGAAAATCATTATATTTGCACTATAATTTTTTCCAAATTCTTCTAAGTCCCTGTTTTTCCAATACATCTATAGTTGGACTATTTTAATTAGGCGATGGGGATCCATTGTAGCTGACTGATCTAGGAAGTGGACTGTGGATCTGTTTTTTTTTTAAGTAGCACATTTATTATATATATTACACCTTCCAGGTTAAAAGCTCAGAAGAGTAACCTGACAATAGAGGGACCTCTGAGCTGGGAATGTGGGTCATAAACCCAGTCTTATGACTGGGAGAAGTACTTTATACTCTTCTCCACTTGTTCATCTGTGAATTGGTGTAACAATACCTATCTTACCTACTCCACAAAGTTGTATATATTTTCTGAGCATAAAGCAAGATGGATACTCCCATATGAGAGAGAGAAAAAGTGCTGAAGGGGAATTTACTGCAACTCCAGAAAATGAGCGAGACTAAGTGTGTAAAGGGTTGAAGGGAAGCGATGAAGACGCTAGAAGTGCTACTGATGTGGTGGAAAAGCAGGACCAGCAATGGGCAGCCAAAGAGATTTTTTTAAAGACAGAATCTGCCTCTTCTGGGTCCTAGCTGGCTCATGGGGCCAGTGCAACTTCATACAGAATAAAAAGCAAAAAGTCTCAAACTCTTACAAACTCAAAAAGTTCATAAACTCTGTCCCATGTGGTCCCACATCCCTCCCCAGAGGTTACCACTGGTATCTGTTTGGGACTATCATTCTAGAACATCCTTAGGCAGTTACAATAATATATGATGTCTAACTAAATTAAACATTTTAAACTTTATTGCAGAAAGATAGATTTTTTAAAGTAAATTGTTTTAATAATTTAAAACTGCACTAAGACTTTTGGGACATCCTATATCTTTTTATACCATTTTAACTCTGAATTTTCATTATTTCCATCATTAAATTATAAGAATGTATTGAGTACATATTCATGACTATCAACATTTTAATTAGAATTTTACTCACATTGATTATTTTTTCCAAATTGAATTCTATTACCCATATTTCAATATATGATAAATTGTCTATACAATGCAGTTATATTTTTATATTTTGCATTTGTGTTAGAAAAGTTATTGGGATCAGGATTAATTTCTTTTTATTTTGCCTTTTCACCTTTTCAAGGATTTATTCATTGATTACTTTTTGATTTATCATATTTTATAGTTTTGCCAAAGTGAGTCTTGATCTGTATCTTTTATTTTTATAAAATCCAATTTTCCTGTGTCAAATTTTGCAGATCCAAAATTTGCCAAGATTTTACTTTTCCTATCCATATTTGGCAACAACAAAGTTCATATTGTGCAGTTTTAGCCTTTGTCAATTTTATTCTCTATTGATTCTTTTCATCAGCAATGTTTGTTATGAATTGAATGATTACTGACTCTTTGCACTCGATTTTCAGATCATCCATAAGATAACTGTAAGCAACTCCCTGTCCCTCGAGTTTCAGAATGGCTCTGTTGCTTGAATCCTATTTTTCTTACTTTTCAACTCCCTGAATACCATTGTGGGACACACAGCAAGCAGTGAAGTTAAAAAGACATTTGAAATGCCCTGAGCTGATACAAGAAATAAGAAATAACACTGATCTGAATACATGCATAAAAAATGAAATAACTTGGCATCTCTACATGCCAGCTGGTTGGTATACAATGCTACAGTGAATTCAGAACCATGCCATCTACTACCATCTCCACTGGAGGCATTAATGTGACAATGAGGTTTAAGCTGGCATCTGGAACCAATTTATCCATCAGGCATGGCAGTCTCAGTGCTAGGGCCACAATACTTTAAGGACCCAGAAAAATGTTTTAAATTCTTTTAAAATCAGATGGGAAAAATAAACTTTTAGGTTGAAGAAAAGGATGATATCTATATAGTACTGATAGATTTTTCTTTATACAATACAGTTATAAAATCTAACTTTTTAAAATAAATTTAAAACATATTTTAAAAATATAATTTAAATTTAGCGGGAGGGGAGAAAGAAGCCTGCAAAAGCGAAAGTTCCTAGGGCCTGTGAAATCGAAATGTTGGCTTCTCGGCATAAGGGCATCAAATTGACATAGCAACGTATACCACACACCTAAAGAGTGTAAGAGAATTCTTGGGAACATTTTATAACATGATAAAAATCAAGCTTGCTTATTAAAAAATACTCAACATTAAAATAACCAGTATTTTCTCATTTTCCTTCCAGGGGAAGAAAGCTCAAGTACCAGGCTGGCTCAAGGCCAGATCCCTGGCTACCTTGGCCCCTGGTTGGCCCTACCACAGCTGGTCACTATAACCCATGTGGCTGGGTCTGGCCGTAAACAGAGAAGCCCTAGCAGACACATGTCTGGCCAGCTGGCTCGTGCTCAGAGAAACCATGTTTTACAAGGGTCTGTCACTAGGTCCTCTGGGTTCCTTGACTTCACCTTTGTTCCTCAGCACCTGACTCAGGGACTCAGTCAATACTGAGAGACTCACCCTCACTACTCTGGTAAGAGTGGAAGCTGATGTGGAATTACACACCATTAATAGTTGTATCTACTGTTTCAGAAAAAAAAAATTTTCTCTGATCAAATTCTGGTGAGAACTAAAAATAACATGATTTATTCAGAGGAAATATAAAGTACTTTCCTCCCGTTATTTTCTGTTGGTGGTTCATTACCTTCCCTTCCCTCCCACTTTCCTCTTTGGCACTTCTTCTCCCCTCCATGAAGTCAGGCATCTGGAAAGAATTTTTAGGGTCATCAGAGCCAGTGGGAATATGCTCTTTGCCTTCTGGGTTAGGTCATTCCCATTTCTTACAATTTCTCTCCTAAACCAGAGGATCAGAGTTTGACAATTTCTGCTCGTATCTTCCAGAAACAACAGTTCCATTCTTCTACTTCCCCCTTTTTTTTTCTTTTCTTTTAAAGGGCACTAGCTCTGAGTTCCCACCAATTTCAGGCCTGTTTGGACCCTCTGAGGTGATGGCCAAAAGCAGTCCCCATACAGTTAACTTTGCCAACACGCTCACATTCTTTCCATGGCAATGTCATTAAAGGCATTTTAACTGCCTAAGACTCCCCTGTTCTTCCAAATAATTCTATACCATAGATGTGACCTCAAAGTTATTCACCATTAGCCTTTGATTACATCATGGCTTGGCAATTTGACCTTTTCTTCCACTAGTTGGAACCAGGAGCTTTGCTTTGTTCAACAAATAAATACGTAGCTTCCCTTACAGGCAGGCAATAGGGAGACAGGGTGAGAGGAGGTTATGGTGTGATTAATGAACTGTTTGTTTTTTAATCAAGATAAACTGGTTAATTTGGGTGTACTATGGATTTGCAACCTGATACTGAGCCACCCACAGAAGCCCTTTGGAGTTCATACATCTGTACTTCTCAACAGAAGATGCTGTCAAACAACACTTCCAAAATAAGACAAAGTGTATTTTACAACAAGCATTGGTGAGAATGTGGAGAAACTGAAACTCTTGCCCACAGTTGGTGGTAATGCAAAATGGTATAGCATACAGAAGACAGTATGGAGGTTCCTCAAAAAATAAAAAAGTAGAACTACCAGGTGATCTAGCAATCCCACTTATGGGTATTTATCCAAAAGAACTGAAATCAGGACCTCAAAGAGGTATTAGGACTCCTGTGTTCACCATAGCACTATTCACAATAGCCAGGCTGTGGAAACATCCTAATTGTCAATTGACAGATGAATTTGGTATTAATATACAATGGAATATTATTCAGCCTTAAAAAAGAAGGAAATTCTGCCAAATGTAACAACATGGATGAACCTTGAGAACATTGCACTAAATGAAATAAGCCAGTCACAGAAAGATAAATACTGCATGATTCTACTTATGTGAGGTATCTAAAATGGTCCAATTTATGGAATCAAAGAGTGGAATGGTGGTTGCCAGGGGCTGAGGAGAGGAGGAAATAAGGAGTTACCATAAGGGGCATAAACGAGAAGCATAAAGTTTCAGTTAAGCAAGATAAATAAGCTCCAGAGACCTGCTCTAAAGCATCATACCTACAGTCAACAATATATAGTACACTTAAGATTTTGTTAAGAGGGAACATCTGATAAGTATTTTTGGTTTTTTTTTTTTGTTGTTGTTGTTTTTTAGAAGATGTTGGGATAGGAGTTTTATTAATTTATTTATGCTGTGTTGCGTCTTCGTTTCTGTGCAAGGGCTTTCTCTAGTTGTGGCAAGCAGGGGCCACTCTTCATCGTGGTGCGCGGGCCTCTCACTATCGCGGCCTCTCCTGTTGCGGAGCACAGGCTCCAGATGCGCAGGCTCAGCAGTTGTGGCTCACGGGCCCAGTTGCTCCGCGGCATGTGGGATCCTCCCAGACCGGGGCTCGAACCCGCATCCCCTGCATCAGCAGGCAGATTCCCAACCACTGCGCCACCAGGGAAGCCCCTGATAAGTATTTTTACCATTAAAAAACCCAAGAAGATGGGCTTCCCTGGTGGCGCAGTGGTTGAGAGTCTGCCTGCTGATGCAGGGGACACGGGTTCGTGCCCCGGTCCGGGAGGATCCCACATGCCGTGGAGCAGCTGGGCCCGTGAGCCATGGCCGCTGAGCCTGCATGTCCGGAGCCTGTGCTCCACAACAGGAGAGGCCACAACAGCGAGAGGCCTGCGTACCACAAAAAAAAAAAAAAAAAAAAAAAAGATAAGAGAAGGTATGTTTTTGAGTATAGTCCTTCTCCCCAAACATTATAGCATATTAGGAAAGGCAAATAAGTCCAGGTGGAAAATTATATAAATACCTCCCCACACCACTGAGCTACATTAAGAAGGTGGGTACCCCACCTCTCAAAGTTCTTTTTCCACTGAATGGTCTCACAGGAAAGACCCTGCTTTTGTCTACCAGTATGTCTTAAAGATGTTCCATGTTACTACACAAAGAGCATCCTCATACTTTTTTTAATAGACTTAACTTTTTAGAGTAGCTTTAGATTCACAGCAAATTCATTTGAAACTACAGAAATTTCTCATATACCTCCTGCCCTCACACATGCACAACTGACCCCACTATCACATCCCTCACCAGAGGGGTGCATTTGTTACAATCAATGAACCTACACTGACACATCATTATCACCCAAAGTCCATAGTTCAAATTCATTCTTGATGTTATACACTCTATGGGTTTGGACAAATGTATAATAACACCTAACCACCATTATAGGATCATACATAGTAGCTTCACTGCATTAAAAGTCCTCTATGCTTTTCCTTTTCATCCCTCCCTCATCCCTAACCCCTGGCAACCACTTATCTTTTTACTATCTCTGTAGTTTTGCCTTTTCCATAATGTCATATCGTTGGAATCATATGGAATGTAGCCTTCTCATACTGACTTTTTTCACTTAGTCATATGCATTTAAGTTTCCTCCATGCTTTTTCATGGCTGGATAGCTCATTTCTTTTTAGTCCTGAATAATACTCCATTGTATGGATGTATCACAGTTTCTCCATTCACCTACTGAAGGACATTTTGCTTGCTTCAAAATATTGGCAATTATAAACAAAGCTGCTACAAACGTCCACATTCAGATTTTTGTGTGGATAGCTTCATACTTTTTTTTACAGCTATATAATTTTACATTATGAAGACATGCCATTGTTTTTTTGTACCATTCCTCCACCGATGAACATTTAAATATTTCCAGGCTTTTGCTACTACACACAGAGTTGCAATAAATAACATTTTAGATATATCATTTCACACGTATGTGCAAATGTATTCTCAATATAATTCCTTCAAGTGGGACTTCTGGATCAAAGGGTATAAGCATGTTGTAATTTTAATGTATATTGCCAAATTGACCTCCATAAAGGTTGTAAAAACATACCCTCCTACTGGCAATATGTGGGAGTGTCTGTTCCCCTATGGCGTCTGAAACCCTTCTTCACCCATTCCTTCCCATGGCCCTTGCAGGAAGTAGAGACCTGCTGCCCATTGACCCTATGCACTACCAGCCACATGTATTTCTTTTCTGTGCATTGTTGGCCTTGGTCATAGATTCAAAGACTGCGGAGGGCTGAAGAAGTGTTTGTGTCAAAGTATCTTCTGTGAATAATCTTATAATAAGTATAGGTACTACTGTAGAGATATTTCAAGAAGATCATAAGGTTTAAAAGACAAAATCATTATCATATATTACTAAGAGACTCCTAGTGAATGCAGAGGCAGCTGATCCTGGTATGATGCAGGTTCTTCTAATACCCTCTGTGACACCTGCCTCCTGTGAGAAATATGTAAACGTGGAGACATGGATAGTCTCTAAGGACACCCCCTCATTGTCTTTTGGGTTGGAGCCGTTTTCTAAACAAAAATCCCTAAAAACTTAGTGACATTTGCTGAATGGCCAGCGGGTTTAAACAGGCCTGAGACTATTAACATGGAAGAAGCAGAGCCCTCTTTCTGACCCTCCACTCTGATTATCTCTGTTAAACTGAATTTAGCAACGTGGTGTTAGATCTACTTTCAGATCCATTGTAAGTTCTCTCTTTGACAAGTGATGTCATCACACTAAAACTCTCCACATAGTCAGAGTAACCCCTCAAGCAACGCAGCCGTGGCACAGAGGTTTAAGGCCCAGCCTTTTCTTTGCCTGGGACAGTGTCAGACGTGTCCTTGTGTGGGAGATAGGCTTCAAGATGATCCACAATGACCTCACTTCTTGGTATGTATGCCCTTGTGCAATTCCCTTTGAGCAGGGCCTGATTCCATGACTTGCTTCTAACAAAAAGAACATGACAGAAGTGAGGGAAGACACTTCCAAGATTAGGTTATAAACGACTAAGGTTCTGTCTGGGGTCACTCTGTTTCTTACTGTCTTTTTGAGTCACTTAGTTTGGGGAAAGCCAGCTTCTGGGTTGGGTGCTGCTCTATGGAGATACCCACATGCTAAGGAAATGAGGGAAGCCTCTAGTCAACAGGCAATGTGGAACAGAGGCCCTCGGTCCAATAGCCCATGAGGCACTAGTGAGCTTGAAGGCAAATCGTTTCACTTCAACTTGATGTGATTTCAGCCCTGACCAACATCTTGACAGAGCCTAAGCCAGAAGCACCCAACTAAACTGCCCCCAGATTCCTGACTTTCAGAGACCATGAGTTAATAAATGTTGTTGTTTTAAACTACTAAGTGTGAGGGTGATTCATTATACAGCAATAGATCACAAAGGCACGTTATTATAGAAACTGTGCCACCCTCTGGAGAGGACATTACAGACACAGTCAGGAGATCCAGATGGTCACCAGGTCTGCGATAATTTTTAGCAAATCATGTAACATTTTTTTCCTCTCAATTCAGGAAGCAACAAGAATTACCTGTTTCATGAGACTAGAAAATTTTGAGAGAAGAAGAGTTTCTTGCTTATCCTCTCTAACCTCAGAGACTTCATAACTTTCAGAAAGAATAAATGCAAAACTTTTTGCCACTGAGTTTCCTAGTACTGTAGCAAATAAACAACTTTTTAATACATGTTTAATAATGATCACTAAATAATGATTCTTAAGGCTCTTGAGGATTTCTAAATATAGTGAAAATATTTTAGTGACACTGGTTCAGCTAAAAAATCCACAGTAGCAATAAATTAATGAGTCAATCAGTAGTAGTCAATAAGAAATTTAAAATGTATTAGGCTGCTACTTAGTATGCTGCAGGCACTGTGGTAGGAAGTTTATATACTTTATTTCATTTATTTCAAATCCTATAAGGTAGGTGTTACAGACTACGTATTTATGTTCTCCCAAAATTCATATGCTGAAATCTTAACCCTCAGTGGGATGATATTCCTTTGGGAGGGAAGTAGGCCATTAGGGTGGAGCCCTCGTGATGGGACTAGTCCTCTTTTAAAAAGAGTCACAAGAGGGCTTAGGAAGACAGTCTACAAACCAGGAAGAAGGTTCTCACCAGAACACCACCCACCATGCTGGCACCCTAATCTCTGGATTCTAGCCTCCAGAACTGTGAGAAATAAATTTCTGCTGTTTAAGCCACCCAGTCTATGGTATTCTTGTTATAGTAGCCAGAACTAAGACAGTAGGAACTGTAGTAGTCATCAATTTCTTTATAGACCCAGGGAAAATGCATGCTAGATTACCTAGGTGATACAGAAGTAATGCAAATATATTTGAGAACATGAGGTAGTGTGGGAGTTAACCCCTTCAACCACACAATCATTTCTGTACCCCCAAGTTCCCCACACTGCAGTATACAGTGGGAGTTCTGGTTACCAACAAGTTACTCAGCATTCTTTGGGATGGCTACCTTAGCTCAACTGAACTGTCTTCTCTTTGTTTTTCTAGCAACTATTAATCATAAAAGGGAAGATTTGGTTGGGTCAGTTTGTACCTGTCCAGTATAAGTTGACTATTTGGTCAATATTTGAACTTATTGGTCAAATACCTTGCCCAGCTACCTCCAAGACATCTTCCCTTGTATTCAGTTCATAAGCAGTAGCCTATGTCCAATGAATTGCTCTTTGGTCTAATCATCTCTACCTAGATTGGAAGACTTAGTCTCACTTAAAAAGAAAATGGCATGTATAGCAGCTTATGCTGGAAAGAACCAATTGAAACCACTTTCCTTCATAAGTAGCTATGTAAAGAGAAAGCACTCCAGATGTTATGGACTTCTGCTGCAGCCCATTCAGTACAATTACTATCCCCTTGTGACAAGACAGTGTTTTAATGTGTCAGCAGCTATGGTCTATTTTGCATATTCCCTGTTAACGCATGACCCTGCCATATTTAGCTAGCTAGATATGGAGAATCTATTGCCTGTACGAAGGTCACAGCTGACTGTAGAGAACAAAAAGTAAATGTTAATTCTTAGCTTTTGAGTCTCAATGTCTGAGGTCCAGATGTGAGACAAAAGAGTTGGAAGATTACATGAGCAGACAGAGTGAGTTTTCTTTCCACTGGACACTAGATAAAATTTCCTTGGACGTGGGGAAGAAGAAAGAGTAAAAGGAAAGCAATACTAAGGAAGTCTGATAAGGGATACTGCACTCTGTCTTCTCCTGAGGTCAAAATCTACAAGGGGAAGAACAATGGAACAGCTGGTAAATTGAAGGACATGAGAGTAGAGATCTGTGTCTCGTTTCTTAAGTGGAACCTATAAAGCAGTAAGGATACAGATCTCCTCCCTACCCTGAGTGGATGGAGCAGCACTAGATTAGACTGGGCAGTGGGTCCTGACACAGCTTCAGTGGTGAAGAAGCTCATCCAAGGGAGCTGTGCTCAGTGAGTGTCAGTGGACCTGAAGGATCCCTACCATCGGGCCAAGTGAGATGCAAAAGGATCTGATTGGACTTTGGACAGAGACTAGATGGGGGAATAGAGCTCTTACATGTGTACATCTGCCAATGTCTGAACACCAATATGGCTAAGGATACAGCAGCAGATTCCCCATGGATAGATGGCAAACAAGACTAGACACTTTTTCCTGTCCCTTCCCCATGCCCTGATGGCTTAAGGCACTCAGAATTTTGATACAATTCCACTGAGAAGCAGGAGGGAAGTCAACAAGTCAACTGTGAATTGACTTAGAAAATCCTTAAGTGAAACACAGAAGCATGAAATGACTGAAATTAAGTTTCATCTTTTAGGCGAAGTAAAGGCTTGAGACTGACTTTCCTTTGAAAATAATTATTGTCTCCTGAGAGATTCTTTACTAGGAATGTATGCATCCTCTAGGGAAATGGGATGTTCTTCCTTGGAGAAAGAGAAATTGCAGAAAAATAAATATAGAAGCATTATTGTAGCTCAGCCAAACCATGTAGAAAAAGCTCAGTTTTCTAAAATTTACACAGAGCCCATCTGACATTTTAGACTGAAATGACTATCACTAGGGAGATGAGAAGTGATAAGTTGCTTTTGTTCAGCTCTCTGTCATTGTTTAATTAATACCCACCTTTCATGATACTTTTTGGGATAGTAGAGAACTTAAGAAATTCAACTCTAGACTAAAATTTTGTTTGTTCAAATCCTGGCTCATCTACTTTCTAGCTATGTGACATTAAAAACTTAATCTTGGGACTTCCCTGGTGGCTCAGTGGTTAAGAATCTGCCTGCCATTGCAGGGGACAAGGGTTCGAGCCTTGGTCCGGGAAGATCCGACATGCCTCAGAGCAACTAAGCCCGTGCGCCACAGTTACTGAGCCTGCACTCTAGAGCCCACAAGCTACAACTTCTGAGCCTGCGTGACACAACTACTGAAGCCCGTGCGCCTACAGCCCGTGCTCCACGACAAGAGAAGCCACCGCAATGAGAAGTCCGCGCACCGTAACGAAGAGTAGCCCCCGCTTGCCACAACTAGAGAAAGCCTGCGTTCAGCAGCAAAGACCCAACGCAGCCATAAATAAATAAATAAATAAATAAATAAATAAACGTTTAAAAAAAATAAAATTCATAAACGAAAAAAAGTCTCACCAATAATTTCTCTCTCTCACTCTCCTTTTTATTATGAAGAATTTTTAAAATCTACAAGAATAGATGCAATAGTAGAGGATCCCCATGTACCTCTCTCACCCAACTTCAACAATTATTAACTCAGCCAGTCTTGTTTCATTTACATTGTAACCCATTCCCCCACCCTTACAGTGTATTATTTTGAAGCACATCCCAGATAACATATTATATCATTCATAACATTTCAGTACATATCTTTAAAACATAAAGATTCATTTAAAACAAATAAAACCAGGCTACCATTATCACACTTAAAAATTTAAAATAATTCTTAAACATCATCAACTATACAATCAGTGTTTAAATTTACAATTATCTGAAAATTTCTATTTTTTATAGTTTATTGGTTTGAATCATTTTCCAGATAATGTCCACACATTGCAATTGGTTATATATTTCTTAAATTTATTTTAATTTTTACATTCTGCTTTCATCTTTTTTTTTTTTCATACAATTACTGGCTGGAGAAAACTGGTCATTTGTCCTGTAGAATTTACCACAGTTTGTGTTTTGCTGATTGCATTCCTGGATATTTAACATGGCCCTGTGTCCTCTGGGTTTCCTGTAATTAGATCTAGATGAGTTCTTCATAGGTGGTGTTAGTTCTTCCAACAGGTTGTATATAATATTTGGTTGTCTCTCTTTTGGTGAAATAGCAGCTGTTTACGCTCAATGCCTGGATTCATTAGGGGCTGCAAAATGGCAGTATTCTAATTTTTATCTTCATGTATTAGCTGGAATACTTTTATAGAAAAAAATTCCCCTCATCTACAATTTTAATACTCAAGAATACTGTTTATTTTAGAAAGGCCAGATAAATGCTTGATTTTCAAAATGATGAGTTGGTTCTCTCCAGTGGTGACCAATTAGTTGTGTTTTTGTTATTTTTTTAGTATCATATTGAATTCATGGATTTATATGTATTTGATGTATTTCAATATAGTTATTATCTTTGTTTATGCTCAAATTATCCTTCTTTGTCCCATGGAGGCTATTGAAGTTGGCTCATGGGTCCTTTTGACATAAACACTGTCCCAGTTTGCCTGGGAATGAGGGGTTTCCTGTTACACAGACTTTCAGCTTGATAATGGGGAAAGTACTGGGCAAATTGGGATGGGTTGGTCGCCCTAACCTCACTAGTCTTTTCTAGCTCCGTTGCTGTGTGGTAAGACAAGGCATTGTAGGCTCAGCATGCATATTTCCTCTCCAGATATAGAATTAGCTATTTCTCCAAGAACACCTGGTTCCTTTTAGTGGGAAATGGGATTTGAAAAACCCATTCTTTTAACCATACTCAAGCATCAATTTCTGCTTCTATAAAACGATGATAATATTCTAACCCATACTGGGTTGTTGTGAGAATTATACGCAATAATGCTTGGAAAGCACAGAGCCTGGAACATAGAAACTGCTTGTTAAAAGTTAGCTGCTATCACAACGCTTACACAGGTAATATGGGCAGTGCCAAGGCTAATTCACTAAGCAAAACTCAGCATCAACTCGGAAATATCCATATATCTGGGAGTGAGCCATGTTAAAGAAACATAAGTGGGAGCAGAACTATATTCCTTAGAGGTTCATTCTACAATGGCTATACACTTCAATGTGTTGGTGTAATTTATTTTTTTTCAAATTCAAACCATCAGAACTGTCTAACCTTTCAACAAGAGAAGGCTCTGCTGCTGGATATGAGGCTGTTTCTAGAAATGTCTTGAAATGTTTGGGTTTGGCACCTGAGGAGCCCTTGTTTATTCTGAGTTTCCTGTCCTATTGCATATTTGTGTGGCAAGACAAGGAAATTTCATACAATAATTTAAAAATTAGTGGAATCTTGTGCATTGAAAGGGATTCCTCCCAAAAATAGTACTGGAAGCAAATGCAGAAAAGAACCCTCTCTTCAGGTTCCTGAGAAAATGATGTGATCTTTTCTAGAATTCATTAAAGAGCAAGTTGTGGAAGAGAGCCACATTACTCCTCTCAAAGTAGGTATTCATCTGAGTCATCTGAGGTTGACGGCTGTAGTGAGCCTCCATGTTTGTGATATACATATAGGAGAAGCCGATCAAAGAAATCTTCTTTGGTGAACCATTGCAAACAATTACAAAGGAATTGATGAGCTCAATCCTGTCAGTGCCTGCTTTTTGAAAGCGTAAGTTAATGCTTGATATATGTGAATCAATTTGCACCGATGGTGCCCCTGAAGAAAAATATCAAGATCTGTTGCCTTTGTAAAGAAAATAGACTCTCATCATTATCATACATAATGCTGCATCAGGATGCTTTTGCTACAAAGAACTTTCCCCCAAATATTGAAGGCTGGTTTGAATATTGTGGTGAACACTATAAATTTTATCAGAGACTGTGCTCCAATCTCCTCCCGGACTCCAGGTTTTGACAAAGGAATTGGGACCTAGTACACTGTGTACTAGGAACATATTAATGACAAAAATAAACAACAAAAACTCTATTATCCAGAAATTTAAAAGCCATATGTACAGACAGAAATGAAGTGAGTTTTCAATGGCCATGTGCTTATTTTTTTTCTCAATCAGATATTATTTTCTTACCAATTATTTACATATAAACAAAGATGAAAGGAAATTAATATAAAATCTGAGTAGTGTATGCATGAGTGTATGCACAAGCCAAGCTGCATGAGTAGAGGATAACTATTAAATATTAGATGAAGGTCCCTGGAGGAGATAATCTGGACAGTGTCTCTGGATCACAGTTATACTTTAGCTCTGCCAGCAAGGTACCAGACCCCTTCCAGATAAGTGAAGAGGCAAAGTTCTGAGTGAGTCAGGAAATCACAAACTCACGACAGATTGGTCATCCAATAGGCTGTCGTGTGGGTCAGGTGCTAGATATTCACCAAGAAAATGGGAGTGGGCTATCCGTAGTTTCTAAGCTCCTAAGGCTTCCAGATACCAGGCGTGGGCAAAGCAGAACACAGCCTAGAGATGCAAAGAATGTCTGTACAGCTGCAGGACAGGAGGGGAGAGCAGAAATTTCATCAGCACACAGCCAAGGCAGGCCAAGTACAGACAAAAATGTGAGCAGGCTCACCCAAGAGTTCTGGCCTCAGATTCCAGAGTCAGTACAGTGGCAATGCCACCTTGGTGATGACAGCCTTACCTTGTCTGCTTCCTAAGTCAGACTGCTCCAATTGGCTACTTGCAGTGTCTTAATACATAAGGAAATAAGCTTGTTTATTTAAACCCAAGGCAGTAATTCAAAAAAGGAATTTTAAGATAGTTTATTCTCTTACATGTGGCAAATGCAATTAAATTCTAAATAAACTTAACACACCTATAGAAGGAATTAGGTTGAACATAGTAGAGCACCTGTACATGTTTATTAGGAAGTTTCTAGTTTAGAAAAAGCACATTGAAGAAATTAATTTTATTCCTGCCTTTTTTGGGGGTGGCAGGGAAGCTTAGTCAATGAAGTAGCAAGCCCAACAGGTGACAAAACAACTCACTGGCATGAGATGAGTAATGCCTTTATCCATGCTTTTTCCATGGGAGATTCTTCTCTTTCTGTTTGGCTTTTAAATTTCTGGATAATAGAGTTTTTGTTGTTTATTTTTGTCATTAATATGTTTTTTTCATTAAGCTAGGAGAATGTGTTCTGTTCAACACCTTTTCAGCTTGTGGGATTTATTGAGGATTACTTTACTGTAGTTTTTTTTTTTTTTAATGCTGCAGAGTTAAAAAGAAGATGTATTTTTCATTTCGGTGATATGATTAGAAAAATAGATGTGTGTGTGTCTACTGCTTAGATCTAATTAATTATGTCGTTCAAACCCAGTTTATTCTCACTTTTTTTTTTTCTTACTCTCATGGGATGAGAGAAGAGAATCAAGCTTCCTCTTGTCAGTAAGTTCCTCCTTAGTTCTCTTTATATTTCCAGTAACTTTTGCTTTATGAATTTTGATGCTTTGATATTTGATACATAAAAATTCATGAAAATTAGAGCTTCATTATGGATTATATCCTTTTCTATGATAAAATGTCCTTCTTTATCTTTCATGATTTTGTCTTAATTCGCCCTGAACTAACATGAGTATCAGGAGCCCTGCTTCTTTTGCTGCATTTGCCTGGCATGATTTTGGCTACCTTTGTCTGAGTATAGAATGTATTTGGATTGTGCTTTGTGATCTAAGCTTAGAGTTTTTTTCTTTCAATAGGTTCACACTTCTGGGTATGAGAGAAATGTGTGGTCACAATTCCATCATCCTTCATTGCATTTTTCCTTTATAATGTTGCACACACACAAATTAAAGACACGCACATATGTGTTTTTTCCTATATGGTCCTTGGTTTCTTTATTGTGTGAGTATTTTCATTCTGATAATTCCAAAGGTTTATAGTCTGTTCTAGGATCTTTTAATGGTTACCTTTATAATTTTATGTATTATCATATTTTAAAATTTTTATATACTACCTGATGACTCACCACTACAAAACATGAGACAATTACTACACTTACACCTACTCCATCTTGCCTATCCTACACTGCTCAATTTTGGCTTATTATATTATTATCATCAATAATACTTCTGGTTGTTACCTTTGTACTTTAAACTAATACACTGACACCTCCATCACTTGGTTTATCATTTTAAATGGTAAGTTTGGAAATCGTGCTACAAAGATGAGGAACTCATGCTTACACTCTTTTCCCTCTCCCTACCTCTCATTTTTTGCTTGTTTTACTACTACTATTATTTTACTGTTATTATTATTATTTCTACATTACGTTGTATTCTGTAGTCATAATTCCTACACTTGCTTAGTCTTAAGCCTTTTTTCCCAATTTTTTATTTTATTGAAGTATGGCTGATTTACAATGTCATGTTAGTTTCAGGTGTACAGCCACAGTGATTCAGTTTTACATATATGTATTTTTTTCTTTCTTATATTCTTTTCCCTTATAAAGTATTACAAAATACTGAGTATAGTTCCCTGTGCTATACAGTAGGTCCTTGTTGATTACCTATTTTATATATATTAGTATGTATGTGTTAATCCCATTCTCCTAATTTATCCCTCCCCCCACTTTCCCCTTTGGTAACCGTAAGTTAGTTTTCTATGTCTGTGGGTCTATTTCTGTTTTGCAAATAAGTTCATCTGTATCTTTTTTTTTATATTCCACATATAAGCAATATCATATGATATTTGCCTTTGTCTGGTTTACTCCACCTAGTATGATAATGTCTAGGTCTTTCCACGTTACTGCAAATGCCATTATTTCATTATTTTTATGGCTGAATAATATTCCATTATTCATATACTACATCTTCTTTATCCATTCATCTGTCAGTGGACATTGAGGTTGCTTCCATGTCTTAAATTCAGTGCTTGCTCTTCTCACCACCATAGCTATTCCTTTCATCTCTTGATTGGCATCTTCAAGTAATTTTTTTTAAAGAAAGGACACAGAAGTTCTTTTTTCCTGGCATTCTTGCATGCTTAGAAATATCAAACAACAATTTGACTAAGTAAAAAAAGTTCTTGGGTCACACATTTTCTGAGGGCTTGGCAACAATTTTTTTATCATCTTCTAGTAGTTAATATTGCTAAGAAAATCCTATAACCAAAGTTATATTTTTCCTCTTATTTCTGTTTGATGGGTTTTTTTTAAGGCCTAGATTCTATCCTTTATCTTTGAAGTTCAGCAGCTTTACTAAGCCATGTTTCAGTGTTGATTTTGCTGATTCTTATTTTTTTTTTTCCTGGAACAGCTGTACCTATTTCAAACTATGGATTTAGGTCTTACTTATTTGATGAAATATTTATTCTGTTATATTTGTTCTGTTTCCTTTATTAGAAACACAATTCATGGGAAAGTTGAAATTCCTTTTCCTGCTTTCCATATCTATAGTATTCTCAATAATCATTTTAAATATTTAAATACTCTCTTATTTATTTTCCTTTATTTTTTCTAAATCTACTCTTTATTTCTTTCCAGAGCCTTATGTTTTCTATTTTAAAAATCACTTCTGTAATTTAACTATTTCTTACTTGAGGCAGTATAGCTCTTCTTTGAATTATTGCTTCACAAAAGCCATATTTATCATTTTTAATGGAAAAGTTTCTCTACAATTTTTATCTACATTATGGCAAAATTTTATGAAATGCTCATCTGCCTTTTGCCATGTCCCTCTCATTTATTTATTCTTTGCAGTATATTTGCATCATGTTCCACACAAATTCCTTTTGCATTAATACTCATATTTCTGTTAGATTACTCATTAATTTATTATGTGGACTGTTCTTACATAGGTGAACTATTTTCTAAAATATGATAAGGCAGAGAGTACAGAGAAGTGAGCTGGGTCAATCATCCGCTTGGATTTCTCTCTGCCCTGTGGTTTTGTCTCCCATCTGACAGGAAGTAGGCTTGGCCAGCCATGATGGTCAACACGGAGGCATTCAGCATTTATCTCCCTTCAGCTGCAAGGCCGTCGCCCACTCTTCCATGCTGCCTTTTAGCAAAGATGGTATGTCTCTTCCTTCCCTCTTTAAGCTCTGCATCCTCTCACAAGGCTCAGGGATGCCCCCAAATTTACCTTCCTACCCAGACCTCGCTGTTCACAGAAGCCATTGATTCCTCTCCTTAGAATACATGGCCTACTTCAGGCAGACTCTGTGTTACCTGAGCTTTCCTTTCAGCCTCCCCTCCTAACCAAGCCCAACCTGACTGTGTTAATCAGGAGTTGGGCTGTTTTCAAGTTTCATGTATATTTTCCTCTCTAATTTTCAAGAACTATTGTATTTAATCGTGTTCAGTGGATTTCAAAAAGAAAAGTGGGGCCAGATGGCTTGACTCTGCCATCCCACTGAAGACCTTGATGTGGCCAAAGAATGATTCTGGATCCATTTCTTCCAAAATTGGATTTCATAAATAATATGATCTGATGAAAGATGATCTCATGGAAACATGGGTCATGGCTGAATGCAAATAGAATTTCAGACAATAAAGTTTGGAATCTCCAGTGTATTCAAACCAGTGCCATTTCCACATCTCACAATGGTACCAGAGGGCCCATCTGCTGGTGTGAGCTGGGGTTTTTTTGTTTTTTTTTTTGCGGTACGCGGGCCTCTCGCTGTTGTGGCCTCTCCCACTGCGGAGCACAGGCTCCGGACGCGCAGGCTCAGAGGCCATGGCTCACGGGCCCAGCCGCTCCGCGGCATGTGGGATCCTCCCAGACCGGGGCACGAACCCGCGTCCCCTGCATCGGCAGGCGGACTCCCAACCACTGCGCCACCAGGGAAGCCCTGAGCTGGGGTTTTTATCGTACCTTTTTATTGTACCTCAAAACAAGGCATGTGACTACTCTAGAAAAAGCTTCTCACTGACCAAACTGTTCCTCAGGAGAGTCAGTGAGTCAGTAAGCCTTTTAAACTTTATAATTCTGTAACTGTTTATGCATTTTTAAGGATTTTTATTGAATTAAATTAAATTGTAATTCTTTCTTAGCCTATATTTCTTATAGTATTTATATTGTGATAAAATATACATAGCCTTTACCATTCTCACTCTTTTTGAGTGTACAATTCAGTGGTATGAAGTACATTCACATTGTTGTGCAGCCACTGCCACTATCTATCTACAGAACTTTCCATCATCCAGAAATGAAATTGTACCCATTAAACACTAACTACCCCACTCTTCTCCCCTCAAGCCCTGGTAACTATTTACTATAGTTTTTAACGTGAAAGAACTAACCTTAACAATTGTTTCTCTTGCTTTACTCTTTAAAAACATCCTTTTCAGAGATTTACTAATAAGAGATAGGAGAAAATTTTTAGAAAAATGAAAGGGAAGCAGATGCAGACTGTAGTAAACATTAAGACTTGCTGTGCAGTGGACCTTCAAGATGGCTGAGGAGTAAGACGTGGAGATCACCTTCCTCCCCACAAATACATCCAAAATACATCTACATGTGGAACACCTCCTACAGAACACCTTCTGAAGGCTGGCAGAAGACCTCAGACCTCCCAAAAGGCAAAAAACTCCCCACGTACCTGGGTAGGGCAAAAGAAAAAAGAAAAAACAGAGACAAAAGAATAGGGACGGGACCTGTACCAGTGGGAGGGAGCCATGAAGGAGGAAAGGTTTCCACACACTAGAAGCCCCTTCACTGGTGGAGATGGGGTGTGGCGGGGGAGAAGCTTCGGAGCCACGGAGGAGGGCGCAGGAACAGGGGTGCGGAGGGCAAAGCGGAGAGATTCCCGCACAGAGGATCGGTGCCGACCAGCACTCACCAGCCTGAGAGGCTTGTCCGCTCACCCGCCGGGGTGGGCGCGGGCTGGGAGCTGAGGCTCAGGCTTCCGAGTCAGATCCCAGGGAGAGGACTGGGGTTGGCGGCGTGAACACAGCCTGCAGGGGCTAGTGCGCCACAGCTAGCCGGGACGGAGTCCGGGAAAAAGTATGGAGCTGCCGAAGAGGCAGGAGACCATTGCTTTGGGGTTCGCGAGGAGAGGGGATTCCTTCCCTGTCTTCCCACAGAAGGCAGCTCCAGAAAACTGCCTAAACGAGCTCCAGAAACAGGTGGGAGCCTCGGCTATAAGCTCAAACACCAGAGATGGGCATGCAATGCTAACGCTGCTGTTGCAGCCACCAAGAAGCTTGTGTGCAAGCACAGGTCACTATCCACACGCACCCCCTGCCCCGCCCTCCCCCAGGGAGCCTGTGCAGTCCGCCACTGCCAGGGTCCTGAGATCCAGGGACAACTTAGCCAGGAGAACACATGGCGTGCCTCAGGCTGTTGCAACATCACACTGGCCTGTGCCACCCCAGGATCACCCTGCATGCCCATTATAACTACCATAAACTTCCCTCCCCCTGGCAAGAGTGAGCCAGAGCCCTCTAATCAGCCCCTGCTTTAAACCTGTCCTGTCTGGGCGGGAACAGAAGTCTGAGGGCAACCTACATGCAGAGGCGGGTCCAAATCCAAAGCTGAACCCCGGGAGCTGTGCGAACAAAGAAGAGAAAGGGAAGTCTCTCCCAGCAGCCTCAGAAGCAGCGTATTAAATCTCCACAATCAACTTGATGCACCCTGCATCTGTGGAATATCTGAATAGACAACGAATCAACCCAAGATTGACACAGTGGACTTTGGGAGCAACTGTAGACTTGGGGTTTGCTGTCTGCAAGTGACTTGTTTCTGATTTGTATGTTTATCTTAGTATAGTTTTTAGCACTTGTAATCATTGGTGGATTTGGTTATTGATTTGGTTACTCTTTTTTTTTTACTACTTTTTATTTTAATAATTTTTAAATTTTATTTATTTTTATTTTTATTTTTATTTATTTTTTTTTATTTTTTTATTTTTTTGCTGTACGCGGGCCTCTCACTGTTGTGGCCTCTCCCGTTGCGGAGCACAGGCTCTGGACGCACAGGCTCAGCGGCCATGGCTCACGGGCCCAGCCGCTCCGCGGCATATGGGATCCTCCCAGACCGGGGCACGAACCCGTATCCCCTGCATCGGCAGGCGGACTCTCAACCACTGCGCCACCAGGGAGGCCCTATTTTTATTTTTTTATATATATTTTTTTCTTTTTTTTTTCTCCCTTTTCTTCTGAGCCATGTGGCTGACAGGGTCTTGGTGCTCCGGCCAGGTGTCAGGACTGAGCCTCTGAGGTGGGAGAGCCGAGTTCAGGACATTGGTCCACCAGAGACCTCCTGGCCTCATGTAATATCAATTGGCGAGAGCTCTCCCAGAGATCTCCATCTCAACGCTAAGACCCAGCTCCACCTGACGTCCAGCAAGCTCCAGTGCTGGATGCCCCATGCCAAACAACTAGCGAGACAAGAACACAACCCCACCCATTAGCAGAGAGGTTGCCTAAAATCATAATAAGGTCACAGACACCCCAAAACACACCATCAGATGCAGCCCGGCCCACCAGAAAGACAAGCTCTAGCCCCACCCACCAAAACACAGGCACCAGTCCCCACCACCAGGAAGTCTACACAACCCACTGAACAACCTTACCCAATGGGGGCAGACACCAAAAACAACGGGAACTACAAACATGCAGCCTGCGAAAAGGAGACCCAAACACAGTAAATTAAGCAAAATGGGAAGACAGAGAAATATGCAGTAGATGAAGGAGCAAGGTAAAAACCCACCAGACCAAACAAATGAAGAGAAAATAGGCAGTCTACCTGAAAAAGAATTCGGAGTAATGATAGTAAAGATGATCCAAAATCTTGGAAATAGAATGGAGAAAATACAAGAAATGTTTAACAAGACCTAGAAGAACTAAAGAGCAAACAAACAATGATGAACAACACAATAAATAATATTAAAAATTCTCTAGAAGGAATCAATAGCAGAATAACTGAGGCAGAAAAACGGATAAGTGACCTGAAAGATAAAATAGTGGAAATAACTACTGCAGAGCAGAATAAAGAAAAAAGAATGAAAAGAATTGAGGACAATCTCAGAGACCTCTGGGACAACAATAAATGCACCAACATTCGAATTATAAGGGTCCAAGAAGAAGAGAAAAAGAAAGGGTCAGAGAAAACATTTGAAGAGATTATAGTTGAAAACTTCCCTAACTTGGGAAAGGAAATAGTCAATCCAGTCCAGGAAGCACAGAGAGTCCCATTCAGGATAAATCCAAGAAGAAACACACCAAGACACATATTAATCAAACTATCAAAAATTAACTACAAAGAAAAAATATTAAAAGCAGCAAGGGAAAAACAGCAAATAACATACAAGGGAATCCCCATAAGGTTAACAGCTGATCTTTCAGGAGAAACTCTGCAAGCCAGTAGAGAGTGGCAGGACATATTTAAAGTGATGAAAGGGAAAAATCTATAACCAAGGTTACTTTACCTAGGAAAGATCTCATTCATGTTTGTTGGAAAAATCAAAAGCGTTAGACAAGCAAAAGTTAAGAGAATTCAGCACCATCAAACCAGCTTTACAACAAATGCTAAAGGAACTTCTCTAGTCAGGAAACACAAGAGAAGGAAAAGACCTTCAAAAACAAACCCGAAACAATTAAGAAAATGGTAATAGGAACATACATATCGATAATTACCTTAAATGGAAATGGATTAAATTCTCCAACCAAAAGACATAGACTGGCTGAATGGATACAAAAACAAGACCTGTATATATACTGTTTCCAAGACACCCACTTCAGGTCTAGGCACACATACAGACTGAAAGTGAGGGGATGGAAAAAGATATTCCAGGCAAATGGAAATCAAAAGAAAGCTGGAGTAGCAATTCTCATATCAGACAAAATAAACTTTAAAATAAAGACTATTACAAGAGAAAAAGAAGGACACTACATAATGATCAAAGGATAAATCCAAGAAGAAGATATAACAATTGTAAATATTTATGCACCCAATATAGGAGCACCTCAATACGTAAGGCAAGTGCTAACAGCCATAAAAGGAGAAATTGACAGTAACACAATAATAGTAGGGGACTTTAACACCCCACTTTCACCAATGGACGGATCATCCAAACAGAAAATAAATAAGGAAACACAAGCTTTAAATGATACATTAAACAAGATGGACTTAATGGATGTTTATAGGACATTCCATCCCAAAACAACAGAATACACTTTCTTCTCAAGTGCTCATGGAACATTCTCCAGGATAGATCATATCTTGGGTCACAAATCAAGTCTTGCTAAATTTAAGAAAATTGAAATCATATCAAGTATCTTTTCTGACCACAGTGCTATAAGACTAGATATCAATTACAGGAAAAAAAACTGAAAAAATACAGACACACGGAGGCTAAACAGTACACTACTAAATAACCAAGAGATCACTGAAGAAATCAAAGAGGAAATAAAAAAATACCTAAAAACAAATGACAGTGAAAACACGGTGACCCAAACCCTATGGGATGCAGCAAAAGCAGTTCTAAGAAGAAAGTTTATAGCAATACAATCCTACCTCAAGAAGCAAGAAAAATCTCAAATAAACAACCTAACCTTACATCTAAAGCAATTAGAGAAGGAAGAACGAAATAAACCCAAAGCTAGCAGAAGAAAAGTAATCATCAAGATCAGATCAGAAATAAATGAAAAAGAAATGAAGGAAACAATAGCAAAGATCAATAAAACTAAAAGCTTTTTCTTTAAGAAGATAAACAAAATTCATAAACCACTCACCAGACTCATCTAGAAAAAAAGGGAGAAGACTCAAATCAACAGAATTATCTATATCTATCATCATCCAAAAATTTACAAACAGTAAATGCTGGAGAGGGTGTGGAGAAAGGGAACCCTCTTGCACTCTTGGTGGGAATGTAAATTGATACAGCCACTATGGGGAACAGTACAGAGGTTCCTTAAAAAACTAAAAATAGAATTACCATATGACCCAGCCATCCCACTACTGGGCATATACCCTGAGAAAAGCATAATTCAAAAAGAGTCATGTACCACAATGCTCATTCCAGCACTATTTACAATAGCCAGGACATGGAAGCAACCCAAGTGTCCATCAACAGATGAATGGATAAAGAAGATGTGGCACATATATACAATGGAATATTACTCAGCAGTAAAAAAAAATGAAATTGAGTTATTTGTAGTGAGATGGATGGACCTAGTGTCTGTCATACAGAGTGAAGTAAGTCAGAAAGAGAAAAACAAATACCATATGCTAACACATATATATGGAATCTAAAAAAAAAAATGGTTCTGAAGAACCTAGGGGCAGGATAGGAATAAAGACGCAGACGTAGAGAATGGACTTGAGGACATGGGGTGGGGGAAGGGTAAACTTGGATGAAGTGAGAGAGTGGCATGGAGATATATACATTCCCAAATGTAAAATAGATAGCTAGTGGGAAGCAGCTGCATCGCTAGGGAGATCAGCTCGGTGCTCTGTGACCACCTAGAGGGGTGGGATAGGGAGGATGGGAGGGAGACGCAAGAGGGCGGGGATATGGGGATATATGTATACGTATAGCTGATTCACTTTGTTATACAGCAGAAACTAACACAACATTGTAAAGCAGTTATACTCCAATAAAGATGTTAAAAAACAAAAAAAGACGTGCTGTGCTAGATACAAAGAGGTGTGGCCCTCAACCAGGGCGGGGGGATGACAGCTAACACGAACATATTCTTCCTCTGTGTGGCTCACTCAGTCTCTCTGTAAGTACCTTCTAGAGAGGTATTATTGCATTATCCTTATTTTACAGATGAGAAATCTGAGGTACACCCAGATTAGGTCACTTGTCCACAGTAGTGACATGTCTGGGACTGGAATCCGGGTACTGAGATCACAAGGTTAAAGCCTACATTCAACAAGCAAAGAGTGTTTAAGTGCTAAACATCATATGGTCCTAAATTTAGGTCTCCTCTGACCTCCAGCCATTTTTCAGAAAATGTTCTCTTAACGATCACTCCATGAACAACTAGTGACCAACTCCATGGGCCTCTCTAGGCTCTCATTTTCCTCTGCCTCTCTGAAGCTTTTGAAACTCTTAAGCAAACTTCCTTCTTCAAATTCTTTCCCTCCTCAGGATCTGAGACACCAGCAGAGTGAGTTGAGAAACATCAGTGCAGTAGAGAAACTTGGACTTGAATGTGCAGTGGACAATAAGGAAAAACCAAAGAGCCTTGAGCAAGGGAGCAACAGGCTTAAAGCAGTCCCTTAGGAAGGTCAGCCTGGAGGGCCTTCAGGCCAGTCAGGCTGGGAGGGGTGAGGTGGGGAGCCACTCCAGGAAAGATCAGCCAGGCAGCTGTTACAGGGATCTGGGCATGGTCATGACACAACCCCCAGAAATGTTTATGCTCTAAGGGAGTTGATTCTCAGATGTACCATTAGAATACTCAGGACGCTATTTTAAAAAATCCTTGTGACATTCATTGCTCTTGTATTTCAAGAGAACCTGGGGGTCTATGGAGAACATGGGTTTTCAGATTACCCAATGTCCCTTTTGTCAGGATCTCCAGCAAAAATGTCTCTCGGCTCCTGCTTCTCCTAAGCAATTTTACTGTGTGCTATCAACTCTGAGTCCCACAAATGCACATGTGTCCTCTTTGTAATGCCTGCTAGAAAATGAAGAAGGAAATGGGTGGCTCATGCAACTTCACAGCAGGTGTTTTGTGTCCTCACCCAATCTTGGCTCCATCTGTCTTTTCTACTTGTATTCACCCCTTGCCATATTTTCTCACTTATTTTGGAATTAATTTGTTTCACCATCCCATATGTATCTTTGAAAGATCCTTTAAAGAGTTTCTAGAATAGGGAAGGAGAGAGAACAAGAGAAATGAAATTTAAAAGGAAAGAATGTAATCCAAGTAAGATGACTCTAAGAAGACATTTTTGAGACAATTGAGGAAACTGGAAAATGGGTATTAGATTATAGTAAGGAATTATTATTAATTTTCCAGGTGAGATAATGGTATTGTAGTTATTTTTTAAAGTCCTTATCTGTTAGTAATTCATAATGAACTATTTATAAGTGAAATGTATAAGTGTCTGGGATTTGCTTCAAATTACTCCTGAAAAAAAAAAAAAAGAATGGATGGGCATCAGGGGAGAAAAACATAAAAACTATTTTTTTAATGTGGGAAAACTGTGAAGATAATGGTACTTCTTACAGCAATAATGTTTCTGAGAAAAGGCATGGACATTCTTAGAAAGTCACAGTCCACAGCTCCTTACCTGATTTGAGGGGGATTCTACTAAACTCTCTCATAAATGCATGAATGGTTTACATGGAGAGCGAATGTATATGACCCACGTACTAAAGTTAATACAGGGCCCTAAATTTTAGATTTTAGTGAGAAAACAGAGGAAAGGAACAGATATTTATTAAGCACTTAATTTATTCTAGGCTCTGTGCTCAGGGCCTTCACATGTATTATCTCCGTTTTTCCATCAACCTGGTTGGAGGAATATTCCCTACCTCTTTTCCATGCTTTCTCCTCTCCTTTTCCCTGAATAGATGGGTGGCAATTGGGTGGCTCACTGAATTGGGAAGTTTACCTTCCTTCTCCATGGGACATGTGAGGAAATGCCCAGTTCCTGATTCTGACCTGTTGGAAGCCATCACGGTTGGAAATTAAGGACCCCATTTTCCCTCAAACCCAAGAGAAAGACAACACTGAACCTTCTGGGCACAAAGAACAAGCCCACTGTGTGCCTGACACTGGGACAGGTATTTTAAACTCATTATCTCTACTGCTCACCATAGCCTTAGAGGGAGATATTAATATTCCTCTTTACATATGAAAAATGAGCCCCATGGAGGGTACATGACTTGCCCAAGGCACCACAGTCAGTTAATGGTAGGGCCAGTGCATGAATAAAGCTCTGAATTACTCCAAACCTCCTTTCTTTTTAAGATGCAAAAGCTTCTAGAATGTTCATTCTCATCATCTGTAAAATGGGTTGAATAATACCTTCCTTTCCTACCTAATAGGAATGCAGTGGGTGTCAAAATAAAGAAAGTAGCTTTTATTAGCACTAAAACGACACACGTAGTGATGAGTACTGCATGTATCCTCTGTAAGGCAAGACAATGCTCTGTGATCCACAAAAGGTATCCTACTGGTCACAGCCATTGGAATTCTTATACACATTCATGTGGCGAAAGAAAATTCCCTCCTGGACCTTCCAGGGAAGCAATATAATGTGAAGGTCAAGGGCACCAGCTGTGGAGTCAGGCAGACTCTGCCCTTACTGTCTGGGTGACCTTGAGCACCAGTTACTTAACCTCTCTATGACAGACAAATATAGAGCCTCTCTTATGGGCTGATTTAAGACTAAATGAGACATTACATGTGGAGCCCATAGGAAGTGTGAGTAGATGTTAGCAATAATTACGGGGATGCTAATAGCACTGCTGGGCTTTTCCTGTAGGTGAGACATTCGTCTCCAGTCATCTCAGTTTCCTCCTCCTTTCTACTCTTCCCCAACTCCAGCTACAGCTCACAAATCTTGTCTTCATTCCTTTTCAATTTAGTGGTAATAGCAAGCCAACAGATCATTTTCAAAAACAATAACGTCATGATTACACGTAAGAGTTTGCTGCTTTTATATGTTAACCAGATTGAATTGTTCACTTCCCTTACATCCATTAAAAAGTGATGTATTTTTATATATTATTTTGCTGGACAGCAAAAATGCACATTTTTCTGTCTGACTCCATCAGTCATTTTGTCACTGAACTGATGAGATCCCCACTGGGGAGCTTAGTGGTGATTTACTCTGCACAAGTGTATCCAGCTTGGTTTCCAATGTATACACTGAGGATCCTCATGTCTACTAATCTGGAAAGGGATTTTGGCTCAATATTTGAGGAATTATTATCTATGAGGGACTGGACTAACAAAAGAACAAATTGTGGGGGACTGAGACAAAAATTCCAGAAAGCAAAGTAAGATTCATGGAGCGAATACTTAATAGGTCTTCAGTGTTGACTCTCATGAAATGTGCCTCCTGATTGAGAATAGAGCTCTGTTCCCTCCTTTCTCCAGAGAGTGCATGGGGACAAGGATGAATTTCTTATCTAGAAATTGTTGTATAAGAGTGTCAAAACTTCAGTGAAATCCTTGAGTGGGCCAAGAGATACATCTGGCCCAGCATCATTTGTGAAAGAACTGGAGGAAGCCAGTGGCCTTGCATGAGAAAATGGGAGAGGCTGGTGGGCAGCAGTAGGGTGAGCGTTCCTGAGAAAGAGCGAAAGAGCAAAGAGAAAAATTAAGAGAAGAGATAAAGGAGCCAGGGGACTTTTATCACCAGGAATGCCAGTCACTGTTCACTATAAGCCCCCTCCAATTCCCCCTAACATTCAGGAAAGTCTTACATAACTAAGTTCCTAAATGGGTTTTTGTTTTTGGAAGAAATCATGGAAAAGGATGCATTCTATGTTGGAGCCAATGGCAAAGGCAGAGACTAAGACAGAACAGAAAACAAGATGCAATGAAGACTGGAAGTAGATCAAATGTCATCATGAGATGTACACTCCTTGGACACTTGTACATATCTTGGTGTGGGTGTTGGGCTTTTCACAAGGTTTGAAATGGGAATGATCTACCCTTCAGGACAGCATGTCACCAGCAAATGTCTATGTTGCAACACCTTAGGTGGAAAAAACCTGCTCAAAATTTCACTGAAGCTTTGGTATTTCTTGTACAAAAATTTCCAGATAATGTTCACCTTTGTCCCTCCCCACTAGTGGTCACCTAAATCAACTTGTGTTTTTCAAAAATGGGGAAGAAAGAGAGTACTCATCCAGTAGTAGTGAGAATGCTGATAATGATCAGAGAGAGTGTTTACATAAATCATCAAATGATTCCAGCACTGTTGATTTTGCCATAAGCCTTCTTAATCTTAAATAAGAAAGCTGAGATGCAAAGAAGAAAAAAATGTCATCAAATTTACTCTGAAGAAAAACAAAGACACTTAAATAAAAGGAAACAATGGGATTTCTAAAGTAACCTCAGAAACTCGCAGAGCTGCCATCAGAAGTCCTTGATGAGTTGTTCGAGTTGGATATGAGTTTTGTGTGAGGAAAGTCAAAAGGACAGTTTTTGCTAACGCCTGCCCCAGACTGATTTTGACAGCTGCTGGAAAAGCTCTACTGTTGGCTGGGAGTTAACTCACCGGATCCCACCTGCTGCTGTGGTCCAGTTAGTAATGAAGGATAAGGCAGACAGGGATGGACCTCAGACATTAAAAGTGTGAAAAACTCGGTCCCTTACCTGGACACTCAGGGGCTAAACATGTGATGTGAAGATAACAAATAATATAACTTTTTGCTGCCATAGGTAATAAATATGAAACTTAAGCCCTTAAAAATGGAAAAGTCTAGACAATTTCCAAGTATTTTTAAAATTAGATTATTATAACTAAAGTTATTTTCCATATGGTAATCTTATTACTTAAAAAAATCTGGAAAGGTTGTCTTGGGTTTCCTTACACATTACATGGCTTATGTTTTATACCTGTGAGGTCATAGCTGTGAAATATCCCCCTTTGACAACTTGACTATGATGTATGCTGTTATAATTCAGTAGCTCATGATGCTTTTTCAGCTGGATGAAAAGTTCATTCCATTCCATCACTGCTGATATCATCTTCATTTCCATTTCATCCATGAAATGCAAAAAGCTAGAGATTTGGAAACACCATTTGGAACCAGTTGCAAAAGTAGAGATTGATAAGATGGTAAGAGAAATGAAGAACACAGGCACGTTATATATCCCGATACTAATAATTAAAATGTCTTGCATTAATTATGGTTGTCTCAAGTCTTTGATAGGATAAAATAAGAATCTCAGTTACAGGCAGAACTTGAAGGAGCTGCTGCTGATATCTGAAATACAAATATTGGCTCAATATCCCTCCTTTCTCATGTATTTGCTTCAGTACCTCCAGTACCACCATGGTTGGCCTCCAATCGTAGTTTACTCAGATATACGGAAAGAATAATGGTGGAGCATCCCTGCAAGCAGTGAACATCTTAGGAATATACAACAGAGGATGGCAGTTGGCAAATATCACTGGAAAATCTGTTCATATCTATGTGTCTAGTGAAAATAATTTGAGGTAACCTCAAATTATTATTTTGAACCAGAGAAAAAGAAATATATGCTGAGATAGTTATCGTGGCTTCATTTATAATAGTGAAAAAAATAGAGACAGTCCAATGGGGGTTGGATTAAATAAATGGTTAAATACATTACGCTATAGCTATACAATAAAATATAGCACTGTCATAAAATGCATGCCTTAGAAGAATACCTACTGAAAAAAAGAAATGCTTGTTATCTTTTATATTTTGTAAAAAAGTTATTATATTTTGTAATTGTATACAAAACTGCATACAATTGAAATCCAAATTTGAGATATACATATATTGACAAAGCTATACTAAAATGAATAATTTTTTGTAATCATCCAAAAGCTTTACAAGAAACACCTAAGAAAACGTAAAATGCTAAAGGCATCATTTTTCCTCATGATTTGATGAATTTTAAAATGTATACCAACTGGACTTTCGAGCTTTAGAAAGCTGACCACACAAGCTGGAATTTTCCTTTAATCAACATTAATGGAAAATCACCAGGAGAAGAGAAATAATAATGAACAACCATATCTGCCACACGACAATGAGTAGAAGCACTCACCATCAGTCTCAGTTCTAGAAACATCAAACAATATTTGGGCTCCTTTTTTACATGGCAGAGGTTTTTGTTTGTTTGTTTGTTTTTCCCCCTTCTTAGGACACAGGAAATTAAACTTTTAAGAAAGGCACACATTTTAGAGTACTTTCTGTAAATATAAAAATCCAGCTCCAGCAGGAAGGAAATAGGCCCCCCTTGGCCTAAAGCACTAATTGATAACCATGTGTTTCTCGGGAGGTTCTGATTCTCTGGTTGAAAACTTCTGTAACGACAGCACGTGAGAGTCCAGCTAAGCCAGGCAACGCCCTTACTTGAAGGGTACTTATCCAGCTTCTCCATCATCTCAGAGCTGACTGCCCTTCCTCCCGCCCCTTCAAGCCACTGGCAAACTTAGCTCCACCACAGGATGGGAACCCGGTGAAACCCGGTGATCGTGATACGTAGCAGGCACTAAGGGCCTGAATCAATCTATATGTACTTGTGAGTGTAGAGTCTCCTTAGGGATTAGATTAGAAAAGGACAAGGTAAGAAAGGGCTGGACTAAGGAACAACAGGTACTTCCAAGAGGTAGATCAGGGGTGTCCTCAGAAAGAGGAGAGGAATCCCACCAACATTCCCTTAACTTCTGGGGTTTATGTAGCGTGGGTTTGATCCACGTGCTCCTCTAATCCTGTAGTCAGGCTCTAGGTGTAATTGATGTGAGATGGTCTAAAAGATTTAACATTTTCTTTTTTTTTTTATTATTTTTTTTTTTTTTTTTTTTTTCCCCGTACGCGGGCCTCTCACTGTTGTGGCCTCTCCCGTTGCGGAGCACAGGCTCCGGATGCGCAGGCTCAGCGGCCATGGCTCACGGGCCCAGCCGCTCCGCGGCATATGGGATCCTCCCAGACCGGGGCACGAACCCATATCCCCTGCATCGGCAGGCGGACTCTCAACCACTGCGCCACCAGGGAGGCCCTAACATTTTCTAATGAAGAGAATCACTCTGGGCAAAAGGAATGGACATTTGTGGGGTATACACTATGTGCTAGGTGGTAAGGGGAGGACAAGAAAGACAGTCTCGTCCTTGTGAGACATGCAACACAAACGTGGTCTGACTTGCATTTCCATGTGGGGCCCTCCCATCTCTTCTGGACCCCCAGCTTCCACGGCTTCCCTCTTCAATCTCCCACTGGCTCTGAACCCAGTGAAGAGTGGCCCATGAGCTAGAGCTCTTTTTTTTAATCTGCCCCCACTAGAACCTCCAAAGCTGCTTCCTTATGTAGCAGTAATGCTGGACGAGAAATCTGGTCAACAGTCTGATGACTAAGAGGTATTCAAAAGTTTTTACTGGTGACAAAACAGAAGCTCAAGGAGCTTGAACTACTTGCTCAGTGGCTCATAATGGCTCAGATGAAACCCCATGACTCATTACTTATGTGGTACATCTGCTATGTGGCCTTAACATGAAGAACTCCATGAAACCCAGAGTTTTAGCCCAAAGGAATGAGATATTTCCTAAGGTAAATTCTCAAGCATTTAGGTTCCCACATGAAAAAGAGATTTTTGGATTAATGGACTTTTTGGCCTTTTATTACACCACCTAATCCAACGCTACCTATACTTAAGACTAAACTTGGCCTCTAAGAATTTAGAATTTGCTTTTAGGCACAAAACCTGTATATAGTAAATCAAGTGACTTAGAAGATGTGTGCAGTGATGGAAGGGAATGGAACTAACAGTTGGGAACCTTCTTCTACTATCTCCCAACTGTGTGACTTTGGGCATGAAAGCAAGGTAGACTTGCTTTGATATGGAAGAAGGAGAGCTAATGTAAATTATGACTAGCACAGAACATGAATTTTATCCAGTAACACCTTATTGTTCACTCAAACAGATGTGAGCACCCAGTGATGCATGACTGGGGCCAGCTCTGCACCTGTGGATATAGAGGTCTTGCATTTCTTAGCACCTTCATTTTCACATGGAGGCATCTTACAGTACCATCCTTATCCTCAGGTGCTCTTTCCTCCCTAGCTTTTCATTCTTTGGATCTTGAAGTCTCTGTCTTTGCCATATATTCAAGTGGCTTAAACTCCTGGTTGAAACCCTCTCCTATTAGATCTGGACATCTTCAGAAAGATACCTTAAAACAGCCTGTGTCTATTCCCCTGGGAGATGCTGGCTTTTACTGATTCCATAGCCTCCTTTCGTTGTCTTCCACTACTTTGGGTACAAAATATTCGTGTACAATTTTATTTCTTTATAAAATACATTTTAACTCTAGAAATAGAGTTACAAGATGTAGAAAACAAACTTCTGGTTACCAAGGGGGTAAGGGTGGGTGGAGGGATAAATTAGGAGATTGACATTGACATATACACACTACTATATATAAAATAGATGACACATAAGAACCTACTGTATAGCACAGGGAACTCAATATTCTATAATGGCCTATAAAAAGAGTGGATACATGTATATGTATAACTGGTTCACTTTGCTGTATACCTGAAACTAACACAGCATTGTAAATCAACTATACTCCAATAAAAATTTAAAAAAGAAAACATATAATGTAAAATATCTCATCTTAACCATTTATAATAAATATAATAAACCATTTATAATAAAATAAAATAAAATACATTTCCAAGTTGCTAATGCTTACCTTTCTGTTTAAAAAAGTAATACACATTCACTGTAGAAAAGCCAGAAAACAGAGAAGAGAATAAAGAAAAATAATAATTTCCTATAATCCCATATCCCAGAGAATACCACTGTTAATATTTTGGTGTATATCCTTTCAGTCTATTTTTCTCTGCATATAGCATACAATTAACTTGGTTGGAATACACTTTTATACCACACATGGATTTAGGGACATTCATTCACACACTGTTTTTGGTTGCTTTAGACCAATATTTAAACCTATTGTAGCAATTTTCTTAATATATGCAAGAGGGGGGTAAAATTGGACCTTGAAAATAGCATAACTTCCCTAAACCTCAGGTTCTTCATCAATAAAGTAGAAGGTAAACAACGCTGATCTGCAAGATCCCCAACATGATTCTTTAAAAATAAAATATGAACTTGGAAGGACATCTTCCCTCCCTGGGTTCTGCCACAGAACCTCAACCGTACGCACCAAGGTTCCACCTAACAATTCCAAGAACAAGAATTTGGGGCCTATTGTAAATGTGGACCCAAGTGACCTAAGAAACCAAGACTGGCACAATTTTGCTCTCAGTGTGTAAAGAATGAGTAGATCCAGACAAGTGAATAATTGGTACCAAAGAAACTAACTCCTGCCATTTTAGATGTCTTATATTGCATCTTTCTGGAACACCAATTTCACTTTTCACTTAATTACAATAGGTAGAGTGAAGCATAGCTTGGTTTCCTTTGAAACAGGAGTTTTCCTCTAGAAGGATGCACTTCTATATTGTCAGTGGTTTTTTGGTTTTTTGGTTTCCCTTACTTCAATAAATCCTTCTGATGGTGTTGACTATCCTTGTTTCAGTTGGGTTCCTGACTTTCTGTTCTCCTTGCTTAGCATTATATTCTTTTTATTTAAACTATCTCCCAACCAACCTTGTTTTGTCTTTTCGTCTTATTTTGAAAAGGCTTCAGAATCTTGCCAATTAAAACATTTGTCTGGGGCCTCCCTGGTGGCGCAGTGGTTGAGAGTCCGCCTGCCGATGCAGGGGATACGGGTTCGTGCCCCGGTCTGGGAGGATCCCATATGCCGCGGAGCGGCTGGGCCCGTGAGCCATGGCCGCTGGGCCTGCGCATCCGGAGCCCGTGCTCCGCAACGGGAGAGGCCACAACAGTGAGAGGCCCGCATACCGCAAAAAGAAAAAAAAAAAAAACAAAAAAAACAAAAAAAACATTTGTCTGTCACTAGGCATTTTACTCTGTATGAAGCTTGAGGACAACTTTTGAGCAACCATCTTTTCCCTCTTCAGTACTAACAGCAGACCTTTTCTGTGTTTTTTCAGAACTTTGGGAAATGTTTAAGCTGAGAATGGATAGAGGAAGTGAGTATGGACCTTAATTCTTTTTTCCAAGGTTTAAAATCTTCAAATTGTACCTACAAACCAGTAGAAAAAATTTTCCCTGAAAGTAGACCCTTCCTCCAGTACAATATTTAAATATGATGTCACTTTGATGAAAATGCCCCAGTATGAATTTACAGGTATGATTACTCAATTTAGCTTTTGTTTTAACTTTTTAAAGGCAGGTTAGGGGAAGATTACTTGAAAGAAAATGATGGATACATAAAAACATCTCTAGTTTCCAGGGCTGACACTGAATGAAGGTGGATGAGATGGGACCCGAATCTTTCCACCATTAGAAGCACTCTTTGATGGAGAACCATATGCAAAAACCAAACCAAAACAAAACAAATGAACCTAGACACAGACCTCACACCCTGAACAAGAAAGAACTCAAAATGGATCAAAGACCTAAATGTAAAATGCAAAACCTTTTTTAAAATAAGAAGATAGGCTCATAATACAAAACTTTTAAATTTCTGGAGGAAAACAGGAGCTCATCTGCATGGCCTTGGATTTGGTGGTGAGTTTTTGCATATAACACCAAAAACATGATCCATGAAATGAAACATGGATAAGTTGGACTTTATTGAAATTAAAATCTTTTGCTCTATAAAAGACACTATTAGGAAAATCAAAAGATAAGCCACAGACTGATAAAGAACTTGTAGCCAAACTACACAAAGAACTCTTAAAACTCAACAATAAGAAAACAAACAGCCTAATTTTAAAATGAGCAAAAGATCTGAAACAGATACCTCACCATAGGAGATGTACAGACAGTAGATAACAATATGAAAAGAGGGGCAACATCATTTGTCTTTGGGGAATTATAAATTAAAACAACAAAAAGATACCACCCCACACATATTAGAATGGCTAAAATCCAAACAACTGACCATATACCAGTTGTTGGTGAGGATGCCGAGCCACAGAAACTTTCATTCGTTATTGGTGGGAAGGCAAAATGGCGCAACTACTTTGGTAGACAGTTTGGCGGCTTCTTACAAAGCTGAACACAGTCTTACCATATAACCCGTGAATTGTGCTCCTAAGTATATACACAAAGGATTTGAAAGCTTATTTCACACAAAAAGCCTGCATACACACACAAAAAATTTTAAAGCACGTGTATTCACAAAATGGGTAACAGGTGAGCACTTAGGGCTACTTTGGGAGCAAATGAGGGTGAAAGTGAGAGGGAGAAGTAGAAAGGGTCTGACTACAGGACCCAGCCCCAGGAGAAGGGCATGCATGGCCCAGGGGAGAAAACAAGAACTAAGTTCCGAGGGTGCTACCGGAAGGGCATGAGGGTACATGATAAGGGGAGGAGGTGGGAAAATACAGTTCAGAATGAAAGCCTCCCTGAAAATTCTTCTGGACAGACCTTGTTCTATGCAATGACCTCTCCCCTTTAGACCCAGCCTCTGTTATCAAAAGACTAGAAACGTTGGGCTCTTTCAAGAAAAATGACTACAGTCACATTTCTTAGAAAAACAGTTTAGATTTGCTCCTTTTAGAGCCAGAATATTGTTTAAACGACAGCATGGGATGTACTTTCAGCCCTTTCCATATTCTATACACTTCTACCTCTTTGGAGCCAGATGCTAAATTGTTTCCAGCCAGTTAATAATGGTTGTGGTAGTGAAGCTCCCAGAGGACCCAAAGAAGGAAACCTGCCTGCATTTCCAGGGCTCTGTTCCATGTGTTGGCTGCTGGGTGGATTTGGATTAGTCAAATAAAGGGAGCAAATAAGGCATGGAAGTCAATTAGTTTACTGTATAACCCAAGCAGGCAATCCCCCAGGTTACAACCTGCTCATCAGCATGCTTATGCTTCCACCAGCACGCCTGTAAATGCTTGCAATTTGCAGTCACTTTAGTTTAACTGCAAAGATCAGACTGAGGCAAGCAACAAGATGAGGGCCCCAAGAGAGCATTCCATGCAGTGCCATTGATTACATTTCTGTTTCTTTGGTCATCGAGGCTATCAACAATCACCCTTTGAGGACCTGGTTGATGGGAAGTGACGTGCTAGGTGCTGCAGGAGGTACAAAAATGAGTTAGTCAAGAGCTCTGCCTCAAGGGAACGCCCAGAATAAGGCTTAAGATGAGACATGAACACGTATAAATGTAACAACCTAACATACTTCACTTTTAGGTTAGTTAGTATGTAGTAATAATAGCTGTCATTTACTGATCTCTCACCTTGTGCCATGCGTTCTTGCTGATCATCGCAGCCACCTTGCTAAGCATGTCACACATATTTCATAGATAGGGAAGCTTAAACTCATTGACGTTACATGGTTTTGAACTCTAAAGCAAGTGCTCTTAACACAACAACACAGCAACTCTGGTCCATCTATCTCCCATGAGATGGTCAAATAAAGTGTAAGTGTCTTGGGGGCCAAAAGGAGGGAGAGAGAGTCTCATGCCGGAGGAACTAGGAAGACTTGTGTGTCTAAACTGTGCCTTGAAAGATTAGTAGGTTTTGACCTGAGGATACGGGAGAGGGAGGGAAGATGTGGGACAGGGAAGATCTGCTAGGGGGAAGGAAGCCTGGAAAAAAGATGTTGTCCCTGGGGAAAGCCTAGGACCTGGGGAGGGAAGCATTATCTCAGGTACCGGAAGTGGAGTGATGAGGAAGCTGCAGAGGTAGGAGAGGCAAGTGATGGGAGCCTTGAATAACAGACCAGGATTTGAGAATACCTTAAAAAAAGCAACGAGAGGTCACTCAAGATTTTTGAGAAGGGGAGTAACCCAGTCAAAGCCCGGTTTCAGAGAGCGGGGGACGGTGCAACAGGAGATGGGGAGAGCAGGGATGAAGCCACGGCATCTCCTCAGGTGAAACAGTCAGTGCTGTGGGATGGAGAGAAGGGGACGGCTGCAAGGGCATTTAAGGAGATAGAATCCCCTGGACTGAGTCACCAACATGAGTGGCAAAAGGAGGGGACAGAAATCTAACAGTCCTTTTGTGCCTGCATAACTGGGAGGATAACAGATACTAAATTAGCCTCTAAATTGGATCACTGACATTTTCTCAATTGTTGGTTCTCAGATTGTTTTGACACGTGGGCCCAAAGACACTATTTAAATGGGCCCAAAGACACGAATCTCCATACTCTTGCTTACTACAAAAAGAAAAAGATTAAAAAAATGAGGCTACTATTATGAGAGTTAATGAAAAGACATAAAACTCTAAAAAGTTAACTCATGCCCAAAGCAATAGACTTGGACACTGTGAAACTCTTAACAAAAATATACAATATGCCAGCTTGGGACCATCTGGAGAACCCCAGGATGACTAGTGGGTCCACACCTCCTCTGGAGAGCCCTCAATATTATTTACCTGGGCCGGGGGCTGGTTACAGCTAACTTGAATTCATCTAATAATTCTGACCGTGGGCTACCATGTGCCACATTCTGTGCTCAATGCTAAGGAGAGCCTTTTCTGACCAATTTCCTCTTCACATATTTCAGCCCCACAGCCTCCTCTCTGAAGCCTCCCAACCCCACCTCTTCCCAACACATATTTCAAATAGGACAAAGTGCTGTTCCTACTTTATTCAAGCCAAAGAGACAGAATCTCTGTCACATTCAGACCTTCACCAACCAACGGCCTCCCAGATATCATCTCTCGCCCACCTTTCTATGTGTATTTATGACACTGATCTTGGGAGCCCCGTGCTCCTATTTCATGATTTCCCAGCCTTTCTATTGCCTGTACCAGCCCACAGTGTCCACAGTAGAGCCAAGCAGGGCTACAAGTCTGGCAGACCCCTCACTGGAGTTCAGCTTTTGCAGCCTTGTCCTGATTTAATCTGCAAACCAATTTGCTACTTAACTTCCCCAAGCCCTTATCAACGTTTTAGATTTCAATGTGCCTTTTCTAGGCTGAATATCTGTGTTTTCAATTATGTCACCCTAGGTGAATTACCCTTCCATTGTTCAAGGTCAAACCTCCAGTTGTTATTTCCTGCCCACGCAGCTAGTCCCTTTCCCCTCCATCCCTTTGGGGCAGTTTCTCAATTGTCACTGGTGTTCTGAGATCCTATCTCTATCATGTTTCATCTGTAAATTTAATTATGAAGCTATGCCCCATTTGGCTTCATTTTATTCCATGGTACAAAAGTTTATTATGCATCCATTCTCCACAAGGCATCCAAAGATATACTAGACATGCCCTTCTGCAGCTATATGAAAATGAAGTCCCTAAAACGAGCTAGGTGGGCCTAATTTCATTCACATTGTTGAGTCCCCTCATCTGATCAGTAGACCCCTCTCATCCTGCACTCAGATTTCTACCCACAGAGGACTATTCCTTCTAGCACAAGTATTTAAGAAGTGGTTTTTAAAGCAGAAAGGGGAAGGCAGAAGGAGAAAGGGGAAGGCAGATGCAGAAAGGCTAAGTCAGAGCAGTTCTAGAAAACAATCACTAACTCAAGTCTTCCCAAAGAGCCCTGCCCTGCCTTCTTACCCCACATTCGGTCGGGGTCCAAATGCACTTCCAAGTTTGCAGGTACAGGTCCTGAGCAAAGGCATAACTGGCTCCCCTGCTCACACTTGGGGTCCCATTGCCTGAGTTCAACTTTTCCCTTTGTTCTCCCACACTGCCTACCTTATCCCTTCTACAGAGGGGAGCATCCCCAAGTATATCTTTGGAGGGGGCAAGGCACCCCTCTGCATCCTACATACAGAGGCAGCATGCATGGCCCAGCCACATAGCTCACCTGTTACCCCAATGATGAATCCTTTCCAGACCCTTCAGTCTGGACCCTGCCATTGTATTCCAGGCAAGTTTGATGGCTCCAGTAGCCCTTTGCTTATGGTGCTATCACTTAATTCATGCAGGCTGTCTGCCTGTCCAGCACTGTCTGCCTTGTAAGCAGAAACTGGGAGCAGGACCCACTAGTGTATCAGTTATCTTTGTGTCTTCTCCTTGCCCAGCACAGGCAGGTGTTTACTGAATGACCCCTCAAACAAACATTAGAGAATATAAATGATCTTTTCAGACACTGTTTTGTCTCATTAACCAACTGCTTTTCATTGAGTCATTGGTTTTCATTTTTTTTTAAATTTTTACTGGAGTATAGTTGCTTTACAATGTAGTGTTAGTTTCTGCTGTACGGCAGAGTGAATCAGTTTTACGTATACATATATACCCTCTTTCTTAGATTTCCTTCCCATTTAGGTCACCACAAAGCATTGAGTAGAGTTCCTTGTGCTACATAGTAGGTTCTCATTAGTTATCGTCAATTTGTTTGTTTGTTTGTTTTTGCGGTACGCGGGCCTCTCACTGCTGTGGCCTCTCCCGTTGCGGAGCACAGGCTCCGGACGCGCAGGCTCAGCGGCCATGGCTCATGGGCCCAGCTGCTCCGCGGCATGTGGGATCTTCCCGGACCTGGGCATGAACCCGCGTCCCCTGCATCGGCAGGCGGACTCTCAACCACTGCGCCACCAGGGAAGCCCCGTCAATTTGTTTTTAATGAACAGAATCCTTACTTTGAACAAAGTCTTATTTGGAAGACCCACCTCCCCAGTATATAAAACGGTAATGGTGGAGCTCTTCTTGTTCACATAAACTGGAGAGCCCCCCACCCCAGAGCTCTAACAGCACCTACTTGCACCCACCAACCTAAAATTTTCAATCCACTTCCCTCCACATATATAAGTTTTTCACTTCTTTCAAGGCCCAGGCCAAGTCCTTCTTCCCTCATGAAGACTTCTCTCTGATCATCGTATCCGTGGTGGGTGTTGCTTGTTTCTGAATTCCTGGAGGTCCCATTGTCTGCCTTACTCTTTGGGCATATACTTAGTTTGAACCAATGAACATTCACATCCACTGAGGCTTGCTAAAGGCCAAGTGATGTGCTTTAAATACATTATCCCATTTAATCCTCAGGGCGATCCTGTGAAGTAGATGCTATGATTATCTCGCTTACTGATGAGGAAATAGAAGCTCCGAGAGATTTAGCAATCTGCCAAGGTCACGCAGCTATTCACTAGCAGTGCCAGGATTTAAACCAGGAGCCACCTGATTCATTGTTTCCTGTTTTAATGTGCCATTATTTTATCTCTCCAACTAGATTGTAAGCCGAAGTGTAGAAACTGCATCTCTAATTCTTTCTCTCTCTGCCCCATCCTTAATACAGTGTTTTACCCTGAGGAAGTGTATAATTAATAATTTTTCTGAGCTTCCTTTGTTCCCTGCAGTATATTGCATAGTTCTTCACCTATTCCTCCTCTAACATCTATCTGGGTAGAGGCTGCCAGCTTCAGAATAGGCTATGATCTCACCTCTTTATTCCTAGAGGAACATTCTATTTCTGAAGCTTGCAAAGACAGGTTTTCACTGCTGAAAATATTAGGCACTTCTTCCAAAGGCTGGAAGCTAAGCGGGAGTTTCACAGGAGGAAAAAAACAACAGTGATCTCCTCAAATGGTGTGGGGAGGCTCAAGGCAGGAAGTCGAAGGTACCGCTGGAGCAGCTCCAGGGAGAAGGGAAAGTGCAGAGGAAAAAGACACTATTTAGATTTTTACCACTTGGGACCCTATCCCCAATTTAACTTTTGGATAAAATCTTAAAAACAGCCATATAGTAAAAGTCCTGTTCTCCATGAACTCTGACCCCTCTGCCTGTTTGGGATGTCACTGAGAAAGGCTACATTTTGTGCACAGCAGCCCTAAGGGGATGCCCAGTGGCCCAGGTGGGGTGATTGACTGGGGGAAGCCCCAGGGGCACGTCACCCTCCCTGCACCTGTGCTCTGAATAAACAGAGGGCTGCCTTCTGCAGGGGCCCCTTCCTGACCACCCCCAGCCCTTCTCGGGCCTCACCCCTCGGGCCCCCTTACTTGAAAATTAACCACAGGTTTAAAATGAAAGAGAAGATGATGGCTACATGAGCCCGAAGTGTACGCAAATTGAACTACAGGATGAGCAGAAAACAAACAGAGCCTTAATAAAATAGGCACCTCTCTAGGCTAATACTAGGATCTATTCCCTCTTAAATTTCAGTTTTATGTCCTTACTACAGCATATGTAACAATATTGCTGAAATGCCAGGTGGTTAAGCACACTTTAATTTTAATGTTTTGATTTGAATAGTTGAGGAGTTAATTCAATGATTTCAATAGAAGTCTCATTTGTCTTGAAATATTTGCTTCAAATACCTGTCTCTTCTTTGGAAATATGATAAACAGTCTTCAATGCCTGATATATTTATAAAATACATGGATAACCAATAAAATTTCCTCTTTATTGACTTTTGCAAAAGGCAAACGAGGACAGGAGTGACATTTTTGAAAACAAAACATATGCACACATGCACACATACAAGCAGAATGTGCTTTGAGAAAGAAAAGCAGGGGCCAGATGACAGCACGGTTCCGGGATGTTCAGACAGTTGTACTTTCTGACAGAGACAAATAAATATTTGTTTTCAGAACCAAAATGTATCTTATTATGTACTGATGAAAGTTACTATTGTTATAATAGATACAAAAATTTTTAAAAAACACACTCAGTTTAAGTGCTGAATTGAAAATGTTTAGTGTTTTCTATCAATTTCCTGATTCTCCTAAGATCTGAGTCATATGGATAGCTGTTCACCCTCCTATTCTCTTTTCCCTCTGATAAAAAAAAATGGAATAGATTATGCAAAATACAGAATAAAAACACATAGCTTGAAGGAAAGTTGTTTGTGGAGAGAGAGAATCAATAAATGAATGAATATACAAATAAATAAACCCAATAGCAGAAGCCACCACAAAGAAAGTCAAGAGACAAAAACAATCCAGAAAAAAATTGTGAATTATCAATAGAGAACAGTATGGAGGTTCCTTAAAAAACTAAAATAGAGTTACCATATGATCCTGCAATCCCACTTCTGGGCATATATCTGGAGAAAAAACATAATTCAAAAAGATACATGCACCTCCAATGTTCATAGCAGCATTATTTACAACAGCCAAGACATGGAAGCAACCTAAGTGACTATCGACAGATGAATGGATAAAGATGTGGTATATATATACAATGGAATATTACTCAGCCATAAAAAAGAATGAAATAATGCCATTTGCAGCAAGATGGATGGACCTAGACGTTATTATACTAAGTGAAGTAAGCCAGAAAGAGACAGACAAATATCATATGATATTGCTTATATGTGGAATCTAAAAAGAATGATACAAATGAACTTATTTACAAGGCAGAAATAGACTCACAGACATAGAAAACAAACTTATGGTTACCAAAGGGGAGGGGGGAGGGATATATTAGGAGTTTGGGATTAAAATATACACATTACTATATATAAAACAGATAACCAACAAGGACCTACTGTATAGCACAGGAAGCTATACTCAACATCTTGTAATAACCTATAATGGAAGAGAATGTAAAAAAAGAATATATATATATTTAACTTAATCACTTTGCTGTACACCTGAAACTAACAAAACATTGTAAACCAACTATATTTCAATAAAAATTTTTAAAATTGTGAATTATATCAGAAAGGGTTCATTTCCTTTATATATAAAGGGCACCAACAAATCAATAAGAAAAATTCCAATAATCCAATGTAAAAAAAATGAGCAAAACAGATGAACAATTCACAGAAAGGAACTAAATATGGCCCTGCATATTTAGTATGAGAAGATATTCACTTTTATTTCAAATGGGAAAAATGAAAAAGAATAATTCTATATTCTGGGAAAATGGGGAAATAGACTGATGGGGGTAAAAAGGTATACAACTTCTATGGAGGACAATTTAACCAAATCTGTCAAAATTGCAAATGCAAATTGACCCAGCAATCACAATTCTAAGAATTTCTCCTATGTATATTATTTTACACATGTGAAATGACATGCGTACAAAGTTATTTACTATAACACTGCAATAGCAAAAAGTATTTTAAAAATCCAGTGGCAGGCAACAGGGGGCTAAACAAATTATGGTACAGCTCCACAATTCTTTATCTGAAACCCTAGGGTTTGATGTGGTTTGCATGTCAGAATGTTTTGAAATTCAGAAAGTTAATACAGTGCAGGTACTATATATTATGTAACACCCCAGAGGGTTCTCGGGCGACACTCAGTAATCAAATCCATTAATATTTCTGTGGAAGCACTATGAATATTCATACAAAGTGGGAGAAACAACTCATGTCAATTCGAATTAGGTTTTTCCAGCAAAATGAGTTTGCCACAAACTTAGGAAGACTTTTGGTTTCAGGTTTTTTTCTTTTTTAAGTTAGAAATTACAGATAGGAGACTGTAGGCATGCCATCCATACCCTGGAATACCACAGAGCTATAAATAAATAAAAACACAGTTTCTGCACTCAACAATCTCCAAGGTACTCTAAGTAAAAAAAAAAACCACAAACCTGTGTGTACAAAAGGGGGGGACAGCATAAAGTATGTACAGTAGTTTCCCTTTATCTGCAGGGGATACCTTCCAAGACCCCCAGTGGATACCTGAAAGCACAGAAAGTGCCAAACCCTTTATATACTGTTTTTCTCTACACATACACACTCATGATAAATTTAATTTATAAATCAGGCACAGTAAGAGATTAACAATAACTAATAATAAATAGAACAATTATAACCATATAATGTAATAAAAGTTATGTGAATGTGGTCTCTATCTCAAACATCTTATTGCACAGATTTAATGCCTTTTCCATCCTCAGTAAGCACTTGTCACACACTGTGGCAATAACTTGCAGTTCGAGGAGCGACAATAAAACTAGCATGAATTTCTTTTTCCTGCTTCACAATTTCAGGGTTAGATTTGATCTTACTATAGATCTAAGCCACCTCAGCATAAGATTTTTTTTTCTTTCCTTAATAGGTCAAGAACTTTCACCTTTTCACTTAAAGGAAGCACTTTATCTCTGGAATTTCCGAATTGCCAGTATCACTACGCCTGTGCTTTGAGCCATTATTAAGTAAAATGCAGGTTACTTGAACACAATCACTGTAATACCAAGATGGTTAACTTAATAACCTAGACGGCTACTAAGTGATTAACAGGCAGGATATGCTGGACAAAGGGATGATTCACATCCCAGGTGGGACAGAGAGGGTAGGAGAGAGATTTCATCACAATACTCAGAATGGCGCACAATTTAAAACTTAAGAATTTTTCATTTCTGGAATTTTCCATTTAATATTTTCAGACCTCTGTTGACCCCGAGTAATTGAAACCATGGAAAGCAAAACCGCGGATAAGTGGGACTATTGTATGTATTTGCTTTTATAAGCCAAAGATAGCTCTGAAAAGACTACATTTATTTCTGGAGAGAGAAACTAAGGGGAGTTTAGGAACTATGGTTGAGGTATGTATGTTTACATACCTCTCCTATGCAAATATATTACCAAATCAGAGCAAATAAAAAACATTTACACTTCAATTGCTAAACATAATGTGCATATGGATTACCAGTGGATGCTCAGGCTTCATCCTTGTATGGAAGTTCCTCACGGTACCAAGTATTAAGTACCAGGTATGGGTCAGGCACTAAGCTAGGTGCATTGCCCAGATTATAGCTGCACATGTGAGGTAGGCATGAATATCCCCATTTTAGAGAGAAGGAAACTAAGTTTCAGTTAGAACCATACAACAGTAAGTGAGAGAACTGGGATTCATACCCAAGGCTACCTGAGCCTGAGTGCTATGGCACAAAAGAACATTGGAAAATAAGAAGAAGATGGTTATCTGTTGAGAACATATGTGGAATTTATGACCAGACAATGATTCTTTTCTTGCGCACAGTATTTGGGACATTTGAAGTCCTGCTCTGCTCTAACTCCTCTGGGCATTGTTGATGATATGGCACCAGGGAAGCCTGCAGAGCAAGGGTCTGTGCCCTGGGTATGGGTTGGGGAGGGCAACTGCTCCATCACAAAGAGCTAAAGTCCTGTAGGGTCCAGTGTGGACATGTCTGCCCACAATGGACAAGTAGTCTGGTCAGAGAATGCACTGTCCTCTTCTCCAGATTGCTCATTAGCACTGGCTGGGGAGGAAGGGGCAGGAAGGTGCTATGGACTGAGTGTTCTTGTCCCCTCAAAACTCAGATGTTGAAATCCTAATCCCCAGTGTGATGGTATATGGAGATGGGGTCTTTGGGAGGTAATTAGGTTTAGATGAGGTTATGAGGATGGACCCCTCATGATGAGATTAGCGCCCTTATAAGACGAGACTTGAGAGAGCTTGCTTTCTCTCCCTGCTCTCCACCATGTGAGGGTACAACAAGAAGATGGCCATCTGCAAACCAGAAAGTGGGTCCTCACCAGACACTGGATCTGCTGGCACCTTGACCTTGGACTTCCCAACCTCCAGAACTGTGAGAAATAATTATTATTTATTTCTGCCTGTTATGGCAGCCCAAGATGACTCTATCTCTGGAAAGGATCACTTCTGGTCTGAAGGACTGTATATTTGAAAGTACAGTTTGCAATTAATCAAAACTGACCAATACCAATTACATTTATCTTTTCAGTCATTATTCCCTTTGTTCTGTGATTGAAAGAAGCAAAGTAGAACAGTATAGACACTTTTCTCAGGATCAAGTACATCTGGACCCACTGATGTGGGAAAAACTGATGGAATCAGTGCCAGCTCCAAAACAACCAGGGTCTCTCCCTTCCCAGAACCTCAACAGGCCACAGGCACATCTCCCAGTCTCATGTCCCCACCCTCCAGGAACAGAAACCAGATGGGAGTCCTTGAAAATTAAGCTGACCATTAACCAATGACTTCAGAAGAATTAAGGAAGTGATGAGTTCTAACAACTGACACGGATTTGGGGCTGGACTTCTCGGGTGACCAACTGCCTCTGTTTGTTCTAGGACTGTCTAAGTTTTAGCACTGAAAATTCCATTCTAAGAGACCCATCAGTACTGGATAAATAAGGATGACTGGTCACCATGCCTAGGTTTCAATTCCAGCTCCACCACTTCTTAGCTATGTGACCTTGAGCAAGATACTTAGCTACTCTGTATTTCAGTTTTTCCATGCTTAAGATGCAGAGAATAATAATACCTGTCCCACAGGTTATAAAGATTAAATGAATATTTGTAAAGTGCTTAGAACAGTCCTTGGTAAGAGCTATATAAGTGTTCGTTAAACAAAAGAAAGTGTGTTAAACTTTGTTGAGCCTTGTTGTCTTTGTTCACAACCAGTGTGTGCAGCAGACACTGAGCACACTTAAACTACATGACTGTGTTGGTGGAAACAGAAGCAAGAGCATATAAGTAATTTTCATCAAGACAGTTACTAGGTGAATCAATATGCCCAAAGCCAGGACAAGAGGCCAGCATTCCATTTGTCCCTGCTCAGCCCACACTTCTGATCCCTCTGGTTCACACCTTTTGCCCTCACTGCTTGCACATAGTAGGCTCATAATAAATATTTATTACATGAATGCATAACTTTTTCTCAGACAGGCCTATTCAGGGTTGCTGGAAGGAGTTTGTATTTTCACTTTCTCTTAATTATTTGCAAAGGAGCTAAATCTTAGTAGCTAATGCTAAGGTTCCTAGCATACTGCTTACTTATGATGAGATTTCCTGAGACTATAAAATGAAGCAATTACTGAGAAGATAGAAGCTTCTTCTTCTTTGGCAGGTATTTGTGGTCCTGAATCTGTGGGTAGCTTGAACACAAAAATGCATGCGTTAGTCATAAATCGGTCAGTGCTCTGGACACCTGAAGACTTGAGAGGCTGCAGCGTGGCTTGGAAGGCTGCTTCTGCAGAGGAGTTTGCACAGCCGTGCACATGTACACTCAGTCACTTCCCTGCTCTCCTGTACAAACCTGCCTGCATTCTGGGGACCTACCAGGACACATGGGCCCACCTGCCTGCTGGGTTCTACTCCAGCCAAGTCCCAAGTCAATGTCAGAGCCCATGCTGAACCACAGACCTCAAGACACACAGGGAAGCCCTGCAAAAGTCTCTACTCCTGCACTGCTTAACCAGCAGCATATGTTTTTTGGCTAAAAGGTGTTTAAATGAAATCACTTTTTCCATATTACTTTGAAAAGTTTATTTCATCAGCATGAAAATGTTTAATAATATTATTTGGGGGTTTTACAAGAAAGAAATCACCATTTCGAAGATGTTACTTTTTGATTAAATTAGGGAAAAGAGCACGGTGATATTTAACCCTTTCCTCAAAGGATGCAAGTGACTTGGGCTTTAGATGAACAGTGCTTTGGGAATCAAACAGCACCAATGTCTGTGCTAAATAGAGAAAGGGAGGCTGGTTCCCTACACTGCACGGGTGTAAAGTGATGTGCTTGGTTCAGTCTGAGTGATGACTGTAAGAAAATAGAGCAGCCTCCACACCCCACCTCTGCTGCCCAGTCAGCTTTGCAAGGTCACTGATGTGCCACCAGGAAACTATGTGCCAGTGATATCTCCCCACGGCTGGCAGATTCTGGAACTATTGCAGCCCTTTCCCCAGAGAGCCACATTCCCTAGAGGGGGCAAACACTTCGATGGAAAAGCTCTAGGAACCCCCGGAAGGCTGGGCTAGGGAATTCAGCCTCCAGCTTCCCTTTTTATTCAGCAGAAAGCAGCCCTCTCTGATAGTTTTCACCCCCAGCAACAAAATCAGACTGCTCCAAGCTGCAGTCCTGAACAGGCCTGCTCCTGACATGGGTCCTAGTAGGCCTGGGACAAGGAATGTAAATGGAGGCACGCTTAGTATAGGTCTAGATATTTAAAAGTGACACAGCAAGCTAAAAAACTGTGAAATGTGTCTACTCCTCCATCTTAATAAATACACCTGGAAGACCTAGTACACATTTTGAATTCACAGACTCCAGAACATGGGGGCTTAAGGAAAGCTGGGCCCTGTCACCCAGCTCCTAGCCTGTGATCCATCCTATTACCCTTTCCTTGGTTCTGTCCAACATCACAGTGAGCTGACAGCCCAGCCCTTGCTTCCAAGCTCTGCCTTCACTGCCCACACAGCACCCCACCGGCTCATCCTCAAGGCCAGATACCAGATCGCACACGGGCCCTGGAAGGGGGCTTGGGCTGCTGTGCAGCCGTTAAGGGTCCTGGGTCCCAGCTCTCTAGGGGAAGTCTAGTAAAGGATGTGCAAGCTCTGAGTAGGCTCATGGACCCTGTACCTGGAGGGCAGCTGTAGGCAGAGGGGAGCTCAGAGGAGCCCTCTCAAAAGCAGGGCCCGGGCCAGGCCTCACTCCCAGGGCATCAGCACTGAAGAGTAGATAGAGGGCAAATCAGGGTAGCAGGCAGGAAAATGCAGTACCTCGTCAGGACTGCTCAGTTCCTTGATGCAGGAGCAATTTCTGCTTCCATGAACCAGGAGTAGGTGGGGAGAGGTGGGGAAGGGGGGCACCAAAAGGTCTGAGTATTGCTCCACTCAAGGGGTGTGAGTGAATGAAGGGGGGCATTTCATTCTAACAAGATGAATCAGGGTCAACTGTTTGGGACTTGGCATGGGCTGAAATTTTTATCTCTGGCGATATCCCCTGTCTTTCACAGACACAATGTCAAAGGAAGGTCAGACGTTAAAAGTAACCACAAGGATCCTAAAAATATGTTCTTCATAGCTGTAGGACTTTGAAGAACTTTTCCTTTAAATGAAGGAATGGGAGCGGGGATGGCATCTTAATCAAGCAGCCTTTCGAAGTCCTAATGGTTTTCAGGTTTTCTATAAAACCAAAGGATATAGATGCATTTAAAAAAATTTAAGCAAATACGGGAGAAAAATAGTACAAAAAGCCTGAGGTTTGGTGAAAGAAAAAAATCAAGAACAGAGCAGCAGAAAGTCAAGCTGATGAGAGCAAATGAAGCACCAACTGAACCTGATGCAAAAAAGGTGATCTTGTGTGCAGCCTCTTGAGACTGTACATTATGATGCAAACACTGTATTTAGTTAACAATTTTGTTCCAAGAAATTCAAATTCTCACTCTACCGACATCAAATTCTGTCTGTACTCTACACTGCAACTTGTATTTCTTCATACCCTTTCCTTTTGTGGGAGAACCACAAAAGACCTGTCCTTTCTCTTTTCTCTGTGCTCTTAATCTTGTCCCCATATTCAAAAGGGTCATAAGACATGGTGGGGACAGATTACTCTGAGAATGAGATGCCTCCAGACTTGGGTGTAGAGGTTAACAGAGTATGAAAAGGAACTTAGTGGCCAAGAATTGAGGGAAGAGGCAAAAATTACTTTTGTCACCAGTAAGAAATTTTAGACTTCTAGAGGTTTAATAACTTGTCATAAAGCAAGAGTGGAAGCCAGAAAGAGCTGCAGACCCCCAAGTACCAAACCCGCTCCAGGCACCAGGGTTCAAGCACAGCTCCACTACCATTACCCCTGCACAGGGAAGAGCCCCAAAGCACAAGAACACAATGGTTCACAAAGGAAATATGAAAAGCAGCACGAAAATAATTATGGGTTGGAAGGATTTACTCCAAAGGCTTAACTCTGTATAACCTGGCCAAGAGATCACACTGCTGAAGTGAAATATGATAGTGGTGGATATGAAACAAGCATTCAAAGGGCATAAGCAAAGGCTTAGGCTACTCCAAGGAAAATATAAATTCAGTGATGTGATGGAAAATATAGGCTCACTTTGAGGGCAATTACTATACTGGGAAGATCTATTAATCTGTTGACAGTTTCTCAAAGAAAGTGATGGCAGCCTGCTAATTTGCCTCATTTGAATCCAGTCTGTACGAGGAGCTGGTAAATATATCTCAGGGAGCAGTGCTGTGCAGCAGGTGAGGGATGGGTTGCCTTCATATATCTTGTTCACTTTTCATCTTTATGATTATTCTCTCCAGTTTCCTCCCATTCTCTTTTCCACTCTTTTGCCAACCCCCCCTCAGATCCACAAATCCTCTGCTATGGAAAACTCTTTCTAGGATAAGGGAAGGGAGGTGCTGACTGATGGCTTAGGATTATGAATGGGGTCAACAATTGTTCTGCATCACCCAGACCCTTATTAAGCCAACCAAAAGGGCTGTTATCTCAGGTTATCCTCTGCAGACCTGGCTTCCCTGCATCTCTGCTGCCCCGTACCCCAGGACGAAGTCTTAAAAATGCCAACTCTTAAAATTAGGAGTTCAGGCCCAAGTTCAAAGGGCTGTGATGACCCAGGTAAGCTAAGAGACTTTTCCAGCTCTGGTAAGGAGACTAAGCAAGTCTCTCACCCCTTTACAGCAGGAGGATGGCAATTTCTTTAATGCTTTTTCAAGGACTTTCATTTCTGTCCAAATAGCTTCTAGCACTGCCAAGTGAAAGGAGAGGTGTCATTATCATCCAGACTATAACCAAGCATTATAGTCTTATGTGAATCCAATTGAAAGAGAATTTTACTGGAAGGTCCCTATAGCAAACCACTTTTTCCAGATGTCAGAAAACCTGGGGTCTGTGTGAAGAAAAATGCAGCGTTTTGGACCTTTCCTCTGTTATATCTGAAGAAGGACACAGATGAAAGTCCCCATAAAGAAAATGTTTGTTTCAACTCGTGCTGCTCTGTGCTCTGAGGTTGCCCCCAACAGCCCTTGATTTAGTATTTTAGAAACACACTATTGTGTGAGAGGTGAAATTGTCCTGGGAAAGCAGGACTTGGACCCTGGGTTTTATTTACTGAAATAAAGATTGCAGAAATAGATAGGGATGGAGAAAATCGTTCTGAAATATGTTCCTCGTTATAACCCCGTTGCCAGCACTTAAATAAAAGGGGGGTTTAAAGAAGAAAATCCCTGCTTGGAGTCCCAGGGGAGCAATACTGTCTTAGAGATATCTGCTGACACAGCTGATGCACACTCAAGACGGCTGCCGAGATGAAGTACTCTGTGGTTTCACAAAAGTAGAAGCAAATTCTTCAACTAAGGAATAGTCATACTGTGTGGAAATAAAACCACATCAGGCTCTGCTGATGTTAATTTATGAAGAACCTAGCTTATTTTCCTACATTGAGGAAGCACCTAATATAAACAACAAAACCCAAAGAATGAATTAGATTTTTTGGTAAATCATAAAATATTAACATAATAAAGCTACAACTTGACACCTGAATTGTTCTCTGGAGTACATAAAGGGCCCAGCTGGCCTTCCTATTGTTCTTCACCCACATTCCTTCCTCACTACTTCTTTCCCAAGTCTCTGTTCTCTGTTTGTCTTCTGTATTTCTTCCCCAAACCCAGTTAATTGGGAATGTGTGCCCTCTGTCAGAAAGTTTGCTCTGTCCTTTCCAAGTGGGCAGGTGCATATGCTTGCCATCCTCCTGGAGTTTTGAAGTCTTCCAATAGGTTAGGGGCACCCTGTTCTTTAATAAATAAAGTGGCTTGTGGGGAATCCAGCAGGCTCTGCGATATCTCCGAAGTTGCAGGGGTAGGGAGCTTGGGTCTTGGTGCAACTTCTGGCTCTGATTTTCTGCTCCTAAATTCCCTCTCTCTTGTCTGTTTCTTACCCCTGAAGTAGGCTGGCCCTTTTCTGCTCTACATGCCGCTGTGCTGGGCATCCTCCCCATTTCATCTCTCCCCAGAGTAGCAGACTTTTACTGAAGATTGGGGTTTATGAGGTCAGGTGATGAGCAACTGCGACACAAAAACAGTATGGAAAACAATTTAAAATTAGACATCCTGAAATCAATATGTCAGCAAGTATTGCGAGGTTGGAAGGGGCCTTAAAGACTATTTAATCCAGTGGTCCTCAACTCTAACAGAACCAATGTCCCTTTTTTTATAACAAATATTTTCTAACATCTCATTTAGTATTCTAAAATGAACTCCATAGATAATATATTATACCTACATGCATAATTTTTAAATAATTAATACCTTTCTCTAATTATAATGTAAACTAAAATTAAAAGAAAATAATTTATAATTTTAAAAGGCATGCATTTTCCTATGTAAATGTTCAGGCATAACCACCCTAGAAGACAAAGTCAGATGACAGTATCAGGAAAAAAAGTAAGGTTTTGCAATGGGCAAAAAAATGTGTAGATTACTGAGTGCCTTGTTTCGCACACTTTTCTGGGATATCTTTATCATTCATTCATTGCGTTTGAGCTAACAACTCTGTATGCTGTAAAAAAAAATAATAATGGCAGCCCTGCAAATGATTCTTGTCCATAGAAAAGTAAAATGTGTCTAGTAGAGTATAAATGACTATTTCCCTTGGATACCAATCAGTTTCCATCTATTTGTCTATTTACAAATTTATCCCAGCATTCTATTAATGGTGGGTTAAATAAGAATCTTTGACACAGGCTACATTAATCAGGGATCTCCAGGGAAATAGAACCAATAGGATATATGCAAATATATACAAGAGATTTATTATAGGAATTGGCTCCTGTGATTATGGAGGCCAAAAAGTCCCAGGATCTGCTATCTGCAAGCTGGTGAAACAGGAAAGCTAGTGGTGTAATTCAGTCCAAGTCCAAAGGCCTGAGAATCCAGGGGCCAATGGTGTAAGTCTCAGTCTATATCCATGTCTGAATGCCCAAGAACAAGGAGCACCAATGTCTCAGGGCAAGAGAAGTTGGATGTCCTGGCTCAATCAGAGGGGGCATATTTGCCCTTCCCCTTATTTTATTTAGGCCCTCAACAGACTGAATGATGCCTTCTTGCATTGGTGAGTATGATCTGTTTACTCAGTTCACCAATTCAAATGCTAATCTCCTCCCGAAACACCCTCAACAGACACATCCAGAAACGTTTTACCAGATATCTGGACATCCCTTACCCCAGTCAAGTTTAAACTAACCATTGCATAGGCTCATTTTATAGCTGAATGAAAGTCATAAATAACAGACTTTCAAAAGTTATCCTTCAGAGGACCTTCAAGATGGTGGAGGAGTAAGACATGGAGATCACCTTCTTCCCCACAAATACATCAAAAATACATCTACATGTGGAACAACTCCTACAGAACACCTACTGAACGCTGGAAGAAGACCTCAGACCTCCTAAAGGCAAGAAACTCCCCGCGTACCTGGGTAGGGCAAAAGAAAAAAGAATAAACAGAGACAAAAGGATAGGGACGGGACCTGCACCTCTGGGAGGGAGCTGTGAAGGAGGAAAGGTTTCCACACACTAGGAAGCCCCTTCGTGGGCGGAGACGGGGGTTGGGGGGTGGGGGGAAGCTTCAGAGCCACGGAGGAGAGCGCAGCAACAGGGGTGCAGAAGGCAAAGCGGAGAGATTCCTGCACAGAGGATCCCTGCCGACCAGCACTCACCAGCCCGAGAGGCTTGTCTGCTCACCCACCAGGGCGGGCGGGGGCTGGGAGCTGAGGCTCAGGCTTCATAGGTCAGATCCCAGGGAGAGGACTGGGGTTGGCTACGTGAACACAGCCTGAAGGGGGATAGTGCACCACAGCTAGTCGGGAGGGAGTCCGGGAAAATGTCTGGACCTGCCAGAGATGCAACAGACCATTGTTTTGGGGTATGCAAGGAGAGGAGATTCAGAGTACTGCGTAAATGAACTTCAGAGATGGGCGCAAGCCGCGGCTATCAGTGTAGACGCCAGAGATGGGCATGAAACGCTAAGGTTACTGCTGCAGCCACCAAGAAGCCTGTGTGCAAGCACAGGTCACTGTCCACACTTCCCGTCCCAGGAGCCTATACAGCCCGCCACTGCCAGGGTCCCACGATCCAGGGAAAACTTCCCCAGAAGAACACACGGCGCGCCTCAGGCTGTTGCAACGTCACGCCGGCCTCTGCCACCGCAGACTCGCCCCGCGTCCGGTACCCCTCCTTCTCCTTGGCCTGAGTGAGCCAGAGCCCCCTAATCAGCTGCTCCTTTAACCCCGTCCTGTCTGAGTGAAGAACAGACACCCTCAGGTGACCTACACACAGAGGCAGGGCCAAATCCAAAGCTGAACCCCAGGAGCTGTGTGAACAAAGAAGAGAAAGGGAGATCTCTCCCAGCAGCCCCAGGAGCAGCGGATTAAATCCCCACAATCAACTTGATGTACCCTGAATCTGTGGAATACCTGAATACACAACAAATCATCCCAAATTGAGGTTGTGCACTTTGGGACCAACTGTAGACTTGGGGTTTGCTGTATGTGACTAATCAGTGTCTAATTTTTATGTTTATCTTAGTTTAGTTTTTAGTACTTGTTATCATTGGTGGATTTGGTTATTGGTTCCATTGTTGTCTTCTTTTTTTTTATTACGTTTTAAATTTTTTATTTTAATAATATTAAAAATTTTTTTATTTTAATAACTTTTATTTTATTTTATCTTTTCTTTTTTATTTTTTTCTCCCTTTTCTTCTGAGCCATGTCAGAAGGGTCTTGGTGCTCTGGCCAGGTGTCAGGCCTGAGCCTCTGAAGAGGGAGAGCCGAGTTCAGGACACTGGACCACCAGACACCTCCGGCCCAACATGATATCAATCGGCGAGAGCTCTCCCAGACATCTCCATCTCAACACTAAGACCAAGCTCCACGCAATGTCCAGCAAGCTTCAGTGTTTGAGGCCACATGCCAAACAACTAGCAAGACAGGAATACAACCCCACCCCTTAGCAGAGAGGCTTCCTAAAATCGTAATAAGCTCACAGACACCCCAAAACACACCACCGGACTTGGTCCTGCCCACCAGAAAGAAGAGATCCAGCCTCATCCACCAGAACACAGGCACCAGTCCCCTCCACCAGGAAGCCTACACAACCCACTGAACCAACCTTAGCCACTGGGGGCAGACACCAAAAACAATGGGAACTAAAAACCTGCAGTCCGTGAAAAGGAGACCACAAACACAGTAAGTTAAGCAAAATGAGAAGACAGAGAAATACACAGAAGATGAAGGAGCAAGGTAAAAACCCACCAGACCAAACAAATGGAGAGGAAATAGGCAGTCTACATGAAAAAGAATTCAGAGTAATGATAGTAAAGATGATCCAAAATCTTGGAAATAGAATGGAGAATATACAAGAAATATTTAACAAGGACCTAGAACAACTAAAGAGCAAACAAACAATGATGAACAACACAATAAATGAAATTTAAAATTCTCTAGAAGGAAACAATAGCAGAATAACTGAGGCAGACGAATGTGTAAGTGACCTGGAAGATAAAATAGTGGAAATAATTACTGCAGAGCAGAATAAAGAAAAAAGAATGAAAAGAATTGAGGATGATCTCAGAGACCTCTGGGACAACATTAAATGTACCAACATTCGAATTATAAGGGTCCAAGAAGAAGAACAGAAAAAGAAAGGGTCAGAGAAAACATTTGAAGAGATTTTAGTTGAAAACTTCCCTAATATGGGAAAGGAAATAGTCAATCCAGTGCAGGAAGCGCAGAAAGTACTATACAGGATAAATCCAAGGAGAAACAAGCCAAGACACTTACTAATCAAACTATCAAAAATTAAATACAAAGAAAAAATATTAAAAGCAGCAAAGGAAAAACAACAAATAACATATAAGGGAATCCCCATAAGGTTAACAGCTCATCTTTCAGCAGAAACTCTGCAAGCCAGTAGCGAGTGGCAGGACATATTTAGAGTGATGAAAGGGAAAATCCTACAAACAAGATTACTCTACACAGCAAGGATCTCATTCAGATTTGACAGAGAAATTAAAACCTTTACAGACAAGCAAAAGCTAAGAGAATTCAGCACCACCAAACTAACTTTACAACAAATGCTAAAGGAACTTCTCTAGGCAGGAAACACAGAGAAGGAAAAGACCTACAAAAACAAACCGAAACAATTAAGAAAATGGTAATAGGAACATACATATCGATAATTACCTTAAATGGAAATGGATTGAATGCCCCAACCAAAAGACAAAGACTGGCTGAAAGGATACAAAAACATGACCCATATATATGCTGTGTACAAGAGACCCACTTCAGACCTAGGGACATGTACAGACTAAAAGTGAGGGGATGGAAAAACATATTCCAGGCAAATGGAAATCAAAAGAAAGCTGGAGTACCAATTCTCATATCAAACAAAATAGACTTTAAAATAAAGACTATTACAAGATACAAAGAAGGGCACTACTATATTGATAAAAGGATCAATCCAAGAAGAAGATATAACAATTGTAAATGTTTATGCACCCAACATAGGAGCAGCTCAATACATAAGGCAAATGCTAACAGCCATAAAAGGAGAAATCAACAGTAACACAACCATAGTAGGGGAGTTTAACACCCCACTTTCACCAATGGACAGATCAACCAAAATTAAAATAAATAAGGAAACACAATTTTTAAATGATACATTAACAAGATGGACTTAATGGATATTTATAGGACATTCCATCCAAAAACAACAGAATACACTTTCTTCTCAAGTGCTCATGGAACATTCTCCAGGATAGATCATATCTTGGGTCACAAATCAAGTCTTGGTAAATTTAAGAAAATTGAAATCATGTCAAGTACCTTTTCCAACAACAACGCTATGAGACTAGATATCAATGGTAGGAAAAAATCTGTAAAAAATACAAACATATGGAGACTAAACAATACACTACTAAATATCCAAGAGATCACTGAAGAAATCAAAGAGGGAATCAAGAAACACCTAGAAACAAATGACAATGAAAACGTGATGGAATGCAGCAAAAGCAGTTCTAAGAGGGAAGTTTAGAGCAATACAATCCTACCTCAAGGAACACGAAACAGCTCAAATAAAAAACCTAACCTTACACCTAAAGCAATTAGAGAAAAAAGAACAAAAAACCCCCAAAGTTAGCAGAAGGAAAGAAATCATAAAGATCAGATCAGAAATAAGTGAAAAAGAAATGAAGGAAACAATAGCAAAGATCAATAAAGCTAAATGCTGCTTCTTTGAGTAGATAAACAAAATTGACAAACCATTAGCCAGACTCATCAAGAAAAAAAGGGAAAAGACTCAACTCAACAGAATTAGAAATGAAAAAGTAGAAGTAACAACTGCAACTGCAGAAATACAAGGATCATGAGAGATACTACAAGCAGCTATATGCCAATAAAATGGACAACATGGAAGAAATGGACAAATTCTTGGAAAAGCACAACCTTCTGAGACTGAACCAGGAAAAATAGAAAATATAAACAGACCAAGCACAAGGACTGAAATTGAAACTGTAATTAAAAATCTTCGAACAAACAAAGTCCAGGACCAGATGGCTTCACAGATGAATCTATCAAAGATTTAAAGAAGAGCTAACACCTATCCTTCTCAAAGTCTTCCAAAATATAGCAGAGGGAGGAACACTCCCAGACTCATTCTACAAAGCCACCTTCACCCTGATACCAAAAGCAGACGAAGATGTCACAAATAAAGAAAACTACAGACCAATATCACTGATGAACATAGATGCAAAAATCCTCAACAAAATACTAGCAAACAGAATCCAATAGCAGAATAAAAAGATCATACACCATGATCAAGTGGAGTTTATCCCAGGAATGCAAGGATTCTTCAATATATGCAAATCAATCAATGTGATAAACCGTATTAACAAAATGAAGGATAAAAACCATGTGATAATGTCAATAGATGCAGAAAATGCTTTTCACAGAATTCCACATCCATTTATGATAAAAACTCTCAAGAAAGTAGGCATAGGGGAACTTACCTCAACATAATAAAGGCCATATATGACAAACCCACAGCCAAAATCATTCTCAATGGTGAAAAACTGAAAACATATAATCCAAGATCAGGAACAAGACAAGGATGCCCACTCTCACCACTAATATTCAACATAGTTTTGGAAGTTTTAGCCACAGCAATCAGAGAAGAAAAAGAAATAAAAGGAATACAAATTGGAAAAGAAGAAGTATACTGTCAGTGTTTGCAGATGACATAATACTATACATAGAGAATCCTAAAGATGATATCAGAAAACTACTAGAGCTGATCAATGAATCTGGTAATGTAGCAGGATACAAAATTAATGCACAGAAATCTCTTGCATACCTATACACTAATGATGAAAAATCTGAAAGAGAAATTAAGGAAACACTCCCATTTACCATTGCAACAAAAAAGAATAAAATACCTAGGAATAAACCAATCTAAGGAGACAAAACACCTACCTGTATGCAGAAAACTATAAGACGCTGATGAAAGAAATTAAAGATGATACCAACAGATGGAGAGATAGACCATGTTTTTGGATTGGAAGAATCAATGCTGTGAAAATGACTATACTATGCAAAGCAATCTACAGATGCAGTGCAATCCCTTCAAACTACCAGTGACATTTTTCACATAACTAAAACCAAAAATTTCACCATTTGCATGGAAACACAAAAGACCCCGAACAGCCAAAGCAATCTTGAGAAAGAAAATTGGAGCTGGAGGAATCAGGCTCCCTGACTTCAGACTATACTATAGTTCTCAGTAATCAAGACTGTATGGTACTGGCACAAAAACAGAAATATAGATCAATGGTACAGGATAGAAAGCCGAGAGATAAACCCATGCACATATGATCACCTTATCTTTGATAAAGGAGGCAAGAATATACAATGGAGAAATGACAGCCTCTTCAGTAAGTGGTGCTGGGAAAACTGGACAGCTACATGTAAAAGAATGAAATTAGAACACTCCCTAACACCACACACATAAATAAACTCAAAATGGATTAAAGACCTAAATGTAAGGTCAGACGCTATAAAACTCTTAGAGGGGGCTTCCCTGGTGGCGCAGTGGTTGAGAGTCCGCCTGCCGATGCAGGGGACACGGGTTCGTGCCCCAGTCTGGGAAGATCTCACATGCTGCGGAGCGGCTAAGCCCGTGAGCCATGGCCGCTGAGCCTGCGCGTCCGGAGCCTGTGCTCCGTGCAACGGGAGAGGCCCGCGTACTGCAAAAAAAAAAAAAAAAAACAACTCTTAGAGGAAAACAGAGGCAGAACACCCCATGGCATAAATAAGAGCAAGATCCTTTTTGACCCACCTCCTAAAGTAATGGAAATAAAAACAAAAATAAACAAATGGGAACTAATGAAACTTAAAAGCTTTTGCACAGCAAAGAAACCACAAACAAGATGAAAAGACAACCCTCAGAATGGGAGAAAATATTTGCAAATGAAGCGACTGACAAAGGATTAATCTCCAAAAAATACAAGCAGCTCATGCAGCTCAATATCAAAAAAAACAAACAACCCAATCCAAAAATGGGCAGAAGGCCTAAATAGACATTTCTCCAAAGAAGATATACAGACTGCCAACAAACACATGAAAGGATGCTCAACATCACTAATCATTAGAGAAATGCAAATAAAAACTACAGTGAGGTATCACCTCACACCAGTCAGAATGGCCATCATCAAAAAATCTACAAACACTAAATGCTGGAGAGGGTGTGGAGAAAAGGAAACCCACTTGCACTGTTGGTGGGAATGTACGTTGATACAGCCACTATGGAGAACAGTATGGAGGTTCCTTTAAAAACTACAAATAGAACTACCATATGACCCAGCAGTCCCACTACTGAGCATATACCCTGAGAAAACCATAATTCAAAAAGAGTCATGTACCACAATGTTCATTGCAGCTCTATTTACAATAGCCAGACATGGAAGCAACCTAAGTGTCCATCGACAGAGGAATGGATAACAAAGATGTGGTACATATATACAATGGAATATTACTCAGCCATAAAAAGAAACGAAATTGAGTTATTTGTAGTGAGGTGGATGGACCTAGAGTCTGTCATACAGAGTGAAGTAAATCAGAAAGAGAAAAACAAATACTGTATGCTAACACATATATATGGAATCTAAAAAAAAAAAAAAAGGTTCTGAAGAACCTAGGGGAAGGACAGGAATAAAGACGCAGACGTAGAGAATGGACTTGAGGACACAGAGAGGTGGAAGGGTAAGCTGGGACGAAGTGAGAGAGTACCACTGACATATGTACACTACCAAATGTAAAATAGATGGCTAGTGGGAAGCAGCCGCATAGCAAGGGAGATAAGCTCAGTGCTTTGTGTCCACCTAGAGGGGTGGAATAGGGAGGGTGGGAGGGAGACACAAGAGGGAGGAGGTATGGGGATATATGTATACGTATAGCTGATTCACTTTGTTATACAGCAGAAACTAACACAACACTGTTAAGCAATTATACTCCAATAAAGATGTTAAAAATAAATAAATAAATTAAAATGTTCAAATCAAAGTGGAAAATATTATCCTTTAGCATAACTATATGTAGAATTATTACAAACATGGCAGTTAGAAAATCAGACTGATTGATGAAGACTCAAACACAAGGTTCAGTATTACCATTGGTGATGCCATTTTCCAAAATAGTGAACAATACTTGGTCAAGTGCTGAATGAAACAAAGCACTATCTTCCTTCTGTGTATATTACACAGTAGGACCATTCTTCGAACGTCTCATATTTATTGAAACTATGAAGAAGTATCTGTGTGTGTGTATATATATGTTAGTTTAAGTTCTAAGTTTGGAAAATTATATATATTTGAGTTAGATTTTGGTTGGATAATTATAAACAGGGTTTCCACCTACTTGAATGTCTGAGCTATTAGGAAACTGTGTAGATATGGATCATTCTTCATTGTGCAGGACTATTCTGGGAACAGCCAGGCCACTTAACATCCCTGACCTCCATCATGAGCCACTGGTTCATTCCGATCCCTGCAACAACCAAAAATACACCCAAAGTACCAAAACCCACCATAGAGGTACTGTCCCTGTTGAGAACCACAAATCTAGTCCGAACACACCTTTGGTTCTTGAATCTCCTCTGTACAATCTTAAGCACATGCTCAATAAATATTTGTTGAATAAATGAAAATCTGAATGAAGGAAAGTTATTAGAATATTAGAGACCCTGGAGAGTAGTCAATTATGAATAAGCAGATACCTTTTATAGGCATAGAGAGTTTCTTGAGTCATCCATGCATTTAGAATGTTTTCTTTTTTAACAGATTCTTAGAATACTCAATTCTTTCTTGAATTAGCAGAAACTTTAAGTTAAGGAGAGAACTAGTAAAGAGTTATAACCACATACCTTGAGGGAACCTTATTTATTCCTGTCTTCTGCCTCTTTATTTTCAACCTTTTTGGCATAGCGCTAAGTCATAGCCTGTATCACTACTTTCCTGACTTCAGCACTCACTCCTGCAAACAGCAGTGAAAGTCACCTGTCCCCCTTCTAATGATCCTACAAGAGTTCCCAGTTGCCTTCTGCAACTGTAAAACTCTAGTTACAGTCATTGAGGCCTTCCACAAATGAATTCTTCCCACTACAAGCCCTATCTTCATCTCTCTGCCCTATTCTAGCAACTTTGGCCACTCCTCTGCCTTCTCTGCCTTCATGGCAAAGTCTTGCTTCTTCCCACATTCAAATCACTGCTTTGACAATCACCATCTCTATGAATTCTTTCTAGATTAGACATAAAAGGCCACATATCATATGATTCCATGTATATGAAATATTGAGAATAGGGAAATCCATAGTGGTAAAAAGCAGATTAAGGGTTGCTCGGGGTTGGGGAAAGAGAAGAAAGAGGAGTGACTGTTTAGTAGTTACAGTGTTTCCTTTTGGTGTCATAAAAATATTCTAGATTTAGATAGAGGGGATGGTTGTACAACACGTGAAAGTACTAAATGCCACTGAATTGTACACTTTAGAAGTTAATTTTATGTTATATGAATTTAGCCTCAATTAAAAAAATTATAAAATCATAGATCCATGTGCGACATAGTAATTTATCAATAAAGATATGGAGTAATGGGTAGGGAAGAGTTACTTACATATTTGTTTGTTGTCCAATTAGCTCACATGGTATCTAGGTGCCACCTCTTCCTGTTCAAGTCCAGGAACTATCTTTTTAGGGTTTTTATTGCCAATTATGCCCACGCTGCTAATTTCATGTCTTCCACCATGAGACAAAAAATAGCCATATTGCTATTACTTGCAAGACCATGGCTCTTCAGAGCCTGTATGTACTGAAACATTATAGCTCTTGCCCCTGCATTTATTTGATGCTGGTTACATCATAGCCATGTGAATCCTGGTTTCCAAAGACTTCCTCCAAGGTTGTTATTGGCTCATGGATGATGAGCACAGATACAAGTCTTACCCAGAATACGTAGGCTAATGTGGACAACACTTTGTTTTCTGGTCATATTAAATTTACTGTTTAGAATTTTGTAGAATAAACATAGAACAACACATCTTCTAACCATGTCTTCTCCTGTATTCTTTAGCCTGGAATCTCTGCATTCCTGCAATATGAACTTTTTCAATGTTGGCTATACCCTGCCTTTCACACACTACTACCAACAGGGAGGATAAGAAGAGCCTGTGGGCAGAGTGTTAAGAGTGGTCCCATTCACACAAGACATGTTGTTCCTTCACCCTGGGCAGCTTAAGGCTGACCTGGGAGAGTAGGCTGTCAGTACCTCAGGTGGACACTGCAAGAGAGGACACTATTGGTAAGGCCACTTGTCATTGAGGAGTGATATTCTCGGAAGCCCTTGGAGGAGAAAGGCTCAAGTGCTTCCTTAGGTCTAAGAGTGGGACTGCTGTAGGGGCAAGTATGGCCCTCTCTGCTCTCTGTGAAGCAGCCTTCTCTGCTTTCTGTATGAAAGGAGGGATCTGCACACATCCACCTCTGTAGCTGAACAGCTTTCTTTCTCTCTCTTTAAATTGTAAATCGGCCAAGCAAGATCAAATTCTGAGTTTTTAGAAGCACCGTCTTGGGGCTCAACCAAATTTGAATGTTGGTTTTCAAATGAATGAAAATTGTTGCAAAAAAAGAAAGTGGGTATTTCCAAAGTGAGAGGTACTGGTGACTAAAGATCTGCTCCCTCTTCATCAATACAGCATTCATGCTTGCCTACTGTCTTTCAAACTTAGAGAGAAACAGTAATTTTTTTTGAACACCTCTAAAGGGGTATGTTCTAAGGACAAAATGAACTGCAAAACATTCTATAACTATTGTCATTATCATATTGTTAGTAGAGTCAACATTGTCATTTAGAAACTCTTGTGTTCAAATGCGTACTTTTTAAAAAGTCTATCAGAAGGGTCAAGCTAAGGAAAAACATCTTTGGTTGGATAGTGGAAAATGTGCTTAAATAGTGACATGTCTAGAATTCTTAAAGTTGCTGAAGGGTGTTTAAATTGTCTAAATGGTATAAAGCAGTACTATTTGAGACCTACTAGTGCAGGCTATAAAAGGCGAATGCGAGCAAACTATGTGCATTCTTGCACCCCAGTATCTTCCTTCTTTGTATTTCTTATTGATGTAGAGTAAGATTGAGAACAGAGTGAGAGAGAATGTACGAAATGCCCCGATGAAACAGCTAAAACTCCCAGGCCTTGGCATGGGTGATCCAGTATCTTTAGCCATGGTCTGTAAGAACCTGATCATCCACTCGCTTGACCATTGCAGACTCACACAACACAAGGCTTCTAAAGATCAAACCAGATGATCTATCCAGTTCACCCATTATCCCAGATAAGTAAACTAAGGCTTAACAAGATTTTTGCCCAAAACTCAGAGAATAGGAAGCCTAAGGTGAAATAGTGTCAAAACCGGAACTAGTCGCCATGCTAGTCTACGGTATCATTCCTCACTTCATTATATCAACCATGAAGCATTTCATTGCTGTGTGGAAGGGATGTGCACACATCCACAACTGTGGAGTGAACAGCTTTCTGACTGGAAAAGTGACGTTTCAAAGTCAACCAGATAGAAACAGAAGTGAAAAATATCAACTTGTTTTCACAGCAACATTCTGTTGTCATCTCAGGTGTGGAAAAACACTTCACTAGAGTCCACATGGGGTGAATACTGCCCTCCATAGTGGCACAGCGTGAGGCTATGCAAGGCGTATGCTTCCAAAGGGCACTTTGTGCAGCCCTAAGCATCTTCCTCTCACCCATACTGGCTCTGTGAAGTTAGAAATGCTTTTTGAGAAAACACAAAGTTAGACTCAGAGAAGATATGGTAGGTCAAAGTTTGCACCTTCACCTGATTTAACAACTTGCCTTCAAAACCTTGTTATCAATGTCCTGAAAGAGAGCAGAGAGGGAAAGCACATTTTTCCTCAGTTTATCAATTTTATAGCTTTCTTCTTTGTTTACTTATGGTCCTTTGAAATTTATTCTGGAAATTTCTTCCTAAATCAGTAGGGGTAAAAAAAAAAAAAAAAAAAAAGGCAGTCTGAGAGATTCCAAGAAAACTTTTTACTCTCTATAGGTTTGGTACCACATTAAGAACCAAGGCCTTTGCTTACTGGAAATCAGGGCCATGGAAATGGCTTACAACTTGAACTGCAGTGAAGACTCGTTAGTCATGACCTGTAAGATAGACCCAGTGACCATCATTCTTTGGCTTCCATAACTCTGATAATCCTCCCCAATAGTATTTTCATAAATCTTGATTCATGTGAGGAAATGTGAAGGCTTGTTGACAAGTGAAAGAGGAATCTCATTTTGATATGGGGATTCCCCTCCAAAAATATGAACCCAATGCAGTTGAGTTGCTCAGTGCTGTAAAACAGCTACGAATAGATACTATCAGCTGGAAATCCAGAATTTATTTTGGAAAAATGTATCCTTAGTTTCAGTAGCTCATCTAGAGAACTTCTAGCCTTTGAAAGATACTGAATTGATCAGACCAATATCTCTGTGTATGCTTCAAACAATCTTAATGTGTAAAGAATGAGATTATAACAACAAATTTTAGTAGTAGTTTTGAAGGAGCTATTCATTCACTCATTCATTCTACATATATTATTAAATTTCTACTATGTGCCAGATACAGGGATAGGAGCTAGAAATATGGAGGTGAAGACAATGGACACAGTCCCTTGTCTCCAGAAAGATACTGAACAAATAATTACACAAGTGACTATAGATTTACAATTGTGAAAAGTCCAAGGAGCTATGCAATCATAAGATCAGGGACTAACATTTTAGACAAGTTAAGGGAGGCCTCCTGGCAGGGAGAATGGTTATTTATAGTTATTCAAGTTGAACCCTTGAAAGATAAGGAAGAGGTAGCTGTCTTCCCCCTAAATATCTGGTTTTTATTCTCCAAGAAGTCTTCAGCATTTATTTTAATGCTATTTTCCCTTATCCCCACCAAATAGTCACTCAATAAAAAAGGCCTCACTTGGCACTTGGTTGAAGGGGGCAAAACTCTTATTTACGGCTACATTATCATGACTCTAAATTATCCAGACCCTAAATCAACTTCCTAAATCTAAGCTAGTCCCCATTCCTTGCTCATTAGCATGAAGGAAAAGAAACTGAACTCAGAGGTCCCACCTCCACTGTTGACTCACACATGCTCATTAATCACACGAAGTCACTAAACTGCTTAGGCACCTTTCCGGGCTACTTAGAGTAACACGTCCCTTACGTCTGTCACTAATTTTTCAGCTCCACAGTAATTTCACTGTTCTCTGTGAGACACAGTGTGAGAAATAATTTACTCAAGTATGATTATTTTATTTGGGTAAAGATCAACAGGGACTAGAAAAAGAGACTATTTTAAAAGTCAAAGATGCTTCTCAAGCTCCAGAGATGGCTCTCCTTTGGGATATTTTTAGCAGAAGTTTCTATAATACCCATCACAGATGGTTTTATCCTCCTTGATTCTCATTACTTTTTTGAAGACACAATGGCACTTTATTATCTCACCAACCATCTTGAATCTCCAAGTGCCTCATTTCAATCAGTCAAGGAAAAAACAATTTTACATACTCAAAGAACATTTACTATATCGAAGACATTTTTCTAGGTTAGTTTTGGGATCTCCTGTGAGTTTTCGTTAAGTGCGTACATTAGATCTTTATATGGACTATAGAAAAACACTAGGAATTAGTCCCCCGTGTTCACACTCTAGCTTGAAGTTTGAGTAATTCACAGCAGAGCTTTCCCACTTCCTCCATGTAACTGGCTCTTTTGGCCCATTGAGAGCACTCTTCCTGTCCATGCATCTCCAGCATTAATGCAGCAGCATTCACAGTCACATACGAACTCCCATTCTTTTGCACCTTTCTCAGGCTCATGGTCATAGCAATCACGCCCTTCTAAGATCCAAGCCAGAGCCAGGGAAGGAACCAAAAGCACAGGCTCTGCAAAGCCTCTAACCGAGTCCTTGAGGTGATAAAAGGAAACAGCTTACCCTTCCCCCTCCCCATATCCTCAAGTCCATTCTCTAGTAGGTCTGTGTCTTTATTCCTGTTTTACCCCTAGGTTCTTCATGACTTTTTTTTTCTTAAATTCCATATATATGTGTTAGCATACGGTATTTGGCATGGACATACACACACTACCAAACGTAAGGTAGATAGCTGGTGGGAAGCAGCCGCAGAGCACAGGGAGATCAGCTCCGTGCTTTGTGACCTCCTGGAGGGGTGGGATAGGGAGGGTGGGAGGGAGACGCAAGAGGGAGGGGATATGGGAACATATGTATATGTATAACTGATCCACTTTGTTATACAGCAGAAACTAACACACCATTGTAAAGCAATTATACTCCAATAAAGATATTAAAAAAAAGAAAAGGAAACAGCTCTCCTCACAGGGCAGCTCCAAGGGCCTCTGAGAATATAACAAACAAAGAATTTCCTCCATCTGTGCCCTGGGTTTTGTGTCTTTATCACCCTCCCAGGTGTAAGGTTCTAAAGCAGCCTCTTCCATTTTGGCGGCTTTTAGTTTACTTTGTCCAGCATTTCAGAGGCGTCTCCTGCCTCTGTCCTCAGTCCGGAGAAGAGAAACTCAGCAGAAATAATAGGATTTGCTTGTCCTCAGCTGACCTCCAAGGAAACAAGGACAGTGAGAGGCTAAGAAGGCAAGGTCTCTCCAGAGCGTACCAGTGGTCAAAGCTGGCTTTAAGTGGCGCCTCTCCAAACAGCCCAAATCAGTGTCAAACCACCAGCCCATGCAGCCTTTCCAAGATGCTCTGAGTGTTTATTCAGTCACTAAGTGTTCTGCCCAAAGTGGACCCCACCCAGTGGTGAGCTAAGGCAAATCAAACATTCATTCACACAGTTGGGAGTGACATGCCCACTCAGCCCAGGCTCTGATGCCTGCAAAGTCTAGCTGCAGTTGGCTCCAAGCTCACAGGTGCCAGGCACCTGGCCAAGCATGGCAGTTATCTCCGGGGTTGGGCAGGAGGAGATGTTTGCTCAAGGCACCTTCTCCCCTCATCCCCAGAGCAACAGTGAAAGACACTGTGTGTTGTGGAAAGAAGATAGGTTCAAGTCCCATTGACCAAATTCTGGACCCCAACTCAGTCTCCTTCTACCTATGCATCCCTGAGCAAGTTCCTTAATGGAACTGGGACTCAGTTTACCCAACTGTAAAGTGAACATAATGATAATACCATCTCATAGTGTTGTTGTGAGGATCACAGAAGTAAAGAACCTGCTAGAGTCTGGCCATATAGGGGGAGGTCAGATAAATGATAGAGAGAAGCAAAAAGCCTTTCCCCAAAGAGTGACCAGGTTCTGTTTGTGCTGTAGCTGGTATGGTAGGGATTCTCTATGTCCCAGGTCTGCTCTTGAGACCCTGATGGGCTGTGCATACAGCCAGATGTATGTTGTGATAGGAAGGTCAGCCTGGTAGACAGAGGCCTGGCCTGTCTCTGCTTTTAACCTGTTCTGTGGTCTTGAGCGATTCACCTACTTCTCTGGGTCCCACTTAGTTATTTATAAAATGGGATTGTTTTGTTTATCTTTAAGGCTTTGTGTTTGAATCATTCCCTTGTCACTTACTAGTTACATAACTTAGAAATAACTTCCCGAGAGCCTCTTTCTTCTCAAAATGCTTTTAGCTGAGGGGCTCAGCACAAGCACATACAGCTACCCAGAGTATTAATTATTAGCTCTCAGAAAGGCAACACACAAGTCTTCATTAGAGATTTTGTCCAAAATCCAACATCTATGGAATGTCCTCTCCTCTACATTTAGACCACAGTTATGATCTCCACTGTAGGCACCCAAGGGTGCGAGATCCTCAACCTTGACCAAAGACTCCATTACAGTTTGTAAACAGTACTTCCTAATGAAGGTAAACAGACTTAGAAATATTTTCAACTCCCAAGCATGAGAAGTAAGAGTTTTCTTAGTAACAGAGTTAGTCAGAAAATCAAATATCAGAACTTCCTTTTCTCTAAAGGCTCAGTTGCCTCAACTGAGCAAGCAGAAAGGGCTACCTCACTGCTGTGCTCCCAGGAACTTTTCTACCCTCCCCCCTCCAAATGGGTAGCACAGCCTAGGAGTGCATTTTATACTTCCACATTCACAACTCATGAAAAACCCCAACAGGGTCCACTTATGGAGCCAATGGAGGAGCAAAGAAAACTCTTCCCAAAACCAAGTATTTCTGCTACGGAAACTGCTGTTCCAATCTTGGTTTAAAAGAGTATGGGAAATATTGAATGACATTAACTTTCCTACAGGACTGTGGCTTCTTCTTACTTTCTGCCACAGAAGTCAGCTAAAAACAATATATGATGTCATCTCAATAATTTGCTGATTAAAACATCCCCCCAAAAAGACACCCATCATACCCAGGGGGCCACCTACTCAGTTGGTCTCCAAATTAATGTTTATATTTCTATCTTTAGGCATCAAGAGAGGTTGAGAACTTTCTATACAGTGTTGGCGTACTCTTCCTATATCTCTAAGTTAGGCATCTCAGCCTGAAGAAGAAATGCTAAGAAAATACATAAGCACGTTCCTGTGTGCTGTTTATGCATATGTCTCGAAACATCTGCTCCTGGCTTCTTCTGAGACATTCTTCTCAGGTGTTAGAATTTGTAGTTATTTTGATGGAGAACCATTGGCATACATACCTCCCTACACATCTTACAGTAAGGTTTTCCACAGAATACCAGGATTAAGTGTCTATCTTTTGCAGGAAAGGAACATCTTTTATTTACTTTTTCTCAACATCCTTCTTTGATGGATTTTTTAACCAGTATCTGTAAAAATTCCCCATGGAGCTCACTCAGATCATAGAAAGTGTTCAGAAAGCATTATCTGTTATTCTACTGTGTATCTCTAGCACCTAGAACTAGTGGGCACTCAATAAACACTCTCTGGATAAATGAGAATGCCTTACAATTATATTATAAAACAGAGAGTAAAGCACATTTGGGGAGCCATTAAGTCATAGATGGGGAAGAAATCTTGAACAGGGAGTGTACACTTTTCCTTTGAGTTGTAAGAAAAGAATAAAGAATAGAAGGTGGCAATACATAGGAACGAGGCAGACCTGTCAAGGAACAAAGTGAAATGCTTCTTAATTGTTTGGGGAACACACACATACCACAGAGTCAGGCTGGCGAAAAGCCAAGTTCACGGTAAGGGTTTCCCGGTGACATTCACTCCCTGGTTCCAATATTTCTTCCTAACAGTGTGAGACCCACTGAATTACATAAATCTTTCCGTGTTTGTGTCATTTGCTGAGGGCACAATGAGGACGGGATTATGGTAGCTTATTTTTACATTGTGGTAAAACTAATCTGGACTCAAATGTTCCCGCCCCCATTTCCTTCTCATCTATCCTGTCAAACGTTTCTTCAGTTCTTTCCCCTGATAGTCCTGACAAATTTTTATTTCCAGTGCAGAGCTCTACAAGAAGTATGAGAATTTAGAAACAAAAAGCCATAAGATGTGTTATTTTCTACAACCCTTTCCCACCCCCATGCTTCCATAACTTTGTGGTTTTCACATGACCTGAAATAAAACTGCACAGTATGCTGGTAGGAGAGTTATATGTCAGGTGTTAAGGAAAAACCACAAAATGCTCAGAATTTCAGCTTGATCCAAATGAACTGTATGTTCCAAATCATGTGCATTCCGCAGCCTCTTGAATTTGTAGCACCCATGATCAAACAAGGTTCTTCACTTACTATTCAGGTAATCAGACCCTGAGAACAGCTTCTCAGGTCATTATAATATATACTGCAGATTTTAACATTTTTGTACATGTTAGATGTAATGTACATTATACACATGTGTATACATTCAACAGATTCATTCAACAGCATTCACTCAACACGTATTTATTGGCTGTCTGTGCCATGCACTGTGATAGGTGGTGGGAAGACCATGGTAAACAAAACAAAGGCCCAGCTCTCACAAAGCATATGTTCCATTAGAGGGGCATATTTAATAAACAAGTAAACACATAAAAAATATAAAATATGCCATATGGCTGTAAGTGTCTCAAAGAATAGTTAAGTGGGATAAAGGGATAGTGATAAGATAAGAGTGTCCTTTTAGGGAGGGAGGTCAGGGAAAGCCTCTATAATGAGGTGACCTTTAACCAGAGGCCTGAATGAATTGAGGAATTGAGCTAACAGGTATATGGCAGGGCGGGGGTGGGAGGACACAGAGAGAAGATTCCAGACTAGAGATCAGCAAATGCACAGGCCATGAGGTGGGAGTCAGCGTGGGTGTTTCAGAACTGACAAGCAGAGGGCTGTGTGAAGTGGCACAGCTAGTGGTGAAATTGAGAGCACTTGGCCAATTTAAGGTAGGCGCGTTCTATTCATCTCCATCTACTTTCATCATGTACAAAAGCAGGGCTAATATTATAGACATTAGTTAAGGACTAATGTCAAGTCTTTAAAAAATTTCAGGAGAAACTGGGAAATTTGGACTTTTGTATGAGATCTCCTAATGTTTTTGTGTTGGTTCAAATTTTTAAAATATTCTGTGAGCCAAAAAAAAACCCCACAAAAACATATGCAAGACAAATCTAGCCTACAAACAACAGTTTGTAGACTCTGCTCTAGATAAATAGAAGAATTACTTGATGTGTTTAAATGTCAGGTCTTTGCATCCTACCTTTGGCCACCAAATTTTTAAAAAATGTACACTGGTGTCCAGTCTAAGCTAGAGCTCTATTTATCACTCTATTTATATCACTACCTTTAGCTCTTATCACATTCTCTTAGGGTTAGTTGTGTGGATCGACATTGTTCTAACTTAAATATAAAGTTGCCTGAAGGGCTTCCCTGGTGGCGCAGTGGTTGGGGGTCCACCTGCCGATGCAGGGGACGCGGGTTCGTGCCCCGGTCCGGGAGGATCCCGCGTGCCGCGGAGCGGCAGGGCCCGTGGGCCATGGCTGCTGGGCCTGCACGTCCGGAGCCTGTGCCCCGCAGCGGGAGAGGCCGCAACAGTGAGAGGCCCGCGTACTGCAAAAAAAAAAAAAAAAAAAGTTGCCTGAAGACTCTATCTTATTTGATTTAGTATTACTCTCAGTATGCAGAAGTTATCTATATCTTAAGTGCTACATAAATGTTTCCACAATGAAGTTACTAAGATAATTAATCTGAATGAATCTTTTGAATAACAATTTGACTAAAATAATTGATATGCTTATCAAAAATAGTTACACATATAAAAATAAAGCCAGAGATGAAAAATATTTTAAATGCTTCAAAAATCAGTGTAAGAATTACACTGTATTTGTAACAATCATAATTAAAATATCAGGAAGATGCACTACAATTTGATAGCATGTCAGAGTCATGAGCAAGCACTTGAGAATTTCTAAAATATCATTCCATGGAAGCAAGAGGGACAATACCAGATATGATCATGATATAGCCATGACGATGCTGTCCTCTGCAGTACAGAATAGGACATGTGTTGACCAATCCAAATTAAGAATGTTTTAAAATAAAGGGGCCCTTCCTTTAGGTTTTCACCCCTTTCTCACTTCCTATATGGGCTGGTGGAGCATTGTGTTTTACATTCAGGCCTGAAGCACAGATGTGTACACAAAGCTAATACAGCCACCACATTGCATTGCATTTGGCAGTTTCCTTCCATATGTGTGATCTCATTTGAGTGTCTCAACTACCCTTTAAGATCAAACAAATATTATTATTACCATAAATACATGAGAAAACAAACTCAGAGAAACCAAGTATCCAGCTCAATGTTCACAGCTACCTCATGTGAGAGCCTATACTAGATAGATCTAGAACCTTCCAAACCCAAAGCCAGAGATCTTTCTACTATATCACATTGTTCTTTTTACATATATAAAGGTTAAGAAATAGATATCTCTTCTAATAAAATTTAGTATAAGTCATTTTTCAAGATTAAAATTCAGCCCCATATTCCCAACTTCTTCCATATTATTAGGGATTTTATAAGTTTGTGATACTCCTAATATCAATATTCTGAGTCAGATAAAATGAAATACATTCTGATGTTTCTCAGAGGAAGGAGACAGTCCCATATGATCAGGAATTGTATGATAAAGTAGGAATTATATCCAAGGCATTGATTTAGTCTTTGCTATTTTGAGTTTGGCTAGAAATAGAAATAGAGAACTAAATGATTCTGGTCATGGTGTTAAGCTAAAACATGAGCATCAAATCATGAATCTTTGTAATGAATGATTTGCACTTTTATGCCAAATGCAAAACACAGTCTGTCAAGCTATTATAAATTCTAACTACTATAAATCACAATGTATGTAAGTGCAGGGAATAAAATTAAGGCCTAAAAAATAGAGTTAAAGCAACTATTCCTTAATGAAAATTGCCCTATCACTGTAACATCAAAGTATTAAAAACCAAGCATGTATCTTGCTTGAGAGTTTCAACTGGAAAAATTCTTGACCCTACTAAACAGTAGAAAACTAGGGAGTCAGAATGTAAAAGACTAAATACTGCTACCAAATTATGAGATTACAGGAAGCACTATTTTAATAAATATAACTGCAACCTATATAAATTGGTTTAAAACATAATAAGATTTTAAACCATTAAACCTAGAAAAAGAAAAGCTATAAACATTGTGATGGCATTTTCAAATATGCTATTGGAAAGAGCATCATATTATTTACCCACATCAGCTTAACCAGAATTATGAGGTTAAGGCTATATATAATTTACCCCTAAGAAAAAGTAATCATATAGTGAAAATGATAGGTTTTTTGGTAGCAATTCAAAATGGGGTAATTGTTACCAAAAATTATATGGCAATTTTAAAATGAGAAAAACTTGTTGGAATATAGGTAAAGAAGACAAAGGATGTTTACTTGAATTTGCAGTTGGAAAGTATGCTCTCTTGGCTAGCCCTACAAATAGTTCCTGTGAAAATAAGTGTAGATCACTGGAGAAGTTATTTCATTTTTATAAGCCTCAGTTTTCATATTTGCAACATAAAAGCAATAATATAAACCCTAATTATTTCATATGGATGGTATGAGGAGAAAATGAGTTTTAAAACTGAGTTAATAGGCAAACATGATTGTTATTTTTGTTATTAACTTCTGTATCATTAGTAGTGTTTGCTAAGACAATGTTGCAGCTGTTATGACATTTTTTTTTACATCTTTATTGGAGTATAATTGCTTTACAATGGTGTGTTAGTTTCTGCTTTATAACAAAGTGAATCAGTTATACATATACATGTTTCCATATCTCTTCCCTCTTGTGTCTCCCTCCCTCCCACCCTCCCTATCCCACCCCTCTAGCACCAAGCTGATCTCCCTGTGCTATGCGGCTGCTTCCCACTATCTATCTACCTTACGTTTGGTAGTGTATATATGTCCATGCCGCTCTCTCGCTTTGTCAGCGCTTACCCTTCCTCCTCCCCATATCCTCAAGTCCATTCTCCAGTAGGTCTGTGTCTTTATTCCTGTCTTACCCCTAGGTTCTTCATGACATTTTTTTTTCTTAAATTCCATATATATGTGTTAGCATACGGTATTTGTCTTTCTCTTTCTGACTTACTTCACTCTGTATGACAGACTCTAGGCCCATCCACCTCATTACAAATAGCTCAATTTCATTTCTTTTTATGGCTGAGTAATATTCCATTGTATATATGTGTCACATCTTCTTTATCCATTCATCCGATGATGGACACTTAGGTTGTTTCCATCTCCGGGCTATTGTTAATAGAGCTGCAATGAACATTTTGGTACATGACTCTTTTTGAATTATGGTTTTCTCAGGGTATATGCCCAGTAGTGGGACTGCTGGGTCATATGGTAGTTCTATTTGTAGTTTTTTAAGGAACCTCCATACTGTTCTCCATAGTGGCTGCACCAATTCACATTCCCACCAGCAGTGCAAGAGTGTTCCCTTTTCTCCACACCCTCTCCAGCATTTATTGTTTCTAGACTTTTTGATGATGGCCATTCTGACTGGTGTGAGGTGATACCTCATTGTAGTTTTGATTTGCATTTCTCTAATGATTAATGATGTTGAACATTCTTTCATGTGTTTGTTGGCAATCTGTATATCTTCTGTGGAGAAATGTCTATTTAGGTCTTCTGCCCACTTTTGGATTTTTTTGTTATTGAGCTGCATGAGCTGCTTATAAACTTTGGATATTAATCCTTTGTCAGTTGCTTCATTTGCAAATATTTTCTCCCATTCTGAGGGTTGTCTTTTGCTCTTGTTTACGGTTTCCTTTGCTGTGCAAAAGCTTTGAAGTTTCATTAGGTCCCATTTGTTTATTTTTGTTTTTATTTCCATTTCTCTAGGAGGTGGGTCAAAAAGGATCTTGCTGTGATTTACGTCATAGAGTGTTCTGCCTCTGTTTTCCTCTAAGAGTTTTATAATGTCTGACCTTACATTTAGGTCTTTAATCCATTTTGAGTTTATTTTTGTGTATGGTGTTAGGGAGTGTTCTAATTTCATTCTTTTACATGTAGCTGTCCAGTTTTCCCAGCACCATTTATTGAAGAGGCTGTCTTTACCACTGTATATTCTTGCCTTCTTTATCAAAAATAAGGTGACCATACCCATATGTGCGTGGGTTTATCTCTGGGCTTTCTATCCTATTCCATTGATCTATATTTCTCTTTTTGTGCCAGTACCATACTGTCTTGATTATTGTAGCTTTGTAGTATAGTCTGAAGTCTGGGAGCCTGATTCCTCCAGCTCCATTTTTCTTTCTCAAGGTTGCTTTGGCTGTTCGGGGTCTTTTGAGTTTCCATACAAATTGTAAAATTTTTTGTTCTAGTTCTGTGAAAAATGCCATTGGTAGTTTGATAGGGATTGCATTGAATCTGTAGATTGCTTTGGGTAGTATATTCATTTTCACAATGCTGATTCTTCCAATCCAAGAATATGGTATATCTCTCCATCTGTTTGTACCATCTTCAATTTCTTTCATCAGTGTCTCATCTCTTTTTGAAATTATGTCCTGAGTCTCTGTCTTTCCTAGAGAGCAATCCCTTCACATGACCCATTCCACTAAGCAACAGATTTCTTAATCTATTATTTCTACAGAGGTGGAGGGACTCAGAATATCACATTTTTCTTGGGACATGAAATTGTTCTGGAACTGTTATGTTGGTATATTTAGCTTCATTTTGTTCCCTATTCCTTCCCCACCCCTACTTCCCCAACCACAATGATGATCTAGAGAGTCTCTCTTGCCCCAAGCATGAAGTACTATGTCCTGGCATATGAAGCAGAGCACATGTCCACCTTTTATTAGCTTTTTCTCTACCCTTTCCCCAGGGCTTAAAGAAAATTCAATTTTTTTTATTTATTTTTATTTTTATTTTATTTTATTTTATTTTTTGCTGTATGAGGGCCTCTCACTGTTGTGGCCTCTCCCGTTGCAGAGCACAGGCTCCGGACAGTCAGGCTCAGCAGCCATGCCTCACGGGCCCAGCCGCTCCGTGGCATGTGGGATCTTCCCAGACTGGGGCACAAACCTGTGTCCCCTGCATTGGCAGGCAGACTCTCAACCACTGCACCAGCAGGGAAGCCCAGAAAATTCAAATTTTTGTTCCACTTCCTACCAACTTTAGGACAAGTCACCTCCTGAAATTGGTATCCCAGTCCCTGCATAGATGCTCTGTTTTTCTTGTACTTGGGTTTCTCATACTACATACCAATTACCCAAATTCATCCCATAATAGGCTATAAATGTCACAGTTTTCTTATTCTGACCTTGCTTCCCTGTTGCATTTGCAGCCTCCCAGACCACAAAAAGCAAATACCAGGAGTATTTTGGGGAGATATTGCCAGATGACTTCATGATTACTCAGACCACTCCAAGCTACCCTAAAGTCACAGACTGTGAGTCCTCAGTGTGTTTGTTCCATATTCTAACCTTGACCTCTCTCATTGTCTTTCTGCATTTCTGTTACATAAAGCATCTTCTTCTTCCTAGAAGAAGCACCCTCTAGCTACGACTAAGTCTTTCCAACATAGGTTGCTTTCACAAAAAAGGCCTTCAGCACTTACCTGTCGATTCCCCAGGGGCCAGGCCTCCATCCACTATGCTACTGGATGGCCTTGAAAGCTCTCACAACCCCACCTCACTTCTCCAATCTCAGCTCCCAGACCCTGGGAAATCCCACCCAGTCTTATGGGTGGGATGGGATTTTAAAGCAGCCACAGGGCAACACCACAGTTCCCAGTTGGAAACTTGTGGGTAATAGCCACCTCCCTTCAATCCACATTCTACACATTCCCATTCCCCGCCCTAATATTCCTTTGTTTATTTTTTATTATGTATGCAGATGTTTGTTGCTGCCTTTACCCTTAGAATGGAAGCCCTATAAGGGCAAGAATGATTTAATTTATTTTTAATCTCTCTTACCCACTTTTCACCAGTGTCTGCCATAAGATCTTATTCAGAGCAAGTGTTCTATATACATTTTATTTACTTTGTTTGTTTTAAAGAGTACATAGATATTTCAGGCCACAACAGAGTGTTCATGGCCATCTTAAAGTTTCTTCAATATTTTGATACTACAGACAATGATTTGGAGGATGAGAGTGTAGAAAAGGAGGCAGCACTGGCAAGTCTGGGATTCTTTCTTTTTATCTTTTGTAATTACCTTGCCCTGGAAATACGGTACTTTCCTTCCCAAGGCTGCACTAGGCCCCCACTCTGACCACTACTTCAGCATATAGCGTTCTTCCCTTTACTTAGAATATTATTTCTGCCCTCCCCAAACTTATCTTCCTGACAATCTGGCATTCCTTCTTCAGGGTTCATACAAGGATTTTCTCCTCTACAGGAACTTTTCTCTCTCCCAGCCTACAATGAGGTCTCTCTGCTCTGGACTCCCATATTATTGATACTTTATGGAAATCCCCCAATACACCCTGCATCTGTTAGATTTTAGCTTGGCTGCAAAAATAGAAAACTCCAGATTAACAGTGGCTTAAACAAGATAGAAATTTATTTCTCATGCTAAAACCAAAACAAATTAAGAGTAAGCAGTACATGGTTGGTAAAGCTGCTTCTTAGTATCATCAGAGACCTAAGCTCCTATCTCTTCAGCCCTCTAGCATTTGATTTCCATATTAAGTTCATTTCATGTTTCAAGACAGCTGCTGGAGTTTCAGGCCAGAAGAAGAAGGAAGGCAACTGTGAAAAAGCAGCCCCTCCTGCTAAGTTAGCTTCCTTTAAGTATTCCTCTTGGCAAGTGCACGTAATATAGCTCCCTTTACATCTCCCCAGACCATACCTAGCAGCAAAGCAAGCTGGGGAGTAGGACCCTGAGAAAGGACAATATATATTTTGATTCTTCCAGTGGGGGCTTTGGGGCTCGAACCTATTTGCCTCTGGAGGGTTTGGTTCTGATTAAACATTTAAATGATGGTTATCTCTGGAATTATGAGTGATTTTTATTATCTTCTTTTAGTTCTCTGTATTTCTTAGATCAGTGAATGTCTTTCAGTGGACATCTTCTGGTTTTGGGTTTTCACCTAAACTTCACCACTGGTGAGTCAAAAACTCAACTCACTCTGGTGACTGGATTTATAACTGTCAACCAGAAAATATCTATACTGGTTAAATAAGAGCTTTCTAAAAAAATGCAAGAGTAGCATAAATTGATTAATAAGCACAACCAACCCAATTTGGTGTGAACATCCCATGAATATAACCAAATCTAAGTTCTACAAGTTATCTTGATGACTCATTTTACAGGAAAATGTGTTGTAGTTCCAGAACCTAAATACTCTTAGACTTTCCCTGAAATGATTTCCCCTTTGTACATGATAGGTTCAGTTAAAAGTAGCTACAAAAATGTTATTAAACTGACAAATTATTCTACTTAGATACCATGAAAAGTCTAGTTCATAAGATGTTTTCATTATTTGAATAATTTTTAAAAGAGTGTTAATTTTTTGAAAATATAGCATGTAAAAAATAAGGACAGGTCCTTTCAACTTTTGATTACTAAATTTGAGACCCTGTGAAATGGAACTCAATATGACCCCTATCTAAAATGTCAATGTTTACTGTGTATTTTATCCTGGGAACAAGGTCTAATCCAGAGACATTTTGAGCGCATCAAATATGTAAATTGTTTTTCAAACACTTTGGGGTTACCACAAAACCTAAATTGCTTTTAGCCAACCAAGCACTTTCTCCCTTTAGTTTCAAAAGCCAGTTGTACTTTTTTTTTAAAGAAAATCTAATTCAGATGTTACTGATTCACTTGCACTTATAAAATTAAAATGTTATTTTGCAAGAACTGATTGGTGTGCAAGAAAGCTCTTGAGCCTCTTGTCTAAACCTTTTTACGTCTGTTTTCTGAAAAACAGGAAATCTTACTTTGCCAAGAGTAAACCAACTGCAGTGGCACATTTGTGTTGAAAGTCTGATTTCAGTGTAAATCCAAAGTCATCATTTGGAGATGGATGAATCATGCTGAGGCATCTCCTCTGTCCTTTCCATCTCCAGAGGCTTTGCTGAAAACCAGCTTCTGAGCTCAGGTATATTCCCACCTCCAGATGCTGAGAGCAGAGAAGCAAAAGCCCAGAGGCCTTTATCAAGAATACAGCTAGGAGCACTGAGGCTTGTAATATTTCTTTTTAAAGCCAATCTTGCTCTAGTTGATTTCCAAACATCAGTAAGATAGTTTTTCAAGCTTGTATCTATTGAACCATGAAAGTGAATGTGCATATTCCCAGGAGTCTAGAGTTCCCTATCAAGATTTACTTTTTTGGGGGGTGGGGTGGGGAATGCAGTGGGAGTAGGGTTCTCAAAATCTTCCGGAAATCAATATAAGGATGTTCTGGATTATTCGGATGACAATCTTGGAGCAAATAACTGTTGTACATACACAGCTTTACTTGAGATCACTGTCTGATTGTATGAACTAGTTCTGTTTCAACCAACCCCTACTCATGAGTAAGACATCGTCTGCCACCTGCTCTGCATTATACCTTTCAATCTGACGCTCTCATTGTGAGGATTCATTTTGAATAGCGCACGTGATGAGAGCCTGGCACTTTGGAGGCATTCCATAAATAGTGATATTACTTTGCAGACTCTCGCACAACACGTGAACACTCAACAGAGTACAGCCGCTGCCACTTCTTAAAGTGAACCCAGTAAAAATAATCTGTATCAAGTTATTGCACCTAAGTGCAACATAATAAGCCCAGATCATATCTGTTTCCTGAGCTGCATGAGCAGGTAGTGGCCCTTAGCAAATTCTCACCTCCATCTAGACTCACAGCTGGTTTAAGGGAAATCCAAACTTATGGCTACTGGCAATGAATATTCCTGGTGTTGATGTGAAAAGTGTGTCATAATACCTGTGCAATAACCCAGAATACTTCATGTTAGCAAAAGCTCTTCTTAAAATCCTGGGGTTGATAATAAGAGTATTCTGTCTTCAAGGAGAAACAATCCTCCATTCCTGAAAGGTTTCTTTCTGGCTTCTAGGTAAACACCCCAGCCTCAAAGGAGTCTGGGGTTTTGTCATTAGAACACTAAGAGAGCACCACTTACAGAGGGCAACTGGACACAGACAATAAAAAGCCATTAATTAGGATTCCATCAGTTGAGGCAACTGAACGAACATGCTTTGAGCACCTACTGTGTGCTCACTGTGCTCAGTGCCATTGGAGACAGAAAACAATGAGACCCAGTTCAGTACCTGTCTTCAAGTTTAATGGGTTTGAGGAAAGAACAGATGAGATAGAAATACAAATAGTTAAGAATGCAAGGAAATATATGTAAAAGACAACAAGAGACATGAAACGGTCCAAGAAAATGGAGGCATATGGAGGAGATGACATTTTAAATGTATATAGAAATGATAAGATTTAAAGGTAACTGCGAAGGATAATACTATTAGTGACAAATTTGTCTGTTTCTTACACCAGTTTTCTTGTTAAGCATTCAGGCAATATTTTCATCTCCTCATCTCTCAGTGCCTGGAGCATAATAAACACTGATTAATGTTCAATTAAGTAATGGAGTAATTAATAGGGTGTTTAAACTTAATTTATACTTGGAAGATGACAATAAACCTTAAATCATTGAATGAGTCAATGAGTACAACGTTCCAAATTAACTAATTTGGGAGGAAGATGACACCACCCACCCTCCTCATTTACTTGGTAGGAAAACTGAAGTCCAGAACCTGACTGATGGGATGGGCCCAGCGCACAGGGCTAGACAGCAGAGAGCTAGGACCAGAACCCAAGTCTCTTGACTATCAGTGATCTTTCCACTCATTCCAGGAGATATCACTTTATTATTTGAATTCAAATTCATTTCTGTTAAGTAATCTCTAATTCAAAGTTTAATGGTTCTCTCTGGCAGAATGGAGCTTAACGGTGTCAATCCCTTTACGTCCACAGCTGAAGGCAGACTGATTTCTCCACATCACCGTGGCAATAGCAACTACTCCTTACAGAAACCCAAATCTAGCCAAAAAGCCTGCATAACCAGTTGTGGGTCCTGCTGGATCGGGCCTAGCTGGGAGAGGCTGGCATTCAGTTTCAGGGCACTGAGGGCACCCCTGCACTTGCTCCACAGAGCCACAGCAGCAAGAGTGCAGGTTGGAGTAGCGGGGGAGCAGGGACAAAGCACAGGGTCACTGAAAGGATTGTTTTGTTTCATTGTGTTTTGTTTCACTTTTTACAAGTGATATCAACATTTCAAAACAAAGGAATAAGACTTCTGGTAGATTTCCTCAAAGGCAACCACTGAGAGATTTGCCAAAGCCATTGCCCCAGGGGTTAGTTTAGATAAACAAGGGCACTGGGAAGCCATGTAATCTAAACTTTTCCCTCTGGCCGATGCCAGCGTTTTAGCTGCCAATAAGTAGACGTGCTTTCTGCTTCCAAAAATAAAAAGTGATTATACTCTTGCTACCCAAGTCTACCCTTGGCCGCTCCATGGACCATCACAAAGAGACGATGAGGGATGCACTTTGTGGTGTTGTTTTGGAAAGCTCTTGTTCAAAAAACTCTTGAGGGTGTGCTGTCACAGGGGTGCTGTGGGCAGGCAGTGGGGACCTACCAGAGACCCTGAAAGTCACTCTCCTGCCAGGGACACATGGCTTCCATTAGTTAAGAGCTCACTGTTTTTCTGACCTGGAGTTCTCTCTCATTGTTGTTTACATCTGATGCTTCTCTAGGCTGGACATGAAGGTAAAAAAGGAAAACACGGAAAACGGGGTAACTTTTTTTGAATTTACCATGTGTATTTTTCTTTTGTAAATTTGTCTATTTATGGCTTTATTTTTCTACTGGTCTGTACCTCTTTTATTGATTCATAGAAGTTCTTTATATCTTAAGGATATTACTTCTTCAACTCTTACATATGTTGTAAATTTTTTCCTGCTTGTGACTTGAGACTTTTGAGTTGTAATTTAAACAAAATGCATAGATCTTAAGTGTATAAGAAATTGGGTAAATATTAAAAAGAAGGCACACCCTAAGTTACTCTCTTAGAAATTTCATCTTTATTCTGAAATTATAGTAAATATAGGCAGATCTGGAATCCCATTTCAGGCCATCCTTCACTACTCACAGAAGTCTGCAACCTCCCTTCTATTCAGGGTGATGAGCTTGTCCCAATTTGCCTGGGACTTAACTGGTTTTAGAACTGGAAGTCCCTTAAAGGCGCACATATTAGTAATGTCCTCATACTAGTAATGAACATAGAACAGAATGGGAGAAAGGGGAATATCAGGCCATCCTCTACTCCTGCAGGCATCATTCAGAATTTGCCAAGGAGGGAAGAACATCTTCTTCAAGACTGTGGAAGTTAAAGAATGAGTATAATACGAGGGGAGGAGATCCTAATTAATAGTCTACTGTGCAAGATTTTGAGAATCTTGGACTTGGTATGACTTGAGAAATAAATTCTTAAATACTTGATTCTTTCTGATCTCTTGTCATGACTTTTACTTTTCTAAAGTTAGTTGTGTTCTAAACTAGGGATACCAGTGAAATGCTATCTAGTCTAGCATCCATTACCTTGTGAAAAATCAATTTTCACTTGGAATGAATGCATTATGTTTTGTGCAGGACCTTGTCTGTGGGCTTACAACCATATCCCCAGTGTGGCCCAGTGTAAGAAACAAAACATTCAATAAATGTCTGTTGAAGGAATGAATGAATGAGTGAATAAATTAATGCACCAGCAAAATACTTTTTATATACTTAAGGAACATATATTAGAAGTCATGAGAAAAATATGGCATCATATGCAATATAGAGTCTACTTATTTAATCAAGACACATTTTTGAAAGGATATATTATAAATGCTGGGAGCATATATTATAGTCCCCCAAATCATAAAAGCTGAATTCAAGATATAAATTAAATTTATCTCCCTATCATCATAAACAATAATACAAGCTGCATTTAAAAAATTATTTGTCAGGACTTCCCTTGTGGCACCATGGTTAAGAATCCACCTGCCAATCCAGGGGACATGGGTTTGATCCCTGGACCAGGAAGAACCCACATGCCGTGGAGCAACAAAGCCCGTGCACCACAACTACTGAGCCTGCACTCTAGAGCCCGCAAGCCACGACTACTGAAGCCCGCGCGCCTAGAGCCCGTGCTCCGCAACAAGAGAATCCACCACAATGAGAAGCCCGCACACCGCAACAAAGAGTAGCCCCCACTGGCTGCAACTAAAGAAAGCCCACGCTCGTGCAGCAATGAAGACCCAATGCAGCCAGAAATAAATAAACAAATAAATAAATAAATTTATTTATAAAAAAGTATTTGTCTTTCTAAACCATCATGACTACCTTTATTGTTTTGATTCCTGTAAGAGAAAACTCCTGCTCATTGTGAAAATTTAAATAACACTTTAATAAAAAAGTAGAAAATAAAAGTACTTCCCACGCATTAGTGGTAGCAACTGTTAACAACTCTCATATGCTCACTGATTTTTCTGTGCACATATGAACATATGTATATAAATATATGTATTTGTTTAATATGAATGTAATATACCATTATGTATATCTTTCCATGTCAAAACATAGATCTAACATATCTTTATGGATGGCTGCATGATATTCCATTGTTTAAAAAATGTGATTTTAACATACAGATTTTAATAAGAATGAAAATTCTCAGAATTTGAGCCTCTAGGGAAAAATAATTACTAGTAACTTTAGAAGATCATTTCTCAGCAAATGAGTTAAAAGCCCCATGACTTGATGATCAGTAATACCATTCATTTCCAAAAGAAAAACAAAGCCCTGGTCAGGGTTGGGGGCAGTATCTGAAAAGCTAAGCTTGGCAACGCTCCAAAAGTGTCCTGTTGGTTCTAGAATATTGGGAAGGCTTATTGGTCATGATTCATACCCGACAAGATGTGAACAAGAGCCAGGCCACATGAGCCTCTGAGCCATTCACCTGCCAGGTGAGACTCAGGCACTCTCATGGATTCTACTTGCTAAGGGCTGGCATGAATCTAGCTGGAAAGGAAGCAATTGCTTTAGATTCTATTCATCCTTGTCAATAGGTATTGATTTAGCTATACCCTGATGTATTTCTGGGCACTGGCACAGTAAATATAAATTGAATGAATCAGGTCTTTCCCCTTGCAATTCAATGCGATTGGCTTTCTAGGGATCCAAAATGTTGTCATTAAGATTGACTCTCCTAACTAGTGGTTACTAGTGGGAGGGGGGTACAATATACAGGTGAGGGAGTGGGAGGTACAAATTGTAGATGTAAGATAGGCTCAAGGATGTATTATACAACACGGTGAATATAGCCAATACTTCTCAATAACCGTAAGTGAAAAGTAACCTTTAAATTGTATAAAAATAAAAAAACTTTTAAAAAAGATTGACTCTATTAATCATGAGTCAAAAACATGAGTTTCAAAGATGTTCACTGTAACATTGTTTAACAACAGCCAGAAACAAAAATGGAAACTACCTAAACTTTGAACAATATGGAATTGGTTAAGTCCCCATCATGGAGTCATTTAAAAAATGTTATAGACTATCTAGTGCATGAGAATTTTCCACGATATACCAAACGAAAAGAAGCAGTTTTTACAAAATTGCATTATAGAAATTTTTCCAAATTATCATTTGGAAAAAGAACATACAGGGTAAAAAGTATACAGTATGAAAGCACTATTTAGAGAATATAGAGTAAAAACACATTAGAAATAATATTAACACCAAAAGGTTAACAGCAATTATCTTCTAGAATTACTGTGGATTTAAATTTTTTCTCTTACTTTTGCTTAGCTTTCTTTTCTAAAATAAATATGTATTACTTTTGTAATGAGAAAAAAACTTTTTAGTAAGAAAATAATTCAAGAAAAAGCAATAACTAAACTCAGCATAGTTTTTCAAGCAGCAGAATTTTCAAGCAGAAAGAATCCCTTTTCTTTAAAGGGATCACACACCCATTGACAGTCATAATTCTCCCAAAACTGATTGGTGAGAAGGTCAGTTGGGTGGGAGAGATGAGTATATTCACAGACTGGCAAGCATATGATATGATTCTGACACCAGGTATTCATATCATGATTTTCCAAAGAAGAAACAGAAGTTGGGAGAGAATAAGAGACTCGCCCAAGGTTACAGCAAGGAGTCTGGGTTCAAACCCAGTTCTACCTGATTCCAAGCTCACTGTCTTTTCACTTGCATGTAATACAAGGGTTTGTGAACAGGGGCTCTGGGACCAGCCTGCCTGGGTTCAAAGCTCAGCGCTGCCACTTACAAGCCATGTGGCCTCAGGTGGGTTATTTTTAACCTCCCCATGCCTCAGAAGTTTGTATAAAGTTGTGATATGCGTGAAGTTCTTAGAGCAATTCCTAACATAGAGCAAATACTGCATAAATGTTAGCTAATTTTACGACTGTATATCTGACCTGTGCCTTAGTCAGTGCTGACTAGTGTAGAGGAGGCACCTGACCCCAGTTAGGCCAGAAAGTACCCTTCCTGGATTTGGGAACCAGGAAGGTTGTGCCATTTGGGAGGTTCTCTTGGATTCTCATCTTCTTCAGATCTTAAGCACACATCTTAAAAGAGTTTGCATAGTCTGCGATCAAGCCATTGCTTGGCAAATCCACTGGGTCTATATACTAAAGGCCCCCTGCCACTCCAGATCTATGAAACATGAGTCTTATCTATCCATGTGAGTTTCAAACACATTTACCAAGAAGCCAAGTAGGAAACTGCCATAGGTACATAGAGCCTGTTCCATCAGTTTTCTTACATCCCTCATCTAAGGCAGGGGAAGTCCACAGAGCGCAGTCCCTGGTTGATGGAAGCTGGCTTTCCTTTCACATCCAGAGGCCAAATGGACATTTGTTTCAGGGTGCAGGAGAAGGACACTGGCATCCCCAAAACCCCAGGTATAACCCAGTGCAGCTTTTTCCCATGCCAGCTCCTCAGAACCCCATTTCTGGGACACGTTTATATTTGTTGTATGGAAAAAAAATGTTCTATAGCCAAATAAATTTGGAAAATATTGCATTAAACAAAATTGTAGAATTTGTCAGGATCATTAAAATGCTAATATGGAGTATGAGCCTCTTATAGGGGAATATGATAAGCAACATTTCCTCACTGTATACCCTGTGTTCACATATTCAAGGACCTATATGTCATGGAACACATTTTGGGAAATGTTACTCTGACTCTGTAACCACAGGTCCTTATTGAAGGGTAAAACTGACAAGTTCCTTGGCTGTGCAAGAATCTAGGTATGGAGGATGGTTAATTAAAGGGAAAGTAGGCAAATCCTTGGTCAAGAGGACTGGAACAGAGATGAAAAGCTTGACCAAAAGCAAAAATGAAGACAGTAGCAAAGTCAGAGATTCTTACTAGAAGGTGAGGGGAAGATGGGAAGGTGTATCAATTTTCTGCGGCTGCTATAACAAATTATGACAAACCTAGTGGCTTAAAACAGTACAAATATATTCTCTGACAGTTCTGGAGGTCAGAAATCCAAAAGGAGTTTTAAGGGGCTAAAATCAAAGTGTCAGCAGGGCTGGCTCCTTCTGGAGGCTCTAGGGGAGAATCCGTTTCCTACCTTTCCAGCTTGAAGGAAGTGCCTTGGCTTATGGCCCCATCACTCCAATTTTTGCTTCTCTAATCACATTGCCTTCTCCCTTGTCTTACTTCCCTGCATTCCTCTTATACAAGACCCTTGTGATTATGTTTCACCACCTGGATAATCTACGATAAGATTCCCATTTCAGGATTCTTAATCACATATGCAAAGTTCTTTTTGCCATGTAAGGTAACATATTCATATGTTCTGAGGATGGGAACCTGGACATTTTTGGGAGGCCATTTTTCAGACTGCCACAGGAGAATAGAGGCTAGAGGGGGGAAGGGAGGTGGGGAATGAATTGGTAAATCATGATGAGTCAAGATGGCTTGATCTCTTCCCGAGCAACAGCAAAGATTTCCCCCTGCCAGTTCCACCAGCTAGCCATTCTCCCTTTATACTAGGATGGGTTAATGCTCCCCACAGGCACATTTAAGCGCAAAATGCAAGACAATCCCTCCATGTCTTACAGGCGGGTCCTAAAGCTTCACCGAAAATGCAGCAGACAACGAAATTTTCCGTATAATTTGGATATTAGAAACAAAATTACAAAACAGATATGTGCAGAAAAGGAGAGAGTTAAATTTGAGGGCTTAAAAAATCTGAGTAGGTCGCCGTTTGTCTTTTCACCAGTTGTTATACCTATGTCTATGCATAGGATTTTAGAGCAACTATTTTGTTCTGTTAAGGATAAACATTGAAGAAGAAAACACACATATATGTACACACAAATTATAGAGTAGGACTTGAACCACTAGTGTGTTGAATGATACAAATAATATTATTCAGAGTTATTTTATATCGTAGACAAATATTCTAAGGCACAGGGTACCCAAACTCTGCTGATGTGAGAACTTTGTCAATATCTTGGCAGAAAATCAAAGATGCCCTTAACTGGCCAGTCACTTGGCAGTCTGATGCTGCCTTACCCGCCACAATTCCCAATTACCTAAGCAGGAATAGACAATGTCTTGATTTGAGGAATAGGGAGGAAGAGGCCTCCATTCTTACAAAGCTACATCCATGCCCAGGAAGAAAGGGACACTTCAAGTCTGGTTATAAAGATCGCCATACAGGATATATGGTGTGGAGATAAACATAGACCACACTTACATGTAAATAGCATTTTTTCCCCTAAAAATATGTTTAAAATCATTTAAAAATCCAATTCCTGAAGTTAATATATGTGCCAATGTGAGAAAAGCTAAGCTGTCAATTTTCACTTTGCCAATTTCCCAAGGAGAAACAAAGATTTTTTTCATGTGTGCGAGAATTCCCAAATTTAGTCAAGACTGGAATTTCACTGTTTTTATTTTTATAACAGCAGTGTTTTGCCCATAGGGGGAAAAATAAAGAAACTGGGAAAAGAGACAATTTGCCATTGACTGAGAGACAAGACTGGGAGTGAGGGGTGGAAATCATAACAAATTTTCAATTTTCATCCTAAGGGATTTGGTCGGTTATTTGGTCAAACCCATATGAGGATGTCAAATAATGCTGATACAGGAACCTTGCAAAATCACCTTTTGTTTTGTGGAAAAAAGGAGAGAGGAAATTGAGGTGAAACTGCAAGATGTTTCTTTTTTTTTTTTTTTTCATAAAACCGGCAAAAGAGAAGGTCCTCTTTAGCCGCCAGTGCAAATGTTTTTGCAAAGTTCAACTGCCAAGTGTCCTTTAATGCCTGCCAGGTTTCATAATTGAAAGATACCCTTTTAAATGAACTTGCTGGCTTTCTATTGGGTGAGAGAAGCCTTCCCACATCTGGATGGTTCTCTTCCTTCCAGTGAGAAGCAGCTCCTTCAAGGACTTCATCAAGATCTGTGATGTTAGAAGGTTCATCACCATGAGAGCAAAATAGTCAATGGCACTATTTTAGACCAAGTAGATTGTTTAAGACTTGTTATTCTACAAAATTATATGATGCAATGTAAATCATAATCTCTGAGCAGTGTCAGACAATTGTTCATACATGAGAATCTTACTGGTCTGCTACTAACTAAAACCAAATCTCATCTTTTGAAAAACTTTGCAGAAAACCTGAACTGGGAGAATAACCAGATAAGTAGAGTGAAGGCAAACACTAACATCTATGAGAAAACTATTATTTTTGTAGAGGGAAAGGCTGCATAAAGACACCAAAAGTGTGTTTTCATTGCACTCCATCAAGACATTTAATAAAACTGCCATTCCTAACACACTACTGGCTACTTTAGAATTGTTTTCCCAGTTACTCAGCAGGAAACTAACATCTGAACCCACCAATCTTTTGAGTTGCAAATTCAATTTTAAACTTTTTATTTAAAAGCCCTCAAGAATATCTATCACTCCAGGCAGAGGGATGATAATAACATTAAGCTTTATGAATTATTACTTTCCAATCAAGGGTGACAGACTTGCTTATATGAACAGGGTGAGACTTTTCATAAGCAGTAGAGTTCCATCCAAGTTCTCCTGATTCTATTTTGCCAAAGAAAGGAAAAGGATATTACATTTTAAAATAAAATTCCTCCAAATAAAATCCTACCAAAGCTTAATGTCTGAGAGTTCTTGTGGTGCCTTTATGTTGTAAATGCTGAGGTTTTATATTACTTATATAAGCTTTAGTCTCCAATAGAGCTGGCAAACAAAACCCAAGAATGCTGAAACAGCTGTAGTACTGTATCTGAGTCATTTGGACCAAAACAGCATGGGGACATGAAACAGAAGTGTTCTCTCGGCCCACTGCAACTCTCTGCTTTTCATTTCGACTTCCAGACAAAGATCTAGTAATGGCTGCTAATCTCATAAAAACTCAGTAAGGCATACAAGTCGGATATTAAGGCTGATACTTGCTAATATTTGTAAAAGGTCGCTTCAAAGAAAGACTCCAGGTTCTTAGAACTAAATCCAATTCCTTAGAGGCTTTGATTGTATTATCATTACAAAGAGTGAACCTCACAGGTATCCAAACAGCTAGTCCTAGTCAACAAGTATGTACTTTTTTTTCATTTTAAAAAATTTTATTGAAGTATATTTGATTTACAATGTTGTATTAATTTCCACTGTACAGTATAGTGACTCAGTTATACACATACACATATTCTTTTTCATATTCTTTTCCATTATGGTTTATCACAGGATACTGAATAGTGTAAAGTGGTGCCCCCAATGAGCCTGAACAAATAAGATGACTCAGCAGTAGGCCTGATGGCATCTGTGCCACTCGGGTGGCTTCACTATTTAGATGTTGTTCTTCAACTAGATGCCTGAAAATGTGTCACAAGGGGCTTAATATTCTTAACCTTAAACCTAGTCATTTTATTTCTGGGAGTCTAGCCTAAGGGGAAAAAATCCTTAATGTGGAAAACCCTTACGCACAAAGATGTTTATCATAGTTTTCTATGAAATAGTCCAAAACTGGAATCAACCCAGAGGTACAACACTAGGAGCAAGACATGTATTTTAAATAAGAGAGCCAAACAAGGATGGCCACAATCCTCTACATTAAGTTGCATTAGTCCACACGCTCATCAATTCAGAGTCAGTTACAGGACGGGCCTGAGGTTTGCTGAGCAAATCCTAAGCAAATCAAGGATGTAAAGAATTATAATTTAAATAGCTTAAGATAAACTGTTTCTTAAAATCCTTTTAAAATAATCTAGAAGTATTTCTTCTACTATAAATAACTGACACATTAATTATAAATAATGCTTTAAGAGTGACATGCTAATTATAAATAATGCTTATCTGTAGGTCTTCCAAGACCCCCTAGGACGCAACTGCTCTCTTTCCATACACAGTTTAAGTTACTCAGTGTCTGAGGAAGCAATAAACTCTTTAGCTTTAAATGTATTTTATTAAAGCATGTGTCTCACAAATTCAGGTTGCCTCACCACCATTAGTCTGAAATAGTAAATTTTTATTGCAGTCCTTTAGTGCACATTTGTTCCCAGATCATTAACTCACTGTGGAACCTTAGGCAAGTTACTTAATCTCTCTGAGCCTCAGTTTATTCCTCCAGGGAAATAACAGTACTATTTTATCCATAGTTAATGTATGTGAAGTGCTTAGTAGAGCACATGAAACAAAGTAGGCATTTAGTACATAACAGTTATTGTTTATATTAGTTGTAGTCTTAGAGAGACAATATAGGGGTTTGGTTGCCATTTTAAGGTATTAATTTATAATTTCTCAGATTTGGGGACCTTAAATCTATAATGATTAAAGTGACTGTGACCAGAGCCCAAGAGGGAGTGTCTACACCAGTTCAAGGGAGGAAGAAAAGCTAAGGATTCATTCAACAAGCGTCATATCCAAATAATCCATCATATAGCTAGTAAGGCGATCCCTTTAAGGCCAAAGAGACTTGGCAAACAAGGGCTGGGCATCAACGAGGAAAGCCACATGAATGAGGAAATACACATACACAGACTCAGGCTAATCACTGACATTAAATCACATTCCACTGTGCCCCACTCCATCTTCTCCTTCTCTGTAGGCTAAGTCTCTGAAAGAGCTTACAGTTTCTTCAAATATCCATTTACAGAGAATTGTAATTATTTGACCTGTCTGGAGGTACCCTGGGAAACTCCACTTGCAAGACTGTCCTTATTTGATCTGATTCACGGATCACCTAAGGCAAACAGCCTTTTCTTCAGAGGTATTTGTCAAAGACCTTTAGAGGCAAGTGATTAACACTGCAGCTGCCTGAAGTAGTAGAAAATAATTGGTGCAAACAATAGACTAACCAAAAGACTTTAAAGGAAAAGATGAGATGTCCATAGGTGACTTTGAAAAGCTCCAACATATTCCTGGGAATCTAGAAGGCCACATGCATGTATGGGACTGTGTGCAAGCCCATGACTTTTCACATGCTCAGGGAAGATCAGAGAAGGCCCTAAGTTCTCACCTCTAACTAAATGTGAGGCTCTGTACAGCAAGCAATGAAGGCTAAGGCTATACTGTCAACTTCTTTCCTGAGTGTTGAAGGTGTACTCCAACACATACATAGAGTTCCTCAGCAAAGACTGTGAAACTTACTAGTTCCAGGCATCTAAAAAAAAAAATCTCTTTTTAATCATTAGCTGACCAGAGCAGAGACTTCAGTGGCTACACACAACAAAAAATACAGACATTGCAGAATTCATTTAGAAATGTCACTATTCCACTACCCCCACCATAACCTCAGAGGGGGAAGAATCTGATTTTCAGAGTGACCACATTATATTATTTTAAATATCCAATTTTTAACAAAAAGTTACAGCACATGCAAAGATAAAGGACAGTATAGCCCATACACAGGGGGAAAATGTAGACATGACAAATTGTCCCTGAGGAAGATGACACACTGGACATACTAGACACAGACTTTAAATCAGCTCTTTTAAATATGGGCAAAGAGTAGACCTCCAAGATGGCAGAGGAGTAAGATGTGGAGATCACCTTCCGCCCCACAAATACATCAGAAATACATCTACATGTGGAACAACTCCTATAGAACACCTATTGAATGCTGGCAGAAGACCTCAGACTTCCCAAAAGGCAAGAAACTCCCCACGTACCTGGGTAGGGCAAAAGAAAAAAGAAAAGACAGAGACAAAAGAATAGGGACGGGACCTGCACCTCTGGGAGGGAGCTGTGAAGGAGGAAAAGTTTCCACACACTAGGAAGCCCCTTCACTAGTGGAGACGGGGGTGGCGGGGGGGGAGGTTTCGGAACTACGGAGGAGAGCGCAGCAACAGGGGTGCAGAGGGCAAAGCGGAGAGATTCCCACACAGAGGATCGCTGCCAACCAGCACTCACCAGCGTGAGAGGCTTGTCTGCTCACCCGCCGGAATGGGTGGAGGCTGGGAGCTGAGTCTCCGGCTTTGGAGGTCAGATCCCAGGGAGAGGACTGGGGTTGGCTGCATGAACACAGCCTGAAGGGGGCTAGTGTGCCACAGCTAGCTGGGAGGGAGTCTAGGAAAAAGTCTGGAACTGCCTGAGAGGCAAGAGACAGTTGTTTCGGGGTGCGCGAGGAGAGGGGATTCAGAGTGCCACCTAGGCGAGCTCCAGAGAGGCACACGAGCCGCAGCTATCAGCGCAGACACCAAAGATGGGCATGAAATGCTAAGGCTGCTACTGCAGCCACCAAGAAGCCTGTGTGCAAGAATAGGTCACTCTCCATACCTCCCCTCCCAGGACGCTGTGCAGCCCGCCACTGCCAGGGTCCCGTGATTCAGGGACAACTTCCCTGGGAGAACAGATGGCTTGTCTCATGCTGTTGCAATGTCACACTGACCTCAGCCACCGCAGGCTTGCCCCACATTCCATACCCCTCCCTCCCCCTGGCCTGAGTGAGCCAGAGCCCCCTAAGCAGCTGCTCTTTTAACCCCGTCCGGTTGGGCAGGAACAGACATACTCAGGCGACCTACACGCAGAGGCGGGGCCAATCCAAAGCTGAACCCCAAGAGCTGTGAGAACAAAGAAGAGAAAGGGAAATTTCTCCCAGCAGCCTCAGGAGCAGTGGACTAAATCTCCACAATCAATTTGATGAACCCTGCCATCTGTGGAATACCTGAAAAGACAACGAATCATCCCAAAACTGAGGCGGTGGACTTTGGGAGGAACTGTACACTTGGGGTTTGCTGTATGTGATACACTGGTTTCTGGTTTTATGTTTATCTTAGTTTAGTATTTAGAGTTTATTATCATTGGTAGATTTGTTTATTGATTTGGTTGCTCTCTTCCTTTTTATTTATATATTTTATAGATAGACATATATATATTTTTACTTTTTCTCTTTTTGTCAGTGTGTATGTATATCCTTCTTTGTGTGATTTTGTGTGTATAGCTTTGTTTTTACCATTTATCCTAGGGTTCTGTCTGTCCGTTTTCTTTTGTTTGTTTGTTATAGTATAGATTTTAGTGCTTGTTATCATTGGTGGATTCGTTTTTTGGTTTGGTTGCTCTCTTCTTTCCTTTTTTTTTCTTACTTATGAAAACTTTTTAATTTTTAATAATTTTTTTATTTTAATAGCTTTAATTTTATTTTATTCTCTCTTTCATTCTTTTTTTCTCCCTTTTCTTCTGAGCCATGTGGCTGACAGGGTCTTGCTGCTCCAGCCAGGTCTCAGGTCTGTGCCTCTGAGGTGGGACAGCCAAGTTCAGGACACTGCTACACCAGAGATCTCCCAGCTCCATGAAATATCAAACAGTGAAAGCTCTCTCAGAGATCTCCATCTCAACGCTAAGACCCAGCTCCACTCGACGACAAGCAGGTTACAGTGTTGGACACCCTATACCAAACAGCTAGCAAGACAGGAACACAACTCCACGCATTAGCAGAGAGGATGCCTAATATCAGAATAAGGTCATAGATACCCCCAAACACACCAAAGGATATGGTCCTGCACACCAGAAAGACAAGATCCAGCCTCATCCACCAGAACACAGGCACTAATCCCCTCCACCAGGAAGCCTACACAACCCACTGAACCAACTTTAGCCACTGGGGGCAGACACCAAAAACAATGGGAATTACGAACCTGCAGCCTGTGAAAAGGAGACCCCAAACACAGTAAGTTAAGCAAAATGAGAAGACATAGAAATACACAGCAGAGGAAGGAGCAAGGTAAAAACCCACCAGACCAAACAAATGAAGGCGAAATAGGACATCTACCAGAAAAAGAATTCAGAGTGATGATAGTAAAGATGACCAAAATCTTGGAAATAGAATGGAGAAAACATAAGAAACGTTTAACAAGGACCTAGAAGAACTAAAGAGCAAACAAACAATGAGGAAAAACATGATAAATGAAATTAAAAATTCTCTAGAAGGAATCAATAGCAGAATAAGTGAGGCAGAACGGATAAGTGACCTGAAAGATAAAACAGTGGAAATAATCACTGCAGAGCCAAATAAGGAAAAAAGAATGAAAAGAATTGAGGACAGTCTCAGAGACCTCTGGGACAATATTAAACGCACCACCATTTGAATTATAGGGATCCCAGAAGAAGAACAGAAAAAGAAAGGGACTGAGAAAATATTTGAAGAGATTATAGTTGAAAATTTCCCTAATATGGGAAAGGAAATAGTTAATCAAGTCCACAAAGCACAGAGTCCCATACAGGATAAATCCAAGGAGAAACATGCCAAGACACATATTAATCAAACTATCAAAAAGTAAATACAAAGAAAAAATATTAAAAGCAGCAAGGAATAAACAACAAATAACATACAAGGGGATCCCCATAAGGTTAACAGCTGATCTTTCAGCAGAAACTCTGTAAGGCAGAACGGAGTGGCAAGACATTTTTAAAGTGATGAAAGGGAAAAACGTGCAACCAAGATTACTCTACCCAGCAAGGATCTTGTTCAGATTTGACAGAGAAATTAAAAACTTTACAGACAAGCAAAAGCTAAGAGAATTCAGCACCACCAAACCAGCTCTACAACAAATGCTAAAGGAACTTGTCTAGGGAGGAAACACAAGAGAAGGAAAAGACCTACAATAACAAACCCAAAACAATTAAGAAATTGGTAATAGGAATATACATATAGATAACTATCTTAAACGTAAATGGATTAAAGGCTCCCACCAAAAGAAAAAGACTGGTTGAATGGATACAAAAACAAGACCCGTATGTATGCTGTGTACAAGAGACCCACTTCAGACCTACGGACACATACAGACTGAAAGTGAGGGGATGGAAAAAAGATATTCCATGCAAATGGAAATCAAAAGAAAGCTAGAGTAGCAATTCTCATATCAGACAAAATAGACTTTAAAATAAAGATTATTACAAGAGCCAAAGAAGGACACTACAAAATGATCAAGGGATCAATCCAAGAAGAAGATATATTGTAGATATTTATGCACCCAAAATAGGAGCACCTCAATACATAAGGCAAATGCTAACAGCCATAAAATTGGAAATCAACAGTAACACAATCATAGTAGGGGACGTTAACACCTCACTTTCACCAATGGGCAGATCATCTAAAATTAATATAAATGAGGAAACATAAGCTTTAAATGATACATTAAACAACATGGACTTAATGGATATTTATAGGACATTCCATCTAAAAACAACAGGATACACTTTATTCTCAAGTGCTCATGGAACATTCTCCAAGATATATCATATCTTGGGTCAGAAATCAAGTCTTGGTAAATTTAAGAATATTGAAATCGTATCAAGTATCTTTTCCAACCACAATGTTATGAGACTAGGTATCAATTACAGGAAGAAATCTGTAAATAACACCAACAAATGGAGGCTAAATAATACACTACTTAATAACCATGAGACCACTGAATAATCAAAGAGGAAATCAAAAAATACCTAGAAACAAATGACAATGAAAACACGACAACCCAAAACCTATGGGATGCAGCAAAAGCAGTTCTCAGAGGGAAGTTTATAGCTATACAAGCCTACCTCAAGAAACATCTCAAATAAACAACCTAACCTTACACCTAAAGCAATTAGAGAAAGAGGAACAAAAAAATTCCCAAAGTTAGCAGAAGAAAAGAAATCATACAGATCAGATCAGAAATAAGTGAAAAAGAAATGAAGGAAACAATAGCAAAGATCAATAAAACTAAAACCTTGTTCTTTGAGAAGATAAACAAAATTGATAAACCATTAGCCAGACACATCAAGAAAAAAAGGGAGAAGACTCAAATCAATAGAATTAGAGATGAAAAAGGAGAAGTAACAATTGACGCTTCAGAAATACAAAGGATCACGAGAGATCACTACAAGAAACTATATGTCAATAAAATGGACAACCTGGAAGAAATGGAAAAATTCTTAGAAAAGCACAACCTTCCAAGACTGAACCAGGAAGAAATAGAAAATATGAGCAGAACAATCACAAGCCCTGAAATTGAAACTGTGATTAAAAATCTTCCAACAAACAAGAGCCCCGGACAAGATGGCTTCACAGATGAATTCGATCAAACATTTAGAGACGAGCTAACACCTATCGCTCTCAAACTCTTCCAAAATATAGCAGAGGGAGGAACACTCCCAAACTCATTCTAGGTGCCACCATCACCCTGATACCAAAACTAGACAAAGATGTCACAAAGAAAGAAAACTACAGGCCAATATCACTGATGAACATATATTCAAAAAATTTCAACAAAATATTAGCAAACAGAATCCAACAGCACATTAAAAGGATCATACACCAAGATCAAGTGGGGTTTATCCCAGGAATGCAAGGATTCTTCAATATACACAAATCAGTCAATGTGATACACCATATTAACAAACTGAAGAATAAAAACCATATGATCATCACAATGGAGGCAGAAAAAGCATTTGACAAAATTCAACACCCATTATGATAAAAACCCTCCAGAAAGTAGGCATAGAGGGAACTTACCTCAACATAATAAAGGCCATACATGACAAACCCACAGCCAACATTGTTCTTAATGGTGAAAAACTGAAACCATTTCCTCTGAGATCAGGAACAAGACAAGGTTGTCCATTCTCACCACTATTATTCAACATAATTTTGGAAGTTTTAGCCACAGCAATCAGAGAAGAAAAAGAAATAAAAGGAATCCAAATTGGAAAAGAAGAAGTAAAGCTGTCAATGCTTGCACATGACATGATCATATACATAGAGAATCTGAAAGATGCTAACAGAAAACTACTAGAGCTAATCAATGAATTTGGTAAAGTAGCAGGATACAAAATTAATGCACAGAAATCTCTTGAATTCCTGTACACTAATGATGAAAAATCTGAAAGAGAAATTAAGGAAACACTCCCATTTACCACTGCAGCAAAAAGAATAAAATATCTAGGAATAAACCTACCTAAGGAGACAAAAGACCTGTATGCAGAAAATTTTAAGACACTGATGAAAGAAATTAAAGATAATACAAGCAGATGGAGAGATATACCATGTTCTTGAATTGGAAGAATCAACATTGTGAAAATGACTATACTACCCAAAGCAATCTACAGATTCAATGCAATCCCTATCAAGCTACCAATAGCATTTTTCACAGAACTACAACAAAAAATTTCACAGTTTGTATGGAAACACAAAGGACCCCGAATAGCCAAAGCAATCTTGAGAAAGAAAAACGGAGCTGGAGGAAATCAGGATCCCGGAGTTCAGACTATACTACAAAGGTACAGTAATGAAGACAGTATGTTACTGGCACAAAAACAGAAATATAGATCAATGGAACAGGATAGAAAGCCCAAAAACAGAAATACAGATCAATGGAACAGGATAGAAACACAAAGGACCCCAAATAGCCAAAGCAATCTTGAGAAAGAAAAACGGAGCTGGAGGAAATCAGGCTCCCAGAGTTCAGACTATACTACAAAGGTACAGTAACGAAGACAGTATGTTACTGGCACAAAAACAGAAATATAGATCAATGGAACAGGATAGAAAGCCCATAGAATATACAATGGAGAAATGACAGCCTGTTCAGTAAGTAGTGTTGGGAAAACTGGACAGCTACATGGAAAAGAATGAAATTAGAACACTCACTAACACCATACACAAAAATAAACTGAAACTTAATTAAAGACCTAAATGTAAGGCCGGATACTATGAAAGTCTTAGAGGAAAACAGAGGCAGAACACTATGACATAAATCACAGCAAGATCCTTTTTGACTCACATCCTAGAGAAATGGAAATAAAAACAAAAATAAACAAATGGTACCTGATGAAACTTAAAAGCTTTTGCACAGCAGCAAAGGAAACCATAACAAGACGAAAAAACAACCTCAGAATGGGAGAAAACATTTGCAAATGAAGCAACTGACAAAGGATTAACCTCCATAATTTACAAGTAGCTCACGCAGCTCAATATCAAAAAATCAAGCCACCTAATCCAAAAATGGGCAGAAGACCTAAATAGACACTTCTCCAAAGAAGATATACAGATTGCCAACAAACACATGAAAGGATGCTCAGCATCACTAATCATTAGAGAAATGTAAATCAAAACTACAAAGAGATATCACCTCACACCGGTCAGAATGGCCATCAATCAAATAATCTACAAACAATAAATGCTGGAGAGGGTGTGGAGAAAAAGGAACCCTCTTGCACTGATGGTGGGAATGTAAATTGATACAGCCACTATGGAGAACAGAATGGAGGTTCTTTAAAAAACTAAAAATAGAACTACCATATGACCCAGCAATCCCACTACTGGGCATATACTCAGAGAAAACCATAATTCAAAAATAGTCATGTACCACAATGTTCACTGCAGCTCTATTTACAATAGCCAGGACATGGAAGCAACCTAAGTGTCCATGGAGAGATGAATGGATGAAGAAGATGTGGCACATATATACAATGGAATATTACTCAGCCATTAAAAGAGACGAAATGGAGTTATTTGTAGTGAGGTGGATGGACCTAGAGCCTGTCATACAGAGTGAAGTAAGTCAGAAAGTGAAAAATAAATTCCGTATGCTAACACATTTATATGGAATCTAAAAAATAAAAAAAGTAGTTCTGAAGAACCTAGGGACAGGACAGGAATAAAGAGGCAGACGTAAAGAATGCACTTGAGGACACGGGGAGGGGGAAGGGTAAGCAGCCGCATAGCACAGAGAGATCAGCTCGGTGCTTTGTGACCACCTAGATGGGTGGGATAGGGAGGGTGGGAGGGAGATGCAAGAGGGAGGAGATATGAGGATATATGTATATGTATAGTTGATTCACTTCGTTATAAAGCAGAAACTAACACACCATTGTTAAGCAATTATACTCCAATAACGATGTTAAAAATAAATAAATATATATGGGCAAAGAACTAAGGAATCATATCTGAAGAATTAATGGTAAGTTCAAGAATGATCTCACAACAAATAAAGAATATCAGTAAAGAGGTAAAAATTATAAAAATGAACTGAATATAAATTCTGGAATTGAAAAATATAATAAAAATGAAAAATTCACTGGGGGTAGGGAGCTCAGCAGTAGAACTGAGCAGGCAAAAGAAAGAATCAGTGAACTTTAAGACAGATCAATTGAGGTTATCCAGTCTCTATAACTGAAATACCAAAGAAGAAAAATAAACAGAGACATAGAAAGCATCAAGCATACCAATATATGCATAAATGAAGACCCAGTAGCAGCAGTGAGAATGAAAAGAGCAAAATGAATATTTGAGATAATGACCAAAAACTTCCCAAATTTGATGAAAAACATTAGTCTGTACATCCAAAAAGCTCAATGAACTCCAAGTAAGATAAAGTCAAAAAGAACCACACCTACTCACATCATAATAAAACTGTTGAACTACAAATAGAGAATCTGGAATGCAGCAAGTGAGAAAAAACTCATCAGTTACAGTGGATCCTCTACTGGAGGATGTTCTAATCTTACTAGATTAATAGCTGATTTCCCATCAGAAACTGTAGAGGCCATACGCAGTTGAATCAGATATTCAAAGGGCTGGGGGTGAAAAGTTTGTAAACCAAGAATTCTTTATACCAGCAATACTATCCTTCAAAAAATGAAGGAGAAATTAGGATATTCCTAATAAGCAATTGAGATAATTTGTCACTAGCAGACCTCCCTATAGAAGTTATTAAAGTGAATCCTTTAGGCTAAGATAAAAGTATACTAGACAATAACTCAAATTCTCATGAAAATAAAGAGCATTGGTAAAGGTTATTACAACATGGTATAAACATATTTTTTGCTTATAACTCTTTTTTCTCTGAAATTATTCTTAAAAGTTTATAAAGTAATAATAATCTATGTTTACTATAAGGTAATAATTACCTGTGTTGATAAGCATACAATGTACGAATTGGTATTTGTTGACAATATCAACACAAAGGAGACAAGAAGGTATGGAGCTCTACAGGGGCAAAGTTTTTATATACTGTTAAAATGAAATTTGTATTAATCTTTACTTCAACTATAACTCAATAAAACTCATTTTTTAAAAACTTGAAAAACACTATAAACCTAGCAGACAATTAAACCTGGCAGACATCTATTGAACACTCCACACAACAACAGTAGAATACACATTTTTCTCAAGTACACACGTAAGGTTTTCCAAGATACACCATATGTTAGGCCATAAAGCAAGTCTCAATAAATTTATAAGGATTAAAATCACAAGTATGTTCTCCAACTACAGTGGAACAAAATCAGAAACCAATTACAGAAAGAAATTTGGGGTATTCACAAATATATAGAAATTCTACAACATGTTCTTAAGTAATAAATGAGTCAAAGAAGAAATCACAGGGGAAATTAGAAAATACTTTGACATGAATGAAAATGAAAAGATAACATATCAAAACTTATGTGATGCAGCTATGAACACTGGGTGCATTTATCTTTTAAAATTAGAGTTATTGTCTTTTCCTGATAAATGCCCAGGAGTGGGACTGCTGGATCATATGGTAACTCTATTTTTAGTTTTTTAAGCAATCTCTCTACTGTTTCCACAGTGGCAGCACCAATTTACATTCCTACCAACAGTTTAGGAGGGTTCCCTTTTCTCCCCACCCTTTACCCTCCAGTATTTATTATTTGTAGACTTTTTGATGGACTAGGAATATTCTCTTTCCTCAGAGAGTAAGTAATTCATGAAGGGTTGTTTCATGGAGCTATATTAGTTTTTTAGGTAACAAAGTGAAAGATGAGAACATTTTAATGCAAAATACAAAATTTGGAACCCTCAAGTTAGGTTTTTGTTGGTTTGTCTCTTGAAGTACAGTTTATTTACAATGTTTCAGGTGTACAGCAAAGTACATATATATATATATATATATATATATATATATATATATATATTCTTTTTCAGATTCTTTTTCATTACTGGTTATTACAAGATACTGAATATATTTCCCCGTGCTATGCAGTAAGTCCTTGTTGTTTATCTATTTTATATATAGTAGTGTGTATCTGTAAATCCCAAACTCCTAATTTATCACTCTCCTGCCCCTTTCCCCTTTGGTAACCAAAAGTTTGTTTTCTATATCTGTGAGTCTGTTTCTGTTTTGTACACAAGTTCAGTTGTATCATATTTTATTTTTTTAAATATCTTTCTGGGAGTATAATGGCTTTACAAGGTTGTGTTAGTTTCTACTGTATAACAAAGTGAATCAGCTATATGTATACATACATCCCCATATCCCCTCCCTCTTGAGCCTCTCTCCCACCCTCCCTATCCCACCCCTCTAGGTGGTCACAAAGCACTGAGCTGACCTCCTTGTGCTATGTGGCCACTTCCCACTAGCTATGTATTTTACTTTTGGTAGTGTATATATGTCAATGTTACCCTCTCACTTCATCCCAGCTTACGCTTCCCCTTCCCCATGTCCTCAAGTCCATTCTCTATGTCTGCGTCTTTATTCTTGTCCTGCCCCTAGGTTTTTCAGAACCAATTTTTTTTTTTAGATTCCATATATATGTGTAGCATACAGTATTTTTTTTCTCTTTCTGACTTACTTCACTCTGCATGACAGACTCTAGGTCCACCCACCTCACTACAAATAACTCCATTTCATTTCTTTTTATGGCTGAGTAATATTCCATTGTGTATATGTGCCACATCTTCTTTATCCATTCTTCTGTCGATGGACACTTAGGTTGCTTCCATGTCCTGGCTATTGTAAATAGTGCTGCAATGAACATTGTGGTACATGACTCTTTTTGAATTATGGTTTTCTCAGGGTATATGCCCATCAGTGGGATTGCTGGGTCATATGGTAGTTCTATTTTTAGTTTTTTAAAGAACCTCCATTCTGTTCTCCATAGTGGCTGTATCAATTTACATTCCCACCATCAGTGCAAGAGGGTTCCTTTTTCTCCACACCCTCTCCAGCATTTATTGTTTGCAAAATTTTTGATGATGGCCATTCTGACCTCTGTGAGGTGATACCTCATTGTGGTTTCAATTTACAATTCTCTAATGATTAGTGATGTTGAGCATCCTTTCATGTGTTTGTTGGCAATCTGTATATCTTCTTTCGAGAAATGTCTCTTTAGGTCTTCTGCCCATTTTTGGATTTGGTTGTTTTTTTTTGATATTGAGCTGCATGAGCTGCTTGTATATTTTGGAGATTAATCCTTTGTCAGTTCCTTCATTGGCAAATATTTTCTCCCATTCTGAGGGTTGTCTTTTCATCTTGTTTATGGTTTCCTTTGCTGTGTAAAATCTTTTAAGTTTCATTAGGTCCCATTTGTGTATTTTTGTTTTTATTTCCATTTCTCTAGGACATGGGTCAAAAAGGATCTTGCTGTGACTTATGTCAGAGAGTGTTCTGCCTATGTTTTCCATATCATATTTTAGATTCCACATGTAAGTGATATCATATGACATTTGTCTTTCTCTGTCTGCCTTACTTCACTTAGTATGATAATCTCTAGGCCCATCCATGGTGCTGCAAATGGCAATATTTCCCTATTTTTATGGCTAAGTAGTATTCCATTGTTCATGTGTGTGTGTGTGTGTGTGTGTGTGTGTATACATATACCAAATCTTCTTTATCCATTCATCTATCAATGGACATTTAGGTTGCTTCCATGTCTTGGCTATTGTAAATAGTGCTTCTATGAATATTGGGGTGCTTTTATCTTTTAAAATTAGAGTTTTCTCCAGATATATGCCCAGGAGTGGGATTTCTGGATCATATGGTAAATCTATTTTTGTTTTTTTAAGGAACCTCCATACTGTTCTCCATAGTAGCTGCACAAATTTACATTCCTACCAACAGTGTAGGAGGGTTTAAAAAGGAACTATTTTAATAATTATATGCCAAAAAATTACATATCCTAGATGAACAGACAATTCCTAGGAAGAGAAATTACAGAAACTGACTCAGGAAGAAGTAGAAAATATAAATAAACCTTTACAAGGAAAGAGGTTGAACTAGTAATCAATACTCTCCACAAAAGAAAAGCCCAGGGCCAGATGGCTTCAGTGATAAATGCTACCAAGTATTTAAAGAACACTTAATGCCAATCCTTCACAAACTCTTCCAAAAAATAGAAGATAATATTTCCCAACTCATTCTCTGAGATCAGTGTTACCTTGATACCAAAAACAGACAAAAACATTACAAGAAAACTACAGACCTATATGCCTTGTGAATGTACTTGGAAAAATTCTCAACAAAGTACTAGGATAGTTAATTCAGCAACATAAACAGAAAAAGAGGGGGAATTATACAAAATAATGAGTTGGAATTTATCCCTGAGATGCAACGTTGATTCAACACACCAAAATTGATCAATGTCATGCACCATATTAATAGAAAAAAAGAACAAATATCACAGAATCCTCTCAATAGACACAGAAAAAGCATTTGACTAAATCCATGTTAAAAATGCTTTCATGTTAGAACACACAACAAACAAATGGAAAGGAGCTTCCTCAACCTGATAAAGAGCATCTAAGAAAAACCCACAGCTAACATCCTACTTAATGCTGAAAGCCTGAAAGCTTTCCCACTAATATCAGGAAAAGAATGCTGTTTCTAGCTACTTCTACTCAACATTGTACTGGACTTTCTAATCAGGACAATTACTGAAGAAAAAGAAATAAAACATATCCAGATTGGAAAGGAAGAAGTAAATCTGTCTACATTTGCTGATGACATGATCTTGTAAACAGAAAACTATAAGGAATACAGAAACATCTATGAGTGCTAATAAACCAGTTCATCAAACTTGCAGGATATAAGCTCAATTTAGAAAAATCAGTTTTATTTCTATGCACTGGCAAAGAACAATCAGAAAATGAAATTAAGAAAATTTCATTTACAACAGTGTTAAAAAGAATAAAGTACTTGGGAATAAATTTAACAAACATGTGTCAGACTTATACAGTGAAAAATACAAAACATCACTGAAAGAAATTTTAAACATCTTAATAACTATAAATGCATCCAGTGTTCATGAACTGGAACACTTAAAACTATTTAGATAGGAATACTCACTACCTGGATTAATCTATAGATTCCACAATATCTCTATCAAAATCCCAAATGCCTTTTTATGGCAAAAATTGACAAGCTAATCCTAAAGTTCATATGGAAATTCAAGGGACTTAGAATAACCAAAACAACCTGAAAAAGCACAAAGTTGGAAGATTCACACTGCTCACTTTTGAAAGCTACAGCACAAAGTTACAGCAATCAAGACTGTGGCATAAGGATAAGGATAGTCATATAGTTTAATGGAATAGGGTTGAGAGTATAAAAATAAACCAATAAATTTATGATCAATTGACTTTTGACAAGGGTATCAAGACAATTCAATGGGGGAAACAATGGTCTTTTAAACAAATGGTGCAAAACAACTGGAAAGAATAAAGGCAGACCCTGCTTCACACTACATACTAAAAAAAAAGTATCAAAGATTTAAATGCAAAAGCCAGAACTACAAAGATCTTAGAATAAACAATAGCTAATGTTTCTTAAACACACCAGCAAAAACACAAGCAATGAAAGAAAAAAAATAGATAAATTGGACCACATCAAAACAAAATACTTTTATGTTTTGAAGGGCACCATCAAGAAAGTGAAAAGTCGGGCTTCCCTGGTGGTGCAGTGGTTGAGAGTCCGCCTGCCGATGCAGGGGACACTGGTTCGTGCCCCGGTCCGGGAAGATCCCACATGCCGTGGAGCAGCTAGGCCCATGAGCCATGGCTGCTGAGCCTGCACGTCCAGAGCCTGTGCTCCGCAACGGGAGAGGCCACAACAGTGAGAGGCCCACATACCTCAGAAAAAAAAAGAAAGTGAAAAGTCAACCCACAGAATAGGAGAAAATATTTGCAAACCATGTATCTGATATCTAGTATCCAAAACATATAAAAACTATTATAAGCCAACAATAAAAAGACGAATTACCCAACTAAAAATCAGGCAGAGAATTTGAATAGACACTTATTCAAAGAAGATATACAAATAGCCAGCAAGCACATGGAAAGATGCTCAACATCATTAGTTGTTAGAGAAATACAAATCAAAACAATAATGACAATACTTCACATCCACTAGGATGGCTTTAATTAGAAAGGGAGTATATACTTATTGGTGAAGACTAGGTGAGATTGGAACTGTCATACAATGCTAATAGGAATATAAAATGATATAGTCACCTTGAAAATGAGTTGGGCAGTTCCTCAAAAAGTTAAATATAAAGTTATAATATCTCAGCAATTCCACTTCTAAGTATATACCCCAAGAGAATCAAAAACATATCTCCACAAAAATCTTATATGTGAATATGCATAAAAGTATTAATTATGATAGCTAAAAAGTAGAAATAACACAAGTGTCTATTAACTGATGAATAGATAAATGAAATATGGAATATTATTCAGTCATAAAAGGAATGAAGTTCTGACAGTACTTGCTACAACATAGATGACCTTTGCAAGCATTATACTAAGAGAAAGAAGCCAGACACAAGAGACCACATATGGTATGATTCAATTTATATGATATATCCAAAACAGGCAAATCCATAGACACTGAAAGTAGCGTAGTGGTTACCATGGACAGGGAAAGGGGAATGACTGCTAATGGGTACGAGGTTTCTTTTTGAGTGATGAAACTGTTCTGGAATTAGATATTGGTGACAGTTGCACAATGTTATAAATATATTAAAAAACCACTGAATCGTACACTTTAAATGAATGACTAGTGTATGTGAATTATATCTCAATTTTTTAAAAAAGGCTTGATATATCATTCTAAATATTCAAATTAGTAGAGTTTGCTCCTAAGGCAAATAAGAAGTAGAGAGTGGTCATCAAGATCAAGAACAGAGCTTTTTAGAAAATGAGGAAAATGAGAAACAAGTAGGAGGCCAAGCCTCCATGATTTTTTAGGTGAGCAGCAGGGGGAGCCCTTGATAACAAAGAAAATTACAAAAAATAATATTTATGCTTCTGATCATAAAGTTAATACACTCTTTTTGCAGAAAATCTGGAGAAATACGAAATAAAAATAATTTTAAAACCACTGATAATTCCACTATCCTGAGAACCACTATTAATATTTCATTTGTGCAAATACTTCCAGTCCTTTTTCTGTGTACTTATGTATGTATATACATATATAACCAAACACACGTTTTTTACAAAAAAAGAAGCTTTTGTACATGTGGCTTTACATCATATTTTCTCCACTTCATATTATTTTTTATGCTTTTTTCAAAGCCTTAAATATTTTCAAGAATGTGATTTTCAGTGCTTACAGTGTACTGTAATTAATTAAACCTATTTTTAGAATATTTCCCTGTTTTAAATAACATTGTGATAATCATCCTTGAACCTAAATCTTTATATTTCTCAAAAAAATATATTCTAAGGGTATATTCCTAGAAAAGGAATTATTAGGTCAAATATTATTTACAGTTTTAAGTCTTTGGATACATATTGCCACATTTACAACTGGAAAATGTGCAAAATCCTTATACTTCCCCCAGCACTGTATGATACTTTTTCCTGAACTTTTCTCCAAATATTATCTGTTTTAAAACATTTGCCAGTTAGATAGACAAAAATCAGTCTTCCTTTAATTGTTTTTAAATAAATAGTAAGCTTGAAATTTTTTCTGAGTTATTGCCTTATTTTTTTCTGCTTGTACGAATTGCCTTTTTGTGAACATTGACAATGTTTTTGTTTAGAATATTTATCTTCTAATTATTGATTTCTAGAAGCTCTTCATGTATTATGATTATCATGTTTATACCTTTGCCTTATATTTTGCCATTTTTCCAGGTTTTTCTTTGCTTTATGGTTTTTTTTTGTCATGAGTTTTGATGTATACAAGCTTTCAATTTTATACCAAAAAACTGACCTTTTCATAAATTCTTTCTTTACCTTTTTTCTTTCAAAGTGCTTCCACACAGTAGGAATTGATGAATATTTACCATAATTTCCTTTATTCCTTTGTGTTTTTAAAAATTTATTTAATGTTTCTGTATTTAATTCATCTAGAACTTATTCAGGGATACAGTATGGGTTCCCCTGGCCAGGGCAGAATATCATCTGATGGCAGCAACCCGTCTGGTGCTGGCAGCAGCTGAGGAGGGAGCGGATCGGGTGAATGGGGGTCAGGCCTTCCAGCGCAAAAAGGAAGGGAAGGTTGATTTTTAGTGGGAACAATGAGGAAAGTGGTTCTGAAATGTTTTTCACAGAAATAGAAACCAGTGAAACAGAAGCCGGTACTCTACTGCTTTAGAAAAAAGAAAGAGCTGGGCAACAGACAGACAAGAAATTGGCAGCTACCACCAACCTCGGAAACTTGTCATATTTAGTTTGTTCCCCTAAAGAAGTTCATACCTAAACCACCCAAGGATGGTAAGTGGTAACAAATAGTTCTGCAAGTTGGGCCCTCAGTCACAGCAGCAAACACTGCTGTATCTCACAACTGCCACGCAACTTGCAAAGTCACAACACACACACACACACACACACACACACACACACACACACACACACACACACACACACACACACACACACACACACACACACACACACACACACACACACACACACACACTCTCCCTCCTCCACCCAGGTCCCTGCCAACAAATCATCCCAGCTACTGGCAATAATCAGCTTCTAACCCGGCCTCCAGAACCTGGTAGAGATAATGCTTGATTTTACTGTAAAGCTGTCCTAATTCTCCAGGGATCTGTCCCAGAGAGGAGGATGCTTTATGAGAAGCAGAGCCTGCTTCTCCAGCCCCAGTGTGCGTGCCCAGAGCTGGGGAGCCAGTCCTACATCTACAGTAATTGCTGGGGTAATGGTGTGGTGCTGCACAGACTTCCTTACCAGCTGGAACTTTCTATTTGCCTGACCCTGTTATTACTGGCTCCTGCTTGATTTTAGGGACATTAACCTGCCCATATGTGTCTGCTAGTGCCTTGCTGGTGGGCTCCAGCTTAAAGGCTTCTTAGGAAAGGGGCTTTGTGAGTTTTCCTTCTACAAGTCTTTTTTTTTCTTCTTGCCTTTTTCTCTCCAGGTTCTTCTCTCTTCCTCCCCTCACTCCTTCCCTCCGCTGGAAGGAGGAGGAAGAGTTTATAAGCCAGCCAGTCATACCATCTGAGAGTATGTTGTAAGAGCCTGCTTCCAGGTTCCAGATTCACATCTCTGGAAACTGCCCAGACTATTCCGAAATTCTGGGCTGAGGGTCCAGTATCCTGCCTCCAGTTAAGCTATGCAAGTTGCCATGAATAAGTAGGCCAACCACCTAATCGTATCTGTGTCAGCATCCCAGGCCCAAGGGAATGGAGGAGGGAGGGGAGCATAGGGGACTTTCCCCTACTCACTGACAACGGGTCTTGCTCATTTCTTTAAGATAAAGCAACACTTCACTAAAATCATGAGGGTGGAACCCAAAGCCCAGCACATTTTAAGCATGCTTCTCACCTCTGTGTGGTTGGTGACCTTGTTGCCCTGTCTGTGGGCTCCGCCCCAGCCCGTGTTGGTAAGCATAACTAGTTCTAATGTCTTCATTGACCACTGTAAGTTGTCTACCACAAGAAGTGGATTCAAGTACAAAATACAGTGTGAGCAGCATGTGGGTGGTCTTCAGCCAGTTCGGGCAGCTGGTTGGACCACTTCATGGAGCCTTGCTGTAAGGAACTAGGAGAAGGTTTTATAAGATCTCCCACTGAAACTGCCATGTGACAGGAAAGTTGCTCTAAGAGGTTATTTCTTCTGCAGAAAGAGTTGGGGATATGGCTGAAACACATTTTGGCTTAGTATCAGATAGTCAGGTTTCAAGTCTAGCTCTTTTTGATGAGTTTTGCAGCCTTGGGTATCTCTGAGTTATAGGTTCCCGAAGGTCCTAACTGAATAATCACACCTTATAGAAACATGGTGAGGCTCATATCACAGGAGGCAATATGTGAGAAATTGTTTTGTAAACTGGAAAATCACACCAATAAAAGAGGCTATTGTTTGTTGTATTTGAGGCAGGATAACGAAGACACAGAGAGTAAGAGTCAGAAATGGCCCAGTCTGAGCAGCTGGGAGAATAACCCAGGCCTCTGTACCTCTTTCCAGTGTCTTCCTTCTGGAATGTGCTGCTGTAACAGGTAGTGTATCAGCTTGCTTTAGTGATGAAATGGCCAAGTCCACAATCAGCTGTGATAAAACCCAGTCCAAATTATTTGACTGAAGTCATTTCATTGCTAGCCTTCAGTTGCCTGGCTAGTCCCCAACTCACTGGAGAGAGACGACAGTGTTAAGACCATGGACCATCTGACCAATCTGCTGGTTATGAGTCCATCTCTGCGTCCCCCTAACTAGGTGGCTTTAAGCAAGTGACATGACCTATCTGTGCTTCAGTTTACTCACCTTTAGAATGGTGCTAAAAATACTACCTACCTCATACTGTTGTGAGAATAAAATGAATATGAAATATAAGGCAACTGGAATAATATCTGAGGCATAGTAAGCTACTTGTAGCTATTATTCTTTTCCAATAAAATAGGCCGCTTTTTTAAAAAAATGAAATGTGGGTTCTCAATTGTGGGAAGAGATGGATTTTTTTTTGGCATAATGGAGAATGGAGCTTCAAGAAATCCGATCCCTCTCGCCCCACACCAGTGTGAAGGGTCTGACATGCCAAGATAGGTTAGATGACAGGGTCCAGTGGCACCAAAATGGGGAGCATATGCATGTGGGTGCCTGGAGATGCAGAATGATGATGTCTCCTCTCCCTGATGGAGCCCAAGACTGGATAAAGACAGGTGTGGTGGAACCCAGGCTCCCCCATTGACTGCTGGGTGACTGTGGACACCTGGTGTATCTCTTTGTGCTTCACTTCCTAAACTTTGAAATGGAAGAACAATAGTTCCAGCCCCACAGGGTTGTTGCTTAGAGCAGTGCAGAATAGATACATGATACATTTCAGTTATTATTGTTATTACGATCCTATTGCCATCCCCCAACTTTGTGATTTGAAGTTTTGAGAAACTGTATACATTTCATTTTTCAGGTCAAAGTAGAAGAGCAAAAGTGCCAGATAAATGCAAGCAAATGTCATATTTTCTGTTAAACACAAGAAAATGAAATGCCACATAATCACAATCTAGCTGTTTGTTCACAGAGTGTGACAATATCTATAATTGTCCATTCATGTCATACTTTTTATGAATTACAGTGAGTTGAGTTTCCAAACATCTCCGTAACTGAAAGCCCAATCCCCTTTAGACCTTCCTCAGTTTTCTTTAATAACTGACCCAGCAGACATGGATGATGCTAGCCTTTGTTTTTAACATCGAGTATGGAGGACAAGGGGTTCCAAACAAATGTCTACTAATTCCAGTCACTCTGAAGTGTCACTTTCAGTTTTGCTATGGTTTGGCACATACACCTTCCTGTTTGGAATTGCTCATCAGAATATTTGAGCAAACTCGTAAATGGTAAGAACTGAAAATGCCAAGTGATTTTCAGTTTTTAAAAATATCTTCGTGGGGCCAGTGACCTTAGTCAGGTTGGCCATCAAGTTTTGGATTTGGTAATAAAAGTCATAAAGGGAGTCAACTGACAGTGCAGAAGGGATGAGACAGCATGATTTTTCTCTTCTAGCCTCTCGCAGAGCACAAGTTCTGGCATCAGCTCTGTCCCTGTAGACTGGTTTGGTTTCTGACATGCTGGGAGGGTCCCTGGAGAATGCTGGAAAGCAGACGAGGCTGCCGGTATCAGTAAAGTTAGCACAAGATTTAATAGCACTGGAACATACCTGCCCATGCTATTTCTCCAGCCTGATAATCCAGGGCAATTAAGGGAAAAAGCAGAGAGTCTGGTGGCTTTTAGAATTTTTAAAGTTTCATCTGGGCAAACACAGAAATGTGTATCAATGTTATCCAGATCTTACCACTGTTTGTTTTTCAGACCCCAAGATTAAACTAAAGACTGGCCTAGCACAGCAGATATTTTTGCCTTTGTCTGAGAGAAGACAAAACTTGAAAAAAAAGAAGGATCTTTGGAGAGACTGGGTTTTCCTGGAGTATCTGCTGAGGGTAGCCAAACACCAGGCAGACAGGATCCAACCCTGACACACTGAACACTGCCATCTCCTTCATAATGACATGCTCAGTTAAATGGGTTGAGTTTGCAAATGTTTTATGTCTTAGTAAGAAAACTATTCAAGCCCAGGAAATATGAGGGTTAAATGCCTAGCTTTCATAAACATACTATGATGGAGGAGAAAGAAGATTTTAGATATTCTGTGGAAAAATGCAGGGAAAAAAAAGTGCTGAATTAGCCCATTCCATTCCATTGGATTGTTCAGCAATTATGGTCATCCCCCATGCCCTAGAAAATTAAAATACATGATGAAACCCCAATCTAAGGCTATCAACTGCTATATGACTGCTATATTACTAAATAAATGACACATCCCATTATAAAAGCATTTAAAACTGCATGAAAAGAGGTTGTGCTGAACAGGGACTATAATTTTATCATTTGCTCCTTGACTCTACACTTAAATTTTAACCTGAAGCGAAATGTTGCAAAGTTAAATCAATTTTATTTGATCACATGGGGGAATTTACAATCTTTCACTTGGGGTATATGGAACCCTTGGCACAGTCTAGAACTTATTAAGACTCCTGTCCCACAGGAACAGTTAACTTTTTGATCCTAGCACACTCTCTCCTCCTAGAAGAGTTATTTAAAAGTTACACATCCCTTTTTTTTATTACCCAAGCCCAGCAGGCACAGACACAATTCCCCCTTCTATTCCCTCCACTCCCTTTCTTCTCTCTTTCTTTCTTTCTCTCTCTCTCTTTCTCTCCTTCCCAAAACTTTATGAAGCAGTTCCTTCAGCTCTAGTTTTCTTTTTCTACAATGAAAAATGTGGCTTCTGCCTATAAAACTTCTCCCCTACCCTTAGCAGTCCCAGTCGCCTGGGGCTGTTATTTGCATGATCTGTTAATTAACTGGAGTCACTTAGAGCCTTCAGTTATCTTTTAATCAAACATTAGCAGCAGTGTTTACTCTTGTGTAATCTTTGGTTGTTACTTAATTTAATGCCCATCAGCATTTTTTTCAAAAAAAACATGTTCAGCAAATCCTTGGCGCATGCTGTTTGGTTTCTTTCCTCTTCCCCTCTGCCACCTCGACCCAAATCAAGCCCCATTTAATCTGTGTAAAGGCTTTCTAATAATTTTAATGTGCTGGTGCGTTTGCTCTCTTAGGGAAATAAGCAATCAACTCAGAGGCCCTTGCTTTGTGTCCCCCATCCCACCTCACATCAGAGAGGGTGAGCTGTAAATTGTATAGTTTTTGTTTCTTATTGCTCTGGCAGTTATTTGTGAGTGATATAAGATGGGAAGCATCTTCAGACTCACATTTGGAAGATGATGGTGTGGCCCCTGAGAAAAACCCATTGAGAACTAACTTTGAAGGTCTGCCTGGTGGTGAGCTAAAAGCGAACACATCACATCATAATTCATACACAACTTTGGGTCTTTTGAACCCTCCTCCCCAGCTGCCACGACCTCTAAAATAAATAAATAGTGCCTGGCCATTCTACCGTGTTCTGGAGTGGCTTTGCTTTCTCCTTTCATAATGTGAAATCCATCTATGTCCTGCAGGAGAACTTCTCTAAGGCTATCATAAAGACAGAAGGAAATTCTGACTTCAAATGGAACAGGGAGGCTCAGCTTCAAAGGGCAAAGCACATTATTAAGGGAATAAGAATGGAGGGGAAAATTATGAAACTAATTTTAAAAGATGCAAAGAGCAGCTCCGCCTACCCTGCTTCTCTCCATTTCCGTTCACTCTGTACAAGAAGACATCCTCCTCAGTTCCAGGGTCTTCAGTTAATAGCATCATGCTCAGTAGGCTGGGTTTCAGTGCCAAGGAGACAAAAATGTCACCTTGAAAATTTCATGCCTTTTCAGGAGATGCAATCAAAAGAATGTGTGCACCTAAAGAGGAGAAAGAACTCTTGAGTCAGCAAGGTCTTAACTCGCAGTTCCATCCTTTTCCCCCAGACCGTAACCTTCAAATTTCATTGTGTCTCAGGTGTGCCTCTCTTTCCTGACGACTAAAAATCAGGATTCTCTTCTCTATACTGCAAGGGAAAATCCTACAGCTAAGAATCCTGAATGTGGCAGGATGTCCCTATTATGTCTCACAAACCGTGCTCTAAGAAGAGCAGTGGGGACACACAGGACCGGAAGAAGAAGAGAAGTAGAGACAACGGTGACTGAGGCTTCATCCAACTGCTGCAAATGCCAAAAGATGCATTTTTGCTCTCTCAGATAGGAAGGGAGTTCCTGGACTGAATCCATATAGAGTACATGGTGTACTTCTAGGAAAGCCTCAGTGAGGGGCTGTATTATGTGCTATTAACTCAAGCTGCAGCTGTCCTGGGGGGTCAGCAGATATGCCTGAGCTCATGTTACAAGTGCACACTGGTGGCCCACGGTAGGGGGCTGGGGTCAGTCCCTGGGAGTCAGTCCTGAGATGTGCAAAGCACCCCAGGAGACACATGCGTCCCTGTCACTAACCACCAGCTCCCCCTTCTCCCTCGTGCCCACCTCTGGGATGTCACCACCTAGGCTCCAAAGTGCAGCTGTTCTGCTACACAAATTATGAACAAGTTCTACATCTTTCCTGAACCATCTGGAACATGCTCAAAGCACAGGACTGCACTGACAAGGACATTCAGGCCTAAGAACTCACTCCCAGATGACAGCTTTTCTCAGCAAGGGAGTTTGCCCAGGGCCCTCCGGTGCCGATACAGCCCTGGTGATAAAGGGAGCTCTGCCATTGGCTCGCTGTGCTCCTCCTGTTCTTGTTCCCGATGCTGAGTGACCACCGTGGGCACTTGAGGTTTGTTCTTCCCTTTCTTTTCAACTCCCTCTTCAATATCCCTTAGCTGCCCATCCTCCACCCAACTTGCTCACTGAGCAGCTCTTATGGAACAGCACATGCCTTTAAAGCTCCTTAGAGGAGAGCACTTGACAAATATGACATTTAATTTGAGGTATCAGCCCAAATAATCAACATTAATAAATTCATTTATTTTCCGTTAAGTAGTTGTGTGTGTGTGTGTGTGACTGTGTCCCAGTCTCTCCCTCTCTTTCCTCAGCACATCCCTGCATGTGTTTTTCACTGTGCGATGTCCAGCTTTCTGGGCTCCTCCAATGGCAGGCTCTGTCCACTGGGGCCTTCCTAGAACCCTGCACTAGTCAATGAGAAACCAAACAAATCGCAGGCACTAAGCCATTTCCACCCGTTCACAAAGGGGAAGCTTTGGTGCATTCCCTGAAGGCCAGGCATGTGAGTTAAAGCTGCAGAAGGAAGCTGACTTGTAAACCTTCCTCCACAATCAGAGTTTACTCTGTTTATTCTGTCAACCCTGTTTATTCTTTCAACTCTGGTTTCTCAGCAGATCAGCTCATCACACTACACCCAGATTGTGGGGACACATAGAAAACATCCAAAAAGAACCAGAGAGAGCTCAATCCTGCTGATTCATTCACTAAGCCATTGTTAGCAAGCTGGTTTGGGGTTTCTCTTTTCCACAATATTTCAACACTTAGGGAATTAAAACTGCCAGCTGTTCTCATCTTCAAACAAAATATCCTGGATAATTGGGAATTTAAAGTCAGTTTCACTCTTAAAGTCCCCTTCCAAAACATGTCTAACCTTAATCAGTTAATGAAATAACTTGGAAAGCCAGAGCATGCAAAAGAGTCATGTACAATGTTAAGTACAGAGTCGAATATTCAGCACTTGGTAAACATGCACTGATGCAGACCTGGTTTCCTAAGATTTAAGATGTATAACCACATGACTCATAATTTCTGAAATATTATGGCACTGAGTATGAATTTACAAAAGGCTACAAATATCAAACTGGATATGGTGTAGCAGAGAGGCTGTAGAGTCAGACAGACCTGGACTCAAAATGAATTCCACGATTGTAGTGCAACCCAGAACAAATATGTTCTCACTAAACCTCAGTGTTGTCACCTCTGAAATAGGAATCATAAGAGTCATCCCTCAATTTAGTGAATCTGGCGGGGGGGGGGATTAAGATTAGGAAATACATTGTAAAACTGTTTCTGGCTCATAGTAAGCATTTAATAAATGAAAACTGCTGGACACTCTTGTCTTACAGAGAATGTCTTTAAAAACTGGAAACAATTTTAAAACTTAGGAAACAATGAAGACCCCTTTGGGGAAATATCTGACTCCTAAATCAGATAATGGAACATCTTGGAAACTCACACTACTTGAAACAGACTTGTTTAAATGCCAGGGACAGGGCTCATACCCAGCTGACACTCAATAAACATTTATTGACACTGACCATGGCTTCTTCAGGTTAAAAATAAAATGTCTGGAAGAATTACAGAATCGCTTGTGGTTATTCCTGAAATATTATGACATCAAAGTAAGAATTCAAAACACCACCACACACAGAAAAAGCTGGGTACAAGTTTTGCTTAAAAGACTAGAATAACCTGAAACTCAAGTATTGCTTGTAAAGCAGAGGTTCATAAAATTATAAAATCAGAATTAAGAAAGATTTCCTAGAAATGGACAGAGACTCATCAACTTCAGCAGAGAAATTTCTTCATCTGTCACCCATTGACTCCACAGGGTAAAGTCACTATGCCAGGGAGGTATCTGTGTATTCCCAGGGTGAGACCACCAACTCTTCCATTTTAGCCAAAGGGCTACCAAACTAGAATGGAACATTGGCTGATTGAATAATTTAGAGTCAAATTCAAACAGATACTCTCACACAGGAGAGCTCCCACACATAAATGGAGAAAATTGAGGAAGGCCATAGTTTAAAGTTTTTCTTTTTATCAAGGTAGAGTTTGCAATGTGACAATGATTAAGTTGTAGGGGAGGCTTTTAACAGAGTTCACTCTGCCCTTGTACTAACTAATTGAAATATATCATTTGTTTTTCTAATCTTCTTTTAATTTTAGTCTAGAAATTACCATTTCTCTTAGTATTCTTTCTCACAAGAGGCAAAAGAAGAAACAGGATTTCAGAATTCAGTGAGGCATTGATTAATTCATGCTGGTCTGTCTTCTAGGTACCGGATATTAAAAAGGAAGGCAACCAATATATTACCTCCATCCTTAAGAATAAATCCCTGATCTTTAGGGATACACATTTAAAATGGGCCACTTGCTCTTCACTAAATGTCAAATAAACGGATCTCTGGAACACTTAAAATTCCATGCTGCGTGGCTGTGGATGTGTGGTGCAATAACACACACACACACACACACACACACGCACGCATGCACCTAGGTAGAAAGGAAAAGGAATCAGCATGGGCTGATTGTGTCTCTGACCTGTTTTCCACAGTTATTTGCTCTTTGCCAATGCAGAGCAGAACCATTATAGTAAACCCTTTGCAAAAAAGAGGGGGCACATCTCCAAATTAGGGAAGCTTGGCTGCAGGTAGGTATGAGAATGCAGAGTTTATGGAAACTTCACCTTGTATATATTTATTCTTAATATCTTTGTTAAAACCTATGAGCTTAGCCAGCCCTCCTACTCTGACTTGGAAAACACACCTTGAGGCCCCGTTAGCTTCCTGACTCATATTGCATAGTTGAGTTGTGATATAGACAGAAGCCTGGTAGTTCTCTGCACAAGAGCAACATGTAGGCTTACTTTGTCCTTAGCAGAAACTAATAAAAAAATAAAAAAAATAAAAAAATAAAAAATAAAATAAAATAAAACACTTGGACAAATAGGATAAATTTATTGTTGTATTGTTGGTCAGCTTCCTTAAAAAGGAAAAAGAAAGAAAAGTCAGTCTATAATTATATTCAGTGGGAAGCCATTTGCTACTTTATACTAGTATAGGTCTCTTGCTTACTGTTCAGACACAGTCAGGCTCCTCTATAGTTTGGCAACAAAAACTTCACTAAAATGAAGAAATGTGGTCATTTACACTGGCTTCTCTGGCAGGAAAGAAATTCAAATTAAATTTTTTTAGTTACAAATACGGCTCACATATGCATATAACATAAGCATGTTGCAAAGATTCATTTAATATCACTGATATATATATATCAGTGGAGAATGAATGTTTGAATAAGATTGCTAGATAAGATAGAATACTGGTTAATGTCACACACAGCAATAAAAGTACAACCTATAGGATCATCTTTTCTACTGGATATAAATCACATGCATCACTACTGGACAAAATCTATGAATTCACATTTCATAGGGTCTGAGCATTAATCAACAGCAAACAGTATGTCAAATATGGTGCATTTCCTTAGAGAATCAGATAATCCTTACATGGACCTGTTGGAAAATTCTCCAGTAAAATAGTGAAAGAACATGCAGCCTTATTTCAAGTTGAAACTTTGTCTTAACATCTGTAAAGTGCTTTTTGGGGAAAGATGTTTCATATAGGAGGACAAATTAAGGCTTTGGGACAGAATGTTGTATAAATACGAATAGAACAGCATTGCCACTCAAACTATGTTGAATCCTAAGAAATACAGATTGGAGGTAGAAGCAACCCAAGCGTTTATTGAAGTATGAATGGATAAACAAAATTTGGTATATACACACAATGGAATATTATGCAGCTTAAAAAGGAAGGAAATTCTGACACAAGCTACAACATGGATGAACCTTGAGAACATTATACTTCATGAAATAAGGCAGTCACAAAAAGACAAATACTATATGATTCCACCTATATGAGTTATCGAGAATAATCAAATTCATAGCAACAGAAAGTAGAATGGTTTCCAGGGGCTGGGGATAAGGGAGAATGGGGAGTTGTTGTTTATTAGGTATAGAGTTTCAGTTCTGGAAGATGGAAAAGTTCTCGAGATTGGTTACACAACAATGCAAATGTACTTAACACTACTGCACTGTACACTTAGAAATGGTTGAGATGGTAAATTTCATGTTATGCATTTTTTAACACAATGAAAAATAATTTTAAAAAATTCCAGAGTTGGTATCACCAATCCAGATACATGTTATAAAGCAAGGGAATGACTCCCACCAGAGTGAGACCAAAATTTGGAGTGTAGGGGACCATCTGAAGTGCTAGATTGACACAACCCACAATATGACACAAATGAAATAATTGCAAAGATGCCAACCTAGCTATTGTGGACTTTAGCCCACATCACGGAAATGATCAAGCAATGTAGCAGAGTTGGCTGCCTGAGCAGCACAGCATCCTGTTGTACAGGGTAAAGCCAGTAGGAGCTCAAGATGAGTTAAAATGGCCATACTCCAATATAAAGCCCCACAGCTGCAAAGGACTGTCTGTCCTTCTTTTTTTAAATTTCATTTCTTTTTTCATATTTCATAAAAATGTATTCAAAGTCGGTCATGGACCTTAATTTAAAATGCAAAACTATGAAACTTCTGCAAGATAACATAAGAGAAAATCTAGGTGATTTGGGGTTTGGCAATGAGGTTTTTTTTTTTTTTTGTATTTTTAAATTTTCGTATCTCTTTTTTCAGCTTTATTGAGATGTAATAGACAAATAAAAATTGTGTATATTTAAGGTATTTTGATACATGTATACATTGTAAAATAATCACCACAACACAGCTAATTAACATATCCATCGCTTCACACAGTTACCATTTTGTTTTATGTTTCTTTCTTTCTTTTTTTTTTTTTTTTGTGGTCAGAACACTTAAGTTCTACCCTCTTAGAAAATTTCAAGTAACAATATAGTATTGCTAACTATCGTCATCATTCTGTATATTAGATTTCCAGAACTTACTCATCTTGCATAACTGAAACTTTTGACTAAATACTCAGAGAACTCCCCCCAACCACCACCACTTTTAATTCTCCTTACCCCTATTTAAGAGTTAAATGAGAAAAAGTTAAGCTAATATTCACTAAATGTTGGGAAATAGCTTTCTGATGATCACGTTTGAATCTTTTCTCAGTTGCCCTCAGACTTCTGTCCTGTGTCAGGCTCTAGAAAAACTAGGCCTCTTGCAGAAGGTGCAAAGACTCTTCTTATTGTCCAAGGGCAAATCTCTCACTCTCACCTGATATGACTTCATCATAAATTGTCTACACCCTTCGGCAGAATGTGAGAGCTCTCATGTGAGAAGCTTTGCCACATATGTACAAAATATTTTTATTCCCTCATAAACTTGATTAATCTGCTCCACAGAGCAAACACATCTTTACTTTCTTTCTTTTCCTTAACCAATAGAAACTTTCCTTAATTTTTATGGTGAATTGACATGATGCCAAGGAATGCTGATTAAGATGAAATATTAAGCCCAATTGCATTTTAAAATCCACATCCTTTATGGAGTCAGAGGAAAACCACGTCTGCCTCCATTCGGCAGTGTCCTTCAATGCGTTATATAATGCCCACGGTCAGAGTATTTTACCATCTGGTCATTAATTTTTCAGCATTATAAAAATTGAGAAAATTCATTCATTTGCAAAAACATTTAACTGAGCCTAACACTCAACCCTACACTAAAAACAAAAACAAACAATGTCTAGAAACATGTTCTGTTCCATTATACCTTTCATTGTTAAAATGAGCACTTATTTGGAACAAACTGCTGTCGAAATTCAAATGCTCCTTAGAGCCAAAAGAATTCATTCTCTCTGACTTAGGAGCCCCCTCTTGGTATGATTTATTTCACAGCAAACTAATTCAGTGAGGATTATGGAGGTTGTAAATTGAGGTATCCCCTCCAAAACCCAAACAAATCTCATGTACAAAAACAATGACAACAGGGCTTCCCTGGTGGCGCAGTGGTTGAGAGTCCGCCTGCCGATGCAGGGGACACGGGTTCGTGCCCCGATCCCGGAAGATCCCACATGCCGCGGAGCGACTGGGCCCGCGAGCCATGGCCGCGGAGCCTGTGTGTCCGGAGCCTGTGCTCCGCAACGGGAGAGGCCACAGCAGTGAGAGGCCCGCGTACAGCAAAAAAAAAAAAAAAAAAAAACAATGACAACAGGTAGAGAGAGGCATGTAGCTTACTAAGGCTGCCTATATGCAGTCTTTTGTTTTGTTTTGTTTAGCATGTTTTTCTTTTTCTCTTTTTTTTTTTTCATAAAGATTGGCTTTGTAGCAGCAGGTGTAACCCAACTCAACCCACTCTAAATTTCGAGTCTTTCTAGTTCAGACTGACTCCTTACATGGAAAGACTCCAGATGGTCAGCCAAGAAAATAAGTATGGTAAGCTCAGAGAAATTTATAAAATGTTTAAATAGCTAACTAACAAGTTAACTCTTGGAGGAAGCAGGTAGAATTAAACGGAAAACTTAATTTTGAGGGAGAAAAAAATAATAAAAGAATGACAGAAAGAAAGCAAGCGAAATGAAAGGGAAGGGAGAGGAGATGAGAGCCAGGAGAAAGAAAGGAGGCTGCCCTTTAAAGCAGATGCAGTCTGAAAATGTAGGTGCTGTAAAATATTTACTTGTCCTAAGTGCTTTCTCCTCTCCTGCTGGTCTGTGCCAACTCACAGAGTTTTACAAACGCTTCCATTTTTTATGGTCTTTTAGGTGCAAATACTCATCAACTCAAAGGTGAACTGCAACTATTTCACAGAAAATAAACTCAGAGTATTTTTATGTGATCCTTGATCCAAGAGAGCAAGGGAAGACAAAAGAGTTCAGCACACTACCATTTTTAAGTTTTGATCCCAGCCAAAACTCAAACCAAATCTGAGTCTTAGGCTACCTCAGCCCCCTTTCACTTTCCTCCCCACCAGAGCATAATCACTGACACCTCGAAGAGTCACAAGTTGGCACAGCTTTGCTGGTTGTCTAATAGTCTTGACACTGACCAGCATCTCATCCAGGGAACCCAAGGGTCAGTGTAAGGATTTTACTTCAACCTTATTTTTGACCTCTGGGCATTGCAACTACGAAGAAAGGGTTCAAAACCATGCAATGTACTGGGGCGTAAAAATGGCCTATATCCCTATGGAACACCTGAAAATAACCCCCAGTTCAGCTTGTTGGAATAAAGCAAATGTTTATAGTAGCCCAAAGTGAAACTTAAATGTTTAACCAGCCCAGCTGCCTGTGAAGCCGGTGTTGGGGATGGGGGAGGAAGTGGTGGTTTCTCTTTGGAGTTTGGCTGCTGCAAGGCCAGGAGTGGCCAAGTTCAGGGGGAAGCTGCCTCCCCAACCCTTGCAGCCTCCTCTAGAATGGCTGAGACAAGCAGGGGTGTCCTCTTGCTTATTTCTTGAATGCAGAAAAGAAGGAGGAAAACAAGAAACACACAAGGATGAGTTGGAAATTTTAAGGCTCTGGATTCAAATATTTTTGTGGCAACTCAACTGTGAAACAACAACAACAACCACCACCATACTGCCCACAGCAGGAGGAACTGTGTTGGACACAAAACAAAACCAGGGGAGCCGAAGGTGGATTTTTAAATTTCTGATTTGATAAAAAAAAAAAAAAAGAAAGAAATGGAGTCCAAGAAATAAAAGAGAAAAGATGACCAGGTGGTACGAGTTCTCCCATGGGTTATTACATTTTATGCCTTCAGTAATGAACTACCTGTGGACCCAGAAAGTACCCTGTAATGTCCCTTGTGCTCTTATAAGCAAGCTACAGTAAAGTAGCTTTTGTCAAACCCTGTGGTTTATCCTGAGTATCAGAAAAGACCTCCTCCCCCATCCTCTTTTTCAGCCGAAGACTGACTTCCTATGTCACTAAGGATACAGAAGACAAACTTCCATAAATACCCATCTCTCTGCTTCCAGACCATTACTTCCCTCCTGTTACTCTGTATGAATAATCCACACCACCATGGAGAAGATTCCTCTTAACCCACTTCACCACCCCCACCAATGACCCCTACCCCTGGGATGCATGCTTTTATCTAGATCCTTCTCACATTGAATCAAGGCTGGCATGTGTGTCCAACAGAATGTAGCAAAAATAATGCTGTACAGTATCCAAAGTTAGCCTTAAGGAGCTTTGAAGATTTCACTTTGGTCACTGGGAACACATGCTCTGGGGGAAACCAGCTGCCATGTAAGAAGTCAAGATACCCTGACACCTTCCTGCTATGAGACATCCCAAGGTACGTACATGGAGAGGACATGGAAAAGCAAAGAAATGCTCAGCTAGTCTCAAGTTGTTCCAGTCATCCTTTCTGAGGAACCAAAGCTGTGCAAATAAAGAAATCATCTTAGATATTCAACTCAGTCTAGCCTTGGATTCCAGTCCCAGCCACCATCTGAATGCAACCCCCTGAGTAATTTCAAATGAGAACTACACGGCCAAGCTCAGGCAAACCACAGAACTGTGAGGGGCAAAATAGTTGTTTCAAGTTACTAAGTTTTGGAGTGGATGGTTTTGTAGCCATAGATAATCACAAAGGAAACTGGTACCTGGAACTATAGTGCTACCATAACAAAATCCAAAAAGTGACATATTGGCTTTGAATCAGGCAACAGGCAGAGGCCAGAAGGCCATGAGACTCTTTAATGAAAGTTGAAAAGACAATGAGGAGAATGTTATTGGAGGCTGAAAGAAAGAGGACTAGTGCTACGTAGTGGTGAAAAGTTTGGCAATATGTCAGCCATGATAACATGGAAAATAGATAATATTCCTAATGAATTGGTGAATTTGGCTAGAGAATACCAGGCAGAACACTGAAAGTGCCAAATAGTTTCTTTTAGTAACATATGATAATGTACGGATAAAAAGAGATGAGTTAGGAACAGAACTGCTCCGTTTTTTAATAGAATTTAAGGAAACTATAGAGGGCCTAAGATAATATGTCTATTCAGCAAAAGGGTCTCAAAGTAATATATGGCCTCAGGATAAAGATAAAAAAAAAAGATGTAGCTGTGAGCAATTTGTGAAATGTAACACATACATGAAACAATACTACACATACATGTTATACACACAATAGGTTTTAATTTTATTTAATCTCTTAAGAGATTTATGAATGCTGCTTTTGTCCAATGAAATGAGCCCCAATAAGATTCATAGGCAATGTACAAAATTAAGAGAACAGTGTTTAGAGAAACATCACTGGCTTGGACTGAAAGGAACAAAGAGAGTTCAAAATAAAAAGGGCTCTCAGGGCCCCAACATTCTACACATAGGAAGCAGAATGAAATAGCCACTCAGTTGCAAAGAAAGATAATTTCTTATGGATAGGTAAAAATGACTCAAAAACCAGAGATAAGAGCCATACAGAAATGTTTTCAGGTAGCAAGACTAAGCCCTAATATAGCAACTGGCATTATGTGCCTGCCTGAGATCCAGAATTGCTATGGAATAGTAACTGCTATATGCCTACAGTTCTCTTTTTTTTTTGTATTATCCTACATCTTTTGTTATTGTATCTTTTTTCTTTTTAACATTTTTATTGGAGTATATTTGCTTTACAATGGTGTGTTAGTTTCTGCTTTATAACAAAGTGAATCAGCTATATATATACATACATCCCCATATCTCCTCCCTCTTGCATGTCCCTCCCACCCTCCCTATCCCACCTCTCTAGGCGGTCACAAAGCACTGAGCTGATCTCCCTGTGCTCTGTGGCTGCTTCCCACCAGCTATCTATCTTACATTTGGTAGTGTGTATATGTCCATGGCACTCTCTCACTTCGTCCCAGCTTATCCTCCCCCTGCCATGTCCTCAAGTCCATTCTCTACAACTGCATCTTTATTTCTGTCCTGCCCCTAGGTTCTTCTGAACCTTTTTTCCCCCTTAGATTCCATATATGTGTGTTAGCACACAGTATTTGTTTCTTTCTTACTGACTTCCTTCACTCGGTTATGACAGACTCTAGGTCCGTCCACCTCACTACAAATAACTCAATTTCGCTTCCTTTTATGGCTGAGTAATATTCCATTGTATATATGTTCCACAACTTCTTTATCCATTCATCTGCTGATGGACACTAAGGTTGCTTCCATGTCCTGGCTATTGTAAATAGTGCTGCAATGAACATTGTGGTACATGACTCTTTTTGAATTACAGTTTTCTCAGGGTATATGCCCAGTAGTGGGATTGCTGGGTTGTATGGTAGTTCTATTTTTAGTTTTTTAAGGAACCTCCATACTGTTCTCCATAGTGGCTGTATCAATTTACATTCCCAGCAGCAGTGCAAGAGGGTTCCCTTTTCTCCACTCCCTCTCCAGCATTTATTGTTTGTAGATTTTTTGATGATGGCCATTCTGACAGGTGTGAGGTGATACCTCATTGTACTTATGATTTGCATTTCTATAATGATTAGTGATGTTGAGCATCCTTCCATGTGTTTGTTGGCAATCTGTATATCTTCTTTGGAGAAATGTCTATTTAGGTCTTCTGCTCATTTTTGGATTGGGTTGTTTGTTTTTTTTGATAATGAGCTATATGAGCTGCTTGTATATTTTGGAGATTAATCCTTTGTCAGTTGATTCATTTGCAAATATTTTCTCCCATTAAGAGGGTTGTATTTTCATCTTGTTTACGGTTTCCTTTGCTGCTGTGCAAAAGCTTTTCAATTTCATTAGGTCCCATCTGTTTATTTTTGTTTTTATTTCCATTCTCTAGGAGGTGGGTCAAAAAGCATCTTGCTGTGATTTATGTCATAGAGTGTTCTCCTCTGTTTTCCTCTAAGGGTTTTACAGTGTCTGGTCTCACATTTAGGTCTTTAATCCATTTCGAGTTTATTTTTGTGTATGGTGTCAGGGAGTTGTTCTACTTTCATTCTTTTCCATGTAGCTGTCCAGTTTTCCGAGCACCACTTATTGAAGAGGCTGTCTTTTCTCCATTGTATACTCTAGCTTCCTATATCAAAAATAAGGTGACCATATGTACGTGGGTTTATCTCTGGGCTTTCTATCCTGTCCCATTGATCTATATTTCTTTTTTTGTTCCATTACCATACTGTCTTCATTACTGTAGCTTTGCAGTACAGTCTGAACTCTGGGAGCCTGATTCCTCCAACTCCGTTTTTCTTTCTCAAGATCGCTTTGGCTATTCGGGGTACTTTGTGTTTCCATACAAATTGTGAAATTTTTTTGCTCTAGTCTCCCCTCTGTCCCCAGGACCCTTGTGCATGCTGTTCCAGTTACCAGTTGTATGTGTCTTTCTATACACCTCTCCCCATCCCTCACCAGCTCACCTAATTCAGAAATCATCTCACTCAGGGAAGACTTCCCAGAACCCCCAAATCAGTAAACTCTCTTTCAGCCTAATTATCTCTGAAATACGCTTATCTTTGCAATTATTTGATTAGTAGCTATGTCTCTCCACCAGACAATAAACTCCATTAGAAAAGAAAAAAATCCAGTATTATCCCCTGAAGGTCAGACAATCGCAGGCAAAGGCACTGAATATCTTTCTGATGAATGAAAAAATGAGGGAATTAAGACTGGCACAGGGCTTCCCTGGTGACGCACTGGTTGGGAGTCTGCCTGCTGGTGCAGAGGATGTGGGTTCATGCCCCGGTCCGGAAGGATCCCACATGCCACAGGGCGGCTGGGCCCGTGAGCCATGGCCGCTGAGCCTGCGCGTCCGGAGCCTGTGCTCCGCAACGGGAGAGGCCGCAACAGTGAGAGGCCCACGTACCGCAAAAATAAATAAATAAATAACAAATTTAAAAAAGACTGGCACAGAAGTACCCCTTATCCACCCAGCTCCCATAATCTTAACTAGAGTCTCTATTTGTGAAGAAGACAAATCTCAGTTTTCTAAGGAAGAAGTTGTCATAGCCACATCACTGGTGTTCAGTTTCTAAAAAAACTAGATTACATGCTAAAGGAAGAAGCAGGGCTAGAGATGTAGTGCTGCCCTTGTTCATCCTCTGACCATCTTGCTAATCCACCAAAGGAGGCAACTCACCACAAGGCAAGGTAGTCATCTCCATTTCTGGTTTTTTTTGGCATGTTTGTTGAATGACATTTCGATTACAGCCCTCTTGCCCCTGATTGCAGGCGTCATTTGAGCCCAAGAGAACTCAGTCTTAATCCTGTCCAGAAAACACAATATCATAGCCCGGTTTGGTGGCTGAATATACCAGATGGGTACACATGGCCAAGACACTGCAGGGTTATGAACTCTATGGGGCCTATATGCTTGCTGAAGAAAACTCTGAGATTTAAGCTTTTGGACAAGATGTCCATAAGAGTTGAGTTTTTAGATATACTTTTATGGGATCTTATTTGCAAGCTGCTTCTTCACCATTGGCATAGAATCAACCATTCTGGGAAGAACTTCTACAGGAAGGACATGTGCTTCTCATTTTCAAGTAGACTCCTTAGATTACCTTGGGTTGAGCCAATCATTAGGTACCTAAAGAATTTTAGAACATTAAATTTAACGGCTGCAAATAGCAACAACAAAAATAGTAACAATACTCATTATGAATTTTCTCCTAGATGCTGGTACTTCACATGATCTTTACAGCAATCCTATGAGATAGGAAACACCTTAACCATTTTATATATGAGGAAATTGAAACTTGGGAAGGTTTTTTGCCCAAGGTTCCTCAGCTTGTAGGTGAGAAAGCCAGATTTCAAGCCCAGATTTGTCTGAATCAATAACTCTCGAGTTTTCTAGAGATGACACCGTGAAGATACCTGAAGTAATGCAGAGACTATGACTTCCAGCAGGTGCTGTATTTCTCCATTGTTCAATCATCTACCTCTCGCATTCTTACTTCAGATCCTCAGGCCTTTCCCTCTCTCATCCCAAATCCACTGTCACTTGACTGAAGAAACACAAAGTATAATAAGATATCCTAGATAGATGATGATCTGCCTGGGTTTCCTAAAGGAAGAATTCCCTGAACTTCACCCTTATCCACACTGAGCTAAAAGGCCCTCTGTTGGGTTTCAAAGCACCTAGAGTTTACTCTTATCATGACACACACTAGGTTGTAATATTTACCAGTTTGTGGTTCTCTGCCCCAGAGCTTCTGAATGGGATGAGTAAAGTTGTAGTCACATTTGCATCTCAAGCCTTCAGCACTGTGTCTGGCATACAGGTGGTGTTCAAATATGTTTTTTGGACTAAACTGCATCAGGATACTTCCTTACTTCTCCCCAGATCTTTAAGAATAAACACCATATATTTTAAAGTAAAAAATTAAAAATTGAAAAATACGTTGAAAAAGGTCTGCAGGGATGCAGTTCCTGCCTAAGACAGGCTTAATGAGAACAACAGAGAATGTACTCCTGACTCCACATCACCAGGATAACAAGCATCAAGTAGCAAGCAACACTGCAGGAGTGCTGGAAGAATTATATGTGTGGAAAGAGACTCTGTGTGAAGCATAGTGCAAAGGGAAAGACCAAAAGCTGAGAATGGACATGGAGAAAAAACCTTCTGGCAAACCAGTCTCCACACTAAACACCAAGTATCCCTAGAGGAATCTTAAGTCTATAGTTCATTATGGGTAATCATAGCAACAATAAGATTCCCCAATCTCAGCTCAATTCATAACTAGAGTGACTCAGTAATCCACATTAAATCCTAGCAGAGAGAAGTGTATTTATTTCTGCACACAAAACACATACTTTAGTGTCTACTGTCCTACAGAAGGTGTCCAGCTTTCAACAGAATATTACAAAGCATACAAAAATAAAGCAAGGGAAAAGCAACACACTGTCAAGAGTCAATCAACAGAACCAGACTCAGATAGGACACACATGTTGAAACCGTAAGTTAGGAATTTTAAAATAACTGTAATTAATATGTTAAATGCTCTAAGGGAAAGGGAGACAGCATGCAGAATCAGACAAGTAATTTCAGCAGCTAGATGGCAACTACAAAGGAGATTCAAGTAGAAATGCTAGAAATAAAAGACACAGTTAGAGAGACGAAGGATGCCACTGAGCGGTTCATCAGTAGATTTGACACAGTCAAGGAAAGAATCAGTAAACCTGAATATAGTTCAATGTAAATTAACCAAATAGAAAGACAAGAGAAAAGAAGAGTGAAAAAAGCAGAATGGAATATCCAAAGGATGTAGGACAATGACAAATATCTATGAAATGCTTAATTCGAATCCTGCAAGAATAGAGAAGGAATATGGCAGAAGAAACTTTTTTTTTTTTTTTTTTTTTGCGGTACACGGGCCTCTCACTGTTGTGGCCTCTCCTGTTGCGGAGCACAGGCTCCGGACGCGCAGGCCCAGCGGCCATGGCCCACGGGCCCAGCCGCCCCACGGCATGTGGAATCTTCCCGGACCGGGGCATGAACCCGTGTCCCCTGCATTGGCAGGCGGACTCTCAACCACTGCGCCACCAGGGAAGCCCAGAAGAAACAAGATATAACGACCAAAAATTTTCCAAAATGAATGATACAATATCAAACTGCAGATCCAAGAAACACAAAGAACATCAAGGAGGATACACACAATTACAAAACAAACAAACTCTAGACATATCCTACTCAAACTACTAAAAAACAAAGAAAGGAGAAGAAAATTTTGAAGGCAGACAAAAATAAAAGATGCATTAGTACTGATATAAATAAATGACTGAATAAATAAGTCACCAAGGGAAAAGAGACAAATCTCCCTTGCAGAAGAATTCCAAATAAAATATGCAGATACTCCACTCTCAAGGAGGTGGAGCATAACTCCCCACTCCTTAAGCCTGAGCTGTGCACACTCACTTGCTTCTAAAGAGGACAGAAAGAGGGACTTCCCTGGTGGCGCAGTGGTTAAGAATCTGCCTGCCAATGAAGGGGACATGGGTTCGAGCCCTGGTCTGGGAAGAACCTACATGCCACAGGTTCACCACAACTACTAATCCCGTGCACCACAACTACTAAGCCTGCGCTCTAGAGCCTGCAAGCCACAACTTCTGAGCCTGTGTCCCACAACCACGCAAGCCCGTGCGCCTAGAGCCATGCTCTGCAACTAGAGAAGCCACCGCGATGAGAAGCCTGCGCACCACAACAAAGAGTAGAGCCTGCTTGCCACAACTAGAGAAAGCCCATGTGCAACAACGAAGACCCAACGCAGCCATAAATTAATTAATTAATTAATTAAAATTAAAAAAAATAATAAACATGAGAAAACTGTCAGACAGATCCAAATTGAGGAAATACTAAAAACACCTCACCCAACAACAGAACACATATTCTTTTCAAGTGCACTTGTGATATTCACTAAGATAGATCATATTCTATTCCATAAAACAAACTTTACCAAATTTTTAAAAAAATAAATCATACTAAGAGTGTGACCATACTGAAGTTAAGTTAGAAATCAGTAACAGAAAGTATCTGAAAATCCCCAATATTTGGAAATTAAGTCACTTCTAAATAATGCAAGAGTCAAAGAGGAAGTCTCAAGGTCAATTTTAAAATATTTTGAACCGAATGAAAATTAAAAACTGGAGTATAAAAATTTATGGGATGCACCTAAAGCAGTGCTTAGAGGTAAATGTTAACGTTAAATCCTTATATAAACATAGTCACAAATATTAGTAAATTTAAGGTAGCAATATATAAAGATACATTTTAAAAGATCCTACATGTAGGATTTATTCCAGAAATGCAAGGCTGGTTCAGTACTCAAATATCAATCCATATAATTCACCATATTATAAAGTAGAGAAGAAAATAATATGATCCTCTTAATGGTGACACAAAGTGCGTTTTACACATTTCAACAACCATTTACCATTGAAACTCAGCAAACTGGGAACAGAAGAGAACTTCCTTAACCTGATTGAGGGCATCTACAAAAATTCTACAGATAACATACTTAACAGTAAAAGACTGAGTACTTTTCTCAAATGGTCAAGAACAAGGCAAGAAGGTCCTCTCTCACTACTCATATTCAACATCACACTGTAAATTCCAGCTGATGCAATAAGGAAAGAAAAAGAAATAAAAGAAAGGCATATGGGTTGGAAAGGAAGAAGTGAAGATTCCTCTATTTATAGATCAAATGTTTTTCTAAGGAGATACATGGGATCTACACACACACACACATGCAAAATGCTCCTAGAACTAATAAGTGAGTTTAGTAAGGTCATAGGCTAAAAAGTCAATGCAAAAAATCAACTGTATTTCTATATAGCAGCAATATAGAAATACAATTGTTAGTGGAATTCAAAATATATAATCTGTGCCATTTACAGCACCAAAAAAATGCTTAGTTATAAACAACAAAATACATATAGAATATATATGCTATAAAATTTATAACACTGATAAAAAAAGTAAAGTCTGAGATAAGTAGAGATATATCAAATTCATAATTGAAAGATTCAATATAGTTAAGATGTCAATTCTCCCCAAATTGATCTATAGATTCCATGCAAATGCAGATCAGTATCTCAACAGAAATTTTTTTAATAAATATCAAACAGAGTAGCCAAAACAATTTTGGGATTAAAAAAAAAGAACAAAGTTGGAGGACTCACACTACCTGTTCTCTAGATTTATTATAAAGCTGCAGTAAAAAGAACACATGTTCCGTGTGTGGATAGGCACACAGATCAATGAAACAGAATAGATTCCAGAAAAAACATATGCAAATATAGCCAACTGATTTTCGACAAATTTGCAAAGGTGATTCCAAGGATAAAGAATAGTCTTTTTAACAAATTGCATTAGAATATGTATACACAAAAAAGAAACTCAAACCATACATTGCCCTCTATGCAAAAAATAACTCAAAGTTGATCACAAGCCTAATGTAAAACATAAAACTAGAAAACTCCTAGAAGAAAACAGGATAAATCAATGTGGCCTTGTGTTAACCAATGAATTCTTAGATATAATATCAAAAGACAATCTATAAAAGAAAATATTTATTGTATTGTGCTTTATCAAAATTAAGGACTTTTGTTCTGTAAAAGATACCATAAGGAAATCAAAAGACAAGTCAAATATTGAGAGAAAATATTTACAGTTAGCATATCTGACAAATGATTGTATCTAGAACATATAAAGAACATTCAATGCTTAACAATGAGAAAATAACTCAGTTTAAAAACACATAAAAGATTTGAACAGACACTTCACCAATAAAACAAACAGATGGCAGATAAGCACATGAAAAGATGCTCAACATCATTAATCATTAGGGAAATGCAAATTAGAATCACAATGAGCTATTACTACTTACCTACCACAATGATTTAAATTAAAGAAACAAACTGACAATGCCAAGAGTTGGTAAGGATGCAGAGCATCTGGAACTCTCATACTTTGCCAATGAGAACAAACTGTTATAGCCTCTTTGGAAAACAATTTAGCCATTTTTTGTAAAGTTAAACCTATATTTACTATATATGACCCAGGAATCTCACTCCCAGGATTCTGCCTAAGAGAGGTAAAAACCTGTGTCTACACAGAAAGCCTGTATGCAAACGTTTATAGCTGCTTAATTCATAATCACGGAAAACTGGAAACAGCACAAATGTCCTACAGGTGAATAAACTATGGTGCATCCATACAATGGGATACTACTCAAAAATAAAAAGGAATAATCCAGTGATACATGAACATCATGGATGAATCTCAAATGAATTTTGCTAAGTGACAGAAGTCAGATCCAAAAGACCACATACTATAGACTCCCTTTATGTGATGTTCAGGAAAAGGCAAAACTTTAAGATGGAGAAAGGTCAGTGGTTGCCAGGGATTGGAGGTGAAGACGAAAACTGACTACAGAGACATTTTCTGAAGTGATGGAATACTCTGTTGATTATGGTGGTAGATACACAACTCTATGCTTTTGTCAAAACTGTACACCACAAAGACTGAATTTTATAGTATGCAAATTTTAAAGTAAAACAAGAATAAAAAGTCTTTCATTCATAGAAGATAGAATTGAAGAAAAACTGTCCATCCTCTATAAACCTGGTCACCTATAGAAGCAATTCTGCCTCCAAGAAAAATCATTGCCCTACCAAGTCATCCAAGGCCACCAGGGCCTCAGGCAAGCCATTTAGCTCTGCCCTTCACAAAGCATTTTGGGGGGAAAAGTGCATTTTAAAAGAGAATAATCAAATCAGATATATCCTAACACCCCCTCACCATGTACTAGGGCCCTGATAACAGACCAGCACTGCAGAATATTTGAGTAAATGTAACTCTTTTCCTCTTCAACAAACCGAGGGCAGGAAAGCCTATAAATATGCTATTTCAGCTGTTTTAAGCAGCTTATCGTGATTTTCTGAGAGTCTGGCCTCAAGACTCTGGAACCCTTCTTAATAACATTTAATGCTACCATTATGTAATTGAATCCATTTTGTCAGTGTAGTGGGAATATCATTAAACTGTAATTCATTTCACTGTCTTCTAGCTTTCAGACCCTCAAGTCCCAGAGTCCAGAACACCAAGAACTTGAAGCAGGGAGTGATTCTAATCCTTTCCCCTCCCACCCCCCTCCTGGGGCAGGATAAGTTTTTCCACACTACAGTGTTATCCATTTCATTATCACCAAGACTGAGATGCTTCAGGTTCGCAGAGAGATCTGCAGGCCTCCTCCTCATCTGTCAGTGCCTTAAGCTCCCTGATACTGAGTGACACCCCTTGATTCGCTGAGTCTCACTCTGGGCCCAGAGCATTTTTGGAAATACAATCATATCAGGAGATGGTACTTTTTACATCGGTTGCCCCCTCGACATCAAGTACCTGGCACCTCGCCACCTAACACACAAGTAGCCACATTATTATTGAAACCACATGTTCATTAGCAAGGTTGGCACCAACTCAGCCCCCACTGTCCGAAGTTAATGTTATATTCCATTAGAGTCCAGACAAGGGGACAGTGTAGGATACAGTTTGGGCATGAGAACAAACAGTCTGGTTTGACGAAATCTGAGTCTTCAACTGTTAGAAATACGATCTGGTTTCTATCTCGATGTATGTCTGCACTGATGTTTCAGAGAGGAACATGTTTTGAAAGAAAATACCATTCTTTCAGTGTTATCTTTGCAAAATTGTATTTAATTCTTTCCACCACTTGCAGGGACAACCAGAGTCCACCGGCTTCTTGCTGTGCTAATCACTTCATCCCTGGAGATTCATGTAAAGTGTTTCACTTAATGTAAAGGAGTGACTCAGAACCATTGCTTTCAATTAAGAAAGCCTGAGAGAGTTCTGGGAACAGTGCTCTCTTCTTTTAGAAGTAAAGAGGAGGAGGGGTGCTGGGACAGGGAGGGAGGGAAGGAAAGAAGAGAGAAGAAAAAAATATAAGCAGAAAAGTGACTTGTGCACTCAAAATGAAATCATCAATTCCTACACTATTTTCATAAAATTTAATTCAGATCATACAAGCTCTCAACCTTTCAGACATTACTGATGTGCCATGGGTATTTACTCTTTTGCCCCATCTTGATAGAAAGACATGCTGGATTTTATAAAACTTTTTATTACTATTGTTTATTCCCATGTGTGCATCTCACACAGGATTCTCCTATATCCCTTACTAAAGAAGCAAATCCTCTTTTTGCATATGTGTTCAATATCTCTACCAAAAGCATTTATCTAAACCCATTAGTTGTACTCCTCTACAAAAGAGTTTCTTTCAGCACAGCATACATTCAAGTCCCTTCTTCTTTATATGCGGCAATCATAAAGCAGAATTTTACAAATTTAGAAACCTACATTCTGGGAAATGGATTAAAATATTTTTATGTTTGCTGCTGAAATAATGGCATTGAAGACCAGGGTTTTTCCCCGCAGGTGATCCATGAGGTATTATAATCCTTCTTAGTATGGCTAGGTCTATTATAATAAAATATTTTCCAGAAATCTGAGGATGGCCTAACCTCATCAGTTTCTCCCCAAAGGAGCCATATTCCAACCAAAAGTAAACAGTACTCTTAGATCAGTGCAAAAGTATCAGTCAATAAACTACACTGGTGAGCAGACCATCCTACCAGGTTTCTTGACAGGTAATTATTTGGGCTTCCTGAGAAGATGGATCTGGGCCAGTGCTATATTGCCCCAAAGCAATGCAGGTATGGAGGCCCCAATAAAGCAAGAACACTACATCATGAGAAGAAAAAAAAAAAACTTTGAAAGAACATGATTTTGTTTTACAAAAATTATTAATCACACGGGAAAAATCAGAATAAAAGTCAGAATATTTTATTTATATCTTCTACTATCTTCTACTTAATTACAGTGTATTGCTAGTTTTCTTTTGATGTGTGTTGGAGGAGCATAATCTTTATAGTGCTAGAGGCCTTTAAAAGTTTTCCTGAAGCTCTGGTCTGCTTATTGTCCTAATTTAGACCAGAGAGGAAAGGTCCTGAGCATCCTCCCACTTCCATACTTGGCCTTCCCAGAGCTCTAGCATTAAAAAGATCAGTAAAAATTTTAGTGATTCACTTCTGTTTTCTACTTCACACAAATTTAGCTTAAAACCATCTCAAGATAGGGAAACAGTCTCCTTTTTTCTGTGTAAGCAAAGGGTTAACACTGACAAACAATGTTCTAAATGTGTTCATTTATGCATGTGCTTGCATGTCTAGTTGGACCCACTCTGCCCAAGCTCGTTTTCCATATGACCTTTTACAAGTAGCTAAGAAAGACATCCATTGTTTCCCTGCATTTAGTGGGTTTAAAAACATAGTCCCCACAACCAAAAAGGCAAATCAGAGAAGGAATGCCTAAAGCAAAGATACAGTATTTTCCCCCAAGAAAAGCCATATATCGCATCAGTCACAAGATAGTAGCTGACTTAGAAATTGTACCCATATCTGTGAGATATGTAGTGGATTGAAGAGCTCTAAAATATAACTTGTATGCTTTCTTAGACTCCCATTCAGGTCCTTACGTTCCCTTCCTATACCATGTAATTTTTCCTTTCAAGCAGAAATAGAGGTATGTGTCATTCACGTGGGCCTACCTGGCTGAGCTGGCACCAAAGCATACTTTATTTTTTGTATATATACATATACAATATACTATATTGTATAGATTATTTTTATATATTGTATTATATATGTAGAGAGATATGAAATATATATATCATCCCAGCTGATGGGAGGCAGGCTGTAATAAGTAGGCATGCTCTGACTTTGCACATAAGCTAATTGTGGTAGCTAGTCTCCAAAGATGACCCCAAACAGACCCACTCTCCCTTGCGTGTACATGCTGCTCCTCTCATCAAGAGATGGAGTATATTTCCTCCTTGCCTTGAATGTTGGCTGGCCTGTGACTGCTCTGACCAACAAAATGTAGAAGAGTGTTCTGGGACTTCCGAGCCCAGATATTAAGAAGTTCTGGCAGCTTCTGCTTTTTTTTTTTTTTTTGGTCTCTTTTGTCTATTTTTGTCTATTTTTATGGTCTATTCACAACTTAAAAGATAAGCATTTGTTGTTTGTTTTTTGCTTTGGGGTTTTTGCTTTACTGGATGAGTGGAAATTGAACATCCAATAGTTCTCATGCAATATTTGAATGAGCTAAGTAGAAACATCTAAATTAAATTACTTTAAAAATATAAATGATTTGTCAAATAAGAGGGAAAGTATTTGGCATAGTGTTTAGGACTGCAGTGATTCCAAAAAGTGTTTCAAGAACTTCTTATATGCTTGGTTAACACTTTCTACACCTAAACTCTAACTTGTGTTTTAAAAAAAGAGACATTCCCTAATTTTTCTAAAACCATTTATCACAGAAAATTTCAAACATATTCAAATGTAGAATAGTATAAAAAATCCCCAAGTATCTAATACTTAGTTTCAACAACTATCAATTCACTGACAGTTTTGTTTCACCTGTACCACAAGCCACTCCCCTATCCCCTGATTATTTGATGCACATCCAAGAAAATATCATTTCACCCATAAATATTTCTAAGGATTTTTTAGATAAAAGATAAAATTTCTTTTTAAAAATAAAACTGCAATACCATTATCATACCTTAAAAATGTTTAACAGTGATTTCTTAGTGGTATCAAATATCTTGTTAATGTTTAGAGGAGTTTTGTTTTTTTTTTAATTGAGATTCAGATAAGGTCCATATATTATTATTGGTTGACATGTTTCTTTACTGTAGGTCTCTTTTCTCCTTTTTTCCATTGCCATTTTTTTCTGTTGTTGAGAATATCAGATTGCTTATCCTACAGAGTTTTCTTCAATCCAAGTTTTGCTGACTGCATCCCCATGGCCTCACTGAATATGTTCTGCCGTTCCTTCTGATCCTGTAAGACTGTAACTAGACTTAGAGACAACTGGATTCAGGTTCAATTTTTTGGCCAGAATACTTCATAGTGGTAATGTGAAATTTGATCAGGAAGGACATATAATGTCTAATTGTCTCTCTTTTGGTGATGTGAGCAGCTATTGACGATTATTGCCTAGGTTCACTCATTCATTATGGGTTGCAAAATGATGATGTTTCAATTCTCTTATTTGTCTTATGTATTACCTAGAACTCATTGCCAAGAGAAATTTCTCTTCATCAACTGCTGGTTTACCCTGAAGTATTTTTAATATAGGAGAGGCAGGATAAATGCTGATATTTCTTTTCTATTCCTCAAAATATTGAATTGGATCCCTAAGTGTTCCAAAGGTGACCAAAGTGATAGGGGTTTTTTGGTTTCTTTTTTATTGATGTATAGTTGATGTACAATATTATATAAGTTATGGGTATAAAATATAGTGATTCATAACTTTTAAAGGTTATATGTACTCTATAGTTATTATAAAATACAAAGTGATGTTTTTAGAACCATTAGAACTCATGGGTTTAAATATATGTATGTATCACAATTCATTGACATTTCTGTCCTTATTAATGCTCAAAATTTAGCCAGTAGGAGCAACTTCATAATGGTTCCCTTTGCACAGATCCCAGTAATCTTAAAGCTTTCTTGCTTTCTTGTATGACAAGATGGTACATTTCCTGACTCAGACCTAGAATCAGTCATTTCTCTATAGTCCTGATTCTTTTTATCAGGAATTGAGATTTAAAGAACACAATCTGAATCCTCATTATCACTGGATTGGTAATTGTTTTTATTTATTTGCATTGAAAAGATGGTGGTATTTTTTTGAGCATGTTTGGTATTTTTTGAGATAAAATAAATTTCAATTTAAGACTACTGCATTTTTACTTAACCTCCTTCACCTGACATTTGTATTTCCTTTTCCCAGTCAAAAATTCTGGCTCTTAATGACAATCAATCTGCCAGTTAAGTGCTATCTCAATGTAATTTTAATTTATGATTCTCCCACTATACGTGAGACTAAGTATCTTTTCATATGGCCAAGGGTATTTGCATTTCTTTTTCTGTGAATTATCTCTATCTCTAACTGATTTTTCAGTAGAGTTATCTTTTACCCTTCTGTTTTTAGGTATTCATTTTATGTAAGGGATACAACCCTTTGTTCATGACATAAATTTCAAATATTTTTTCCATGTTTGTCATTTGTCTTTTTGCTTTTCTTATGGTAGATTTTTTTCTGCCATGAAAAATTTCTTTGTATTTATATTATCAAGTGTATCCATCTTTTCTATTATTGTTTCAGATTTTTGAGTTCTAGAAAAGTTTTCTCCACTGTATGTTCTTCTGGCACTTGTAGGGTATCATTTTTTACCTTTAAATCTCTGATACACTTGAAGTTTATCTTGATGTGCAGGGTGAAGAATGAATGCAATTTTATTTTTTTTGCATAAGTCCATCCAGCTTTCCCAACAACACTTTTTAAAAGTCCATCTCTTTCCCTACTGATTTGCATAGGTAATTGATCTATTTCTGGATTTTCTATTCTGATGCATTGATCTGTTTATTCATGTACATAAACCACTGTCTTTTCATTACAAAGGCTTTATAATGTGTTTTATTATCAGCTTGCACTTGCTCCATTCTCTATTTTTGTCCTTTTCCTGACTATTCTTCTTTATTTGTTATTCCAAATAAACTTTTTAATCAACTTGTATAATTGATTATAAAAAATTAAAAACCAGCATTAAATGTGTAAATTAATATAAGGAGGATTGACAACTTTATATTGTTGAATCATTCTGTCCAAGAGCATAGTATTCCTTTCTATTTGTTCAGATTTATTTTTGTATTTTGGGGGAAACATTTATAGTTTTCTTCACATAGTTTTTGAATATCTTTTTAAATATACACCTAGGAATTTTATTTCACTTCATTTCATTTCATTCCATTTTATTTATTTTTTATTTTATTTTATTGGCTAAGTGGAGTCTTCTTTTCCATTATATAAATTGAACAGTTTTTGTTTTTTATGTATAAAACCTACTTATTTTGTATGCTGATCTCATAATCTGACACTCTATGAAATTCTTTTATTATTTATAGTAGCTTTTCAATTGATACCTTTGAGATTTCTAGACATTCAATCCAATATAATCTATAAGTAAAGATAATTTACTTTTTCCTTTCCAATTCCTTACAGCTAATTGCTTTCTTTCCTCTAATTGCTTTGGCTGATACCTCCGACACAATGCTAAACTGTGGTGGAGATAGTGGGCATCCTTGTCTCGTTCCTGAATCTGCCTTTAGAAGGAAACACACCAGTATTTCTCTACTAAGTAAAAGGTTTTAACACTGAGGTATATTATAATGTTTTAAAAATATCCATGAGTCCTGTTTTATTGGCTGTTTCATAACATGAAAGGACAATGCATTTTGTCAAATGCTTTTTCTGCACCTACAAAGATAATTATAATCTTTTCCTTACTTCTTTGGATTCCCAATATTGAATGAACTTTGTGTTTCTGGAGTTAATCCCACATGGTAATGATGTATTATTTTTAATATGCTGTTAATATTTTATTTAAAAAATTTTATCACTATTCATATTGAAATTATTCTGTAATTTTCTCTTTTTGGTGCAGCTTTTGACCAGGTTTGGTGGTCAATATTATCTCATTTAAAAAATAAATTTGAAAATTTTTCCTCTTTAGTTTCCCTCAACTGTGTGTTTGTTTGTGTTATTTTGTTTTGTTTTGTTTGCTACAGTCTCTTGGTTCCCTATTATATGCATGATTGAAATCAGCCAGTAAATACATCTCCCATTGTTTCCACCTCTCTAGTATCTAACTTGAAATAATGTCATTTTAATCTCAATTTTACCTTAAGGGAATAAGTGAACTTATTTTACTTATATTAATAATTTCCTAATTATCTCCCAAATTCTTATTTTTTAATTTTTATTTTATATTGGAGTATCATTGAGTAACAATGTTGTGTTAATTTCAGGTGTACAGCAAAATGATTCCATTATACATATATCTGTATCTATTCTTTTTCAAATTCTTTTCCCATTTAGGTTATTACAGAATATGGAGCAGAGTTCCCTGTGCTACACAGTAGGTCCTTGTTGGTTATCTTTTTTTTTTTAACATCTTTACTGGAGTATAATTGCTTTACAATGGTGTGTTAGTTTCTGCTGTAAAACAAAGTGAATCAGCTATACGTGTACATATATCCCCATATGCCCTCCCTCTTGCGTCTCCCTCCCGCCCTCCCTATCCCACCCCTCTAGGTGGACACAAAGCACCAAGCTGATCTCCCTGTGCTATGCCTCTTCAATAAGTGGTGCTAGGAAAACTGGACAACTACATGTAAAAGAATAAAATTAGAACACTCCCTAACACCATACACAAAAATAAACTCAAAATGTATTACAGACCTAAATGTAAGGCCAGACACTATAAAACTCTTAAAGGCAAACATAGGCAGAACACTATGACATAAATCACAGCAAGATCCTTTTCGACCCATCTCCTAGAGAAATGGAAATAAAAACAAAAATAAACAAATGGTTCCTAATGAAACTTAAAAGCTTTTGCACAGCAAAGGAAACCATAAACAAGAAGAAAAGACAGACCTCAGAATGGGAGAAAATATTTGCAAATGAAGCAACTGACAAAGGATTAATCTCCAAAATATACAAGCAGCTCATGCAGCTCAATATCAAAAAAACAAACAACCCAATCCAAAAATGGGAAGAAGACCTAAATAAACATTTCTCCAAAGAAGACATATAGATGGCCAAGAAGCACATGAAAAGCTGCTCAACATCCCTAATCATTAGAAAAATGCAAATCAAAACTACAATGAGGTATCACCTCACACCGGTTACAATGGGCATCATCAGAAAATCTACAAACAACTAATGCTGGAGAGGGTGTGGAGAAAAGGGAACACTCTTGGTGGGAATGTAAATTGATACAGCCACTATGGAAAACAGTATGGAGGTTCCTTAAAAAACTAAAAATAGAACTACCATATGACCCAGCAATCCCAATACTGGGCATATACCCTGAGAAAACCATAATTCAAAAAGAGTCATGTACCACAATGTTCATTGCAGCTCTATTTACAATAGCCAGGATATGGAAGCAACCTAAGTTGCTTAGGGTAAATGAATGGGTAAAGAAGATGTGGCACATATATACTATGGAATATTACTCAGCCATAAAAAGCCACTGCTGCCATCTTCCCAGAATTCTTGTTTTCCTAATTTCTTATAGAACAGAGCTTGAAAATAAGTCACTTTTCTTTCTTCTACAAATCATACCTCATCTTTACATCTGTGGGACATGTAAGGGATAATAAAAGCTTAGAAGATAATAAAAATTTAAATAAAATATGCTTTGCACCAGTACCTCTAAGGACTGTGAGTTATCTTCTAGGAATTTTTCAATATTCTAGGTACAGAGACAAGCACTCTGTGGGGGTTCAATGAACACTGATGGTATTAAATTGCTTGTTCTCTACGTGGCCATTCTTTTTATTTTAGTTTATTTTATTTTGCGGTATGCGGGCCTCTCACTGCTGTGGCCTCTCCTGTTGTGGAGCACAGGCTCCAGACGTGCAGGCTCAGCAGCCATGGCTCACGGGCCCAGCCGGCATGTGGAATCCTCCCGGACCGGGGCACGAACCCATGTCCCCTGCATCGGCAGGCGGACTCTCAACCACTGCGCCACCAGGGAAGCCCATCCATTCTTTTTAATTGCCTTAGATTTTCTTTAACTCTTCCGTCTTGCCATTTTGTCATAGAACTATAACTTTTTCCAGTATACAATGTGAGATAGTCTACCCAGTGATTGGTAATAGTTTCCCATATATAGATTTCCTAGATTTCCTAGAATAGGATTAAATGAGTTAACATATATAATGTACTTAGAACCATTAATAGAAGTTATACCTGGCACATGGTAAATACTACATAGACGTTAGCCACTATTATTATGATCATGTTTCTTATTTGTATTGTTTTTATCAAGGGAATACATGTTCCAGTCCTTCCCCACTTGATGTTCTACTATAGCGTTGATAAGGGAGTGACCTATGTATTATATAGATTATTATTTCTGTGGAATATTAAGAAACATTGTGTTCAAAACTAGTTCTATTGTCCAAAAAATAGAACATTCTAGATTAAGGGAAAATAAGATTGCCTAGACCACTGTAGTTCTCTGACAGTGAATCCAAAGCACTTCTCTGTCACTGTGTTCACCCTACCTTATTCCCTTCTCCTCCTTCCCACCATGCTGTCCCAAGAAGTATTAACACTTGGAGTTTACTCTCAGGAATACTGTACCCAAGCATCATATTCATCTCAGAGGCAAACTTAAGCATACTTCTCTGCTTCAAATGAAAGAATGGATAGAAGGAGATTTCTGGGTTGAGTTGTTTAAAAATAATAGAATTTACTTGTACAGATGTCTGTAATTTACTTCAAAACATTCCATATAATCAATGTAATATAATGTCTGACCAGCTAAAGCTTTAATTCTAAGGATGGTTAGCTACTATGATGCCCAGAATGCATAGTTTATGGGGAGTCACCTACATTACATCAGAAAAGGCTATGCTCCAGAGTATGTATTATTAGAAGTCCTTCAGCTCCCAGCATCTCAATGAACAAACTACTTTACTAATTTGCATCCTGAATGTTAAAAATGGGTTTTGTTGGTTAAATGAGTGACTGGCTATTGAGCATAATGAATATTAGAACTGGGCTCTCATTGATGAAATAAGAAATGCCAAGATATGTGAACTGGCCAAAACAGTTTAGAAATACTCTTGCATGAAGAGAATTTGAAAATCCAATGAATCCTACAACCTGAATGATTAGGATTGATGCCTGATTCCAGTCATTGGCTTAAGAGGATTTCTGATTTCACGGTACCTACTGGAGGGAGGGCACAAAATCCTGACTCTGGAATATCATGCCTCCTTGGAGTAAATATTTTAAACAATATCTGGTAAGTGCTGAAAAGGAAAGAGAGCTTAGACTTCATCAAACTCACATAACAGATCCTTTGAAGTGCTTTGTGCTTGCTTGCTAATGAATGATAGTGCAATAAATGTACAGGGGAAGAATCTCTTCTGAGACATTTTTATTACAGCCACATGGGAAGTTCTTCGGGGAGCAGCCAACCTTAGCCACCTCAAATTTCTTTGGTAGCTATTCCTACCTACTGAAAAACAAACAAACAAACAAGACAAAATACAAAGAGTTGTGCATTAATCAAAGTACCACTTTCAAAATGATGAGTTGCCTGTTATTCAAAGAATTCAGGAAAACTGAACTGAAAATTGAGTCTTGACATAATTTTGATCACTAGAAGGATATCAGCTGAACAGTTGACAAAGCGCCTTTTAAAAAGTAGACTTCATTTTTTAGAGTAATTTCAGATTTACAGAATAATTGGAAGATAGTACAGAGACTTCCCATACACCTCACATCTGGTTCCCCCATCATCAACATCTTACATTAGTGTGATACATTTGTTACAAGTAATGAACCAGTATGGATATGTTATTGATAACTGAAGTTCGTAGTCTATTTAGATTTCCTTAGTTTTAACCTAGTGCCCTTTCTCTGTCCCAGGATCCCATCCAGGATACGATAGTACACTTGGTTGTCTTGTCTCTTTAGGCTCCTCTTTGCTGTGGCAGTTTCTCAGAATTCCTTGCTTTTGATGACCTTGACAGTTTTGAGGAGTACTGGTCAGGTATTTTGTAGGATGCCCCAGTATTGGAATGTGTGTGTTGTTTTTCTCAAGATAAGGTGCCATCTTCATCACATTATATCAAAGGTACATATTATCAATATGATTTGTGACTCTCAGTGTTGGCCTTGATCACCCAGCTGAAGTAGTATGTGGCAAAGTTCTCTAAAGTTTCTCTTCTTCTCCTTCCAATCCTTCCCCCACCCCCCAATTTCCATACTACACACTTTGGAAGGGAGTCACTCTGTGCATATCATACATAAGGAATGGGAGCTATGCTCCCCTTCCTTAAGGCAGAGGGAATATCTACATAAGTTATTTGGGGCCAAAGTGCCTTTTAACTTGAGTTTTTATGATACTGTGAATTAGCTTTAGGAATCCCATCCCCTCCACAGATTTTGTCCCTAGTTTTAAACAATTTGAAATATTTTCTAAGTCTTCTAGGCACTTGTCAGTGTACACTAGATTTCACATATCACCAATTACCTCTACTGTCAGACAAAATATTAGAAAGTCAAAGAAATAGCTAGCAGTTTAACATAATGTAAACACTACTCTCTCTATCAGTAATTACCTGGATCTGAGGACAGCATCATTCATAAAAAATATAAATGAAATACCCCCCACAAAACGATTTGGTTCTGAGGAAAACAACTCTATAACACTCTTGATTGCTACTGCAAGGCAATATAAGCCATCCAAAGACACAAAAATAGAAAGAAATCAGCAAGTGGTATTTTCTTTTGTTTTTGTTTTAGGAACAAGAATTCAACTATGATAACTCCATAAATTTCCAGCACTTAAGAAAACATAGTAAACTACTAATTTGGAGACAGAAACCCAGTATTTAACCATAGAGACACAAGCCTGTACAATGACTTGATGTTCTATAGTTATCTCTGCCTTCATTCACCACGACTGTCAGATGAGGGCTCTCCAGGAGAGCAGGATGGAGAAGATCAAAGGTCAAGAGTCCAATCATGAGTTCTCAAGGGAGAAGTCAAAATCTCAGAAGGTCTGCAGTTTCCAGCTGTCTGTTTCATGCCAAAAAGACATCAGAAGCAAGAGGATGAAGTCTGAATAATCTGAAGAATGTTATTTTCAGAGAAATAATTGTTTTAGACCTGAATATTAAGTATTCCCATTCCCCTAGAGAAGAGGCTAAAGTTAAAATAATTCTTTATGGTCTCAAATGTGTATTCACGTACAGATCACTCACTATCAAGCATAGGGGCTGGATAAATTTAGGATAAAGGAGATGGTTACTGTGCTTTCCTTCATCTATTTTTAAAGTACCTCTTGTCCTCCTTTCTTCTAAATTGAGAGTAGAAAGAACATTTGTTTTAAAAAAAAGGAATATTTTAACCAGAAATAGAAAAATCATGGCATGTTTAACAACACTTGTGTGTGTGTGCATGTACTGACAGTAAGTGGGTCTTTGTTGTCTTTTTAAGTTAAGTTCAGGTATGGCAGTGATGGTATCACAATAATAACAGTATTTTCATTTGTTAGCACTTTACAGTTGGAAAAGCATTTTGACATTTATTATGTATATATTTTAACTCTACAGATCATAAAAGAATATTATTATTACTCCCATTTTATGGATGAGTAGACAAGCTTGATAAGATTAAGTGACTTGCTCAGGGTTTCAGAATTGGAACCCCAGCTCAACAGGAACCCGGCTCTTGAACTTCTGACCCAGAACTTTTCTACTGCACCATCTCACTTTTCCTAACATGTATGTAAACTGAGATTATCCCAGTCAAAAAGTTTGGTCTTCCTTCTGTTGAGATGCTGAACTGGTTCACTAAAAAATAAGTGAACCATTTTTTAGTGAACCAGGTTCACACACACAGGGCTCCCTTTATTATATTATGATATCCCTTCTTGAAAACCACTAAGAATCATTGCATCGTCTCTATATCTGCCAAAATGTTTACAATCTTCAAGTAGCATATACTAAAAAAATGAAAGTTTTCATTTATTTTCAAATGTAAATAATATAATATTGAAAATATATTATTACAGTTATTATTTTAAAAAGGCTTTTTAACGATGCACTATGCCCCCAACCCCCATATACTATTATGACTTTGTGGGGAATGCTAAACTTTATCTCCATTACTTCTACAAATGAACCTAAGTGTCCTCCTCCTAAGAAAAAAGAAAATTGAAAGTAGAGACTACTTATCTGAAGATGTACATGGCATCTGTGTTTAGTCTGACACACTGAAAGTGATGCCAAGAAATATCAAAATACATCAAACATTCTTTATGAAAGCACATCAAAAACCCCTTAATCCACAAACTTTGTTTTCCAAAATATCTAGAAGTCAGGAATGTTTGTAACATGCAAAATGGTAGTGAGAATTAAAGTAATTTTCCAGATAATTTAAATTCAAATCTTCCTTCCCCTCATTTTGCAGTGGCATTTTAGCCCAAATTAGTCAGGTGGATGACTCCATTCTGCATTGGACTTTGGAACCTGAAGAGTCCCTACCTTTTAATGTGATGATGCATGTCAACACCAAGCTCAGATATCAGCATTTCTGACTAAATCAGCACAGGCTCACCTGGCACAAACACTTAAAGTAGTTCCCTCCCTGAAAAGAACAGTCTCTCCACCCTTCTAATCAAGTTACCAGAGAAATTCATGGTGAAAGTACTTTATTAGGTCATCTTGTCCATAATCTTGCAAGCATAAGAACACTTCCTGTGGCATACTTCCCCCCTATTTTGCCTGAGCTTACATGAGTTAAACTATAGACATTCCCCCTCATCCTTGGTGACTCTGTTCCACAATTTCACATATTTCACTGTCAGTATTTGCTGAGTGTTGTTGACATTTTTCTCCATTTTTCATCAAGATTTTTAGTCCTACTCTCCTGAGCATCTTTACTACGATTTGTATTACTTCATAGTCCTCAGGTAGATAAGCACAGCTAATAATTAATGAGCATTTACTATGGAGCTAGCATTTTCAAAGTACTTTACATATATTAATGTCTTGAATCCTCACAATGACCATACTGGTTGGCTGGGTGCAATTACTAATCCCATTTTACAGACAGTAAAGTTGAAGCACAGGAGTATTAAGGCAGCATGGTTAGTAAGAGGCAGACTCTGGACTTGGAGCCCTACTGCCCAGCTCCAGGGAGTACGTTGTAACCAACCATGCCCCCATACTGCATCAACAGGTTCATCGGGAAACCACAGGTGTAGTTTTTTGCTATAAATGAATGCCTTTACCATCTTCTGTTGCTGGGAGTATAAAGACCATCCTCCAGGTCATACACAACCACCAAGTCAGATTCATCCCAGGTCACAAGAATGGTTCAACATATGCACATCAATCAATGTGATACAACACATCAACAAAAGAAAAGACAAAAACCACATGATCATCTCAAAAGATGCAGAAAAAGCATTTGATAAAATTCAACACCGATTCATGATAAAAACTCTTACCAAAACGGGTATAGAAGGAACATATCTCAACATAATAAAAGCTTTTTATGACAAACCCACAGCCAATATAATACTCAATGGTGAAAAGCTGAAAGCCTTCCTGCTAAAATCTGGAACAAGGATGCCCACTCTCACCACTTACCTTCAACATAGCATTCGAAGTCCTAACCACAGCAATCAGACAAGAAAAAGAAATAAAAGGTACTCAAATTGGTAGGGAAGAGGTAAAGTTGTCATTATATGCAGATGACACGACACTATGTAGAGAAAACCCTAAAGACTCTGCACAAAAACTACTAGAACTGATAAACAAATTCAGCAAGGTAGCAGGATAAAAGATTAACATACAGAAATTGGTTGCATTTCTTTACACTAACAATGAAATACCAGAAAGGGAGTGTAAACAAACAGTTCTTTTTAAAATCACATCAGGGACTTCCCTGGCGGTCCAGTGGTTAAGACTCCATGCTTCCAATGCAGGGGTAATGGGTTCAATCCCTGGTCAGGGAACTAAGATCCCATGTGCTGCGTGGCATGGCCAAAAAATAAAAACAACAACCATGTGATTAAACCAGCCAAGATAACTAAATATAATACCACAAAAACTCAAAAATAAAAAAACTAAAATTGTACCAAAAACAATAAAATACTTAGGAATAAACCTCACTGAGGAGGTGAAAGACTTATATACTGAGAACTACAAAACAATAATAAAGGAAATTAAAGGTGATTCAAAGAAATGGAAAGCTATCCCATGCTCTTGGATTGGAAGAATTAATATTGTTAAAATGGCAAAACTACCCAAAGCAATCTACAGATTTAATGTGATCCCTATCAAATTACCCATGACATTTTTCACAGAACTAGAACAAATAATCCTAAAATTTACATGGACTCATAAAAGACACAGAATTGCCAAAGCAATCCTGAGGAAAAAGAACAAAGCAGGAGGCATAACCCTCCCAGACTTCAGACAATACTACAAAACAACAGTAATCAAAACATTGTGGTATTGGCACAAAAACAGACATACGGATCAATGGAACAGAATAGAGAGACCAGAAAAAAACCCACACACCTATGGTTAATTAATCTTCGACAAAGGAGACAAGAATGTAAAATGGGAAAAAGACAGTCTCTTCAGCAAGTGGTGCTGAGAAAGTTGGACAGCTGCATGTAAATCAATGAAGTTAGAACACACCATACACAAAAATAAACTCAAAATGGCTTAAAGACTTAAACATAAAATATGACACCATAAAACTCCTAGAACAGATCATAGGCAAAACATTCTCTGGCATAAATTGTACCAATGTCTTCTTAGGTCAGCCTCCCAAGGCAATAGAAATAAAAACAAAAATAAACAATTGGGACTTAGTCAAACTTACAAGCTTTTACACAGCAAAGGAAACCATAAACAAAATGAAAAGACAACCTACAGAATGGGAGAAAATATTTGCAAACAATGCAACTGACGAGGCCTTAATTTCCAAACTATACAAACAGTTCATACAACTCAACAACAAAAAGCCAAACAACCCAACTGAAAAATGGGCAGAAGACCTAAATAGACATTTCTCCAAAGAAGACATACAGATGACCAACAGGTACAAGAAAAGATGTTCAACATCTCTAATTATTAGAGAAATGCAAATCAAAACTACAGTGAAGTATCACCTCACACCAGTCAGAATGGCCATCATCAAAAAATCTACAAATAATAAACGCTGGAGAGGGTGTGGAGAAAAGGAAACCCTCTTACACTGTTGGTGGGAATGTAAATTGGTGCAGCCACTATGGAAAACAGTGTGGAGGTTCCTCAAAAAACTAAAAATAGATTTTCCATATGATACAGCAATCCCACTCCTGGGCATATACCCAGACAAAACTATAATTTGAAAAGATACATGCACCCTTATGTTCATAACAGCACTATTTACAATAGGCAAGACATGGAAACAACCTAAATGTTCATCGACAGATGAATGGATAAAGAAGATGTGGTATACATATGCAATGGAATATTACTCAGCCATCAAAAAGAATGAAATAATGACATCTGCAGCAACATGGATGGATTTAGAGATTATCATACTAAGTGAAGCAAGTCAGAAAGAGAGAGACAAATACCATACATATCACTTATATGTGGAATCTAAAATACGATACAAATCAACATATCTACAAAACAAAAACAGACTCACAGATATTGAGAACAGACTTGCAGTTGCCAAGGTGGGGGAGGGGAGGGAAGCCTTGGGTGTTTGGAATTAACAGAGGCAAACTATTATATATGGGATAGATAAATAACAAGGTCCTACTATATAGCACAGGGAACTATATTCAATATCCTGTGACAAACCATAATGGAAAAGAATATATATATGTGTGTGTATAACTGAGTCACTCTGTTGTACAGAAGAAATTAACACAACATTGTAAATCAATTATACTTCAATAAAACTTAAAAAAAAAGACCATCCTCCAGTTCATTCTGCTATCTGATGATTAAAAGGCTGGTCTTATCAACCAAAGCCTCTTTATGCCTTAAGTTTAAAATGTGGTCTTCTGAGCATAATTTTCAGAAAGACTCCCTTAAAAGAATAATAACAGCAAAACAACCATATTTCTCCTGTATCCCAAATCCTCATAGACAAATTGGCCACTGTAATTATTTCCCCGAAGCTTGTGAAGGCTTAAGGGTACTTTTATTTTTCCCACTAAGCTTATTTTTAAGAACTTTATTCCAAGTCATGGTTCTTTTTATCTCCTATCCCAAGTTTTCCATATTAATAATAATAATAACTAACATCAACTCAGACTTAAAATGTTCCAGGCACTCTTCCAACTGCTGTACAGGAATTATAAACACTACAACCCTACATGATAGTCATTATTATTATTATTAAATATTATCATATACATTTTACATAAATATGAAAACTGGGGCACAGAGAGTTCAACAAAAGGCCAAATGTCACACAGCTAGTAGTAAGCAAATGATTATCTTCTACATTAATACTTAGGGCTCCACCAGCATACTTCTCACTAACTTTCTTCTCTGTGGCAGAGATGGTACAGGCATTGAGTTTAAAGTAGAAAGAACAATCAAGAAAGGAGAAAAGCGTGGAGTAGCATTTGCTCAATTGCATTATATAGGATAAAAAGTTCTACAGAGCCAAAATGGAGAAATTATTGCATATAGGAAAGGGAATTTGGAAACTTTTCTCTAAGCAGTGAGCACTACTGAAAGCTTTGGGCAGGAGAGTGTAAGACTGTGCTTCCAAAAAACCTAACCTGACAGCTGAAGCATAATAAATTAGGCAGGGAGACTGGAGGCTGAGAGCCCAGTGGAGAAGTTATTGCTAGTATGAGATCAGGGATAAGGGAGTAGTGAGCAGAGGAAGGCTTTGCAGAGATATTACGGAAAATCAACAGGATTTTGCTGCACATTCAGATGCAGGCAAAAGTGAAAGAGAAGGAGCAAAGATCCTTTTGAGATTTAGAACCTGGAAAACAGATGGGATGTTGGTTCCACGAATACACAAAGGAACACAAGAAAAGAAGCAAGTTTGGAAGAAAAAACCTATATATTAAGCTTTATCATCCTCTCAAGTCATTCAATGTATATTTTAACATGCTGCATCTCACTAGAAACTTAGAAAACTTCCTTTAGAGTTGTCTGCATTGCATCCTCAGAAAAGTTATTGTATGTTGTTTTTCTCTTTTCCTGGAATTCACTCTCTCTTCTGCTCTGATAAATGCTCTTATCAGTCAGCGTCTAACTCCAGCGACAACTCCTCCCTAGAACCTAAACTAACTACCCTACATCCCTTCCCTCCACAGCCTTTACATTTACCATCAGGATCCCTCCTACTGGCACTTCACCATACACAAACCACATACCTGGAATACAGGTCTCTAGAAGAGAAAATGTATGCTTCTTTTTATTCCTTAACTTCATCATAACTGTGTCATGATTACGTGCCTAAAGAGAGAGAGATGAAATCGTTGCTATGATGAGCAGAAGAGTTGCTTATTATTCATGTTTTATACTATGGCATTCTTATGCACCATATTTGACAAATGTTAAAATTTAAGGACTGTTAATGTACCTCTACCACATGTAATTTGCTCCAATTATTGAAAAATGCCATGTGAATTAATATAAAAAATTGATGCAAAACAGGTGGTCTCTCCATTGTTGACCAAGATGCCACCATCGACCCCACACATGTATTTCAACAGTTGAAGATAAGAAATGGTCATCAAAGAATAGGTTTAAGAAATGGCAAGGTGATCTCCCTGTGCTGTGCTGCTGCTTCCCACTAAGCTAACTATTTTACATTTGGTAGTGTATATATGTCAATGCTACTCTCACTTTGCCCCAGCTTCCCCCTCCCACCTCATGTCCTCAAGTCCATTCTCTATGTCTACATCTTTATTCCTGCCCTGCCATTCAGTTCATTAGTACCGTTTTTTTTAGATTCCATATATCTGCATTAGCATACAGTATTTGCTTTTCTCTTTCTAACTTACCTCACTCTGTATGACAGACTCTATGTCCATCCGCCTCACTACTGATAATTCAATTTCGTTCCTTTTTATGGCTGAGTAATATTCCATTGTATGTATGTGCCATATCTTCTTTATCCATTCACCTGTCAGTGGACACTTAGGTTGCTTCCATGTCCTGGCTATTGTAAATAGAGCTGTAATAAACACTGTGGTACATGTTTCTTTTTGAATTATGGTTTTCTCAGGGTATATGCCCAGTAGTGAGATTGCTGGGTCATATGGTAGTTCTATTTTTAGTTTTTTAAGGAACCTCCATACTATTTTCCATAGTGGTTGTATCAATGTACATTCCCACCAACAGTGCAGGAGGGTTCCCTTTTGACCACACCCTTTCCAGCATTTATTGTCTCTAGAATTTTTGATAATGGCCATTCTGACTGGCGTGAGGTGATACCTCATTGTGGTTTTGAATTGCATTTCTCTAATGATTAGTGGTGTTGAGCATTTTTCATGTGTTTGTTGGCAATCAGTATGTCTTCTTTGGAAAAACGTCTGTTTAGGTCTTCTGCCCATTTTTTAACTGGATTGTTTGTTTTTTTTATGTTGAGCTGCATAAGCTGTTTGTATATTTTGGAGATTAATCCTTTGCCTGCTGTTTCATTTGCAAATATTTTCTCCCATTATGAGGGTTGTCTTTTTGTCTTGTTTATGGTTTCCTTTGCTATGCAAAAGGTTTTAAGTTTACTTAAGTCCCATTTGTTTATTTTTGTTTTTATTTCTGTTACTCTAGGAGGTGGGTCAAAAAAGATCTTGCTGTGCTTTATGTCAAAGAGTGTTTTTCCTATGTTTTCCTCTAATAGTTTTATAGTGTCTGGTCTTACATTTAAGTCTTTAATCCATTTGGAGTTTATTATGTGTATGGTGTTAGGGAGTGTTCAAATTTCATTCTTTTACATGTAGCTGTCCAGTTTTCGCAGCACCACTTATTGAAGAGGCTGTCTTTTCTCCATTGTATGTTCTTGCCTCCTCTGTTGTAAATCAGGTGCCCTTATGTGCATGGGTTTATCTCTGGGTATTCTATCCTGTACCATTGATCTATATTTCTGTTTTTGTGGCAGCATCATACTGTCTTGATTACTGTAGCTTTGTGGTATAGTTTGAAGTCAGGGAGCCTGATTCCTCCAACTCCATTTTTCTTTCTCAAGATTGTAAAATAGTTAGCTAGTGGGAAGCAGTAGCATAGCACAGGGAGATCAGCTTGGTGCTTTGTGATGACCTAGAGGGGTGGGATAGGGAGGATGGGAGGGAGGCTCAAGAGGGAGGGGATATGGGGACATATGTATGCATATGGCTGATTCACTTTGTTGTACAACAGAAACTAACACAGTATTGTGAAGCAATTATACTCCAATAAAGATCTATTAAAAAAAAAGAAAGAAAGAAAGAAATGGCAAGATGGACACACTGAGAGAACGTTCCTTGAAGCCTCAGCAGTACCAGAAAGAAAGCTTCTGCTTCCCATACACAGATCCTTGGGCTTTCCTCCTGAACTCTCTAAAATGCCTGTCTTACCCAAGAGATTATATGAAGCATACATCAAGCAATCTAAACTTTGGGTAGATAAATGTATCTTCTCTCTCCTAAGCTATGAAAATGAAATGCAAAAGTTAAATAAGCAACCTGAATAACTATTAAACGCAAAGTTGCTTTGGAATTCAATGCCAATTTTCCCCTGAATCAAGACTCAGATTCATCACTCCTTCTCCAAACCATCTAAAATTAGGCTCAGAGCCCACTTCTAAATTCACTCAAAAAAGCCAAAGGGTTAAGAGATGATCCAGAAAGTATAATATAGCTTTTCAAATTACTCTATTTCCAATTGAAATGCAGTGTTTATTATTGAGAATTCTTTTTTCCCCATCCTTCCCTCCTTCCCCCAATTCAAAAGGCATTCTTTTTTTTTTAATAAAGAGAAATAAATTCTATCTTAATTTAACCACACAACTAGCATGAAAATTAACTCAATGAATAAAATTGTCAAAAGGGGTAAATGATAGGATTCCTTCTTAGCCAAGCTGTCTGTCTAAAATTAGACTGCTTTTCAGGATTTACTGCCACTATTAAGATAATGTCCTTTTGACAGTAAAGCAGTGATTCTTGGATGTAGTGTGCTGCAGAGCACAGGCAAAAGTGCTTGGTGATGGACTCCAGGGATTTTACTGTTTCAGTGCTATATACTGGTCTTTGTTCACCAGACGAAGACACTGCAGTGGGATACACAGTTCAAGACCAGCACTTGAACAAAGATGAGTTCAAGGACGTAGAGTACCTTATTTCTGCCATGATAACATGATGAATTACAGTGTATTAAGAAAGTGTTGACACATGTGGGAATAAGCTCCTGACAGGCTTGCCAGTAATTAAGGCACATTGTATGTAAAGTCACTACAAAACATTGCAGTCTGCTTCTTTGTTCAGGGTTTTCTGCCAAGTGGTGTTATTCATAAGCTTGATGGAAAATACTTGCATCTACAAAATCTTTGTGATTCACTGGATGATGAGGGCAAGAAGGAAGAGAGATTGGGCTTTATGAAAGCTTAAATGTTCCTGCAGCTAGATAGATATAGTAATGATTTTCCTACTGCTCCAGAGGGCTGTATATTTTAAAGATAAATTACCTAAAATGGGCAGGGACATAACAGGACTTACAGGATGTTTGGGAAAGACAGAAAATTTTCTGTTCTTCATTCTTTCCCTGATCATTTATCCTTATGCCCCCTCCTTTAAAGTTCAATGGAAAAACCAAGAACTGCATAATAAAGCCCTGTTTAGTGTCACATTCCTTAAACCCACCTGGCTCCTCATCCTTGGCTACTGCCCCAAAACTATTTGTGATAATAACCAAATGTATCTAGAGTGGACAAGACCAAAGCCCGTAGCCAGACTTCAGACCAGAGCCAACAGGCTTTGTCCAGGCCCTTCTTTCTTGGCCTACAACCATCTGCACAGTCTCATTCCCCAGCCTAGTGCAGACCTCAGGACGCAGCTCCCAGCCAGGAGCCGTAAGGAAGGACATATCTTAAGTTGCCTCTCCTGATGTCCAACAAGATTTAGGACATTTATGATTTCCAAGGGCTGAACTGTATGTAGTCTGGCACTTCTAAACCTTATTTTCCTAATAAATTATTTTATTGAGTGATAAGAAATAGAATTGACATCCATGCCAGGTGTAATGGAAATTCTTAGAACTGCACATCACTAGGAACTAAACTAAACCTCTCGTTCCCTAAGAAGGGTTGAACTGAAGACTTCATGTAAACAATAGCCTCATAGTGAGTAATATTCACTAGAGAGCTATTATCCCAAATGGTATCTCAGTGAAGGACAGATATTCAGACTGAATACCTGGCAAACACAGTGGTGAAGTGCAGGCTCTTTCCCTATACTCAAAGGGCCAAAAAACAGACTGGGGGTGGGGATGAGCTTTCACTTGCCTCAGCTTATCCTGCCAGAGGGACCCCCGGCTTCCACTTCCTTGGCTGCTAGAATGAACCAAAATGTCAGAACTCTCTAACACATACACAGTGAGCCTCTGACAATGGTCTCAACCTGGTTGTGTGTTAGAATCACGTGGGGAGTGTAAAAAATATATACCAGTGCCTGGGAGATAATTTTCAAAGCTTCCCAGATGATTCTAACATACAGCCAGGGCTAACAGCCACCAGGCTAGGGGAATCGCTGAAGACCTGTTAACAACAGTGACAAAAGTTGCTCTGTGGAGGCCTCTTCAGTGTAAGGTGGGTATTTGTCACAGGCTTTGCACACCTTGTTCAGGTGACCTGTCACTCATTGTAGTCATATCTACTTTCTTTCTTCAAGAAAGGTTAATGCACTGATTTTTGAATTATAAAATCATAAAGACAAAGGCTTCCCTGGTGGTGCAGTGGCTGAGAGTCCACCTGCCGATGCAGGGGACACGGGTTCGTGCCCCAGACCGGGAAGATCCCACATGCCGCAGAGCGGCCAGGCCCGTGAGCCATGGCCGCTGAGCCTGCGCGTCCAGAGCCTGTGCTCCGCAACGGGAGAAGCCACAACAGTGAGAGGCCCGCGTACCGAAAAAAAAAAAATTATAAAGACAAAATTTAAAAAATATTCCGTGTTCAACGTGGAGAATTTGGAAAATAAAGTGTGAAGAAAAATATAAAACCCTAAATTCCACCAAACAGATACAAATGCCTTTAATGTTTAGGAGTCTTTGTTTCCATTTTTTTTCCTCCAAATAATAGCATACATATGCATTTTGTTTAAAAAATATTGGAATCATATAAGGTTATATAGGAACAGTTTATTTATATCATTAGAATTATTTGTTCCTTGAAAGTTTGAAAGAACTTATCCATAGAACCCTATGGTTCTAAAACATTTTTGGATATAAATCTTTGACATTAAACTTTTTTCATATTTGTCTTTATAATATTTTTTCCTTTTATAGTCAATCTTGATAGTTCACAATTTTCTAAGAAAGCAGTATATTGGAAATTTCCATTTTATGGGCATAGAGTTTAAAGTAGTATTGCCTTATATCCCTTGCTCTGTTATTCTCAACAGGAGTAGGACAGGTAGCAATGGGAGTAGTGGATCATAATCTCCTGGGGGCATCTTTAAGAGCACATGCCCCAACATTGCACCAAATGTGCCCAGTGCACCCTACTGCCACCCACTCTTGGCCCTGCCGTTGTTGAGAACCACTGAAGTGAACAATTAGTGAGAACAACTAGTGAGAGGTGCAGATTACACATACAAACGGCATGAAGTCATAAAAAAAGTGCTGAGAACCACCATGGGGCACTCTTGCTCCAGACCTCCTTTTAGTGGAAAAGCCTGAAACATCATTGGAACAGCATTACTGTCATCTGGTTTGCCCAATAAGGAGCATGATTTGAAGTAATACACTTTACTTATATAGTTACTTGGAGCTAATACTACTTACATTCAGTGTGGAGTAGACCATCCAAACTCATAAATTCTACACATGTTCCTGCTATAAACAATTGGGATTCACAATTAGATCCAATTACTTTTCACTTCCAAGAACTCAATCACCTCTGTCATAAGATGTTCATTACATCTGAATTTTTATTTTTGCTTTCTTGGCAATTTACAATCCTTCTTAACATTGGCCCTGAAAAAGACATGGAGAGCTTCCAGACCTGTAAAAAGACTTAGTCGTCTTTCTGGACAGCTCGATGAAGATGTATGCTCAATACAGATTGGTAATCCAAAAAATAAAAAATAAAAAAAGGCAGTAGAAGCAAAAGGATTTGGAAAAAATATGGGATATATTATTATTCTATTTCATAAATCATCTGTAACTTATCTTTATCATTTAGGGCCATCTTCTCCCAAAAGGGACAAAATTTCCACAAAAGAGCAATAAAAAAGAAGCAAGGCAGGGTGAGGATTTTCACATACAGAGGAACTGAAAAGCCTGGAAGTTTGTTTTTTGAAAAGGAGGACAGTAATTCAGAGTAATTAGGGAAATGTGAAATAATGTGTAATGGGGAACAAAATGAGTAAAACGAATGAATGAATGGCATGCTATACAAATTAACCAAGTCACTTTCATCAGAACCTACATAGCCACAATTATAACAATAATTCAAACATTTCAACCCAATTTTTATTAACTGATTTAGAGCATTTATTTAAATTGAATTAAAGGCAATGATTTTTTATATAAAATCATATAAAACTCCAAGTCTTAAAAGACTAGCAAAACAAATTGGTTTCTGACTTTTTCTGTACTAGAAAAACTATCAACCTCTAATTTAAATGTTATCAGCTACACTTTAATAAATTAGACAAATAGATCAAATTAAGTAGTTTCAAGTGAAATATAAACCTACAGAAACAAAGGACTGCCATGAAAATGTCATTTTCCTGGAGGACTCAACCCAGCACATAAAATGAAACTTGAAAATCATACAACAAAAAAGAAGCTTTAGGGGCTTCCCTGGTGGCGTAGTGGTTGAGAGTCCGCCTGCTGATGCAGGGGACACGGGTTCGTGCCCCAGTCCGGGAAGATCCCACATGCCGCGGAGCGGCTAGGCCCGTGAACCATGGCCGCTGAGCCTGTGCGTCCGGAGCCTGTGCTCCGCAACGGGAGAGGCCCGCGTTATCGCAAAAAAAAAAAAAAAAAAAAAAAAAAAAAAAAAAAAAAAGAAGAAGCTTTACATTTTCTGGGAAACACTTAATAAAAACGATTAACTCCTACTTAGAACAACTGGAGGATGAAAGATTTGGTACATTTATGAGAGTTAGGATGAGCGGCCTCACATAGATGGAGTACACACGACACCATGTATAATGTACCTTTCCCTATTTTAACATTCCATGTGGCCTACAAATGAGAACAAAACTACATGTGTTATAGATGCAGTGATTACAAAATTAGGACTGTCTTTAATAGAAATGCACCAGCAACAGGCAACCATCATTACCTCTATGCTTTAAAAGCAAGCAGAATACTTCTTGGGGAAAAAAAACCATTATGAGGCCTTAGTTCTGCAGAGCTCCAAAGAGCCACAGACCACAGAAAAGCCTGACTTCAGTGAATACTGATTCTAGAAGTGTCATCTGTGTCACACAATGCTAGGTCTTCTAAAGTCCCAGTGCTATTCAGACAGAAATTATTTTTCCTATCTCTGCACGGTATTCTCTTCATCCCTAGATTGCATGCCTGGAAACTAACAGGTAGTGTAATAAATAAGAGCATAAGATAGTACAGTGATCAGCACACTGGCTTTGGCATTAAATGAACCTAGTATGCGTCTCTACCATGCCACTTGCCAGCAGGGAAACTTGGAGGGGTTCCTCAACTGTCTGAGTTTGTTTCCTCATCCACTTAGTGAGGGCAACATCGGGCCTGCCCCATAGGCCTTTTGGGGAGTCAAATAAAAGACAAATTGCTTAATATAGTGTCCCACAAATGGCAAAATTTTAATAATGTTGGCTATTTTAATAGAAAAACTGTAGCCACAATCTACCTTATCTGAAAATACAGGCTCATACAAACTGTATAAAGCTTCCAGAAAAGCAATTTGACAATGTGCTTCAAAATCCTTAAAAGCGTTAGTACAGGGACTTCCCTGGCAGTCCAGCGGTTAAAACTTCACCTTCCAGTGCAAAGGGGGTGCGGGTTCAATCCCTGGTTGGGAAGCTAAGATCCCACCTGCCTCGTGGCCAAAAAACCAAAACATAAAACAGAAGCAATACTGGAACAAATTCAATAAAGACTTTAAAAAATGGTCCACGCCAAAAAAACAAAACAAAACAAAAACTTTAAAAAAAAAGTGATAGTACAATTTGCAGGAGAAATCTCACCTCCAGGAATACAGCCTAGGGAAACAAAATGCAGCCTCCACATGTATAGGAATGCTCATTGCGTTGATATTTTTAAATCTGAACTTTTAATTTTCAGATAATTGTAGATTCACATGCAGTTCTATGAAACAATATAGAGAGATTCTGTATACCCTTTCCTCAATTTTCCCTAATAATAACATTTTACAAAACTGTGATACAATATCAAAACTAGGGTATTGACATTGATAAAGTCAAGATGTTGAACATTTCCATCACAAGGCTCTCCCACATTGCCCTTTTATAGCCACACCTACCTCCTTCCTATTCTCTCCCAACCTTCTCCTTAACCCCTGGCAATCAGCAATGTGTTCTCCATTTCTATAATGTTGTCATTTCAAGAATGTTGTACCAGTGGAATCATACAGTATGAAATCTGTGAGATTGGCTTTTTACACTCAACATAATTCCCTGAAGATTCATCCAAGTTGCATGTCTCAATAGTTCATTCCTTTTTATTGCTGAGTAGTAGTCCCTGGTGTAGATGTACCATACACCCATTGAAGGATACATGGGTTGTTTCCAGTTTGAGATTCATGAATAAAGCTGCTATGAACATTTGAGTACAGGCTTTTTGTGAATATAAGTTTTTACTTCTCTGGGAGGAATACCCAAGAGTTCAATTGCTGGGTCATATGGTAGTTGCATATTTATTTTTTTTAGGGAGCTGCCAAAATGTTTTCAGAGTGCCTGTACTATTTTACATTCCCACCCGCAATGTATGAGTAATCCATTGTATTACTTTAAACACTGAAAACAGTAAACCACCTCAATTTCTAATAGCAAAAACAAGTAATGCTACAGCCTCAGGATGGACTAATATTAGGGCATTTAAAATAGTATTTAATGCATCTTTATGGGAAGAAAATACCATTTAATGTTAAGTTTAAAAATTCAAACATAAGTAGGAATAAATATAACTATATAAATGTTTGTTGCGTACATACGTGTACATGTGCGCACACACACACACACGCACACACACAGAACTGGAAAACTAGCCAAAACATAACTCTAAGAAACATAAATTAGAAGTTTATACTTTTAATACTTATTTTTTGAATTTTCTATATTGACTATGTGCTACTTTTATAATTTAAAAATGTTTCTTGTTAATCAATAAAATTATGATCTAACCACCAAGTCAATCTCTTCTTTAAAATATGTGCAAACGTACCATGATTTATTCATTCAATGCCCTAATTATACACATTGACGATTTTTCCAGCTTTTTCCCACTTCAAACAATGCTATAGTGAGAATCCTTGAATATATAGTCTTACACTCTGATGACTTCATTTCTTTAGGAGAGATTCTTAAAGGCAGAACTGACAGGTCAAAGAAGATGATTAGTTTTTACTTTAATTTGCCAGATCACTTTCCAAAGAGAATATTTCACATTCCCAAGAGCAATTTATGAGAGTTATTTCCCCACATTCTTTTTACTTCTAGATGTTATGAGTCTTTTACATTTTTGCCAGTATAATGCATGAAAATGAGAGCTTGTTGCTACTTTGATTTGCATTTCCCTCAAAACATGTGATGTCTGCATCTTTTCATTTGTGTATTGCACACCTGATTTCCTCTTTTATCTATTACCTGTTGATATTCTTTGTCCAGTTTAAAACTGGGTTACTTATTTTTTCCTTATCAATTGTAGGGGTTTTAAAATATAATAAGAACATTAGGACATTAACCCCTCGACTGTTACATGTATTACAATATTTTCTCCCTACATGATTTGCTTTCAACTTTTGTCTATTTTATTTTTCCAAGAAAATGTCTTTATTTTTTATATGGTTAAATTTGTCAATCTTCTTGGCTTCTAGATTTCTTACATTGCTTAGAAGTCTACCTCAATACACACACACAGCCCCCCAAGGTTATACAAAGGATGTCCTATGTTGCCTTCTAATATTTTTAATATTTTTCACTTAATACCTTAAATTTTCTTTTATTTTTATATAATCGTCTTTGTATTTGGTGCACAGTAAGCATCCACACAGATGGGAGGAGTGGGAATCATTTTCTTACTAATTTATTTATTTATTTATTTTTGTTTATTGGCTGTGTTGGGTCTTCATTGCTGCACGTGGGTTTTCTCTAGTTGTGGCAAGCCGGGGGCTATGCTTCATTGCAGTGCTCGGGCTTCTCACTGCGGTGGCTTCTCTTGTTGCAGAGCACGGACTCCAGGCATGGAGTAGCTGTGGCACCAGGCTCAGTAGTTGTGGCTCGCGGGCTCTAGAGCACAGGCTCAGTAGTTGTGGTGCACAGGCTCAGTAGTTGTGGTGCACGGGCCCAGTTGCTCCGCAGCATGTGGGATCCTCTCAGATCAGAGCTTGAACCCATGTCCCCTGCATTGGCAGGCAGACTCTTAACCACTGTGCCACCAGGGAAGTCCCTTCTTACTAATTTAAAAGGCCAAATTCCCATAGGAATTTACAATCATTCCTGGACTCCCTATTATCATTTATCTACCTATTTTTGTGCTAATACCACAAAATTTTGATTAAGTAGCTTTATCATAAATTTTAATATCTGATAAGGCAATTTTCAAAACTGTCTTAGTGTTTCAAGAACACATTCTTCTACATGAACTTTAAATCAGTTATATCCATGATATGTTTAGTAAAAAATGTCAAGCTGTGGAACAGCATACATAGTATGATCTTATGGCCTAAAAAATAGGAAACACTGGGACGGGAAAAGAGAGTGGAGGAGTGATGTACATCTGCATCAAAACAAGCTGTCAATACCAGTTACCCCAGAAGAATGGAATTAGGTGTAGAGATCGGCCTTCTCCACCCTGTTGTTGTGTTGCTTTGCCGTTTGGCTTGTTACAGGTATGCTAGTTTCAGAGAAAAACCTAATTAAATATTTTAAATAAATAAAATATAATTTCATTATTAGAGCTGGAAGAGACCTGAGAATGTATCTCTTCCAACTCCTACCCAAACAGGAATCTCCTTGGCACTATCTCTGCCAGATAGTCTTTTATACTGTTTAAAAACATCCAGAGACAGGGAGTTCTCTTATTTTTGCTCTGCTGCCTGCTTTATCATTGGAGAGCTGTAATTGCTGGAAGGCTCTTTCTTACATTTGTTTAAAATACGTCAGCCTCTAATATCCACTCAGGTCCTGCGCCTGTCTTCTGGAGCAACATAGTATAAAGAGGATTTTTTCTTTGGTCCCCGAAGCATTTAATTGTTCCACAATGAACTCAGTCAATCCTTCAACTGTACCATTATCATTGTTAGTGGTGGTGGTGTTACACACATTTTTAGAGTGTATCATGTATTAAGCAGTGTGTAATTAACCATTTTACACGGATTTACTTATTTAATTCTCACAGTAACCCAGAGATGTGGCTATTGTTACTATCTCCATTTTACAGAGGAAGAAAGTAAACCCAAGAGGATACTAATCTGCATGAAATCATTTAGCTAGTAAGTGATGGCACCAGGACTCAAATCTATGTCAGGCTGGCTCCAAAGACTATATTCTAACTACAGCACTGCACTTTACTGCCCCTCTATTATAATAATATTATGGGGTTTTTATTTTAATGTAAACAATGCTACAATGAACATCTTTGGCTATGTCTCCTTTGCACATGTGCCAGAAGCATAAACCCAGCTCACAGAATATGTACACTTTCAGTGTTATAAGAAACTACAAAATTGGCCTCTACAAAGTAGCTGACCAATTTATACTCTTAATCTTAACTTTCTATAGCTGAATAAGGGCTCCCAATGCTACCCTGATCCTAATCCCTAGAACCTGTGAATGTTACCCTTTATGGCAAAAGGGACTTTACAGAAGTAATTAAGGTACAGGGAGGTAAAGGGAGATTTGAGTACAGAAATTAAAGGAAAAAAAATGTAATGATGAAAGCAGGGGAAGAAAGATGATGTGATGTGAGGAAGAGATCACAAGACAAGGAAGCAGGCAACTTCTAGAAACTAGAAAAGACAAGGAAATAGTTTCCCCTAAATTCTCCAGAAGGAACCAGACCTGACAATACCTTTAGCCCCTTAAAACTGTTTTTGGATTTTGGCCCTCAGAACTATAAGTGAATAAATTTGTGTTGATTTAGGCTACCAAGTTTGCAATAATTTGTCATGGCAGCCATAGGAAACTGATATAATTTTTAAAGATCATTTTAAAAAAATGATGAATGCACTGAATTTTATTTATTCCTTTTTTCTACATCCAATGAGATAGATTTTATCTTTTTTGCTTTGTTAAAATTTTTAATTACATTGATAGATCTTTTTTCAACATCAAATAATCCTTAAATTTCTGGGAAAAATCATACTTAGTCATGATGTATTTTTAAAATATATTGTGGAGTTCACTTTGATAATAGTTTGCTTTTAATTTTTGTATTGATGTAAGAGTGTCCCCTCATTTTCTCCTTTTTACTTTGCAGTCTAATGGGGAGAGATATATATAATGGGGAGAGATAGAATAATGGAATAAAACTATTTCTTTAACAGAATATAGAAGGAACATCAAGAACAGAACAGAACAAATAACCATGCAAGGCACATATTTCCTGTCTGGCCACAATTTCTGACCCCCTATGTCCTTGGACCTTTATAAGATTGACTCCATCAGCCATGTTGCATCTAGGCAATCTACTAGTTTCAGGCAGGTTTCTCTGTCTTCCTTCAGAACCTGGAGCACATAGTCGGTTGTTCAAAAGGGACCACCTGCCACGTAAGAGCCTTCATCTTTAGTTCACCATTTTTTCCCCAATCCCTAGAACTGGGTACCTTCCCCTCGTCACTCCCCTTATATAAAGGTGCCTTCTACTCATCATCTTCCCAAACGAAAATATCTTCAACACATTCCTCCCAAATAAAGCTGTCATCTACTCATTGCTCCTCCTCCCAAATAAAGACTTCAAAACTTTAAGAATCCAAGCTATGCTATAAGTTCATAGGACTGTACATCTATAGAACAAAGTGTATTAAGAGAGTGGAACTTCCAGTGTATTAAGAGAGTGGAACTGAGGCACAGACCCAGTCACACAGCATACTAACAGCAAGCCTGGAAGCAGACCAAAATTATAGCCCATGAACTTCATTCCTAAATACTTTTGGATCGACCTCACCAAACCATTCCCTTGAGATGTTAAGATTGATTGCCCCTGCGTGAAGTTGCCAACTTTTAACTGTTACTTTTATTCATGCAACCCTGCGTGCTGCAGAAACTCAAGTTTGAAATGGTCCCTGGCTTTGCCTAGTAGCCCACAGGAGAAATTAAGTGCTGGAAACCGACACCTTCATCCATTTCCTTATTTGATTTATTCAGGCTCTGTGGGAAACTCACGTGCCTGTCTCTGTGCCTGGAAAGCCAGCCTGATGACCGGATTTATGGGAGGCCAGAACCCTGATGCTCATGGCCCTTCCCTCCTCTGGTGCAGCCCACCTCACTGTCTCTCAAGGATACTTTTGAGTTGACTCTGTCAAAAGAAAATGCTCCAACAGGAAATGAATGCCTGGAAATATTCCTTACAAACCTTCAATTTTTTTAAAAATAAAGTTTGTACATCATTCAAGAGCTAGCAGGATAACCTCAAGTATACCATCAGCTAAGTCCGATCTTCAGCCTAGAAGTACTATGTCAACTGTTGTTTGCATGGGGCTGAGAGACATCACTCTATAACAAAAGAGCTGAGAAAGGTAAAGGTTCCCACAGACATCTGATTCAGAAGAGAAGGCGCTCTCCCTTTTAATTTCATTATGTATATGTATATACATATGTATATGTATATAATTTCATATACATATATATAATTTCAGCAAAATTGAAAATGGATTGAGGCAATAAAAGAAGATGATCGTGAGAAGTGGACCCATAATAAAAGTTATCATTAATGCAAGGGAAATAATTACAGTTAGCAGGAATCTTATGTGTGAAAGATAGGAGGAAACCTGTAAGAATAAGGAGACAGCAAAGACAGAGAAAACATGGAATGCATACATCATAAATGTGTATATGAGAGAGAGATTTGGAGACAGAGACCCAGAGAATGAGATGCATAAGAGAGTGAGCCTGACTTGCAGAGGCAATTCTTTCTAGAGGTTTACCTGAGTGAAACAATGAAGCAATTTTCCAGTCCTACTCCTGAAGATTAGGAGCTGAAGATGAGAACAGGTCTGGAAACCAAGAGTACAGAATGCACCACAGCATGAAGACTGGCTGTAGCTGCTGAACTGAAAAATTAGAGACTGGGAGGGGAGATCTGAGAGGATTTGGGCACACATGGAGCAGAGGAAATTCCCTCAGGTCAAGGCACAGTGGACGTTATGGTGACTGACATTAGATCTGAAGAAGACAGATGACCTGGGCTTCTGATTAGGCCATTTTCTTCTCAGTTGACCAGGGACCAACTTGGCTTGATTGCAGGCTCAGCCCAGGCATTTTCCTGCTCATGGCAGTTTTAATTTTTGGCTCTGCATGAGGAAATGACTGGGGGACACAGTGGTTCTATCAACTTGTGCAGCTGGATCATGCTCACCCACTATCTCATGGGCCCAAACCACCTAAACTGCTGCCTGACACCCACTGGGTGTTTCCTTCACACTCAGTCACATTGCTGAGTTGTTCCTGCAATGAATGGGGCCATGACAATGTCTGGCAATGATACACAACCTCACAGTGCCAGAGTATCATTTGAAGAATGAGTTCACGCTGCAGCCATATCCAGACAAAAGCATAAAGCCAAGAGCAGTACTTGATAAGGAACTCAAGGGCAACCTGAAGACAATTCATTGTCCAAGAGAAGACAAAAGAGAAAAGAGAAACAGAGACTTTTCTCAGAAGATTCTTCTGTTTCCATTTCACTATCTTTTATTTTTCCTCACCAGTTGCCACAAACTTGTAATTCACCCTCACAGTTGTGTTTCCTTGAAATATTCCTTGTGAGACTTGTGAATTTGCTTTGAATTTAAATTGCATGCTGTTCCTCCTGGTTGGCTTATGTCCCTGGGTTTTGCTGTCCTTTGCTGCATCTTTCTTACGTGAGTAGTTTACTGTCACCAGAGGACTTTGCCACTTGTTCCTCTCATGAGCAACTCATTAAAAAATTTAACAACCAATACTAAGCCCAAGGTCCAATGCTGGATAGTAGCATTATTAATAGTTTGTATTTTTTCATTTGTCTTTGCTCCTGGTCTTGATTTGAACTGTGTGATTTTCAATCTATAATCCATGTACATATGAGATACACATATATGTGTGTGTGTGTGTGTGTGTGTGTATATATATATGTAATTCTATAATGATGTGTTTTACCTGTTCTTTTTAAAAAATTCATTTATCTTTTAAAAAATAAGCCTAACATATATGGAAAGTACTGTATGCCCTTCTGAAGATGAATGAGAGCATTTTAAAAGGTTTTCTCAGTCTCTCTGTAAGCTCTTTCAGAAGGAGACACTTAAATGAATTTTCCAGTCTTTCAAGAAGACAGGCAACAATTCCAACATCAGGAAACATCCTTTAGAATTCTAATACCTGCAGAAAGAATATCATGCTTCCCCAGATGGGCCTCCTACTAAGAATATGTTTCGGTTCCTGAAAAAGGCCCTTTAAGCCCAAGCAATTTAGGTACAATTTAATTTTTTCAAACAACATAATAGAAGGGGTGAAATTTCTGACCAATTAACTAAAGAAGTTACCACATGTCACAGATAATAAACAATAAATTATTTTTCAGTAAATTGTACAAAAGGCTCTCTTTTGAAACAAAAGTTTGTTTGTTTTTTTAATCATACATACTTATAGTAGAGAATTGGAAACTAGGAAAGAAGGAAAGGAAATTTCCCATTAACTATAATCTAACTGATTCATTCATTTCAGTAGTCTTCATAATACAGAACTGATCACTGACAAACGTTATGTGGTTGAACCAGATGACTCGCAAAAGTAACTGAAGTAAACACTCAGTTGGATCCATCCATTAACTTCCCACAGAGTCAGGGCCTTCAATTTGCTCCTACCTTCCAAATAATAGTACTGATAATAATAACACTGGTAATAATCATTATTATCAGTTCAGCTAAAATTTATTGAGTAATTATCACAGTAAGCCCTTAATTTAACACTGTACAGACATCTGTTTCAATGTTCACACATGTTTTATGAAGGAGGTATGATTATTCTCCCCATTTTGCAGTTGAGAAAACTAAAGTAACAGCCCCAGGTTCCCACAGCTGCATGTGGTAGGTCCATCATGCATGGGGATCTGACTCCAAAGGCAGGTTTTACTACCACATAATGGATTTTCAAACTTTAGAAGACATAAAAATCACCTGGAGAACTTGTTCAAATGCCAGATTCTCCAGCTCCAGTTCCTGAGACTCTGATTCTGCAGGTCTGAGCTGGGGTGAGGAATCTGCATCTTAGAAGCAGCCCAGGGGACTCTAATGGAAGTGGTACACCAGCCACACACTGCTATTCTGCCTGCATCAATGCAGAAACCAGGAAATGCCTTCCAGTAGTTCTCTAGACTCGGATGTCTTTAACCACAGTAGTTCATAAGCTTTGGTGGCGGGGGGACAGATCCCAGACCCTCTGAGAATCCAATGAAAGCCAAAGACCATCTCTTAATCAAAATGCACCACAAATTTTTTTTGCATTCATTTTCAGGGAGTTAAAGCCGATAAACCCCAGAATAAGGGGCTCCTGTTGTATTCTCTCTTTACCTCTTTTTTTTCTAGTGTCTCAACTCATTATTCCCATCTCTGAAATAAGGACATGCACCCTCCTGGCTGCCTGCTTTGCAGATTGTTATCAGGATTGTTTTTTAATATATATAAGAGTTCTGAGATACAGAAATAGAAACACTATATGTAAACCTCATGCTCATAACACACAGAGAAAGAGGAAAGGACAGATTTGAGTAGGAAACTGAGAAACTTAGAAACAAGTAGAAAAGAGAAATTCAGCACAAGGTTAAGGAATTAACTAGCAAATAACCTGGGCATAATCAGAACGGTCATTTGCCATTCACTGAGTACATATTATGTGTCAGGAGGCAGCATGGCTTGTGCCTTTAAAGCATTTTTTCTAGCGCTCCCAACAGCTTTCTGATGCTCACATCACCTTTATTTTACAAATGGGGAAACCCAAACTCTGAGTGATAATTTGCCCAATACCAAACATCTAGTAAAGTTACTCAAACCCAGGTCTATCTGTGTGCAAAGCCCGATTTCCATGATATAAGGATATGGCCAGAGCCCCTTTCCAGCCCGTGGATTCCACACATGGACCAGGCAGGGGTTTTAAGGCAAGTCCTGGAACTGGGGAGCTGAGCCGCCACTTCACCTTCCTCCCAACCATCAAGTTACCTCAGGCTTTAGTTACTAATATCAGTCAGTTGCCTTGTCCTCCCAATGGAAACAAAACAACACAAGGCACTAGCAATGCTTAGGTTCTTGGTGGCAGGGCTGCCAAAGACAGATCTGCAGCATTATAAAGGTTAACGTCTTTCTGCTTGCTCTGTGGCAAGCTTCTACTATCAGAACCCTTGGGACCAGCTGCATGAGTCATACTTCTAGATGCTGTTCCAACTGGTAGGAAACAGCCTTTCCTTTAAACAAATTTCACTTTCAGAAAAGGCTTTAAAGCACATTACAGATAGGACCATGAAACATTTGGCTACACGTAAATCCTTCCACAGAAAAAAAATAAAAATTAAAAATTAAAAAAAAAACTACCTCCTCATGTACCAGGAACATTAAAACTAAGTCCAGGAAAGTTTTAGCCAGAAGGGACAAAGAGATATCTGGCAGAAAAGAATGTTTTACTCTCACTCTGTTTCAAACCCACAGGGTTCTTTTGAAGAACCCTTTAATAATAGGAATTAATAGCAAGAACAAAACAAAACAAAAAAGCGTTAACCGAGGTACTAAGCCCAGCAGGTAGTCTGTTCTCCTTCTCCACAAGTCGCCCTACACTCCTCCTCTCTTGCCTCAGCCCACCCTAATGTCTTTTCCTTAAGGCCACTTTTCACATCCTTCTTTGGTGGAATAAAGCTGTAATGCAAGCTTACCTCAGCACTAATAGATATTGCAAGGAGCCACTTCAGCTTGACTCCTGTCTCTAGCCCTTCACCCCCCAACTCCTGTCAATAACACAGTCCTTTGCACCCAAAGTGACAGCTCTAAATGCACCAGCAATTTTTCGTACCATCCAATGAACCTTTCCCCATTAATATTTTTTTAAGGGGACCTAGCTCCTTTAGCTATATCAGGCTATTCTTGGCTGGTTATTGGAGGAAACCTGTTACATCAGGCAGTTGCTTTTCTTGTTGTCAAAGATAAGCTTTTCTGATCTGGTATAGGCCTGATTCCTCTATTTATTAACTAACCTCGTGACTGTCAACAAACTATCATACATCTCAGAACTTTTCTTTTTTTGCAATATCTTCCCTTAACTCTGATATAAGAGATGATGTTTTCAAAAACCATAATATAATAAAGGACACAAACATAATGCTTTATTATAATGGTTGTTGGTATTGCTTTTATATTATACATCATCTAGAGGTTTCTGAGACACCCAGGAACAAAGGCTCATTAACAACAGACAAGGCAATTCTAAGCTCAGGCCCCTGGATAGATAAGTTAGTAGGCTCAACACTTTTCTGAACAAAACAGAATTTAACATGTAACAGATTCAATATTTTATTAAACATAATAAACCCCATAACCTTGGATTTCTAATTGCTTACCACTTACTAGAATACAGTGGACAAATGCACAATGGCTTAGAATTCAGGAACCAAAAGTAACACATCAGTGGTTTTGCAAATAATTGTCTAAAACCAAGCCAATAGCAATGGGGGAGGGCAACCCTCAGTAATATCTAACTCAGAAAGCTTGATTCAGCCCCTCAGTGGTCAGGGTTCCACTGCAGAGAAAAGAATTTAATCTGGCTAGTTTAAGCAGAACTGGGTTTATTACAGTGAGCTAAATGGTTTACAGGACATTGGGAGGGTTAACGAAACAAACTCTAGGTTCTTGTAGAAACAACTCCCAAGCCACACAGCAGAACCAGGCCACCTAGGCTGCTGTCTGCTGGTTGGGAAGCTGGTCTACAAACACACACCCCTGCCAGGAGGAAGAGACTTCCTCATGCCCTGCCATCGCTGCTGGTTCCAGGACTCCACCAGAGGACCATGTGCACTGGCAATATGCGTGCCGAATGACCCGCCTCTCAACACCCACTATACTAGAGGCCGCGCCCTGGAGCCTTTATGAATAAGGCTACAGAGAAAACACAAGCTCCTCAATCCTCCCTGCCAGCAGGAGCAACATATCTGCCTTTCAAATAAGAGTACCTAAGCCCCACCCAAAACTCAGGCTGCAAGGGTGCCTGGGAAATGTAGGTTTTTGCTTTTCAGGCCCTGCCATATAGGAAGGCACAGTAAAAGGAGGTTGAAACAGATGCTGCATTACAACCCCTCATGCCCCACCACATAAGTCAATGTTAAGAGACTCATCTTTCTCACAATCCTTTCTCCTCCCCACCCATCCACCAAGACTGCTGAGAGAGATGTGGGAAAACTAGGTGATAAATGTAGTAAGGATTTGGTTGTACAAATAGATGGCTCAGAGTTGGCACAGCTGTTCACACTAGGCTGCTTACGGGGAGAGGTTACAACTAAGTTGAGGAAACTTTCTCTCCATTAGCCAGCAACATTTAAGAAAAAGTTTTGTTCCCCTTAGGACCCTCAGGGGACACAGGATTGCTTTCCTCCCACCGGAGGCCACTCTGTTATGTGCCCTACCCACAAGCCACTATAGGGTAACCTGGCATTATTTTAAATCTTCTCTTCTGAATGAGGCAATCAGATTACTCATCTGAGATTCACCTAATCCTATTAGGCAGAACTTCCAGACTCACCAGAGACTCTAACAGGAGAGAGCTCTACTAATAGAAAATTGTCTATTTGTTAATAAATATCTGGCCCAAATAGTCTTCTTTGAGCAATTAGAGTTGCTGTAGTGTTCTTGCTTGCATGTATTTTACAACAGGGTCTTTGTTCTCTGTCTCTGCTGTCTGCTGTATTTCAGCACCTTCTGTCAAGTGACTCAGAATTCCAAGGTCCCATCACACACTGAACAAATTCCCGTTAGGTGCTATTATATGTCAAGTACAAGAGACACAGAAATAAATAAGGCAGACGAGGTCCCTGCCCTGGTAGGGCTTATAGTCTAGTGACGAGTTCTAAAAAGATGTTTAGCACAGAAAGCAATAACATTACAGTCCTGAAATCTGTGTAGAATTTCTGAGAATGAATCACTCTAGAGTTACTCCCTTTGGATTTTGTTCCCACATGTGAAGTAGCTTTAGCTACACAATAAAATTTCTTCAGTGTCTGAATGTGGAGAGTCTTCTGGAAGAACATACCAATCAAGGTCAATATATAGGCCAAGTGTAGTATTCCAGGCCCCGGTGCTAATGCTGGACAGGTATTTCTGTTCTGAAGAAGGGAGCCTGGAGCTGATATGGGCCATAACTGAGATGTGGGGCTTCTGGTCAGGGTTCTGGTGTAGATGTGTATCAGCGGAGAAGCCTCATGAAACTCGATCTCAATGACAATTAACTGGCCATAGGTCACCTTTCAGTTATCTTCCTGGAAAACAGGGATAACAAGCAAGCCAAACTAACTTAGCCATGGTTTTCTTTACTGTCTGAATAGCACCTGTTTCCATTTAGCTAAGGAAAAAAATCTTTTAAATTCAATTTCCCTCAAAATTCATGCAGGTTGAGAAGGTGTTAAACAAAAAAGGGGCAAGTTGTGCCCAAAAGGTTTTAAAATAGTGCTCTAGAGATTTTACAAAATCCCTCAGGCTGTGAAATTCCCCTCATTCCCAGGTCAATTCCAGTTTGGTTTATACTTAAGCTGGAATTTGGAATGATATTTAATTCTATCAAAACAAGACAGACTAGTCACACTGGGCTTTCCTGGTTCCATACTGGAAAAGAATGGGCCTAATCCTTGTGAGTGGGACCTCATTCCCTCTCCTTTCAGCAGTCTTTTCTATGAGCCAGCAGTGCTAGGCATTAGGAATACTGAGGTGAGTAAGTTATGATCACTGCCTTCCAGAAAAATAGGCTTTACCTCACAAAAAGAGATCAAATATAGTTCCGTCAAAGGCACAGGGCCCTATCTGACAGTGGTCACACATGAGCAGCCTATCTTGGGCATCAAGCAAGTGTGGAGATAAATGAAGACCAAGCAAATGAGAAGAGCAAAGGCTATGTATTCAGAGCTTGCTGTAGCAAGGTTGTCAGCCACAATCACTTGTGTTTCAGCAGAGACTCAAAGGCAGGCACAGGAATGGGAAAGCTTGATAGTGGGATAAAAGGAAGCCTCCAGGTATGCCCTGGCTGGAGGCTGTTGGCCTGAGAAAGCTGGAGGTGGTTTAACTAGAAGCGGGGCATCCGATGTGATTGGTCAGGGTGCATGTTTGTCTTCCTTTAGTTGGTCCTAAGCTGGAAGTGGGGACAAAAATGTAGGAAGCCGTCAGTTATTAATCAAGTCCTTGATGCCAATTGCTTAGCTTCCTGTATTGTCACTAGAGATGTCAATCTGACTTCCTGCAAGCCTGACATCTAGCAGGCTGGCTTTCTGGGCTATTTATCGTAGATAAGGGGTTGGTATCCTGGACTGGATGCTGCAGGTTGTATGTCAGAGTTTTATTCTTATATATGGTCCAGCAATTGTCCATTTGTATATTAGGTCTCTCACAAGCCTAAGATTCAATTGTGTCCTGGCCCTAGGACTCCATTTGACATTAACTCCCCCTTGTAGTATGAGCATCTCTGGAACTTGCCACCTAGATCTCCTTAGTGTCTCCCAACATGCTCAACTTCTGGCCTTCATGACCTTCATACAAGGAGAATGCCTGACAGACTTCCTCCAGGCAAGCTCCTTCCTGCCTCTTTGCACTGACTCCACTCTGTGTAAGGTAAGGAGAACCAGCCTTGCCCACTAAAAACAAGTAAATTACCTTATATAAAACAGCAAGTCCTTGGATCATGCATGATCCTGTGGCAAGGTTTATCTTTAATGGTATTAACCATCTATGGGCATAAGCACCCATGTGAAAGCATAACAGCAAGACTATACGCAAAACAGAAAACATAAACATTACTGAATGAAAGGGCATTAAAAGAACAATAATGTATACCATCACATTCTAAATAATGTGTGTGTAAATAACAGAAAAAATACAAAGGATAGAAAAAAAATAAGTTCTCTCTCAGTTGGAGAATTAACGGTGATTTAAATTTTTGTTTACTTGATTTCCTATTTTTTTTACAATTACATGCATTTCTTTGTGATATAATAAATAACAATAAAAATTTTAACTTACTAAAAACCTAGAGTGCATTTGAAAAATAGGACTCTCTCATAGCAGCACATCTGATTCATTAAATTATTAATAGCTGTCACTTCTGAGCACTTACCACTTCTATTATCCTCCTAATAACTATGATGAATCTACAAGGTGAGTACTTCTATCGCATTTTACAGATAAGGAAACCAAAGTGCAGAGAGTAGAAGCTGACAACCTGCTGGCTCTGTCAGACCCCTACATGGGGCTCTTAGCCACTATTCTGTTCTTCATCCCTTCTAGTACGCATGCCCTTAAACTCTTCCTCACACCAGGTGTATGACCAAGGAAACTCACTTCCCATCTGTAAAATGGGGATGATACTTGTGCTTATCTCATATGGAGGGTTATAAGGACAAAGAGATAATGCACATACAGAGCCAACACAAGGCCCAATCCCTAGGAAGTTTTCAGTATGTGATTTTTGATGTAAGGACCACTGTTTTCAGGGTTTTATGAATGCTCCAGGAAGGGCTTTTACATTTAAGTTAAAAGAAATAGCAATGGGTTACAAGAACCATTGTAATGGAGACTTGTGAGGTAATTAGGCTTTGGAATAAATTAATATAGTTAAGAATGAGTGTGAAAGATTTTTTTAAAAATTTACTCTTGGGAGTATCTTCTTCATTGTTCAACATTTACCTATTTTAGTAATGAGTTATGGTTTATTTTGATAGAATAATAACATAGAAGAAAGAAAATCTGAACCTTCCTCAGGTAATCTCACCTGTGGCTGAAGTCAGGTTGCTCTGGGCCTAACAGCTAGGTCATCACAAAACACGGGGAGGTCGCACACCCTGGCTTCCAGCTTTGACTCTGCTGTCTAATAAAGTCGTCAGGGAGCCTGTAATCCATCCTGATGCCCACACTAACCACAGAGGTTTTGGTCAAATTGACCAGGTTGGGGCCCTGGCAAAGGTATGACTTTAAAGTGTCCCAGGTAATTCAATATGCGGCCAGCTAAGAACTACCTGAACCTAAAATCACAAGGAAATAAGCAACTTCTTTGGAACTTATTTTGCAAATCTAAATTTAGGTGACAATGGTAACAATCCCCAAAGGCAAGTGATCTGTTTAAAAGCAATTAAGGGCTCCCCTGGTGGCGCAGTGGTTGGGAGTCCGCCTGCCGATGCAGGGGACACGGGTTTGTGCCCTGGTCCGGGAAGATCCGACATTCCGGGAGCGGCTGGGCCCGTGAGCCATGGCCGCTGGGCCTGCGCGTCTGGAACCTGTGCTCCGCGGCGGGAGAGGCCGCGGCGGTGAGAGGCCCGCGTACCACCAAAAATAAAAATAAAAAAATAAAAGCAGTTAACCTGCCTCTTGTTTTCAACACATTTTCATTCATTTTATCTTTAAACTGCCCATTGATAGAAATAATATCTAATATTTTATTCAGCACTGATTATGTGCCAGGCACTATTCTAAGCACTTTTCATAGTGAAACAGATGACATAGGATTTGAACCAAAGGTGCTGCACAGCCAATCCTTATTTTCCACTTTCAATCGTACAAATGTTCTTAAATTTTAGAAGTGGTTTGGATGTTGCAAATGACTAACTTAAAATTTGTAAAGATGAAATAAACAAGTTTTTTCCACTTGACCCAGGCTTTGTACAAATAGGCAGTTTCTGCTTATGGCCTAAACTGTTTCATTTGTCTGTTTGAGCCAATTGTCATAAAACCTCCCTCTCTGGAACAAGCAGATGCATTTAACAATAATGAGAGGGGCAAATCATTCTAACTCAAAAACTCTCATGGTTTTCACCCAGAGGCTGATTTACCATGAAGCGGGGCTCCACGCCCCTCATTTACATGTCCCTGTTGAAGGCCCAAGAAGAAACACAGCAATTTTTACTTGTAAATTTGTTTTATTTTTCCTAAAGAGGACTCCCACAAATCATACAAGCTTTATGCTCCACCAAACCTGGATCTGTCCCTTACAAGATCGGTAGAGATGTAATTTGTTCTCAGTTCAAGACTCTGACTCTCAGACTAATAATGCAAGAGCTTCCTAGCTGGTCTCCTCACCTGCAGGCTGCTGGTTCTAATCCCTACCACAGGCACCATGGAAAAGTCCTGTGAATACACTGTCATCATACTATTGCCCTGCCCAAATTCAGTGATTCCCATTGCCTACAAAGCCCTGTCATCAATGACTCTTCATCATCTGGCTTCTACTTACATCTTGGGTCTTCTATCATTCTTCCGTCTTTATACAGTCTGACACCCCCTTAAATTCTCAGTGCCATTTAATACCCCCTTCTACCCAATGTAACTGAGTTTCTTTGTTTTTGAGAGTGACTCATTCTTTCCTACTCCTTGGTCTTATTCATGCAGTTTGTTGGACTTATAATCATGCTCCATTTAAAGTAGTCCTAGTACCACTGAAATATGTCTGCCCATTGATAATTCCTACCCATCTCTAAGGCCCAATACAAATGCAACTTTCTCCAGAAGCCTTCCCTGGCCAGAAAGGATCACCGTGTAAACACTGCTTGTCTGTATTGTACATAGTATCCTTGTTCTATAACTACTCGAAATTACAGTTGCCAGTATACATGTTCATCTCTCCTCCTAATTTGTAAAATGTGGAATCACACACATTGTTGAGTAAAGTCCCATGCAAACTACAGGTTTTCAACAATTTTTGAAATATTTATAGTATGTTTAGATCAAAAAAAATTTAACCTCTGCTTTTGTATAAATTTCTTGCTTTCAACTTCATAGGTTGTTGGGAAAAGAAGTGTGGCACAAATTATTCTTCTTTGTGATTATAATGGACAAGGACTTCCTTTTACCTGGTCAACCTCTAATCAGGTAAAGATGTCCACTGTCAATGTATGGCAGCCTGTGGGCTCTTTTACCTTCTGTCCAATGGACAGGGGGTAGAGAAGCAGCATGGGTTTTCCCTAGTGAGTGTATACAGACAAGCTAAGAATCTAAGTAGGTCCACACTCTACCAACATAAGCAGGGTAAGTATACCACCTTTAGCTGGGAAGGAGAAAAGTTGCTAGTAACCACACACACAAAAAAATTTTTTTTAAAAAGTCAAGTGAAGGGAATTTTAACAGAAAGGTGGCCTGAAGACCCAGCATTTAGGATCTATCCCGTAAAGGATCTAAGTTCAAAATTAATTCTGATTAATTTAGCAAAGAGACATAATCAAAGTCTGGAGGCTACAGTTGAGTTAGATAATTCTGGAACTACTGTGATTAAACATTAGTCCTGAAGTGAATGCTGTCTAATTGGACTCTTGTTCTTTTCCCTCCTGAAAAATTAACTCTCAGATCATCTACTGTTTATTGTAGCTATTTTGTTTTTATATTTTTGTATTTGGAAAAGCAATAGTTATTCATGGAAGGGATCTGTTGCCAGACCTACCATGTAGAATTTGGAGCAGTATAATCTAATGACCAAAGAAGAAAATGCTCAGACTCAACTACAGAATTTGTAAAGATTGTTGTAAGGTTTTTGGAGACTGAAAATGTCACACCAACTTAGATACCAGGCTGTACTAGGAAACTAAAATTTAAGACTGTGCAATTATAGGGTATTTGGCATACACTCCCACCCCCGACAAGTCCCTTTTATTTGCATAAGCTAAACATAGGAGATAAATGTTTGTATGGAGTTGGAGAAGGGCAGAATCTTAAATCATCTGAGAAATTGTCTGCTTTACTAAAATGAATCTCACCATAAACTTTGCTTGGTTTCTTCACCCCAAATTAAGAGACGTGAAAGTAATAAAGGAATGAGGAGAGAGGGGTTACATATTCCTTGTGTTTATGAGAAAGCTACATCTTTTACCACAGAGAATGTCCCTGTCAGGGTTGAAGAATAATTTTCATAAACTCCCCTTTGTTGATTGCTTATAACTATACGTACTTTTTAAAAAATTAGTTTCCTTTTAGACTTGAATGTCTCAGTCTTGGTCTCTGCTCCCCAAGGTAAATTACTTTGGAGCAGTTGAGCAAAATAGCCTAAAACAAAATGCTGTTTTTCACATTAAATGGAAAGCACCTTTACCCCCAGTGTTCCTCCAAGATGTCTAAGTCCAGGACCTCAGACTTGGCAAAGAGACTTAGAAGCACTGATGAAGAGAAACAGAGCCAAACATAACCCCACTAGCTGAGTGTTTTATTTAAGATGCAAGGGTTTTCATCTACAGATAAACCGAGTGCTGTAATAGGAGTATTTCTGCTCAGTGGTGAAGTCTACCAGAAACAAAATCTCAGCAGGAAAGGCTACCAGGTAAATTGAACTCACTAAAGTTTCCTCCAGACAATAATAGCCAGTTAAGTAAGACAAACGGAATAATTCATCCTCCTGGAGTTCAAAACACAAAGGGCTATACGAAATGTGATATTAAGATTTTAAAAAGAAGTATACAAAAGTCAGGAATATCCTTCCAAAATGAAAGTGTGGGTGGTAATTGATTAAATGTTAGAAGTTGTTCTGATATGTTTTATTCAACCAAAAGAATTTCTTCCTGCCAGCATTCGGTGACAGGTAACAACTTTCAATTCTAGTCTCTTTCAAACAAATACACAGGTATGGCAGCAGTTAAAAACAGTTGGCTGTGAGTTACATCCAGCTGACTTCATCTTGGACCCCCTTTTTATGTTTTCACTCCTCATCCAGTACATGGTCCCTGATATGAGTCTTTTTCCCATGAACTTGGCAGACATAGCCTGGCACTTTTATGTCAACTCTTGGCTTAGAGTTTGGGAAAAAAGCATTTCTTCTCCAGCTCCTCTGTTTTTTAATCTCTGGTATTTGATATCTGCCAAATCTTTATGCTCTAATTCTATACCCATCCCTATAGACACTTGGCTACATTCACTTAACAAGATAATTTCAAACTATATAAACCATAAGTTGATGAGTTACAAAGAGAATCTCACAAATCACATCGATATGAAAGATTATAACATTCCTAAAACAGATTGGAAAAAAATAAACAAAGTTATAGAAGATTCAAACAACAGAATAAACAAGCTTGATCTAATGAGCATGAGCATAGAGAATGCCATTCTTTTTGAGTATATATGAAACAATTTCAAAAATATTATTGAAGTAAATTAAGGATGTCTCAACAAATATCAAAGATATGATATCATATAGACCACATTCTCTAACCATAAAGCAATAAAATAAGGAATCAATAAAAATATTTAATTCATTTACTTTAAAACTAAAAATATACTTCTAAATAATTCAAGGATCAAAGAAGAATTGCAATGGAAATTATGAAATTATTTAGAAATAAACAATAATAGACTTAAACAATGCATTTATAGTATACAGCTAAAGTGATACCTACAGGAAAATATATAGACTTAGAGTAGGAAAAGAAATTTTCAAAATTAATAATTAATGTATTCAACTGAAGACATTATTTTAAAAACTATGAAGTAAACCCAGAGGGGATAAAAACAAAGAGAATAACAGTAAGAGAAGGAATTAATTAAATAGAAAAGAAAGAAAAAATAGTATCAACAAAATCAAATGCTCTTTCTATGAATAAATAAACCTTTGGCGAGAGAATATAAAAGAGGAGGAGTGTGTGTGCAGAATAAACAAAGTTAGGAATGAAAAGAGACAAAATAGAGCTACAGTAAAAATCTGTAAAATTATAAAAGAATACCATGAACAAATTAGTCAATAAATTTTACAAGCTTAAATATAATAGACAGCTTCCTGGAAAATAGTATTGCAAAACTGACTCAAGAAGCAGCAGAAAAACCTGGAAAAAAAAATACCCATTAAAGAAAATGAATTGGTAGTTGAAAATAAAAAACTATCCCATAGGGGCTTCCCTGGTGGCGCAGTGGTTGAGGGTCCGCCTGCCGATGCGGGGGACACGGGTTCGTGCCCCGGTCCTGGGGGATCCCACATGCCGCGGAGCGGCTGGGCCCGCGAGCCATGGCCGCGGAGCCTGTGTGTCCGGAGCCTGTGCTCCGCAACGGGAGGGGCCACAGCAGTGAGAGGCCCGCGTACAGCAAAAAAAAAAAAAAAAAAAAAAAAAAAAAAAACTATCCCATAAAGAAGCACCAAAGCATCCAAACCAGACAGGTTTTCAGGTATATTTTACCATACCTTTAAATATTATACAACCTCATTCTTATTCAGACTATTCCAGAAACCAGAAAAGAGTAAAAGCTGTTCAGTTCTTTTTATGAGGCTTGCAAAACCTTAATATCAAAACTAAACAAAAACAGTATGAGAAAGTGAAATTATAGCCTCAATCACTTTCATGATTATAGATCACAGATGCAAAAGTTCTTCATTCTAATATTAGCCAACCAAACAAGCTTTAAACAGGAATATAAGGATGATTTAATGGATGTAAAATTTATTACTGTAAATACGGTATTAATAGATTAAGAAAAAATAGATACAGAAAATTACATGATGAAAAAAGTCAACATTCTTTCATAATTTGGAGTCTTAGCAAAGTAGGAAGAAGAAAAAACTTCTTTCATCTAGAAAAAGTATCCACAAAAAATGAGCCTCCTACTTTGTGATCAGTGATAGAAGGATCTGCTACAAATTTAGTCAGAAATAGAACATGGCTGTTCTTGACACAACCATTCAGCTTGTAACTGGAGGTCTTCTCCAATCCAATAAGACAGGAAATAGATATAAGAGGAAAGACAAGACGGATTCTAAATTGGCATTAATTGTAGAACATATTATTGTCACAGAAAATCCAAAGGAATTCACAAACTATTAGAACTAATAAGAGAGTTCAGTAAGGTTGCTGAATACAAGATTAATTAATTTTTAAAAATCAATGGCATTCCCATGCATAAGAAACAACCAATTAGAAAATGGATGACAAATTAAAATATTAATTCCATAATAAATTGAATTATTTTTAATCTGTAAATTTCTTGGGCATAAATCTAACAAAATTTTATATTACCTGAAGGAATGAAATCATAGAACTTTAATGAAAAATCTAAAGGAACACTCAAGTAAATGGAAAGATATGCCATATTCTTTTACCAGAAGGCTCTCAATATCATAAAGATGTCAATCCCTCTCAGATTAATCTGCAAATTCAAGGAAATCTCAGTGAATATTGTAGTTTTTCATGAAGATTGACAGGCTTTTCCTGAATTTTATTTGGATGAATAAAGGTCAAAAATGGTCCAGACCTTTTTAGAGGAGACTAAAGAAAAGGGATTTGCTCCATCAGATACCAAAGCTACTATAAAGTTATAATAATTAAAACAATGTGCAAAAAGACTGACAGACCAATGGAAAAGAATGGAGAGCTCAGAAATTAAAACTTGTCAAAGAAAATATCTTAATGGCCTTGGGTAGGAAATAGTTTCTTAAATAATACATAATTAGCCCAAACCATCAAAGAAAAAAGTTGATACATTCAACTATGTTGAAATATAAACCTTCTATTTAATTAGAACATTATTTTTTTACAGTGAAAAAGATCAAGCTACAGACAAGGAGAAGATAGTTGCAATCATTATAAATAAACAAAATTTTAACAATAAAATTATATAAGGAACTTACATAAAGACAACCAACCCAACAGAAAGTAGACAAAGAGGCTTCCCTGGTGGCACAGTGGTTAAGAGTCCGCCTGCCGATGCAGGGGACACGGGTTCGTGCCCCAGTCTGGGAAGATCCCACATGCCGCGGAGCGGCTGGGCCCGTGAGCCATGGCTGCTGAGCCTGCGCATCCGGAGCCTGTGCTTCGCAAAAAAAAAAAAAAAAGTTGTAGAAAGTAGACAAAGACATGAACAGTCAATTCACAAGGAACCATCTGACTGACCAATACACATATGAAAGATTACTGACCTCATGAATTATCAGGGACATGTAGATTTAAAATAACAATAAAATAGTGTTTTATACTCATGAGATAAACAAAAATTAAGACACCTGACAAGAGTTATGAAGGATGTGTAGAAATTAAAACTCTACTGGTAGAAGTTAAAATTTGTGTAAACTTTTATTGAGAGTAAATTGGCAATATCTAATAAAACTGATTGTGTATATACATACCTTACCACCCAGGAATTCCAAGCCTAGGTATATCCCCTAAAGAGACTCTAGAACATATCCACAGGGAACCATGCACAAGGATACTTAATGCAGCATCACTTATAATGGTGAAAATAATGGAAACTACTTTTTAATGTCTATTACTATTAGATAGGTAAATAAATCATGATAGATTCATTCAATAATGCATCAATTAGCAGTTAAAATGAGTTAATTAGATCCAAAAGCATCAACATGGATAAATGTTAGAAATAAAATGGTGAGATAAAAAAAGCAAATATCATTCAAATGTGAAGCACATTATATGAATTAATATAGTGTTTATTGACATAAATTGTGCATGTATGTGTACAGTAAATGTATAATGTCAGGAGAGGAAGAACACATGCTAACTTCAAAAAATCTGTCTGTGGGGAGGAAGAAGGGGGAATGGGGTCAAGGAGGGTAAAATCAGATGCCTGGTGGTTATAGACAGAATTGTGTCTCCCCAAAATTCATAGGCTGGAGCTCTAATCCCCAGTATAGCTGTTTTTGGAGAAAGGGCTTCTAAGGAAGTAATGAAGATTAAGTGAGCCATAAGGTCAGGGCCTTCCAATAAAATGTGTCCTTATAAGAAGAGACACCAGAGATCTCACTTTCTCTCCATGAACACGAATTGAGGAAAGGCCAGGTGAGGACATAGCAAGAAGTCTGCAAGCCAGGAAGAGAGTCCTCACCAGGAACCAATCAACCAGCCCACTGATCTGGGACTTCTAGCCTCCAGAACTGTGAAAAAATAAATTTCTGTTCTTAAGCCATATAGTCTATGGTATTCTGCTACAGCAACCTGAGCTAATACAATGGCAAAACATTAATGTTTGTTAAATCTAAATAGTGACTGTATAGGAGTATGTTATATTATTCTCTGTGCTTTCTATTTTATTCCAAATATTCCCTTCACATATGTAGTCATTATTTAATCTGACAGATGATATAGTGGAACATTAGTCATTCTAGTCATACTGAAAACAATGATACAGAACCAACACCTCCCAAGAGGTCATAAAAGTTTTACATTTCACTGAATTAAGGTTTTGGTGGGGGAGGAGTGTCCTTCTGCAACCTGGTGAGGTCATAAAGGATGCCACTAGTAGGTGGGGGAATTGGCAGGCACCCATGCTCCTCCTCCTACAGTGTGTCCCCTTGCTGTCCAACCAGTAAGTGCCTAACAGGATTGACACCATCATCAGTTTTCTGTCCCATTCCTTGAATTTTGGGGAACCAGACAGTGCTGGCCCCAAATACTTTCAGTCAATCCCTTGACATGGGAAGGAGAAAGTCTTACCATGATACCCTTCAAACAACAAAAAGAAGTGGTACTTCTGGGTCTTATATTTGCCCATTGTGCCAAACACAGTGATACTAAATGTGCATTAAAGCATGTTACCACAATGCCTTGCACCTAGTAAGCACTCAGTAAACATTTATTGAACAAAGCATTTGTGGTTGTAATATTACCATCTGATTTTAGTTCAGCATTTACAGATTGCTTAAAAGTTACTACATGAAACAAGACACCAGCTAAACCAAGTATGGTTTAGATAGAAAATCATTAACCTAGAATTGCAACATGTCTATTCCAGTGGTTCTCAAACTTTACAGGACATCAGAATTACTGGGAAGACTCACTGAAACATAGATTGCTGAGTTTCTAGAGTGCAGCTCAAAAAACTGCATTTCTAGCGAGTTCCCAGGTGAGGTTGATACGACTGGTCTGGAGATTACATTTTAATAACTATTGGTTTAGATCTTTAGAGGCACCTAGAGAAAGTAGAGTACTATTTTCTCTAATCTGAACCTTTTCTTATTCATATATATATATAATTCATACATATATATACACATACATACATTCATATATATACACAAATATATATATATATTAATTTATATGATAAGGTATGATATATCTTAAAAACAAAATACATCTTATAAATAAAAAATATAATAATATATCTATAATACTCTTATCTTACTATACTCCTTAAATTACAAATTAATAAAACTGAAAAAATAATAATAGCTACCAACTATTGAGTATTTATTATATGCAGGGCACTATAGTAATTGCATGATACATTATTCATTTTAATCTTCGCAACTACTGTGTAAGTACTATTATCTCTGTTTTATATACAAGAAAGTTGAGCCTCAGAGAGGCTAAATGACCTGGCCAGCTAGAGAGTGGCGACATTAGAATCTGTACCCAAGTCGAATTCCAAAACCCAAGCTCTGCATTGCTTTTACCTCTGAAATCAGAGTGGGCTTCCCACTGCAGCACCAATCCAAAAACCTGACAGCTGTTTACACTTTAAAGCACCAACTAGAGCCATCAAGTTCTCTGATTAAGGGGAAAGACCCTAAAGGACTTGCCTCCTTTCACCTGAAATTAATCATTCACCAAACAAGAAGAGCAGAAGAAACAAACTGAAGAAGTAACTAAAAGATCCAGGTACTATTTTTCTTCTTGATCTCCCCAAATCGCAAAAGAAAAAATCTCCCCAAAACAAAGATTCCTGTGCAATACATTCATTTCCTCCCTCAGTCCCAGTGGCATCATTTGTAAACACAATAAAGAAAATGGATAAACTGCACTTTGGGGGGAAATGTCTTAGCATCCTTTGGTTTTCTCTGGTTAGTGAGCAGTTACTTTTCAAGTCCTTACATTTAAAAGGACGGAAATGAAGACATTTGTTTCTCAGTTGTCCAGAAAGTGTGCTGATGAGCTGATAAAAAAGGAATGAGGTAGCTGAAGTAGTAAGAGGGTATGAAATGAGATTAGCCCAGTCAAAAAGCTAGTAAAATTAAAAAACAAAAACAGACTGGGAAAATTTGAGACAAACTTTAAAAGGGAGGAACGAAGTGTCATCTCTCTTTTTAAAGTTAATGGCATATTCATTTTTCAGACTTCTATAGTTTTATTTCAGTTTTAAAGAAGAAAAAGTTAAAAATATTAAAACACTGAATGGACAGAGCAGAGTTTCCCATTAAAATAAATACACTTTGTTTTATTGTTTGGAAAACTAACAAGCTCCAGACTACTAACTGAATTCTGTCATTTTTTTTAACATCTTTATTGGAGTATAATTGCTTTACAATGTTGTGTTAGTTTCTGCTTTATAACAAAGTGAATCAGCTATACGTATACATATATCCCCATATCCCCTCCCTCTTGCGTCTCCCTCCCACCCTCCCTATCCCACCCCTCTAGGTGGTCACAAAGCACCAAGCTGATCTCCTTGTGCTATGCAACTGCTTCCCACTAGCTATTTTACATTTGGTAGTGTATATATGTCCATGCCAATCTCTCACTTTGTCCCAGCTTACCCTTCCCCCTCCCCGTGTCCTCAAGTCCATTCTCTACCTCTATGTCTTTATTCCTGTCCTGCCCCTAGGTTCATCAAAACCTTTTTTTTTTTTTAGATTCCATATATGTGTGTTAACATACGGTATTTGTTTTTCTCTTTCTGACTTAACTTCACTCTGTATCTGTCATTTTTTTGAAAGAAGAAATTTCCAGCATATTTCCAGAAGTTAGGTTAAATTGATATCTACTTAATGAATCTTGGAATTATAAAATTAAAAGAAAATATGCTAAAATACTAAGAAAAACTACACATCTTAGAACTCCTGATTGGTGGTTCATGCTGAAATTTTCCTCCTTTTTGTCTGCAATGTGAGGCTATTCGCAACATTAACCTAAATAAATCTCCAGAATAACATGGAGATTATTTTGCTGCTTGGCTGAGGATACCAGCATAGCTGGCATTGATCTTGTATGTTTATTTGGGGCTGAGAAACCTGATATATAATTGGCACTAGCATCCATGCATTGCTCAGGATTAAACCTTAAATTCATCCTTGATGCCTTTTTATCACACTCTACTTTTAATTGGCAAATCCTGTAAGCTCTAGCTTCAAAATATAACTCAAATCCAACCCCTTTTCATCACCTCCACCACTCCCAGCATAGTTCAAGCCACTAGCATCTTTTGTTTACACTGTTGAATAAACCTCTTCCTCCTTCTGCAGAATATTCTGCACAGAGTGATTGAAGTGATCCTTTTAAACTCTAAGTCAGATAGTGTCATGACACTGTGCAAACCCTCCAATGGCTGCACATTTCACTTCAAACAAAATCCAAAGTCATTATGACAGCCTGCAAGGCTCTACTAGGTCTGACCCCCACTCATCTCACAGACCCCAATTCTTACCTCTCAAGTCTTCTGTATCTATGACAGCAAAATGCTACCCAGCAATCACAGTACTCTTCCTTGCCCCATTCCATCCTCCTCTCTCCTAGACAATCACATCACACCTTCTCTCCTCAAAGCTCCAAAAGTCCTTTCCCATTCCCACTCCCAGATTATAACCTTCCTCCATATCGTACTGAGAAAACAGTAGCAATTAAAAGCCTTGACTCCTGGCACATGAGTTGACAGCTATTGTATCTGAAGACCACACATTAAAAAACAGATACAGTTAGGACCCCAAATTCATAAGCAGCATATTCAGTAATAAATTAAGCATACTAATTTCCCAACAGACTATTCACAGCTGGTTTGACAAATGTGCAGAACCATTTCTATGGCCAAGTTGGGAAATATTCACCATTCTCAGAAAGGGATACCACTCAAATTATTAAGTGATTAGAACCTAGGTAACTAAATGGGAAGAGAGAGTTGCCCTAAATGTAGGATCAGATAGTCACTGGCCCTCAAATGCTGTCATTCCCACAAGCATTTTGCTCCTAAATTATTTAGGTCTTCAAGTAGACATGGTCATTTTACAGAAACCCAACTCAGAAATAATTGTGTGTAAGACAACACAAGCAGTAGGACCATTTCATGCCCAACTAATGACTTCAGGACATGCAAGGCATGACTCCTCTGTATAAATCCACTTCAGAGCAGGGGTCAGAACCATTAAACTAATGTTAAACTGGAGTCCCTGTGCCCAGAGTACCCCATGACTCCAGAGGATTGGGGTTTGTAAGAAAAATACTAAACACAGAGACATCATAAACACTCTACAAGACTCTTTATACAAATGCATTTTTGTCCGAAATCAAAACTCCAGAAAATAGAATTTTAAGTTCTTACTTTTAAATGAAAAATATCTTTAGAAAGACATTCAAGAGTTACTTTTTAAAAAGAAAATCCTCTCAGGATGAAGTATGAAGACATCACTGCTTGACCTTGATAAGTGTTCTTTTAAAATTATCATTATAAAGACCTGGTCCCTCAAAAACATTTTCTTAAAAATTCAAATTTAGACATTTCTGGGAACTTTAGTGTTAGTGTGATGGGTAATCTTTTTTTCCTCCCACAAAGAAATGTCCTATTGAGGGCTGAGTTAGAGGTGAGTGACCTGGCTGTATGATATCAACATACTGCCACAGAAGAGGGGAAAAAGAGCCATGTTCACTGAGAGTTAATTCCAAATTTAAATATATGGAACACGTGTACACAGAAATTACTAGCTCTTTACCAAACCTTTTCTGTCCTCATTTGTCACACAACCATATTTCCAGCCACACTTCAGGTAAGTATAACTGAGCCCTAGCCACCGGAATGCGAGCAGAAGTACTGTATGCCACCCCTAGGCTTTAGCATATAAAACTATCTCCCCAAGGACTGCCAGCTTGATGTAGATGTCTAGGGCAACCTTAGAAGACAGATGTCAAAGGTGGCAGAGCCACAGATGGAAGGAGCCCTGAATCACTACTGAGAAGAGAGCTGTCTTTTGAATTTTTGAAAGGGAACCAAATTTAGATGATAAAATAAACCCTTATTAAAATTTTTTGTTACAGTAGCTCACATTACCTTAGCAGACATCCTGTCTTAGTTCAGAATGATAACACAATGAGTAATTAAGTTACTAATAATTATTTAAGGTAAGCAATTAATTGTACACCAAGCTCCAACATCCACTGTCTCCTGCATTTAAATCCAACAGGTTTGCAAAAGTTGAAAATACACTAATACCAAGGTCTGCTTTTCAATATATAAAGCTTTCTATGGGCTAAACACCTGAGGCTTCTATAAATAAGATAAAAACAAAGATTTTGGTTGCTACTGCTACCACTGAATAAAAAGACTTACGGTCTTTTTAACTCGAATCTAGCTTCACACTACCTCAAACCTGGAGAAGGGCAAAAGCATCAGAAAGAGCTAGGGAAGAGAAGTGAAAGAGCTACGAAGAACAGAAAAGGACCCTGGAACCATGGGTCAGACCTGGGCAGAGAGAGGGGAGAAGCTTTGGATTCAACATAAAAATGAACTTCTCATTTTGACTGGACAAGATTTTTAAAGCTTATAAGTATCTTAATGATCAAAATGAGGGAAAAGGGAGCAAAAAACAGATGAGACAAACAGAAAAAACACAGCAATATGACAGCTATACTTCTAACCATAATCAGTAATCACATTAAAAGTAAATGGGGTGGGTGCCTTCAAGATGGCGGTGGAGTAAGACATGGAGATCACCTTCCTCCCCACAAATACATCAGAAATACATCTACATGTGGAACAACTCCTACAGAACACCTACTGAACGCTGGAAGAAGACCTCAGACTTCCCAAAAGGCAAGAAACTCCCCACGTACCTGGGGAGGGCAAAAGAAAAAAACAGAGACAAAAGAATAGGGACAGAACCTGCACCACGGGGAGGGAGCCGTGAAGGAGGAAATGTTTCCACACACTAGGAAGCCCCTTCGCGGGTGGAGACTGCGGGTGGCGGAGGCGGGAAGCTTCGGAGCCACGGTGGAGAGCGCAGCAACAGGGGTGTGGAGGGCAAGGCGGAGAGATTCCCGCACAGAGGATCGGTGGCAACCAGCACTCACCAGCCCGAGAGGCTTGTCTGCTCCCGGGCCAGGGCGGGCGGGGGCTGGGAGCTGAGGCTCGGGCTTTAGAGGTCAGATCCCAGGGAGAGGACTGGGGTTGGCGGCGTGAACACAGCCTGAAGGGGGCTAGTGTGCCACAGCTAGCCGGGAGGGAGTCCAGGAAAAAGTCTGCAACTGCCTAAGAGTCAGGAGACCATTGTTTCGGGGGTGAGTAAGGAGAGGCGATTAAGAGCACCACCTAAACGAGCTCAAGAGGCGGGCTTCAGCCACGTCTATCAGTGCGGACACCAGAGACAGGCATGAAACGCTAAGGCTGCTGTTGCAGCAAAGAAGTCTGTGTGCGAGCACAGGTCACTGTCCACACTTCCCCTCCCAGAAGCCTGTGCAGCCCACCACTGCCAGGGTCCCATGATCCAGGGAAAACTTCGCCAGGAGAACACACGGCGCACCTCAGGCTGTTGCAATGTCAGGCCAGCCTTGGCCACTACAGGCTCACCCTGCATTCAGTACCCCTCCCTCTCCCTGGCCTGAGTGAGCCAGAGCCCCCTGATCAGCCACTCCTTTAACCCCATCCTGTCTGGGTGAAGAACAGACACCCTCAGGCGACCTACACACAGAGGCGGGACCAAATCCAAAGCTGAACCCCAGGAGCTGTGTGAACAAAGAAGAGAAAGGGAGATCTCTCCCAGCACCCTCAGGAGCAGTGGATTAAAGCTCCACAATCAACTTGATGTACCCTGCATCTGTGGAATACCCTAATAGACAACAAATCATCCCAAAATTGAGGTGGTGGACTTTGGGAGCAACTGTAGACTTGGAGTTTGCTTTCTGCATCTAATTTGTTTCTGGTTTTATGTTTATCTTAGTTTAGTATTTACAGCTTATTATCATTTATAGATTTGTTTATTGATTTGGTTGCTCTCTTCCTTTTTTATTTCTTTATATATATATATATATATATATATATCTTTTTTTCTTTTTGTGAGTGTGTATGTGTATGCTTCTTTGTGTGATTTTCTCTGTATAGCTTTGCTTTTGTCATTTGTTCTAGGGTTCTGTTTTTTGTTTTTTCTTTTTTTAATATAGTTTGTAGCACTTGTTATCATTGGTGGATTTGTTTTTTGCTTTCATTGCTCTCTTCCTTCTTTCCTTCTTTTTTTTAACACTTTTTATTTTTTTATTTTTAATAATTTTTTTCTATTTTAATAATTTTATTTTCTCTTTATTTCTTTCTTCTTCTTCCTTCCTTCCTTTCTTGCCTTCATTTCTTTCCTTCCTTCCTTTCTTTCTTTCTTTCTTTCTTTCTTTCTTTCTCTCTTTCTCTCTCTCTCTTCCTTTCTTCCTTTCTTTCTTTTTCTCCCTTTTCTTCTGAGCCGTGTGGCTGACAGGGTCTTGGTGCTCCGGCGGGGTGTCAGGCCTCAGCCTCAAAGGTGGGAGAGACGAGTTCAGGACATTGGTCCACCAGAGACCTCAAGCCCAACGTAATATCAAATGGCAAAAGCTCTCCCAGAGATCTCCATCTCAACGCTAAGACCCAGCTCCACTCAATGACCAGCAAGCTACAGTGAAGGACACCCTTTGCCAAACAAGTACCAAGACAGAAACACAAACCCACCCATTAGCAGAGAGGCTGCCTAAAATTATAGTAGCTTCACAGACACGCCAAAATACACCACCGGACATCATCCTGCCCATCAGAAAGACAAGATCCAGCCACATCCACCAGAACACAGGCAACAGTAGCCTGTATCAGGAAGCCTACACAACACACTGAACCAACCTTACCCACTGGGAGCAGACACCAAAAACAATGGGAATGATGAAACTGCAGCCTGCGAAATGGAGACACCAAACACAGTAAGTTAAGCAAAATGAGAACACAGAGAAACACAGCAGATGAAGGACAAAGGTAAAAACCCACCAGACCAAACAAATGAAGAGAAAATAGACAGTCAACCTGAAAAAGAATTCAGAGTAATGATAGTAAAGACGATCCAAATCTTGGAAAAAGAATGGAGAAAATAAAAGAAACATTTAACAAGGACCTAGAAGAACTAAAGAGCAAACAAAGAATGATGAACAACACAATGAATGAAATTAAAAATTCTCTAGAAGGAATCAATAGCAGAATAAATAAGGCAGAAGAATGGATAAGTGACCTGGAAGGTAAAATAGTGGAAATAACTACCGCAGAGCAGAATAAAGAAAAAAGAATGAAAAGAATTGTAGACAATCTCAGAGACCTCTGAGACAACATTAAATGCACCAACCTTCGAATTATAAGGGTCCCAGAATAAGAACAGAAAAAGAAAGGGACTGAGAAAATATTTGAAGAGATTATAGTTGAAAACTTCCCTAATATGGGTAAGGAAGTAGTCAATCAAGTCCAGGAAGCACAGAGAGTCCCATACAGGATAAATCCAAAGAGAAACACACCAAGACACATATTAATCAAACTATCAAAAATTAAATACAAAGAAAAAATATTAAAAGCAGCAAGGGAAAAACAACCAATAACATACAAGGGAATCCCCATAAGGTTAACAGCTGATCTTTCAGCAGAAACTCTGCAAGCCAGAAGGGAGTGGCAGGACATATTTAAAGTGATGAAAGGGAAAAACCTACAACAAAGATTACTCTACCCAGCATGGATATCATTCAGATTCGACAGAAATTAAAACCTTTACAGACAAGCAAAAGCTAAGAGAATTCAGCACCACCAAACCAGCTCTACAACAGATGCTAAAGGAACTTTTCTAGGCAGGAGACACAAGAGAAGGAAAAGACTAGCAATAACAAACCCAAAACAATTAAGAAAATGGTAATAGGAACATACATATTGATAATTAGCTTAAATGTAAATGGATTAAATGCTTCAACCAAAACACATAGCCTGGCTCAATGGATACAAAAACAAGACCCATACATATGCTGTCTACAAGAGACCCACTTCAGACCTAGGGACATATACAGACTGAAAGTGAGGGGATGGAAAAAGATATTCCATGCAAATGGAAATCAAAAGAAAGCGGGAGTAGCAATTATCATATCAGACAAAATAGACTTTAAAATAAAGACTGTTACAATAGACAAAGAATGACACTACATAATGATCAGGGGATCAATCCAAGAAGAAGATATAACAATAGTAAATATTTATGCACCCAACATAGGAGCACCTCAATACATAAGGAAAATGCTAACATCATAAAAGGGGTAATCGACAGTAACACAATCATAGTAGGGGACTTTAACACCCCACTTTCACCAATGGACAGCTCATCCAAAATGAAAATAAATAAGGAAACACAAGCTTTAAATGATACATTAAACAAGATGGACTTAATTGATACCTATAGGACATTCCATCCAAAAACAACAGAATACAGTTTCTTCTCAAGTGCTCATGGATCATTCTCCAGGATAGATCATATCTTGTGTCAAAATCAAGCCTTGGTAAATTTTAAAAAATTGAAATCATATCAAGTATCTTTTCCAAACACAACACTATGAGACTACATATCAATTACAGGAAAAAAATCGGAAAAAATACAAACACATGGAGGCTAAAAAATACACTACTAAATAACCAAGAGATCACTGAAGAAATCAAAGAGGAAATCAAGAAATACCTAGAAACAAATGACAATGAGAACACGATGACCCAAAACCTATGGGATGCAGCAAAAGCAGTTCCAAGAGGGAAGTTTATAGCAATAAAATCCTACCTCAAGAAACAAGAAACAACTCAAATAAACAACCTAACACCTAAAGCAATTAGAGAAAGAAGAACAAAAAAACCCAAAGTTAGTGAAAGGAATCATAAACATCAGATCAGAAATAAATGAAAAAGAAATGAAGGAGGGCTTCCCTGGTGGCGCAGTGGTTGAGAGTCCGCCTGCCGATGCAGGGGACACGGGTTCATGCCCCGGTCTGGGAAGATCCCACATGCCGCGGAGCGGCTGGGCCCGTGAGCCATGGCCGCTGAGCCTGCGCCTCCGGAGCCTGTGCTCCGCAACGGGGGAGGCCACAGCAGTGAGAGGCCCACATACCACCAAAAAAAAAAAAAAAAAAAAAGAAATGAAGGAAATGATAGCAAAGAGCAATACAACTAAAAACTGGTTCTCTCAGAGGTTAAACAAAATTGATAAACCATTAGCCAGACTCATAAAAAAAAAGGGAGAAGACTCAAATCAATAGAATTAGAGAGGAAAAAGGAGAAGTAACAGCTGACACTGCAGAAATACAAAGGATCATGAGAGATTACTACAAGCAACTCTATGCCAATAAAATGGACAACCTGGAAGAAATGGACAAATTGTTACAAAAGCACAACCTTCTGAGACTGAACCAGGAAGAAATAGAAAACATAAACAGACCAATAACAAGCACTAAAATTGACACTGTAATTAAAAATCTTCCAACAAACAAAACCCCAGGACCAGATGGCTTCACAGGCAAATTCTATCAAACATTTAGAGAAGATCTAACAGCTATCCTTCTCAAACTCTTCCAAAATATAGCAGACGGAGGAACACTCCCAAACTCATTCTAGGTGCCACCATCACCCTGATACCAAAACCAGACAAAGATGTCACAAAGAAAGAAAACTGCAGACCAATATCACTGATGAACATAGATGCAAAAGTCTTCAACAAAATACTAGCAAACAGAATCCAATAGCACATTAAAAGGATCATAAACCATGATCAAGTGGGGTTTATCCCAGGAATGCAAGGATTCTTTGATATACGCAAATCAATCAATGTGATACACCATATTAACAAACTGAAGGAGAAAAACCATATGATCATCTCAATAGATGCAAGAAAAAGCTTCTTACAAAATTCAACACCCATTTATGATAAAAACCCTCCAGCAAGTAGGTATAGGGGGAACTTACCTCAACATAATAAAGGCCATATATGACAAACCCACAGCCAACATCGTTCTCAATGGTGAAAAACCAAAACCATTTCCCCTAAGATCAGGAACAAAACAAGGTTGTCCACTCTCATCACTATTATTCAACATAGTTTTGGAAGTTTTAGCCACAGCAATCACAGAAGAAAAAGAAATAAAAGGAATCCGAATCCGAAAAGAAGAAGTAAAGCCGTCACTATTTGCAGATGACATGATACTAAACATAGAGAATCCTAAAGATTCCTAAAGATGCTACCAGAAAACTACTAGAGCTAATCAGTGGTAAAGTATCAGGATACAGAATTAATGCACAGAAATCTCTTTTCTTACTATATACTAATGATGAAAAATCTGAAAGAGAAATTAAGGAAACACTCCCATTCACCATTGCAACAAAAACAATAAAATACCTAGGAATAAACCTACCTAAGGAGACAAAAGACCTGTATGCAGAAAACTATAAGACACTGATGAAAGAAATTAAAGATGATACAAACAGATGGAGAGATATACCATGTTCTTGGACTGGAAGAATCAACATTGTGAAAATGACTATACTACCCAAAGCAATTTACAGATTCAGTACAATCCCTATCAAACTACCAATGGCATTTCTCACAGAACTAGAAGAAAAAATTTCACAATTTGTGTGGGAACACGAAAGACCCCGAATAGGCAAAGCAATCTTGAGAAAGAAAAACGGAGCTGGAGGAATCAGGCTCCCTGACTTCAGACTATACTACAAAGGTACAGTAATCAAGACAGTATGGTACTGGCACAAAAACAGAAATATAGATCAATGGAACAGGATAGAAAGCCCAGAGATAAACCCATGCACATATGGTCACCTTATACTTTGATAAAGGAGGCAAGAATATACAATGGAGAAAAGATAGTCTCTTCAATAAGTGGTGCTGGGAAAACTGGACAACTACATGTAAAAGAATGAAATTAGAACACTCCCTAACACCATACACAAAAGTAAACTCAAAATGGATTAAAGACCTAAATGTAAGGCCAGACCCTGTAAAACTCTTAGAGGAAAACAAAAGCAGAATGCTCTATGACATAAATCACAGCAAGAATCTTTTTGACCCACCTCCTAGAGAAATGGAAATAAAAACAAAAATAAACAAATGTGACCTAATGAAACTTATAAGCTTTTTCACAGCAAAGGAAAACATAAACAAGAAGAAAAGGCAACTCTCAGAATGGGAGAAAGTATTGTCAAATGAAGCAAGTGACAAAGGATTAATCTCCAGAATTTAGAAGCAGCTCATGCAGCTCAATATCAAAAAGCAAACAACCCAATCCAAAAATGGGCAGAAGATCTTAATACACATTTCTCCACGGAAGATATACAGATTGCCAACAAACACATGAAAGTGTGCTCAACATCAGTAATCATTAGAGAAATGCAAATCAAAACTACAATAAGGTATCACTTCACACCAGTCAGAATGGTCATCATCAAAAAATCTACAAACAATAAATGCTGGAGAGGGTGAGAAAAGGGAACCCTCTTGCCCTGTTGGTGGTTCTCCACTATGGAGAACAGTATTGAGGTTCCTTAAAAAACTAAAAATAGAACTACCATATGACCCAGCAATCCTACTACTGGGCATATACCCTGAGAAAACCATAATTCAAGAAGAGTCATGTACCACAATGTTCATTGCAGCTCTATTGACAATAGCCAGGACATGGAAGCAACCTCAGTGTCCATCAACAGATGAATGGATAAAGAAGATATCACACATACATACAATGGAATATTACTCAGCCCTAAAAAGAAATGAAATTAAGTTATTTGTAGTGTGGTGGATGGACCTAGAGTCTGTCATACAGAGTAACGTTAGTCAGAAAGAGAAAAACAAATACCGTATGCTAACACATATATATGGAATCTTAAAAAAAAAAAAAAGGTTCTGAAGAACCTATGGGCAGGACAGGAATAAAGACGCAGATGTAGAGAATGGACTTGAGGACACAGGGACGGGGAAGGGTGAGCTGGGATGAAGTGAGAGAGTGGCACGGACATATATACACTACCAAATGTAAAATAGACAGCTAGTGGAAAGCAGCCACATAGCACAGGGAGATCAGCTCGGTGCTTTGCAAAGACCTAGAGGGGTGGGATAGGGAGGGTGGGAGGGAGAAAATATGGGGATATATGTATATGTATAGCTGATTCACTTTGTTATAAAGCAGAAACTAACACACCATTGTAAAGCAATTATACTCCAATAAAGATGTTAAAAAAAAAAGAAAAAAAAAAGAAATTCTAGTACAAAACATTCTAAGACTAATAAAATAATTTGTTCTAATTTCTGGATTAAAAACAAATATTTTTTAAATTAACAGCTTTTTTCTGACAATTAGCATCAAGAAATGAAAAATCAAATCTTTTTACAATAGTGACAAAAATTATAAAATACTTTTAAAGTAATTTCATAAAAAAGTCATAGGATATATAGAATCTTATTAAAATATGTAATACATGAAAATATGAAAATGCATTCCATGCTCTTAGAAGGGAATAATTAATAGAAAAACATGAATTCTACAAAAATTAATCTACAAATTAAATGCAGTATCAATTGGTATCCCATTAAATTTTTAATTGGGTACATGATTTTAAAATTGTATGTGAAACAAAATGTATTTAAGAAAAGTATGAAAAAATGACAGGAGAAGATTTGCCTTAACAATTATCGGAATGTATTATAAAGTCATTATAATCAAATAGGAGCAAGTAAATGGAGCAAGGAAACATGATAGATACTCCAGAAATAAATCCCAGTGTAGATGAGAGTTAATATAAACATGGAATATTATCAATAGAAAAATTATAGATTGTTTAATGACTGGTACTAATATCCTAATATTCGTATATGAGATACTAATATCTCATAGAAAAAGAGATCAGATTTTTGGTTACCAGAGGCAAGAGGTAGGAAGAAGGGGAATTAGATGAAGGTGGTCAAAAGGTAAAAACTTCCAGTTATAAAATAAGTGAGTACTATGTATGTAATGTACAACATGATTAGTATCTTGGGTTGGCCAAAAAGTTCATTCGGCTTTTTACATACAATGTTATGGAATAACCCTAATGAACTTTTTGGCCAACCTAATAATTAACACTGTTGTATGTTACACATGAAAGTTGGTAAGAATGTCAATCCTAAGAGTTCTCATCACAAGGAAAAAAAGATTTTTAAAAAATTTTATATCTGTATGAGATGTATGGATGTTCACTAACTTATTGTGATAATCATTTCACAAGGTATGTAAGTCAAATTGTCATGCTGTGCACCTTAAACTTATACAGTGCTGTATGTCAATTACATCTCAGTAAAACTGGAAGAAAAGAATAATTGGTATTAATATCTTAGATATATATCTGGAAGGAAATAAACATGAAAAATCTGAGACCTCACAATCCAGTGTTGTGTAGAATTCATGACTTCTTAACTCTGACTAGAAACCCAGAAGCTAAAGCTTGATGCACTTGACTAAATAAAAATGAAAAGCTTTTGTATGACAACAAATCTCATATACAAATATAATGGGCAAATAATAAATGTGGAAAAATTTGTAACATGGATGATAAAATTCTAAGTTAATAATATGCAAAAATCTTTTACAAATAGACAAGATAGAGACATGTAACCCAATAAAATAATGGAAAAAGACAATTTACAGACAAATAAATCCTGTGGTAAGTTGCAAATGAAAAGACATACAAATTCACAAGAAGTAACCATGAATATGTAAATTATAGTAACTACATGATTATCACTTTATACCCATCAGACTGAGAAAAAATAGAAAGAGCCACAATATCTATTGCTGGCTGGGATATAATGAAAAGGATACTCTCATATATTGCTGGTGGAAATGTGAAGTGGTACAGCCTTTGGGGAAAGCGATCTGGCATCATGTATTATAAGTAAAACACATACTCCCACTTTGACCCATCCAGCAATAACATTCATGGATATTCCAATAAAATAAAAGTATTTCTTTATAAAGACATATGTAAAAAGATATTGATTGCAGCATTGTTAGTTGTGGTAGGAAAAAAGAAAAACGAGAAACAAAAGCAATGCCTATCAATAGGAAAATGCCTTTTTAAAAATTCCAGTCATTAAAAATAATGAGTTGGAGCTCTACCAGATGACTTGGAGGATTTTCAAATGAGATACTGTTGAGTGAGAAAAGCAAGATGCAGAAAAGCATGTAACATATGATCCTACTTCCATTAAAAAAACACATAAAACAATATGATATTGTGTGTATGCATGTATATTATACATTATATGAAGATTATATGGAGGATAGATAAAACATGCAGAAAAAGACGCATTCGATGCTGTTTTAGTTGCTACTTGGGAGGTAGAGAGGCTGTTGTGAAAGGAAGGAACAGGATGAAGCAAACAAAATAGAAAAAGAAAAACTTGCAGTAAAAAGAGCACTTCATAATTTTAAAGGTTTGCATTTGACCAAATTATGTATATGTGGGTACATATAGTTAAAATATGTATTATTTAAAATGTTAGATTTAAAATATTTTAAGGAAAAAGATGAATACACCAATAGAAAAATATTTTGCTTCTCTAGTGATCAAAGAAATCTAACCAAAAAATAATGATACCATTTTTTCCTACAAGACTAGAAAAGATTTTAAAAATTGGTGATGCCCACTGATTGTGTGGATGTGAAGAGCTAAACACTTTCGATGCTTTGTGAGCATAAATTGTTAGAACATTTCTGAAGCTTACTTTGACAATATTTAAGACAAAACCTTTAAATAACCACTGCATAATCATACAGAAATGTATGTAAAGAATAAGCACTGTCAGTAATACCAAGAAATTGTAAACAAGTTAAATAAATGAAATAACATGTAAAGTGCTACTGTACACTTAGAATATCATTAGCACTCAATAAGTGTCCTAAGACAGGGGGGTTGGTTAATCAAGTAGTAGTCCAACTCAGAAGAGGAAAAAAATAATGAAATATTTAATAAATAGTACTAGCATCCTGGAATGGAGAACAACACAAGTTTTAAAAATGACAGTGCAGATCGATATTTATGCCATAGAAAGACATTAACAAAGCACAAGATATTATTAAAGGGGAAGTGAAGTTGTAAAGCAGTATCCATTTGAAAAGATATTTGTAATTATATTTGTATAGAAAAATGTCTGGAAATAAGTGAACCAAAACTTTAACAGTGGTTATCTCTGAATGGTGGAAATATTTTTTGAGGTTCATTTTTTAAATTCATCTGTGTTTCCTAATTTTTCCACAATTAGAAAGTATTTTTGCATAATTTTTAAACTTTCAAAGTGTAGTAGGGTGGATAAGTATCTGGAATATGGAATTCCAGCTCCTTAATTTAAAAGCAATATAACATTAGGCATTTTACTTTTAAAAAGCATAGTTTTTCGGGCTTCCCTGGTGGCTCAGTGGCTGAGAGTCTGCCTGCCGATGCAGGGGACACGGGTTCGTGCCCCGGTCCGGGAGGATCCCACATGCCGTGGAGCGGCTGGGCCCACGCGCCCTGGCCGCTGAGCCTGCATGTCCGGAGCCTGTGCTCCGCAACGGGAGAGGCCACAGCAGTGAGAGGCCCACGTACCGCAAAAAAAAAAGAAAAAAACATAGTTTTTCATCTGCTGATTAATTACATGGAACCAAAATAACCCATCCACTGGTCATTCTAAATTAACAGGTATTTACTCTCCTTGAATCCATGGGCAGGGGTGCAAGAGAAGGGCCATGATGACACTTGCTCACACTAGCAAAATTTTTATGTTGCCCTAGTAGGTATTCAAAAGACTGGATCAGACACAGGAACTTGTGTGGTTATTTTCAAACATCTCATGACTTGAGAGAACAGGTGTTGGAGGAAACTGTGTCTACATAGTTGCTAGGAAAGCATTCTCAGGTTTCTTTTCTAATCATGGAACAGATGATACATTAATGTGGCTATTACCCTTACTTTCTGAAAACAGCCAAGCAACAAGATGCATGAAACCCACATTCAGGAGAAATGAAGTCATTGGTAAGAGTCCCAAGCATTCTAGCAATTATGCTATTAGAGTTACATAACATACAAGTTCCAACATGTTTTCCCAGGTCCATCATGTACCTAATAAAACTTTTCCAAGTTTCACTGACAATTCCAAATTCATATATCATAACCTTTGGACCAACTTCAACGAAATACAAAATATCCCTGATGGGACTGTTTATGGATGCAATTGGTGCATGCCCAAAATTACTTCAGAAGACTAATGGAAATTTTTGATTCAAAGATGGAAAGTGAAAAGGAGAGGACATTCAGTTCTGGAACCAAAAATCTGTGAAAAAATGAAGAGCAAGAAGAGGGATTGATATCTCCAGTCTCCTTGGGAAGGGCAAAGAAGGGAAGACACTGAAACACTGGAGAGAGCTTCTGTGTATTGATACATCCACCAGCCCAGCACCATGCTTGGAAGGGAGATGATGAGGATCACAGATCTCTCCGATTTTCTTTAATATTGAGAGCAAGTGATCCTGCTTCATGAATGAATAAGAGGGCTGAATGCTCAGGATGAGTTCAGGGTGGAGTCAAATAAAATTGTGGTAAGCCAACCCCATTTAAAAATGAGCTGTTATCTCCCATCTGGGCTTTTGCAATGGCCTCCCAACTGGTCTCTTTTTTTCCACTCTTGCCTTCCTAAGGTCCACATTCATATGGCAGCAAGAGTGATCTTTTTTAAAAAAAATATCAGATCATGTCTCTCCATGATGGCTACTCTTTGAACTTAGAATAAAATCCAAAGTCCTCACTGGGGCCTCGAGAGTAACCAAAGGTTTTAGTTCTGGGGGTGGGGGGGACAATCCTGGTTTATGGCTAATGAGGTGCTTCCCCTCATATCCCTATGACTCATGCCCTCACTTGACCCAGGTCTCTGATCAAACATCATCCTCTCAGAGAGGTCTTCCTTGATCTCGCTCTTGGAAAATGACTCTATCTTCTCTCCCTGCTTTACTTTTTTTCACTACTTAACATTATGTCACATTTTAATTTCTTAGTTTGTCTGTCTCTGAAAGGGCAGCACTTTGCTGTCTTCACTAACACGCCCCCACCTCTGAGAGTCTCGCCTGGCACCTGGCAGTAGCTTCGCAAAACTCTGATGAATGAATGAATGAGTCTTTGGCTCCACCCCACTAATATTCATTCACTCCAGGTTTGTGTTGAGCATTGCCTGAGCTAGTGATTTGTAGATGAAAACGAGTGCTGATGGTGATGAGTGCTACTTTTACACTGTCAAACCAAATTTACATTTTATTTCTGACTGCTGTCCTACTTTCTAGGTGTACTGAACATGATCAGTGGGCAATGTCTCTAAGCCAAACTCTATGGATTCCCAACAGTTGAGATTCTCTAGGGAGAACTTCCCCCAGCCTCATGGCACAGGCTCGAGGGTCCTCATCCACCTTTGAACTCTATCTCTGTGTATGTGTAACCAGAGATGAGCAAGGGACTAAAAGTAAACCTGATTTTGCACTTTTTACAAAAATGTCCTGAAAAGCACACACACACAAATAGAAGTCACCAAAATACCAACACATCCAATGTCTACCAGAGCAAGCCAAGCATTCCTATCATCAGGGTGAGGTAACGGAGTCTCTGAGAGTTTAATGGACATGTCTATGTTCAATTAACTAATAAGTGGTAATGCCCAGACTTAGAGAGCCACATCTCTCTGTCACCAAAATCATATGCTATTTTCTAAAAAAAAAAAAAAAAAAAAAAAAAGGAGGATGCCAGTCTTTAAAGAAAAATGGACTTTCCCATCAACTTTTAAAGTAGACCGTGCCTCAAAGGGGATCCACTTTGCTCAACAAATGACCCGAAAACATACTCTTGACTGGACAGTAAATAGCTGTTGACAATGGCCCCCCCAATGACCCAAATTTCAACTAAGCCTATCAACCAGCTCAGTTTCCTAAGCTTTGAAAATAGGCTGTAGAAGGAGGTGCTCCAACCACACAGCAGCCCCAGAAATAAGAGGCAAGCTCTGCCCTTTATACTTTTACCAACAAATAGTGCCTCTTGAGTAATTACACCAGAGGGAAAATGTGCCCTTGGGTACAGCTCTCAGTGAACTTACAGTTACCAATTAAATGACTCAGAAACTAGAATTTCTGTTTGCCAGTCTGAGAATCCAACAGCAAGGCATCTATGGGAGAAGCTCCATCCCTGGGGCAGGCGGGGTGGGGGTTGCGGGGTGGTTAGTCAGCCGCTCCCCAAAGTTCCTCGCTCTCTGCTCCGTCTCAAAGCAAAGCAGGCACTTGGGATCCCAGCCAGCAGCCCCACAGCCCCCAGAACCGCAGGCCCTGGACTGTATTCAGGACTGTGAGACTTCCAGCAGTGGGAGGCTGTGTGTCCCACTGCACCAGCTCTTCCTGTTGTAAAGCATCAACCTGAGGACGACTAGGCCTTGCCTGGGGGTGGCCGTGCAAACCCCCTGGCTCTTGGAATTCTCCCTGCCCCCACCCTTTCCTTCATCTCATGGCTTCATTCTACCTCCAGTTTTATGTGTGGTACTGTTCAGGGGTCTAAGAAACTACTTCAGGAGGTGGCTTTCTGGAGGGTCTCCATGATATCCACCAGACCCTGGAGTGGATGGAGGGGGCCACTCCTCAGAGGATGAGACAGGATGAGCCCCGGAGCCAACCTCTGTGGAAAGTCCACCCTCTGCCAGCATCTTCAAGGCTTTTACTGTTGCCCTCAGGGATGAGAGGGTGCATGCCGAGGTGGGTTGGGGGGCGGTGTTAAAAGAGCTAGTTCCTTCCTCCAGGTGACTCTCATAGGACCTTAATGACATGTTGGTATGGAAATTCACAGTCTTCAGAACCCTCTTTTTGCATTAATGCATTGTATCAGTGTGACCTCAGAATAACCAGAATCCTCTCTTTACAGGGCCCAGCACTGTGCGTCTGACACAAAGGAGACACTGAATAAATATTTATTGAATAAACTACAGAATGGGTGAAAGGAGAGTGAGGGTCAGAGTTGGGAACAGGAATTCGAGAGTCTCAGCTTTAGGCTTGTGCAGGGAGGGATCTCAGTTCCAACAACCCACCTCTGGACAACTTCATGCCTTGTCTCAGACCCTGTAAGGCTACTGTTAAACCCAAACTTCCCAATTACTAAAACAAGTTTACAAAATAAAAGGTAACTGAAACAACAGCTAATTGTCAGATTCCTCTTTGTTTTATATACCTATGTATTTCCCCTATTTTCTTGAGAGCTTAAATATGCATTTAAAAGGATGTTTGTTATATTTTATCCAGCATTTCCAAGTGTTTTTCAGCAGGAGGGTTTCAGGTTATCTGGTTTGTCTGTGCTACTGAAAATGGACCTGTATTTCTTTTTTTTAATTAATTTTTATTGGAGTATAGTTGCTTTACAATGTTCTGTTAGTTTCTACTGTACAGCAAAATGAATCAGCTATACATATACATATATCCCCTCTTTTTTGGATTTCCTTCCCATTTAGGTCACCACAGTGCATTAAGCAGAGTTCCCTGTGCTATACAGTATCTTCTCATTAGTTACCTATTTTATATATAGTATCAATAGTGTATATATGTCAATCCCAATCTCCCAATTCCTTCTACCACCCCTTTTCCCCCTTGGTATCCATACATTTGTTCTCTACGTCTGTGTCTCTATTTCTGCTTTGCAAATAAGATCATCTATATCATTTTTCTAGATTCCACGTATATGCGTTAATACACATTTGTTTTTCTCTTTCTGACTTACTTCACTCTGTATGACACTCTCTAGGTCCATCCACGTCTCATTTCTTTTTAATATGTTTTTCAGGGATAAAAGAATTCTACTCCATGTACTTCCCTTAACTTTGCTCACCTAGGGTCACCTTCCTTCAGTGTGTGCTTGAAAAACTGTACCCAGTGAAGGTACATTCTGTCCTGCCTCCAAGCTCACTGAAACTGCCTGTTTTCCAAACTGCCATACTTCACATGAATACTCCCTCCCTTCCCATACTGGTACTCACTCAGGTCCATCCTTCTTTCCTTCTTCCGTGTTTCAGAGATCCTTCATTCCTTACTCTCAAACTTAGGGAATTAATTGTCAAGCTGAGGTTCAATAATAGCATTCTCCCAATATTACGCAAGGATAACTGAGTCACAGACTAATCCAAGTTATAACCTAACACTTCAGAGTTTGCAAAGTTCTTTCACATAACATTATCTCATTTTGATCTTCTCAACATCCCAGTAAGATGGGAGCTGTTGTCCTCCTTTCAAGTAAGAGAAAGGCTCAGAAAGTTTGTGTCTTGTTTCAAGCTACAAAATTGGCTTCAATTCCAACTCTCCTGACTCTGCATCTAGTTACCCTGAGACCACAGCTGTCAGCCTCGGATAGATAGCACCCCACGACCCAGTCTGTGTCAGGGTGCAATTAGTTCCCAGCACATTACAACCTTAGCACTCAAAGCGTAGTCCAGGGCATCACCCGGGAACTTGTTAGAAATGCAGATTCTCAGGCTCCTCCCAGACTTAGAAAATAAAATTTTTTCTAACAAGACTCCTGGTGACTTTTGTGCACTTGAAACTTTGACAAAAACTGCCCAAATAACTTAAAATCCACCATGGATTGAATCTTCTCAGAGGCTGTATCATTCTTATTTCCATTCAGGTGGAATGGACCTTCTCTTTGCTTTGTATTCAAATTCAGCAAGATCAAAATAAAAGTCACCTCATGTGCTCTATCAGTTATCAAAAACAGGCTTTCCACATCAGACACTCCAAGGTTGTTTTCGGGTTTTATTAGTTCATAAAGTTGGGTGTTTGCTCTGTGCTTCCTTCCCTTCTCTTTTTTCTCTGGGGCACCAGTAAACTTTCAGGGTTATTGTTCCAGGACAGAGTTGGCAGTATCACCAGAAAACTCCTCTCTAGCTAGTGAGAAGCCCACAAACCAAAGAGGCTTTTTTGTGAGGAGTTCAACTCCTGGCTCTGCTACAGTCCAGCTGCACAAAACTTCAGGGAAGTTACTCTACCTCTGTCTCACTGCTTTTATCTATAAAAATATCTACCTTTCAGAGTTTTGTGAGAATTCAAGATGACAGAATAGAATAGCTAGCAGAGTGGTTGATTCTTTGCAGACAGCACATGTTTTCTGACTGGATGAATGAAAAAATGAATGAACAAATAAGCATAAATTATGGAGAGGAAAGCCTTGAGTGGAAAGAGGCCAGAAGTAGGAAAAGGATAATTTATTAAATGTAATTTCCTATCATTAAAGAAGGGGGGGGATGGTGGAGGAAGTTTATGATATTAGGTTTAATAACCCAACAGGCACATAAGCAATAAGCAGCCCATGGATGCTAGAATAGGGAAGCATTCAAATTGTACAAGAGTATTGTTCCTGGACATTATACTTACCAAACATGAGTATTAGTATTACTAAGTGGTGAACACTGCTTTCTAGTTATATATTCTTTACTGTTATTTTGTATTTTTTAAAAGCTCTGCAACTGATTCTGATACACATTAATGTTTAAGAACTATTTCCACATTTGAAGGAACAGCCCCAAAATAAAAAAGCCAACAATGTGGGGAAGAGAGTTTGCTTTGAGGAAGGCACAAAAAGAACTAAATGAGGGGTAACACAAACAATGGGTAATTATAAGGCTAGAGTATGGGAAGTGGGACCCCGATCATAGTAATCTCTTTTGGACTTATTGCTTCGTGCCTTGAATTGTAAAGAAGCGTCTCCTTCCAGAATGTATTTGAAACTCATGAGGCAAAAGTGGCTATTGTGAAGCAGTGCCATCTTCTCTACTCTACCCAGTAGCCGGGCATCCCTTCTTTTAATCAGTTAGCTACAAGGTGCAGTGTTATCTTGACCATAGTGAGGTAGGAGGTGGGAGAGGTTTCCCCTAATAGAACCATTTGGTCATCTATTGGCATGTGTATGGACACTGTCTTTTGGATATAATTCTCAATACTTTTAAGCAACAACAAAATTTTTTCCAAAAAATCTCACCAAAATCTGTTTCTAGTACATCACAGAAAAATACCACAGAAAAATATCACAGTTTTTCTTCAGACCTATTATCATGGTTCTAGGCCTCAAACTTGACCCCAGATGATTAGCATCTAGATTCTGTGGAGCTGGAGATGGTCAGGAGAAGCTGGAAACTGTTTGGGTCCCCAGAGCAGCAAACTAGACTCAGGCTACTGCATTCTCTCTGATGGATATGACAGCCCAATGGATATGCAAGTGAATTCCCTTTACACCTACAATATTTTTAAATATTTCAAGCAAAGAAGAATTGCATGATAGTTTTAAATTTTTAAAAATCTTTTAAAAACTACAATGATCTAAGGATGGAAAAGAGAAGCACAGCACATTTTTTGGCATGTATAATGTTTTCCCCAAGAAATTCCTGTGTCATTTTATCCTTTTGTAAACTTTAGAAACAAGCCTGATTTATATCCATCTATTTTGCATTAACCTTTAAGATGGAATCTCCTTATATGTGTGCCATCAAACACTGGTTGTTTTTGTTTTGTTTTGTTTTGCTTTGCTTTGTGTGGGGGGCTACTTTTAGTTTTCTCTGCAATAACATTGACAAGGGTGGGTGGAGGTAGGTTCTGAATCTCAAAGAATCGTAGGCAGGTGGCTGAGACCTGGAAGATGAACCAAAAATAGTGGCCTTATCCAGGCACTCACACCCCTAAGATAGCCAACAAGTAGAGATGCCTTATCTGCAGCATTTCTCTTCAGAGACATATTACTCTTCAGAAATACATTAACACAGGACCATCCAAACTGCACTTTCCAAAACACTGTTTCCCAAAAGGTGCTCTGGAAAGCACTAAGCCCGTGAGATGCCTTGTGAAGAAAAAAGCAAATAGTGAGCAAGTAAGTTTGCAAAACTGTATTTTCTTAGAATGATGATAAAAATAGTAATTACAGCATTTAACAGAGACTCAGGGCCCTAGCAACATTATTATTCACAACTAAAATAAGAACAGGGGCTTCCCTGGTGGCGCAGTGGTTGGGGGGTCCACCTGCCGATGCAGGGGGCGCGGGTTCGTGCCCTGGTCCGGGAGGATCCCACGTGCCACGGAGCGGCTGGGCGCGTGGGCCGTGGCCACTGGGCCTGCGCATCTGGAGCCTGTGCTCCACGGCGGGGGAGGCCACAGTGGTGAGAGGCCCACGTGCCGCAAAAATAAAAAATAAAAAAAATAAAAAAAAAACAAGAACAGCAATAGCGATCACTTTGCTCAGTCCAACTGCACAACCCGACAGGAAAGACCGAACTGGTATCAACACTTAAGGAGGAGGAGTCATTCCACAGTCTTAAGCACAGAGGAAGCAACCAGAACATTATCCATCCTCATTGCTGAGGAAGACACAATGCTCCTCTAGGAGCAATACGGAGATGAGCATAAATGCTCTCTAGCACACGTTTTTCCCTTCCTTTGTAGCATTTAATATCTGCAATTATCTTCTTCTTTTTCTCTTACTTGTTTACTATCTCTTCGACTTAGAATGAAAGCTCCGAGAGGAGAATCATGGCATTCGTCAGCTGACCTAGCCATACGCTTGACACATCATAGGCATAAATATTTAAGTAGGTGAATGGTTGAAGTTCCCTGATAAAGACCTGGCTTCTAGGGCCTACTAAGAGTCATCAAAGGGATGGATTTTCACAAGTACCCAGAAAAACACCTCATGCAAATGCCCAAATTCTATCTAAAAGATACCAGCTTTTTTCTGCAACTTCTCTCAGAGCCCACCCAACTTGTGTCCACGCTGGTCTCACGGTGCCTCATTCAAGTGAGGTCACTGACAAGGGATCACAGGGATGCAACTGACTTCCAATTCTGTCAGCTAAGACTGGATCTCTTTATGTTTTATATTTTTCCAGCTTTATTGAGTTATAATTGACAGATTAAAATAGGGTGTACAATGTGATGATTTAATATATGCATACATTGTGAAATGATTACTACAATCAAGTTAATGGATACATCCATCACTTTACCTAGTTACTTTTGTGTGTGCATGTGGTGAAAACACTTACGATCTACTGTTTGAAAACTTCAAGAACACATACAGTTTTATTAACTATAGTTACCATTAGAGCTTATTCAGTTCATAATTGAAAGTGAACACTTGGGCCAACATCTTCCCATTTAACACCCTCAGCCCTGGCAACAACTGTTGTATTCTCTGGTTCTACTTTTGGAGCTTGACTTTTTTAGGTTCCTCATATTTTTATATTGTATATACTGATCAAGATTCAACCATCTGGGGCATGAGGGCCAGGTTCTCCACCTGAGCCTTGCCCATACGTAGTCTTGGGAGCCAGTCCACGTGAACCTGGGTTCAAGAGGACAAAATACCCCATACTTCTCAAACGTGAGAGAGCTAAGTGAGCTTCACGGAGGCTTAAAGGAGTAGAATTCCTCACAGACGAACATATCCACACCTGCTCAGAATGATTTCTTGCCTCTTGAAGTGAGCATTTCATTTGCCACTCAGAGTCTTAAATAAATTTTGAACAAAAGAACTCAATCCAAAGGCCAGAGTGCTGATCTAATAATGAAAGTAAAAGAGTAATTATAACAGCTAACACTAATTTGGTGTTTAATAAGAGCCTGCACTTTGCTAAACACCACACATACATCCTTATTATTGTTAATCCCCTCAAACACCTTATGATGCAGATTCTGCTGTTGCTCCCATTTTACAGATGAGGAAAAAGAGGCATAATACCTACTAAATCAAACAATGGCAACCCAAGGCAACAATCAAAAAGCATGGCAGGCCCCTTTCTGCCTTCCCACAGATTCAAAACCCAACTTGAAGGGACAGGGGAGATGAAAAGACTGGGACTCAAGCAATGTTTCCACCTCTCCTGGCCATCCAGTGGCCACCTCAGAAAAACTTTATTGTATTGATTCAGCTCATCTCAGATGCATATACCATAGGTCCAAATAGACTCCTATAACTGCATTAGTCATTCTAGACACTTTAATCCATTACTTAATGCATTACTCAGATCCTGGTACCAGGACGGAATGGCAGGAAGTCAAGGTTGGTTATACATGGGTGAAACAATAATAATCTTGAAAACACCTGCACCTGTGAAGAAACAGCCAGAGTTTGGAAGCATCTCACTATCTAAAAGTTTTATAATTTGTCATTTAAAATCCTTGCCATGGATCTTATTTCTAAGCACATAGTATCTTTGTGTTAGAGATCAGCTTTTAAATAATCATCCTCTAATTAGAGCAACCCCCAATCAAAAATGAGTCACTGACCTTTTCCTCAGTGTTTTATTTCAGTAAGCCAGAATAAACACATGGAATTGTTACTATGGAGACCAAAGGTACTGGAGGGACCCAGACTCTCATTAAAAAATCGACACACCAGCAGGAAAAAAAATGATGGATGTTGTGGTTATTTTAGGGAAAATCATGTCCCAAATGTTGAGGTTAAGTCAGCCACCCTTTTTCCTCCAGAAAAAAAAAAGTTTCCGATGCGAATGGTTTGAATTAATGCCATGGGTATTTATAACAACAGTCTGGTTAGGGAACTTACTTGCTATTCATCAAGCAAATGTCCCCTAGGATTAAAGAAGCCCAAAGAAAATATTTTTAAAATAATAAATAAAATGTCTTTTGGGGTGGGAAGCAGTCATATTCGTATTCAAAATCATGAATGCTGGGTTGAGTCCTCAAAGCCCAAGGCCACTGGAACCAGACAATTCCTCAATGCTTTTGGAAGAGATCAGCAGGACACATGTGTCCCAGCTGACGCGCCAGCAGGAGAGCCAGTGTTTTCTTAAGTTGACACCCCAAGTAGTAAATAAGAAAAGAGAAACTAAGAGTGGTCCAACACACAGATCTAAAATTGGAAAGGCATTGACTGTCTCTTTCTAAAACAGCTCCCTTAGTTGAGTTTTGGAGAGAAAAGTTGGAAGAGAAGAGGCTTAACATTTTTAGCATATCATTGGAAAATGCCATCCTCAATTTTAAAAATAGTATTGAATAAAGGCATATTGTTTTGGTGTTGCCTACAGAAGCACCACCACACAGGTTCCTCTCCTTCATGGTGACTCTGTACAGGAGGCCTGCGTGTGCAGTGGTGTAGAGAGGTGGACTGAGGGGCCAAAATGTTATAAAGGGCCCAAGAAGGCCCTGTGGGAGTGAGGACAGCCAGGGTGGCCATGAGCAGACGGCCAGCATCGGGCTCACCCTCCTGTCTGTCTCCATCCAGGGGCCTGGTACCAGATGACCCAGGGCCACACTGATCCTGTCTTTATTTTAAATATTGATAATTTGTTCAGATATAGATTTTTCAAAAAGATTTATCTTAAATAGTTATTCTTTACATAGTTTAAACTACATTAAAATGTTACTTATCTTGATTATTGAAGTTTTGGTGGGCTCTTAAATTTTGTGCCCCAGGCAAGCACCTCACTTGCCTTACCCCACTGCCTCCCCTCCAGCAGTGGGGGTCCCATCAGGGTCGTCAGCAGAGGAGCACCTGTTTCCACCCAGGCAGTAGGAGAGAGCAGCTCAAGGAAAACCTGTTATCAGGGAGAGTGGTGTCCTGAGGGAATCTCTAGGCACAGGACTCTCCTTCTCTCTCAACAAATCAGTCCAAGCAGAACCAGCAAGACACTACTTCTAAACCCCAAAATGCAAGGCCAGTTTCCAGCTGTAGCTTTAGATCCCTGGTCTCAGTCCCTTGTCTGCCATTTGATTAGTCAAGCCTCCAAGCTTCAGTGTCCTCCTGTGTTCACTGGGCATAATAAAGAAGGCTACTTCCTAGGATTGCTGTGGGAATTCAGTGGGGTTATGCACATCAATAGCTAAGAAACATGAAACATTCCATCAGTGTCAATCATTGTTCTTGTTTTTCTGATCCGGATTCCTCCACTAGGTACTTCACTCCTTTAAGTCTCAGTTTTCAGGAACATGGGGAAATAACAGTGCCGTCTCTTGAGGTTGCTGTAAAGAGTGACTGCTGCAATATACAAAGTGCCTGGAACATCATCTGCCCGCAGCGTTAACTGTTATCATTACTACTACTACGACAGCTACTTCTGCTATTATTAACATACCAGCTCCCTCCTCCTCTGTCTCCAGGTCTTCCTATTATGCTGCTGCTGTCCTCCTAGAAGCTGGGTAGTTAACACAGCTGCAATGAAACCTAGAAACTTCTCCACTGTGCAAGGGATCCTCAGTCTGTGTTTAACATTCAAATCAGTTTACTATATGCTGTGCTTTTTAAAATGTTTTAAGCTATTCGAACATATTTATTTTCTGCATGCAATGCCAAATAACCTGTTGAATTGATTTTCTCATTTTTTTTAGCTTGGTTGTTTGGGTATGCTGCAGACAGAACCCCAGACAACAGAAGAGTGAGTGTACTTCGACTGTTTATAAAGGAGCGGCATAAAAATAATCTTTAAAGCTAAGGGAATGTTAATATTTAGATCCATCTAAGGGAAAATAATAACAGTTTGTGATTTCCTCTCTCCTCACTCCCAGGGCAAACATTTTTGAGGGAGGATTTTATTTTGTAACATAAATTGTTTTCTATATAACCCCAAAGACATGAATGATTAATAGTGAGCTATAGAAAGAGATGCCCATAATTAGCAGCTTGGGTACAGTCAGATATAAACATACATTTTGTTTATGAAACATGTATCTTGAAAAAGATCACATCTTGCTAGATGTCACAATAGGGTCAAGACGATAAGGAAAAAGCCATTAGGACAAAGATTTTTAAATAAAATCCAAATTAGATATAATACATATGTGCATACTTACACCACACGAAATTTTATCCAGGTTTATTCTTTCATCATCAATGTCATTGTAATTGTCATTAATTATTACCAGTATCAATTTGGCATAACATCGTGATTCTGATTTTAATTTTAACTCCATAGATCTTAACCAAACACATAGTAATTACCTTGAATGCATATAAATAAATGCTTTTCATATAATGGGTCAACATTTCATGACTGCATAATTTACATGGTTTATTATCACTAATAATAGAATTGATGATATCTGGCACTTATAAGGTACTTGTGGAGCACCAGACACCGGCCTAAATTCCTTAAATGCATTGAATCCTGTAATCCTTATAAGAATCCCTGTAGGATAGAAAGGATCATCCCCACTTTATCAGTGAAGACACCGAGACTTAGAGAAATCAAGTAACTCTACCAACGTTGCACTTTATAAGCAGAGTTGAGATCTGAATGCAGTCTGTTGAACATCAAAGCACATCCTCTAAACCACTGTACTAACCAGGAACCACCCAAGTTGACAAGGTAATCTCCTTCTGATCACCATGAACATCTGATATGGCATCCCTGCTCTTGATGATCTAAATGTGGCTGTGACTTCACCAACAGCCGGCCAGTGATTGGACCAATAGCAGACACCTCACCAAAGAGAACCAATCAGATTCTTGCTGTGTGGACAGTAGACTGTCAGCTCCTTAGTGGGATGGCTGCACAGGCATGAGACCTGGGCCAGGGCCGTCACAGACTGCCCAGGCTGGGGAGGCAGGCAAAGCAAGGAAAGAAGAGGGAGGGGAAGGGCACTCAGGGAGAGATTAAAGAGCTCATGCAGCCCCTAAGTTAAAGTAGAACCTCATTTTCCACTTTCCAAGAATCCCCTCAGACCCATCTATACTACTCTGCGCTTGGTTTCTAAGAGATTTTTTTGTGTATCCTTTCAACAAACCCTTCTTTGTATTGGCCTGAGTTTAAGGGCATTCTGATCTCTGCAGGACAGAGAAGTGCCCATTCTTGACTAGACATCATCAAATGGAATTTCTTCTCATTATACAAAAAGCAGGCTTGAATCTCACTCCCTAGAGTCATGTGTGTAAGCAATGTGACTTTATTTTTCTATACCACAACTGAATTTCTATTTTGAGAGCCCCTGTTGAAGGGGTGGAAGCAGCTTAGTCCACTCATTTCTGGATTCTAGAGGGGGGGGGGAGGTTGAGTGGTAACAAGGAGGCAGGGATGGGGGGTGGGGGGTGGACATGGAGTTCCCAGTCATCGTCATTTGCTTTCCACAGCGGCATCTGTTGAGATGCCCCCTGGGCCCCTGGCCCTGGTTACCATGCAACAAGTTCACTGCTGCCCAGCCCACATTCCCATCGATGCCTCTGCTTTTGCTTCTTCTGTGCTCCTCTCTTGTGCCCAGGAATTCACTTACTGCTCCATACCACGCTGGGCAGAGAGAAACTGTGAGGTCATCCAAGAACTCATCCACTTTGCTCAGAGAATCATTCTTCCCGCCCCACTGGGCCATGAGAAACTGATGCTAAGGCTCTTCCTCCCCTACAGTCATTTCCCCTCTGAGCACCACCAGCAAGTTGCACATCCTGTGTGCATCCAGTTCCGACAAATCTATCTAGGGGCTCTGTAGTCACACCTACCCAGGGCTTGACCTGGGTAAGGACTGGGCGCCAGTCCTCTTTCTCAGGGGCTATCCAAAGCTCCCAAATGTGCTCCCACAACTCCCTGATGCTTCCTGCTCCATGGACCCTTGTCCCCCTCATGGTGGGAAGCTGACCCTCCCTGTAATATTCTAGCTCATCTATTACTCATGCCCTGAGGTTCTTCTCTCTCCTGAAGGAGCTAGGATTTTAGAACCCAAAAGCCAAGACTGACTTTATATCTTGTGCTTGCTCTACAACCTACCTTCTCTAAGGCAATAAAACTAGGCCAGCCTAGTGTACTAAATGGAAGCCAGAACCAAGCAACACAAGGAAATACTAGAAAAATCCTCAGCTGATATTTCAAAATATTGCCCCACCACAGTACATGAGGACCCTATAGCCTCACAAAGCTTTGTTCTAGCCATAGGCCTTGATTTCACTGTCCATTTCCTCCAGATGATGTTGGCCAAGCTGCAGAGAGGTATCTCTAATGTTCAGCAAAATTGATGGCTCTGTGATTCTGCCATTTCACATGTGATAATGGTGATGATGTATGATGAACCATTTATCTCGTTTTCTTTAAGATTTGCCTTTAGAGTAAGTCTCACATTGTGAAATCTGGGAGAAAGTAAATTGTTAATGGACATTTGCCCTCTTTCCTTGTTTTGCCTTTTCTATAAAAGTTGTGATAAACATTAAGAAAACATGTTTTTTACCTGCTAAAATAACTGTCAGTCCACACCAAAAGGCTCATAATTTATCTTCCTTGTTGTACTTCTCCATCTTCATAAGTATATTAAATAACACTTTCCCTTTTATATTTTATTCTCTCATAAGAACAGGTAAAACATTTTAATGGGGCTTCCCTGGTGGCGCAGTGGTTGAGAGTCCGCCTGCCGATGCAGGGGACACGGGTTCGTGCCCCGATCCCGGAAGATCCCACATGCCGCGGAGCGGCTGGGCCTGCGAGCCATGGCCGCAGAGCCTGTGTGTCCGGAGCCTGTGCTCCGCAACAGGAGAGGCCACAGCAGTGAGAGGCCCGCGTACAGCAAAAAAAAAAAAACATTTTAATGGGGACAAAAGAACTTATTGGTGGTTTAGAGAAAATACATCCATGTGAAATACCGCATCTAATAAAAATTAAGAAAAAATAGTCATACTGCTTTATCAGAGTCAATATCAAGAGTGAGAGCTATGTCTAAACCTGACTTAGGCATTTGCTTTTTCTTATTTTCTAGCCTCAAAGAATCTTGCCTTTTCTAAGAGGCTCATACCTTCATCAATATCTCTTAACTAAACAACTCCAGTAGCTCACTCTTCCCTTGACTCCTTTAACATAGACTTATTCTGAATCTGTGTATTGGGCATGGGATGCAAAATAACTAACACAAGGAGGTCATAGGTCAGTGGAGGAGATGGAAATCACAGCACAAAGTAAGTTCTTATGACAGAGAACTTACTGGGATTAGGTGCAGCTTTCCGCGTTCTGTCCCAGTGCTGGGTCTACCACCCTTCCAGCCTCCAAGCTGGCACCAGTTCCCTTCCTCCAGTGCATTCCAGATTAAATGCCCCTCCTGCTAAAAAATCTCAGTGGTTCCCCAGTGTCATTTCCTGATCTAGTTTGGGGGATATTAGTTTCAGGGAATCTGAGAAGGTACTACATGAATAGGGGACCTTGTGTTAACATAAATGGGAAGCAAAGGGTAAAACAGAGTTAGATCATTTGGTTGTGTTGTTTTTTCAGGAATTCTCAGGGCTTGTTATTTGAGCTTATTTGGCTTTTAGCAATGCTAAAATGTGTTCATGTAGTGAAAATATTGTGCATATCCAAGAGGAAGGGTGCATATTTACAGCATCTCTCCCAAACTTATGACCATAGAAGCCTTTTTCTTCCAGAGCATCTTGCAGGAGGGAGGAAGGAAGGAAGGAAGGAAGGAAGGAAGAGAAAGAAAGGAAGGAAGGAAGGAAGGAAGGAAGGAAGGAAGGAAGGAAGAAAGGAAGAAAGAAAGAAAGAAAGAAAGAAAGAAAGAAAGAAAGAAAGAAAGAAAGAAAGAAAGAAAGAAAAGAAAGAAAGAAAGAAAAGAAAGGAGGGAGGGAGGGAGTGGGGGAAGGAAGGAACCCCATGCAAAAAAACAAAACCAAACAAACAAACAAACAAAAAGACTTGAGAAGCACTACTCTAAGGAATAAAGTTCAAACTTCTCAGCAAGGTATTTAAGGCTGTTGAAATCTGTCTCTAATCTATCCTTGTGACCCTATTTCTTATCATTCTTTCCTTCTTGTACATCATGCACCACCCTTGTTGCCTTACTGTTAGTTCTCTAAGTAGATGGTACATCTTAACATGCTTGAGTTTTTAAAAAAACTTTTCATTTTATATTGGATACAGCCGATTAACAATGTTGTGATAGTTTCAGGTGCACAGCAGAGCAACTCAGCCATATATATATACATGTATCCATTCTCCCTCGAACTCCCCTCCCATCCAAGCTGCCACATAACATTGAGCAGAGTTCCCTGTGCTATACAGGAGGTCCTTGTTGGTTTAAATATAGTAATGTGAACATGTCCATCCCATACTCCTTAACTATTACTTCTTCCCATCCTTCCCCCCTGGTAACCATAAGTTCCTTCTCTAAGTCTGTGAGTCTGTTTCTGTTTCGTAAATAAGTTCTTTTGGATCATTTCTTTTTAGATTCCATACATAGGATATTTCTCTTTCTCTGTCTGACTTACTTCACTCAGTATGACAATCTCTAGGTGCATCCATGTTGCTGCAAATGGCATTATTTCAATCTTTTAATGGCTGAGTAATATTCCATTGTATATATGTACCACATCTTCTTTGTCCATTCCTCTGTCAGTGCACATTTAGGTTGCTTCCATGTCTTGGCTATTGTAAACAGTGCTGCAATGAACACTGGGGTGCATGTATCCTTTAGGACCATGTTTTTCTGCTTGAGTTTTTATTTGTATATTTCTCTGCTTATGATGCTCCTCACCATTCTCCTTTATTTCACTTCTCTTCACCCAAACTCCTATCAACACTGCAAAACCCACTCAACTGTCATCTTCTTGATAGTGCCTTCGCTGATCTACCCAGACTGTGTGAATCACTCCTCTTCTATATTTTCACCACTCTTTATATATATATTGTAGTACCAGTCACTTCGTATATGTATTTCTCTGCCTCCCTCAAGGGACTGAAAGCTCCCTGGACTTCCTCTTCGTATCCCCAGCACCTAGCCAATCTTCCACCACATAAATGATTATGTATGCACTGAAAATTTCACATTGAGTTTTCAAACATTTGACAAAACTCCCATACCTTCTTTCAAACCACCAGAAAAATACAGGTGTGACTTGTGTGCCCCTTTCTCTTAAATTTAGATTCCATGTTTGAAACAGGGTTATCAATAGATAGGCAATGTGATTACTACAAAGGAATTCTTAAGTCACGTATCTCTTAGATTTTTTTCTTCTACCTAGTTATAAAACCACACGTCTTTCTCACATGTCATAATCACCTTTAAAATTGTACAGAATATTGCTCTGTATCTCTCTATAAACAAAAAGGAAAAGGGGGGCTTTATGCTGCAGTGCCTGCCTGGCACAAAAAATATTTGTTGGAAACATTTAAAAAGTTATATTCTCTGGGAGGGAAGATAATCCCCTCCCAAATGCCAGTTCTTCCCCCACGTTCAAAGAGCAGACCCACATGCTCCCTGCTGCTCTCTGGGCTCATCAGCCTTTCCCTTTGGATTTTCTTTCTTTTATATTTTCATCTGCCTCCTCGTGTCTAGGCATCTCCAGAACATCAGAGGAACTGCCAGACTAGGGTGGTCTGCACTCCTGTCCTCCTTCATGTGCCCCATTGCCCCCTCTCCAGTTTCCTCTTTCTCTCACTGAGACTCAAAGAAAATTTGTTCATTTTGCCAATAATTCTCAGACGCTTTCAGTTCAGCAAAGAGGTTGACTTATTTTATTCCCTGGTGGGAAAAAGAAACGTGACATTCTCCTCATTATTAAAACACTATTTTTCTTGCTGCAAGGAAAAGTTTAACATTGTATAGCCCCCAGATGCTGTAGTTTTTAGTTAAATGGCACTTTACCTCCACATTTAAAAAATTTCTCTGGAAATGCACATGTACACACACACACACACACACACACACACACACACACCGAGTTTCTCACAAGGGTCCAAACACCTCCGTTCTGCATCCAGGGTCCTTTATCATTGGCCCCCACCTATACCTTTCCTGCTTGCCCACTGCAGCCCAGCTCTACAGCTATCTGATGTAGCCTGTCAACACCACAGCAAGCTCATCCCCTCAATATCTTTGCATCCGTGATTTCGCCCTCATCTTTCCAGACTTCCAATCACAGCTCAGATGCTCTTCCAGAAAGCCTTCACTGACTAGGGGTTGCACAGAGATCTTTCTTTAATCCATGTGGTATTTTAATGCTATAGCACCTTTGTTAGCCTTTATTCAAAATTTTTCTAGCCTGTATTCACTGTTGTCTTGACTCTCCAACCAGCCAGCCAGTGAGATGGAGAGAGGGTGTGGGCTCTGAGGTCAAGCATCTGTTGGCTCTGGAGCTTAATTTTTGAGCTATGTGAGGCCCAGTTTTATTATTTGTAAAATGAAGAAATAAACACCCCCTTACCAAGTTGAGGGTTGCCATCCATTAAATGAGGTCTCAAATGTGAAGCTCTTGGCCCTCCTGTCCTTCGTGAACCCTCTAATGGCTTTCCTGAGGGCAAGACCATTTCCTACACTGGTTCCCAGGCCCACTGATTGCCTAGCACAGTGACTTGGGACGTGATCAGCAGCAACTGTTGAAATGTCTAGAATTAACAAAAAGCTCGACACATAATCTCAGTTGGTGAGGAAATGAGAGGCATCTTTAACCATTCAAGACAACGTGCCTCTAGAATTGAATTGGAAAATGAGATAGCATTAAAAAAGCGACCAGTCACAACACACAGATCATTCCCATATGAGAAAGATATTTTATTGAACACACATAGAAAATCAAATGTCTTAACACCTTGAAAAGAGGCTTCCTTGAGTCTTGCAGGGATATGCAATAAAAAGATGTCTCCTTCAGGCTTTCTAACTAACTGATTAGGTCCTATCACACATTAAATCACAAGACAGGAATATAAAATACTATGATAAGATAAGAAAAACATTTCTTTAGTTTGTATGTGAGCTCAAAAACGCTGCACAGTTAAGCTATGGTCATTTGCTGGTTAAGTCTCACTGTTTAGCCTCAGGAGTCAAAACAAAACAACAGGCCCTTAATTTGAGTCCTGTCAGTTACACAGTGGATGAGAGGAGACTGAGTATTTCCAATTTGCATGGTTTCTATCATTTCTATCACTAAATGGGGGGGTGGGGGGGTGGAAATGTCACCCATTCACACAAGGAGTTCCACTGAAAAGCAAAGTACTTCTTTCTGTTTACTTAAGCACCGAGCTAGAATATGGAGACACACAATAAATTCTAAACATGGTGCACATCTGGTCCCAAAACCACAATCAATTTATTGCTGCATCTGAAACATTTTCAGCAACTGTCATATAATATATTTTCACACATTTCTAACAAGACATTTTCTTGGAACCAAAAGAGACAGGTATATCTGTCAGTTCAATTTCTTGCAAATGAAAGAGAAAAATGTTTGGCTCAGATGTCTGTACTGTCTTTGGAGCCTTGTAACTATCATATGAAAAGGGTATTAGTCAAAGATGCCAGAAGCTCAGCAATTACTTCCAAAGAGTGTAATTACTGGCTACACAGAAAAATAAAAAGATATATGCATGTATGTAGGCACCCTCCCTTTCTTCCCATTCCAACAGAGCCACTTATTGCACTTATTTGAAGAGATGTACCACAGGCTCGTTAAACCCATCTATGTCCCGGTACTGTAATATTGGACTCCCTATTAAATGGAATCTTGTGATCCCTGTGGCTCTTAAAGCACAACTTTATCAAAAGTTTTATTAGAAATTAAAAAGCAATTGAAATCACATTAAAGTGCTCAAAAGCTCTATATTTTCACCTTAACCCCTCTTGGGCATTTGAAAGGAGAGTCACAAAGGTACTGGAGAGCCAAAGAGCCCCAAGCCCAATAAAGAGGGCTGTCAAAATGTCCCAGTATTGGTCCCAGTGAAACCATTTCCTGTCTCACCGTTGGCTGCAAAATCTGCCTTTAAGCACTTTCTTCTCTGCAAAAACCCTGGGGATCCTTTAAGAGCCTTGTCACAGCGCACAAAACTTCCAAGTGATTCACCCTTCCCCACCCAAGCCCCACACCAGCTATACAGGCTTTAACCTTTCCTGATAACCCACTCAGAGCACATTCTGCTTATAGGGCTGGCAAGAAATGCACATAGCAAGACTATCTGATCTTTAACAAGGTTCATAAACAGACTGGACATCATCAATCCTCTTTCATACTTCTGAGCTTCTGCCTGTGCTACTCCCTCCACCAAGAAGGCCCTGGCTGACTTTGCCTGGTGAACACCTCATCATGCTTCAGAACTCAGTTCAACTAGGACTTTTGGGTGACACTTTCCCTGACACCTCTCCCCTTGCTGAGTTAGGTGGTCCATTCTCTGTGTGGGATGGAGCATCCCATAACAACCCTCCTCCAACTCTACCGTAGCATACTGGTATTCAACAGAGAGTAGGATGTGTCACTATATCTATCTTCCACACAAGCATGCAAGCCCCCTTTGGGACAGGGCCTCTGTATACCCAGCACTGAGGACACTCTTGCATAAAGAAGGGACTCCACAAATATTTCCTACGTGAAAGAACAATTGCAGGAGGCCAGAAAATTCCTGACTCTATCCAGCTTCTGTTGGTACTCCATGAGCAAAAGAGAGAATCTCAGGAGAGGGCAAACTCAGAGTTTTCAGGTCTTCAACCAAAAGAGCTGACAGTAAGGCAAATCCGACTAATCACATGGAGCTGAAGGAGGGAAATATATGCCTTTACAAGCTGAGCCTACAAGCTTGCTGTTAGAGCAATACAAAAAAGACATGGAAGAGCACCCAAGAGAAGGGAATTTAAGGGGTCACAGTGAACAGCAGACAAAACGGTGGGTGCTGTCCTCTGAAAAAGCAAAAGCTGAAAGGACAGGACCAAGGTGAGGAACTCAGGAAGGGGGTAAGTGGGATGAGCAAGGGTGGGAAGGAACATGTAACTTATTAGCCAAGTTACAGTATCCTAGAATGGCAAAGCATTTCTTGGACATGAGAAGGGTCTCTTGGTCCAGGAAAAACTTAGAAAGACTGTCCTTATGCTAGTCCAGGAGGAAAGGAGGGCAAGCAAAGAAGGGGGCAGTACGGCAGATTGCTCGAGGCCCTTGAAATGAAGTGACCCCGTTTGTGCTGAGTTGAGTCAAACAAAGAAAACTGCACTGATGAATAGGAGGCCGATCCTGTACTTAAGTTCACAGTATAGAAGAGAATTCCCACAAAACCCAGAAAACTTCAGGAGAGCTAGGTGAGGTCAGACAGAGGCGCACACGGGCTGCAGGGCCCACATCAACAGCTCACAGGAACACACCGCATCCTGCCTGCTATGATGCAGGTGTGTGTAAAGGAGAACTCCTAACAGCAGCTGAAATAACCAAAAACAAGTTGGTGAATGGCTGCCCTGGGCCAGTATGGAGACAAATTGGCTGAGTGGAGTGTCCCTCTGCAGACCTCTCCAACTGCTTGAGAATTCTGCCATATCTCCTGAGGTGCCCTTGAAAAGCCTTTTAAAATTTTATGTGGTTTCTAAGGCATCTTAATTTTTAATAAAAAGTTCTTAATAATGTTCTGGATAAAAGACTATGGTACTTACAAGATCTGTTTTATAATGCCAAACTCTTTGTGCAATACATGTATATATTTTTAAAAGACAATGGTTTGGCAAATGCTGACAGTCTTTAACACACGATTACTCTCCTTCCATTTACTCTACTGCTTGATCCTGTGGCCAAGGGCAAATCCATCCAGTTCTCTGTCCCGACTTTACTTCTTTACAAGGGGAGGAGTTCAAAGGGAAATGTAACATAGTGGTAATTTCCAACAGCCTTAGCCACTGAAACGTGTTCGTCCAGCTGACCCTGTTCACACTGGCTTCGGACACGTGTTCCCTAAGGCCCAAGTATGTCAAGAGGCATGTATCTCAGACACGTTTCTAGGGATGATGGCTATCACAATGAAGTAAGACACCTACCTGTAAGTGTAGAACAGAACCCCCTGATCTCTCCTTTCGTTTGGTTAATGCCTTAAAATTTACAAAGTGCCTTCTTTGAGCCTCAGAGAAATTGTATGATTCACCAAGATTCCCTGGCTTGGTGCCAGAGCCAGAAGCTACACAAACTTTTTCCTGCAGGTCGAGGCTCTGGAGGCATTCTGACTGGAACACCTGTGGCCAGAATTGATTCAGTAATAAAATGCAGTGATTAATAGCCCAGTACTGGAGTCATTCAGAAGAATGGACATGAGGAGAACATAAGGGGAAAAGGCTGGAGCTAAGACATCAGTGGAGGATGGACTGAACACTGTTTTCAAAGAACATTCCAGAAAACTTCCTCAGTACAGGAGAGAGGTGGTGGCAGAGCATCGTCAGGAATGAGTTGTGGGAAGCCATGGTGGAGAAGGCCAGACATTTTAGGAAGAGAAAATTACATTTCATGTGTCCTAAGCATTAGGGAATTGCTGAAAGCTTAGACTTATAAGAGTAGGTAAATGTGTCCTTTGCTTAGGAAATGAGTTAGTTGGTAGCATCTTGTTACCTCTTATCTGAGAAGAAAATGTAAGAGGTGTTCAGAGAGAAAGATAAAGGCCCCCAAGAACAAACCCTGCAAAAGCAATGGATTTTTCCAAGCTGTTAGTATCCTATTTGTGAAGTTAGATTTTCTTTTAGCTTCATGAATTCATGCTGTGGGATTCAAAACCATCTTCTGCATTCAAATTTTGACTTTTCTTCAAAGGACTTAGAAATCACCAACATCCTTTGAAGACACAGAAAACACACCAAACTTGAGAAGGAAAATGAAATGACAAGGAAATAGGAATGTTTACATTTATTCACACATATGGTGCTTGACTCATTTTCTAAGTGAATGACACATTGATCCTACTCTGTAATTTAGGCTTTTTGTGCCTCAATGTTCTCATCTGTAAAGGAGGAAAAATAATAGTACCTGCCCGTGGGTTGTCATTAGGATTAAATGAGTCAATGTATATAAAGTACTTGGCACAGTGGCCAGCATAATAAATGACAAACAAATGTTAGCTATTATTCATATTCCAGTGAGTGCTTTGATTTCTATAAATCATAAAAGTGATCCTTGAACATACACATGCAAGAAGTTTCCAGTGGTTTGCTATGTCTTTGAAATTTGATCTTCCTTGACTTTCCTCAGCGAGAATCTTAACTAGCTAAAGTTATTGATCCAGGTAGCAAGATCCACACCTCTACATGACTGTTTCCACTCACTGAAAATTTCCAGAAAGTAATCATTTCAGGCTGAAATTGTGCAAGTTTGGTCTCAACCCAATGGAAACTCGCTTGCATTGGAAGATGGAAGCAGAATCCATCCCCTGCTTTGGAGTGACTGGAGTTGAGGAACAAATAAGACTTTTTCTTTCTACCCCAAAATAATTAACTTTTTTTTTAACATCTTTATTGGAGTATAATTGCTTTACAATGGTGTGTTAGTTTCTGCTTTATAACAAAGTGAATCAGCTACACATATACATATATCCCCATATCTCCTCCCTCTTGTGTCTCCCTCCCACCCTCCCTATCCCACCCCTCTAGGTGGTCACAAAGCACCAAGCTGATCTCCCTGTGCTATGCGGCTGCTTCCCACTAGCTATCTATTTTACATTTGGTAGTGTATATATGTCCATGCCACTCTCTCACTTCGTCCCAGCTTACCCTTCTGGAATCTAAAAAAAAAAAAAAATTGGTTCTGAAGAACCTAGGGGCAGGACAGGAATAAAGATGCAGATGCAGAGAATGGACTTGAGGAAATGGGGAAGGGGAAGGGTAAGCTGGGACGAAGTGAGAGAGTGCCAAAATAATTAACTTTTTAAAATTACCAAGCATCATAAGTTTAACATAAGCATACAGTAAGCCCTGTATATAGTAAGTGACCACCTACTTTGAAGCTCCTATTATTTTTAAGATTTTTTAAACATCCTTTGACACGAAGTTGTCCCAAATTAAAATTTTTTTTTAATGTCCGAGTTTTTCAGCTAAAATACTCTACATTTTAACAGTTTCTTCTCTGATTTTTCTCTTTTAATTTCATAACATATTTTACAGCTCTGAGGTGTTGGTAAAATGATATTGGAAAGTGTTTTTTAACATAGATTAAATGCCAAGAGCCACCTTCTCTACCCACCAGACATCTGCAGTCACAAGTCCTTTTCTTCATGATGCCAAGACACTCAGATCTAGTGTTTGGAAACATCTGTTTCCCAGTCACCGGACTGAGCAGGGCCTGCAGCTCATGTCCACCCAGCTCCAAACCCAATGCTCACCATGATGGATGGGTGAATGGATGAGTGAATGAACAAACAGGCATTGTGTGGACCAAACTAGCACACAGTGTACTGAATATTTTACTTATCTGGATATTTCTTAGAAATGTTACAAGGTTTTGTTCATTACAAACACTGCATTTCTCCAACATGAAGGTTTCTTCTCTCTTTGTCTTTATCACCACCAGCCACCAGTAGCCAAGTTATAGAATCAGTGGCTACACATCCTCAAACCCATGAGCACTCAGAGTTGCAGTTGTTTTGACTACACAGCAATCATGGTCCAATCTTCCCAAAGAAAAGTGACTCTGAAATGAGACCTTTCTGAACCCCCTCCCCTCTGCCACGCTCCCGTAAACCAAGAACCAGTTCTGATCTAAATGAGGAAGTTCTTGGATAGAAGGGAGGGCTGGAGGGAGGGGGGCACGTGGTACAGGAGAGCAGCACTCAAGCACCTCCTGCCACTTCACTCTGCATCAGAGCAGCCTCCAGGTCAGGGGTCAATGATGCAGAAATGATGGCTCAGAAAACGGGCGCTCCATTCACAGCTCCACTTGGACAAACTATTAGCTCTAGTGAGCCTTAAGCTCTCAAAATGCAAAGGCATGTCATTTGCTTCTTTGTATTCTCAGAGGCCTAGTGCAGTGGCTGGAATACGGTGGGGGGGGGGAGTTTAAGAAGTGTTTGTGAAAGAAAGGAAGGAAGAAAGAAAGAAAGAAGGAAGGGAGGGAGGGAAGGAGGGAGGAAGACGTCCAGTCTCCTTGGAGCCCCTCTTTTGCTAAAATATCACTACTGTCTCTTTTGGGGGCCCTGCCAGGCCACTGTAGCAACTACAACTTCCTGATGCCTTCCATCCCACTCTTCCATGAAGTTGTGCCTGGATCATTTTCAGTTTTCTGGACCACATGGACTAGGAGGAAAACCTGGAGTTTGTACCTATGATAAAGTTTTGAATATCAGGTTGGTGAGTTCTCTCGTGTCTCCTCTGCGTGAGTGGTTTACTTTAAATATAGTGTACAGCTGGAGCCAGGGGGCAGGCATGGGATCCCATAAAACATGGAATCACATTATCGAAAATCATCAAAGGCCTTCACTTGAGCACTTGAGGTTTGCAGGCATGAGAAATTAGAGCTGTGGAACATGTGACGCTATCTCAGAACAAGAAGACACGATTCTTTGATTAAGCTTCAGGCTCTTGGAATCTCCTGATTGTTCATCTCATACTAATGATCTGGGAGAAATACTAGAAGGCAAGTTAATGATACTCACTGCTGACTCTGAATTGGGAGGGAGCCACCTGAAATATCAGTAATCGGCCAAAGTAAAGAAATAATTACAGGCTGACTAGATTAGAAATTTAATCTCCATGGGGCTTTCCCACAAGTAAATGAGATTCAACTTATCAAACATTATGAAGGAAAAAAGGCTATCACACACTCATCACTGTGTACCTTAGAAAACTGGCTACATCTGGATTTAAAAATGTAAGCCCTCAGCCCTACCTACCAGGACTGGACACTAGCACACACACCACCCCGCATGACCCAATGTACACTGAGCACCCACCACGTGCCAGATACTTGTGCCAGATACTTATAAGAACACAGAGATGAGAAAGACCCCATTTCTGGGCTTAGAGTGTGGTTGTAAGTGGTCCTTCCTTTGGAGGAAGATAACAGTAACTACATTTCTAACTTGAAAACTTCTGGGCCAGTTTTGGACCTCCATGCTGGCAAGCCTTGCCTTAGTGCAAGTTCCTCTAGCAGAGCTCAAGGAGAATCCCCCCACCTTTGGAGTCGGAGAACACTGGCCAGGTCTAGAGAGGCTGTGAACCTCAGGGGGTGTGCGGGCTTGCGCCCGAACTATCAAAGAGGGGAGCCCACCATCTATCCTGTTGCCCCCCTTTCTTGTTTTCCCAACAAGCTGTACAACAGAATCACTGAAGGCACTTTTTAAAAACAGATTCCTGACCCTACTCCAGTCCTGCTGAATTAGAACCCCTGGATCGGGTAGAATCTGCTTTTTAAACAAATCCCTCAAAAGATTTTATGTCAAGTTGGAGAACTGTTGGGTAATAGAAAGAGCACAGATACTGGAGGCAGATAAACCAAGATCTGAAATCCAGCACTGCCACTTAATTAACATAATTAACCCTAGGGGACCCGGGTTAATTTCTTAACTTCTTTGTGACCCAGTTTCCTGTGCAATAAAATGGAACAATGCCCAGTGTTGTTACAGACTTAGAATAGAGTATGCAAAATACCCAACATTGAGCCACTACTGTAATCTCTTCCCACCTCCATTAAATGCCTGCTCCCAGGAAAACATCTTATACTGATATTTTATAATTTGCTTCAAATTTAAATCAGATTTCTCCAAGACAGCTGTCTTATGGGTATATCTCTAGCTGTGGAAAGAAGAGCTTTGTTCACAAATTTTAAAACTTCAAGAGGCACATGGTAATTAGGAAAGACTCAGGGGATAGACTTGTTTTAGCCTTGGGGATGGAGCTATGGGTATACTTCCCTGGAAAGACAAAGTCAGTTATAACCTAAATTACTGGGAGCAAGAAATATAAATCTGGTAAAAATTATGAGAAAGATCCTACTACACGGACTTATGTGTTTCATATCTTTTCAAAGAACAGAATATTCAACTAGCAGTCACACAAATGAAGCAGGAAAGTTCTAGTAGGCACCAGCACATTGAAGAGCAAGGAAGACCTCTGGGAGGTGACCACTCAGGAAGCACAGATCTCGAATATCTCACAAGAGTCTGATCTTAGACAGCGTTTACCATGCGTTTGCCAACACTTGACCACTTTAGCATTCACAAGAGTTTCCTTCAGCCCAAGTTCTTAGTTAAAAGACGAGTCAGCTGAATATCCACATGCCACCTGTCCCTGGGTGCTCCACTGGCAGTGAACACAAACTTGGAGAGAAATGAGCTCTATCTAAGACAAAAGACAAAAGGTGAAATCACCCAGTTTTCTGAGAAAGTTTTCCAAGAAAGTTTGGAGAACATCCTCAGGGGATGAAAAACCACCCAACAGGACCATGTGGTGCAACCACAGTCACAAGTGGTCTAACAAAGGCTCAGATGCACCTATCCCTGACAAGGCATCATTACTTTGGCAGGTCCGCAGCAGGGTTACCCTGTGGTGGAGGTGCTCCTGCTCATGCACAGCATGAGAGGAACTACTGAAAGGATGCTTTGAGAAGGAAGGAATTGAGCCAGAAAAACCCAAAGAACATTGTATAATACTTCCTTAAGAATATATGGGCACTGACATAACCTTCCCTAACTTTGTCTTCTCTACACTTTTTTTTTTTTTTTTTTTTTTTTTGCGGTACGCGGGCCTCTCACTGTTGTGGCCTCTCCCGTTGCGGAGCACAGGCTCCGGACACGCAGGCTCAGCGGCCATGGCTCACGGGCCCAGCTGCTCCACAGCATGTGGGATCTTCCCGGACCGGGGCACGAACCCCTGTCCCCTGAATCGGCAGGCAGACTCTCAACCACTGCGCCACCAGGGAAGCCCTTCTCTGCACTTTCTAATGTATCTGCCTTTCCTCCCATCTTCCCTTCCTTCTCTCCTCAATTAGAAGATGAGATGTCACCTAACCTAACAGCTTTGCATCATTCCACTCTGATGGCTCCTCTCTCCTGGATGACCACACACCATCCTCTCCCTAAATGACCACACACCACCCTGTCCTAGATGATTGCAGCAAAATTGGCTCTTCCTTTTGGACCTTCTTATTGGTTTGTCTTCCTCTACACTGCCCTTATGTGTTGGTTTCTAGGAATCCAGCTTGTGCCCTTTAACCTCTTTGCTGTACCTTCTCTCCTTGGACAATCTTATCCACACCTATGGGCCTCCAACACCACCTTCATGTCACAAACTGACAGATCAATATAAGAGTTTCCAAATTCAGTCTTAAGGTCCTGACTCTCAGATCTCAATTGTCCCTTTGGTCTCTCCTTTTAGGACTAAAAGAAAATGGCCTGAGCTAAAAGAAGGAGCTTACAGTAGGATGTTTCTCAGAAGACCTTTTTCCTAGGAAGCCATTCTGAGCACACTTCCTGTTTTCCTATTCAAACCACTCCCCCTTCCCAATTTCATGGCTACTGAAGCAACACAGGAAGTGGTGCAAAGGTATCCAACACCTAGATTTGAATCCCGTCTCCACACTTAGGCAACTTACCTAAGCTCTGCAACTCTTAGTTTTATCATCTGTGTTGAGAGGTTTGTAATAATAGTCACAACATTATGAACATAAAATCAGATGATGCCTATAAAGTGCTTAGCACAGTGCCCAGAACCTAGAAAGTGCTCAGTTAGGTAATATGGTCTGTGGTTATTATGCAGAAATGGTGGTTCACATTCTGCTATCTCAAGAGGGAAAAAAAAATCCATTGCAATGCTTTCTGAGTCCTTTAAACCCTTTTCTGCCCCACAGTTACATATAATCCAAATGGTGGGTGCCATGTCCTGAGGCTGCTGGTGGAAAAGGCTCTTTGAGGGAAAGGTTTTTTTTTTTCTTTTGAGTCCCCTTATCTAAGTATAAGATTATCCTATCAACCAGGTTGAGTTCATTCATGCTAAGCATCCTCCAATCCAGGGTGAAGCTGAAAGGGAAGATGTATGTCTAAATTCAAACTGCAAGGAATAAAAGAAATGAACATCAGGCAGAGTTGGGGAAGCAAGATGCCAAGTACAGGAAGCATGTTTTTTTACATAAGAATTACTTGTACCAAATTTGCTCTGCTTTCAAATTCCATCTTTTGCCCTGTAATTAAAATTCCCTTGGTCTCACCCCCATTCAAAATGGGGGGGAAAGAGCAAGCTTGAGAACCTATGAGAGACAACTGACTGGAGAGACAAATTCTTGACCAATTAAAACAATTCTGTCACTTACACCCCTTTCCCTGAAAAAAAAGTATAAAAATCTTCCCGTAGCTTTATTCTATATGGCATCCCTGGTATTGTGTATTTGTTTGCACTCATTACTGTTGGGCATATGCCCTCCTCCCTGCTGAAATTCCAGCTTTAATTTTTCTTTAGAAAGCAACACTTAGTTCACTGGAGCCTGCTGATTATGAGGGTGCACAGCCCCAGATGAATCATAGAAGCAGGCAGATTGCACAAATACAAATCCTCTGCATTGTGTTTACACCCACACTAACCTTCTCATATGGCCTCTCTTCCCAGCATTCCTTTGCTGGATTACCTCATCCATAGCCAAAGTACAATTAGTGCATTCAGGCACTAGAGACAGCTAACAATGCAAGGAGGAGTGTAGCAAACAACCTTCTGATTCCTAGAATCTAAACATAACACAAAGGCAAAAGAAATAAAAACAGTAATGGTATCTATAACAAGTGCTGTGGGGTGCCATCCAGATCTCCCCATTAGCTCATTCCCCTAGCTGCCAGAAGTATAGGCTGCTGATGGCACAGCTAAGTCCCTTTCTAGGTTATGCCCCTGGGCTAAGGGAGCCACCTCTCCCAAGGTTACACCTCCTTCCCAAAGACAGACAGCATTCAACACCTGGTCAGTGTGGGTGTTCAAAGCCCGGTCTCTCTGCCTAAATTTAGAGCAACTCTGAATGGCCATCCCAGATCCGGTGCTCCCCATATCACTGATGAGAGCCTTTGTTTGGACTGCTTTGCCCTTCAACTTCTCCTTCTGCCCAATACCATTCCCCTCACTTTTAATAAATATCCTGAGTGCAAATCTCCATCTCAGTATCTGTTTGCCATTGAACCTGACATAAACAATAGCTCAGAGGTAACATTTCAAGGCACAGTGAGACTGATATTCCAGAAACTTCACTAAGACTTGAAGCCCTTCTTAAGATCCATGGAAATATCATGGAGTAGTCTATGGTATTACAGAGCCAGCTTGGCTCTTGGCTCCACAATAAGATGGATACTCAAGTTGGGCTCTGGGGACTGAAAAGAGCTGGGATTGGAGCCAACATGTCCATGAGCACTGGGCTCAGTTCCAGTGCTTCATCTGTGTGCCCTTAAGCAGGTTTATAGAGCAGTGCTTCTCAAATGATCAGTGGTGAAAGACCTTTTTCGTTTTCAATCTATCACAAACCAACTATATTTTTATATCACACACTATATATATTTAATATATATCACAAACTATATTTTTATAAAGTACAATAAAATAAATTATAACTCTCCACTCCTTAAGTGTGGGCTGCATATAGTGGCTTCCTTCAAAAGAGTATATAGAAAGGAGATGTGAGAAGATAACTTTACAGTAGAGAAAACTGACAAACACCACCTCAGCCACATGATCAAGGTCAACACCAACAGTAATAAGTCATGTGGACAATATGTAGCCTTGACATGATGTGATGAAAATGCCCTTTACCTCTCTGGTCTCCCTCCCAAAAGCCCACACACCCAATTAAATCATGAGAACACATCAGACAAATCCCAACTGAAAGACACCCCACAAAACTTCTGACCACTACTTCTCAACACTGTCAAAGTCATCAAAACCAACAACTGTCTGAAAAATAGTCACAACCAAGAGAAGCTTAAGGAGACATGACAGCAAAAGGTCATGTGGGAGCTTAGATGGGATCCTGGGATTGAAAAGGGACATTAGGTTAAAAACTAAGGAAGTATAAATAAAATATGAACTTTAGTTAAGTATGTATCAATATGAGTTCACTAATTGTAATGAATGCACCATACTAATGTAATATATTAATAATAGGGGAAACTTGGACAGATGCTATGAGAACTCTTTGTACTATCTTCTCAATATTTCTGTAAATTTAAAATTGTTCTAAAAATAATTTTGTTATAAAAAATAAAATACATTAAATATACAAGAATTTTTAAGAGGTATATATAATATAAGCCTAGTTCTTTAAACTATTAGTGTCAATCGACTTAAAATTTCTCTCTCAAATCACTATAAAAGTTTCTAAGTGCTTCTTTTTTCCATTTTTCTTTTCTTTATTTTCAATTGAGGTATAATTGATTTACAATATTATATTAGTTTCAGGTGTACAACATAGTAATTCAAAATTTTTATAGATTATACTCCATTTAAAGTTATTATAAAATATTGGCTATATTCCCTGTGCTGTACAATGTATCCTTGTAGCTTATTTATTTTAACTAAATGCTTCTTACTTTTGCTTTCTGTACCTATACCAACCAGTAGTAAGTGGTTCTCAGGCCGGCACCAGTCTGAGGACCACACTCTGAGGAGCTCTCCATCTGACTCTAAGACTCAGTTTCCTCATCAGTAAAATGAGAGTATGAGACCAGAGGATCAAATCTCCCATGCATGTTCCTTCATAGATAGCCCCTGGAATGCTATCGTAAGTGATCACCTTCTGCCAAAAACAGCAGATTTGCAGAACCAGATGCCCAGAACCAAGCCCCTTCTCCATGACAATGGCGTGAGATACTCACTGTCCAGCTTTGTGAACAGCTGTTCTCTCCCAAAACCTCCCAAATTCAAGCAGAACAAAAGGTACTGTCTCTGGGATTTTTTTTTTTCCTAATCCAGAACTAGAAAAGGGAGAGATGGAACATAAAAGTAATGCTACATGTTCAGGCTGTCACAGATGGTCCTCAAGCCAGGGTAAGTAAGTGTTCCTTTTCTTTTCTCTCATTCGGAAGCCCTAGGAAACAGAGAGAAGCCTCTCGTGCCAGGAGATTAATGGAGTCATGAACCAGCTGTAATTGGCCAGGAACCAGAAGACTGTCAGCAGACCATGAATTGTCATAGTTGAGACAGGATACGGTCTGAAAGAAGACACACCACAGATGGGGAAGTTGGTAAAATGAGTGGAAGGCAAACCTTCCAATGAGCAAGAAGGGGCGGGGGGAAATGGCAGTTGAAAAACAGATGGTAGCAACCTGTCCCTTTAAATAGGTTTTTGAGATGTGAATGGAAGGTTTCAAAATAACCGAGGAAGACAATTAATGCATCTGAGAGGGCCAGGAATGATTCAATTTTTTGTAAATCTTGGAATACCTGGAGTTGATGCCATGACTGAAGCCCCAAGAAACAGGGAGCACACACGGCAAAAGCCAATAGGGAATTTGAACCAAGAACACATGCCACCACTCAACCACCATGAATGAGATAAAGGACATTTAAATATTGGAATTTTGGAAAGAATTTAAATATTGCAACACTTAGGTTCCATGTACTGTTCATATATCTATTATCTCCTATTAACTATGTATTATTTTTATTAACTAAACTTCTACTCTAACTTCTCTGTGGTCCATCTCCTAGCAATAGAATTGATCTAGGTATTTGACCTATATTTCAGAAATTTGTAGAGATGGAATATGTCAGCAAAGGTAATATTGCACAAGAGTAATGCATTAGTCACAGTATGCTAATTGCTATAATAAACAGTCTCAAATCTCAAAATGTCAGTGGCTTAACACATCAAAGGTGGTTCATTGCAGGTCATGTTTTAGTTGACAGGAATAAGGGAGGTGGAGAATGGAGAAAGCCCACCCATTCCTACCTGCCTTGGCCTAGAAGTGACACAACCATTTTTGCTCATGTTCCATTGGCAAGAACTAGTCATATGACCTTACTAGATACAGGAGGAGTGGTAAATACAGTTTGACCATGTGCCCAGGAAGAAGAAACAGGTTTGGTGAGCACTGAGCCAGTTGCCAGGAGTAATTACATGAGGAACTCACAGAAACCTGCCCAAATATGTTGGTCTTCAATAGTTTCACATATCTCAGATAATAACATCCTAGAAAACAGGGAGAGTGTATGGACAACTTTCTTATTAACACTTGAGTCAGTGCCCCATCTGTTAACACTTATTCATAGTATTAAAAGTGTGCAGAATTCGACTGCCTTTATTCAAATCTGGATTCTGCTACTTGCCTCCTGTGCAAGGTTATACATCCTCTTGGTACCTCAGTTTTCTCACTTGTAAAATAAGAATATTAGTACTCGTTTCATAGGATTGTGAAGTTTAAATGAGATAATTCTTTTTTTTTACAACTTTATTGGAGTATAATTGCTTCACAATGGTGTGTTAGTTTCTGCTTTATAACAAAGTGAATCAGTTATACATATACATCTGTTCCCATATCCCTTCCCTCTTGCATCTCCCTCCCTCCCACCCTCCCTATCCCACCCCTCCAGGCAGTCACAAAGCACCAATCTGACCTCCCTGTGCTATGCGGCTGCTTCCCACTGAGATAATTCTTATAAAGCATTCAGCATAGTGCCCAGCACATGATTTCTTAATATTTGTTAAGTACTTTCTACATGCCAGGGAGTACCATAAGGGCTTTACATTAATGAACTAACAAGACTCAAAACAACACACCAAGGCAGGAACTTTCTCCATTTTGTATACAGAAAAACAGGTCCAGAGCTAACTCATCCAAAGTCACACAACTAACAAGTGGAAAAGCCACAATTGGTACCTCAGGCATTCTGGCTCCAGACTCAGTCTCTCTACTATCATCTCCTGCCTCTCAATATTCCCTACTGTTATTGCTATTTTAACACATTTATTGAAGTATAATTGATGTACAATAAACTGTACATATTCAAGATGTACAATATGATAAGTTTTGACATATTATACACCTGTGAAACTGTCACCACAACCACACCACAACCTGTGAAACTGTCACCACAACTGTCACCACAACCATCACAATATGATGGATGACATATCCATTACCTCCAAGAGTTTCTTCAAGCCCCTTGGTAATCCTTCCCTCCCACCACTCCCCACTCCCCACATCCCCAGGTGACTACCTATCTGCTTTCTGTGACTATGGTATAGCCTGAATTTTCCAGATTTTTAAATAAATAGACTCATACAGTTTAGACTCATTTTCATCTGTTATGTCGAATTTCATTCATGTGTTGCATGTATCAATAGTTCATTCCTTTCTATTGCTAAGTATTCCATTGCATAGATACACCATACTGTAATTTGCCCATTCATCTATTGATGGACATTTGAGTTGATTCTTGTTTTTTACTGTTACAGTAAAGCTGCTATGAATAATCATGTACAAGTGTTTATATAGACAAATACTTCCATTTCTCTTCAGTGAATACACAGGAGTAAAATGGCTGGGTCATATGGTAGGTATATGTTTAGCTTTTTAAGAAACTACCAAACTATTTTCCAAATGGTTGCACAATTTACATATCCATCATCAGTGTGTGAGGGTTCCCAGTTGCTCCACATCCTCAACTTGCCATGGTCAGTCTTCATTCTACTAGGTGTGTGACAGTATCTCATTATGGTTTTAATTTGCTTGTAACAAATAATGCTATTGAGCATTTTTAATATATTTATTTGCCATCTGATGTTTTCTCTGGTAAAGTGCCAGTTTAAATCTTTTGCCTATTTTTAATTGAACTGCTTTTTCTCTTACTACTTTATGTATTGTTTGCAAATCTCTTATTAGATATGTGATTTGTAAATATTTTCTTCCAATAGCTAGCTTTTTTATTCTCTTCAAGGAGTAGAGGTTCTTAATTTTGGTGAAGTCCAATTTTATATGTTTTTATTTTATGGATCATGTCTCTGATATGAAATTTAAGAAATGTTTGCCTAATGCCAGAGCACCAAAATTTTCTTTTATGTTTCCTTCCAGAAATTTTATTCTTTTAGATTTCACATTTAAGTCTATGATCCTTTTTTGGTCTATATATGTTGCAAGGTTCAGATCAAAGGTTTTTTTTTCTTTTATTGTATATGGATGTCCAATTGTTCCAGCACCAATTGTTGGAAAGACCACTCTTACTCCACTGAACCCTTTGTGTCTTTATCAAAAATCAATTGACCATATACATGTGGACTTGTTTTTCCATTACATCCATTGACATATTTGCCCATCTTGACACCATTACCACTCTATCTAGATCATAGTAGCTTTATAGTAAGTCCTGAAATCAGGTAATGGGAGTCCTCCAGCTTTGTTCTTTTTCAAAGTTGTTTGACTATTCTAAATCTTTTGCATTTCTATATGAATTTTAGAATCAGCTTCTTTAATTTCTACTCAAAAAAAAAAGACTGCTTTGAATCTATAGATCAATTTGGGGAAAATTAACAACTTCAAAACATTGAGTCTCCCATTCCAGGAACACAGAATATCTCCACATTTATACAGGTGTTCTTTAATTTCTCTTAGCAAGATTTAGTTGTTTACAGTATACAAATATTGCTGTTATTAAAAACTTCTCTCATATCCATATTGTTTCTCTACCTAGATTGTATCTATGAGAATCACATCACATTTCTCTTGCATCCTCACTGAGCTTCCATTTCCTCATCTTTGAAGAGGGGAAAAAAAACCCTATTTCACAGTTGGACACAAAATCACACATGTAAACCACCCAACATCTGTGCCTGCTGCTGGATTCCACTGGCCTGATTATAGAGTTATTAACTTTTATTTAATAATAGGATAAAGAGGAAATTAGAGAAGTTGTAAGGATGAGGCCACAAAGTGTGGATTCAAAGTGAAAGACTGATAAGATAGAGACTAAAGAAGGAACCAAAGACCACAGCAGTAGGAACTGCACATAAACTAATCCCATGACAGCAGTATTAATACTCATGGCTGGACAATGAATACATAGTAAAATGTACATGTACATGTACATGTACATGTACATGCACATACATTAAGAGATTAACTGGTGATGTTCCAGTTTTAGGAATGGGACTTAGAAAGTCAGCCAAAGAAGAACTCTGAATATGTAGCACTGTACATTCTCTGCATATCTGGGCAGGCTATAACCTTCTCCAAGCCCTGGTAAGAACTGAATAAGCTGACCTGGCATGTTTTTAAAATATCTTAACTTCTATCTGGTCCACAGATAGAAGTGGCCACAACCACCAGGAAAGAAGTTTCCACATACCCAGAGTGGGCACTCAATAGTGAAACACCCAGCATAATCCTAAGTGCATGTAACCCTCAATAAAGTCTTGATTGACTAATCTTTTTCCAAGTGTAAACACATTTACAATTAGGGTCCTAAAATGTTTATTGATTGGTGGGTGTGGAGAGAATAGATTTATTAATCAAGGTAATTAACACTTACAACCACAACAAATAAACCAAAATCTTAGAGGCTTAGCATAATAAAGGTTTAGTTGATACCTGTTAGGTAGGCCTCCTTCATCTCATAGCTGCACTATCTCTAACATGTGGCCTCCAGTGTGGCCATACCAGGGCAAGAGCACCACAGAGGAGGTACACTGGCTCTTAACTGCTTCAGCTCAGAAGATCCACCCACAGTCCACTGAGCAGAACTAATCACACGGGCCAGACTAACTGCAAAAATGACTGGGGAATACAGGGGAACGAGCATGTAGTGAGCATTAACTATATTCCTGCAGATAAACCCAGCTCTTTCCCTCACTCTACTCACTTTCTCCCCTCCAGAAGTGGTAGGGGAGCAAGTAGATAAACTACTTAAGCCAAGGGTCTGCTTTGAGGTATGTTACATGGACAGAGGGAAAAAAGACATGGAAATCAGGTTATAGTGATGAGGGAGATGGATCAGTATTTACAGAAGGAATTTCAGAGAAGAGTTCTCAATGACAGTATCCCTGTACCCAAATATCCAGAACCAAAAAGCTCTGAAATGTTTCTGTGTTCCAAATGTATAACCAAGGGGGGAAACCAGAGAGACCCCATTTGCCACAGCTTCCAATGACTCACTGGGGGATTTTGTCCTTCCCATCCCCACAATTCTGGGCTCTGCAGAGTTGGAGGCACTGGCCCTTGAAGAGTACATTCTTGCCAGAAGACAGAGCAAGAGTCCCATTGAACTATAAGTTATGACTGTTGACAGGGCACTCTGGCATCCTAGAGCCCAGGAATCACAGAGGAAAAGAGTAGTCATCATATTGTCTTATTATATCTCCATGGGATCTGTAGTTAATCCTCTTTTTCATTCCTGATATTGGTGATTTGTGTTCGCTCATTTTTTCTTAGTCAGTCTAGCTATGGGTCTATTAATTTTCTCTATCTTTTCAAAAGTCAACTCTACATCTGTCTTTATATTTAAAGTGCATCTCCTGTAACCAACATAGTTTCACTGATTTCTGTTATCTTAATTGGTTCCATCTTTTTACTGAATTGGGGTTTTAATTTGCTCTGCCTTTCTAGATTTCTAAGGTTAGTACCTTAGATCATTAATTTATAATTTTCTTCTTTTCTAATACAAGCCCTTAAAGATATAAATTTTCCCCTAATTACTGTTAGAATAGCTGCTTTAAAATCCATGTCTGATAATTCTAATACCTGAGGATTGATCTATACTGATTATATTTTCTCTTAAGAAGAGGTCAAGAACCCCATTCTTGTTCTTGTGTGTGTCAGTAACTCTGGATGGTATCCTGGATATTGTGGATGATTTCTTGTGAGGACTCTGAATTATATTATACTTCTCCCAAAGAGTAAGATATTTTTGTTTTGGCAAAATTGCAAAAAAATAAATTAAAAAGTAGTCTGTTTCTTGAGCAACAGCTTTTATCTCAGTTTAGTTCATTTACCCTTTACAAAGCTGCTTGTAGTCTGCCACATACATTCATGGTTCAGGGATCAGCCAAGAATTTGGGAAGTTTATACACAGAATTTAGGGCTTGCCTCTCGGGCTCTCTCCTTTTAGAGATTTCCCCCTCACTTTTCAATGGCTGTAGCTGCTCTCAACTCGTTCCTCTAGTTCTTCAGGCCAGAAAGACTATGGACATTGCCTACAGCCTACTCTTAAGCTAAAAAAACTATAAATAAGGGAAGGAATTCCTTGCCTTGTCCTTTCAAGTGCCAACCACCCTCCATAATCTCCTTGCATTTATTCACTTTCCAGTGCCTTCAGGTAGTTCTTTGTATTTTTCATCTGAAGTCAGTTTGGTAGCAACTTAGCCATCCCAGGAGTGAAAATCAGTAGGCATTTTTAAAAATAAAAATTAGGCAGAAGATATTTAAGTGTGTGAATTAATTTCTTGTGTTCATTTTTTTCACAAGAAGACTTAGAGGAGTAAAAGAACACAAGACAGATTGGAAGTGAAGAGTGAGCGTTTCTAAAAATGGAGAAAATACAGAAGGGGAGGTAGGGCCACTAAAGACAACATAGTTTTGCATTACCGTGGCTTCAGCCAAATCTGACCAGAGTGATAAAGGTTACTGGTTAACACGTTTGGAAGGCCATGAGGCTGTGCTCCATACCTTCTGCTTGCCCAGATCCACTTTCCACTCTTCTTCTCTGCTCTCTGCCTTGGGGACCGACCTGTACGGATGCATCAAGAGTTCCCTTCCTTTCTGGCTTCCATTTGGATTCAGCCAGTGGTGAGTACCTGCAGGAGATCAAAGCAAGGGAAAAAAGTGAGGTCAGGAAATTTTTTTCCCAAGATCTCTCCCTGGTAGTTTTCTGTGGCTTGACTGCATCCTTCCACCAAAGGCCACCGTTCCTGTCAGACGGTTTTCTCCAAAACTCTAGGTTCTGGTCAACACTCCTTCTGCTTGCCCCTTCAGACTTAGGGTTGGTAATGGCTCCCTGCTGGGGTACTGCAACATCCCTCAGTGCTTTTCCTAAATCCAGCACACACCTTTGTAGAAAGTCCCTTTATTAAATTCTTCCCAGTATGAGTGCACCATCTGTTTCCTGCCAGGATTCTGAAGGATAGAGCATTCCCAGACCAAAAAAAAAAGACTTTAACAGGCCTTAGAAAGAGAGGATGTTAAGTACCAGCCCACATGTGGTCAAACAGTAGAGGAGACCTTCAATACCTCTAAAAACAGTAACCCATAAATTTCACTCACATGCATTGTCTAATTTAATGTTAGCAACACTCTGATTTAATAGGTATTGATATCATTTCCATTAAAGGTGAGAATACTGAGACTCTATGGAAATGGGTTTACTAGGATTCCCAGATCTTCTTTAGACTATGGATCCTATCATCTTCCCCCTACACCCTGACCCTTGCCATTCAGATAACACACACCACCAATGCTGAAAATCAGAGTTCTCTAACTTTGAGGGCAGGCAGGACATTTTTAAAGTCCTTGAAGCCCAGGGAAGGGAGTGGTCACTCACACTTTGTCTGTTAAAGCCCAAATGTTGGAGGAATAGCACATGACAATTTCAGCCAGTTTGGAGATCTGAGTTCATTAGTCAGAGACCCCTCTCGCATTTATTTTAAAGAAACTTTATTTAAAAGAAATCATGATTCAACACGGGAGTTGCAATGTATACAGCACCCTTAAATATTTCTTAAACATTGTCCCATGGCTTCTCAGGAGTTCCCAAACTTTAGATTGTGAAATTCATGATATAGAATAAAAGCAGAATAGATTTAAGATCTTGGGCTCTGAGGACAAGTAGATCTGAGTTCCTGGTACAATACTTGCTAGTAACTGTGTCCTAGGCAAATTGCATAACTTTTCTGATCCTCAGTTTCCTCATCTGTAAAATGTGGATAATAATAATACCTACATCATAATGTTAAATTAATTAAATAAGCTAATGCATTGTAGTGTTTAATATAGGACCTGGCTAACTGTAATCATTTAATAAAACATGGCTAATAATACCCAGATTCAAATCAACAGTAAAGATTTATTTTGCCATAAGATGACACATAAATATTAAAGGAAAAAAAAAACCTCTTAGACACATACTAAAGCTCCCTAATTAGAAACTTAAAAAGAAATAAAAAACTAAGCCTTAAGTGTATCCAACACTGCTCCCACTTCCAGTTCAATTAAAAAAAAAGAGGGAAACTCCAGAAGTTGCTGGCCTTCTAAATAAGCCTGTCATTTCCTAAAGTAAATGCTATGTACCACTGGGTATAAAATGTAACAGAAAGCTGTCTGCTCAATTTATTTTATAGTTTCTTACTTATTGTTTTCCATTTCCTGTTTTAAAGCTGTAAAGTTCCCTTAAGCTGCAGCTAAAATTACTGTCATTGAATTACCTAATTTCTTAGTATAGTGTCTGGATTGGAGGACACTCCCTCCCACAGCAAGCTGCAAACGGGCACTTTGCTAAAATGGGGCTGTGCAGTTTGCTCTTTTGTGTAGTTATGACCTTGCCACTTGATGTAGGTAAGTTCTTTCTGCAGATGAAATTGTTCTAATGAGCAATTTTGGATCCAGATTTTGACTGTGCAAGGCATGCTATAAATATTTGGGGATTGATTAACTCACCAGAAATGGGAATATTTTAATAGCATTTGGTCATCTTCCACAGGAAGACCCGAAGTTCCCCACTTATAAAAAGGTTTTTTAACCTTTTAAGTATTTTATCCCAAAATTCCATTAAGTGTTTGGGTGAGCCTTCAATCTGCCTTCTTCCTTTTGGTAAGGGCATGAGCAAGGCCAGGATCACTGAGCCAGCCCTCCAAGATCTGTCCATGGAAAGCTTCAGAAAAACCTACTCCTCAGGTATTGGCTGTCAAGTGTCAAGGCACAAGCAAGGCTTTCTGGGGGACATCATTCTGCAGAGTTGGGTTCAAAGCCAGAGACTTGTCTGTTCCAGAGTTAGAACCCAGTTAATGTCTCTTATATACTCCCTTTGAAATGATCACAAAATTAATGTTATAAGCAAATATCTGGTTGTGTTTTTTGTTTGGCTGGTTTTCTGAGTTGATTTTTTCTTTCTTCCTTCCTTTCTTTTTTTTTTTTTTTTTTGCCTTCTTCATAATCAATCTCTGTCTTGAAAAATCAAGAAGTAGATTACAGTTGCTGGTGCTTTTGTTTATTGGGATATCGTGTGTATGTGGCTTGAACCCTGAAGTTCATCCACCTGAACTCCCACTTCCCCCGGCTTGGGTGCCCCAGACAAGCAGATTTCTGATTTATGCAATGGCCTTTCAGATGGACAGCAAGATCCCACAACTCAAGATTATGTACACTTGTGACTATTTATTTGTGTCAATCATAAACAGGTATCATCTAAACGACAATGGCTTTTGGCATCCCTGAACTTGGATCAAATAAGTTTAGATGTCTCTAAGGAAGAAAGTATTGGATTTTAACTTAAAATGTTATAAGAACTCAGTGACTCTGAAGACAGATATTTAATCTTTCCTTGTAGTACAACTGGCTAATTAGATAGACAGGACTCCTCATATTACTGACATAAAAGTTACTAAACTGTCTGACAAACTGTCTTCAGCAAAAAACAAATTTCAGTTTTCAGTAACCCAAAATAGCACATCGCTGTGACTACTATTATCTTAGGTATTTCAACCTCTGGTTAGGGTATCATTAAAAACTGGAAGCGGGCCTCCCTGGTGGCGCAGTGGTTGAGAGTCCGCCTGCCGATGCAGGGGATACGGGTTCGTGCCCCGGGTCTGGGAGGATCCCATATGCCGCGGAGCGGCTGGGCCCGTGAGCCATGGCCGCTGGGCCTGCGCATCCGGAGCCTGTGCTCCGCAACGGGAGAGGCCACAACAGTGAGAGGCCCACATACCGCAAAAAAAAAAAAAAAAAAAAAAAAAAAAAAAAAAAAAAAAAAAAAAAAAACTGGAAGCAATTGAGCTCAGAGGTGCTGCTTCAGGCTCTATGAACCACCAGTCTTACTGCCAGGAAGTCTGGATATCATGCAAAGTGGCTGGAAAGCAGGCTACCTGTTGCATGGTGGTGAGTCAATGGCATCACCAGGCCTTCTGCCCTACCAACCACAATCGACATATCTGCAGATGGAATACACACGGCGCCAGCTTCCATTGCTGACGTGGTTCCAAATGTCTCCATCATCAGACACGGCCCTGGCCCTGGCTGCTGGAAGGTGGTCATGAGAGGCCAGGTGGGGCTGCTTCCATCCTGAGGAGGGGTCCTCGAGCTCTCTAAATAGAGGAGGCTCTTTCAGCTTCAGCTCTAATTCACCTTGAAAGCCACCCCTGGAAATTGTAAAAATCAAAACTTCACAGCAATGATAAGAGCACTGAGAAGCAGCAGACTTCCTGAGTCTTGAAAGGAAAAGTCATTGGAAGATATTTTTCTCACTGCCATCTGTGCTTTCTTAGGCCCAGCTATATTCAAAGCCAGTGTCTCCCCATCTTAGGGACTCAGGCCTTCTGGTGAACAGAGGGCAGGCAGCTGCAGAAAATGTGTGGCTGTGAGAAAAGGACACAAAACCCTCAGGAAGGTGTGTAATATTTTTGTTGAATCAAATCACGATTTTGTAAGGGGAAAAAAGGACGCACATAAAAGTCCATTTAATGTTTGGCAAAAAGGGAAAAAAAAAAAGAGCTTTCTATGTTTAGTGCAAACTCACTTCAAGGGAGCTATAGATCAAATTACCAGCCTGTGACATGTGGAGATTGGCTGAGCAGGCTAACAGTAACTCAAATACCAATGCTTCTGGACTGTTGCTGAGCCCATAAACTACACAGAAAATGATCCTGTTTGCTGAATTATTTTCAGTTGCAACAGCTGCTATAACAACTCAGAGAATTTTAATATGCATATACAGGCCTAGTAAGTAACCACTTCAAATATTCTGTGATGGGGGTCCTATCTTTCCTTTCAGTCCTTTTAGCTGGGCGTAGTAGAGCTGCTTTGAGGGATCCAGACAAATGAGGGAGCGTGTTCAAGGGGATTGCACAAAGAGTAGAATTAGTACTGGAATTCCAAGTGGAAGATTCACCGGAGGGAAAAAATGTATTTTTTAATAATAAACATATACTCATGCATTACTTTTATAATCTAAAAATATACAAACAGCTCATGCAGCTCAATATCAGAAAAACAAACAACCCAATCAAAAAATGGGCAGATCTACACTATCAAAGGCTGCCCCGAATGTGGTTCCTTCCTGTGGGCCTGATCAGGCTAAGGGTACAGTTGTCTCTTTCCTTCTCTGAGTCGGACCAAATCGTCTTACTAACACCTCTTCACAGTGTTGACCATGTTTTTCACGGGGGCTGCTGCTGAGCCTTTATCTCATCCTTTCATGGTGGAGAGAGAGAGGATTATAATGATTTTTACTTCTAGGGGAGAGGGGAGTGTAATGATTATGTTGTCATTTTGTATTATGTCCTTTTGTCATGAATTTGTTTTGAATTTCATATTAAAATGGGCCCACCATTAAAAAAAATGGGCAGATCTAAATAGACATTTCTCCAAAGAAGACATACATATGGTCAAAAAGCACATGAAAAGATGTTCAACATAGCTAATTATTAGAGAAACACACATCAAAACTACAATGAGGTATCACCTCACACTGGTCAGAATGGCCATCATCAAAAAGTCTATTAAATGCTGGAATGGGTGTGGAGTAAAGGGAACCCTCCTACACTGTTGGTAGGAATGTAAATTGGTACAGCCATTATGGAGAACAGTATGGAGGTTCCTTAAAAAACTAAAACTAGAACTATCATATCACCCAGCAATCTCACTCCTGGGCATATATCCAAAGAGAACCATCATTCAAAAAGATACAAGCACCCCAATGTTCATTGTACCACTATTTACAGTAGCCAAGGCATGGAAGCAACCTAAATGTCCATCAATGGATGAATGGATAAAGAAGATGTGGTACATATATACAGTGGAATATTACTCATCCATAAAAAAAGAATGAAAAATGCCATTTGTAGCAACATGGTGGACCTAGAGATTATCCTTCTAAGTAAAGTAGGTCAGACAGAGAAAGACAAATATCAAATGATATCACTTATATGTGGAATCTAAAAAAATGATACAAATGAACTTTATTTACAAAAAATAGAAACAGACTCACAGACTTCGAAAACAAACTTATGGCTACCAAAGGGGAAAGGTGGGGGGAGGGATAAATTAGGAGTTTGGCATTAACATATACATACTACTATATATAAAATAGATAATCAACAAGGGCCTTTTGCTTAGTTTGTATTTTCTTTTATCACAAAAAGTTTCAAATATACAGAAAATTTGAGGAACAGTAAAGTCAACAGCTATACATCTTTTGTTTAGATTCAATAATCATTGACATTTTGCCATATTTCCTTTACCCATCTCTCTCATGCATGGCCTAAGGGTAAGGATTCTCCTACATAACTCTCACACCACTATTACACCTACCAAAATAAACAATCATTCTAGTCCATATTCAAATTTTCCCAATAGCCCTAAGAATGTCTTTGCTAGCTGGGTTGGATTTTGTTGCTGTTGTTACTGTTCTAGAACCAGCATCTAATCAAGGTTCACAAGTTATATTTTGGTAATTCTCTTTGGTCTCTTTTATTTAGCCTGGGACAGTCTCACCCCCATCTTCCTCCCCACCCCCATAATGTTGGCTCTTTCCTGGATTTGTCTGAACATGACCTCATGCTACTGTTTAACTTTTTCTCAGTCTCCTGTATGGAAGGAAGAATTTTTAAAAGATGGGCTAGAATACACAAATAATATTAAACCTAAGGCAGCAAAAAAAGAAAATAATTATCAAATGTAGTTCAGCAAATAAAATATAAAAATAAGAGGAAAATGGAAAATAATGGACAATAGACCTTAAAATAGAAAGAATTTTGGCAATAAAAGTTTAAGAATGATAAACTTGAAAGGAACTAAAACTTGGGGTGAAAAGTGAATAAAAATCAGAATTAAAATCTATTTTAATCAAAAGAAAATGTCGAGTACATGTACATTTATAAAAGGGGGATAACAACAGGCCTCCATAGGTTACATACATAAGCACCTAGAACAGTGCTTAGTACACAGTGATTGCTATGTAACCATTTTCTGTCATTGTCACCCTCATCATCACCACATGAAACATACTGGAAAGCAAAAGTTAAAGCAGAAAATGTGAAATGTGAGAAAAAAAGAGAAGATAATACTATACAGGGCAATGATTTAAAAGAAAAAGACAAAAGAACTTGAATCACTATAACAAAATAGCCTCAATGCAAAAATACACAGTAAAAAAAGTTTTCACTACATAAAAAGTTAGATATCATATCATCTCTGCCTAGATATCACTAGGATCATCTGGGCAGAGAAGCTGGGATGATACTGAATGAAGATGTCCCCAAGGCAGGAGCACAAAGCTGGAAGATCTTAAGCAAACCCCCATCTCTTCCAGTCAAAGGTCCTAGATTCAAGGCCAAGTTCCCAGGCTCTCTAATGATGTGTCCTAAGCTAGAAAGCAGGCTAGATGTTGGGACATCGTCATTCTATTTGCTCATCTGCAAGGCAGGGTCAGAAAAAAACTATTTCTGAGGTATTTTTAATTCCAGAAGTCTCTAAGTGTTCGGAGGTTCAGGTTTTCATATTCATTCATTTTTTTTTACTCATTCCTCTAATTAAATTTCCTACTATTCTTTTGGTTGTGTCTCAGCCAGTCAGACTTGGTTTACGAGATGGAACCACAGAGCTAACATTTTAGGAATTTGTCCACCCTTTTTAAGTTCCTGAACTGCTTTCCTCTGCTCTTCCTCACCTGCATATGTTTATAACACCAAACAATAAGAAAAGACCTCTGCAATCCCCATTTCCAAATAGAGGCTAATGAAATACAACCCTCTATTTCAATAAAACACCTCAGTTGAACCCCACACAATTCACACCTTTGTCACCCAGGGGAGGGAGACAGACAAGGGCCCTAGAAAAGTTCACCAGGATTTGGTGACAGGTGAGTGTCTGGGACTTTCCACCTATTTAGATACACCACTACTGACATATGAAAGCAGCTGTTCTGGAGCAAAGGATGCACAGTCCTTATGAACATTTTGGCAGTGACAGAGGTTAGGTCAGTCATGAAGGTCTCCTACATCAGCACAAACCCTGCACCATCCACACAGTTGAGGCCAATGCCACACTCAGGCTGAGTTCTAGCCCCAGGAAGAGAAGACATACAACATCCATATTCACGAACATCCAGAGGCCACCTACCATACCCATACAGGCATTCTCTTGGAAGAAATAGAAACTGGTCTAAGGCATTCAACTTTCTGAGGCTTTTCCCAGTTATACCCATGCATAGCAATCTCTACATACAGGTTTTGAAATTGCTTCCAAATATAAAAGTGTGGCAGCCATTCCTTTCTCTCCTATACTTAATCATCTTTCTCCAGCAACAGCCACACACCCCACCACACACACACACACACACACACACACACACACACACACACACACACACACACACACACACACACACCTCTCAATATCCCACAGTCCCAGGACTGTGCCCTTCGTCTCTCTTCTTCTCCATTGCTAACCTGTCAAGAAAGAGTAGTCACAGAGCACAAACTTTGGGAGCCAATCCATAAACTTGCAAGGCTGGCCACATGTTTAAAAGCAACAACAACGATCTTAGATAAATTTGTCCTGGCTTCAAGTTTCCCCAAATGCTTTTGTCCAGATATAACTGTCACCTGATTACAAAACTTTCTGGAGGAAAAAAGTATTGTTGTTGGAAGGAAAACAGCTGTGCAGCCATCGCTGGCAACAAGAGAACCATGCACTGAAATAAAAGCGGCTTCAGGGGCCTTGCTGCAACAGCAGAGGATGCCATTTCCTTCTTGCTGTCCATCTTGGACATAGAACTTTTGCTCTAAGTTCTAGCGCAGAGTCAAGATGGTGGACTAGGAGGACATGGAATTCACATCTCTGAAAAACTAGGGCACCTACCAGACACTGGTGGGGGACACGGACACTTAAGGGGATGGGAGGAACCCCCAGTGACTGGTGCCATTCTGCTTGAGGGATCTTGGTTCCAAGGCTGGGGGTCAGGCCTGAGCTCCTGTGGTGGGAGTGCCGAGTCCAAACTGCTGGAGTAACAGAGAACCTCAGACCCCAGGGAATGTTAATCGGAGTGAGGCTTCCTGGAGATCCTCATCTCGACACCAAGACCCGGCTCTACCCAACTACCTGCAAACTCCAGTGCTAGACACCTCAGGCCAAACAACCAGTAAGACAAAAACACACCCCATCCATCAAAAAAAAAAATGTAACGACAAAAAAATATGTTACAGATGAAGGAGCAAGGTAAAAACCTACAAGACCAAATAAATGAGGACGATATAGGCAAGCTACCTGAAAACGAATTCAGAGTAATGATAGTAAAGATGATCCCAAATCTCAGAAACAGAATGGAGAAAATACAAGAAATCTTTAACAAGGACCTAGAAGAACTAAAGAGCAAACAGCATAGTAACTGAAATGAAAAATTCTCTAGAAGGAATCAATAGCAGAATAACTGAGGCAGAAGAACGGAGAAGTGAGCCGGAAGGTAAAACAGTGGAGATAACTACCTCAGAGCAGAATAAGGAAAAAGAATGAAAACAGACCTCTGCGACACCATGAAACACACCAACATTCGAATTAGAGGGGTCCCAGAGGAGGGAGAGAAAGAGAAAGGGTCTGAGAAAGAATTTGAAGACATTATAGTCAAAAACTTCCCTAACATGGGAAAGGAAATAGCCACTCAAGTCCAGGAAGCACAGAGAGTCCCATACAGGATAAATGCTAGGAGAAACAAACAAAGACACATATTAATCAAACTAACACAAATTAAATTCAAAGAAAAAATATTAAAAGCAGCAAGGGAAAATCAAAAAATAAAATATAAGGGAATCCCCACAAGGTTATCAGCTAATTTCTCAGCAGAAACTCTACAGGTCAGAAGGGAGTGGCAGGATATATTTAAACTGATGAAAGGGAAAAACCTACAACCAAGATGACTCTACCCAGCAAGGATCTTGTTCAGATTCAACAGAGAAATCAAAAGCTTTACAGACAAGCAAAAGCTACGAGAATTCAGCACCACCAAACCAGCTTTACAACAAATACTAAAGGAACTTCTCTAACCAGGAAACACAAGAGAAGAAGACCCACAAAAACAAACCCAAACAATTAAGAAAATGGTAATAGGAACATACATATCAATAATCACCTTGAATGTAAATGGATTAAATGCTCCAACCAAAAGACACAGACTGGCTGAATGCCTACAAAAATAAGACCCTTATATATGCTGTCTACAAGACACACACTTCAGACCTAAGGACACATACAGACTGAAAGTGAGGGGTTGGAAAAGATATTACATGCAAATGGAAATCACAAGAAAGCTGGAGTAGCAATACTCATATGATAAAATAAACTTTAAAATAAAGACTGTTACAAGAGATAAGGAAGGACACTACATAATGATCAAGGGATCAATCCAAGAAAAAAAATAACAATTATAAATATTTATGCACCCAACATAGGAGCTTTTCTATATATAAGGCAAATGTTAACAGCCATAAAAGAAGAAATCGACAGTAACACAATAATAGTGGAGGATATTAACATCTCACTTACACCAATGGACAGATCATCCAGACAGAAAATCAATAAGGAAACACAAGCTTTAAATACACAATAGACCAGATAGACTTAAATGATATTTTTAGCACATTCCATCTGAAAGATCATAAACCATCGTCAAGTAGGATTTATCCCAAGGATGCAAGGACTCTTCAATATACACAAAACAATCAATGTGATACACCATATTAACAAATTGAAGAATAAAAACCATATGATCACCTCAATACATACAGGAAAAGCCTTTGACAAAAGTCAACACCCATTTGTAATACAAACTCTCCAGAAAGTGGGCATAGAGGGAACCTACCTCAACATAATAAAAGCCATATATGACAAACCCACAGCAAACATCATTCTCAATGGTGAAAAACTGAAAGCATTTCCTCTAAGATCAGGAACAAGACAAGGATGTCCATTCTTGCCACTATTATTCAACATAGTATTGGGAGTCCTAGCCACGGCAATCAGAGAAAAAAAGAAATAAAAGGAATACAAACTGGAAAAGAAAAAGTGAAACTCTCACTGTTTGCCCTTGACATAACACTATACTAGAAAATCCTAAAGATGCCACTAGAAAACTACTAGAACTAATCAATGAATTTGGTAAGGTTGCAGGATACAAAATTAATGTAAAGAAATCTCTTGCATTCCTATACACTAACAACGAAAGATCAGAAAAGGAAATTAAGGAAACAATCCCATTTAATATCACAACAGGGCTTCCCTGGTGGCACAGTGGTTGAGAGTCCACCTGCCAATGCAGGGGACACGGGTTCGTGCCCCGGTCCGGGAAGATCCCACATGCCGCGGAGCGGCTGGGCCCATGAGCCATGGCTGCTGAGCCTGCGGGTCTGGAGCCTGTGCTCCACAATGGGAGAAGCCACAACAGTGAGAGAGGCCTGCGTACAGCAAAAAAAAAAAAAAAAAAAAGAATCCGCCTGCCAATACAGGGGACAACAGTTCGAGCCCTGATCCAGGAAGATCCCACATGCCACAGAGCAACTAAGCCCGCAAGCCACAACTATTGAGCCCGTGCACCACAACTACTGAAGCCTGCACGTCTAGAGCCTGTGCTCCGTAACAAGAAAAGCCACTGAATGAGTAGCCCACATACCGCAACGAAGAGTAGCCCCTGCTTGCCACAACTAGAGAAAGCCCACATGCAGCAATGAAGACCCAATGCAGCCATAAATAAATAAATTTATAAAATAAATAAATAAATCTTACAGAAAAAAATAAAAAAATATTAACCCACTTGTTAACCTTTTAGTTTGTTTACTCAACTTTTCTCCTGTGTCTTAGATGTTCCTTCTGGGACCATCTCCCTTCTTCCTGAGTGTACATCCTTTGAAAGTCCCTTTAGTAAGGGACTTTTGGTAGTGAAGTCTTTCAACTTTTGTTTGTTTAAAATCATCGCTATTTTATCTTCTTTTTTGAAGACAGTTTAACTGGGTATAGAAATCTACTTTCATTCAGTATTTGCCTTCTTAAACAGTGGCATGAATCAAGAATAGACGGTTCTTTTGTTGAGGAAAATACCTTCATTGGTTGAAGCGCTTTTAGGACAAGAAAGGCCTTCCTGGGCTCAATCTGGTTGTACTGGGGCAAATCCAAAAGAGATGGATTTTTCTGCATAGTAAAGAGAGAACTTTACATTTTAAGGGCAGCCTGACAAAAACAGCATATACATCCAGAAATGAGGCAAAAGGGAGACATTAAGAGGTCTAGAGAAAGAGAGAACCTTGAAAAACATAATTAATAGGGGGTGTGGTCCCAGTTACTGAGATTTAAGATTGACCAGTAAGTTTCTAGAAATGTCTCATTAATGTAACTGTGTAGTGAGGAATTAACCTTACACAAAGAGAGATCTGGCTTTTGCCCATTGGCTACTAGGAGGTGATCTGTAGGCCCCTGGAATGTTTTATGTGATAGGAGTGTCTTTGTGAGGTTCTTTAACGCCATTCAGGGGGCTCTGGTCACTGAATGGTCTAACAATGTGATTTATAATGGAGGCTTTGGGAAATGTATAAATTCCCAGGTCCAGAGAAATTGGAGACTAAAGGTATTAGCTTGAACCTCTGAGAGGGTCTGCAGACTAAAACTTAGTCACACATGCAGACGTAGAGAATGGACTTGAGAACACAGGGAAGGGTAAGGGTTAGCTGGGACGAAGTGAGAGAGTGGCATGGACATATATACACTACCAAATGTAAAATAGATAGCTAGTGGGAAGCAGCCACATAGCACAGGGAGATCAGCTCGGTGCTTTGTGACCACCTAGAGGGGTGAGATAGGGAGGGTGGGAGGGAGACACAAGAGGGAACAGATATGGGGATATATGTATATGTATAGCTGATTCACTTTGTTATACAGCAGAAACTAACACACCATTGTAAAGCAATTATACTCCAATAAAGATGTTAAACTTAAATAAAAATAAAAATAAAATGTTAGTCACACAAGCAGTGTGTGAATGAGCACCAGTAAAAAGTCTGGACACCGAAGGCTCGAGTGGGATTCCCTGGTGGGCAATACTTCGCATACTGTCACACACGGTGGTCAGAAGGAGGTAACAGCATCATGACTCAACAGGGAAAAGACAGTTGGAAGCTTGGCTTTGGGACTCCTCCCGGACTCTTCCCTATACATCTCTTCCCTTGGCTGATGTTAACCTGTATCCCTCTCCTTTCAATGGGTTCTGTTATAACTGAGCAAGACCCTATGGGGCCTTCCCAGGGCAGAACCCTCCCCCATATCCTCTGCTTTAGCTCCTCTTTGAAGTACCTAGATACCTGATACACATTTCCTGAGTTGTTCTACAAATGCGAAAACCCGCACCTAACTACTTAATGACAATAAGCATGTAGCCCCCAGGCTTACTGGGGTCTAAGGACTGATGTTAAGCCCTGTGATACCACCCTATTACCTCAACATCAACCAATCAGAGAACTGTACACAAGCTGATTACATTCCTGCGACCGTCCTCCCTCACTTGGCTTTTAAAAATGCTTTGCTGAAACCCTTTGGGGGTTTGGGGGTTTTTGAGCACAAGCTACCTGTTCTCCTTGTCTGGTGCCTTACAATAAAGCTGTACTTTCCTTCACCACAACCTGGTGTCAGTAGATTGGCTTTACTGTGCATGGGCGAGTGGACCCAAGATTGGTTTGGTAACACTGTGACTCCTTCTGGAGCCCCCTGAAATCATAGTTGGTGTCAGAAATGAGAACAGTCGTGTGGGGACTGTTCCCCCAGACCTTGCAAGTTTGACAAACTCCACTGTAATTACCCTGAAATACCCCCCAAACCCTCAGAAAAATCTACTTCATGCAACAGTCTTATACTAGTAGTGTTTTGGGGAGTAAAGAAGAAGAGGTGATATGCAGTATGGAAGAAGGCCATGCAAAAATAAGAATGCTCCTCAGGAAGTAGGAGAGACCCTGAAGCCCATAAATAGGCTTGTCAGTCCCTGTTCCCCTAGACACTTAAGAAGAAAAGTGCCAGAATAAAAATCAGCACTGATGCTTTTATTCCCCTCTGTTACTGTCTCATGTAGCATTTATCACAACCTTCTTTGCTTGCTGGCTAGGGCCACAGGTGGCTGGAGCTAGGTAGAGTATCAGGAATGCAATCAGAGTTGTCATTGTCTTTAAACACATTTCAGAAATGAGGGATTATATGAACCATAAGCAACCATGTAATACCAAGCTGCAAGCTGTGGGCATTTTTTGGGTTTATGCTCTTAACTTTCTTGCCACTAATGGGCTCCTTGAACCTTGTGGGTCTTTCATTTCCCAGTGGAAAGCAAATCTTGTAAGGCGTGATTTAATTTGCTGCTACTGCTGCGTCCCCCAGGCTGGATGGGGTGCAAAAAGAACTCGGGTTCACTTTTCTCCTCTACTGCTCAATAGGCAATTCGATCGAGGGAGATCCAGTGGCAGAAAAAGAAAGAGAAGATTGGGGTAGTGTTCTGAGACAAAGTGGCCAGAGCCAGCACTGCAAGTTTAGGACAAGCAATATCAATGCAGAAGCAGTGAAAAGCTCCCAGAGAGAAGCCACAGAAAAGAGAGCTTGACTGAGACTGCTGGATTTGATGTGTAAATTAGCACAGATTTTCTGGAGGGTAATTTGCCCCTCAGAATTAAAATCCTTAAAACTGTGCTTACACTTTGATCCAGTAACTCCACTTTTAAGACTTTATCAGAGAGATAGTCACATATGTGTGCAAACATTTAACTACGAAGTTACTGATCACAGAAGTGTTTACAGTAGTGAAAAAATAAACACCCAAGATGTCCAACATTGGTGATTAATTGTACACACAATAGAATATGATTTAACCATTAAATATGTTGTGATAAAAAGGAAAAGATATTTACAACAGTTAAGTGAAAAAAACACAAAATCGCATAAACAGAGTGCTCCCACTTTTCTAATTAGAAAGAGAAAGAGAGTGCTACACTGATATACATTAAAATTTAACAGTGATTATCCAGGTTGGGGGGAATTGTAGGTAATTTTTATTGTCTGCTTTGGACTTTATTGAGCTTTTAATTTTTCTATGCATCAATTTTGCTGCAAGAAAAAAAAAGTATTTTTAATAGGAAAAAAGTAGCCTTTGGAATACATCAGAAGCGCTCGTCGGACTTTTTTTTTTTTTTTTTTTTGCGGTACGCGGGCCTCTCACTGCTGCGGCCTCTCCCGTTGCGGAGCACAGGCTCCGGACGCGCAGGCCCGGCAGCCATGGCTCACGGGCCCAGCCGCTCCACGGCATGTGGGATCTTCCCGGAGCAGGGCACGAACCTGTGTCCCCTGCATCGGCAGCCGGACTCCCAACCACTGCGCCACCAGGGAAGCCCCCATCGGACTTTTTTAAGCTGGAAGGTGCAGAGTTCTCAGTTTACTTCAAATTATGATGCGATTTCTTATGAGAATGTATTGGAGAATGAGAAAGTTGATACCCGTAAGTCACTGGAAACAAGTACAAGACTATCTTGAGGAACCCAGGAAGGGGCACGTCCCAGTCTGGCAAAAGCAATGGGAAGGTCCCAAGTTGCTCTAGGGATAAGGTTACCTCCTTGCCCCTCCAGGGCAGGTAGTCAAAATTTACCTCCTCATTGGTAACTCACATGCCCTGTCTCTGTTTCCACAGCTCTTGACACAGCCCATCAACCATCTCACCCTCCACTCTGCGTATCTTTCCTGCCTCTTTCTCAAAACTCCTACCTATGCATGTCTATGATTTACTCAGGGACCCTCAAGAACCCTATTCTCTCATTGCAGCCTCTTTATATGTTGAATAAGTGGCTGGCCTTTTTCATGCTTCTCAGTTCTGGCCAGTCCCAGACACCTGGGATCAGGTGTCCACTTCTACTCCAAACAGCCATGAGGACATGAAAGGTCAAATTATGGCTGCTTATGATCAGTGGCTTATTAACTGCTCAGTTAAATCTGTGGGTATCAAGGCATCACAACTGACCTACCAGTATAGGCCAGGGACAATATTTCAGACACTGTACTGCCGGCAACACTGGTGTCCCACAGGATATTAAGTTCGTTGGCAAAAGGAAAGTTTTCATGTGCAAACAGCCTTAGGAGTTCCTACAAACTCAGTCCCCTCTTGGAGATTCATAATGTAAACTAGTATATTAAAAGTTATGATGGGGGAATTCCCTGGGGGTCCAGTGGTTAGGACTCCATGATTCCATTGCAGGGGCCCCAGGTTTGATCCCTGGTCAGGGAGCTAAGAGCCTGCAAGTCGTGGGGCACGGCCAAATAAAACTTTTAAAAAATAATAAAGCTATGATGGTTTCTACAGTAATAACACCTTCTTGATTTTGTTCAAAGCAAAGTCTCCCAAAGTTATTTGAGCACAGCATCCTTTTTCTTTTTCCCAAAATACCTACTAATACCAATTAACCATGGTTTAATTCTTAAACCCAGTTTAAGAATTAGTGCTACAGAGCAAACAATCTTCCAGAAGGAAGGAACAATTAACAATGATACTTATTCAATTTTTCTATGCCTTTATATTCATAATAAATTATTTGGTTAATTAAGATCTTCTATCTTCATCAGAGGAATTACCATGAAAATATTTGACGAGACTCCTACTATAAAACTCAGGAGTATTTACATATTAGTAAAATAAAAGCAGCTTTCAATTACTAAGGTTCTCTTAAGGATATAGAAATTCTTAATCAAACAAATAAATAATCAGCCTTGGAAGTGAACTTGTAAACAGCGTGTAGTTCGTGAGTTTGTTGGCTTTTCTGCTCCTGTGGATGGTCCATCACATTATTTAAGATTGAAAATGATCTGAGTGGCCGAGGTCTACAGTCAGAAAGGAATGCAAAGAAATGGAGTTATGAACAGCAGGTCATTTAGGTACAATTTTGAGGTGGTTGGCAGCTGGCTGCTGTGTTTGTGTTGTGTTGTTTTTTTTTTCATGCCAGTTCACCATGACTTTGGCCTGGACTCTGTGCTGATGCAACTCAAATCTCTCTGACTCAGCCCAGACTACCAGCTCTGGAAATGCTGGTCATCAGAATCACTGTGGTTAGAACACTTAGGAATTGCTGAGAAAGAAGGGTATGGAAATCTAAGACAAATAAAATGCCTGCTGCCTGTTTTACTGTTTTTGTTTTGGTCTTGGTTTTTGTCTTCTTTAAGCATGCCTTCTACCCCTATACAAGTAGATGAAGCTTAAAGAGCCTGTTTAGTAACCCAACCAAAGATGACTACTCACATCACATTTTATATGCAAGGATTTTAGGAAGGGGGCATGAGGGAAAGGTATGTAAAGGAAGGAAAGAAAAGAAATGGAATAGTAATAGAGCCAAATACATATCAATCCAAAGAATTCCAGTGGTGACAATAATATTAAAGTATCTGACTATTTTTTCCCTATAAAAACAAAACTTTCATATGGCTCAACCTACTAATAACAACAATAGCCACTGTTCTTTCATGCTTACTGTATCCCAGCACTGTACACAGTTTATACACAGTTTATCCATTACAGCATTTTTAAAATTCTATCTCCTTTGTAATTCATAAATCCAAAAGTTCGGAAAACTTAGTTTTTTCGTTAAGTCTAGAGCAAATTTACTTGGCAGCAAAAGCTGACCTGACCCAACGTGAGGCAGCTTATAGTCTTTATTTAACCCATTTGATGCACATTTCACCACAGAAATATTAGTGTATTTCATTAGGGTATAGTGTCCCAAACCCCTCTCAGGATTCCAGACAATAAATGACATGTTTACTTTATTTTTACTTTTCTAAAATACTAAACGCTTTGAACTCTGAAACTTCATCTGGTTCCAAGAATTTCAAATTGTTTCTCCCTGTTTTACAGATAAGGAAACTGAGGTCTATTTGTCGTCACTGATATTATCCTGGTATTTTATTTTGGGTCTTTAAGACTTTACTTTTTTGTTTACTTTTTTCTCCATACTATTTCAGTTCATATATGCACTGATGAGATTCTAGCAAGTTCTCCTACAGAAAAGTTTTTAAAGACATCTTTTTTTCTCCAAAATGGAAAATGCTGACATTCTCAGAAATTTTCTTTGAACTCAACTGAACTTGTTTTTCATTCCCCCATCCTTCATTTTCAGATTACTCAGTGTATTTAATGCTACCCTTCCTCAATTCCACCCAAAGCTCACATGGAGATGTTAAGGGCATTGGTTAAGGACCCGTCGAGGAGTCTGCATGGGCCTGAGATGCTGCTGAGCACTGTGACATGTGTGGTTAGAGTGTCTACGTGAAGATTACCCATGCTGGGCTCCAGTGTTTCCATCACAACCCCAGAATGAGAGCCTGGTCACTCTGTGGTCTAAACTCTGAGAAAGGCGAGTATTTTATCCTACACTGTATTTCATAAACAATGATTTGATACATTGAAGAAACCATAAATATTATTTATCTTACCATAGGCTTCAGAATGTCCAAACACCACAGTTAATTAGGGCTCAATAATAGATCCAATAAGCCAAAGCCTGTTTTTCTGGTTGATCAGAACAAGCAAAGCAATGGCCATTACTTTCTAAGTTGTAAGCATTGTGTTTGATGGCTCTGAGTGGGAAGAAGGCAGCATCACTTGTCCTATAGGAGAGCTTGCCACCATCTAAAGTCAGCACTAAGCTACATCTGTTGCCATTTATGATGCTTTTTCCATTTGTTGAAGCACATTATTTGTTATAACCATAAGAGTATATTCAAATACAGATGGAGCTTTTGGTAGAAAATAGAAAGTCATTTTTTTCTTCTAACCAGCCAAAAAAAAAAAAAAAAAGGATTGGTTAAAAGAAAGAAAGCTGATGAGAATTTCTTGTTCAATTGTTCTTTGCCCAGCAGCTGGCTCTTATGAAGACCTTAGCTCATACGCTACAGATGAAAAAGTAGACGTTCTGAAGCATTGGTAATACACACTAGTACATTTCACCATTTCAGAGTAGCCCAGTTGAAACCTTTTACTCAAGGCCCCCTAAACTTCAGCATCATTGATTTTGGGGGGGGTAGATAATTCTTTGTTATGGGGGTTGTCCTTGTGCATTGTAAGATGTTAGCAGCATCCCTGGCTCCTACCCACTAAATGCCAGTAGCATCTCTCACGACAACCAAAAATGTCTCCAGACCCTGGGGAGGCAAAATCACCCCCAGCTGAGAACCTTGACACTCTTCCACTCTTTGCATGTGACACATCTTAATATTTCCATGGAGATGAGTTTCTAACATTCATAAACTTGTTCTTAAATAAACATATACAGATGTGTACACACATATTTTTAAATAAATAGACCACTTGTTTAAAACCATGTTATGTTATTCACACTATTCTAGTCTTGCATTTTTTACTTAATTACATAGCTGGGAGATCATTACATATCATTGCATAAAGGGCCATTTAATTATTTGTAATATCAGTTACAAATTATGTTGTTATATTGTTAATTAGTTACAAAGCTACATTATAGTATTAGCTGCTTAGTATTTCCTTGAATGGATGTGCCATAACTACTTAAAAGTCCTCTATCAAAGAACATTTAGCTTCTTTCCAACCTTCTGCTACTGAAACAATGATTCATAAATAAACTTGTACATAAATTGCTAGACCATCTAGGCATTCTCCTGTCTTGGAGCCTTTGCTCTGGCTGTTCCCTTTGCCTAAAATGCCCTTCCCCCAGATATCCACATGGCTAACTCCCTTACCTCCTGAATTTGTGAGGCTTGGCTAGACTGCAACTACAAACAAACCTCAAAATCTCAGTGGTTTAAACACATAAAATTCCTATGTAGACTATTCATAAGGATGGTATTCTTTCAAGTGGTAGCCAAATACTTGGGCTGCTTCCATCTTAGGGCTCTGCTATCATCATATGAGGCTTCTGCAGTTGCCACAGCAAGGAAGAAAAGAGGGGGTCATGTACCAACTCTCAAATATTTCTGCCCAAATCATTTCCAATTACAGCTTATTGATCAAAACTAGTCACAGGGCCCGGCCTAATTGCAGGGGTCTGGAAAATGTAGGGAAGCACAATATTCTGTAATCACTAAATATCTCTGCTGGATCTTCTTCAAGTTGTTGCTCTCAAGTCACCTCAATGAAGCTAACTCCAACCATACATTTGAAATTGCAACCCAGGAGTGGCCATTATTGCAGAATAAAAAGACCCTGAGCTTACCTCCTCCCCTGGGCACACCAAAATTACAACCATTTACAGAGAAAAGACCACAAGACTGGCAAAAAAGATCCTCAGCCTCCTCATGACCCAGCCCCGCCAACCAGCTGCAGGCAGCCTCCACATAAGAAAGGGCCTGGCAACCAAGCAACCAACTAGAGGGTCAGCCATATCTGCCAGACTGCCCACAGTAGTCAGCCTGCCATAAGAGAGGGACCCACGCAGCCCAAATAGGAGGCACACATAAGTCTGGTGACCAGAAGGGAGTGTGCTGCTGGGACACACAGGACATCTCCTACAAAAGACCACTTCTCCAAGGCCAGGAAACATAACCAACTTACTGATACATAGAAATAAAAACAGCAAATTAGGCCAAATGAGGTGACAAAGGAATATGTTCCAAACAAAGTAACAAGATAAACTCCAGAAGAACTAAGAGAAGTTGAGGTAAGCAATCTACCTGATAAAGAGTTCAAGGTAAGGATCGTAAAGATGTTCAAAGAACTCAGGAGAAAAATGGATGAACAGAGTGAGAAGTTAGAATTTTTTAATAAAGAGTTAGAAAATATAAAGAAGAACAAAACAGAGATGAAGAATAACTGAAATAAAAATTAGGCTAGAAGGGATCAACAGTAGATTAGATGACACAAAGGAACAGATCAGCAAACTGGAAGACAGAGTAGTGGAAATCACTGAAGCTGAACAGAAAAAAGAAAAAAAGAATAAAAAGAAATGAGGACAGTTTAAGAGACTTCTGAGACAATGTAAAGCATACTAACATTTTCATTATAGGGGTACAGGAAGGCGAAGAGAGAGAGAAAGAGGCAGAAAACATACTCGAAGACATAATAGCTGATAAGTTCCCTAACCTAGAAAGGAAACAGACATCCAGGTCCAGGAAGCACAGAGATTCATTCCCAAACAGGATCAACCCAAAGAGGATCACATCAAGACACACTGTAATTAAAATGGCAAAAATTAGATAAAGGGAGAATATTAAAAGCAGCAAGGGAAAAGCAACAAGTTACATCAAGGGAACTCCTAGAACACTATCAGCTGACTTTTCAGCAGAAATGCTGCATACCAGAAGGGAGTGGCACAATATATTTAAAGTGATGGAAGGGAAAAACCTACAACCAAGAATACTTTACCCAGCAAGACTTTCATTCAGATTTAATGGAAAGACCAAAAATTTTACAGACAAGTTCAATACCACCAAACTAGTTTTACAAATGTTAAAGGGACTTCTGTAAGTGAAAAAGAAAAGGCCATAACTAGAAACATAAAAATTATGAAAGGGAAAGTCTCACTGGTAAAAGCAAACATACATAAGGGAAGTGAATTAACTGTGTATAAAGCTAGTAGGAAGGTTAAAAGATAAAAGGAGTAAAATCACCTGTATCCACAATAGGTAGTTAAGAGATACACAAAACAAAAAGATGTAAAATATTATGTCAAAAACAGTAAACGTGGGAGGAGGGGAGTAAAAAAGCAGGGTCGTTGAAATGCATTTGAACTTAAGAGGTTGGCAACTTAAAATAATCATATATATATGTATATATGTATGTATATATAATCATAAATACATATATATATAGAGAGAGAGACTGCTATATATAAACCCCATGGTAACCACAAACCAAAAATCTATAATAAATACACACACAAAAAAGAGAAATGAATCCAAATGTAACACTAAAGATAGTCATCAAATCATAAGGGAAGACAATGAAAGAAGAAAAAAAGAACTACAAAAACAACCCCCAAACAATTAACAAAATGGCAATAAGTACATACCTATCAATAATTACTTTAAATGTAAATGGACTAAATGCTCCAATCAAAAGAAACAGAGTGGCTGAATGGATATAAAAACCCTTACATATGCTGCAAGTACATACATACATATATATATATATATATATATATATAAAATAGAATATTACTCAACAATAAGAACGAACGAAATCTTGTCATTTGTGACTACATGGATGGACTTAGAGTATTATGCTAAGTTGAAATAAGTCAGACAGAGAAAGACAAATACTGTATGACTTTACTTCTATGTGGAACCTAAAAATATAAAACAAATGAAAATATAACAAAACAGAAACAGACTCATAGATACAGAGGAAAAAAACAGGTGGTTACCAGAGGGGAGGAGGTCAGGAGGAGGAAAGAAATAGGTGAGGGAGATTAAGAGGTACAAACTTTCAGTGGCAAAATACATGAGTCATGAGTATGAAATGTACAGTGTGAAGAATATAGTCAATAAATATGTAATAGCTTTGTATGGTGACATACTGTAATTAGACTTATCTTTGTGATCAGTTTGAAATGTATATAAATATCAAATCAGTATGTTGTGTAACAGGAACTAACACAGCATTGTAGGTCAACTATACTTCAAAAACAAACTCATATAAAAGATGTCAGATTTGTGTTTATCAGAGGTGGGGGTGGGAGGGGGAATTGGATGGAGGTGGTCAAAAGGTACAAACTTCCATTTACAAGATAAATAAGTACTAGAGATAAATAGAATGAACACTGCTGATGTTATATATGAAAGCTGTTAAGAGAGTAAATCCTAAGAGTTCTCATCACAAGGAAAAAAGTTTTCTTGCTATTTCTTTAATTTTGTATCTGTATGAGATGATGGATGTTCACTAAACTTACTGTGGTCATCAATTCATGATGCATGTTAATTAAATCATGATGCTGTACACCTTAAACTTATATAGTGCTGTATATCAATTATATCTCAGTAAAACTGGAAGAAAAAACTAAAATAAAATTGCAAACCATATCCACCTCCAGCACACCCAATCTCCTTTATCCTGCTCTGTTTTCCCAGAGCACCTATCATTTTCTCTGTATTTTATCACTTATCTACTGTGTTTATTATATATTGTCTATCTCCCCTTACTAGAATATAACCTCCACAAAGGCAGGGATCTTTGTTTTATTCACAATGTATCCCAAACAGCTAGAACAGATTCTGGCACATAAATACTTGTTGAGTGAATTGATAAATTTCACACATATATAACTATATCTATTGAAAAGTTTCCTAGAGGTAGAATTGCTGAATCAAAGGGTACTGGCATTAAAATTTTCCAAAAATATTGTTAAGTTGTTCTTCAGAAAGCTTTATTAGCTTATATCCCCATCAATAACGTACGAATTTATCTGTTTCCCCAAACACTGAATGTGTTCTCAAACTTTTTGTCCTTGGCAAGTTTGGTAGGTGAAAAAATGGTATCTACCATAATTTTAGTTTTTACATTTCATATTATGAATTAGGTACATTTTCATGTTAAAGAGCCATTTGTACTTATTTCTCTGTGAACTACCTGTTCTTGCCCTTTGCTAATTCCTTGCAGTTGTTAATCTTTTAATTATTGGTATTATACATTATATATTTACATATATAGTACAGTAAGCCCCCTACATACGAATGAGTTCTGTTCCAAGAGCATGTTCGCAAGTCCAATTTGGTCATAAGTCCAACAAAGTTAGCCTAGGTACCCAACTAACACAATTGACTATATAGTACTGTACTGTAATAAGTTTATAATACTTTTCACACAAATAACACATAAAAAGTAAACAAACAAAAAATAAAGAAAACATTTTAAATCCTACAGTACATTACCTTGAAAGGTACAGTAGTACAGTACAACAGCTGGCACACAGGGGCTGGCATCGAGTGAACAGGCAAAAAGATTTACTGACTGGAGGAGGGAGAGGAGGTGGGAGATGGTAAAGCTGAAGGATCATCAGCAGTAGTAGATGGAGGGCAAGTTGCAATTTCACTCATGCCTGACGTTGATGGCACAGGTTCTGGTTCCTTGCTGGATTCAATTCTATCTACCCTCTTGACAAAATGATCCAGTGATATCTGGGTAGTAGCACATTCACATCTTTGAAAGATATATATATATATGTGTATATATATATATATATATATATATATATATATATACACACACATATACATATATATGTAAAATAATACAGCCACCCTGGAAAAGTTTGTCAGTTTCTTATAAAACTAAACATGTTTTGCCATATGATCCAGCAATTGCACTCCTGGACATTCATCCCGGAGAGATAAACTTATGTTCACACAAAACTCTGCATGCAAATGTTCATAACATCTTTATTTGTAATTGCCAAAAACTAAACCTAGATGTTCTTCAATGAGTGAATGGCTTAAAAAACCATGGCACATCTATACCATGATCTGCTACTCAGTAATAAAAAGAAACAAACTATTGATACATGAAACAAACTGAATGAATGAACCTCGGGAGAATTATGTGGAGTGAAAGAAGCCAAACCCAAAAGGTTACATACTGTATGATTCCATGTATATAACATTCATTAAATGACAACATTATAGAAATGAAGAACAGATTAGTGATTGTCTGGGGTCTGAGTTGGGGAAAGTGGGCAAGAGGGAGGTGGATGTGATTATAAAAGAGTAATGTGAAAATTCCTTGTGGTGATAGAACTGCTCTATATCTTGATCGTGGTGATACATACACAAATAAAACACAGAACATGTGGTAATACTCAATGGAATTAAATACACACACATAACACAAACTCTTAAAATATTTAAAAATAAAATAAAAACCCCAGTGACTTTAAACACATAGATATCTCATACTACCATGTAAGAACAAAATAGTAGTGCCTCATCTAGGTCTTACATTGCAAATATGTTTTCCAGTTTGTTGTTTGTCTTTTAACTTTGTTTACGGTGTTTTAATGACAAAAAATTTTTTCTATGCTGCTTATTTTATTAACCTTTCCTTGAACAGCTTCAGAAGTTTCTACCAGGCTTAGAAAGGCCTTCTTGTGGTAAATTATTTTAAAATACCACCATGTTTTCCTGTAGTACTTTTATGATATCTGTTGTCTTATATTTAAATCTTGAGTGCATTTGGTGTGCAAAATGAAGTAGGGTCGTGACTGTATGCAGTGTGTGTATATGTGTGTATATATTTACAAATGGCTACCCAATTATCTCATTGTATTTATAGAACCACCATTGCCCATTAGACATAATGTACATCCTTATCATACACTACATTCCTAGCACATAAGTATCAGTCATTTCCAGATGTACTCTCTATTCTGTATCATTAATTTATTTATTCATAGAACCAGCATCATAATATCTAAATTATTATAACTTTATGTAATGCTTTAATGTTTAGTAGTTCTATTCTCTTCTTATTGCTCTTCTTTTTCAGAATTTTCAGAACATTTTAATATGAACTTTAAAATCTAGTCCCTGCCACCAAAACATTTTTTTTAGAGAAGGGAGAGAGAGGAGTATCAGCAGCTTAAATTTACACCCTATTAATAAGTAATAATCCCAGAATTTATTGGGATCATGTTAAATACAGAGAAGACCTGCTCTGCCACCTACCAGCTTAGGCAAATTACTTATCTGCTAAGAAGTCTCCGTTTCTTTACCCATAAACATGAAGATAATGATAGTGACCATCATAGGGGTGTTGGGATAGTATGTACAGAGCACCTAAAACTGTCTGGCATAGAAGTGTTCAGTGGATGTTCGTGGTTATTCTTCTTCCTTGTTCCCAGGAACAAGGAAGTTTTTATAAATTTCAACTAAAAACCTTCCCACACAAATTATTTGTTTGTTTGCCTGTTTGGCTGTGAACACCCAAGGACAAGAACCACGTTTTATTCCTCTTTCACACTATCTAGTATGTGGTCCTTGCTTTGTTTTTTAGTGGCTCTCACCTCTACATCATGGCTCGTGTCAATCTCTGCTCCTTCCCAATTGCTTCACACCCATCCTGACGTTCCATGCTGCACTCTCACTGTTCAGATACCCTCTCTTGCCTGCATCGGACCTGCTTAAATTGGTCTTCGTAGCTCACAGCTTCAAAATCCCTCCCATCCCCACATCCTCCTACTCCTGACTTCTCTGCTCAGTCAAGTCTATTCCCTGAGTTGAGGATCCCAGCTGACTTTCCTGGCTACATAGTAAATCATAATAAAATGTGATGGGGAAGGGTAAGCTGGGATGAAGTGAGAGAGTGGCATGGATACAGATACACTACCAAATGTAAAATAGATAGCTAGTGGGAAGCAGCTGCATAGCACAGGGAGATTAGCTCAGTGCTTTGTGTCCACCTAGAGAGGTGGGATAGGGAGGGCGGGAGGGAGGGAGATGCAAGAGGGAGGAGACATGGAGATGTATGCATATGTATAGCTGATTTACTTTGTTATATAGCAGAAACTAACACACCACTGTAAAGCAATTATACTCCAATAAAGACGTTAAAAAATTTTTAACAAGAAAAAAAAATGTGATGGTGCTTATGTTTAATGCTGTAATGCACTAGCACATTAACTCAAATGTACTTCTGATTGATATAAAGTATCTAGCAGTTTTCTGAAGTCATCTTAGCTAAAACTCCCATAGCTGAAGTTCGTGAGCTCCAACTGGTCTGCCACCCCACCCACCTACTACTTCTTTTTTTACTTCTCATCCTCTTTAAGTAGTTTTTCTGGAGGCTGAAATGCACTCAGTCATATATCTTCCTCGTCCTCGTTTCAAAGAGATCTATACAAACATTACCACTTGCCTGATGAGTTTTTGATCAGTACTCAAATTAAAACTATAGAAGGGACTAACTTCACTCTGTATGACAGTCACTAGGTCCATCTACGTCTCTACGAGTGACTCAATTTCATTCCTTTTTATGGCTGAGTAATATTGCATTGTGTGTGTGTTTGTGTGTGTGTGTGTGTGTTTATTGATTGATTGATTGATATATATATATAAACCACATCTTTATCCATTCCTCTGTCAATGGACATTTAGGTTGCTTCCATGTCTTGGCTATTGTAAATAGTGCTGCAATGAACACTGGGGTGCATGTGTCTTTTTGAATTATGGTTTTCTCTGGGCATATGCCCAGTAGTGGGATTGCTGGGTCATATGGTAGTTCTATTTTTAGTTTTTAAGGAACCTCCATACTGTTCTCCATAGTGGCTGTATCAATATTAACACATACATGTGGGATCTAGAAAAATGGTATAGATGATCTTATTGCCAAAACAGAAATAGAGACACAGATATAGAGAAAAAATGTACGGACACTAATGGGGGAAAGGGGTGGGTGGGATGAATTGGGAGATTGGGATTGACATATATACACTATTGATACTATGTATAAAATAAATAACTAATGAGAACCTACTGTACAGCTTAGGGAACTCTACTCAGTGCTCTTTGGTGACATAAAACGGGAAGGAAATCCAAAAAAGAGGGGATATATGTATACATATAGTTGATTTACTTCGCTGTACAGCAGAAACTAACACAACATTGTAAAGCAACTATACTCCAATAAAAATTAATTTAAAAAAAAGAAAACACTGGGGGGAAAAAAAACTATAGAAGGGAAGCCCTACAACTCTTAGGGCCTCCTAAATTCCACATAACGCTTATCTAGGTGGAGAGTCAGAGAGTTGCATGCCCAAAGTCCAGTTTTAAGAAGAAAATAATCTTGGGCTTTGCAGGTCAGGACACTTCCCATGGTTCTGGATATCCAGATATAGCTTCTAAGGTGAGACTTCCTGGGATAGAGATTCCAGTGTTTGGAGGCTTCAAGGAATTTTAAACATTGTTCCAGACCCAAGCCAGAGGCTAAGGTTGAGATGCCCACCTCTGTGCCCTCAAATACTGAAGACCTCAGAGTAATTCCTGCTGACAAAGCTACTCCTGTGGGGAACCCAACTCTATTCTGCAAGCCATCTTCACAAATATTATTTTCCAGCTCCCTGTTGTGTCATAAGAGAGGAATTTCAGGGAGGGGAGTGGGAGGAGTGTCAGTGGCTTAAGTTGACACCTTATTATGCTTTCATTACACTTCCTAGTCACATCTGAACAATTCACTGCAAGAAAGAAATGCACTGGCCCTTGTCAGTATGATATAGAGTTACATACTCTCCACCTCTCAGTTCTCCCTCTCTCATGGGTGAGCCTTTCTCTATCCAATATCTTGTCCTCCACTCTCCTCACCGCAAATCTCAGATCCTATAACAACCTCCTCACCAGTTTTCCTCCTTCATTCTCCCCACGTGACTCCATCCCACACACAGCTGTCAGAATCATCTTCCACGAATCCCACTTACATCATGAAACTGACTTAATTACTCCTGGTCCTCTCTCCCTTCCCACCACTCCAGGCTCAGTCCGAGTTCCCTCTCCTTCCTGAAATGTCTTGTGGTAGCCCCATCCCTTGCTCCTCAAAGCTCCCATAACCAGGACTGATATTCCTGGTCATGGATTGTTCACTCCTAGAGTAGGTTCTGATTGGGTCCCATCCATTCTAAGCTCTTCTGATGCCTGTGCAGTAGCAGTTGTTAAATATTTTTACTTCCATTCTTGTCTATAGCATTTATTGTTTCTATCACTCAACTGGGTACTCTGTCATAAACGGTATGCTGTTGTTCTTTAACTATTCACCATGGGCATATATTTTGACTTTCCTACTAGATTATGCACTCCCTGAGGGCACGACTCTTTCTATCTCAACCCTCAGGAACTAGCCCAGAGGCACATGCAGAGGTGGCCCTCAGAACACTTGCTGAAGGAGTCAGCGGATTAGGTAAATAGTTAACAGTAGAAACCCTGCACTTACTTACCATCATCTAGCCTACCAGTGTTAGAGCCTCTTACCCTGCCTAAAACTACCCATCCCACCAAGTTGCTCCACCTCTGCTCCTAACGCTCCCTCTTGCTGATTATTATTCCCTAATGTGATGCGCATGCCCCTCCTGGCTGTCTTCCTCACAAATTTGAAAACAAGCCCCTCTGGGTGTTCCCATGTGAGACTCCACCAGCCTTACAGGGCAGGACTCCTCCCAGTGGTATTTGAAAGTTATTTCTGAGACATTAAACTGCAACTCAAGACTCCAACAAGCCAGAGATTTCTGAGCAAAACAGAGATGCCAAGGAAAATATCACAGTTTCATGGCTGACACACTTATCGACAACGTATTAACTTTAGCTGAAAAAGACCATAGAGCTAGCCACCTTTTTCAAAAACTGAAAATAGTCTCTCCCTGCCCCCAGCCCTCCCAATACTCTTCCTAACCTTCTCTGTTTTGTTCTATATCACTCTTCTCTTCCCAAAAAAGTTTATAATATACATCTTTGATCTCTTTAGTGTGCATTGTCTGTCTCCCCCAAGTAGAATATGAGTCCCACAAGGGCAGGGATTTTGTTTAATTGAAGATACACATGACATAAAATTTATCATCTTAACCACTTTTAAGTGTACAGTGCAGTAGCATTAAGTACATATACATTGTGGTACAACCGTCACCACCAGCCATCCAAAGAACTCTTTTCATCTTCTCCAACTGAAACTCTGTACCCACAACAACTCCCCTTTCTCTCTTCCCTCTAGCCCCTGGCAACCACCATTCTACTTTCTGTCCCTACGGATTTGACTACTTGAGGTACCTCGTATAAGGGGAATCATACAGTATGTGTCTTTTGGCTTATTTCACTTAGCATAATGTCCTCAAGGTTCATCCATGTTGTAGCCTATGTCAGAATTTCCTTCCTTTCTCTAAAGCTGAATAGTATTCCATTGTATGTATAGGCCACGTTTTGTTTATCCATTCATTCGCTGATGGACAACACGTGAGGTGCTTCCATCTTTGGGCTATTGTGAATAACGCTGCTGTGAACATGGCTGCACAAATATCTCTTTGAGATCCTGCTTCCAGTTCTTTTGGGTATATACCCAGAAGTGGAATTGCTGGATCATATGTTAATTGTATTTTTAATTTTTTAAGGAAATACCGCACCGTTTTCCAGAGTGGCTGCACCATTTTACTTTCTTACCCAGCAGTGCACAAGAGTTCCAATTTCTGTACATCCTCACCAACACTTGTTATTTTCTGTAAACATAGAGACTTCTGTCTGTTCTATTCACTAGTATATGCCAAGCACTTAAACAGGGTTGGCAAAAAGTCAGCCCTTTATTGTATTTGTTTATTGAATTCATTTGTAGAACTGGTGTAAACCAAGTAGCCCAGCACTACCTGGATTTGAATCTTGGTTTATACCTTCAGACACTACACCATGGACACATTATTTGACATCCCTGAAGTTCAGGTTATTCGCTCATCTGTAACAGCACCTGTCTCAAGGGCATTATAAAATCTGACAAGATAATGTATGCAAAGCTCCTGGCCTGGTATGTCTCATATGTTCCCATCCCTCCACCATGATTCTACCAGAACGTTAAGCTGATATGGATAAGAAAGCTATCAGCAATCAAGGTTGATTAGAGAGATGTCTGCCTTTTTTAGTAAGTTTCATTGACTTGTGAGTCTAAGAGGATCTCCAATGACCAACAACTTCTTACAGCCCTTTGTTCTTCTGCATAGCACGTATCATTACCTGAAAGTATATATCATTTCTGCTTGTTTACTTGTTTATCCTTCTTCTCTACCAGAATGTGAGCTCCTTGTAGGCAATCTCCTTATCTGTCTTGTTTACTCAAGGTCCAGAACGATGACTGGCACATTAAATGCCACAATAAATATTTGTTGAGTAAACAACAGCATTTAAATAGTTACTAATTACCTTCTGTAGGCACTGAGCATACTACTGCACATCCTGATATAAATAAGACATAGTTCCTTCCCTTACAGTTTAATTGGGAGATGATTTATAAACAAATCATTAAATACAGTGTGAGATGCACAGCAAATATGTAAAAAATAATACAAAGAAAGAAGCTATTTTAAGACTATTTGGAGGCAGAGGTCGAGGAAGACCTTTCATAGGAAAGGGTTCCTTACAAGGTTTTGAAGATTATCTAGCGTCTTCCTAGTAGGAAAAGAAGGAAATGACATTGTATGTTTAGGGGATAGTAAGTTACCACCACAGGGGCAGGACACATGAGGATGCACTGTGGAAACGACAAGTAATTTTGTGAAGCTAGATGTAAAATTAAAAGGAGAGGATGGCAGAAGAGGAGTCCAGAGCAGGCACAGATCATAGAGGCTTGTTAAAACAGCATGCTTCGAAAGATAGATCAATGGAACAGGATAGAAAGCCCAGAGTTAAACCCACGGACATATGGTCACCTTATCTTTGATAAAGGAGGCAGGAATGTACAGTGGAGAAAGGACAGTCTCTTCAATAAGTGGTGCTGGGAAAACTGGATAGGGACATGTAAAACTATGAGATTAGATCATTCCCTAACACCATACACAAAAATAAGCTCAAAATGGATTAAAGACCTAAATGTAAGGCCAGACACTATCAAACTCTTAGAGGAAAACATAGGCAGAACACTCTATGACATAAATCACAGCAAGATCCTTTTTGACCCACCTCCTAGAGAAATGGAAATAAAGACAAAAATAAACACATGGGACCTAATGAAACTTAAAAGCTTTTGCACAGCAAAGGAAATCATAAACAAGACCAAAAGACAACCCTCAGAATGGGAGAAAATATTTGCCAATGAAGCAACTGACAAAGGATTAATCTCCAAAATTTATAAGCAGCTCATGCAGCTCAATAACAAAAAAACAAACAACCCAATCCAAAAATGGGCAGAAGACCTAAATAGACATTTCTCCACAGAAGATATACAGACTGCCAACAAACACATGAAAGGATGCTCAACATCTTTACTCATTAGAGAAATGCAAATCAAAACTACAATGAGATATCATCTCACACCAGTCAGAATGGCCATCATCAAAAAATCTAGAAACAATAAATGCTGGAGAGGGTGTGGAAAAAAGGGAACACTCTTGCACTGCTGGTGGGAATGTGAATTGGTACAGCCACTATGGAGAACGGTATGGAGGTTCCTTAAAAAACTACAAATAGAACTACCATATGACCCAGCAATCCCACTACTGGGCATATACCCTGAGAAAACCATAATTCAAAAAGAGACATGTACCAAAATGTTCATAGCAGCCCTATTTACAATAGCCCGGAGATGGAAACAACCTAAGTGTCCATCATCGGATGAATGGATAAAGAAGATGTGGCACATATATACAATGGAATATTACTCAGCCATAAAAAGAAATGAAATTGAGCTATTTGTAATGAGGTGGATAGACCTAGAGTCTGTCATACAGAGTGAAGTAAGTCAGAAAGAGAAAGACAAATACTGTATGCTAACACATATATATGGAATTTAAGAAAAAAAAATGTCATGAAGAACATAGGGGTAAGACAGGAATAAAGACACAGACCTACTAGAGAATGGACTTGAGGATATGGGGAGGGGGAAGGGTAAGCTGTGACAAAGTGAAAGAGCGGCATGGACATATATACACTACCAAACGTGAGGTAAATAGCTAGTGGGAAGCAGCCGCATAGCACAGGGAGGTCAGCTTGGTACTTTGTGACCGCCTGGAGGGGTGGGATAGGGAGGGTGGGAGGGAGACGCAAAAGGGAGGGGATATGGGAACATATGTATATGTATAACTGATTAAATTTGTTATAAAGCAAAAAAATAAAATAAAATAAAATTTAAAAAAAAAAAAAAAAAAAAAAAAAAAAAAAAAAAAAACAGCATGCTTCGATTTGATCCATAGGCAGTCAGAGCCACCAAAAGGTTGTACACGGGAAGCAACATGGTGAGATACTCATTTTAGAGAGTGGACATGGCTCTGGTATGGGAGGAAGCCAGCCGGGAGCACCAGAGCTTCCTGGAGCTCCCAGCATGGGCATGGAACCACGCGAGCTGCGTTCACGTTATGAGGGCTGGAATGGGCTGCTAGACTGGCGCTGGATCCAAATTTGCACTAATTCAACAAATTCAAAGTCTGAATCTCTGTTTTAGCACCTTAAAAGGAAATTTCATCAGGGTTCTAGTCATTTGGGTTTTAGACCAGCTACTTGGGTTAGGATAAGTTATACTGGATGTGGAATAATTAGCCACTGGACCCTTGGCTTTAACATTCTACATTCCGAATTCCTTTTTATCTATGCAATTAGGCTACCCTATACTTTTGTTGACCCACTAGTAATAAAGAGGGTGTCTATTAAGCTGGGACTAGTTCATGTTATTCAAATGAGTGTACTCTCTGTGGTGGGAGGAGAAAGATTTGGCCACTTCAGCCCAGATTACAGATTGCCTTCTCTTGGGTCCAGACTGCACAGGGGGGAAACAAAATCACTTCAAATGAGTTTGAGGACTCGCATGATGACACCCTGAAATCAGCTTAAAATGTGCTCCTCTAGGGACGTCCCAAGCAGTCCAGGGGTTGAGACTCCATGCTTCCACTGCAGGGTGCACGGGTTTTTTCCCTGGCCAGGGAACCAAGATCCCACATGCCGCAAAACGTGGCGGAAAAAAAAAAAAAAAAAAAACACCTGCCTCTTCTAGTAACTCTGTCTCCACTGGTCCCTGTCCATTCCACATGTCATCCTTACTACGCTGTGCATATGAAACAGATCCATCACCAGTCCCATGCTGCCCAAGGACACAAGGCATTCCACACTGTAGTAGTTTCTTAGGGCAGTTGGAACAAAGTACCACAAACCAAGTGGCTTAAAACAACAGAAATTTATTGTCTACAGTTCTGGAGGCTAGAAGTCCAAAATCAAAGTGTCAACAGGGCCACGTTCCTGCAGAAACCTCTAGGTGAGAATCCTTTCCCATCTCTCTCCTGCTTCTGGTGGTTTGGGGCAGTCTTTGGCAATCTTTGGCTTGCAACCTCGTAACTCCAATCTCTGCCTTCGTTGTTACATGCCGTCCTCCATGTGTGTCTCTGTCTTCACATGGTCATCTTCTTATAAAGACACAGTCATATTGGATTAGGAGGCTACGCTACTCCAGGGTCACTTCATCCTAACTAATTACATCTGCAATGACCTTATTTCCAAAGAAGATCCCATTCTGAGGTACTGGGGGTTAGGACTTCAAAATATCTTTTTTTTGGGGGGGGGCAGTGAGGGGACACAATTCACTTCATAACACGGCCTCTTCCCTTGGCTGCTCACCTGCAGTATTTAGTCCAGAGCTGAGAATGTGACAGTGAATGCTATTTACCAATGTGAATTAAGTCACCAGGCCATCCGTCCACCTGCAAAAGAGCATGGCAGCACTGTGACAACTTTGTGCCAACACACCAAACAGCTCCGCTTTCAAGATGACTAGAGCAAACGCTGAGTGGGATTGGATCAAAGCTGTGGTCATCCTGACTAAAGCTGGAGTGAGACTGTTTCAGTGTCACTTTTGACATGAATGCAATGTTGAACTTTAACAGAATATAGATTTGTGAGGGGTACTTAGGTGCTTCTGCGCTGTCATATCATTTTAGGTCTTTCAAAAGCAGAGAATTACTTTCAATCACAGCATCACCATAATTAGTAATGAAAACATTTTCTTCAAGTTGCCCTGGAGGGCTGTAGAATCTCAGGCTGCCACCCCTACAATTAGACTAACAGCTGGCAAAGAGCCAAATGAGGGAGTTGGAGGGAAAAATTATACTACCAAATCAAATATGGGTTTGTTCTGAATCAAGCATTCAAAATTCTGGTAGAGAAATCTGCTCTGATTGCACCCTGCCATTTACATAAGTAAAATATGTTAAAAGAAAAATATATATTGGAGACCCTTTTAGCCATTAACAGATGTCAGAGTTCTTTCTCAATAGGGTCTTTCCAGTGGGATCCACAGGACTCAAATTAATGATCGAGGGTGATGCCCCTGTGCCAGAGAAGGGTCCCTGAGAGCAACCAGAAAGACATGGTTTGTGTGCCCCTCATTTATTTTATTTTGTCCAAGCAAACAGATGGCAAGAGGAGACATTTCCTATTGCCTGGGCAACATTTTAATCACTGTTTAAATATTTGCCATCCTGTCTTTGTTTTTGTTAGAATTGCAGAGTTAATGCAATACAGATTTGTACCTTCTGCTGAGTGAAATATAGATTTCATCTGATGAACCAGAGCTATGTTCACTGGAAATAGTTTCCCCACGCCCCACCTCCACTACCTGTCTTTCATTTTATGCATCATATTAATCATTTTTTAAATAAATTTATTTATTTTATTTATTTTTGGCTGCATTGGGTCTTTGTTGCTGCCCGCAGGCTTTCTCTAGTTGCGGTGAGTGGGGGCTACTCTCTGTTGCGGCGCGCGGGTTTCTCATTGCCGTGGCTTCTCTTGTTGCAGAGCACGGGATCTAGGCCCGCGGGCTCAGTAGTTGTGGCAGACGGGCTCTAGAGTGCAGGCTCAGTAGTTGTGGTGCACGAGCTTAGTTGCTCCGTGGCATGTGGGATCTTCCCGGACCAGGGATCAAACCCATGTCCCCTGCATTGGCAGGCAGATTCTTAACCACTGTGCCACCAGGGAAGTCCCCATATTAATCATTTTATATCTTCACAATGCCTACAGTTTAGCAACAAATTGCCATATTAAGTTTCAGCAAACCTGGACCTATGTATGACTCATTGCAAAAATTTTAAGGACTTCAAGTCAATCTGAATACCAGCCCAGAAAAATATTAGTGCCAGGCAAGAGCCTCACCATCTGATGGACATTCTGAGGTCAAGGTAAAATGAGTTTCTGGCCTCAGGCTAGTTTCTGATGGACAATGGGTTTGTGCCAAAGACTCTTTTTTTTTTTTAGTTAATTTTTATTGGAGTATAGTTGCTTTACAATGTTGTGTTAGTTTCTACTGTACAGCAAAATGAATCTGCTATACATATACATATATCCCCTCTTTTTTGGATTTCCTTCCCATTTAGGTCACCACAGAGCATCGAGTAGAGTTCCCTGTGCTACACAGTAGGTTCTCATTAGTTGTCTATTTTATGGGGGGGAGGGGGATTCTAGGGACTCTTTTTATTAAAGAAACTCCATAAAATTTCAGCTGGCTCCAGGCTAACCTGGCCCGTATGTAACCTGATTTCTCCAAGCCTCACCAGCCAGGGTGTTCTTAAAGGGTCATATTAACAGTAATAACTCAAATTTCACTGGTTCTTGCTCCCAGCTGCTGATGGAGGGCCTCTGGCTCCTTTTATTTTTTGGCAGAATTTTTAGTAAAAGTGCCCTTTCTGTTTTAACATACAGTCAACTCTCTCTGGGCAACTCTATGTAAATCTAATGGGAGCTGGACAGAAAAGAAATATGAATGACTGACATCATACTTACTCCTCCTCTTCTCTAATAACTCAGATTCAGTTCTTGGGTGAAGTTCATTCTGTCTGGCTGCTTCTCCCCTCAGGATCAGCACCCTCTCAATTGTCTGCTCAGTCCTCACCAGAGAAGACGTTTCCACTAGGCTCTTCCTCAAGAACTGTCAGACATGCCAGATGACCATCTCTGAATCTCACTTAGAATCTACCTGGGGACCCCACCAGACCTGAAATAACTGCTCACTCCTCTGGAAAAAACTTCATTGAAATTAAAAGGTTTGGGGCTTCTTATTCCAACAAGTGGAAACAGTAATGACTACCAAACCTTTTACAAAAGAATACTAGAAAAATTAGATAAAATATAAAAAACATGTTTGACAGCATAAGAAAGTTAAAATGATAGTGAATAATTATCAGAACAGAACCCAAGAGAAAGCATAGGACAGAAAAAGAAAGAGAAGAGCCCTACAATAGTACCAGCATACTGCCATGAAATAGTTTCCAGACCACGACAGAGGAAGGGGGATGTAGTCTCCCTACAGTGAAGAGATGCAGCTAAGAGTTTGGAAAGACCAATGTGGCTAAAGTTGGCTGGATAGAGGGAGAAGAAAGAGCTGTAGGGAAAGAGAATGGACATTGGTAGAGGGTCTCCCTTGTGTACTCAGCAGAGTATTGATCAGTGCATACATGGGGGGAAACTAGCAGAAGCCAGGGAAGAAGTATCTAAAAGAATTACAAAGAACAATTCCTAGAGCTCACACAAGGACAGGAAAAGTGATGGTTCCCCCAGCCAGACTGGAAAACCTCATAATTTACAGAGAATTGAGTACTCAGAAAGTTCTTGCCTCAGCAGTGGGAAACAATTAGCTCTAGACCAAACAGCGTTCTACTCCCACCTAACAAATATTAAAGGTAAGATTTTAAAGGGTCAAACAGTTTCTAAGTAACTTAATGAAATCCCAGCCCAGAACAAAGCTCAAGAAATTTATAAGAATAAAATAACCAGAACGAACAATGTAAAATTTACGATGGCTGCCATTCTATCAAAAATTATTGGGGGGCTTCCCTGGTGGCGCAGTGGTTGGGAGTCTGCCTGCCTCGGCGGGGGATACAGGTTCGTGCCCTGGTCTGGGAAGATCCCACATGCCGCGGAGCGGCTGGGCCCATGAGCCATGGCCGCTGAGCCTGCGCGTCCGGAGCCTGTGCTCCGCAACAGAAGAGGCCGCAACAGTGAGAGGCCCGCATACCGCAAAAACAAACAAATAAACAAATAAAAATTATTGGACATGCAAAAAACAGGAAAGTATTGAGGAGAAAAATCAACCAATCAAAACCAACCCAAAACTCACAAAGATGTTAAAATGAACAGACAAGTGCATTTAAAAAGATATTCTAACTGTATTCCAAATGTCCAGAAAGTTAAGTAGTGAGAGAGAAGATATTACAAAAAGAACCATATCAAACTTGTCGAGATGAAAGCACCACTGGAAAGAATTCACAGTAGATAAGACATTGAAGAAGAAAATAACACTAAAATAAATATATCACAAAGAGGAAAGAGACTAAAAAATAATTAACAGAGCATTAGCTATAGTATGACTTCAAACACCTTAATATACATGTAATTGAAGCCCCCACTATAATCAGAGATTTCAAACCTTCTCTCAATAACTGACTGAATAAGGACAGAGAAAATCAGTAAGGATATAGAAGATTTGAAAAACACAATCAACCAACTCAATCTAATTGATATTTATGGAAAACTCCACTCAACAACAGCAAATACCCTTTTTTTTTTCAATCTTACACTGACCATGACCAAGATAGACCATATTCTTGGCTGTAAAAGAAGTCTCAATAAGTTTAAAAGGATGCAGGTCATACAAAGTATGTTCTCTGACCGCCGTGGAATTAACTTAGAAATCAATAACAGAATTATCTCTGGAAAATCTCCCAGATATTTAGAAACTAAATAAAATACTTGCAAATAACCCATAGATCAAAAAAGAAACCAAAAGGGAAAGTAGAAACTATTTTGAACTGAATGAAAATGAATATGCAATATATCAAAATGTGTGAGATGCTGCTAAATCAATAATTTAAAGGGAAATCTATAGCCCTAACACCTATGTCAGAAAAGGAATCAAATCACTAGCATAAAGCTTCCAACTAAAGAAATTACCAAAGTAAGCAAGTAAAAATATCAGAGGAGAAAACAATGAAATAGTAAAAAGAAAAAAATAGAGAAAATTAATGAAACCAAAAGGAGTTCAATAAAACTGACAAACCTCTACCCAGATTAATAAGGAAAAGAGAGAGAAAATGCAATTTATGAATATCAGCAAGGAGAGAGGTAAAATCATTACAGATTCTACAGATACTAAAAGGAGAAGAATGAAATATTGTTAAAACCTTATGCCAATAAATCTGATAACATAAGTGAAATGGAAAAATTCCTTGAGAGACACAAATTACCACAACTCACACAAAATTAAATAGGTTACTTTAATGAATAGTCCTATATTTCCAAAAATTTTAAATTCATAGTTAAAACCCTTCCTACAAAGACAGTTCCAGGCCAGAAAGACTCACAAGTAAATTCAACTAAATATTTAAGGAAGAAATAATACCATTGCTATAAAAACTCTTCAGAAAGTTAAAGAAGAGGGGTTATTTTCCAATTCATTCTGCAAGGCCATCATTACACTTAAAACAAAACCACAGACATTTTAAGGGAATCAGATTCAACAATATATAAAAAGGATAAAACATCATAAACAAGTGCAATTTGTCCCAGGAATGCAAGGCTGACTTAAAAGAAAAAAAAAGTGGTTCTAATGAACCTAGGGGCAGGATAGGAATAAAGACACAGACATAGAGAATGGACTTGAGGACACAGGGAGGGGGAAGGGTAACCTGGGATGAAGTGAGAGAGTGGCATGGACATATATACACTACCAAATGTAAAATAGATAGCCAGTGGGAAGCAGCCACATAACACAGGGAGATCAGCTCGGTGCTTTGTGACCACCTAGAGGGGTGGGATAGGGAGGGTGGGAGGGAGATGCAAGAGGGAGGGGATATGGGCATATATGTATACGTATAGCTGATTCACCAGAAACTAACACAACATTGTAAAGCAATTATACTCCAATAAAGATGTTAAAAAATCAATCAGTGTAATTCACCATATTAATAAAAAAAAGAAAAAACATATATCATTTCAATACATGTATAAAAAGTATATGGCAAAATCCAACCTTCATTCTCATAAAGATTCTCAGCAAGCCAGGAATAGAAGGGAACTTCTTCAAATGGACAAAGGATATCTACCAAAAACCTAGAGTCAACATCACACTTCCCTCTAAGATCAAGAACAAGACAAGGATGTCTACTCTTACCACTTTTATTCAACATTACACTGAAGGTTATAACCAGTGCAACAAGGTTATAAATAGACATTAGAGGCATAAAGATTGGAAAGCAAGAAGTAAAAGGAAGAAGATGACATGATCATCAGGATGGAAAATCTGATGGACTGTACAAAGAAGCTATTAGAACTAAAGTGAGCTAACACAGCAAGGCTGCAGTATTACAATACCAATATACAAAAATTAATTGTATTTCTACATACAAGCAATGAACAATCAGAACATGAAATTTAAAAAACAATAACATGCATAATAACATCAAAAAACATGAAAAACTTAGGAAAATTAGAAAACATTGCTGAAAGAATTTAAGAAGATCTGGGACTTCCCTGGTGGGCCAGTGGTTAAAAATCCACCTTCCAATGCAGGGGATGTGGGTTCGATTGGTTGGGGAACTAAGATCCCACATATCATGGGGCACAACTAGAGAGCCCATGGGGCACAACTAGAGAGCCCATGTGCCACAACTACAGAGCCCACACACTCTGGAGCCCACACACCACAATTAGAGAGCCCAGGCACCAAAACTATTGAGCCCGCATGCTCTGGATCCCATCGCTGCAACCAGAAAGAAGCCCATGTGCCGCAACAAAGAGCCCACGCACCGCAATGAAAGATCCTGCGTGCCACAACTAAGACCCAACAGAGCCAAAAATAAATAAATAAATATTTTTAAAAAACAAAAAACAGAGCAATTACTTCAGAGAAAGTGAAAGAGATAGGGAAAGGCAGCCAGTAGGTGATGAGCTTCCAGAAGGCTCACCAAACCTTTAAAAAGAAAGAATTTAAGATCAAAATAAAAGGAGAGAGACTTCCCTGGTGGCACAATGGTTAAGAATCTGCCTGCCTATGCAGGGGACACAGGTTCGAGCCCTGGTCTGAGAAGATCCCACATGCCGCAGAGCAACTAAGCCCATGCACCACAACTACTGAAGCCCGTGTGCCTAGAGCCTGTGCTCTGCAACAAGAAAAGCCACCACAATGAGAAGCCTGTGCACCACAACAAAGAGTAGCCCCCACTCGCTGCAACTAGAAAAAGCCTGGATGCAGCAACCAAGACCCAACACAGCCAAAAATAAATAAATAAATAAATAAAATTTTTAAAATAAAATAAAATAAAAAATAATTGGAGAGATATATGTTGTTCATGACTGGAGGATGCGATATTTTTAAGATGTCAAATTTTGCTAAGCTGACCTATAGCTGCAACACATAATCCCAATAAAAATCTCAGTAGGCTTTTTTGTAGAAATCGACAAAATGATTTTTAAATTCATGTGGAAAAGCAAAGGACCTGCGGTCACTGGAACAATTTTGAAAAAGAACAAAGTTGGATGATTTACACTACCTAAAAATTCAATAACCAACAGAGTAGGATAGACATAAGGATGACAAATAGATCACTGGAACAGAACAGAAAGTCCAAAAAGAAACGCAAACATATATGGACAATTGATTTTCAACAAAGGCACAGTCAAGTCAATGGAGAAATAATAAATGTTTTAATAAAATTGTACAGGAACAACTGGATAGCTATGTTCAAAAAATGAACTTTGAAATGAACTTACACCACATATAAAAATTAACTCAGAAGGGGCTTCCCTGGTGGCACAGAGGTTGAGAGTTCGCTTGCCAATGCAGGGGACACGGGTTCGTGCCCCGGTCCAGGAGGATCCCACATGCCGCAGAGCGGCTGGGCCCGTGAGCCACGGCCGCTGAGCCTGCGTGTCCAGAGCCTGTGCTCCGCAATGGGAGAGGCCACAACAGTGAGAGGCCCGCGTACCGCAAAAAAAAAAAAAAAGTTAACTCAGAAAACCCAAACATTAATTAAAAAAATAAAAGTCAAATAAACCAGAGGGAAGCTGCTCCTAGATTTGAAGACTTGATATGTTAAAGAGATAATTTCTCTGTAAACTGATCTATAGAGTCTATGAAATCCTCATGAGTATCTCAACTTTTAAGATGAGGAGGACAGACTTGATAAGCTTATTTCAATATTTATACGTAAAATGCAAAGGCCTACAAATAGTAAAGATATTGTTAAAAAAGAAAAATTTTGGAAGACTCCATCTACTCAATAACAAAACTAGCTAAAAAAATACTAAATAAGGCAATATAATATTAGCCCAAGAATAGACGAATATGATGAAATAGATGGAAGAATCCAGAACGATAAATTTTCAACAAAGATGGTGTGATAGGATGCCCATATGGAAAAAAATTGAAAGTCAACTCCCTTTCTCACACTATGCACAAAAAATCAATTCTGGGTGTACTATAGATCAAATGTAAAAGACAAAACAATAACCTGTTAGAAGATAATATTGGTGAATATATTCATAACCGCTAGGTAGAGAAAGACTACCTAAACAGAACACAAAAAGCATTACCTGTAAATGAAAATATAGATCAAATTGATTCTGTTAAAATTAAGAACTTCTGTTCAACATAGTTTTGGAAGTCCTAGCCATGGCAATCAGAAAATAAAAAGAAATAAAAGGAATATAAATTGGAAAAGAAGAAGTAAAACTGTCATTTGCAGATGACATGATACTATACATAGAAAATCCTAAAGATGCTGCCAGAAAACTAGAGAGCTCATCAATGAATTTGGTAAAGTTGCATGATACAAAATTTTTTTACCAGGGAGTAAGAGGGGGAGGGATAAATTGGGAGATTGAGATTGACATATGCACACAACTGTATATAAAATAGATAACTAATAAGGAACTACTGTTTAGCACAGGGAACTCAACTCAATACTCTGTAATGGCTTATATGGGAAAATAATCTAAAAAAGAGTGGATATATGTATATGTATAACTGATGCACTTTGCTGTACACCTGAAACTAACACAACATTGTAAATCAACTATACTCCAATAAAAAAAATTTTTAATACTGAATTTAAGTAAACTTCATACTGGCCAACACCAAGATATATTCTATGAATGTCATTATTTTGAATTAAGAATTAATGTTTAATGTTCCCAAATGTTTTAAGTGTTTGATATAATTTGTAAAAAAAAAAAAAGGTTAAAAAAATTTTAAAAAAGAACTTCTGTTCTTCAAAAGATACCATTAAGAAGTTATAGAGTAGAAGATATTTCCATATATATCTAACAAGGGCTTATATCTAGTATATATAAACAACTCCTACAAATCAATAAGAAAAAGAAATATCACAATAGAAAACATGAGGAAGAAATGTGAAATGGCACCTCCCAAAGTTAATATCCAAATGGCTAACTCACATGTGAAAAAATACTCCACTGCATGGGTAATAGGTAATCAGAGCATGCAAAATAAAATCACAATGAAATACTCAACAGAGTGGCTAAATTTAAAAAGATTGACAATACCAATATTGGCAAATATGTAGGCCATTGGTAACTCTGTATGTCTGGTGGGAGAAAAATTCAGTACAATCATTTTGGAAAACAGTTTGCCATTACCTACTAAAACTGAAGATACTTATGTCCCATAACTCATCAATTCCACCAAGATACACATGCAAAAATGTTAGGAAGAATGTTTTAGAAAAAAAGTTTGCATAGGTAAAAATGGGAAAAGTCTAACAGTAGAATAGATAAATAAATGTGGTATATTTGTACTATAATGGAGTACAACACAGCAATAAAAAAATAAATGAACTATAGCTACTCACAACAGCATGGATGACTCCCAAAATGTAACGGTACACCAAAGAAGGAAGACACACAGAATAAAACACACACTACATGATTCCATTTATATAATGTCCAGCAACAAAAAAGTAAACCAAACTAAATTCTAGCATTTAGGGACACAAATATTTTCAGGTGCTAAAATATAAAGAAAAACAAGGACATTATTATGATGATAGTTAGGGCAGTACTGACCTTTGCAGGGAGAAAGGAATTGGTGACTGGGAAGGGGCATGAAGGGACCTTCCAGTATGCTGGTGATACTCTATTTCTTGACTTGAGTAGTAGTTCTACAATTATTTGCTTTATGATAAAATATTAAGCTGTATGTATTTGTCATGTGCAGTTTTTATGCATGTAATATTCCACAATGTTTACAATGCTAAATTAACAGCAACAACAATACACAGACACACAGACACATACAAACAAAATCCCAAATTTCTCTGGGAAGGCTTCTATGGCTTATGTGTGAGTAATGCCTACAGTGAGAGGCTGTTGGCCAAACACCTATCATGCACTGCCAAAACTAGATTCACCAGAGAATTGACTTCCAATTCTTTTTTCACATGTGCTAATAGTTGTCAGGATCCAGGGCAATATACCAAGCCAGGGCAGGAACCCCTCTGTTTTCACTAGCCATCATTTATTCCTACCAATTCATTCGTTAAACATAATAATATTAAGCATCTTCTATGCTCCAGGTGTTGGGCAAGATGCTATGGTGGCAGGCATGATCACTGTCCTCATGGAGCTCTCCCAATGTAGTGCCACCATGGAGCTCTCCCAATGTAGTGCCACCCAATGGGTGGCAGGGGTGGGTAAGTTAATGACAAAAATTGTGTGACGTGAACAAGTGTTACTGCATCTTTGTCAAGAAGAAGCTGGATGAGGATATTAAAGGGAAAAGATCATCTGAGAAGCCACCTCTATGGAAGACACCTCCTTGAATTCCTTAACAGAGAAGTTAAACAGCAGACCAACAAGATGCTAGATTAAGACCTCCCATTTTGGAGAAAACCGTGAATCCCCATCCTTAGATTTAACCCTGTTTGGAAGCCCACTCCATGACCACACTATTAAAACATGTCAAATGGAAGAAAAGTTGGTGGATTTGTATACGTATATCAAGATGGGTCCTTTCAAAGAACTACATGTTTTGCATTCTTGGGACACTGAAATTTAATGTTTCATCTATAGACCGTTTTTGTGTTCACGGTTTATTTTAGACAGCAAATTTTTAATTATTTCAACAGTTCAACTCATCAGGTAGTTCCCAAGGACCTGTGTATGCCAGGCTCTGCTCTCGGCACAGGAAACAAAGATGAAGGTGCCATACTGAGACGTGAGTGCCCCAGCATTCAAGGAGACTACAGGCATTGGTGATCACTGGGGCTAAAGGAGGTCCTCCTGGGGTGACTGGTCCCGAGTGGGAATGTCACATCAGATCACAAACTCAAAGGATCTCAATGGGGTGGTGCAGGTCACGCAATGACTGTGCACACATTATCAGGACTCCCTCAGCTGGCTTCTAGATAGGGTAGACTCCTCAAAAACCTTTTTGGCTGTATTGGTTGTTTCATTAAATAAACCAATACTCAGCACCAACTACGTCAGTGTTTATCATCCCACTGGCTGCAGGCACTGATGGCTCCAGTGAGAACTTTTTCCCTTCTGATCCAGAGTCCCAGGACAAATGATAAATATCTTGTGTGGGGCTATGGTTCTCGCTCAGGGTCAGGCCGACAGTAGATGGCAGAGCTTCACTGAAAGATCTGCTGATGTGAGTGCGTCCATCACATCCTTTGGTGGATGTACACGTGCACATCAGCCTTTTGGTGACAGGCTCCCTCTCCTCTATACCTCCAGCTACCAGCATCTTCTCAAGTCTGCATCTAGCTGATGGTGCTGCTGCAGCTGGGCATGGCCTGAGCCTAATTAAGCAAAATATCAAGACTCCAAGAGGGAGGTAGGGAGTGGGAGGCTTTCCCCACTGGGATGCAGGAGAAGTTGGTGAGACAGTGGACACTATGCAGTCAACTTCAGATCCCAAACTGGGGGGGAGTGTGCCCCTTTGGTGGCTTAGCAATCCCACCCGGAGAACAAGTGCTCAGCAAACTGATGGCAGGGCATGCTCATCAAAGAACCCGTTAGTTTGCAGGATTGGTGATTTATGCCGTCACCAAAGTAATGATACTATGGGCAGACTACCTAGTTTGCTACTGCCTGCCTTTCCTCTCCAGCTGCAAACGCAAACATGTCTCAACCTCCTCAGAAACAGACAGGAAGCATTCCCTCTACAGGGACCACCACAATACTGCATGTGGGAAAGACACAGGGCTCAGCTCATCCAGGGCTCCTTATTACAACCCACCCACACCCTCCCTCCTGAATAGGCAGACAACTACCACTATTTTCATCCCCAAATAAGGCTGCAGCCCAACTGTCCATGTGAGACATTTCACTGCTAGGAAGGAGGAGCTCCTCCAGTCTTCTCAGCTTTACCTTCTTATTCTCCAGGAGCCTGCAAGAAAATGGGAAACTTCAGTTCCTGAGGAGTACTTATTTGGGGGGAAGGGAGTAAGCAAGGCATGTGTAAAGCATGTGCACGTATAAATTGTGTGCGTGTATAATAGTCATGCTGCTAGAAGAGGACAAGTAAGAATTTGGGTACAAAACACAAATTTTAAAATTTCACTTATTTCAGTTAGGTTTCTGGGTTTTTGTATTATTCTTTTTTTCTATTTTCTTCTCTACATGAACCAAGAAAGAGGATGGCATTGAGAATGTGTTTATAAAGAGGCTTTTCTAATATTTCCACCTTCTTGGAGATGCAGCAGGAGGAGAAAGGAAGTTGGTTTACTTCATACAAGACCTTAAAAAGGTCCAATATCTTCGTATATCCTGAGCAGATGTGAATGGTGATGGTTCCAGCATCCTGGACTAAGATTCCCCCAGTTTCCTCTGAGGCAGCCAATCCCCCACCCCCACCCCCACCCCCGCCCTCAACTAAAACAGATCTGAAACTCAGAAAGGCTAACAATCCCTGCATTTAAAAATATATTTTCAAGCCGTCCAAGGACTTTATTTCCTTCCTCAAAAAAATAAGAGCCTCTAAATTTATTCCGTGAAGAGGCAAAGAAAAAAAAAGAGTATCTTTTCAGTACCCTGCAGTCTGTGGACGACCCCAAAACTGAATATACTTGGTCGTGACTATTTGAAAATTGCACTGCGACACTTGTAAGGGTGAACTGCTCTATTCGTGTCTTTCTTTCCCTTCAATATGAAATGAAGATAAACAGTGAAAGTGGCATTGTATTGGCTTGTTTAAACATCAGACTCTCCTCTTAAAAATACTGTTAGTATGAAATTTTCCTGACATGATTTTAAACCCCAGGGTGTACCCCGCTAGCTCTACACCAGAAGGTACTGTTGACTGCCAAGAGCCATTAATCAGAAGAAGAAATGGATGCACAGCGTCCTGGAAATGGTGTGGGGATTCTGCTGCTGTGCAGACAGGCCCCCCTCCTCTGCCCCATTTCCATCCAGGTCCCATCTGAGGACACAGAACCCCAAACAAAGCACACTCCCTCCCAGCAGCAGTGGGAGCCATGGGGGGACAGCAGGGCTCAGGGAGACCCTGTGGCATTCTGAATCCCTAGTGACATAACTGGGTGTCACCACAGCCTGTGGATAGCAGAGGAAGGGCAGAAAGGGGCATAATATGTGCTTACACTGGCCTAAGACTAGGCAAACTCCAGGGACCCTTCCAGGCCATGTCCCACAATCCCCAGAGGCATCGTGTCCCTGTCAGCTTTGGGAAAGTGAACGCCTATATCATCTTGGTTGAAGTGGACCCTGGGCACTCACCCAATAAGCCCAGGTTGCTTTCCTGACAACTCTTTATTCTTTCATGACATGTGAATGGTAAAGGAAAGGAAATGGTGTTAGAAGGTAAACAGGCTACTTTCATTTATAGATTGATATTTTAGAACAAGGCTAAACTAAATTATTTCAAGGTCTTAGATTTAATTTGTGCCATCAGTAACCAAACATTTTCAAGAGTTAGTGGGTATAATGAACTGAAAACTAAGACAAAGATACTATCAACATTCAGACCACATAGAGGGTACAGAAAGAGAGGGCAGTTAGAAAAATATCCAACCAAAACATAGTCAAGCCATCCTTCTAACCTTTTTATTTTATACCTGGGGTAGGGCACGGGGAGAGGTGATGTTAGCTTTTGGTTTTTTGCTTGCAAAAGCACATTTCATTTTTGAGCCGGGCTGTGCCAGTTAGTGACATAATGTCCACACGGTAATATGATATGGTAAGCACAAATGCGGTGAACAGAACAGACTGTGGCCTGCCAAAGACAGGCTCTGTCCATATATCAACAGGAATGGCCTGGAACTCAGGGAGTGAGCATTTTGAAGCAATCGCACATGAATTCACCTTCAGGAGATTAGAGGCTGATGTCACCAGGAGAGTGAAGTCATCAGAAATGACCTAAACTGATGGGACGCTGCCAGAACAAAGCCACACGGTGCAGACACACAGCTTAACTCTTTCTGGTCTTAAGAGTTCTCCAAGGAGGCATTTTGTTTTGGTGAATGTGAGGAGCTTTCAACAGAGACACAAAGCCAATATGGCTCTCACTCGCCTTGGCATCAGCCACTGTCACTTAATGGAAGAGGTCTGAAAACAAATAGCTTCCACTAACCAAATGCCCTAGAGGTTAGCCCCCATCATTTCATCCCAGAGTTCTACCTTTTCTGGATAGATCCCCAGGGGAATAGTACTAGCAGGCTTTTAATAAATAGCAACTGATTTGGAGGGGGTGGATTGTTAACAACAGCAGGTTCCCAGAATGGAATGGCTGGGCCCCCAGAATGGTAGTAGGATAACATTACAACAAAACCATCTCTCTGAAAAACAGCTGGCTGCCTGAGTCTGTCTGTGACTCTCAGTGGAGTTCTCCATGAGCCAGTGAGCAATAAAATGCTGGGCCATCCCTGACCCCCTAGAGTTGCCTAGCATCCAGGAGTCATCCTCTTCTACTTGTGACCCTCATTCTTGAAAACCAGTGTCACTTGCTTGTTTCACGCCCTTCTAATACTACCCCTTGGCTACTGGAGATGTCATAAGGGCAATCATACCTTACTTAAGTAATAGCAACATAACTGCAAAAGTTACAAGTTAATCAGACACAGGAAATACCTTCAGATAAATGCACCCCCTTCTAGGCAGTGGTTATATTAACACTGAGTCATCAAAACAGGCTAGAGAATAATCTGCTGGAGGATTTTCAGAGGCAGGAGGTTGAACCTAGGGATGAACCTAGGTTTTGGAATCTAGAATCCATAATAAAGTGGGATGGAATGGGCAAAAGCACCTTACAATCAGAAAAGTATTCACTGAAGAATATTGTGATATTGTGATGGTCCTCTATAAAGCAAGGATAAGGAAGCAACATTGAACGGTATGACCTGCAACTGAATCTACTTTTAAATAATCCAAGTTATTATTTTATTTAAAAAAAAAGTATGACCTGAATGAGTAGGCAAACTGGGAGCATGACTGCCTACGTGGAGTGGTGGGAGTTATGCACAGAAAGTCTCCTTCCCCTATACCTCTCTCTCCTTCCTAATGCCTGTCATGTGCCTAAAAATCAAACAACCTGCCTTAAGTCTGTGCTTTTCACATTTTTCTCATTACCACCCATGTAAAGAATACAAATTTTACAGCACTCTTCAGTACCATCTCCTACATACACAACCGAAACAGAAATTCTGCAAAACCAATACTTTCCCCACTCCCTAAGATGTGCGCTGATAGTTTCTACCCTGTTTCATTCTATTTCATTTTTCATTTCTGGTCTGATCCATTAATTTAATTTAACAACCATAAATGGGTCAAGAGTCACAATTTGAAAAGTACTGAAATTCAAGGCCATTTAGGAACATAACAGATAAAATACGAATTAAGGTGTTCACAGTAAGGAAATAGGATCCTTAGGGGGAAACCCCACAATGCTTTAAGGCAAAGTGGGAGCCAGGAAGTGGGAGGCTGGGACCACGTCATGAATTACCTTGGGCTCCCAGTGGACACCCTCTTCAGAGCCCATCAATCTTCTGACTACACAACTCCTCCTCTATTCATCCATTCCCAAATTCATCCACAATCACAGAAAGATAATGCACCCTCCTGCATAGAACCTAACGGAAATCATTGTGCACAGTTTATCTTAAACCACTTCAAACCAGCAAACTGAAGATCAAAGAGACAATGACCAATGAATGGACTGAAACCATCATGAAGCTGAGACTGAAGTGGGCCAGTTTTCTGGATATGAGTCAAATCACACTGAGGCGAGTGCACTCTTATATCTACTTGACAGTAAATGGAAAAGTTAGCTCCACTTTCTCACTTTAAAGTATCTATAACCAGTCGTCAGGGCTGTTGGCTTTGGAAGCTAGGGTTGGCTTTCAGTGCTACTGAAACACCTTGAAACACCATGAGATTTACGTTGACTCTATCTTGGACTATTGCACAAACTACTGTAACCAAACATTTTCAAACACTGCGTCAATTTTTAAAATACAGTAAATATTTACTGAGCCCTTACTAGGCTAAACCCTGTAATAAATTTGTGGAGCCTTTTACCTGATTGATAATCCAGGTGTTTGATTGAACTAACAGAACTCAGAGGTGTGGTTATGCTAATTACTATAGCTCTGAACCTGAACAGCCTTCAAGACCCTGACAAAATTTGTGGGTTTTTTAAATACTGTTCAACATTCATTGCACTGCAACAAAATGTTACTATTGATCCTTTGGATGTACTTTACTAAAATATCAATAACTTTCAAACATTCAAATCAATGTCAGAATAATTCATTGACTGCCAAAGGAAGCAATTCATGTATCTTAAAAAGGGGACTAGGGCTTCCCTGGTGGCGCAGTGGTTGAGAGTCCACCTGCCGATGCACGGGACACGGGTTCGTGCCCCGGTCCGGGAAGATCCCACATGCTGCGGAGCAGATGGGCCCGTGAGCCATGGCCGCTGAGCCTGCGCATCTGGAGCCTGTGCTCCGCAACAGGAGAGGCCACAACAGTGAGAGGCCCACGTGCCGCAAAAAAAAAAGGGGGGGGGGGCTCAAACTGGTTAGTTTCACTTTCTATTTACATTGAGACTACTTTCCTGTGTACTTGCCTTGAAATCTAGAATGAGTGAGAAATTTAACCTAGTTTTGAAATTAAAACCCATGTTTGTTTGCCTTTTTTGAAGTATTGCATCAGCCAGTAGGAGAGGTAGCATGCAGGTCCATCCCTAATATGTATAAGATCCAGGCAAGAACACATGTGGAGACCAGGCCCAGGGAGCCCCTTTCTTTGCTCACCTAGCTCTGAGCTGCACCTGAGGGTCATTGATTACATGCATGTGGACACTGTAGCCAGCACGTGCAGGCTCTGTCCCCTCTCATTCCACTTCCAAATACAGCCACTCTTCAGACGTAGGTGTGCGCACACCAGGGTAGACATAGAAGTCTAGGTGCTGGTCTCAGAGCATAGTCTAGAAGTGGGTTGTCAGGGTAGGGGTGAGGGATTGGTCAGAGGTGGGCCAGAATAGGCATGGGGTCCAAGGAAGGAGCCCTAGGTGCCCAAAACCTAAGGGAGAAAGGAGTGGCAATTACTGTACTAGTATTAATACATTCAAACTAATGCATTCAATGTGCTACTATCTTCACATGTGACATCCACAGCCAGCTAATGAAACTCTATCACGACATCAACAGAACAAGCATGAAGGCATGCCCAGCCCTAACTTAGAACCCAAGTTCTAGCACATTAACTCTTAGAAAACAAAAATAAAACCAGATTTGTTTTTGCCCAAGTAGCATTTTTATTTTTTTTTAAAAAAAAGCTAATATTTCTCATATACTCATTTTTTTTTAAACAAGGCATTTCAGTTTGGAACCCGTTTTAATCTGGCCCTGCTTTGAGCAAGTTCATAAAGATCTTAATACCTGACGTTCTCTTTTGCTGTTGAGGTACCCTGCCCATTTGCAGGGAGCATGGAGAGAAGAATGACTGGGAAATGCACAGAAAGCAGATCTTTTTCAGCAGGTCTATATGTGAGAGGAATGGGGGAAGGAGAAGACAGGCGCTATTTAAGACCACGTCTCCCGACATCAGCTGGTATATCATAATAGCTTGTCTGTTAAGAGTGTCAAATAACCCATAGGAAAGAAAACATTCCTCAAACACCTGTAAGTCCATTCCAGGGGGCAGATATGGCATCCTCTCCCTCCAGGGACCACTGCAAAGCTAAAATCAACAATTAAGAACAGCTGCAGCCTTGCAACCAGCTGCCCTTGCTAACCCCCTTGGAGGGAGGGGAGGGAGAGTTCTAAGAGGGGTAATCAGCAGAGAAGACTGAAATTACTCTTTGCGTTACTTTCTCCTCTTGTAAAATGTGTTGAAACTTCCCCTGTATGCTGAAGAGAGTCCCAAGACTGCTTTTTAATTTACAAAATGTTCTGTAATATTTCCAAGCCTTATAGACTCTGGTGATTTCTAATAGTTCTTTTCACAGAGCTGGGGTTCAACAGCTTCAAAGTGCTGCAGGAAAAGATTCAAATGTGCAAGGAAATTCTGTTGCATTTGAATAAGTTCCTTTGGGAAGAAATCACTAAAATTCGTCATTCGGTCACAAGCTGTGGGACCTCTCAAGAGCTAAGAAGAGTCCAACAGCCATTGACAAAATTATATGTGTGGTAAATTCTCTCAAAGGATTTGACTTGCCCACAAGTCAGAAAAGGAAGAAGAGCCACAGCCAGGTGATGGGAAGACTAAAGTGATGAATAGTGGTTCATAGGTATCTTAGGAGAGTGAATATGAGGACAAAAAGAATTTCAGGGTTGTTCTAGAAGATTAATTTAAAAAATCATCTGAGAAAATGAAAATCATCTGAGAAAATTGCTTGCTACCAATGGCTTTTTTTTTGAACACTATCTCCCTGAGGGAAATGGCAGGAAAGCCATCAGCTAAACCATGTATAATGAAGAGGGAGAAAGAATCAGAAAATAGGTTATTTAGAACATTCTCCTCCTCTTCTTCCAGGTCTTTCGGGCAGCAAAATGGGGAGTTAAATGAAATTATCTCATGCACCTTCTAGTCTCTTAATCTTGTTCAGAGTGAAAACCTGTTTCTGGTTGCATTTCCCCCACCCTTTTTGCCTATGGCCCTTCTGCTAATGGAGATGTTTATGTGGGATTCACATAAACCTAGGATTCACTCAATTTTCTTTGAGCTTCTCCATTTCACTTTTAAGTAAATTAGGTCACCTTATCAGCACAAATTGTGACTTAGGAGAAGACAGAAGAATAAATCAGGTTTGAAGGCCCTTTTGCTGTGGATGTCACATGCCTGTCTGGGCGTTTTGGCAAACTTATTAGTGTTGGTGATTTCTTCTTCTTGCCCATGCTAGGACTTGATAGTGTGAAATATAAAAATAAAACAAGTAGTGAAAAGTTGATTCTCACATGTCTGATATCTTGTTTATATGCCCAGGTTGTCTGTTTTTAAAACAAAAGCACTCTCATCTGTGAATCTGTCAACAATTCATAGGTCGAAGACACTGCCCTCTATTTGTTTTGCTCCGTCATTACACTCCAAATGTCTGGTGCAAATTTTTTGGACCTGAGAAGTCAACCTATTCGAAAAGTTTTTGTTTAAATTTTTAAGAAAGCTAATGGCACTTAATCAAGAAGACTCTGTAGAACTTAAGAAAATAATTCAAGAATAACTCAGTTCTAATATTACAGACTTCTGGGGACATCCAATATAGTTTATCCCTTCTCTTTTGATTCACCATTATTTCACTCCTTTCCTAAAGTCATTCATGTTAACAGATGTCAACCAGTTTGGATTTCTGTATTTCACAAAAGTAAGGGGCATCCAGCTCTCTCTTTAATTTCCAGCAAAAGCTTATTAAGGTTTTGAGGCTGTCATGAGACTGTAACTTGCTGATCTCCAACTACAGGAATGTCATTGACCAAGGTCTCTAACTGCTGCACTCTGATACCCACTGTCACATCTGTACCAAGGCCACTCTTGCCACAGGCTGCTCCCAGTCAATGACTAGGTGTGGCAGGTAGTCCTGTTCTGGGGAAGCAGACTCCCCTGATGGCCAGTGTTGGCTCAAGGGCTCCCCAGTGGCTATGCTGAACCTTTCTTAGGCTGCAAGTACTCTTCCACCCAACCGTCCTTCCTTCTCTCTTTCACTTGTGGTTAGACTTGCATCATAGTCTGACGGCTCTGCCAGCTCTTTCTCCATTTTCTCTCGCACAGGTGTTCCCCTAATAAAATCCTTGCACAAATCCCCCTAATAAAATCCTTGCACCATCCTGGTGGCTACTTCTCAGAGACACTGGCTAATGCAGCTTGATTTTTCATTCTTGGTCCTTTACAACAAATATGGAAAAACTGGGGTATTAGTATACAAATATACGTTTCTTACTTTCTGCACAGTCTAGAGGAAACAGACAAAACCAGTGTAGTAGGGAACAGATGATCTCACTAGAAGAGTTACTAGGACCTTCATCCCTGTTCAGTCCAATTCTAGCAGACAAGGGAATAAGAGGAACCATCAATTTCCCTGAGTTGCACCAATGTAATTCCAGCTGTGACAGCAAAAGCCATGGAGCTCTGCTCATCTGATAAGTGGGGAAGGTTATCACTTCCTATCTTATTCCTTCATCTCCACTAGTTTTAGAAGAATTAGCAACTAAGTCAGAACTTGCTCGTTGCCTACACAATGTCCATTCTCACCTTTTTTCTTATAAGGAAAATCTCAATTTTATTCAGGGTACAATATATACAACTAAAAATACTACATTTTCCAGTCACTCTTGCAGCTAGAGATGGCCATGTGACATAGTTCTAGCCAATGAGATGTGATGAGAAGTCACTGGTCGGGGCTTATAGGAAACCTCTTTAAAAGAGAGTCAACTAAAGGGTTTTGCGTATGTAAAATGATAAATTGATTCTAAAATGTATGTGGCTTATACAACAAACCCACAGTTAACATCATACTCAATGGTAAAGATTTGAAGGCTTTTCCTCTAAAACCAGGAAAAAGACAAGAGTGCCCACTCTCACCACTCTTATTCAACATATTACTGGAAATCCTAGCTATAGTAATTAGGCAAGACAAAGAAATAAAAGGTATCAAAATCAGAAAGGAAGGAGTAAAACTGTCATTATTTTCAGATGATATAATCTTATACATAAAAAATCCTTAAGACTCAAACAAGAAACTGTTGGAACTCATCAATAAATTCACTAAACTTGCAGTATATAAAATCAACATACAAAAATCAGTTTCATTTCTGTGCACTAACAACAAAACATCTGAAAAGAATAAAGAAAACTATCTCATTCACAACAGCAGCAAAAACAATAAAATACATAGGAATAAATTTAACCAAGGACGTGAAAGATTATACAATGAAAACAAGACTCTGATGAGGGAAACTTAAGAAGACACAAACAAATGAAATGATATTCCATGTTCATGGATCTGAAGAATTAATTGTTAAAATGTCCATAATACCCAAAGCAATCTACAGATTCCATGCAATCCCTATCAAAATTCCAATGGAATTTTTCAGAGAAATAGAAAAAACAATCCTAAAATTTGTACAGAAACACAGAAGATCCTGAATATCCAAAGCAATTCTGGGAAAGAAGAACAAAGCCAGAAGCATCACACGTCCTGATTTCAAACTATACTACAAAGCTATAGTAATCAAAACAGTATGGTACTGGCATAGAAATAGACACATAGACCAATGAAACAGAAGAGAGAGCCCAGAAATAAACCCCTGCGTATATGATCAACTAACATTTGACAGGGATGCCAACAACACTCAATAGAGAAAAGATAGTCTCTTCAACAAATGGTGTTGGGAGAACTGGATAACCTAATGCAGAAAAATGAAACTGGACTCCTATCTTAAACTACTCTCAAAAGTTAACTCAAAATGGAATAAAGACTGAAACATAAGACCTGATTCTGTAAAACTCCTACAAGAAAACATAGAGAAGAACTTCCTTGACATTAGTCTTGGCAATGATTTTTTGGATATCACACCCAAAGCACAAACAACAAAAGCAAAAATAATCAAACGGGACTACATCAAACTAAAAAGCTTCTGAGTAGCAAAAAAAAGATTCAACAGGGACTTCCCCAGTGGTCCAGTGGTAAAGAATCCGCCTTCCATTGCAGGAGGTGCAGGTTCGATCCCTGGTCAGGGAACTAAGATCCCACATGCCACGGGGCAACTAAGCCTTCACACACCACAACTACTGAGCCTGCGTGCCTCAACGAGAGTACCCACATGCCTCAACTACAGAGCCCCCATGCTCTGGACCCCACACACCACAACTACAGAGCCCACGCACCCTGGAGCCCACATACCACAACTAGAGAGAAGCCCACGCGCCACAATGAAGAGCCCATGCACCGCAACGAAAAAGATCCCACATGCCTCAACGAAGATCCCACATGCTGCAACTAAGACCCAGTGCAGCCAAAAATAAATAAATAAATAAAATAAATATAAAAAAAGAAATATTCAAAAATGAAAAGGAAATATACAGAATGTGACAAAATAATTGTAAGCCATATATTAGATCAGGGGTTAATATCCAAAATATATAAAGAATTCACATTCCTCAATAACAAAAATATTAATTAAAAAATGGGCAGAAGAACTAAATAGACATTTTTCCAAAGAATATATTCAAATGGCCTACAGGTACACGAAAAGGTGCTCAATATCGCTAATCATCAGGGAAATGAGAATTAAAATCACAATGAGATGTCACCTAATTTACAATAACACGCTGCAGTGCTATAGGGAAAGGATGGTTTTTTCAATAAACAGCATTGGTTCCACTCAGAAAAAAATAAATCTTGACTGCCACCTCACACCATACATAAAAACTAAGTCCAGAAACACTGTATATCCAAATGTAAAAGGTAAAACAATAAAGCTTTTAGAAAAAAACACAAGAGAACAAACACTGTCATGACCTTGGAATGGACAAAGAGTTTTAAATAGGCCCCAAAAAGCACTAACCATAAGGGAAAAAAATTGATAAATTAAATATTAGGAACTTCTGCTCATCAAACAGACACCATCAAGAGAATAAAAAGGCAACTAACAGTGAGGGAAATATTTATAATACATGTGTATAACAAAGGATTTGTCATGGACTGAATTATATCACCCACAAAATTCACATGTTGAAGCCCTAACCCCTAATACTTCAGAATGTGACTGTATATTTAGAGACAGAGCCTTTAAAGAGGTAATTAAGTTACAGTTAGGCCATTAGGGTGGGCCCTAATCCTGTCTGACTGATGTCCTAATCAGAAGAGGAGAGTAAGACACACAGAGAGACAGCAGGGGCACCCATGCACAGAGGGACAACCATGTGAAGAGACAGCAAGAGGAAGGCCACCTGCAAGCCAAGAGAGGCCTCAGGAGGAACGAATCCTGCTGACACCTTCATCTGGGACTTCTAGCCTCCACAGCAAAAAGAAATCAATTTCTGTTGTTTAAGCCAAACAGTCTGTGGTGTTTTGTTACCATAGCCCTAGCAAGTTAATACAAGACTCTCATCCAGAAGATATAGAGAGCTCTACAAAACAAAATGACAAGCCGGGCCTCCCTGGTGGCGCAGTGGTTGAGAGTCCGCCTGCCGATGCAGGGGATACGGGTTCGTGCCCCGGTCTGGGAGGATCCCATATGCCGCGGAGCGGCTGGGCCCGTGAGCCATGGCCGCTGGGCCTGCGCATCCGGAGCCTGTGCTCCGCAACGGGAGAGGCCACAACAGTGAGAGGCCCGCATACCGCAAAAAGAAAAAAAAAAAAATGACAAGCCCAGTGAGAATAGTACAAAAAATTGTGAACAAGTATTTCACAAAAGAGAATATTCAAAAAGCTAATAAACTTATACATAGAAAAAGTTGTTCAACTTTAGTTGATTCACTAGTTATCAGAGAAATAAAAACTAAAAACACAATATGAGACTATTACACACCCACCAGAATGGCTAAAAGACAGATAATACCAAGAGTTGACAAGGATGTGGAGCAACCGAAAATTTTACACATTGCTGTGGGTTAGTAAATCGGTACAAATACTCTGGGAAATTGTTTGGCAGTATCATAGCTAAACATAAGCATAATCTGTAACTCAGAGGTTCTTCATCTAGGAATATATCCACAGAAATGTGGACATTTGTTCACCAGAAGACTTGCACTGGAATAGTCATTGAAGTACTATTTATAATAGCTAAAACCTGCAAGCTATCCAAATGTCCACCAATACTGGAGTGGATTTTTAAAAATTTATATTCATGCATTGGAATAATATAGCAGTGAGAATAAATGTTCTACAATTACATGCAACAATATGGGTGAATCCCACAAACAACATATTAAACATAGGAAGCCAGACACAAAGGATTACATGCTATATACACTTCCATAAAGTACAAGATCAGGCAGAAATAATCTATGCTCTTCCTTTGGGTGTAGAAGATGGACTTTGGGGGCAGTAAAAAAGGTACTGAGAGTGCTCTGGTTTTTGCTCTGGGTGCCAGTTACATTGACATGTTCACTTTGTAAAAATTCACCAAGCTATACACTTGTGATTTGTAAACTTTTCTGTATGTATGTTATATTACTATAAAGGTTTTATGAAAATTAGGGAGCCAACTCATTTAGCTTGCACTCTTTCCTTCACCTTTAACCCTTTTCCTGCCTGAAACACAGTTGTGATGCCTGACGTGGAACTATGAAGTGACAAGCATGAGAACAGAAACCACATGCTAAAGATTGCTGGGCAGAAAACAGAGGTAGCCTAGGGGATCCCTGAGTGCACTGTGAAGCACTTCCTGCCTTCTTGTTCCACAAGAAAAATTAAAACCGTAACTTGTTTAAGCCACTAACTAGTCAGGTTTCTGTTATTCACAGCTATATGCAGTGCTAATCGATAAACCAGTTTCTCAGCAGCTTCCGAAAAAAATGAGGTAGATGAAAAAGAAAATATATAATGCACCTGATGACCAAAGGTAAAGATTGTGAACAAGGATGACCTGGACCAACTCTGAGCCTGCCCCATCCTTCCTGATACGTAAGTATCACTCTGAGCTAGTCTCCAGGCAAAGGAATTTAAATTCATAGGGATGCTCTCTCTGGAAGCCTTTAAGAGAGAGCTGAAACAGGCAAAGAATTCAGACATCAGTATAATATTGTAAATGTATATGAATCCTGCAAAGAAAATAAGTAACTTTATGTTCATTTTATTAACTAGCAATGTGGTATATAGCTCAAATGCTGTAACATAATGCAAATTACCAATGGCTTATATATGGTAGCCCCTCAGTGTTAGGGACCCCACTCCACTTATATTGCTGCTCTACCATCACTAGGATATTGCCTTCACCTGCCTGTTCCAAGATGACTCACCATTACTACTCTGCATTCCAGGCAGCAGGGTGGAGGAAGGAGGGCAAAATGACACACCTCTCCCTTTAAAAGCACAACCAGTAGTTGTATACATGTCACTTCTGATCACATTCAATTGGCCACAACTTGGTCAAGAACATTAGCAAGGAATTAACGTTCCTCCCTTCTCTCCACACTGGTAAACTCTAGTTTGTTCTCTATATCTGGGAGCCTGCTTCTTTTTTGTTTTGTTCACTAGTTTGTTGTGTTTTTTAGATTCCACATGTAAGGAAATGTAGGAAATGTAGTGGTTAGCTGAGTAGTCATGATCTCACTTTAAAATTCTATTACTATGGAAGAAGAGGAAACATGGAAATGGGAGAAGTGGGGACTAGTAATCCTGCTGCTACATGGAATAAATACATTTCTACATCCATTTCATCTATTGAGAATCTACATACTAGTAAGGACAAGAAGCAAATTTCTTATTTTGTCAAGGCAAGTTTCTTAAAAGGAAGTATGAAGAACTTAATTTTTTTTAATGTTAAACTAATTCTTGCCTCACCATATTCTTCTATTCTCAAAGAATTCTCTTCAAAGTTCACCTTTCCTGTTAAGCGCCCCAGATGAACTACACCTGGTTCCAATCGCTCTAACCACTTCCCCAATTTCACACATATCTGTCTGTGTGTAGCACTAAGTGATTAAGCATATATGTAGACATTTTTTATTGAGCTTGAATATATTTTTCTGTGATGAGGTGAAAATAATATGGCTTTTGAAGTCTAGCACACATTGATTCAAATCCCAACTCTGTGGCTAAGTGGCTACATGACCTTGCCACAAACTCCCTCCACACACTGATATCTTTGGTCTCAAAAGAGGAGTCTGCTGTGGTCCAAGCCATTCCTTGACCCCATCCCGCCCAGTTACTCTAGCAATTATCCTCCCTGTGCCTTCCATCTCTTTCTCCACTGACTTCTTTCTCTTATCATATAATCAAGGTCCTCTCTCTCTAATTTTTTCAAAACTCTCTCTCATCACTGTGTCCTATACTATATAACTCTTCTCTCTTTGTCACTTCACCATATAGTTTCTGTGCCCCCTTCTTTGCTTGCTGGTCACCCCTCTGCTTATTTCATTCCTATTACAAAATGAATCTGTTATTACAAACAGTCCTGACTACTTTTAAAATCCAATCCGATAGTCAGTTTTCTGCAGTCTTCAGTACAGCTGACGATTCCTTCATTTACAGATGTTTTTCTCCCTTGGCTTTCACAACCTCACCACCTCAGATTTCTGCTGCTTCCCTGGACTTCCCTGCTGAGCTCCTTCACGAATTCCTCTTCCTTAGCTGTTCATCAAAAGTTGGTTTGCTCAGGAGCCATCTCTGGCGCCGTTCTCTTCTCACTCTCCGCATTCCCTATGGATGCTCACCCGTGCATTTGGCTTCCATAAATTCCAAACCGGTTTCTCTAGCCCAGACTCTACTGAATTTTAGGCCATCGCATTTTCCTTGGGACTGAAGGACTTCTTAAGACTCAGGACTTTAAGACTGAGAAAATCTCAGGTAAAGTAAAATGAGTCAGTCAGCCTAGAAACTCTAAGCACCTACTAGACATTCTGCTTGAATGTCCTACAAGCACCACGAATTGAACATGTTCATCCCTGAAATCACTGTCACATCCCACCCCAAACCTGCTCACCTTTTTTTTAACCTTTTGAAATCAAAAAAATTTTAATTTACTGAATAAAGAGGCTTTATATTCTATAGTGCTTTATAATTTTCAAAAGTTTCACACACATGATTTTATATAATCCCATAATAACCCTTTTTTCCCCACCCTCAGTGTTGCCCCTCCTCCCTTCTCTCTCCACACGGGTAACCTCTAGTTTGTTCTCTATATCTGTAAGTCTGCTTCTTTTTTGTTTTGTTCACTAGTTTGTTGTGATTTTTAGATTCCACATGTAAGTGATATCATACAGTATTTGTCTTTCTCTGACTTATTTCACTTAGCATAGTACCCTCCAGATGCATCCATGTTGCTGCAAATGGCAAAATTTTATTCTTTTTTATGGCTGAGTAGTACCCCATTGTATGTATATACCACATCTTCTTTATCCATTCATCTCAAACCTGCTCACCTTTTATTCACTATCTCGGTGAATGATGCCTAAATACTGACAGCTCTCTCAGCCATTGCATCCACTAGTCACTAAAACCTGAACAGAATCGAAATGTACCTTTGTTGCCTCTGCCTTCCTCATCTTTTACTTGAATCATCATTACCATATCCTAACCTCCCTGCCCCCAGCCTTGTATACCGATCTATATAGCCATCCAAGTGATTTTGCCAGAACCAAAATCCAATCATGTTACTCCCCTGCTTTATTGAAGGCTCCCATAAAGTTGAAACTCCTTTCTAGGACTCCCACTAGTCCTACAAGATCTAACCCTGGCCTGTCTCCAAACATCCTCTTTCTTACTCTTGCTCCCACCCCTTATAATCTCCCCACATCAGATACTGCCCTCTTTTGCACTTTCCTGAGAAAGGGAATGCTGTTTCTCATACCCATGACTTTGCTCATGCTGTCCCCTCTACTTGGAGTGTCCCTTCTTGCTACCTGACCAGCTCTTATTAACCCTTCAAAGCTTGGTTCAAGTGTCTTCTTCCCTGAGAAGCCTTCACTGTATATAGAGTATACCTCTATCATACCTCTTTTTTTTTTTTTTTTTTGGCTGCATTGGGTCTTTGTTGATGCACGCAGGCTTTCTCTAGTTGCGGTGAGCGGGGGCTACTCTTAGCTGTGGTGCACAGACTTCATTGCAGTGGCTTCTCTTGTTGCGGAGCACAGGCTCTAGGCGTGTGGGCTTCAGTAGTTGCAGTGTGCAGGCTCAGTAGTTGTGGCTCACGGGCTCTAGAGCACGGGCTCAGTAGTTGTGGTGCACGGGCTTACTTGCTCCGTAGCATGTGGGATCTTCCCAGACCAGGTCTCGAACCCATGTCCCCTGCACTGGCAGGCGGATTCTTAACCACTGTGCCACCAGGGAAGCCCTATCATACCTCTTAACACATGAAAATGCAATTACAGTTGTATTCACATCTGTTTTCCTTGCCAGGTTGAGTATAAAATTCTTGAGAGCAGGAACCTTGGATATTCATTTTGTATTCAAGGACAGTGTTTGGAACACACTCAGAACTAAAATATATTTTCAGTTGACTGACAATTCTCTGGGTCTAGTTCCCCATCTCTAAGAACTCAGATGTTATACCTCTTTTGAAGAGTATATTGTGGGGTTTAACATATACGAAAGTACCTATCACGCTGTCTTGAACTCAGCAGACCCTCCCTTGTGTTTCTCTTCCCCTTTACTAATAAATTAAGGCATGTATTTTCTACATGCTTTCTTATGTCCCTAGTCAAAGCCTGATAGATATTTCTGGATGACTGACACAATGGTTTGGAAAAAGTCTCCATTCCTCCTTGGATGAAGGTAAGAAGTCAACTTAGGGATTAATCAATATTTATATCAGTATTGATTCTCAGCAACAATAGGTCATCTCTACATAGAGTTAGCAAGTATCTATGTTGTTCTGTTGTTCAACCAGGTTCATATTCATGGAAGAAAATTTGTGCACTATATACATTGCACTTATCACCAGAGAGTTGCTCAATAAAGATAACTGAGATTAAGTATTTGAAAAGAAAGTGTAAGACTGTTTCACACCCACCAGGTGTCCCCACCAGGGCAAGAAAATTGTTTAATGGCATTGCCAGATGTTGGCAAAGATGTGACCTGATGGAGATGTTCATATACTGACAGTGGAAGCACAACTTGGGAGAGCACAACTTCAGAATATAATTGAATATTACCTAGAAACTTGCATATACCCTATGCTCAGGTAAGTTCACTGCTATGTAGATATGCTAGACAAACTCTTGCACCTGTGTACTAGGAAATATGTGCATGAAAGTTCAGAGCAGAAGTTAGTAGCAGAAAGAAAGAAAGACAGGGAGGAAGGGAGGGAGGAGGGAGGAAGAAAAGAAAGAAAGAAAGAGAGAGAGAGAGAGAGGGAGGGAGGGAGGAAGGAAGGGGGGAGGAAGGAGGGAAGGAAGGGAGGAAATATACCTAATGCCCATAGAATGGGAGTGGGATACTTTTATGATGATGGAAATGAATCAACTACAGTGACACACTCAGCATAAATGAATTTTAAAACTTAAAGCTTGGAGGAAAAAAATCAGTGGAATTACACTTACATAAAGTTTAACAATCACACCAAAACTAAATAATACACTGTTTAGAGATCTACACATATAATAAAGAAAGAAAAACAAAGGAATAATGTGAACGAATTTTCAGGTCAAGAAAAAGCTGTGAAGGGGCACAAGGAGGAGCACTGCGGGTTTCAAAGGTTGGAGTAATGTTCAGTTTCTTAGTCTGTGTGGCTAGTGTGTGGCTGCTTGTTCTATTTTTGTGTTACTATTATATTATATATTATGTTATCGTTCTTCAAACTGGACATGTAAGTTATACTCTTTTCTGTATGTAAGATATACTTTACATTTTTTAAGTACTTTTTTAAGGAGAGGCTAAGTAACTTTGTCACGGTCATATTAAAAAGCAACAGAGCCACAAGTGGAACCCAAATCTGTCTGACCATAAAGGTTGTGTTGTTTTTACCACCTCACATACAAATTGCACAACCTTAGCCCAAATGTCCATCAATGGATAAATGGATAAACAAAATATGGTCTATTCAGCCTTAAAAGGGAAGAAAATCCTGTCACATGCTACAACCTTGTGGACATTATGCCCTGTGAAAAAAGCCAGTTACAAAAAGACAAATACTGCATGACTCCACTTATACGAGGTACCTAGAGTAGTCAAATCTACAGAGACAGAACGTAGAATGGTGGTTGCCAGGGACTAGGAGAATGGATATTTTTGAAATCTTTATTGTTTAATGGTATAGAGTTGCAGTTTTACAAGATGAAAAGGGTTCTGAAGATGAATGATGGTAACGGTTGCACAACTGTGAATGTACTTAAGGCCACCAAACTGTGTATTTAAAAATTATAAAAATGGTAAATTTTGTGTTATGTGCATTTTAACCACAATTTTTTTTTAAAGTTGTACACCCTTCTGTGAATATTAATCAAGGCGAGTGGAATTTAGTGGCAGGGCACAGAAAAAGGCCACTTTCTAGATATCTAGACATGGCCTAGTAATGCACAGCTGACCTGTTCTTCTTGCACCATCGCCTGCATTTCTGGGCCGTGGCCTCCTGGAAAGTTGGTCTATCAAACAAGGCAACTGCCATTTCTGGTTTGCCCCTGGCCTCATCCCCATGGTGATGGAATGAAATGTAGGGTGACTGCCAAATAGCAGGTGAATAAAAGGGCAGGATCTGAGGTTGAGAGAAACAAGAAATAAAGGGGTAGCAGGTGCTGCTGAAGCAGGCCTGGTGCTCAGGAGTCTGTGGGCCTAATCACTTCAGCCCATCAGCCTCCAGCTACATGGTGAGAGGCACAAGAACAGAAGAGATAAGGCATCAGAGGAGGAAATGAGAAACAGAAATCAGCACCTGGAACACTCGAGCAAGAAAACCGGAATTTGCCACAAAGCTGAGCTTTGAACCTGAACACATCTCCAAGAAGAATGATTTAGGTCACGCACTTGACAGAAGCACAATGCACAAACATACATACACAGACCCATTCCAAAACACGATGTTGAGACACCCACAGTTTCATCATCCAGATAATTTGTCTGCACAATACCAAGAAGCCAGAATCTAGATGACTGACTTAATTCTTTGTGTCTCACTTTTGGGGCATATGCTGACCCAGCCTCAGAAGTCCAAGCGCGCAGGCTGACACTCTTTTTCTATTGCATTAAACCTACCACACAGATATCTTAAGAATTATCATGGCCAGTAGAGAACGTATATATTAAACTAACATTTAGAGATGAAATGCCGCTGGGATAACAGTGTTCGTAAGCTCTCATGAAGCATTTGATGTGTGAAAATGCTGAGGATTCCTTTTTTTTTTAATATAAATTTATTTATTTATTTTTGGCTGTGTTGGGTCTTCGTTGCTACGCGCAGGCTTTCTCTAGTTGCGGCGAGCGGGGGCTACTCTTGGCTGCGGTGCGTGGGCTTCTCACTGCAGTGGCTTCTCTTGTTGCGGAGCACGGGCTCTAGGCGCACAGGCTTCAGTAGCTGTGGCACACAGGCTCAGCAGTTGTGGCACACGGGCTTAGTTGCTCCGTGGCATGTGGGATCTTCCCGGACCAGGGCTCGAACCCGTGTCCCCTGCACTGGCAGGCGGATTCTTAACCACTGCTCCACTAGGGAAGCTCTTTTTTTTTTTTTTTTCATTAAACTTTTTTAATGGGTCTCAAATTCTGTGACAGATTTTTGGTTAAGCTGTTTCCATTAAAAAGTACTGATTTTAGGGCTTCCCTGGTGGCGCAGTGGTTGAGTGTCCGCCTGCCGATGCAGGGGACATGGGTTCGTGCCCCGGTCTGGGAATATCCCACATGCCACAGAGCGGCAGGGCCCGTGAGCCATGGCCGCTGAGCCTGTGCTCCACAATGGGAGAGGCCACAACAGTGAGAGGCCCGCATACCATAAAAAAAAAAAAAAGTACTGATTTTAAAAACTAATAACTTAAAACTGCCACACACAAAACAAATGGTCCACAACACATTCTCCTTTCCTTCTGAAGTTAATCCTCTAGGAGGGAGGGAACTAGTAAGTCATCTCCTGTCCATGAGGAGAAATTGAGGCATAAAGAGGTGAAGGGACTGATCGGGATCCCATGCAAAAGGCTAATTTCAGAGCTATGATTAAGCCTCCCACTGCCCCAAGCTCAGGGCGAGGCTTGGTTAGTTAGGTGGAGGCACCTCTCCAATCTCATCACAGATGACCAGCAGGACTCTGGCTTTTCACCTTCCCACTCGAGGTGGAATCACACCCTGCATGTGTTTCAGAGGCATTTTCAAAGGTCCTTCCCACACCTGCTCACCCTCAGTGTGAAGGTTCCCACAAATGACCAGATCCTCTAAGCCTCATTCAAAGAGGGACATTAATCTACTTCGATGTGGTCTGGACTGTGCCCGACTCCTATTTCCACTCCAGCACAGACCAAAGCACCACATTCAGCATCAGAAAAAAATCAGCCTTACAGAATCCCAGGACTCACTTTCATGTCTTCTATTAACTCCAAACTCACCTCATTCCCACCCCTCAACACATGTACCAAACACCTTCAGACTGCAAAGTTAGTGCAGGATAGTGTACACTTAGACAGCCTGTATTCTCAAGTGATACAGCCAGGGCTGTGTTGAAAAGGAACTGGTCCGTGTGTGTAAGTGCGGACAGTAAAAGTTAGTAATAGTCCTTAGTCCTGCTATTTCTTTCTTTTTACCACATTGGCTTCTCTTGGGCAGTTCTCAATTGTGAGTGTTTGGCAAAGGCCCAAAACTGAATCTTTACCATCAGTCATATGAGGATGCAACTTCCTCCACAGGCATCTGAATCTCTATGGTTTAGAGAAAACTGAATCTCAAAGAACAATAGAAAGTGATGGAAAACTGCAGGTGATGCTAAGCATCTCTAAAATTTTTCCATTTGCCAGACCCATACAGATCATTAGTTAACCAGTCCTTCAAATCCATGACAGAGTAATAGATATTCTCAATATCCAGCTTGCAACTGCTACCCTGGAAAGGTCTCTAAAATTTTTTTAAAACTGTTTTAAATATGAAATGTCAAGAAAAAAAGGAATGGAATCCCATGTGGCTGTCCAGGTGCTCTCTGCAAGCAGCTCCATTGTGTATCAGGGATGCTGGTGTTCTGACTATGGTTTTCATCACGCTTCTCAGACAGTCCTGTGAATTGTTTACCAATGTGGCTACATCCCAGCTGTGTAAAGTTGCATGCACCAGAACTGAATACATTTCCAGAAAGCTGAGGACTGCCTTGTTTCCATCACCACAGAGAAGTGGCTCAGAGATGAAACTGTTTAGCTGTGTGGTCCTCCTGACCAGGACGGCACTGGACACCTTCCTAATCATAATGTCTGCCCAAAGCCTGAATTACTAAAAGCAATTTTTTCTGAATCAAAGCGCAAATCTCAGGTTTGCAAAAATACGACTCTGCTTTTCTATCTTGAACTCCAGTTCACCAGTGGCAGAAAACATAATCTCATCGATTCCGGATAAACTCCAACCTTCGGGGTTTGCTCAATCATTGCTACTTTTCTTAAGTCAGTTCCAGGTTTTCTTCTTTCTATCCTTTTCTCCCTCCCTGGACTGACCTGAGTTCCAGGGGGTTTACAGAATGTCTTGATGTCAGCATTGGGGATAGAGGTGTTTTTGGTCTGGGGTTGTCCTCTCTCTTCTGCAGGATACCTGAGTTGTTTAGTCTCACCTGGTCTCCATGTGTGGCCATCTTTCCAGGCTGGCACTACCAAGGTGTCTGTATATCCACCTTGTCTTTGACTATGCGACCAGTACCACCCTCTGCTGCAAACCCCTAGGTAGAATCCTAAGACCCATTCTGTTCCACTGGCCCTCCTGCTTTCTGGTGCTATTTAGTTTCATCCTTCCTCTTTCCCTCAGCCAACTTCCACACCTTCCACAGGACACAGGAAAACTTAGCTGTTCTGAGAGTAACAGAAGACCAGGTGGGCAGCTGTGGACCTCCTCACTACCTGGTACCCTACCTAGTGAAGCCACCCTAACCCTCAGCTTCCACTACTGGCAGCATGAGGAACCTGTAGGAGGCAGCCTCCACCGAGGGTTCAAGGAGAATGGGGCACATATCCTTTCGCTTCTGGAACACAAACTTCTCCATTCTGTTACACAAAGGGAGAGGGAGAGGCAAGACACACAGTCCCTTCTCTGAAATCCCTACTTATCCAGTTCTCTGTCATCAAAGGCTCTGTCACTTCTCTGCTGGAGAAAATTTGTTCTGCAGGTTCGGTTTCAAATATTTGTCTTAAACTTGGATTGTAGCAGTCTGGGCTCTTGCTGAGAACAGCTCTGACTAACTTAAGCAGAAAAGGAATTTATTGAACCAATACTGGGTGGTTCACAGAATCACTGGGAAGGCTGGAGAATCAGCTGAGAATACAAAGAGCTGGACAGCAGAAACCAAACACTGAATAGTTAGCGCCTTGCCACCCCTGAGCATGCCTTTGTTACCACTGTGACTAACCACCAGTTATCCCTGGATCCCCACCTTCACACACAGTCCTTGGTGGGAGCCAAGAGGAGTTCACACATCCGCAAGCTGGCTGCCAGGGAGCAGAAAGATGGAACATCCAACCACCATAGATTTCCACAGCGAGTGGCAGGAGACTGCCTTCCACCAAGACTTGTGTGATTGAAGAATCCCTAACATAAGAGGGGCTTCAGAACTGTTAACAGACAAAAAAAAAAAAAAAAAAAAAAAAAGTAAATATTCACTGCAAGGACTTTTTTTAAACTAAGAGTTAAGAATTTTAGTCTTTGATATCTGGGTCGATTCTCTGATTCCCTCTTATCTAGCTGCCTAAATAAAAGAGGATCAAAAAGTGAAAGGGAGTGAAAGTGAAGGAAAGAAACACATAAATTAATAGCTCATGATATACTATCTCACAAATCTTACCTCCCTAATTTCTTATCATTCCATAGATTGATATTTTAATTCCCATTTTGTATGTGAGAATGTAGATTATTAAAAAGGTTCCATGTGATCTTGGGTAATTATTTACCCTCTATATGCCTCAGTTTCCTCCTCTGTAAATTAGGATAAACCTACCTCAAAGGACTATTTTAATTAGATTAAGGCTTAGAGCTATAAACAACTACAGAGTTCCAGGTATGACAGTGAAGTAGAAAGAGCACCACTGAACAGGACATTAGGCAAACTGGCCACTGATTCTCTGTGAACCATGGACACATCACTTTACTTCTCTGGGCTTCCATTCTGCCATTTGTAAAATAAGCATGTTGAACTAGATGATTGCTAAACTCTCTTCTATCTCTCAAATTCATCGTCCCTGAGTTCATCCTACGTATCAACTCCATGCCAGATTCCATGTGATGGGGCAGTGACCAAGATGCCTAATTCCCTTTGCTGTCCTAGCTCCCAAATAGGGTCTAGTCTCTCCACTCATCTAGAATAACAATTTGATAGGACATGTTAAACAGTGAAGCATGATGTAGTGATATGCTACACATAGAGCACCTCCAGGATCATTTTCACCAGGAAAAAGAAGGACAGCATGATCAGTACAGCATGAGTCAAACAACAAAGCCCACAGGGAAGAAATAAACAAGCCACAGGGCAGGGGATGATTTCTGATGAGACCGTTTTAAAGGGAACAGAAAATGGAGGTTCATCATGAGTGGGCACCATTTAAAATTTGCTTTCAGTTTGCAGGTATATTTTTGCCAACATCACCATGTCTCACTGAAGGAGTTAAAAACATTAAAGTCATGAGTTCACTCTGAGATCTGGAAAGAGGAAAAGGGAGAAATGAAACTGTCTTCACTCTGTGGAGCTCCCCAATGGGAGTAATAGACAATAGATGAGTTGGGAGGAAGAAAGATAGGTTAGAGGCTGGGAGGGATCGTCAAGAAGAAATCGTCCAGCAAGTCCAGCTGTGTGCTCTATACGCACTGCCCTCTGCTCCCAGCTCCCTACCTTGGGGATTTCTGAAAATGGTGTGTTAGTGACGCCCTCCCTTGTGCTCCCACAGCACTTAGCACATGTCTTTATTGCACCACTTCAAATGCTAACTGACCACAGGCTGTCTCTCTTGCACCAGACTCCTGAGGGTCCCTAGTACCTGCCCTGTGCCTCGCGCCCAGCAGGTCCTCAGTAATGTTTATTTTACCAATGAAGGCAGCAATTAATTCCAGCAGAGAGACAGGAGGGTTGGGTAAAGTTCCACAGAGCTTTTAGTCTATGAACAGGATTTTTTTTAATAAAGACTTTTCCAAATGAGAGAGCAGAGGCAATGTGCTGCAAACAGAGAAAAATCAAAGAGAGAGAGAGGACAAGGGTGGTGTGAGGAAAGATAGATAATCTCAGGAGGGGGAGAGGCACTTAGCAGCCAAGACAGTTAGGACAAGGGACGTTTGAGGAGCTCAGAGAGACCCAGGAGATGTCCCAAAGGGGGATGGCCATGTGGGTGGGGGGCTGAAGTCAGGAATCTGGAAGACCCACAGACGACATGCAGAGGAGGAAAGGTTAAGGGCCAAGGACATGGCTCTGAAGACAGTTAACATTTCAGGGCCTGAAAAGAAAAAGCACCAAGGAGACTAAGAAAGAATACAGAGAAAGAGGAGGTAAAACAGATGGGCTATGCTGGGAAAGCCATGAGGGAAGAGAGTTTCCAGAAGTCAAAGAACATGGGCAGCTGAGCTATCATTTCAGATTTAGCCCAAGCAACTCAGCAAGTGGCTATCATTTCAAATCCCAGAGCCAACTCTGGTTCAGTGGCTCGGCCCTGGGTCATCAGGGTCCCACCTAGCCCCTGGCAGTTTTCATGGAGACTCTGCAAAACCACTTTCATACCACTGAATGGGCTTGTGTTCCAGACTCATTGCAAAAGACTTGAATTCTCAAAACTGGTGTCTTTTTTTTTGGGGGGGGGGGAGAAAAAAAAAGTGGGACCTTTTCTAATACGTGATAAAGGAAATGCACAGGAATGTTCCCAGTGTTGGCCTGAGATTATGGGTAGTTGTTTTCCCGTCAGTAAACCTCTGTGAAACAATCCGGGACTATCCTTTCTTGAGAAGCCAAGGCTGCTGGCAGTGGTCATCATCTGGGAGTGCAGGTGTGGTTGAAAAGTGATACTGACAGGCCTTTCCACGTATGCACGTGCAGAGGCTGGGTGTTTATTTAAACGCTGCAGCTGCTACTGACAGATCCTAAACTTGTTTGTGCCTAGCTATTAGAATCCTGGAATTTTTTGTTTGTTTGTTTGTTTGTTTTTTGGTAATGCCTTAGCTCTGCAAGACCCATCCCAATTCTGTTTGCTACATAATGTGTATTTGTGTTTCACTAAAGTGCTTGAATTTTGCAAATGTTTTGCATGGCTGCAGGGATTGAGTTGGACTGCCCCAATCCTTTCTCAGAAACTCACTCAGAGGTCTCACCTAAGTTTGTGCCTTAAATGGCTTCTTAGATCCATCCTGAATTCAGATTGGAGAGTTGACACAAGCCCCTGTCTGCCAACTGGTGCCTGAAATTCCTAAGCACAAATCCTTTCAGTTGGAGCTCTGTCCTCTGAGACAAAAAAATGCCCTTGGCTTCTGGCTAAGAAATGAGAGAACATTCTAAAAACCTTCCTCCAAAACCACTTACATGAACAAAGAAAATGTGAAATAAGAAAAACCGTCTATGCAATAACATGGAACATTAGAAATTATAGCACTCTGGATTCCAATGCAAAATTAAATAATCCTCCTTAATCCACAGCAGGTGACCAGCATCTGTGCTTATTCCACTTCAGTGTTTCAGGCTCTAGAGTGGGTCTTACATCTTGCGTCACCCTGAGACAATTTTGTTTCCACATTACCACAGGAAACTACATTTATACTGATTTCCTTCTACCTATGCGTTTGTCTTTGCCTGCTCTCAGCTGATCCAGTTTGCTTGTGGGTCCAGAAAACTTATTTGTTGACTGGGAGCATAACACTGTGTCTTTTCTCCAAGGAGCCATTGGAATCTGTGCCAGGGAGACTCAGGAGCAGTTTCCAGGAAATGAAGTCCCAGAATGGGAGACACTTTTTCCAGCACTACCACTACTTGGTTGTCAACTCAGCACCTGCTATATGTCCTTTTTAGTCTTTTAATCTAACCCCAAAGACGATCCTTTGTAACTTACCTAGGTGAGGCTGTGCACCACTGAATAACTTCCATGTCTTGTCTGTACTTTAAGATTGGTCCTTCAAGGACAAGTAAAGAGAAATAAATCTGGGCATATGAAAGTAATCTAAAGCACACAGATGAAAAGAAAGACCAGTGTTCAAAGTCTGGGGTCATAAGTAATTATTTCATTCTTGATTTTGATATTTCAAAAAAAGACAGCATTTATGGGGTTGGGTTTTATTTCTTTAAGGTATTATATTAGTAGAATGAAAAATAGGATGTTTACATTCAGAGGAAACTGCGAAGCAAATGGTATATATAGCATAAGTCAGAATAAAAGGGAAATATTTAAACAGAAAGTATAAATCACAATGTCCAAAAGAAAATTTCAGTTTAAAAATTACGGGAATAAATGTAAATGGATCAAGTACCTATACAAAAAAAAAAGGCTAAAAAGGAGAAGTAACAACTGACACTGCAAAAATAAAAAGGATCATGAGAGATTACTACAAGCAACTACATGCCAATAAAATGGACAACCTGGAAGAAACGGATAAATTCTTAGAAAAGCACAACCTTCTGAGACTAAACCAGGAAGAAATAGAAAATATGAGAAGACCAATCACAAGCCCTGAAATTGAAACTGTGATTAAAAATCTTCCAACAAACAAAAGCCCAGGACCAGATGACTTCACAGGCGAATTCTATCAAACATTTAGAGAAGAGCTAACACCTATCGCTCTCAAACTCTTCCAAAATATAGCAGAGGGAGGAACACTCCCAACTTCATTCTATGAGGCCACCATCACCCTGATACCAAAACCAGACAAAGATGTCACACAAAAAAGAAAACTATAGGCCAACATCACTGATGAACATAGATGCAAAAATCCTCAACAAAATACTAGCAAACAGAATCCAACAGCCCATTAAAAGGATCATACACCATGATCAAGTGGGGTTTATCCCAGGAGTGCAAGGATTCTTCAAGATATGCAAAAAAATTAATGTGATACACCATATTAACAAACTGAAGGATAAAAACCATATGATAATCTTAATAGATGCAGAAAAAGCTTCTGACAAAATTCGACACCCATTTATGATAAAAACTCTCCAGAAGGTAGGCGTAGAAGGAAACTACCTCAACATAATAAAGGCCATATATGACAAACCCACAGCCAATATCATTGTCAGTGGTGAAAAACTGGAACCATTTTCTCTAAGATCAGGAACAAGACAAGGCTGCCCATTCTCACCATTATTCAACATAGTTTTGGAAGTTTTAGCCATGGCAATCAGAGAAGAAAAAGAAATAAAAGGAATCCAACTCGGAAAAGAGAAGTAAAACTGTCACTGTTTGCAGATGACATGATACTATACATAAAGAACACTAAAGATACTACCAGAAAACTACTACAGTTTGTCAATGAATTTGGTAAAGTAGCAGGATACAAAATTAATACACAGAAATCTCTTGCATTCCTATATACAAAAGACAAAAAATCTGAAAGAGAAATCAAGGAAACACTCCCATTTACCATTGCAACAAAAAGAATAAAATACCTAGGAATAAACCTACCTAAGGAGACAAAAGACCTGTATGCAGAACACTATAAGACACTGATGAAAGAAATTAAAGACGATACAAACATATGGAGAGATATACCATGTTCTTAGACTGGAAGAATCAACATTGTGAAGATGACTATACAGCCCAAAGCAATCTACAGATTCAATGCAATCCCTATCAAACTACCAATGGCATTTTTCACAGAACTAGAACAAAAAATTTTACAAGTTATATGGAAACACAAAAGGCCCCAAATAGCCAAAGCATTACAGCACTATTTACAATAGCCAGGACATGGAAGCAACCTAAGTGTCCATTGACAGATGAATGGATAAGGAAGATGTGGCACATATATACAATAGAATATTACTCAGCCATAAAAAGAAATGAAATTGAGTTATTTTTAGTGAGGTGGATGGATGTAGAGTCTGTCATACAGAGTGAACTAAGTCAGAAAGAGAAAAACAAATACCGTATGCTGACACATATATATGGAATCTAAAAAAAAATGTTTTGATGAACCTAGGGGCAGGACAGGAATAAAGACGCAGATATACAGAATGGACTTGAGGGCACAGGGAGGGGGAAGGGTATGGTGGGACGAAGTGAGAGAGTAGTATTGACATATATACACTACCAAATGTAAAATACATATCTAGTGGGAAGCAGCTGCATAACACAGGGAGATCAGTTCAGTGCTTTGTGACCACCTAGAGGAGTTGGATAGGGAGGGTGGGAGGGAGACGCAAGAGCTAGGGGATATGGGGGTATATGTATACATATAGCTGATTCACTTTGTTATACAGCAGAAACTAACACAACACTGTAAAGAAATAATACTCCAATAAAGATGTTAAAAATAAATAAGTAAATAAAATTTTTAAATTAAAAAAAAGGCTTTCAGACTAGATAAATAACAATGAGCTATTTTTAAGTGAGTTCACATATCATTTAAGATTGGCAAGGTAAGCAGATGCAAGATGCAATTCAAAACAAATTACATTAAATTTAGAAAGAAGCAAAATTTTTACATGGATAAAGATAATATTATGAATACTCTTTTGCAATAGAAATCTTTTATACATCCAAGAATAAAGTACCAATATATAAAGCTGATTCCAAACTCAGAGACACCAATACCAGCCAGTACCAGACACCAGTACACCCCATAATAACCTGGGATGTTAACATCATTGACGGTCTCATTTTATAGATAAGGAAACAGGAAAGTTAAATGATTTGCCCAAGGCCATACAAATAAGTGGAAGAGTTCAGAACCCACTACCAGGTCTTCTGACTGAAATCCCATTTACTATACACCCAATTTCATGTCATCCACTGTTATTTTATGTTTTTGTTTGTCCAATCAGTGTGATAGTCACTAGAGGTTTTCACAAATATGGCAGAGCTCTCCTTGTAGGCACCTGCCAACTTGCACACCCACCCACTTGAGATTAGGTGTGGTTGTAGGTAGCCAGCAATGTTCCAAATGATGAGTACAACAAAGGCACAGATCAAGACCTCCCACCCATCCCCATCACCCCAGGATGGACTTGTAGTGTCAGAGAGAAATCAACCTTTATTATTTTTAGCCACTAAATTTGGGAGGAGGGGCGTTGTTTGTTACTACAGCATGGACTAAAACCCATCCCAACTGATTCATCATTAATAAAATTTTTCTCTAAGATAGTTCCTAGGACAAAGCCTGACAGCATTCCACAGGAAGTATTTCATAGGCCAAAAGCCGTTAATCAGTCATTTTTAGCTTCAGCCATTTAACCAGTTACTAATCCACCTAACTGTACTATCACATGGATCACAAAGCTATCAAGAGAGACCTTATCAAAGACTTATTGAAATCCAAAGATCATGTCTATTGCATTTTATCAGATGAGTAATAATGTAAAATATATTTATCCGATGAGTAATGTAAAAATGAGTAACAATGTAAAAAATAATGTAAAAAAGAGATGAGGTTAGTGTGGAATGACTTCTTTATCAAAAATCCATGCAGGTGGGCTTCCCTGGTGGCGCAGTGGTTGGGAGTCCGCCTGCCGATGCAGGGCACACGGGTTCATGCCCCGGTCCCGGAGGATCCCACATGCCGCGGAGCATCTGGGCCTGTGAGCCACAGCCGCTGAGCCTGTGCGTGCTGAGCCTGTGCGTCCGGAGCCTGTGCTCCGCAACGGGAGAGGCCACAACAATGAGAAGCCCGCGTACCAAAAAAAAAAAAAAAAATCCATGCAGGTTACTGCTTCCATTCCTAAATGTTCACAGACCTGTCTTTGCTCAGAAATCTGTTTTAGGAGATAGAAGAAGGTAACATTTGATCTGAATCTTAAAAGACAAATAAAATTTTTACAGTCAGAAATTGAGAGGAAAGGACATTTTGGGTTAGATGACAGAATGAACAAAACTGAGGGCTAACAAAAGTGCATAGCTATGAGTTAACCAACCCTTTGCTTCTATTTTAGACCAAAGGCAGAAACAGTGCCTTCACAATATGTAAAGATTGTTTGTTACTGTGTGCAAAGAATTTTAGAAACAAAAAATGAGAGGACTGAGAAAATTTCATTTTTAAACCTTCAGCAACTTGTAATAACTAATATAGACTTCATCTTTTTAAATTTACCTAGAATTTAAAATACATTAAATTAGATATTAACCTAAGCCTTCCCTAAAATTGCTTCTTATAAGAACTAATAAATTTTCAATAGCAACATTTAATTTAAAACTCCTTCTTACAATTACAGGCACATAAATAAAAGGCTCTTAAAAGTTTTCCATTTGAGGAACTAATTCTCTCTGCTAGGCTTGTTTTCCAAAAGTGAATTCATTTCCCATGCTCTTAGTGACCACAGTCAGAAATTTCACGACAGAAATAATAGAAAGCATCTGCAGAGCAATTATGGGCTCTCCTTGGCTGATGAGGAGCCATACCTCGCCTTCATGCTGTTATCCCTGAGGTCAGAGGTCTTCTGTCAAGTACATGAAGCTGGAAATTTCCAAACAATCTAAGAAAACACTCAAACTGCTTCAGACAGTTTTTTCCATTATTTACGATGCAGCCCATGATAAGATGGAAATTTTCTGAGGGTAGCATGATAAGCTTCATGTGAGCAAGACACAGCTAATGGCTTCAGGAGTGGAATTCTGGTCCTTCCTGAAGAGGCCATTTTAGTACACTCTCCCTTTGACAGGGTTAAGCTGCTTATACATTCCTTAGATAAGACTGGAAAGCAGACAGCAGAATATAGACCCAATTCTAATGCCTCAAGACAAAAATGACAGAGAATAGCAAACTAAATACCAAAGAGCACACTGATTAAATTGTACGGCCGGCAGGGGGGGGAAATTTTCTTTTTTTAAAATTTCGTATACTAGCTTTATTCTAAGGTATTTCACATAGTATGAATTCTGACAAACAAGAATTGAGTACTGTATAATTAACAAGGAACTCCCAAAATGCAAGGCATGTCTCTTTTACATCCTTCAGTTTTTCTGCCCGCACTAAAGACTAAAATGACAGTAAGCTAAGTTGTTTCAGTACGTAATTAGCCACAGAGCTGGGCAAGCATTTTCAAATTGAATGAACAAGACCCCAAATTTTACCTAAATTGCCAACGAATTTGAACTTCAGTTTTTGAATTTCTAATAGTTGTATTTCGTTTACTACATGGCTGTCATTTCTGTGCATGTCTTTATTTTCGTTTTTGGTCCCAAGACATCAGGATATAATAATGATGCCAACTATAAGACACACTGGAGAGGTAAGAGGGCTGTGCTTCTGCTGTCAATTCCCCTTAAACAACACTCACCTCTGGGCATCAGAAACCTCCTCTGTTCAGCTGGCCAAGCAGCAGGCAGGGGTTCATTCTGACACTCCTTAGAGTCCTCTCTAGCTCAAATTTTATAAAAACAGGAAGTAAAAATCCTAGAAAAGTACAAGTTCCTATTTTCACAAGATTTCTCAGGCTACTTTGCAGTTTCAAAACACTAAACTGGTACCTAAAACTATGAGAACAGAGAATTTTTAAAGCTGTAAGAGACTTTAAGAATCATCTAGTCCACCAAAGGAGACAAAAGACCTGTACACTGAAAACTATAAGATGCTGATGAAAGAAATCGAAGGTGACACAAACAGATGGAGAGATATACCATGTTCTTGTATCAGAAGAATCAATATTTCAAAATGACTATACCACCAAAGGCAATCTACAGATTCAATGCAATCCCTATTAAATGACCAACAGCATTTTTCACAGAGCTAGAACAAACAAATTTGTATGGAAACACAAAAGACAGAATAGCCAAAGCAGTCTTAAGAAAGAAAAACGGAGCTGGGGGAATCAGGGTCTCTGACTTCAGACTATATTACAAAGCTGTAGTCATCAAAACAGTATGATACTGGCACAAAAACAGAAATATAGATCAATGGAACAGGACAGAAAGCCCAGAAATAAGTCCAGAAAGCACTTATAATAATAAAGAAGTAGAAGCCCTCAGAGGAGAAGTAACTAGTAAAGATGACAGTACTAGTATCAGAGCCATGGCCCTCATTCCCAAACCACAATATATTTCCTCTATGCTGTACTGCCTTCTTTGTCCATATTTAAGGTCAATAAAAGGCCAGAGGTGGAATGGACAAATTCTACAATCTAAATATTTCTTGCATCTGTTTATCTCTAGCCCATACAATACTACCTTCCCCATTTCTTAACTATTGTTGATAAATGTAACGTTTTCTTTCCTAATGGTTGCCCAGATTCAAATCTTATCTTCTCCAATCCTTTTCTCTGCTGTTTAGAGTAAATTAGAATAATTTACCTAAATTTCCCATTGTCAGTTTGATAATGTTCCTCTCCTGCTTAAAATCTTGTGATGATTTCCCATCTTTCATGATCTTCACCCTTTTGTTTAACTGGGTATACTTCCTCCTCTTTCAAGATGTGGCTTAAAGAACTGCCCCAATGACCAATTTCTACTGAGATCAAACTATTAGTCAAACATGAAGTGACCATATCTCATATTCAGATGTGCCATGTTAGGCACTGGACCAGTTTGCTGAAGTATATTATGAGCCCCACAATGAAAATTCATCGAGATTTAAAACACATAGACAAAATGTTTTCTGATTAATAAGTTAAGGAAAGACTTTCTCAGCATAAAAGCAACAGAAATCAAGAAGAAGAAACAAGTAGATCTGACTACATAAAAATTAGAAACTTCTTTTAAACAAAAAGACCTGGAAAACTTTGCAGATGACAAAAGATTGGTATCCTTAATAAACAAAACTCTTACCAAACAATAAGAAAAACACTAAAAATCACATTAAAGAAATGATCAAAGAACATGAACTGAGTTTCATAAAAGATGTACAGATGGCTAACAAACATCTTTAAAAATTAATTCCATTAGTAGACTAAAATAGCAAATTAAAAGAAAATAATATTTTTCAACTATTTATAACAATTATCACATTCAATGATGATAAGTGTAATCAGCAATATAATCACTCTCATACTTTTTTTTTTGTAATTGTATTTATAAAAATAAACTTTTATTTTAGAATAGTTTTAGGTTTACAAAAAAATTGCAAATATAGTACAGAGAATTCTGGTTTACCCCACACCCATCTTACCTGTTAAGATCTTACAATAGTATATTTGTCACAACTAATAAACTGACGTTGATAGATTTTTATCAGATATAGTCCATACATGATTAACATTTCTAGTAACATTTTTTTTTTACTTTTTTTTTTTAATTTTTTGCCTTATAACAAATTTAATCAGTTATACATATACATATGTTTCCATATCCCCTCCCTTTTGCGTCTCCCTCCCACCCTCCCTATCCCACCCCTCCAGGCGGTCACAAGGCACCGAGCTGATCTCCCTGTGCTATGCGGCTGCTTCCCACTAGCTATCTACCTTACGTTTGGTAGTGTATATATGTCCATGCCGCTCTTTCACTTTGTCACAGCTTACCCTTCCCCCTCCCCATATAATCACTCTCATACTTTTTTAATAGGAACTAGATTTATATTATCTATCTGGAAAGCAGTTCTGTAGGACATATCACAAACCTTAAAATTTCATCCTTTTGACTCTGTTTTTTTTGTTTTTTTTTCCTTCTCAAAATCTAGCCTGAGAAAACTGTCATAAATTATAGAAACCTGTACTTCACAGTATCATTTATGGTAGCAAAATGGGATACATCACTGTGTATAATAAAGGAATAATAAAATAAATTATGATGCAAATGTAGAATATAATGCAGTAAATAAATGACATGAGAAATGCTTACAATTCAATGAAAAATATTTTTAAGTGAAAAATAATTTTTCAATATGATCCAAATTATGTTTTTAAACATACATATGTCTAGAAAAAGGACTGGAAAAATATACATCAAAATGTTAACACTAGGGCTTCCCTGGTGGTGCAGTGGTTAAGAATCCGTCTGCCAATGCAGGGAACACAGGTTCGAGCCCTGGTCTGGGAAGATCCCACATGCCACGGAGCAACTAAGCCCATGTGCCACAACTAGTGAAGCCCGCGAGCCTAGAGCCCATGCTCTGCACTAAGTGAAGCCACTACAATGAGAAGCCCGCGCACCGCAATGAAGAGCAGCTGCCACTCACCACAACTAGAGAAAGCCCATGCGCAGCAACAAAGACCCAATGCAGCCATAAATAAATAAATAAATTTATTATTTTTTTTTAAAGTTAACACTGATTATTTCTGGGGAATTTTGATTTTTTTCTTTGTACTTCTTATGATTTTCCAAACTATGATAACTTTACATTGCTTTCATAATCAGGTAAAGATGGTAGTTAAAAAAACAAAACAAAACAAATTATATGTATATAGTATTTACATTTGAATATATACACACACACACAGATATATATTTCTTTTCTGTGCATGTGTTTAAAAACTAGCTCAATCCAGCAGTCCATTTACAAACTACATGACTAATCATTTTTTTAAACTAGTATATTCCTTTTAATACCTAATAAAAGTATCTAAGGCTCCTGACATTTACAAGAAAATAGGGTATAGTAATCCCACCACTGGTTAATCCATCACACAAAAAATAAGTCTTCTCTAACAGCACCATAAATGTCTTCAGTCACAATTTTACAATATTGTGTGTAGTTTATTTGATTAACATCCATCTCCCCTATTAGACTAAGAATTCCAGGAGAGCAAGGGCTACCTTCATGCTTGATCACTAGCATGTGATCTAGGGCTGTATGTCTGAACACATATGAGGTGCTCAATAATTGATTTTTAATCAATTATGGAAAAGACAGACAAAAAAATCAAGGACATCTCAGGTCATGGAGCCTCTAAATGAATGTGACATTTGCCAGTAAAACTCTTAGTTATCTCACATCCTACTTCCCTGTCCCCACAGTCACCACCCAGAAGGAAATCATATGAAATCTGGAATCCAAATTTTCTTCTCTTTTCCTCAAGTTTATTCTCACTTAAAGTCCTTTTCACAAAGACTAATTCCATCTAGATATTTTACCTAATTAGAGCCACTGACACTTAGACATTAATTAACACTTGGCTGGATGCAGCCAGGTGTCTGAATCCACAAAGAGGCTCTTACTCTCTAGAATGAAATCCCAGTTAGCAAAACGATGGGGCAAGGAAGGTCTTTGTGAGCCATAGGCCTTCCAACAACCCTTGGGCTGTATTTCTCACAGCCAGCAAGACCTTCTCTGATCGTCTTAAATGAGAGACAGAAAGAGAGAGAGAGACTAAAAATAAAGAGACTCCACAGTCTTTATTAGCCAATCTCCCACCTCCAACCCATCCTTTCCCCCAGGCCCTCATCTCTGAGTGACGACACCCAGGGTCTCAGTAAATGCAGTCACTGATAACTAAGAAAGCATTGCAAACTGGCCACTTATTGGAAATAAGAAAGAAGTATGCTTTGGGAGTCTCATCTGGGTTTCTCAATTCAACAATTCATTCAGGGCAAGCGAACAATTAGGCCAAGAAGATAGTAAAGAAAAATTATGTTGTTTTACTGTTTCTGAGACTTAAAAGGGAAGACTGGACCGATTAAGGTTTTTTAAACTAGTAAAACATTTCTGCTTGTTTATGAGGATTGCATGATGAGAATAAATTCTATCACAAAGAATGAGTGAATGAAGAGAAAATGAAGATTTTCCAATGCATCAAATAATGATTAATTTCCCCTGAGCTTCCAAAGTGTGTGATTTATTGATATTGTCTGGAATTTATATTCAAGAGAAAAAGATTATCTAAATTTTTATGAATCCCATCTTGCTCTCAATTTGCAAAACACAAAACAATAACCCCAAAACATTCACTGTTGCAAAACAGTCTTTGCAAGTAGAAGGGGTGCTGACTTAACCATCAAACAAATCTGGTTTTCAATCTGGCTCAGGGACTAGATAGTGGTGTGACCTTGGCCGAGTCTCTGCCATCTCTCAAATGGAGAATGATGGCAGCCGCCTCAAAGAGGTGTTGTTAGGATTAAATAAGAATGCCTCCTGCAGTTCCTGATACAGCAGACACTCAATAAATGGTCCGTATCCAGATCTAAGCAAGAATAAAGCTGTATAACCCAACATTTATTAATAGATACTACCTTAAGTATGTACAGACCTTGAAAATACATAGTTCCCTTTCCTTGAATTTGAATTTTAGTGAATCTCCTTGCTTGCAGCAACATCTTCTCATTTTACCTCACATCATGCCTGAAAAGTAGCAAAGGCACATATTTTAAAGTTGAGAAATTAAGATTCAGACAAATCAGACGAATTGTGTGCCATCATCACCATGGATAGAAAAAAGCAGAAATAAAGTGAAATTCTAGGAGTTCTGAGTATTCTAAGTACTTTACTCTTTCCATGCCCCCAAGTAGCATGGTTTCTAGATAAATAAATCTGAGCTACCCACTGGACCGCCACAGTCAACTAAACAACTAATTTCAGAAAAGGTTCTCAAAACAGGTGACAGAGACATAAATTATGGCTTGTACAATAAGATGTCTGGAAAGAACAACCCTGCCATTTGTAGTAAAGGAAATTTGTATTGGAAAGCCAGCCTGCTCAACAAAGAGCAACAGATAGCAAGGTAATAAGTGAGACGAGAGAGCAGTATATGGAACTTCCAGATACAGGAATTACTGTATTTATAACCAAAAAGGATTTTGCAAGAACATATGTGTCAAAAAGGACAACGATGCTCCAGTGGCTCTAAAATAATATTTTATGTTGCAAACATTTTTTGATTAACACCATACTTGATACAGCTCTTTCAGTGAAGCAAGATGTGGAATTCCTTATCAGTAACTCCAAAATCCAAAATGCTCTGAAAACCAAAAGTTTATTTCCGAAGTTTGGCACCAAAACCTCATTTGGTGAAATAACGTGAGGTTATCTGATGTGCTGTGAGTATTCAGATGTTCCACATCAGGTTAGACCCGAGACCCTGACTGAGATACTATGTAATAGAGCCAGCATATTATTTCTCTAATATCTGCAAAATCTTGAATTCTTTTTAAAAATATTTTATTGAGGAAACTGATTTATAACATAAGATTCATGTGTACAACATTACATTTCTACTTCTGTACACCCTACAACAGCCTCACCACCAAAAATTTATTTTCCATGCACCACCATAAGTTGAATTCTTAAATATATCTGGCCCCAGAAATTTCAGACAAGAACTTGAAGACCTGTATTATTATCTCCATTTTAAAACTGGAAAGTGGTTCAATCTCAAATTAATTTTTATTTTGCTTTGTGTGTAATAATTATCTCTAGGTAAGGACATTCAAAAACTAGTAGAGAATTCTGCTAAGCAGAGAATCCATATGACTGTCAATTTTAAAACTCCTTTTGAACCTGGAAAGAAACCCAGTAAATGTCTATAAAACAAGAGCAATTAGTTCAAAAAGGAATTAAATCATGCATAGAGTTCCCAAGGTTACATCTTAATGACGGTAACACAACTGCTAAAGAAAATGTTTTTATCAAACTGTGTTGTTAAAACCATTGAGTTCTGATGTAAGAGGAAGATTTCAGCCAAGTCATCTGAATGGTGTTCATAAAGACATCCCAGACCATTTGCCTATATTTTCATCTCTGCCTTGATGTGTGCCCTGGGACCAGCCAAGGACTCCAGACCTCTCCTCTCTTGGATAACTGCCTGGAGCCCAGGCTTGAGAGGAAAGGAGAAAAGTTACATCCTGAAAACAGCAACATAAAAAGATCAAACAAACCCACAAAATTCCTCTATTTGAGGAAGATTTTTTTTAAGAGTTATGAGGCTTCTAGGCGGGGCTTGGGTGCTTTCATGATTTGTGTGTCCGCATTATTTTTGGTTGTCACATAGAGGTAGGGAAGGGGCAGGCTCCTAGTGGTGTGCTGAAAGTCATCTGCTTCAGATCAAAGATTGGCTTCAAGCTTAGAAGTGAGGAAATAATCCCTAAGAGGGCCAAACCTGAAAGAAGGAGGTGTGTGTGCATTTAAGGGGCAGGGAAGGTGAGAGGGGCCAAGGAAGGGATGGAGAAAGCATTACACCCTGAATCAGCCTCTCCAGAGTTTCCTTGGTTCTTTTTAAGCTAAAGATGTGCCCTGCCAGGAATACTTCCTGTTCTTCTACCTCCCAGTAACTGACCTGCCCTAAGACACGAATAGCAATGTTTCCTCTGCCTCGAACATCTTCCCTCCTCTTCATCACTCAACTCCACTCATCCTTCTGGCCTCAGTCTAACAGTCTCTCTCTATAGGAAGCCATCCTTGACATACCCCTCGACATGCCCCTGCACTATATTAGATCTTCTCCTATATGCATCCACAGCTCCTTACATCCCCCATCAGAGCACTTACTTTGCTTTGTCATAATTGCTTTTTTTCCTCTGCCATCCTCGTTAAATATAACCTCCTTGAGGGCAAGGGCTGTATTTATCTTGTCACTATGGTATTCACAGCACCTACTATAGTGCTAAGTCCATAGTATGTGTTTCATAAACACCTATTATATAAATGAATGAACCAATTAATAAAGTGGTTCCTCGGTGGTTAGCTTTGGGGGGAGGGGGAGTATCAACTGATCGGGGGTTAAAGGGAGAATTCTAGGGCGGTGGAAACATTCTGTATCTTATATATCAATATCTTATATCTTCTGTATATCATATATTATGTTTACACAAATGTATACATATGTATACATTCATTTATGTACTTTACAGTATACAAATTATACCTCAATAAAAAAGAAATTAAAAGGTAAAAAAATAAATAGATAAATAAATTGGTTCCTAACTGCTTGGGGTTTGGTGTGCATTTAGGAAAGCTTCAAAGCTACTGTATAGCACAGGGAACTCTAATCAATACTCTGTAATGACCTATATGGGAACAGAATCTTAAAAAGAGTGGATATATGTATAACTGATTCACTTTGCTATACAGCAGAAACTAACACAACACTGTAAATCAACTATACTCCAATAAAAGTTAATTTTAAAAAAGAACATCAATTCCAAAAAAGAAAGAAAGGAAGGAAGGAAGAAAGAAAGAAAACTCCTAACAGGCAAAAGTGGACCCAGTTGGAGTCTTTCAGGAACTGGTGAGATAGAATGGACTATATAATAAATGACGCCTAGAACTTAAAGAATCAGAGTGCTTCTTCCACTGTAAATGAGGAAAAAACACGGAGTAGCAGCAGGAATATTCCTGGTGTGTTCCAGAGCAATGACAAACCTAGCTTGCCTTCAGCAGAGGGTCTGTGTGAGGGAGTAAAAGGAGAAAATGCTGGCATGAAAGTAAGGACCAGTCCCAGAGCATGGTAGTTACCAAGCTAAGGTGGCTGAACTTTGTCCTGTGGTTAGTATACAGCCAAGAAGTATATTTGACCTGGTAATAAAATGTACAGATGAGCTATAGGGGGACTGATGGGCAGAATGAGGGCCAATTAGGAGACAGTTTGGTCATAAGGCAATGAGGCCATGAGGGTCTGGACTGAAGAGGTGAGAATGAAAATGAAAAAGAGAAAATATTAAGAAGTATCCAGACAGAGTGATTAACTGAATATATCTAAGAAAAACAGCAAAGGCTAATTAAGAAGTTAGTTTGTGGAAAGATTACAAGGAATAATAGTGATTTCAGCTGTCACTTGCTGCGTGTGTACCACATGCCAAGGTCCTTATATTTAACTTAAGTTTCATAGTAACTCTCTTGGGTAAGTATTATCTCTGTGTTTTACACCTGAAAAATTTTAAAGCATTTTTTAAAGGCTGCTGCCATCACATAGGCTGGTGGTTTTCAAACCACAGCATCTTCTGGTACCACCTCATGTGGCAAGGGGAGTGGCTCCAAGATCCTTTCCCTCACCTTCAACCAAAGTAGCTCCTCTTCATCTGCCTTATATAATAACTGCCTATGTAAGAGTTCATCTTTTAAAAGGGTTTTCTTTCTTAAAAAAAGAGTTTGAGAACTACAAAACTAGGCCGTAGTATTTAGGAACATATAAATAAGAGAGCAGGGAGGGACATTTCACATGCATTAATAGCATTTGGTATTAGTGGAAGGGGAAGAAAGGAGTCGAGGATGATCTTGGGTCTTGGGCTTAGACCCTCCTGACTGGGTAGTGGGGGACTTTACTGAGAGCAGGTTACAGGAGAAGAACATTTAGGAAGAGAATCCCTCTGGTTTTAATTGGGTTGATTTTAAGATACCTCTAGGATAGCTCCATGAAGATGATCAGTTGGAAATACAGGTCTGGACCAGCATATTGATGATAGTGAAGGCACTGAGTTGGATAAGATCACCAAGGAAAAGAGGGGAGGAGAAAAAGAGAAAAAGACCAATGACAGAACCCTAAAAAAAACTAACATTTCATTCATTCCTCCAACAAGTGTTTATTTATTATCTACAATGAAGTTGTAAATAGAAAAAAAGAAAGAAAAGATAGTAAAAGAGACAAAGAAGGGAGAAGAGCAATAAAAGAAAAAAGTGAATTAAGTCACAAAGAAAGGAAGAAGGAATTTCAAGGATAGGGTGGTTAGCAGTGTCAAATATGGCAGAGTTCAAATAGGATAAGATCAGGAAAAGGGGAGGTGTCAAATGTGACAATCTGAATGTGACAAGTGACCTCTGAGACAAGAAATACCCACTTCTCTTTATCCAACAAGTATTTTCTGAAGTACATCTCTGAAGTACCAGACACTGGGTCAGCCTCTGGTCTTTAATGGTGAGCACAACCACACAGGCGCCTACTTTCATGGAGTTTATAACTTAGTGAGGGAGACAGACATTAATCAAATAATAACACAAACTAAATGTAAAATGGGAATTATAATAAGGGCCAAGGAAAAGACCCATGCCAGGTCATAGAAGTCTATAGCAGAAGACTTGGATCTTGCCAGGAAGGTTTCCCTACAGAAATGATGCGTGTCAGGTAAGATTTCCCTATAGAAATGAACAAAGATGGCAGAGATAAGTAAAGAGGAAAGAGCTCATGCAAGGCCGTACAGTAGGGGAAAGCCCAAGATGTGTTTGAGGGGTTCAAAGTCCAGTATGTCTAGAGCAGAGAAAGGAAGAGCAAGTGAGAGGTAAGAATAGACAGGCAGGCAGAAGCCAGACTATGTAGGGCTTTAGAGGTCACAAAGAAGAGTTTTTCCCTAGGATCTACTAAGAGTAACAGCAGCCCCTGAAGTGTTTAAGTATCTGGGGGTGGGGAGGCAGGCACGGAGATATCAGATTTGCTTTCTGGCATGATAGGTCCAGGTGGAGTGGTTGAAGATATACCAGAAGCAGGATATCTGAACAAATTTCCAAGTGACGCTGGAGGATCAGACGGAATGCGAGTAGGGGGTGAGGATAAATTTAGAAAGGATGCCTCTTCCTGAGAGACAGGAAGGCAGAGGTAAAGATGTGAGGAAATGGACATATTTAGAAGTAAAGAGAAAGTTTCATTGAAAAGTTGTCGTTTTTATTTGTCTGCTAAGAATGAAGAACACATGGGGAAAGGTCGGGGTACAGTGCCTGCTACAGAGAAGACTTCAGTCAAAATTTATTGAATGTCAGTGCATGTAAAAGTTTGGAAGAGCCACTGTGGCAGACCTGAAAGGGATCCAGCCAGGGGTGACTCTAAGGGTTGCCTAGCAACCCAAGGCCTCATTTTGCTAGTTCTACTTAGTGTGTGCCATCAATGCCTAGAGGGAAAAATGTTCAGGTTCCAAAATATCATAAAGTTGGAAACATTGTGGACACCTGCACTAGGAAAATCTGAATCGTGGCATCATATTGCTTTAATATGCTCAAAATTAGGGGGAATGTCTTTAACGCACTTGATTACCACCTCACAAGGGTAACAGGTCATCCTGTGATTAGTGTGAGTAGTCATAGGTGGTTTGAATATTTTGGTAGTGATTTTTGCTGCTGGCATTTTCTAAAGAAGCATAAATTATGACTAAATTTCTCCTGTTTATATGCATTGCCATTTCTTCCCACAGCTTTCATCAACAAATAGCAATCAGAGCAATATGGCTAAGAAGTAATAGCTGTGTTTTGTTTCTAACGCTTAGCCAAGCTAGGCTGCCAACTGCTGTCTATTATTCCTTCTCTCCCCCAAGTCACGGAGACTAAGAGCTAAGTGGCTGCTCCCCTGGAGAACAAGTTCGGTAATCACAGACACAAAAAAATTTTTTTTTTTTTTTTTGTGGTACGCGGGCCTCTCACTGTTGTGGCCTCTCCCGTTGCAGAGCACAGGCTCCGGACGCGCAGGCTCAGCAGCCATGGCTCGCGGGCCCGGCCGCTCCGCGGCATGTGGGATCTTCCCGGACCGGGGCACGAACCCGTGTTCCCTGCATCGGCAGGCGGACTCTCAACCACCGCGCCACCAGGGAAGCCCCACAAAAAAATTTTGATCACTGGGATGAACAGGGTGCCATGTTGTATTCTTTTGTAGCACCTTAGAGATAGAAAGGAATTTTACCAGTGTTCTCCTAAGCAGGGAATGTTGTTCCCAGTATTGATCCATTGAGGTATGGGAAGAAAATATTAGAAGTTGATTTTTAATTTATTTTTATTTTTTTAAAAGACAAAGAATTAAGCTTTACTGGTGTTGAATTTACTATACAAATCAGCACTGACATCTTACTCAGTCTGAACATCAGATGCCACATGTTGCCTGAGGGAAGAGTGGGAGTTCCACGACACAGAGCATTTGGCAGTGGGATTCTCTGCCATTGTGTCTAATTATTTGTGAGCAACCTCAGAAGATGCAATTTTGTTAGGATCTCAATTCTCTCCTAATTGACCTGTAGATTCAATGCAATTTCAATCAAAATCCAATTTTCTGTAATGGGTGACAGCAAACTTTTCTGTAGAATCTAATTCTAAAATTCACATGGAAAATGCAAAGGATTTGGAATAGCTAAAGCAACTTTGAAAAAGAAGAACAGTGTTGGAGGACTTCCATTCCTTGGTTTCAAGACTTATTATAAAGCCACAGTTATCGATACAGTGTGGTATCGGCATAAAGACAGGCAGATAAATCAATAGAACAGATAAATCACTGGAGAGTACAGAAATAGATCCACACATATATGAACAATTGATTATTGACAAAGCTACAAAAGCAAATTAGTGGATGATAATGATAGACTTTTCCACAAATGGTGCTGGAACAATTGGATATCCATATACAAAAACATAAACTTTTATCTATACTTTGCATCATATACAAAAATTAACTCAAAATGAAACACAGACCTAAATGTAAAACCTAAAACTATAAAACATCTATTAGAAAACAATGGAGAAAATCTTTGTGACACTAGGATAGGCAAAGATTTCTTAAATATAACAACAAATGTACAACCCATACAGAAAAAAATGATAAAATAAAACTCATTAAAGTTTTTAAACTTCTGCTATTAAAAGACTGAAGAGAATGAAAAGACAAACTACAAACTGAAAGAGAATATCTGTAAATCACACATCTGATAAAGAACTCAATAATAAAAAACAAAAACCCCAATTTAAAAGTAGGCAAAAGATTTGAACAGACACTTCACAAAATAAGATATACAATTGGCAAATAAGCACATGTAAAGATGTTCAACATCATTAGTCTTTGGCAAAATGCAAATTAAAATTCAACGAGGGGGCTTCCCTGGTGGCGCAATGGTTGAGAGTCTGCCTGCCGATGCAGGGGACACGGGTTCGTGTCCCGGTCCGCGAGGATCCCACATGCCGCGGAGCGGCTAGGCCTGTGAGCCATGGCCGCTGAGCCTGCACGTCCGGAGCCTGTGCTCCACAACGGGAGAGGCCACAACAGTGAGAGGCCCGCGTACCGCAAAAAAAAAAAAAAAATTCAACGAGGTACCATGCCACACCTATCAGAATGGCTAAAATTTAAAAGACTGATCATATCCAAGGCTGGCAAGGAGGTGAAGCTACTCGAACTCTCATACACTGTTGGTGTGAATGTAAAATGGTACAGTCACTCTAGAAAACAGTTTGGCAATTTCTTAAAAGTTAAACATACACTTGCCATATTATCCAACCAATCTGCTCACAGGTATTTGCCACAGAGGGAAAAAAATGTATATGTCCACACAGAGACTTGTACACAAATGTCCATAGCTGCTTTTTTTATAATAGCCAAAAATTAGAAACAACCCAAATGTCCATCAACAAGTGAATGGATAAACAAATTGTAATATAACCATAAAATGAAATATTACTCACCAATAAAAAGGAATGGACTACTTATACATTAACAGCATCAATAAATCTCAAAATCATTATTCTGAGGGAAAGAAAGAAGATTACCAAAATAGCCCATACTGTGTATTTCAATTTATATAAAATTCTAGAAAGTGCAAATTAATAAGTGCAATAACATAAAGATCATTGGTTAGCTGGGGAATGAGGGGAATGAAGGAGATATTACAAAAGGGCCCAAGAAAACTTCTGAAGACAGCGGATTTATTATCTTGATGGATTGTGATGACAGTTTTAGCATATATATGTGTGTGTGTTTGTGTGCGCGCATATATGTGAGTATATAATGTTAAAACATCAAATTGTGCACCATACCTATGTGCAGTTTATTGTATGTTAATTATACCTCAATAAAGATGTTAAAAGAAATTATATCCTGTGCAACAAAAACTTATTTGTACATTCAGCAAAATATCATGAATACTACCTCACCCACTACAGTACTTAGACAGGTATCAGGAGTCATCTAGTAACTTTGCAGGATTCCAGTTATGTATCTAAAATGAAGATAACACTTACCTCATTGAAGAATGATGAAAATTATTAACTAGCATTGACTGGGATCACTGAAAGTATTAATTTTTGGGCAAACTGCTTTATTTTTAGTTATAAAATATGGCAGTTACTTTAGGTCATTGGATCTAACTAATTATTAGTTATCCATTTAATTCCAGATATAGAACTCTTTATTTTAAATTTCTTATCCTTTGGCCTTTCATAATAGAGACTCATCTGCAGACTGTTTTCCCATTTTATCTGGTTTTTTTATTGCTCAAATGTCCTGCCTTTAATAAACAAGTTAAATGCTACTATTTCTGAACAGTCATTTTTATACATAAAAACACGTCTTAGACACTTTACACATCCCACCCCCATCCTATGAATGTGTGCTCACAGAAAGTTTTGGCATAAAGAAGGGACTATTCAGAGGTTTGCTTTGGTTTTAAAAACTAATATTAAATGTGTTAAATTTATTAACATTACCAACCAAATAAACACTAGGCATTGACCAATGATGAGAATGTGTCATGAGCCAAGGATTCCAGTTGACCCAATTCTGAGCACCTGATATTCATTTGATTAAAAAAAAAAAGACATAAACCTCATTATTCCCTAAACTTTTAAGTTTAGCTTACAAATATTTCTATATTTGTAATGCTAACAAATTTTAGCAGTCACTCTTAAGGACTTTTAGATGATACTGATTCTAATGTTCAAATATTTAAAATTAAATTTATAAATTTTATATATTCAATTTACTTTTTAAAGTACTTCAATTATATTTAGCCAACAAATTATCCTATGAACTTTAAGTAATTCTTATATATCTGATAAATTAAATTTACAAATATGGTGAATCTTAAGTTCTCTTAAATGTTCCAATACTATAAACTAATTAAAATTTCACACTAAAAAATCACAGCTAAAAATCAGCTATTCAAAGATGTAAGATCTGTGTCTTGGTTCACTTTTTACAACGTATCAACTTCTGATTGTTCAGCACCATTTGTTGAAAAGATAAAGAATATCCTTTATCCTCTGAATTGCCTTAACTCCTTTGTCAAAGATCAGTTGACTATATTTGTGTGGGGCTGTTTTGAGTTCTCTGCTTTGCTCCACAGCTATCCTTTTGCCAGTACCATGATGTGTTGTCTTGATTATTTTAACAGTACAATAAACCTTGAAATCAGAGAGTGTAATTCCTCCAGTTTTGTTCTTCTTCAGTAGTATGTTTGCTATGCTTGGTCTTTGACCTTTCCATATAAACTGTAAGAATCAATTTATTGATGCCCACAAAATAGCTTGCTGGGAATTTCTGCTAACATTTTGTTGAGGATTTTTACATCTATGTTCATCAGAGATATTGGTTTGTAGCTTTCTGTTCTTGTAATGTCATTACCTGGATTTGGTATTAGGGTAATGCTGCTTTCCTAGAATGAATTAGGAAGTGTTCCCTATGCTTCTATTTTTCTAGAAAAGATTAAGGAGAATTGGTATCATTTCTTCCCTAAATATTTGGTAGAATTCACTGGGCCTGGTGCTTTCTTTTTTGGAAGGTTATTAATTGTTGATTCAATTTCTTTAGTAAATATAGGACGATTTACTTTATCTGTTTCTCTTTTTGTGAGTTTGGATAGTTAGTGTCTTTCAAATAACTAGCTTTCATTTCTTCTGAGGTAACAAATTTGTGGGCATAGAGTTGTTCATAATATTCCTTTATTATCCTTTTAATGTCCATGAGAAGGTCTTGTACATTATAGAAAAATATTTTCCATTTAAAGAACCTTGAAGTACTCCTACATTCTTTTCACATGTTTCCTACATCTTAGGACCATACAACCTGAATAGATATTAAAATGATACTCCTTTGAATTCTGGATATATCTCATTTATTTGTCTACCTTGTTACAACTTCCAAGGTCATTTCCCCAACAGAGTTAGGCGGAGTCGGAGCATTCTTCTAATGTTTAAGCAATTTTTGGCCTAAAAAAGCAATAGGTCGGGGCCTCCCTGGTGGCGCAGTGGTTGAGAGTCCGCCTGCCGATGCGGGGGATACGGGTTCGTGCCCCGGTCTGGGAGGATCCCATATGCCGCGGAGCGGCTGGGCCCGTGAGCCATGGCCGCTGGGCCTGTGCGTCCGGAGCCTGTGCTCCGCAACGGGAGAGGCCACAACAGTGAGAGGCCCGCGTACAGCAAAAAAAAAAAAAAAAAAAAAAAGCAATAGGTCGGCCTTGTTTTTCCAATTTAAAATTGTTAATTGAGTAACTGACATAGACTTGTGATTTTTAAATATAAATCTTACTATAATTATGTGCACTATTAGAATATTTAAGAGAACTTAGGAATCAGCATATTTATGTTTATTTTACAGATTTATAAGCATCACTTAAATCTTCAGAAAAGTTTTGTTAAGTCAGACAACTGACATAGTTATAAAAATCAAGGTATTTAATTTTTAAAATAAGTAAATAAAGGGAGGAGTTTAAGTTTGTAAATTAAAACCTTATTCAAAGGCCATCTTATGAGCAATTGTTAAAATTTATTGACATAAATAGAGTGGTAAGATCTGTAAGCTAAGTTTTAAAATTAAAGGAAAAACTAAGTTTTCAAATGCAACTTTAAAAATTGAATATTAGTTTTAAAACCAAAGTCCCTTGAATTGCCTTTTGTGGGCAAAAGCCACCTTGGGGGCTACCAAAAATTCACATTTCATGGTTCTAGCAACTGGGGTCACAGAGCTTACAAGTAGAGAAGGACAGGCAGGCAGTACAGAAGGGTGTGTTTTCACAAGTGCTTGATGGGGGTTGATTTTTGACAAAGTGCCATCCTTAAAGATAACCTACAGGGATATATGTATATGTATAGCTGACTCACTTTGTTTTAAAGCAGAAACTAACACACCATTGTAAAGCAATTACACTCCAATAAAGATGTTAAAAAAAAAAAAGAAGATAATCTACAACCAAGGGTTATAGTAGCTTAGCACTCAAAAAGGCAAGCCAACTCCATACTTCATGCTTTTACTCTTCAAAGGCTGAAAATGAATAAGGAGGAGGAAAAGAAATATGGCTTGTGAAGAGACTGACCCTGTTTCTTAATTGTGTGCTTTAAAATGCCTGCAGGAATACTCTACTTGTTAGCACAGAAAGCTGAAGGTATGCCCTTCTGGCAAGATCAGAAACGTATCTGGGGGCTTTAAAATAGAACCTAAGGGACTTCAGCAGCTTAACAGACCACTAACCAGTGCCTCCGAGTATGTCTAACAATCACAGTGGTCAGCCTCATACAGAGATGCCAGCAGGCACAAAGCTCAGCCACAGTCTCATTCTCCACAGAGCCAAAAATGGGGTCTTCCCTTTTCAGACCTCATGTGACTGATATTTGCCAAGCACTTTAACCTTTTGGATGAAAAGTATCACACAGGTACAGGCTACTTTATCCTGATCCCAAACAGCTCTTTGTAAATAACGTGGCTACATTTACTAGCAGTAAATAAAATGCACAAGGAAGAGAACATTTGTCAAGCACATATTATGTGCCAGGTATTACAATTATTTCAGCTAATACTCCTCACAACCCTGTGAGATAAGTATTATTACCCCCATTTAACTGGGTATTGGAAATTGAAGCTTAGAAATTTTTAATGATTTACCCAAAGTCATGAGGCAGGAAACAGCAGTGCAAGGACTTGAACTTCCTAAGTGCCTGCTCTTACTTCAACACCATCCAACAGAAATACAGTCCAAGCCACAAATGCAAGCCACATATGCAATTTTAAGTTTTCTTGTAGCCACGTTTAAAAAGTAAGAGGTAAGACAAAACAGATGAAATTAATTACAATAACGTATCTTATTTATCCCAATAGAGCCAAAATATAATTTTAGCATGTAAATCAAAGTGAAAATTATTAATGAGATAGTTTACATTCCTTTTTTCATGCTAAGTCTCCAAAACCCGATGTGCTCTTCTAGGACATCTCAATTTGGACTAGCCACATGTCAAGGGCTAATAGCCCATGTGGCTAGTGGCTAACATATTGCACGACACCGATCTATAACCTCTGGGTCACCCTACCAGACTGCTGTACATCCCTGGATTACAAACTGCAACTGTACTACACCTGCAACGAAAATGAAAAGAAAAATGCTACAAATTAAAAGTCAAATTGCTAGAAAACCATACATTTTTCTGGTCAAGAGACAAATAAAAGGAAGTAATTCATCAGCTGCATTCTTCTGTACAACAGTCATAAATGCACCGACTGCACTGAGCTATTTACCTCAGTGGGACTGGAAACAAATGATTTAAAACTCACAAATCCACACATTCAGAAAGTGTAGACTGCCAGAGAGGGAAATGAACTCCAATGAGTCCTACCTGAATTCTTCTAAGCTGTTCTTTTTTAATTGATTTTAGAGAAATCCCCAACAAATTATACAGTCCTATATGAATTTTATCCATCCCCCCACCACCCACTCTAACGAAGCTCCCTCAAGGGGCTTACTCTGGGTTAAGGAATTTCCTTTATTTATTTTCCATTTCCTTCTTGTTGTAACCATAGTTTTATCCATCCTGCTTCCACCACCCCCACCCCACCTCCCACTTCCTTTGCTCTCTTTTCTAGTTGGTCTCCCAGATTCTTAAACCTGCATTAGGTTTTTTGTTTTATTTTACTTTATGTTTTAACATTAACCATATTGTTTTGCTGCTGCTTTTCACTGATCACCTGCCATGCGGATCGTGTTCCCTCCTGCCTGGAGGAAAAAGAGAAAACCTTTCCAGCACCATTATCAGGGCTGCTCCAGCCACCACCTGAAAGGAACAAGGGATGGAGGGATGACGGAGATTTTTGCAGCACACAACTCCTGGCTGGGGAGAGCGCAGTGGGGTGGGATGTGTCCAGCTGCCAGTGCGTTTTCAGTGAAATAAAAGAAATCTTTACATTGTAAAACTCATTTACTTTGGTTGTTCTGGATTATGTTTACAAAACGAAAAAAGGTTAGTTTTTACAGACTTCAGAATAATACAGAAAAAGTGAAAAGGAGAAACAAAAAAGCACCTGGGATTCCACTAGCCGAGAGAACCACTATTAGCATTCTCGTTTTTAAAAATCTCCATTTAGTTTTTAACCCACAGAAAGTTAGTCAACTGCCTCCTACCCCCACCTCAGGGTAAGAGGGAGAAGAAAGAAGTAGTTCTGACTTAGTTCTGAGGTGATGTAATTAACATTTAAGTCTGAAATGAGCACAAAAGTTAAATGAGCTATCCCTCACTCAAGCTGCTAGCAACCTTAGTCTGAATATTTGTCCTTTTGAATGTAATTATAGGATATAATAACAATAATACCCATCATTTACTGAATACTATGTGCCAAGCATTAAACTGGGTGCTGGCCATATGTTTTCCCATTTTAATTTGTGTCACAATTACATGAGTTATAAAGTACTTTTCCATTACACCGGTGGGGAAATTGAGACTTAGAGAGGTTAAGGCCAATTACTAAGTGACAGAGTTAGGATTTGAACTTAAGCCTGCCTGGTTCCAAAGGTTGTGCTCTTTTTGCTATATCATAGTGCCAGAGCTAAGGTCATCATAAAACCGTGCAATCCAGGGTTGAGTGTTTATTGGTCATAAGAAATAGTAATTTATTAAATTTACCTTTACCAATTTTAGAACCTAAAAAGTTGGGCCTAAGAACTTGAAGTCCAGTATGAAGTAATTTACTTCAGGCAGAAAGATGCCTGTAATTTCCACCACACAACTTCTCCAGCCCCAAGGGGAAGCCCCAAAGTTACTCTAGTAACTTTGGAAAGGAAGCATATGCCACCAGCCAAATGCCATCTCTTTCAGGGCCAGGAGAGCTCTGAGTTCTGGTTGCAAGGCAACCACCTCCATTTACTACAAGAGGAGCCTCTGAAAAAACAGCTAGTGGGAAAAGAATTTTGTTCTTGATCAGCAGTGATCTTTCACTCTAAGGGCCATGTGGCTTGAGCTGTTTTTCCAAGGGTAGAGCTGAGGCTGGAATGAATTAAGAAACTCACATTTGTTATCCACAATCTCTGTATTCATACACCCTAACACCTACTTTGATTTACAAGAACATAAGAGCTTTAGAGCAAAATTTGTTCATAATACAAAGAACAGACATAAAGAATTCTTGGCAATGGGTTAAGGTGATGAAGGCAAGATACTAGACAGCTCACTGGAGACTTGACAACAAGATAGGTAGCCAACGACTACATGATGCACTCATCTTTAAATCACTGTTTCCCAACATTGTCATGCCATGCTGCTCAGAGAAAATGGCACAATGGGGTAAACTGGAGGACATCGGGAGGAAAATCCTTAGAGTTTCCTTGTATTATATATTTATGATCTGAAAATAAACTAAAAGTATTAGGGAAGATAATAAGTACTGAAATACTTAAAACTTCCAAATAAGATCTTTTCAGGTTTTTAATGTGAAATCTAAGTTTGCTCCTTTGAACATAATTTTGTCATATAAGGTTTTATGGATAAATTAACTATATGTACTTTCTGACACAGGCTTTTTAAACCATGATCTCTTTAGAATTCTTGGTCACCATCAAAGAGAAACTTTGCACCAGCAGGTGATTAAATTCTTTAACATTATATAATCATTCAAATATTTACAAGCACTTTTTTTTATTAGTTTCTGCTTTATAACAAAGTGAATCAGTCATACATATACATCTGTTCCCACATCCCTTCCCTCTTGCGTCTATGGAGAACAGTATGGAAGTTCCTTAAAAAACTAAAAATAGAATTACCATATGACCCAGCAATCCATATACCCAGAGAAACCATAATTCAAAAAGATACAAGCACCCCCAGTGTTCATTGTGGTACTATTTACAATAGCCAGGTCATGGAAGCAACCTAAGTGCCCATCAACAGACGAATGGATAAAGAAGATGTGGTATATCGTATGCTAACATATATATATGGAATCTAAAAAAAAAAAAAAAAAAAAAAACAGGTTCTGAAAAACCTAGGGGCAGGACAGGAATAAAGATACAGATGTAGAGAATGGACTTGAGGACACAGTGAGGGGTAAGGGTAAGCTGGGATGAAGTGAGAGTGGCATGGCCATATATACACTACCAAATGTAAAACAGATAGCTAGCGGGAAGCAGCCACATAGCACAGGGAGATCAGCTCCATGCTATGTGACCACCTAGACGGGTAGGATAGGGAGGGTGGGAGGGATAGGCAAGATGGAAGGAATATGGGGATATATGTATACATATAGCTGATTCAATTTGCTATACAGCAGCAACTAACACAACAATGTAAAGCAATTATACCTCAGTAAAGATTAAAAAAAAAAAAAAAAAAAGCTGTAGCCTTCTAATTTAAAGCACATCTAGGGACCTGACTGCAATAATCTCCAGAGACCACAGAGGACAACAGGCATCAACTTTCCACTTTCCGTCTACCTCACTCCAAGTCATTGATATCTCCTGGAAAAGAGCTTGTGCACAGGTCTGGCACCTCAGTTTTTGTGGCTGCTGCCCAGAGGACTCATCTTGATCTCCTGGCTCTGGTAGCCAGTAGGGCTTACATTCATGGGTCCTTGGGACTGTAACCAACAGAAACAGTTCTTACTGGCTATAACTCCAGGCCACAATGCAGAGGCAGCAAACAGAAACACCCAGCCTTTCCCTGAAAGAGGCCTGTGTGCTTATATTAAAAGCTGGGGCCTGAGGGGTAGGCTTCTAATTCAACACACATCTAGAAGCTGACTGCAATCCTCTGCAGAGACCAGGGAGGCGGAGACTCTATCATTGTGCTTTCCCTCTGTCTACTCCAGCTCAGCGGTGTCTCTGAATAAGGAGCTTGTGTGTACATGTGGTGCCCCAGCTTTTATAGCTGTTGCCCAGAGGACATATTCCTTGATAGCCTGGCAATGCCTCGACAGCATGGCAAGTGGGGCTTGTGTTCACAGGCTCAATAGGATGGTAGCAGAGAAAGAAATAGTTCTTAACCACCTATTCCCCCACCCCCAGGGCTCAGTGCAGAGGAAGTAGACAGAAAGTACCAAAGTGAAATCACAGAGCTGAAGAATATAATAACTGAACTGGGAAATTCAATAGAGGGGCTTAACAGCAGACTAGATGAAGCACAAAAAAGGATCAGCAAACTCAACGACAGGGTAGTGGAATTCATCCATTCAGAGCAGCAAAAAGAAAAAAAGAATGAAGAAAGACTGAAGAGAGTTTAAGGGACCTATGGGATATCATCAAGTGGACCAATATTCACATTATCAGGATCCCAGAAGGAGAAGACAGAAAGGGGCAGAAAACTTATTTGAAGAAATAATAGCTGAAAAATTCCCTAACCTGGGAAAGAAAACAGATATCCAGATCCAGGAAGCCCAGCAAGTTCCAAATACAATGAATCTAAAGAGACCCATGCCAAGATGTATCACAATTAAATTGTCAAAATTAAAGAAGAGATTTTTTATTAAATGATTCTTTAAATTCTATAGTGTTTTACAATTTTCAAAAGTTTCACATACATGATTTCATATAATCCCATATTAACTCTCTTTTCCCCTAACCCCATATTGCCCTTCCCCCCTCCCTTTTTAAGAAGAGATTCTTTAAAGCAGCAAGAGAAAAACAACTCATTATATATACAAGGGCCCCCACAGGACTATCAGAAGATTTTACAGCAGAAATTTTATAGGCCAAAGGAGAGTGGCATAACACATTCAAAGTGCTCAAGGAAAATAAAACTGCCAACCAAAAATACTCTACACAACAAAGTTGTACTTCAGAATTGAAGGATAGATAAGCAGTTTTCCAGACAACCAAATACTGAAGGAGTTCATCACCACTAGACAGCCTTATAAGAAATGTTACAGGGATTTCTTTAAGCTGAAATAACAGGGCTTTAATTAGTAACAGGAAAACATATGAAAGTATACATCTCACCGGTAAAGGTTAATATACAGTTAAAATCAGAATAATGTTGTAACAAAAGTGAGTTAATCACTTATAAATCTAATGTGAAGGTTAAAACACAAAAGTAGTAAAAAATAACTATAACTACAATAATGTGTTAATGTATACACAAGATAAAAAATACGTAAATTGTGACATTTACACAATATAGAGTATTAGACTGCATTCGAACTTAAGTTGTTATTGACTTAAAATACACTGTTATGAATATGAGTTGTTTTAAGTAAGCCTCACGGTAACCAAAAAGTAAAACCTTATAGTAGATACACAAAAGAGAAAGAGAATGAAATCTAGGCATATCATTAAAGAAACTATCAAATCACAAAGACAGCAAGAGAAGAAGGAACAAAAAAATTACAAAACTGCCAGAAAACAGTGAACAAAATGACAATTAGTCCATACCTATCAATAATTACTTTAAATGTAAATGACTAAATTCTTTCATCAAAAGACATAGAGTGGCTGAATGGATTAAATTTAAAAATATATATATATATGTTGCTTACAAGAGAGACACTTCAGCTTTAAGGACACATAGAAACTAAAAATGAAAGACTGAAAAAAGATATTCCATGCAAATGGAAACCAAAAGCATAAGCTATACTTATAATAAGCAAAGTATAATTTAAGACAAGGACTGTAGTAAAAGACAAAGAAGGTCATTATATAATGATAAATTGGTCAATCCAACAAGAAGATATAACCTTTGTAAATATGTATACATCCAACACAGGAGCACCTAAATATATAAAGCAAATATTAACCGACATAAAGGGAAAAATAAACAGCAATACAATAGTAGTAGGTGACTTTAATGTCCCACTTTCATCAATGAGTAGATATCCAGACAGAAAATCAATAAGGAAACATTGGTCTTAAACAACACAATAGACCAGATGGACTTTAAGAGACATTTTCAGAACTTTCCATCCAAAAGCAGAAAAATATACATTCTTCTCAAGTGCACATGGAATATTCTCCATGATAGATCATATGTTAGGCCACAAAACTAGTCTCAATGAATTCAAGAAGATAGAAATTATATCAAATATCTTTTCTGACTACAGTGGAATGAAAATACAGATCAATAACAGGAAGAAAGCTGGAAAATTAACAAATACATGGAAATCAAACAACATATTCTTGAGCAACCAGTGAATCAAAGAAGAATAGGGGAAGAAAAGGGAAAAAGGGAAATCAAAAAATGTCTTGAGATAAATAAAAATGGAAACATGACATACCAAAACTAAAAACACAGCAAACACAGTTCTAAGAGGGAAGTTTGTAGTGATAAACACATATATCAAAAACTAAAGATTTCAAAAAACAACCTAACTTTAGACCTCAAGGAACCAGAAAAAGAAGAACAAACTAAAACCAAAGTTAGTAGCAGAAAGGAAATAGTAAAGATTAGAGCCGAAATAAATAAAATAAAGAATAGGAAAACAGTAGACAAGATAACAAAACCAAGAGTTGGTTCTTCAAAGAGAAAAACAAAGTTGACAAAACTTTAGCTAGACTCACCAAAGAAAAAAGAGAAAGGACCTAAATAAATAGAATTATAAGTGAAAGAGGAGACATTACAACTGATATCACAGAAATACAAAGGATCTCTAAACACTGCTATGAACAACTATATGCCAACAAATTAGACAACCTAGAAGAAATGGATAAATTCCAGAAACATACAGTCTACCTAGACTTAATCATGAAGAAAGAAAATCTCAACAGACAAATTACTAGTAAAAAGATTGAATCAGTAATCAAAAATCTCCCAACAAATAAAAATCCATGACCAAATGGTTTCACTGGTGAATTCTACCAAACATTTAAAGAATTATTACTAATTCTTCTCAAACTCTTCCAAAAAAATAGGAGAGAGAACACTTCCAAACTCATTTTACAAGACCAGCATTACCCTGATACCAAAACTGGACAAAGACACTGCAAGAAAAGAAAATTACAAGCCAATATACCTGATAAACATAGATGTAAAAATCCTCAACAAATTATTAGCAAACTTAATTCAATGACACATGGAAAAGGATCATACACCATGGTCAAGTGGGATATATTCCCAGGATGCAAGAATGGTTCAACATGTGCAAATCAATCAATTTGATACACCACATTAACAAAATGAAGGATAAAAATCATATGATCATCTCAATAGACACAGAAAAAGCATTTGACAAATTCAACATTCATCCATGATCTCTCAACAAAGTGAGTGTAGAGGGAACATACCTCAACATAGTAAAGTCCATATAGAACACGCCCACAGCTGGCATCATACTCCATGATGAAAGATTGAAAGCTTTTCCTCTAAAATCAGGAACAAACAAGCATACCCACTCTTGCCACTTTTATTTAACATAGTACTGGGAGTCCTTGCCATAACAGTAACATAAGAAAAAATAAAAGGCATCCAAATCAGAAAGAAAGAACTAAAATGGTCTCTATTTGCAGATGGCATGATATTAGATAGAAAACCCTAAAGACTCCCACCAAAAAATAATAATAACTGTTAGAATTAATAAATGAATTCAGTAAAGTTGCAGGATACAAAATCAATATACAAAAATAAGTTGCATTTCTATATACTAATAATGAACTCTCAGAAAGAGAAATTTTAAAAAAATTCCATTCAGAACTGCATCAAAAAGAATAAAATACCTAGCAGTAAATTTAACCAAAGAGTTGAAGTATCTGTATACTTAAAACTATAAGACAATGATGAAAGGAATTGAAGAAGTCACAAATAAATGGAAAGATATTCCATGCTCACAGATTGGAAGAATTAACATTGTTAAAATGTCCATACTGCCCAAAGCAATCTACAGATTCAATGCAATCCCTATCAAAATTCCAAAGGCATTATTCACAGAACTAGAACAAATAATCCCAAGATTTGTATGGAACCACAGAAGACACCATATAGCTAAAGCAATCTAGAGAAAGAAGAACAAAGCTAGAGGCATCACACTTCCTGATTTCAAACTATATTACAAAGCTATAGTAATCAAAAGAGTATGGTACTGGCATAAAAACAGACACATGATCAATGGAACAGAATCATGAACCTAGAAATAAACCCATGAATATATGATCAAATAATTTTTGACAAGGGAGCCAAGAATTCTCAATGGAGAAAAGAGTCTCTTAAATAAATGGTGCTAGGGAAACTCGATATTCACATGCAAAAGAATGAAGCTGGACCCCTATCTTACACCACTCACGAAAATTAATTTAAAATGGAGTAAAGACTTAAATGTAAGACCTGAAACAATAACTCCTAGAAGAAAATATAGGGGGAACGCTCCTTGACATTGTTCTTGGCAATTATTTTATGGATATGACTCCCAAAGCACAAGCAACAAAAGAAAAATAAACAAATAAACAAACATCAAATCTTTTTTTCTAAAAAAAGAAAAATAAACAAACATCAAACTAAAATCTTCTGCATAGCAAGGAAACTATCAAAAAAATGAAAAGGCAACCTACAGAATGGCAGAAAATATTTTCAATGGTAAGGGGTTAATATTCAAAAATATACACAGATTTCATAGAACTCAATAGCAGAAAATAATAATAATAATCCATTTTTAAATTGGGAAAATGTCCTGAATAGACATTTTTCCAAAGAATATATTTAAATGGCCAACAGGTACATGAAAAGGTACTCAACATCACTAATCATCAGTGAAATGAAGAATCAAAACAATATCACCTCACACTTGTTAAAATGGTTATTATCAAGAAGACAAGAGATAAGTGCTGACAAGGATGAAGAGAAAAGGGAACCCTTGTGCACTGCTGATGGGAATATCGATTGGTACAACTACTATGGAAAATAGTATGGAGGTTACCCGGGAAATTAAAAACAGAACTACCCTATGATCCAGCAATTTTACTTCTGGCCTGAAAGGAATGAAATCACTGCCTCAGAGATATCTAGACCACACTGCTCATTGCAGCATTATTTCCAATAGCCAAGACATGGAAACAATCTAAGTGTACATTAACAGATGAATGGATAAAGAAAATGTGATATGCTATATATGTATGTAGGTATAGGTATAGGCATAGATATATAGCTGAATATTATTCAGCCATAATAAAGAAGGAAATCCTGCCATTTGAGACAATATGGATGAATCTTGAGAGCATTATGCTAAGTGAAATAAGTCAGACAGAGAAAGACAAGTACTGTATGATCTCACTTATATGTGGAATCTAAAAAAACTAAACTCATAGAGACAGAATAGATTGGTCGTGGTGGAGTGGGTGGGTCGGTGGGTGGGTGGAGGATGGGAGAAATGGGTGAAGATGGTCAAAGAGTACAAACTTCCAGATATAAAACGAATGCATTCTGTGGATGTAATGTACAACGTTAACTATACTGTATTGTATATTTGAAAGTTACTAAAGAGTAGGCTTTTAAAGTTCCCACCACACACCAAAAAACTGTAACTATGTAATGTGACAGATGTGTTAACTAACCTTGTTGTGGTAATCATGAGACAGAGAGAGAGAGTCATTACATTGTACATATTAAACTTACACAATGTTAAATGTCAATTACATCATCTTGTTAAAGCTGGAAAATAATTTTTTTATTTTAAGCAAACAAATAAATAATAATCCCATTCACAGTAATATCATATCATAAAATGTCTATGACTAAATCTTACAAAAGATGTTCAAGACCTCTACAACTTCTTTTGGAGAAAATTTTTTTGTAACAAAATTGATTTCTTTAATAGATATAGCACTATTCAGAATTTTTTATTTTTTCTTGCATCAATTTTAGTAAGTTGCATTTTTCAAAAAATATGTCCACTTTAAGTTGTCATATTTGATGGTATAAAGTTATTCATAGTATTCTCTTATTACCCTATTCTAGAGCCTGTGGTTAGAACCCTTTTATTTCTGATATTGGTAAATGGTTTTGACTCTCCTTTTTCCTTGACCATCCTACTAGAGATCTGTCAGTTTTGTTCATGGTTTCAAAAACACATCTTTCGTCTTTGTTGATGTTCTCTATTACCTGTCTGATATTTATTTATTTATTTATTGATGTTCTTTATTATTCACTTCTTTCTACTTTGGGTTGGCTTTGCTTGCCATTTTTTAGTTTCTTAAGGTGGGACCTTGAGTCACTGATATTAAGTCTTTCCTCTTTTCTAACAGAAGCACTTAAAACCATAGTTTTCACTCTGATGTACCAGCTTTAGACTAGTTTTAGCTCTGTCTCACAAACTTTGTGTATTTACACTATCATTCAGTGAAAATACTCTCTAATTTCTCGTCATTTGTCTTTGAAATGTTTAGAAGTATGCTCTGTTTTATGGCCCATAACCCGGTTTTTGGTCGTTATCACTTCATCTTGGTGAATGTTATATGCACTTGAAAGGAATGTGTATTCTGCTGTGGTTGAATGTTGTGTTTTATAAATGTCAATTAAATCAGGAAGGTTGATAGTGTTGTTAAACATAACTGTATCCTTACAGATTTTTTGTGTACTTGTTCTACCAAATGCTGAGAGAGAATATTAAAATCTTCTATCACAATTGTGGAACTTCTTTTTCTCCAAACAGTTTGGTCAATCTTTACTGCATGTATTTTTAGGCTCTCTTATTAAGTGCATACACACATAAAATTGAAAAGTCTTCCTGAAGAAATGACCCTTTTATCATTCTGATATTCTTCCCATTTTAGCTCTAGAAATACTCTTTGCCTTGAAGTATATTTTTTCTGATATTAAAATAGCCACTCTGTATGACACTCTTAGGTCCATCCACCTCTCTACAAATGATCCAGTTTTGTTCCTTTTTTGTGGCTGAGTAATATTCCATTGTATATATGTACCACATCTTCTTTATTATTTTTTAAAATTTAAACATTTTTAGAAAATTTATTGGAGTATAGTTGATTTACAATGTTGTGTTAGTTTCAGGTGTACATCAAAGTGATTCAGTTATACATATACAAATATTCATTCTTTTTGATATTATTTTTTCATATACATCACAGAGTATTGTGTAGAGTTCCCTGTGTTCCTTCTTGGTTGTCTATCTTACATATACTACTGTGTGTATGTTCATACCAAGCTCCTGATTTATTCCCCACCACCACCACCATATTTCCCCTTTGGTAACCATAAGTTGTTGGGGGGGGGTTGTAATTTTATTTTATTTATTTTTTTAATACAGCAGGTTCTTATTAGTTATCTATCTCATACATATTAGTGTATATATATCAACCCCAATCTCCAGATTCATCCCACCACCCACCCCCACACTTTCCCTCCTTGGTGTCCATACGTTTGTTCTGTATATCTGTATCTCTATTTCTGCCTTGCAAACTGGTTCATCTGTACCATTTTTCTAGATTCCACATATATGCGTTAATAAGATATTTGTTTTTCTTTCTGACGTACTTCACTCTATATGACAGTCTCTAGGTCCACCCACGACTCTACAAATGACCCAATTTCATTCCTTTTTATGGCTGAGTAGCATTCCATTGTATATATGTACCACATCTTCTTTACCCATTCGTCTGTTGATGGGCATTTAGGTTGCTTCCATGACCTGGCTATTGTAAATAGTGCTGCAATGAACACTGGGGTGCATGTGTCTTTTGGAATTATGGTTCTCTCTGGGTATGTGCCCAGTAGTGGGATTGCTGGGTCATATGGTAGTTCTATTTTTAGTTTTTTAAGGAACCCTCCATACTGTTCTCCATAGTGGCTATATCAATATTAATGCATATATGTGGAATTAGAAAAACTGTAGAGATGATCTTACTGGCAAAGCAGAAATAGAGACACAGACATAGAGAACAATGTATGGATACCAAGGGGGAAGGAAGGGTGGGAGGAATTTGGAGATTGGGATTGGCACAATACACTATTGATACTTTGTATAAAATAGATAACTAGTAAGAACATACTGTATAGCACAGGGAACTCTACTCAGTGCTTTGTGGTGACCTAAATGGGAAGGAAATCCAAAAAAGAGGGGATATATGTATATGTATAGCTGATTCATTTTGCTGTACAGTAGAAACTAACACAACATTGTAAAGCAACTATACTCCAATAAAATTAATTTAAAAAAATTTTTTAAATAGCCACTCCAATCTTGTAATGTTTACTGTTTGTATAATGTGTCTTTTACCATGTATTTACTTTCAACCTTTTTGTGTCCTTATATTTAAAGTGTATTTTTTAGAGGCAGCATATAGCAGAGTCTTGCTTTTTTTATTCACTCTGTCAATCTCTGTCTTTTAATGGAGTATTAAGCCATTAACGTTTAATGAAATTATTGCTGTGGCTGAATTTAGATGCATCATTTTTTAATTTGTATTCTGTTTGTCTCTGTTGTTGTTATTGCTGTGGTAATTTTCTTACATCTGCTCCTTTTCTCTTGCCTTCTTTTGGATTATTTGAATATTTTTTAGTATTCTATTTTAACCTGTCATTGGCTTTTTGGCTACATCTCGTTTTATTTGTTCATTTTGGAGTTATTTTGTTGTAATTTTTTTGTTCTTAGTGATTACAATATACATACCTGATCTTCTAATTCTACATAGAATATGCCACCACTAATGTAAAATGTAGAAGTCTCGCAACCACATATGCCCTTTACCACCTTAACTGACCTATACGATAAAGTTGTCATATGTATTGTGTCTTCATATGTATATGTATCCCTTCAAAATGTTATATATGATATATATATATCCCTTCAAAATGTTATAAATTTTCTTTTCAGTGGTCATACATAAGTACAGGGAAGAAAAACATTTACCATTCCTGTTGTTCTTCTCTCATTCTTAAAGAGTCAAGCTTCCCTCTAGTATCATTTTCCTCAGTGTGAAGAATTTATCTTAGCATTTCTTGAAATGTTCATCTCCTGGGGATAAATTCTCTTAAATTTTCTTCATCTGAGAATGTCTTTATTTTGCTTTCATTCCTAAAAGACATTTTCATTGGATGTTGAATTCCGGGTTAACAGTTGTTTTCTTTGAGCACATTATGCTGTTCTAATATCTTCTGGCCTCCCTTAGCTTCTGATTAGAAATCTACAGTCATTTGAATTTGTATTCTCCTGTACATAATGTGCTATTTTTCTCTAGCTTCTTTCTAGATTTTTAAATTTATCATTGGTTTTTAGAAGTTTGAGTTTGATGAGTTCTAACATACTGTTTTTTAATTTTTCTCCTATTTAGGGTTCACTGAGCTTCCTGAATCTATAAATTACATTTTTCACCAAATTTGGGGAGTATTTTGGCCATTATTTCTTCAGTTTTTTTTTTTATCTCAGTCTCTTTATCCTTGCCTTCTGGGACTACAGTCACACATACTGATATTGTCCCACAGAGCCCTAAAGTTATGTTCTTTCTTTTTCCTTCAATTTTTTTCTCTGTTCGTCAGATTGGATAACTTCTATTGATCTACCCTCAAGCTCACTGACTCTTTTCTCTATCATTTCCATTTTGCTATTGAGCCCATCCAGTTTTCAGATATTGTATTTTTTCAGTTCTACGTTTTCCATTATATTATTTTTTAGTTCTAAAATATCCATTTGGTTCTCTTTCTATTTCCCTGTTAAGAGCTCCTTTTTTTCCATGTGTTTCAAGCATGTTTTCCTTACCTCATGGCACACAGTTATAAGAGCTGCTTTAAAGCCTGTCTGATGACTCCAACATCTAGTCACATTGACTTTGGCTTTTGTCGATTATCTTTTCTGTTGGGGCAAAGATGTGGATATGTTTTCTTGGTTTTTTAAATATTTATGTAACTTTTGAAATGTATCTGGGCATTACGAATGTTATATTTTGTAGACACTGCATCCTGTTATCATTGTCTGGACAATGTTGATGTTTTTGTTTCAGTAGCAATCAATTGTTTAGGCTCACACTGCAGGTTCTATCTTGCCATCTACGGGCACTGGTGCAAACTTCAGTTTAGTCATCAAAGCCCCTGCTATGCTGGTTGAGTCTGTCACTCCCATTTGTACTTCAAGAATGAGTCTGAGACGTGCAGATTCATATACAGAATTAGGGATCCGTTTTCTGGTTCTCTCCACTCTAGTATTTTCCTCTCAGTCTCCAGCCCCCAAGAGCTCCTTTTCCTGGTTTCTATAGCCAGAAGGACTGGTTTTCCATTACAATTTTATCGGCCTATACTGCGATCACTCCCTCACTGTTCCATAATGGTACCCAACCTTGGGGTAAAGCTGTAAGAAAGAAGAGGGGGAAAAGGGAATCTCACCACCATGTGGTGATTTATCCATGTGTTGCCCCTCCTCAACAATCTGTCTGCTTTGATTCAGTTTTCAGAATCCTCAAATAGCATGTTTTTGTGGGGGGTTTTTGGCTTGTATTTTGTCCAGTGTTTTTAATTGTATGAATGGGAGAGATGGTTGTATTGAGAGGTGGCCATGCCAGAACCAAATTCCTTAGTAGCTTAATAGGCTTAAAATTGGGGCCATTTCACTACCATCCCAGTTATTTGAATTGAAAAATTCCAACAGGGGCTTGGGAACATATGTGTGCCTGCATATGTGTGTGTGTGCATGTGTGATAAACACTTGATCCATGTACTAGTATAAATTTTTATCTCAAAGTGTTATTGCAAGGCTCAAATAAGATAATGGAAATAAAGTGCTCAGTACAGTGTCTGGTAAATTGCAAACATGGGTAAATATAAGTTCTCTTTACTACTACTGAGTATAAAGTACACTGAACTGCAATGACCAGTTTTTTCAAACAAAAATAATAACTATGATGGAAAGTCAGGATGCTTAGACATGTTCTTGGCATCTAATGATTACAGACACTGACTGTTTCTCTTTCTGTTCTTAACTATATGCTACCTCGTCATTCTCTTTTGTTTACTCTTTGTCTTTGTTGACAACAATCAGTTGTATCATTGGGCTGGCAATGAAGTATGCCCACTTATAGTAACAACTAAAGAAGAATATGTTTCCATAGTTCTGGCCCACCCTAAAGCCTTAAATCAATCCTCTGCCTGCTCTGCATCATTATCACATACAATGGAGTTGCCTGAAAGGAAACCACAAAGAAAGCAATCATCTTCTAAACTCAAACTCACTTCAAAGTGAAGAAGTTCTCCATATCTAATAGCTGAGAATACCAAGGTGCACACTCTGAGTGGCACACGATATTCCATGACAATTAAGAAAAGACTACTGCAACACAGTCTCCAAAAAGGGGATTTGGAGGAAGTGGAAGCGAGATGGAATGAGGGAAAAGTAAAGATAGACTGAGTGAGAGAAAGAGAGAAACTAAAGTTTCCCTGTTTCTTTAAAGTGTAGGAAGAATACTAGTCAAAATATAATCATTCAAATCCTTTTTAGTCTTGCAGCTGTAACAATATGACCCAATCCCACAGAAGTCAAAGCCATTTGCCATAAATAGAGGTGTCCCAACACCCCCAGGTCATGCACAGAACTGCTTTTCCTGAGGCCCCTGTTTCTGGTACTCTGCAAGCAAAAAATAAAGAGCATTTTAAAATGGAGAGTTGAAATGCAGTCTGCATAGAATTTAAACCCTCTGATTAACCCTCTAAACATAACCATATCCACCAGCTTTTCTAGTGGCCTTGGTTAGGCAAGAATGGACTCCATAACCTACCCTCCTCAGCCTATTTCATCCATTTTTTCAATAACAACAAATCTAAAGCATTAACCAGGGGAAGATCTGTTTCCATAGCTCTGCTCCGTTCTAAAGCTTTAAGCCAGCTCACTGCCTGCTTTGCATCATAGTCACACATAAGGAAACTGTGAGAAAAACCATAACCTCCTAAATCCAATCTCACTTCAAAATGAAGAAGCTCCCATATGCAACCAAGAATATCAAGGTGCAATATATGAGTGACAACAATATTCAAAGGCAATAAATAAAAGATTAGTGCAACACACTCTCCAAAACATGGGATTGGTAGGCAAGCAGGGGCGGTGGAAGAGGAGATGGCTCCCTGTGCTCCAGGCACTGGCCTTCTGAAAGCAAAAGCAACCTTGCTCTTTCAGATGTTCTCTAATCCAGTAGGATCTCAAAAGAGAAGAAGGTTGAGGAGTATAACTCCTTCTTTTCACCCCTGCAGCAGTAGATGACAAGATTGGGACTGGAGCACTTGTGACTATGGAGCCGACATCTTTTCATACAGCTCAGCTTTCCAACTGGGCCAAAGCATGGGAATGTCCAGCTTATGGGCGCATAGGAGCAGATATCTGAAAGAATCATTTTTGGGGTAACAAGATCTATTTCTCGTCTGTAATCAATCAGAAAACGAAGGAAAGCAGGCCTAAGTGATTACTGATCGCCAACTGTCATACAGCAGGTCCACAGCAACTATAACTTCATATAGATGTAATTGTCACTCTGATGTCTTAAGGGTCAAACAGCAACTAAAGATAGCATGGAGAAGGATGTTCAGAACACAAGTGCAAGTATTTTTTTAAAGCATTGAATTACATTATTGAAGCATTTTGTTGGCTCCTTTACTTAATTTTGTTGCAAGTCAGTAAAAGAAAAAGAGAAAATTTAAGAAAGTTTTTTTAAAAAACAACTTTTTGGAAATTTTTATTATTACTGGATAGTGTTAAAGAAAAATCATGCTTGGGAGGAAGGAAAGATATCATATTTAGTAACTACTCTGCCCAAGCACTCTGCCACGTATGCTTACAGTAACCGCTTTCAGTTTCACAAACCCTGTGAAGTTTATCTCCATTTTAGAGATGAGAAAACTGAGAATCAGAGATAGTACGTGACTTGCCCAAAGTCACAGAGCAAATGAGCAGTAGAGCTGGGGTTCTAACTGGCTCTCTCTGATTGTAAATGCCCTTACAATTCTACTATGCAAAATGTAGAAGCAACTAAGTGCTGGTTCTGGTTATTCATTCACCAAGTCACTGAGTGACCATGGACAAGTCCCCCTATTTCTCTGGGGCTTGTTTTCCTCATATGGAAATGGTGGCTCCCAAGCCTCCCTTCAGCACTACCTCATATGCCCCCACTTCACGGGGGTTCCCAACCCTTCCACTACCAAGGACCTTTTCTTCTTTCTTGTATTTTTCCTCTTGGAAGCCATCCTTAGAATGATGGATCTACCCAAATTTGTATCTCTCAAGGAGTAACTGATTTATTTTTCCCATTGTAATTAATAATAAAAAAAAATCTATGTATCATTTAGGGTCCAGTGAGGAAAACAGAAACCACTCAAGGTATTCCAAACAGAGAGGATTCAACATAAGGAATTTACTGCACAGATGACAGGAGAGCTGAAGGAGCACCCAGGAAATGGTGAGACAACCCAGAACACAGCAAGAGCAGAAAGCCACGGCCATTCCTACGGCTGAAGAAACAATAAGAGGGGGTGTTGCTGTTAGAGTTGAAAGCTGCGGGCATCCAGCAGGTACCTGAACCACAGTGGAGGCTGCCTAGTGGGACAGGACCATAAAGGGAGGGACTGTCCAGTGGACGTTAGAGCCACTGAGAAAACACAGCTAATGAAGGAGGCACAGCCCAAGGCAGAGAAGAAGGGAAAGATCCCTGGTTTCTCCCCCTCTTCCACCCTCTAGACTTTCTCTGATGTCTTCCATTAGCTGAACCTACTCATAAGTAAATTTGCAAGTAAACCTGGGAAATATAATTCCCTATGATACAGAGCAGAGCAAGGAAAGGTGGACGATGAATTTGAGTGCAGAAAGGTAAGTGATCTACATTACCCCATTTGACTGGTAATTAGAGCTTCTGATCAGTATATGACAACGAAGTGCCCCAAGGGACTAGATAGAACTCTGGCCAAAAGCAAAGCAACTTAACATCTTATTTAGCCCATGACACTTGGCCTCAGATTAAGTGTACACTTTCCATTTGGCTCCTTAAAATTGTTTTTATACCTTTTGGAACAGTCAGGTGATCAGGGACACCAGTTTGGGAATCAAAATTCACATTTCACCAATTTGTTTTGAATGTGATTCTTATAAAATGGTGAGATCTAGACTCAAAGAACAGTGAGGGGGAAAACTGCTTCCTAAATCTAGCCCTGCCTGAAGGGACCCTCAGGAAATGACTTCCCCTTCTTTGTATCTCAGATTTCCTGTTTGCAAATGAGTAGTCAAAAATCACCACTAATCTCTAGAATTACAAGCTATTACAGTGTTACAAAATCACTACTAATCTCCAGAGTTACTAAATGAAATTATGTAGCAGAGTTCTAAATTTACTCACCACACCTAGAAAATGTACCATATTTCATAGAGTTTAAAATGTAAATTTTTTTGTATTTTAACATCTCTAAAATTGGGATATGCCATACCATAACCTGCCATAGTTTAATTGGTAGCTGTGATGGTCAGTTTTATGTATCAGCTTGACTAGGTTACGGTCCTCAGCTATTCACTCAAACATTAATCTAGGTATTACTATAAGGTATTTTATAGATGTGATTAACATACACAATCAGTTGAGTTTTTTTGTAAACTTTTTTAAAAAAAAGCTCATTTCTATCTTTTTTTAACTTTTTATTTTATATTGGAGTAGAGTTTATTAACAATGTTGTGTTAGTTTCAGGTGCCCAGCAAAATGATTCAGTTATACCTATACATGTATCTATTATTTTTCAAATTCTTTTCCCATTTAGGTTGTTACAGAATATTGAGGAGAGTTCCCTGTGCTACACAGTAGGTCCCTGTTGGTTATCCATGTTAAATATAGCAGTGCGTACATGTCAATCCCATACTCTCTAACAATCCCTTCCCCCTACCTTTCCCCGTTAACCATAAATTCCTTCTCTAAGTCTCTGAGTCTCTTTCTGTTTTGTAAAAATGAAATTAGAACATTCTTTAACACCATACACAAAAATAAGCTCAAAATGGATTAAAGACCTAAATGTGAGACCAGACACTATAAAACTCTTAGAGGAAAACATAGACAGAACACTCTCTGGCATAAACTGCAGCAATATCTTTTTCAATCCATCTCCCAGAGTAATGGAAATTAAAAAAATAAACAAATGGGACATAATTAAACTCAAAAGCTTTTGCACAGCAAAGAAAACCATAAACAAAATGAAAAGACAACCCACAGAATGGGAGAAAATATTTGCAAATGATGTGACCAACAAGGGATTAGTCGCCAAATTTACAAACAGCACACGAAGCTTAATATCATCAAAACAAACAACCCAATCAAAAAAATGGGCAGAAGATCTAAGTAGACATTTCTCCAAAGAAGACATACAGGTGGCCAAGAGGCACATGAAAAGATGTTCAATATTGCTAATTATTAAAGAAATGCAAATCAAAACTACAATGAGGTATCACCTCACACCGGTCAGAATGGCCATCATCAAAAAGTCTACAAACAATAAAGGTTGGAGAGGGTGTGGAGAGAAGGGAGCTCTCCTACACATGCTCTCTCTTACACAGCTCTCCCACAACGTTACATGTTGGTGGGCATGTAAATTGGTACAGCCACTATGGAGAACAGAATGGATGTCCCTTAAAAAACTAAAAATAGAGCTACTATATGATCCTGCAATCCCACTCCAGGGTATATCCAGAGAACAACATGGTCCAAAAGTATACATGCACCCCAATGTTCGTTGAAGCACTGTTTACAATAGCCAAGACATGGAAGCAAACTAAATGTCCATCAATAGAGAAATGGATAAAGATGTGGTACATATATATAATGGAATATTACTCAGCTCTTAAAAAGAATGAAATAATGCCACTTGTAGCAACTTGGATGCACCTAGAGATTGTCATACTGAGTGAAGTAAGTCAGACAGAGAAAGTGAAGTGTATAGGAATCTAAAAAAAATGATACAATTGAACTTATTTACAAAATCAGTTAACTTTAAGTAAAGATTATTTTAGATAATCTGGGTGGGACTGATTCAATCTGTTGAAAGGCCTTAAGAACAAACCTGAGACTTCCCTGATGAAGGAATTTTGCCTGTGGACAGCAGCTTCAGTTCATGCCCAAGTTTTGCATCCTGCTCTTCCTAAACTTCCCTAATACCCACAATCTCAAAAGCCAATTCCTCGTAATAAATCTCCTAATATATATCTCCTACTAGTTCTGCTTCTCTAGTTGAACACTGACTGATATAGTAGCTCTATTTTTTCTTAGTAATTCATAAAATAATGGTTCTTCTATTAATCAATGGCATCTTAGCTTTGATAAAATTCAGGAATTTCTACTTTCATTCCGTAACCCATATGATCACGCTCATAAGCCCCATCCTCTAGAGCAAGCCTGGGAAAAAATTAAAGGTCTTTCCAATCCAGCAAACTTAATTCAATGCAACAATTACTGCAGTCCCTTTAATTAACTGCTTGATTTATTTTGGTAAAATCTCCTCTCCCTCCTCATTCTCCAATCCAAGATGATGGCTTGTTGGAGGGAACAGCAATGATCATACATGATTATTTGACAGAGAGGGAAAGCGGGTCCTCAGAGCCATATAGGGTCATCTGGATTCTGCGGAGTGGCTGGACTGAGCTTCTCCCTGAACTGGTGACCACAGAGGTGCAAATGAGTCTGCCTGGCCATTTGAGGTCACATGCTAGGGCTCACTGCTGGAACCCATGATTTAAGCTGTTTATCCTCATCTTTAAGATCTCACCAAAAATGAATTCTGTCCTGTATCAGGACCTCTGTTAGTTCACCAGGACCCTCAGTATCTCAACCTCCCCTCCATGGGCATAAAGTAACTTAAAAGTCCTCTATGTACCATGCACAGGCCCAGGGGATCCAGAATTGCTGACTTAGGTTCCCAACACCATTTGCTCATATGCCACACTGGTCACGGTACCAAGCCCACAGCTGCATTTTTCCTGCAGGGCTTCAGTCTTCACCACACTAGTCCAAAGGAGCAAAGGGTTTCTTTGGCTCCCTCATCCCAGTATGAATGACACTTTCTAAAGCTCCATCCCCTTCCCTATCCCACATTGGGCCCTGGAAGAAGAGAAACAAGGACCCTGACATCTAACTTTTCCTTATTCCCATAATCATCCCAGACTGGAAGGGCAAGCTCTGTGTATTGCTCTCTGCATCATATCTTCCTCCCACCCGAGGGCAGCAAGACCCTTGGATCAGCCTACAGAGGCAGAACAGGAATCTTCTGAACACTTCAGGAAGAAACTGAATGATCTGAGCCCACCGGACCATATTCTTGATAGGCTTCAGATATTTAGAAAAGCCTCTTTCATTGGTCGATTGAGCCCATCATCTCAATAAGTAGGAAACCCCCCAAATATCAAGATTTACAACAGATGGAAATACACCTGGAAAAAAATTTTAATATATCATGTACATTACAAATACTTGTGTCACCATTAGGATCAAGAGTCTACATGCCACAAATGAACACAATATCCAGGCTTTCATAAATCCATTCAATCAGGAAGACTTGGATTGACTGAGTGAGTTTTAATGAATCAATAATGGGTAGCACACAGAACAGCAAATCCAGGTCCTACCACTTAAACATCTGAGCTCGGCCACCTCCTCCACAAAATCCTTTACTGAAATGTGAAAATGCTTCATAAATTTCACAGTACTATGTGCACACAAGCTATTAGTATTAATCTTTTTGAAAGCATTAAAATCCTTACTTCACTAGTTTTTAAAATTATGTTACTCCGACTAACTTCTTAAGTACTGCTGATCTATGGCCAATTTTCCCAGCTAAAAAAAAATCCATGGTCTCATTATGCTGTAACATAACATATTAGAACAGCACAATTATTATTATTATTATTAATTGAAATATGGTCCTTGTTTCAGCTAGGCATCTTAACATTTCTTCTTCTTTTTTCATTTTTGTTTATTTCCTAATAATCTGAGAAGGATTAAACATACTTTTTAACCAAATTTTATGCAGTGCCATAGGACGAGTTATATCTGATTTGTTCAGTTTGCCATTTGAAACAAAATGTGTGTTGCTTCATTTTTCAAACACTGAAGATACTCTGTAGTTTTGCAGAATTTCAGCAAAATCTGGTAAATAAAAGAAATTACAGAAATTCAGATTGTCCTGAATACTGATTGTAGGTTACAGGACACCTAGGGATTTTTAGTAGTAAGAGAAGTCGTATACTTCCCGAACTTGATGATGTTAACGAAGCCCAGAAGTATTGGCTGATAAGAGCAAAAGCTATCTTTAGTTTAAAAAAAGTTGTGCTTGTGTGCAACTTTTTTTTTATACAACAGGTTCTTATTAGTTATCTATTTTATACATATTAGTGTATATATGTCAATCCCAATCTCTCATTTCATCCCATCACCCCCCCACAAACTTTCCCCCCTTGGTGTCCATACGTTTGTTCTCTACATCTGTATACCTATTTCTGCCTTGCAACCGGTTCATCGGTACCATTTTTCTAGATTCCACATATATGCGTTAATATACGATATTTGATTTTCTCTTTCTGACCTACTTCACTCTGTAGGACAGTCTCTGGGTCCATCTACATCTCTACAAATGACCCAATTTCATTCCTTTTTATGGCTGAGTAATATTCCATTGTATATATGTACCACATCTTCTTTATCCATTCATCTGTCGATGGGCATTTAGGTTGCTTCCATGACCTGGCTATTGTAAATAGTGCTGCAGTGAACATTGGGGTGCATGTGTCTTTTTGAATTATGGTTTTCTCTGGGTATATGCCCAGTAGTGGGATTGCTGGGTCATATGGTAATTATATTTTTCATTTTTTAAGGAAATTCCATACTGTTCTCTCTAGTGGCTGTATCAATTTACATCCCCACCAACAGTGCAAGAGGATTCCCTTTTCTCCACACCCTCTCCAGCATTTGTTGTTTGTAGATTTTCTGATGCTGCCCATTCTAACCAGTGTGAGGTGATACTTCATTGTAGTTTTGATTTGCATTTCTCTAATAATTAGTGATGTTGAGCAGCCTTTCATGTGCCTCTTGGCCATCTGTATGTCTTCTTTGGAGAAATGTCTATTTAGGTCTTCTGCCCATTTGTTGATTGGGTTATTTGTTTCTGTGATTTTGAGCTGCATGAGCTGCTTATATATTTTGGAGATTAATCCTTTGTCTGTTGATTCATTTGCAAATATTTTCTCCCATTCTGAGGGTTCTCTTTTCTTCTTGTTTATAGTTTCCTTTGCTGTGCAAAAGCTTTTAAGTTTCATTAGGTCCCATTTATTTATTTTTGTTTTTATTTCCATTACTCTAGGAGGTGGGTCAAAAAAGATCTTGCTGTGATTTATGTCAAAGACTGTTCTTCCTATGTTTTCCTCTAAGAGTTTTATAGTGTCGGGTCTTACATTTAGGTCTTTATTCCATTTTGAGTTTATTTTTGTGTATGCTGTTACAGAGTGTTCTAATTTCATTCTTTTACATGTAGCTGTCCAGTTTTCCCACTGGCTCCACTTATTGAAGAGACTGTCTTTTCTCCGTTGTATATCCTTGCCTCCTTTGTCATAGAATAGTTGACCATAGGTGTGTGGGTTTATCTCTGGGCTTTCTATCCTGTTCCATTGATCTATATTTCTGTTTTTGTGTCAGTACCATATTGTCTTGATTACTGTAGCTTTGTAGTATAGTCTGAAGGCAGGGAGTCTGATTCCTCCAGCTCGTCTTTTTCCCTCAAGATTGCTTTGGCTATTTAGGGTCTTTTGTGTCTCCATACAAATTTTAAGATTTTTTGTTCCAGTTCTGTAAAAAATGCCATTGGTAATTTGATAGGGATTGTATTGAATCTGTAGATTGCTTTGGGTAGTATAGTTATTTTCACAATACTGATTCTTCCAATCCATGAACATGGTATATCTCTCCATCTGTTTGTGTCATCTTTGATCTCTTTCATCAGTGTCTTATAGTTTTCTGAGTACAGGTCTTTTACCTCCTTAGGTAGGTTTATTCCTAGGTATTTTATTCTTTTTGTTGCAATGGTGAATGGGATTGTTTCCTTAATTTCTCTTTCTGATTTTTTGTTGTTAGTGTATAGGAATGCAAGAGATTTCTGTGCGTTAATTTTGTATCCTGCTACTTTACCAAATTCATTGATTACCTCTAGTAGTTTTCTGGTGGCATCTTTAGGATTATCTATGTATAGTATCATGTCATCTGCCAACAGTGACTGTTTTGCTTCTTCTTTTCCAATTTGTATTCCTTTTATTACTTTTTATTCTCTGATTGCTGTGGCTAGGACTTCCAAAACTATGTTGAATAATAGTGGTGAGAGTGGACATCCTTATCTTTTTCCTGATCTTAGAGGAAATGCTTTCAGTTTTTCACCATTGAGAATGGTATTTGCTGTGTGTTTGTCATATATGGCCTTTATTATGTGAGGTAGGTTCCCTCTATGCCTACTTTCTGGAGAGTTTTTATCATAAGTGGTTGTTGAATTCTGTCAAAGGCGTTTTCTGCATCTACTGAGATGATCGTATTTTTTTTCTTCAATTTGTTAATATGGTGTATCACATTGATTGATTTGCATATATTGAAGAATCCTTGCATCCCTGGGATAAATCCCACTTGATCATGGTGTATGATCCTTTTCATGTGCTGTTGGATTCTGTTTGCTAGTATTTTGTCGAGAATTTTTGCATCTATATTCATCTGTGATATTGGTCTGTAATTTTCTTTTTTTGTAGTATCTTCGTCTGGTTTGGGTATCAGGGTAATGGTGGCCTCATAGAATGAGTTTGGGATCACTCCAACTCTTAAGAGCAAACAAATCCTAGATTCAGTTAGGATTAAATTAAATCCGTTTCTCTCAGTTCTCTGAACAACCATCACCAGCCATACTTAATGTGTGGTTTTTTTTAATTTTTGCTTTGTAATGTTAGCTCACACCATACCCACAAGGGCTGTGAGCTGCCTTTCTGAATCTAAGACAGGGTCCTTTGCTACCACTGCTAAGGACTGTAGTTGTGAAATGCACAGACCTGTCTAACACCAGCTTTCATCTGAGTTGGAATCCACAGCAGTTGCTTTAACTGTAACAATGGCTAGAGGCCTGCTCACCATGGCAGGTTGGTTTAATTACTTTTCTGACCAACTAGGTAGAGTAATATTTCATTTGGTTCTCTGTAGAGTGCTTTATTTGGTAATTGGTCTGAGACTAGAGGAGGAAAAAAATCTTTTTTGGCAGGAGCTAGGATCTCCAGACAGATTTTCTAGGAGTCCTGTTTTTAAATAGAGAAGGTGCCGGCAAGGCCTTGGTGAAGCTTTTTTTGGCCATCCCAGCAGTCAGTTGCTCCAGGGGCCTGCATGGGGATGTTTGTTAATCTGTTAAATTGTCATTTTTGAGTACATTTGATTTTTGGAGATTACTAAAGGTCCTAGGGAACCAAGTCAGCTGAACTAGAACTTTGGGATTAAAAAAAAAAAACCTCCACTGAAAATAGAATATTTTCCTGTGTGATTCATTCACTGGCTTTAAAAACTATTCAAAGGTAGAAGTTTAAAAAATTAGTTGAGCACTAAGCTCAGAGTAGGTAATTGAAAAATATTTTATTGTCCTAGTAACTCAAATAATGAGACATCATTGGACTAAGTACATAATCTTGTAAGGTCACTGATTTAAAGAGCAATACTGATTTGAACAGATAAATTCTGGAAATCTTAGTTTTTAAATGGTTTGATGACTTTACAATCTCTGTCTCCATGCCTAAAGGAAAATAAATAAATAAAATAAAAACTATTAGAAAGTACTTTTTAGACCTTCAGGCATGGGCATTGTCTCATCCTGGTTTTGGTCTACACACATTATCAATAGTTGGTCACTGTTTGTGGATTTGAAAGTTTTTTGGGTAGCATCATTCAGAAGACATAAGCATCATTCAGAAGACCAGATCCCAAAAAGGCTTAGCAACTGTATGAGGACAATCCTAAAGGATTTCATTGATTGAAAGTTCCATTAGTGTCAGCAAAGTGTCATGGTTACCAAAAAAGTTAATGTAATCTCAGGCGTCAGGAATCAAAATACAGTGTTCAGTCTAATGTTTGCCAGAGTACTACTCAAATTTGTACTGATAAGGGAACCTGGACTAACATGCTTACTTCTGGAAAACCTGAAGCACAGCAGAGTAAAGTGACTGGCATGGTGAGGGGAACAGAATCCCCAAAATATGAAGAGCAACTTCCAGACTTAAGGAAACGTAACCTGGAGAGAAGTTCTGTGGGACACCTGATGATTCACCAATGATGTCTACAAAGGAAGAAGAAAGACCAGATTTACCGTATCTTCCTTTTCTTCAACAGGAAGAATTAGGACCAGTAGATAGGAGTTATAAGAAAGGAGACTTGGGTTAGTATAGAGTTTTATGAAAATTAAAATGGCCCCAAAATGAAATGAGCTGCCTAGTGAGATAAAAAGGGGCCATTACCAAGAGGTGTTTAGGTGGAAATTACATGACTATTTGTCAGAAATATTATAAAAGGACTCCTGTACCACAGATGATTAGCCTGGAAGACATCTAAGGGCCTTTCCCAATTCTCATAGCCCTTACTTCTAAGTATTACCTGTGATCCCTACTGCACATGCTATATGTGTGTGTGTGTGTATATATATATATATATATATATATATACTTTACATGGGCGGTGGATTAACCTAAACTCATTAAAAATACTGCAACCTTACCACTGAGAGGAAAAAATAATCTGTTACTCACTTCCTGACATAACTGCTATTAACCACTTATCATTATGAAACTTTCTTGCATTTTTTCAGTTCAATCTTACTACTAACTAGGAAGTAACTGAAATACTAGTTGAGTTGAGTGCCTAATATTCAGAAGTGGCTGGCAAACACTAAGCACATATTATGTGTTTGGCATTGCATTCAATGTATGCAAAAATGAATAAGGCATAGTCTCCTCCCATAAGATGTTTATAGGCTAAAAGGTCAAATTACATCTGAAACAAAAATTTTAATATATTCAGTAGTAAACCAGAAGCCAAAGAACCTAGAGAAGGGGCCCATATTTTAAGCGAAGACTTTCTGGAGAGAATGATGGCTTATCCAGTAAGAGTCAGCCAAGTAGAGGAAAACAGGAAGCGTATTCCAGAGAGAAGGATTGTTGTGAAATGTAGAGCAGCACAGAGTGTGAAAGGATCACTAGAGTATAAGAGGTCAAGTGTGAAGTGGGGAGAGGGCAGGAAATGAGGCTGTGGAGACAGAGAGAAAGCAATGCACAAAGGGCTCATATCCTGTTGCTTAGGAGCTTGGGGACCAGCCACATAAGGACCATAATCAGGGAGGTAACAAGCTTGGATCTGCATTTGGGGTATAACAGTCCAGCTATAATGCCAAAGAAAGCAAACTTAAAATTTGTAAATTAGAAAACTCATTTGAAGGATGATTTATTCACATATATTGTTGAAGGCTTAATTTTGAAATTCCACTAGATTAAATCCTAGGTTAAGCATAGTTAACATCCTAGATTAAACACACATACAAGCACAATACATGCAACACAGGGATGGTAAAAGCAACTGCTCACATGGCTCATTCTATGATCCACATCTCCCTCTACTTCCCATTCAATCACCTGCTACAAGGAATAGGAGGGTCAATCAAACACAGCTCTCTTATTCATCTTTTTCAGAAATATATCTGGAAACCGCCGTTCATCATCTTTGTCCTAATAAGCAGAAAAGCAGAAGTATAAACCTGTCCTTGAAGAAATAAATGTAAGAGACCTTTCTTTTTTTATTACTGATGAAAAGCCACCTCTAGTTTTTTCATATCACCATAGACTGGTGGAAGGGAGAAACCTGAAATCCAAGTTACTCTCAGAGGTGACTGTTCTCAACACTGACCATTCTTTTGAGTCCAGAGCAAGAAAATGATGGTGTCGTACACCTTAAAGATCACCTCTGTAAGTCTCTGAGACATTTCTGGCTTTACCTGGTGATGTCCCCCATCTGAGACAAGACAAATAACACTCCTGATCTACTCTATCTTATTTCTTCAGAATGAAAATCTCCTGTTCATTTTACACACCACAATTCTTTTATCCTCCTGTCTCCATCCTTGAATATCCAGTACTGGTGACAGACAGTCCATTTTCCAGCACCTCTTATAAAACAGGTGCATCCTCCCACTTAATTCCATTAACATTCTTAACAGTTTGGTTTAGAGTATCTCGGTCAGACCCTCCACACTACTTTTTTCAAATGTGTGCACGTGTGAATAAAACTATTCCTTTTTTCAAAAGCAAAATCTAACTTCTACTTCCTTATAATTCTGTCACAAAGCCACAAAATTAAACAGGAAAAAAAATCCAGCAGCTTGGAGGACTGGAGTTTTGCAACAATTTGCAAATGCTTCATAAGTCTCGCCAAAGATGTCTCACTGTCAAAATTGGTCAAACAAGAAGAAAACCATTATGGTAACATGGCCATCAGGTAAAGAAAGATGCCTCCTCCTCCTCTTTTTTATCTCTAATCCCCAAACTTTATTATTTTCCACAGAAAAGTTTAATAACATGGAGCTATGGGAAGACCTAAAATTTTGTTACTACACCTACCCAACCTAAAGAAGGGAAAAATCTGGGGTTCTGAAATGGAGAAGCTGGGGAAAAGGTTAGCTTGAAACAGTGTAGGAAAAATCAGTGTACATGGTGAGTGATCCTATCTGGTCCCAGTGACTCTAGCATCCCTTGTGGCCCTTGGGCATGTACAGCTGTCATTGGTGATGCCTGGATTTCTGTGCTTTGTGCTTTTATTTACCTTTCCTTGGTTCTGCTCTGCCTTCTCCAGTAAATTGGAAGGGTGGGTTCTGTAACTTCTACTTCCTCTAAAACTACAAACAACTGCTAATAAAGTGCTCCCCACACATGGGGCACGTAAACAAGGCCAAAAGCCTTGACGACAAAGTGAAATAAAGCAGAACTTGCCACCGAACACGGAAATTCCCTGGAGTAGAACCATTCTAAGGCTCCATCCACAGAGTTCAGGATTGATGCCTTCTGGAGACATGTTTGTTTTCACTGAGAACACATACCATTCCCCTTTGAACAAATATTAAATGGATTTCACAGTTCACTGAAACAGTGAACAATGTATGAGTTACAGTTAACATTTTAAAGCTTTACCAAAACTTGAAATTTACACTGTAAATCACTTAGGTCTCAATTCAGAAGTCACCTCCTCAGAGAGGCCTGTTCAGACCACAAAGCTAAAGCCACCTTTAGTCACTCTCTAACATATGACCCAATTTAACCTTCTGCTTAGCACTTATCTGTACCTGAAATTATCACACTTGATTATGTGTTTACTAGTTTATTACGTATTCATTTAACAGCGTATTGTCTGTCTCCACTCACTAGAATGTAGTCTGTACAACATCAGGGATGCTCTCATTCTCTGCTCCATCTCCAGCCTCCAGAACAGTGTCCAGCACATAGTATGTACCAATTAAATCTTCGTTGAATCTCAGATATATGTTACATCTCCTCTTGTCTGGTATACAGACTTGTTCTGATTGGGTTTTTTTTAATTTAGAGAACATACAGACATAAAAATTAAATAAAGTCAAGATTGGAGACCACTGCGACCTCAGCATAGTAAAACAAATAGTTCCATTAGATGAATGCCTGGGTGAAATCGTTTTCTTAGAAAACACCCATTAATCATTTTAAAAGATGGTTTATTGGAAAATATGCAGCTAGAAAATAAATGTGAAGTAGATTCTGTGAGCAGCTGCGGGCATGGAGAACAGATTCCCCAGCTATAGGACACAGGTACATCATGCAGCAGGACACTTAACCCTTTATCAGGACTAGTTACATAATCTGTGGTGCCCAATGAAAAATAAAAATGCAGAGTTACTTGTTCAAAAAGAATTAAGAATTTAAAGATGGCAACAGTACAGCCTTAAAACAATGCAGGGCCCTTCTGAATATGGGGCCATGTGTCACCTGCCCATGACACTGGCCCTGCTCTTTCATCCACAACAGTAAATTGGGCCAAGCAGGGTGGTATAGACACTAGTCAGAAAAGTAGCTCTCCGAAATTGTGTGTAGCTGGGAGACCAGAGGTTTCCTGGCTCATCACTGACGTGTGTGTGTGTGTGTGTGTGTGTGTGTGTGAGAGAGAGAGAGAGAGAGAGAGAGAGAGTGAGTTGCACTCATGCAAGCAGATATCTCCATTCCATTACCTAGCAGCATGCAATGGTCACCATAGAGTGACAATCTGAACAGGAAAGAGGAATCTCAGAGAAGAGGGTGTGTCCAGGCTGGTGAGAGACAGAGCAAGGGAAGCTGGGAGAAACCAGGAAGACCAACCAACCTCCAGTAGCAAAAATATGTGTCACAGAAAAAGGGAAAGTTGTCCCAAACTGGGAGAGTAATTACAGTCTACTTTCTAATTTGCCCTAAAGCCAATTTTGCTCCAACCTCCAACTTCCAACCTCACAGGAGCCGACGTATTTATTTTCCTTGAGTTTTTATTTATGCTGTAAAATGTACCGAGCAATGGTTAAAGAGGATGTCAGACCCAGTAGTGTGATGTTGGTAGATGCCTTTTCAAAAAACAACATTTTTATTCACCTCCCCGGTTCCAGTTCCCCCTGCTCATGCCCCACAGTTCTCCTCTGGAAAACTGGAGAGAGTCTGCGAAGGTCTCAGGATGGGGCCCTGCAGTGGCTGGGTGGCAGGGGCCCCTCTCCTGGCTCTCACCTGCCAGGTGGGGTCTTAAAGACTTTGCCTCATCTTGAGTTCCACCGGAACCTATTCTGTGCTCAGACCTTGCTCCGAGAGTGCGTAAGGGGTAGAAGTCAGCCCTTCAAGATATTTCTTCTAAGTTATTTTATCATGGACTAGTGTGTGCTCTGTGTCCACCCCAATAAAAGGATCTTTCCTACTAGGAAAAAAAAATCACTGGACAGAACTAGATAGCTGAGCTTTTCAAGGGCCTACATATACCAATTTTAAGATCGATCTCTGAACAAACAGCTTCAAACTTGTAAAACCTCTACTGGGGGCAGGGAGGGGCTCCAGGGCCCCCTTGGGAATCTTGGTTGCTCCCGTGTGAGTGGCAGCGGGGAGTCCACATTTAGATTTGTTTTGGACTTTCAGGTAGTAGAAATTAAAATCATCCCAACCTCGTGAGTCCTCCGAAATTTTAGGGTCAGGCAGGAAGTAGAATCTTTATAAGCATATGATTGAATGATAGTTCAGTAGAATAGATTTACAGCTAGTTATAGTTAAGTATATTCAGACTGTTAATTAATCACTTGTTATCAACATGGAAGAAAGTCTCTGACAGAGTACTACAGGCCTCTGTCCTCAAATCTGTTCTAGTTAATAGTTTAAGCTAATGATTTATATGAACACTTAGCAAGTACATTTATCAGATCTACAGATGACCTGGAAATGAGCAAGATAACTAATATGTTAAAATACAGAATCAGTATTCAAATGTAACACAACTAGTCAAATGTTAAGCTAAAACAAACTTAAGAGTTACTGTAAAGACCTTTTCAGGTCCCAAAAATAAATTTCAAAATTGTAGAATATTACCAGCTGTCCCATTTGAATAATCTAAAAATTCTAATTAACCAGAAGCTTCTTAAAATGCAGTAATACATCATGCCGACTCTAAAAAATTAGGAGAGTGGGAGATTCTGAGACTGCATTAATAAATAAATTCACAAAAGCTCAGACCACAGGATAAAATAATCCTACTTTGTCTTCACTGAGCATACCCCCAAGCAGGTTGCAATACTGATTGGGTGCCATGGTATGATTTTAAAAATGGCAACACTTGCAGAAAGCCCACCATTACAAGGTTTACAGTGCAAAGCCAGGGCTAAGACCCAGTTATACCTAGACCACTGATTTTCCCCACTATATTATAGTTCTTCCAAGCCATCTTTGGCATTGTCTTATCTAGGAGTAGAATGTGTTCAGGAACATAATTTGTATTCACAAATTTTCTTCAGCAATTTGACCCATATAGAAAAGAATGGCTTCGGAGAATCCAAATAGAATTTTCAGGATGCAATAATTTCTATAATACTCATACACTCAGTTTGAAAAGTGTTTATGGAGCTTATACCATGTGCCTTGCACCGTGTGTGGTGCTGACACTACTTAATAAGACAGTTCCTGCCCTCCTGTCACTCACAGTTCAATGGAGGAGACAACGATGTCAATATCTGAATTCTTATTATCCATCGTGATACACAGTAGTTGTAATTAGAAGGTACATGCTGTGGTCTGAATGTTTGTGTCCCCCGGCAAAATTCATATGTTGAAAACCTAATACCTAAGGTGACGGCACCATTACGAGGTGGGGCCTTGGGGAGGTGACTATGTTGGGGGCAGGGGTTGGGAGGGAGACCTTATGACTGGGATTAGTGTCCTTTAAAAGAGGCCCCAGAGGGCTTCCCTGGTGGCGCAGTGGTTGAGAGTCCGCCTGCCGATGCAGGGGACACGGGTTCGTGCCCCGGTCCGGGAGGATCCCACATGCTGCGGAGCGGCTGGGCCCGTGAGCCATGGCCGCTGAGCCTGCGCGTCCGGAGCCTGTGCTCCACAACGGGAGGGGCCACAACAGTGAGAGACCCGAGTACCGCAAAAAAAAAAAAAAAAAAGAAAAAAGAAGAAAAAAGAGGCCCCAGAGAGCTAGCTCACCCTTTCCCCTATGTGAAGATACAAAATGTTTGTGACCTGGGCCCTCACCCAGCCATGTTGGCACCATGATCCCAGATTTCCAGACTCCAGAACTAAAAGAAATAAATTTCTGTTTTTTATAAGCCACCCAGTCTACGGTATTTTGTTATAGCAGCCCGAACGGACTAAGAAGTAGTAAAATGACAGGAGGTATTATGTCTAAGACAGCCAAAGAGGCTTCAGAGAGTAAAGGATATCCTACTTATATTTATATCATACCCTGAGCGCTTCTTTTGTTACGCCAGCAAACGAACTAACTTTTTTTTTTTTTTTTTTCTTTTGCGGTACGCGGGCCTCTCACCGCTGCGGCCTCTCCCGCTGCGGAGCACAGGCTCCGGACGCGCAGGCCCAGCGGCCATGGCTCACGGGCCCAGCCGCTCCGCAGCATGTGGGATCCTCCCGGACCGGGGCACGAACCCGTGTCCCCTGCATCGGCAGGCGGACCCCCAACCACTGCGCCATCAGGGAAGCCCCGAACTAGCTTTTCACTTTTGTGGAGAGAGCATGAAAAGAAATCAAGACCTTGCTGAGGTGAACTTCCAACTTAGCCCAAGTACTAACTCAAGGCAAAACAAAGAGGCAAGAACCATATATAAGATTGAGAGAATCACTTAAAATAAATCTCACATAACAAAGAGATGAAGTAAAGGCTAAACTTCAGCATCCACCCTGCAAAGTTCTTCACACATGAAGACCTCAAAAATGAACTGACAGCACCGCGTGTACCAGGGAAAGACTGAAGTGTAAGAAAAGTAGTACCTTTCCCTTTCATTTTTGTTCCTTCTCCTTCAAAAACCGAGTGGTTATGCCTCCAGGCACTTGTCTCCACCAGAATAAACTCCCCCTCAAACTGGCCGGCTTTGGTCTATTATTGTTTGCTCTTTTTCAGATACTAATGTCACCGGCAGAGCCCACTGGCGTCCCTAGGAAAAATAAGATGGAACTAACCTCACTTGCCTATAGGGTACCGTGTGTAGACGTCTTTCACTCAGCACTTCAGACCAGCGTTCCTGGAGCAAAATGGCTGCGTCTCCACCTCAGCTGGGCGGGCCGTGTGCAGAGCTGCACAGGACACCACGACTCAAGACGGCGCAGGTGGGCGGTGCGCAGAGACGCTGACCCCGGCACTGGATCTGCCCCGTGAGCAGCACAGCTGCGGTAGCCCCGCGAGAACTCCGCTTCCTCTGTTCCCCACCCGCCAGCTGACGAGACCGTATAAAGCAGCCCCGCCCATGGAGAGAAGGTGTGCTCTAGCGTGCAAGCTCCCCTGTCTCCGTCCTTTAATCAAAGAATAAAGCTTTCCTTTGTTTCTGAACCGAACACTGCCTCATTCTATTGGCTTGCGTGACACAGGCAGAAGGACCCTTGTTAGGGCCAGACTCGGGAGGACTGGTAACACTAAAGCAATATTTTTTTTCTTTTTTTGTGGCCGTACGCGGGCCTCTCACTGTTGTGGCCCCTCCCGTTGCGGAGCACAGGCTCCGGACGCGCAGGCTCAGCGGCCATGGCTCACGGGCCCAGCCGCTCCGCGGCATGTGGGATCTTCCCGGACCTGGGCACGAACCCGTGTCCCCTGCATCGGCAGGTGGACTCTCAACCACTGCGCCACCAGGGAAGCCCCTTTTTTATCTTTTAAACAGACTATATCTTGCTGAAATTTTCTCAGTGCTATTAAAGTGATTCCCACTATATTTCAATAGGAATATTATGTGAAGTGCACTGTTTGCTTGGGGTTTTCTCTCCGATGTGTGGGAAACTGTTAAGTACCCATTTTTAACTGCTTGAGAGTATCACGGGAAGGCACTGTTAACTTCCTAACTGCTGGTTAGGAAGAGGGCTTTGTATTTTGGAGGCTCTTGTTTTCTTGTGTAGGGTCTGGGATGTGGAGGGTAGAGAGGTTGCACATGGTGAGTGACCAGATAACTCCCGAATATTCAGTGTTCCACCAGCAGGGTCAGCCCCGTTCAACCCTGTGGTGCCTCCTGCCTGGGCATGACAGGGGCTGTCACACTGAGAGTCTCTCCCCTCACTTCTTTGCCTTTTGTAGCTTAGTCATCCTTCTTCTGTTGTGAAACATCCCTCAAACCCGCTTTGAAATTAATTGTTCTTTCTGTTAAGTTCCCACTTCATTCAACTATTATAGCTCTTATTTCATTCATCCTTATATTACAGTTAGATGTTTCCCCATCTGTCTCCCTCACTTCTTGGGAGTAAGAACTGTTCTAATTCATCTGTGATTTTTCTCCATTGGCATGGAACACAGTTCTTTACAGTTAGTAAATCTTTCGTAGGTTGAATTCTATTAACTTCCATCTTTGCATGAAAGAGGCAATCTAATGAATTTATTTTCAGCAACATTTAAACAGACTGCCTTAACTTTCCACTAAACTTCATCCCTTAAACTTGCAGTGCTATGCAATAAGTTCTTGTATATGTGCTATCAGCCTAAGAAGATTGCAAGGTCACTAAGAGTATAGCCCACACATTGGTGCAGCTCACACTTCTGTCCTAGCCTGTCCTAGATAGCTTCTTTCCTCATTTCTCCTCCAGTAATCTTACATATGTCCACAACTTCAACTACCACTCACAGACCAATGACTCCCAAATTTCACACCTCTGACCCTCAAGTTTCAAAACTATACTTCTAATTATCCATCCACATATTCATCTGAATGTCTCACAGACAGCTCAAATTCAACATGACAACCATTCTCTCAAAAAAAAATCACACCACTTTCTTGGAGCCAGCAGGTGATAACTACTATGTGTGATTTGAAGGATGCTGAAAGCCTCTTCACTTAGCCTAACATTTCTACTATAAGAGTTATTCCTTTGGATTAAGGTATGAGATTCTCAAAGATCTCTACTGAATGTAATACTGTATACAAATATAGTATAATTTATACACTATATAAATTAAGGCTAGCATTTTTGTTATGACTCTCCTTATCAGTAATGCAAGATAAGAACAAATTCTCATGACTTTATTCCAGCTCCTAATGAGAGAAGATTGATGACAAGTTATAAAAGAGAAAACAACATCTGTTTGTTTTCTTGATAAATATTATTTAGTTTATTTTACTTCCTTGATAAATTTAAGCTAGGAAACCATCAGCATTCTCTCTAAAGGATGTCGAATACAGAGCAAATCACTGGGTGTGTCTTTCCCCAACACAAACGCAAACATATACGAGTGTGTCCATCCAAACATGCACACATAGGCAAATACAGGTACCATCTCATGTGAATGAACATTAAGACCAATCTCATTCGATGGAGTCAAAAATTTTAACCAGAGAAAACAACAATAAACAGAAGGTAGAGATATTCTACAGGGAGGAAGAACAAGAAAAGGTGAGCCACTGTCAAAAATGGCAGCTTAAAGTCCCAGGAGAATGTGTGGAGGGAGAGAAGGAGGAAGCTGGTTACCACCAACCACCCTATCTTACGTTGCCCAACACACACACCAACGCTGTGGGGCTAGTAATTGAGCACCTTTAGTAACAGCAGGTGGTACCATCTCCTTCATCTCCCCACCCCTGACCCTCACCCCCACCTCAGGCCTGGACTCATCATTCAGTCCAATTATTGGCCTATGGGTAGAAAAGAACAGCATCAGACTGTGACCCCTGTTGGTCATCCATGTCCTACCCTACTCCAAGACTGGCCTGGATAAAGATAATCCATCTCAAACCATTTCTGGATATAGGTGTATATAGGAGAAAGTCATACAAAGATGTATACATATATAATTTATTTTCTTATGTTATTTTATTATACTATTATATTGTAATTATTACAATTATTTATTTATAATATGGACTTATTATAACAATTTATTAATGTTTCCCTTTCCTCAAGGCAGCTGCAGTTCCATGTCCTTAACCATTCCCTCCCCCTTTCCTTCCATCTTTAGGTATCTTGGACAACATTTCTTTTCTCCTTGCCCACTGAAACAAAATGGAAGAATATTCCCTGACCCCACCCCCCCAAGAAAACCCTGTTTTTGAAGATCCAGATATAATTCAAAAAGCACTTTGTTTTACATGCTTACACTAACTGCTTACAGTGTTTTACAATTTGTTGACAGAATCATTAGGCTCCCTAGACTGCCTTCAGCAATGATTTGGAATTTTGGCTTTTCAAAAGAAACTCCTATGAAAATATAAATTGCCGAGACCTTCAAGACAGCAGAGGAGTAAGACGTGGAGATCACCTTCCTCCCCATAAATACATCAGAAATACATCTACATGTGGAACAACTCCTACAGAACACCTACTGGACACTGGCAGAAGCCTCAGACCTCCCAAAAGGCAAGAAACTCCCCCATGTACCTGGGTAGGGCAAAAGAAAAAAGAATAAACAGAGACAAAAGGATAGGGACGGGACCTGCACCTCTGGGAGGGAGCTGTGAAGGAGGAAAAGTTTCCACTCACTAGGAAGCCCCTTCGCGGGTGGAGACTGCGGGTGGCGGAGGGAGGGGAAGCTTCGGAGCCACGGAGGAGAGCGCAGCAACAGGGGTGCGGAGGGCAAAGTGGAGAGATTCCTGCACAGAGGATCGGTGGCCCCCGGCACTCACCAGCCCAAGAGGCTTGTCTGCTCACCCGCCGGGGTGGGCGGGGGCTGGGAGCTGAGGCTCAGGCTTCGGAGGTCGGATCCCAGGGAGAGGACTGGGGTTGGCGGCGTGAACACAGCCTGAAGGGGGCTAGCGCGCCACAGCTAGCTGGGAGGGAGTCCAGGAAAAAGTCTGGAGCTGCCGAAGAGGCAAGAGACATTTTCTTGCCTCTTTGTTTCCTGGTGCACGAGGAGAGGGGATTAAGAGCACTGCTTGAAGGAGCTCCAGAGACAGGCACGAGCCGCGGCTATCAGCACGGACACCAGAGACGGGCATGAGACACTAAGGCTGCTGCTACAGCCACCAAGAAGCCTATGAGCAAACACAGGTACCACTATTCACACCTCCCCTCCCGGGAGCCCGTGCAGCCCGCCATTACCAGGGTCCCGTGATCCAGGGACAACTTCCCCAGGAGAACATACGGCGCGCCTCAGGCTGTTGCAACCTCATGCCGGCCTCGGCCGCCGCAGGCTCACCCCGCATTCCATACCCCTCCCAACCCCCAACCTGAGTGAACCAGAGCCCCCGAAGCAGCCGTTGCTTTAACCCCCACCTGTCTGGATAGGCAACAGATGCCCTCAGGTGACCTACACGCAGAGGCGGGGCCAAACCCAAAGCTGAACCCCAGGAGCGGTGCAAACAAATAAGAGAAAGGGAAATCTCTCCCAGCAGCCTCAGGAGCAGCGGATTAAATCTCCACAGTAAACTTGATGTACCCTGCATCTCTGGAATACCTGAATAGACAACGAATCATCCCAAAATTGAGGTGGTGGACTTTGGGAGCAATGATATATGTAGTTTTTCCTTTTTCTCTTTTTGTGAGTGTGTATGTGAATGCTTTTTTGTCTGATTTTGTCTGTATAGCTTGGCTTTTACCATTTGTCCCAGGGTTCTGTCTGTCTGTTTTGTTTGGTTTTTTGGGGGGTTTTTTTAGTATAGTTTTTAGCATTTGTTTTCATTGGTGGATTTGTTTTTTGGTTTGGGTGCTCTCTTCTTTCTTTTTTTAGTACTTTTTCATTTTTTTATTTTTAATAATTATTTTTTAAATTTTAATATCTTTATGTTATTTTATTTTTTTCCTCTTTCTTTCTTTTTTTCTCCCTTTTCTTCTGAGCCTTGTGGCTGAGAGGGTCTAGGTGCTCCGGCCACATGTCAGGCCTGTGCCTCTAAGGTGGGAGAGCCGAGTTCAGGACATTGGTCCACCAGAGACCTCCTGGCTCCATATAATATCAAATGGCGAGAGCTCTCCCAGAGATCTCCATCTCAACACTAATACCCAGCTCCACTCAACAACTAGCAAGCTACAGTGCTGGACACCCTTTGCCAAACAAGTAGCAAGACAGAAACACAAACCCACCCATTAGCAGACAGGCTGCCTAAAATCATAATAAGGTCATAGACACACCAAAACACACCACCAGACAGGGTCCTGCCCACCAGAAAGACAAGATCCAGCCTCACCCACCAGAACACAGACACTAGTTGCCTCCACCAGGAAGCCTACACAACCCACTGAACCAATCTTACCCACTGGGAGCAGACACTAAAAACAATGGGAACTGTGAACATGCAGCCTGCAAAAAGGAGAACCCAAACACAGTAAGTTATGCAAAATGAAAAGACAGAGAAACACACAGCAGATGAAGGAGCAACACCAGACCAAACAAATGAAAAAGAAATAGGCAGTCTGCCTGAACAAGAATACAGAGTAATGATAGTAAAGATGATCCAAAATCTTGGAAATTGAATGGAGAAAATACAAGAAACGTTTAAAAGGACCTAGAAGAACTAAAGAGCAAACGAACAATGATGAACAACACAATAAATGAAATTAAAAATTCTCTAGACAGAATCAATAGCAGAATAACTGAGGCAAAAGAACGGATAAGTGACTTGGAAGATAAAATAATGGAAATCACTACTGCAGAGCAGAAAAAAGAAAAAAGAATGAAAAGAATTGAGGACAGTCTTAGAGACCTCTGGGACAACATTAAATGCAACAACATTTGAATTATAGGGGTCTCAGAAGAAGAAGAGAAAAAGAAAGGGACTGAGAAAATATTTTAAGAGATTATAGTTGAAAACTTACCTAATATGGGAAAGGAAATAGTCAATTAAGTGCAGGAAGCACAGAGTCCCATACAGGATAAATCCAAGGAGAAACAAGCCAAGGCACGTATTAACCAAGCTATCAAAAATTAAATACAAAGAAAAGATATTAAAAGCAGCAAGGGAAAAACAACAAATAACATACAAGGAAAGCCCCATAAGTTTAAGAGCTGATCTTTCAGCAGGAACTCTGCAAGCAAGAAGGGAGTGGCAGGAAATATTTAAAGTGATGAAAGAGAAAAACCTACAACCAAGATTACTCTACCCAGCAAGGATCTCATTCAGATTTGATGGAGAAATTAAAAGCTTTACAGACAAGCAAAAGCTAAGAGAATTCAACACCACCAAACCAACTTTATAACAAATGCTAAAGGAACTTCTCGAGGTAGCAAACAAAGAGGAGGAAAAGACCTACAGTAAAAAACCCAAAACAATTAAGAAAATGGTAATAGAAACACACATATTGATAATTAGCTTAAATGTAAATGGATTAAATGTTCCAACCAAACGACATAGACTGGCTGAATGGATACAAAAACAAGACCCATATATATGCTCTCTATAAGAGACCCACTTAAGACCTAGGGACACATACAGACTGAAAGTGAGGGGATGGAAAAAGATATTCCATGCAAGTGGAAATGAAAAGAAAGCTGGAGTAGCAATGCTCACATCAGACAAAATAGACTTTAAAATAAAGACTATTACAAGAGACAAAGAAGGACACTACATAATGATCAAGGGATCAATCCAAGAAGAAGTATAACAATTGTAAATATTTATGCACCCAACATAGGAGCACCTCAATACAAAAGGCAAATGCTAACAGCCATAAAAGGGGAAACTGACAGTAACACAGTCATAGCAGGGGACTTTAAAACCCTACTTTCACCAATGGACAGATCATCCAAAATGAAAATAAATAAGGAAACACAAGCTTTAAATAATACATTAAACAATATGGACTTAATTGATATTTATAGGACATTCCATACAAAAACAACAGAATACACTTTCTTCTCAAGAGCTCATGGAATATTCTCCAGGATAGATCATATCTTGGGTCACAAATCAAGCCCTGGTAAATTTAAGAAAATTGGAATTGTATCAAATATCTTTTCTGACAACAGTGTTATGAGACTAGATATCAATTACAGGAAAAAAGACTATAAAAAATACAGACACATGGATGCTAAACAATATGCTACTAAATAACCAAGAGATCACTGAAGAAATCAAAGAGGAAATCAAAAAATACCTAGAAACAAATAACAATGAAAACACAACGACCCAAAACCTATGGGATGCAACAAAAGCAGTTCTCAGAGGGAAGTTTAAAGCAATACAGTCCTACCTCAAGAAAAATCTCAAATAAACAACCTAACCTTACACCTAAAGCAATTAGAGAAAGAAGAACAAAAAACCCCAAAGTAAGCAGAAGAAAAGAAATCATAAAGATCAGATCAGAAATAAATGAAAAAGAAATGAAGGAAACAATAGCAAAGATCAATAAAACTAAAAGCTGGTTCTTTGAGAGGTTAAACAAAATTGATAAACCGTTAGCCAGACTCAACAAGAAAAAAAGGGAGAAGACTCAAATCAATAGAATTAGAAATGAAAAAGGAGAAGTAACAACTGACACTGCAGAAATACAAAAGATCATGAGAGATTACTACAAGCAACTATATGCCAAGAAAATGGACAACCTGGAAGAAATGGACAAATTGTTACAAAAGCACAGCCTTCCAAGACTAAACCAGGAAGAAATAGAAAATATAAACAGACCAATCACAAGCACTGAAATTGAGACTGTGATTAAAAATCTTCCAACAAACAAATGCCCAGGAACAGATGGCTTCAGAGGCAAATTCTATCAAACATTAGAGAAGAGCTAACACCTCTCCTTCTCAAACTCTTCCAGAATATAGCAGAGGGAGGAACACTCCCAAACTCATTCTACAAGGCCACCATCACCCTGATACCAAAACCAGACAAAAATGTCACAAAGAAAGAAAACTACAGGCCAATACTACTGATGAACATAGATGCAAAAATCCTCAAAACAATACTACCAAACAGAATCCAACAGCACATTAAAAAGATCATACACCATGATCAAGTGGGGTTTATCCCAGGAATGCAAGGATTCTTCAATATACACAGATCAATCAATGTGATACACCATATTAACAAACTGAAGGAGAAAAACCATATGATAAACTCAATAGATGCAGAAAAAGATTTTGAAAAAAATTCAACACCAATTTATGATAAAAACCCTCCAGAAAGTAGGCATAGAAGGAACTTACCTCAACATAATAAAGGCCATATATGACAAACCCACAGCCAACATCGTTCGCAATGGTGAAAAACTGAAACCATTTCCACTAAGATCAGGAACAAGACAAGGTTGCCCACTCTCACCACTATTATTCAACATAGTTTTGGAAGTTTTAGCCACAGCAATCAGAGAAGAAAAAGAAATAAAAGGAACCCAAATCAGAAAAGAAGAAGTAAAGCTGTCACTGTTTGCAGATGACATGATACAATACACAGAGAATCCTAAAGACTCTACCAGAAAATTACTAGAGCTAATCAATGAATTTGGTAAAGTAGCAGGATACAAAATTAATGCACAGAAATCTCTGGCATTCCTATATACTAATGATGAAAAATCTGAAAGTGAAATTAAGAAAACACTCCCACTTACCATTGCAACAAAAAGAATAAAATACCTAGGAATAAACCCACCTAAGAAGACAAAAGACCTGTATGTAGAAAACTATAAGACACTAAATGAAAGAAATTAAAGAGGTTACAAACAGATGGAGAGATATACCATATTTTTGGATTGGAAGAATCAACGTTGTGAAAATGACTATACTACCCAAAGCAATCTACAGATTCAATGCAATCCCTATCAAACTACCAATGGCATTTTTCACAGAACTAGAAAAAAAAAGTTCAGTTTGTATGGAAACACAAAAGACCCCGAATAGCCAAAGCAATCTTAAGAAAGAAAAACGGAGCTGAAGGAATCAAGCTCCCTGACTTCAGACTATACTACAAAGCTACAGTAATCAAGACAATATGATACTGGCACAAAAACTGAAATATAGATAAATGGAACTGGATAGAAAGCCCAGAGATGAACCCACGCACATATGGTCACCTTATTTTTGATAAAGGAGGCAAGAATATACAATGGAGAAAAGACGGCCTCTTCAATAAGTAGTGCTGGGAAAACTGGACAGCTACATGTAAAAGAATGAAATTAGAACCTTCCCTAACACCATACACAAAAATAAACTCAAAATGGTTTAAAGACCTAAATGGAAGGCCAGACACTATAAAACTCTTAGAGGAAAACATAGGAAGGACACTCTATGACATAAATCACAGCAAGTCCCTTTTTGACCCACCTCCTAGAGAAATGGAAATAAAAACAAAAATAAACAAATGGGACCTAATGAAACTTAAAAGTTTTTGCACAGCAAAGGAAACCATAATAAAGATGAAAAGAGAACCCTCAGAATGGGAGAAAATATTTGCAAATGAAGCAACTGACAAAGGATTAATCTCCAAAATTTACAAGCAGCTCATGCAGCTCAATATCAAAGAACAAACAACCCAATCCAAAAATGCGCAGAAGACCTAAATAAACATTTCTCCAAAGAAGATATATAGATTGCCAACAAACACATGAAAGAATGCTCAACATCATTAATCATTAGAGAAATGCAAATCAGAACTACAGTGAGGTATCCCCTCACACCAGTCAGAGTGGCCAACATCAAAGTCTAAATGCTGGAGAGGGTGTGGAGGAAAGGGAACACTCTTGCACTGTTGGTGGGAATGTAAATTGATACAGCCACTATGGAGAACAGTATGGAGGTTCCTTAAAAAACTAAAAATAGAGCTACCATACAAGCCAGCAATCCCACTACTGAGCATATACCCTGAGAAAACCATAATTCAAAAAGAGTCATGTACCACAATGTTCATTGCAGCTCTATTTACAATAGCCAGGACATGGAAGCAACCTAAGTGTCCATCGACAGATGAATGGATAAAGAATATATGGCATATATATACAATGGAATATTAGTCAGTTGTAAAAAGAAACAAAATTGAGTTATTTGTAGTGAGGTGGATGGACCTAGAGTCTGTCATACAGAGTGAAGTAAGTCAGAAAGAGAAAAACAAATACCATATGCTAACACATATATATGGAATCTAAAAAAAAAAAAAAGTGGTTACGAAGAACCTAGGGGCAGGACAGGAATAAAGATGCAGACGTAGAGAATGGAGTTGAGGACACGGGGATGGGGAAGGGTAAGCTGGGAAGAAGTGAGAGTGTGGCATGGAGTTATATATACTACCAAATGTAAAATAGATAGCTAGTGGGAAGCAGCCGCATAGCATAGGGAGATCAGCTCAGTGCTTTGTGACCACCTACAGGGGTGGGATAGGGAGGGTAGGAGGGAGACGCAAGAGGGAAGAGATATGGGGATATATGTATGTGTATAGCTGATTCAATTTGTTATAAAGCAGAAACTAACATGCCATTGTAAAGCAATTATACTCCAATAAAGATGTTAAAAATTTTTTAATAAATATATTAATTAAATATATATATATATATATATATATATATATATATACATTGTTTTAGTGGCCCAATCACTTCGCTAGCTCAGGCTGACTTGGAATACATCTAGAAGCTTTAGCTTGATGAAAACTGCCTGCATGCTTGCCTTTTATTTTGTTCTTTCCCTAAGCTTTCAGATTTGTGTACATACATGATCTGTGAAGACCATTTTGCATGTAGGCTGTGGTCTTACTCCCAGCCTGTGGTTTCACTGTGGATCTCCTGGGAGTTTACTCTGGAGGCTTGAAAAAGCCAGGTGTCTGACCAGGACACACTGAGTGGACAGGGTTAGTGTGCCCTTGGGCCTGCTTCCAGCTGTAGTCTCATGGAAGAACCACAGAAGGGTATTCTATGCTGTCAGTGGTGTCCTGGGCCTTTGCTGGTAAAGACCCTCCTAGCTTGAGTGGGGAAAAAACCCTCAAACAAGTGGTAGCTTTCATCTTCAAGAACCCAGAAGGCCAGTTTTTCTTTCCTCATTCCCCACCCTAGTTGGGAGTGAATAAAGTATGCAGAAGTAGAACTCAAAGCTGTTGGGGGAAAAGCAAATTTTTATAAATAAAACCATATTTATCCTTGATTTTCATGAAGTTACACTCTCTTAAAATAAACATTTTGTACCTAAGACATACAGTTAGATTAAAAAATATGATAAACCATTTGAAATCATATATTTATAGAAACGAAACATTTGTGACAAAGCATTAATAACTATCAAAAAAAGCTAGCACCATTCAAATTACCTCCTCAAATTTTAAGTATTAAACCATTCTTAGGTAAAGTCCATAGAAAGGGCAATAAATATTGGTTAATAACCTTTTAATGTCGATCTTTATCTCATCCTAAAATAAACAGGCCCATTTCAAGCTCTAAACATAGCTGTCAGTGTTCCTTCTGGGGAACGTTTGATTTATAGACTAGGTAGATCTAAATTGTGTGTTTGATAGCTGAGGTTAGGATTAGTAAATAATACATTCTCCACGTGTTTATTTAGCAGCTTTTGTAAATTTTTCATGGAGAAATTTGTATCATTGTGCACACAAATTTAAATAGTTATTGCCTCGTCTTAATTATGGCTAAGAATGAGAAGGGCAAAGCTTTTCCCAGAATGAGATTTTCTTTTTTTAATGCAAGATTGTTCAGCCTGTCCTTATTTTGTAATACTTTTAAGGGCTGGAGATTTTTTTTTTTTTCAGTTTTAAACCATTAGGTGGAAAACACTAATTGCTAACGTATTTTTAATCTGCAACTACCTATGCTTACAATCCTCTTTTGCAACTAAGCCTCACACCTCAGTGTCTCCCACCCCCTGCCAATAAATAAAGGAAAATTTTTAAAATTTAATAAGGAACAAATTTCAAGAAAGAGCTGTTAGGAAGCTTTCATTGTTCATTTCAAACCCTGGTTATAACTGAAAGGTTAACCTAAACTCTCAAGCCACGAGCTGATGGGAAAATAAACGTGATGAAAGGCATGTGTTTTATGTACTGTCATTTTGAATGTTTAAAGCCTGAGAGTGCTAAATGGGGAATTCAGTACTCATCTGCCCATCAGGACTGGCGGTCCAGTCTGTAGGCATCAATCAGGGAAGGCTGTGGAAATGAACTTTATTACCTTGCTCAAAAAGAAATCCCTTTGAAGGCAATGAAGACATGCCAGGCAGAGAATCTTTACAGAAGTGTGGGCTGCAGAAGCATCTGGGAACCAAACAAACGACTGGACCACTCTCCAGATGTGCAAAATAACCATTTTCTTTAGAAAAAGAAATTTCTAATCTCATTACTTCTCTTCCGTCATTATGCCCCCTCCCGAGATAAAATGCCCACCAAGCTTCCTCTGCTAAAACTTGAGGACAAAAGTGGGAGTCATCCGGACTGATAAACTATCAGGCTTAAATACAGTTTTTGGAGAAAATCTTCTTACTCCTTTGCTCTTGGGGGACTCTTATCTAGACTTTTCAGGAATTCATTTTGATTAAAGTGTGATTGAAGCAAGATAAATCTATGGGAGGCTGCATAGTTTTCTATCACCACAAAGATAATAGTGAAAAAATATCTGGGCATGTTGTAAATCCATTATAATAAATTAATGGTTCCACTGACATACTCAAAATAAATACGTGCTTGTCATAAATGCAGTTAAATAATTCAGTGGAAAAATTAAATGTTGAAACAATTACCCACATGGTTTAAAGCATTATGAAAATATTATGGAAAAGAAAAATGGGGACTGTTATTAATAGAACACGGGGATTTTCATGTCTTTGGCTTTTTTTTTTCTCATTCTCTTTTTTTCTTTTTTTTTTTTCAGTACACGGGCCTCTCACTGTTGTGGCCTCTCCCGTTGTGGAGCACAGGCTCCGGACACGCAGGCTCAGCGGCCACGGATCACGGGCCCAGCCGCTCCACGGCATGTGGGATCTTCCCGACCGGGGCACGAACCCGTGTCCCCTGCATCGGCAGGCGGACTCTCAACCACTGCGCCACCAGGGAAGCCCTCTCATTCTCTCTTAATGAAAGGAAAGGGAAAATAATATTTATGAAGTGCTTTATATGTGCCACTAAGTATATTCATATTCATCACCTTGTTTGATTATCATAACAACCTTGCAAGTTCATCTGACAAGACAAGGCAAAGGTAACTGAAGCTGAAGACTTCAGGTAACTTGCCCCAAATCACACAGCCAATCAGTGGATGAATTAGCATTCCAGTTAGGGTCTGTGCAACTCCAAAACACCATGCTCTTTCATCTCTATCACTCAGCCTCTCACCCCAGCCCTCCATTCCACACTGCCTCTCTGTAGAAGCCAAAGACTGCAACTTTCACCACTACCATGCCACTCTGTCCCCCGCCCATCCTATAGCAGTCAAGACATGTAGATTCCTCTTCCTGGCCCAATGTCTGTATCCTTGACTCTTATTTAATGTGTAATCTATAAGCATAAAGGAACAGTAATGTGAAAAATGATAATTAAAAGAAAACAAGAGACAAATAATGCAACTGTGGCTCTCGCAGAGCCTACAGAAATCTGCCTATTAATATAAGTCCCTAGTGGTGAGAAGGTACTGGGAGGGCAGCCAACAGTAAGTGGGAGTGGGTGTGGGAAAATGCAAAAGAAAGAAGGAAAGCTGCTAAAAATGACTCGCCATATGTTGCAAATTATAAATTCTCTGGCTGCAAAAATAATTTCTGCAAGTCCAGGGCCCCTTATGGGAGCACACCTCAGACGCACTGCAAGAACCAGTGGGTAGAACTCAGTGGATGCCCAGACAGGGCCACCAAACCATACTAAGATGTGAACCTTCTCAGTGGTCCATGTGGCTGTGAACAGTGGATCTGGAGACTGACAGCCTGGTGCTAACAGAGATAAAGATATTGTTTCAGGGCCATCGCCCAATCCCAACTCAGCTTCAGCATGTAAAAAAGCTGACACCCTAACGTAATCCAAACTTTGGAGGTTTCTGAAAATGCACAAAAAGATTTCATTAAACTAAATTTATGGTCATCAAGGAACACAGGCTTGTAGAGTAAGGGGAATTCCTGTGTTCTGAATAATAAAGACCACCTTTTGCATGCAAGAGGATGTACCATCAGCAGCCCTACCCCGAGAATGCTTTCTGCAAAGTAGAAGCCAAGAATGACTTTGTGGCTTGAAAGTCCCTTATCCACAAACTACTTCTTCCATTCTCCTGAGCAGCCTGAAATTCCCATATCACGTTCCCCTTTGGAATAAAATTCTGAAAAATCCCTTTGAAGATGTAGACATTACCTTGGAAGATTAAACCAAAGAACTAACGCCATCTGTAAACACCACAGGTCAAAAACTTTTATTAGAATGGCTCACATACTGAGCAGGGAAGAGACACAATGATTCCCAGGAATCAGAGTAAAAGACACCACCACTACCCCAAAAGCAAATCAGGTCTAGCGCAGTCCTATTGTCATGTGTGTGTGTGTGTGTGTTGTCTTGGTAACAGCTTTATTGAGCTATAATTCACATACCATACAATTCAACCATTTAAAGTGCACAATTCAATGATTTTTAAGAATATTCACAGGGTTTTGTAACCCTCACCACAATCAAATTTAGAATATTTTCATCACCCTTTAACTATCACCTTCTTATTCTCCCATCCCCTCCCCAGGTGTAAGCAACCAGTAATTTACTTTCTGTCTTTATAGATTTGTAAATTCTGGGTATTTCATACAAATGGAACCATACAATATGTAGTCTTTTGTGTCTGGCTTCTTTCACTTAGCACAATGTTTTCAAGGTTCATCCATGTTGTAGCATGTGTCAGTACTTTGTTTTTTTTTCCTTTTTTATTGAAGTATAATTGATTTACTTACAATATTATATTAGTTTCAGGTGTACAACCTAGTGATTTGATATTTTTACACATTACAAAATGATCACCAGGATAAATCAAGCTACCATCCATCACCATGCAAAGTTATTACAATAGTATTGACTATATTTCCTATACAGTACATGACATCCCTGTAACTTTATTTTATAACTGGAAATTTGCCTTAATCTTTCTTACCTATTTCACTGATCCCCCCTCCCTCTGGCAACCACCAGTTTGTTCTCTGTGTCAATGAGTCTGTTTCTGTTTTGTTATCTTTGTCCATTTGTTTTGTTTTTTAGATTCCATACAGTAGAAATCATAGGGTATTTGTCTTTCTCTGACATATTTCACCTTAGCATAATACCCTCTAGGTCCATACATGTCACTAATGTCAAGTTTTCATTCTTTTTTATGGATAAGTAATATTTCAGTGGTGGGGGGGCAGTATCTTTGTCTGGTTTTGGGATCAGGGGAATTCTGGGCTCACAGAATGAGTTCAGAAGTGTTCCTTCTTCAATTTTTTGGAAGAGTTTGAAAAGAATAAGTGTTAAGTCTTTTAACGTCTGGTAGAATTCACCTGTGAAGTCATCTGGTCCTGGCTTTTGTTTCCTGGGAATTTTTTTATTAGTGATTCAATTTCATTACTAGTAATCAGTCTGTTCATATTTTCTATTTCTTCCTGATTTAGTCATGGGAGACTGTACATTTCTAGGAATTTACACATTTCTTCTAGGGTGTCCATTTTATTGGTGCATAATTGTTCATAGTAATCTCTTATGATCCTTTGTATTTCTGTGGTGTTAGTATTAACTTCTCCTCTTTCACTTTTTATTTTATTTATCTCAACCCCCTCTCTTTTTTTCTTGATGAGTCTGGATAAAGGTTTATCAATTTTGTTTTTCTTCTCAAAGAATCAGCTCTTAGTTTCATTGATCTTTTCTAGTTTTAGTCTCTATTTCATTTATTTCTGCTCTGATCTTTATGATTTCTCTCCTTCCACTAACTTTGGGTTTTGTTTGTTCCTTTTCTAGTTCCTTGAGGTGAAAGTCTGGATTGTTGATTTGAGATTTTTATTGTTTCCTGAGGTAGGTTTATATCACTATAAACTTCCCGCTTAAAACTGCTTTGCTGCAGTTAGATTTTGGATTGTTGTGTTATCGTTTTCATTTATCTCCAGGTATTTTTTTATTTCTACTTTGATTTCTTCAGTGACTTTTGGTTGTTTAGTAGCATATTGTTTAGCCCCCACATGGTGGTATTTTTTGCAGTTTTTTTCTTGTAGTTGATTTCTAGTCTTATACTATTGTGGTTGAATAGATACTTGACATATTTCAATCTTAAATTTATTGAAACTTGTTTTGTGGTCTAGCATGTGATCTATCCTGGAGAATGGTCCATGTGCACTTGAAAAGAAAGTGTATTCTGCTGCTTTTGGATGCTTATACATCTATGAAGTTAATGGGGTCTAATGTGTCATACAAGGCCAGTGTTTCCTTACTGATTTTCTGTCTGTCCTGTTCATTGATGTAAGTGCTGTGTTAATGTCTCCTACCATTATTGTGTTACTATAAATTTCTCCCTTAATATTTGTTAATATTTACTTTATGTACATAGGTGCTCCTTTGTTGGGTGAATATATATTTACAATTTTTATATATTATTGTTGGATTGATCCCTTTATCATTATGTAATATCCTTCTTTGTCTCTTGTTACAGTCTTTGTTTTCAGGTCTATTTTGTCTAATATAAGTATTGCTATCCTAGATTTCTTTTTGTTTCCATTTTCATATCTTTTTTCATCCCCTCACTTTCAGTCTGTGTTTATCTTTAGATCTGAAGTGAGTCTCTTGTAGGTAGCATATACATGGGTCTTGTTTTTTATTCATTCAGCCACTCTATGTCTTTTGATGTGAAATTTAGTCCATTTACATTTAAAGTAATTATCTATAGGTATGTACTTATTGCCATTTTGTTGTTTTCGTAGTTCTTTCTTGTTTCTTTCTTCTTTTTTTGCTCTCTTCTTTTGATTACTATCTTTAATGTGGCTTGGATTCCTTTCTCTTTTTTCTGTACGTATATATTTTAGATTTTTGGTTTGTGGTTATGAGGTTCATATATAGCAACACACATACATATATATTTTAAATTGATAATCTCTTAAGTCTGAATGCATTTTAATAATCCTGCATTTTTACTCCCTCCCTCCATGTTTACTATGTTTAACATCATATTTTACATATTCTTGTTCTGTGTATCCCTTAACTACTTATTATAGATAGTGATGATTTTACTACTTCTGCCTTTTAACCCTTCTACTAGCTTTGTAAGTGAGTGATCTACTACCTTTACTGTATATTTGCCTTTACCAATAAGATTTTTCCTTTTGTGCTTTTCGTATTTCTAGTTATGGTCTCTTTTACTTAAAGAAGTCCCTTTAACATTTCTTGTAAAGCATGTTTAGTGTGCTGAACTCTTAGCTTTTGCTTGTCTGTAAAACTCTTTATCTCTCCTTCAAATATGAATGATAGCCTTGCCTGGTAGAGTATTCTTAGTTGTAGATTTTTCCTTTTCATCACTTTAAATTTTCTGGCCCATAAGGTTTCTGGTGAAAAGTCACCTGATAGCCTTATGGGAGTTCCTTGTATGTAATTAGTTGCTTTTCTCTTGCTGCTTTTAAGGTTCTCTCTTTATCTTTAATTTTTGTCTTTTTAATGATAATGTGTCTTGGTGTGATCCTCTTCAGGTTCATCTTGTTTGGGACTCTCTGTGCTTCCTGGACCTGGATGTCTGTTTTCTTTCCCAGGTTAGGGAAGTTTTCAGCTACTATTTCTTCAAATAAGTTTTCTGCCCCTTTCTCTTTCTCTTCTCCTTCTGGGACCCCTATAATGCAAATGTTAGTACACCTGATGTTGATGAGGTCTCTTAAACTATCCTCATTTTTTTTAATCATTTTTCTTTTTTCTGTTCAGCTTCAGTGATTTCCAATACTCTGTCTTCCGGTTTGCTGATCCATTCCTCTGTATCATCTAATCTAATCATCTAATCTACTGCTGATTCTTTCTAGTATCTTATTTATTTCAGTTATTGTATTCTTGAGCTTTGTTTGGTCCTTCCTTATATTTTCTAACTCTTTATAAAACTTCTTACTATGTTCATCCATTCTTTTCCCAAGTACATTGAGCACCTTTATAACCACTACCTTGACTTCTTTATTGGATAGATTGCTTATTTCCACTTCACTTGGTTCTTCTTCTGGGACTTTATCCTGTTCCTTCATTTGGAACATTATCTTTTCTCCTAATTTTGCCCAGTTCTGTTTATTTCTATGTATTAGGTAGGTACGTATTAGATAGGTCAGTTACATTTCTCATCTTGGAGAAGTGGCCTTATGTAGAAGATGTCCTCTGGGACCTAGCAGCACACTCTCCCCTGGTCAACAGAGCTATATTCTCTAGGAGTGGGCTGCATGGGCCCCTCTGTTGTGGTGGGCCTGACTATTGTGGGCATGTTGGTAGGTGGGGCTGACCCTCGGCCAATTAGCTGCCAGGCCCTGCTACATGTGGTGGCTGCCAGCCTGTTGGCAGGTGAGACTGGGTCCTGGTGTGGCTGGCTGCATGGCAGGACATGGTTCTGAAGTGGCTGTAAACCATATTTCTCTACATGCAAACATGCTATAAACTATGTGGTATAGTGAAAAGCACATTGGGATGCGAGGTGGGGGACCTGGGTCCTGGTGGTGACCTGCCAATACTGGCAGAGCTCTGAGGCCCTCAGGGTCTGTGCCTTATGTCTATGCAGTGAGGGAGCTGAGTGGGGATCTCTCTGAGGACCACTCCAGACTGCTGGTTCTATATTTGGAAGGATTTACCAAAGGGCATTTTGTCATCTTTCTCCTTCCTCTCTTCAGAAATCTTTTTCACCTAAAGTATGTGTCTAAAATGAGAAGCAGAGACAAGAGGTGATGACACATCTCACATTGGGAAATACTGAGAAAACAGAGCAGAGCAGACATTGGGGGCACCATGAAATGTGGAGCCACTTTCTGACTTAAAATTCTTCACTTTACATACAGATCTAACTGACCACAATAAAAGGTATTACCTCTTTGAACCTACAATTATCTCCTTTCCTCCTCCTCTTTGCAATTATCAGCCCAAGTACAAGTTGATTGCGGTTGTGCTGCTGCATAGGAATGTGGTTGATTAGCCTGTCAATGAATGAGCTTGGGTAGCTTTTCCCACACCAGGCAAAATGCTGAAAATGCTGAACAACCAGAACAGGGTCCAATCAATCAGAACAGGCACACAATTAACAGCACAGACACAGGCTGGCCTGCTAGACAGGTGGGTCCCAGAGGAGTGTCAGCTGTGCCCTGCTTCCACTCTTACTCCTGTTCTGGCTCTTCTCAGAGGAAGAAGGACACAGAGACATGGTTGGGTGGTACTGGGCCTGCAATTCTGGCCCTGGCTACCCCAGCACTTTCTAGTGACAGGATCCACTAGCAAAGTGCTATAATCTGCAGGATACGCAGCTTGAATAAGGAGACTGAAAACTGTTTTTTAAATATGGCCTGCATCTATCTATCTATTTTCTCTCCATCCATCCATCCTCTCTCTCTCTCTCTTTCTTCATTTTAATAATAAGTGTCCACAAAACAAACAAAAGCTAGATTCTTAACCATAGCCTCTCTCTAACTATACAGGTTCCCCATTGCATCCCATTGACTTCATCCACCAGAAATAGTTATCATTCCAAGTCCCATATTCACCACCCCCTTGCTTTTGTTTTACATAGTTTTATTGCTTTATGCTCTTCACAAAAATTATATTTTTATTTTGGTTATTTTGGGTACTATTATAAATACATCATGTTTGTTCTCTTTTGGAACTTTTTTTAGCTAAACATTACAATGCTAAGATTCACCATATTGTTGCACTGAAGGCTATTTTTAAAGTGACCTCCAATTAATGATAATTTTAGAAATTCATGCTCATTGTAGAAACATTAGGAAACACAAAAAATTCAAGGAAGAAAGTAAAACATTTCACAGCCCTGTATTTCTTTTGGTTTTTGCCTTTCTGAAGCACACATTATTTTTTCTCACAAAATTGGGATCATGTTGCATAAAACAGTAAATAAAGAAGTAAATAGGTAATTACAAATTTTGATAAGTGCAATAAAGGAAACAAACAGTATACTTTTTTTCTGTGTAATAATAATGGGATGGGAACCACTGAATTGTATACTTATATGGGTGACTTTTATGGTATGTGAATTATATCTCAATAAAGTTATTTTTTAAAAAGAATAATAGAATGGAAGGACAGAAGACCAAATTAAGGTAGATAAGGAAGCATTCTAGTATACACGACACAGAAAGAGAGATTGGAAGAGAATTTGACAAGTCAATTAATATTTGAAATATATTTGATTTGTTGGTATGCATACTCTTTAGAGACCCTAACAACTTGCATTAACAATGTTATGTTACATCACTTATTATTGGCATTATTTTTAAAACTGTCTTCTTTAAATATTTTAAGAATTGCCACACCAATACTCTAGAATACTACCTATCAACATTTCATAAATAGGTCATATTTACAACCTGAGCACACAAAAGAATAAACTATGTGGATTTTTCTCAGATTTTATCCTGAAAAACCTATTTTGATAAATCACTTGTGAATTAGATAAAGTTTGGTAATTCCCTGGCAGTCCAGTGATTAGGACTCTGTGCTTCCACTTCATGGGGCATAGGTTCAATTCCTGGTGGGGGAACTAGATCCCGCATGCCACACAGCATGGCCTAAATAAATAAAAAAATAATTTAAAAAAATTTTTTAAAGGAGAATTAGATAAAGTTTGAGATATTTCTTTTACATTCTGATCAACTGAGAGATTAACAGGCATCTTATAATGACAGGAAACTCACTTTTGCTACTATAATTAAGTATAATCAGGAGCCCTAAAGGATTTATGTGAAGTACTTACCCCAGGGTCTCTATGAACCGGGTAATTTCATCATTTTACAGGTGAGCACTCTAAGCCCTGGGAGGTAGACAGTTTGCCAAAGTGAATTATTTGTGGCTAGAATGTCAGTTCATTACTGCTGGTTCACTGGTGTCCACACAATACAAACTGGAGATTTAGTAAATATCAAGTTCAATGAATCAAAACAGACAGCCCAGTTGGATAATTCAAGTTGACTGCCATCTGTAATCTGACCAAATGTACACAGTTTGGCAAAGTACAGTTGGTGGAGACCAGTACAACCATATTAGTCAAGACTCCTTCCACTGCAGGTATAAAACTCCCATTAAACCAGCACTTTTCAAAGGAGAATATACTGGAATCCCATAGTTAGAAAGTCCAGGGGCAACACTGAGGTACAAATAATATCACTGGGAATCTCTCTATTTCTCCATCCCTTAGCCCTGCTTCCTCTGTGTTGACTCCTTTCTCAGTCTGTCTCTCCCCCAGGAATAGCAAGAGGGCCACTAGTAGCTTTAGACTTATACTGTCCTTACAGCTAATGAGCCCACATAAAAGAATGTACCTCTTCCCAGACAGCTCCAGCAAGAGCTCCAGGGCAGGCTCAGACAGGTGGGCTGAGTCAAATGTCCACTCCTGAGCCATTGCTACAGTCAGGTGAATCGAATTCTTTAATGGACCAGGTCTGGTCACGTGCCCACCTCTGGGATGAGAGGTTGGAGTCAGCCCCATCAGAACCTCAAGGCCTGAGAATTGTGAAGGAATGGTACTCACAGAGATATCAGGAAGACAAAAAGCTGGCCGGCCACAAGGACTGCATACCATGGTTTACTACTTTGGCAATAAAGACTGCAGCCTTAGGCTTGGGAAATGTATCAAGCGCCATGCTTCAACTATATGGACAGTGCTGTTAACCTGAGATTATAAAATGATTAGTCTCGAACCATAACCAGAGGGAAAGTTTAGGGAAGGCCAGCAGGGGCCACCTTGGCTCTGAAGTTAGATGAGAAGAGTCTGGGATGGGATGCATCTGAGTGCTGGCGTCTTGACTCTTCCTTTAGCATATGTGTCAGCATATGCATGTGCTGGCGTTCAGTGCCAGTGTGTCAGCACAACTCCACTACAGCTTCCCGACTCGGGACGCAAAGCTGTGAAATTCAATGAAACAGCCTAACATCTTGGAAGCATTCATATTCTTTTGATGTACATGTGAAAATATTAAGATGAAACATCTCTGGATATCTTTTTGGTAATTTTATGTCATACAAAGGATGAAGATTTATACAGGCTATAAGTACTAGAGTTGATAGTCTTAATGTTTTATATAGACCTCTCTGGATTTTATGTTATTTGTTTTCTTATTATATCACCAGCCACACAAGGCAAAAAAAAAAAAAAATCATGTCAACACGTATGCTTCTTTGAAAATACAATTCAGAAAATAACTGTGTTTAGAACTGTAGTATATAACTCAGTATTTAAACAAAGTATCTTTGGAAACAAAGATTCTAGAAAATCAGAATATCTCCAACGAGGTTCTCTACCAACAAGCCCCAGCACATGCAATACCTGCACAGTGCCTCCATAGCTAGGGTTTTAATGCTCACACAAGGGAAAATGTTCTACTGTTAATGAATGAACAGCGTAACACCGTGACCAGTTTGAATAGCTAACCCCTAACTCCCCTAAGTGGAAAAGAAGGCTGTGATGAGAGAAAGAGGTTCCACTTTGAGCCTAAGCTGTTTCTATGGCTAGAACTCAGACTGTAGGTGTCTTACCTGAAGAATACGTGGAGCAACTCAATTAGAAAGCAGTGATTTAAGGAACTGATATGAGAAATCAGTTGAAAATAACTCACCCTGAGGTGGAAAACATTTGCCTGAGCTTGGCCTTACATCAATGCTCCACCCCCACCCCCCCACCCCACCCCACTGCCAGCCAGGTCTTAGAGGGCACAGCATGGTGTCAGCCTAGCAATAAAAAGCCGGCAAGGGGAAACACAAATAAAATCTCTGTAAAAGGGTTTCTGTTAAAAATGACAGGCTGGACTCACACTATTCCATCCCCCAACCCTACCAAAATAACTATAAAGAGGCATAAGCCCATAAGGATAAGTATGAAGAAGGGAGAGGTAATAACAGCAAAAAAATAAAAATTAGAATCCAGAAAGCTGATGAAAAAATGGTAACTGACATCACAGAACAAAGAAAGCTGAATCCTAAACTGGCACTTGGGGAAAGCCCAAAAGCAACCCAGTTTATACCTCCGAATCTCCAGAAGGCTTGGGCATCTCTGGAAATAGGAAGAAGGACAGGCTAAAAGTAGGTTTCTTTAGAAGTCTTCAGAACCCCCCACCACCACCACCACCACAGCAACCCTCCTGTAAGATGACAGAGGCTTATTCTCTGGAAAGAGTAAAACAGGTCTCTGGACTTTGAGACAACAGGCACCACTGAGGGTGGGTGTGTCATACGAAAACAGGAGAATGAAGTAAAAGCAGGAAGATGTTGAGACTCCCAGCCTCTTCTCTCATTCAACTTCCTTAACACTACTGGTGAGGCTTATACCCTCTGGCAGGAGCTTGGAAGAGCCTTCTCCAACCGGCCCAAGAGAAGAAAACCTAAAGTTATTAACATTAGAAATTCACCCTACAAACAGCCCAGCCAGATCACCCTCAAGTGTAGCACGCGTGCGCACACACACACACACACACACGTGTTTCCAGTCTGCTTCTGATGCCCCATTTTTACCTATGAGCAGGCAATTAAAGATAGGAAATATTAGAAGGGAACTTCCATTACGAAAGACAAATACAAAATAAACAGAAAAAGAGCACTCTGGGGAAACAGACTCTGGAAGCAAAAGAAAGTGCTGAAAAATAATTTATCACTAATAACCTCAGAGAGATAAGAGGCTATTGCACTTATTTTTAAAAAACTGATTTTTTATTGTATTCAGATTAACCCACAACTACTGAAGCCCACACTCTAGAGCCTGTGCTCCGCAACAAGAGAAGCCATCACAATAAGTCCATGCACCACAACGAAGAGTAGCTCCCGCTGGCCGCAACTAGAGGAAGCCCGCATGCAGCAACGAAGACCCAAAGCAGCCAAAATAAATTATTTAAAAAAATTAATTATAAAATTAAAGTTTAAAAAAAATGTGATAGCAAAAATGGAAAACCCATTAAAAGGACTACAAGTTAAAATTCAAGAAGTCTCCTAGAAAGTACAACCAAAAAATAAAGACGGAAAATAGGAAAGAAAACATAAGAAAATTTATGTATAAATATAATAATACATATAAATATTTAAATATTTTGATATATAAAATACCAAATATATCAACACATATACGAATATATATATGAAACATCTCTTCCCACTCCATACGCCAAAAAAAATATGGGTGTGGGTGTGCATATATATATATGTATATAAATATGTATATATATATATATATATATTCATGCAGAGATATTTATATACAGATATATATATACAGATCTTCCTCAACTTATGATGGGGTTACATCCCAGTATACCTATCATAAGTTGAAAATATCATAAGTCAAATGGATTTAATGCACTTAACCTACAGAACATCCTAGCTTAGCCTAGCCTAACTTAAATGTGCTCAGAACACTTACTTTAGCCTACAGATGGGCAAAATCATCTTACACAAAGCCTATATTATAATAAAGTGTTGAATATTTCATGTAATTTATTGAATACTATACCGAAAGCGAAAAACAGAATGGTTGTATGGGTACAGAATGGCTGTAAGTGTATCAGTTGTTCACCCTCGTGATTATGTGGCTGACTGGGAGCTGTGGCTCGCTGCCATTGCCCAGCATCATGAGTGGGTATCATACCACATATCACTAGCTGGGGAAAAGATCAACATTCAAAATTTGAAGTACAGTTTCTACTAAATGCACATCACTTTCACACCCTAATAACATCAAAAAAATCATATGTTTAACCATTTTAAGTCGGGGGCCATATGTCAATCATCTAGATATTGCAAGCAACCACAGAAAATCGCACATTTTCTTCCTCTAAACAGCTAACCAAGCATGCTGCACCAAATGGACATGGTAGAGAGGGAAGTGAGAATTACTGTAAAGGATGTGAAGATGGGAAAGATTGCCACCTAAGGACAGTCACTGGATCCTCTGGAATCTTGATGGTGACAGCAAAGAGTGACCTAAGAATCAACAGGAATGTCTGGGGTACCCTTTATTTGGGGGCCACCTTGGGTCACAGTTTAGGGGTTGGCTATGAACTCCAGCAAAGCAAGAATGCTGCCTACTTTAATGAGAGCATTTCAAGAGCTTGGTTCCAGCCCTTATGTCAGGGAAGCTGAATCTGCAACAGGCCACTCAAAACATGGAAACATATAGTCAGGAGATGGTTCCCCTCCACTCACACAGTGGTCAGGTGTTACACTCAGCACATAACTTGGAGGGTTGGGAAATGTGCTTCAGTATTATTCTCATGGCACTAGCACAATTCTATGGAATTCTGCAGGGGGCACAGGCCAGAGCATGAGAGCAATCAAGGAGGGACAGTTCCAGGGTCTGTGGTGGAGACTTGAGGATCAAAGTTCAAGCCATGGGCCATGTGAGCCTTCCACCCGACTCATTCCCACCAGCACCATAACAGCCATTTATACCATGCAACGTGGTTAAAATGAACATCAACGGCAGATACAACATATATCTCTGTAAGGCTTATAAGACTACCAGCCTTGTGTCTGAATCCCAATTCATGCAATCAAATATAATTTGAAAATAATGCAAACGTCATGAATAATGCAAGCATCATGAATGACATAAAACATGAATGACATGACATTTATACTTCACCTTCTTCCTTCTCCCTCTATTGTCTTCACATATTAAACTGTTTCCAAACCCCAACACTTTTTTTTTTAAGAAGATGTTGGGGGTAGGAGTTTATTAATTTATTAATTTATTTTTGCTGTGTTGGGTCTTCGTTTCTGTGTGAGGGCTCTCTCCAGTTGTGGCAAGCAGGGGCCACTCTTCATCGCGTTGCGTGGGCCTCTCACTATCGCGGCCTCTCTTGTTGCGGAGCACAGGCTCCAGACGCGCAGGCTCAGTAGTTGAGGCTCACGGGCCTAGTTGCTCCGTGGCATGTGGGATCCTCCCAGACCAGGGCTCGAACCCGTGTCCCCTGCATTAGCAGGCAGATTCTCAACCACTGCACCACCAGGGAAGCCACCAACACTTTTTTTTAATTGGCGTATACTTGCTTCACAATGTTGTGTTAGTTTCTGCTGTACAGCAAAGCGAATCAGTTTTATATGTATATATAAATATATATTTATATATATCCACTCTATTTTAGATTTCCTTCCCATCTAGGTCACCACAGATCTCTCCCTAATAGTTTACCCCAAATGCTCTTCCAGCACCTTGCTCCCAGGAACCCCTTGGTAGTTCACATTCCTTCTCCCAGGCCTGCTCAGGAAGGGAGACAAGTTTAAAAACTAGAAGTGTTCTTATATTAATAACCTTTCTTCTATCACACTCCAAGAAGGAAACATGAGAAACATTAGCTAAAGGGCTCTTGTAAGGCGGTGTGTGTGTGTGTGTGTGTGTGTGTGTGTATGTGTGTAACACAGGAGAGATTTAAATATATCTGAAGACATGGGATGTTGTTGGGTACACCTGCACTCTATAAACTGGATCGAGGAAGAAAAAGTGGCTGTCAAGAGAAATTGTGAAGAATGAATAATGCATAATCCATAACCTGGTCAAATCTGTTCACACAGACAGCTCCAATACCAGTGCAAACACAATGAAGAAGTACATTCAACATCAATAAAGCCAAGCTGCAGTCGAAAAGGAACGTGAAAAATCAAACCTCCTGTCATTTGGGATAGATGTTCTCCAGTGGATTGAAAGCCAGCCTTGGAGGCAGCCCACAGAGAGAAGAGATGGCTAGAGATATGACCACAGGTTCATACTGACTACTTCAAGCTTGCTATGAAAAATTTAGAAAAGAAAAACTGTAACAAGACTGGGTTGGGCTTCCCTGGTGGCGCAGTGGTTGAGAGTCAGGGGACGCGGGTTCATGCCCCGGTCCGGGAAGATCCCACATGCCGCGGAGCGGCTGGGCCCGTGAGCCATGGCCGCTGAGCCTGCGCGTCCGGAGCCTGTGCTCCGCAACGGGAGAGGCCACAGCAGTGAGAGGCCCGCGTACCACCAAAAAAAAAAAAAAAAAAAAGACTGGGTTTATTATATTTCAGTTGTAGTTCTTTTATTTTGGTGAGATTTTCTTTCCTTTAACTTGACCACACAAATAACATGTGGTTTTGTTTATCATGTTGTGAAAGGAAAGAAAACTGGAGCAGAAGTGCAAAGCAGAGAGGGCAGTGGTGTGAGATGCTGTTGCCCTATATCAACATGCAGTCAAGTCCCCAAGAATACACGCAGATCATAAAAGACATAGTCTCCATAAAAGGGACATTTTCCTCAATATTAAATGGTCTCTTCCAAGTTGTCTGCAATAAGCAAGTATCACTTTTAAAATCACTTTTATTTTAAATTTTTTTAAATATTGAATGGGCCTTCCTTCTTTGCTTCTTTAACTTCTCAACATTGTATATATGCAACATTGCTTTAAAAATCTCTTCATTGTTCCAAATGTGCAGGTCAGTGAATTCCTTGATGATAATATCAGTGTTTGAAAGACTTCAAATGGTTGTGACACTTTTTAGGGGTATCACTGGGATGTCATCTCCAAGGTACTACAACAGCAGAAACCAGTAATAGTTGTCCCAGGTTCAGCTGACTGACAGCATGCCTGTCACTGACTTAGCAGACTAAGGCTTCCTGCCCAGAAACTCTTGCAATACTTGACATTTGACCATTCAAACAGAGAATACAAGAGAAGCAAGTGGTAAAAGTAATAGTGAGAACAAGAATAAGAGTCCACCGTGCTGGTGGCTGTGGTATTTTCTTTGAAAGAATAATAATTACCTCTTGAGAGATTTTCATTCCAAAAATAAAGAATGCAGTTCCTATGCACAGTCCAGAATGATGGAAATATTCGGGGACTGAAAAATAAATATAGGTTGACATTTATTCTATTAGGCATATTGTCAATAGGACTCCTCAAGACAAGACCGATCTCTTTCTCATTAGCTTCCCAGTTGTTCTCAAAGAATCAGAAAAGCTCCCATCCCCCAAGTCTGTTCTAAACACGAATTCATTGCAAACTGAAGGAGTGCTAGAAGGGCAGAGCTGCCTCCAGTGAACCTATAGGTGAAATTAAATATTCTGTTGACTCTCTCCTTTTGAACAACAAAACAACACCCTTCCTTAGCTTGAATTTTTTGTTTCACATTACCATTTTTATATATTCTTTATTTTTTCAGGTTATCAATTCTTTGTGTGTGCAGAGTTACATTAGAAGAGTGAATATATGTCCACTCTTTTAATATGGTTTGGCTGTACTTAGTGGTGAATTCCTGAGTTCACAAGTTTTGTGTGGATGAGAGTAACACTCAGGGTCACAGCTATGCTGTATAAGGTTAAAACATGTTAGATCTGGCAAGTACAGGCATTAAGAAGAAGCCAATAATTAGTGCCAGGCTCCCTGCTTAGAAATGATGTTGCTAGCATATTTTCCTTCCAGTGAATTACATTGCAACATGCACTGAATTTTGACAATGGGCTATCTCAAGCCTACATGAACAGCAAAACCATTTTTTTCGATAAGAGATTCTTTAATTTCTTGGAAAATGTCTCTGAAAATGGACTCGAAAGATCCTTTTCTGAACCTGCATAAATCCCAATTCTTGGGGCTCTTTCTAAAGAGCATTCTGGAGGGCAGCTCCATGCTGTACATTCAGAGAGCAGATCCTTGGGTAGAGGCGATACACAGAAACCTCGAGAACAAGAGAAAGAGGGGGACCTGCCAGTCCCAGCAACCGTGTCTTAAAGTCACTGAGCTCTCTAGACTCTTCCCCCAAACTAATTCCCACGTAGAGAACACTGGTTTTACATGTGTTTCTATTGAAGAGGCTGAGAAACATCGTAAGCTGCAAGTTGATCAGCAGATTGATACCCCTTAAAGGGCAATGGATAGACTGAGCAACAGTGGTATATATTTAAACAAAAGGGTTTAAGGAATATGCTCCTTACATCAGTGGAAGACCTTCCAAAAGTCGTGTGTGGTCTGCACCATGTTTTCCCAATTTATTAGTGCTGTTCAAATATAACAGTAGAATCAACTCAATGTGTGTGCTGGAAATTCCAGCCCCTTTTCCAAAAACACTCTCTTGTCATCACCTCAGACACTGCCATTGTAATCAATGTCATATTCCTGACAATAAAATGGCAGAGGAAGAGGAAGACGAAAAACTACTGCTCAGAAACCTAACTACTACCAAACCCAACACCTCCAAATTAGGGTTCTTGCAAAGTTACCAGCTCTCTCTGAAGTGAATCACTCCAACTTGGGGCTCATCCTGTATGACTGGGTGAGGACATTTTTCAAGTGTCACAAGCTAGGACACGTCAGTTGCCTACATTTCTTCACCTGCCACTCACTCTCCAAGTCATTCCAATCTGGCCTTATTACTCCACCCTATAACTCCACCAAAACAGCTTTCAGTAAGGCCAACAAGACCTGAGATGACCATATGTCCAGACCTTGTCTTACTAGATTTCTCAACAGCAGTTGAACTTAGTGACCACTGCTCCCTTGAAGACTTCTCTTCCTTTGGTTTCACTGACATCACTCTCCAGGTTTTCCTCTCGGCTCTTTGCCGTTCCTCCTCACTTTCTCTTAATAGCTCCTTACTTTCTGCCTGGCCTTTAAATGTTGAAGTTACTCAATATTTGATCCTAAAAGGTCACCTTCCTTCTCACCCCATATTCCTTCCCTAGGCCTTCAATGGCCACCACTCTGCACAATTCCAGGAGACACTATGCACACCACGGTCTATGTAACTGGCTCCCCCTCAAGTTGTACAGTGCGTGGCTTGTGTGGCCATAAGGGCAGTTCTATCCACTCCTGTGGCTCTAATTACCATATATACATTACAGACTGCAAAATGTTTATCTCAGACCCAGCAATGCTGAAATTCAAACCCACATGTATTTACAACCGACTACTTGAGACCCACTTGTTCATCTCGAAGGCACTTCAAATAGCACGTCCAAAACTGAACCCATGCTCATCCCAGACAAGTCTGGTCCTCCCTCAGCATTCCTTGTCTTGGTGAATGGCACCAGCATCCATCCAGTTGCCCAGCCTAGAGTACTGAGGGCATTCTTGTCAATTCCCTCTCTGGCACCATCAACAAATGATCTGTTTGTATGCGTGTTTGTGATCTGTCTCCCTCCACTACAATGTAAGCCCTTTGAAAGCTGAAATCTCTCTCATTCACCATCATGCCTTCAGAGCTAGAGGTATGTCTGGAATAAAATATTTGTCTACTAAAATAATAAAGTCCTATTGACTTTACCTGCTATCTATCTCTTAAGTCATCTCCATCACCAACCAGTAGCCTTGCCTAGGTTGCTCCCTCAAGCTTCCCCTTTTTTTTAGTTAATGCCTGTTTATCTTTCAGACCTCAACTCAATATAACTTCCTCAGGGAACTTCCTCTGATGTCCCAAACTGGGTCAGGCCCCTTTAGATGCTATCACAGCTTTTCTTTCCCTGTCTTTTCTCCGCAACATTTTTTTTTCTCCGCAACATTTTTATCTTTTGTATTGGGTTGGCCAAAAGGTTCCTTCGGTTTTTAAGTAAAAGACATATTTTTCATTTTCACCAAGAACTCTATTGAACAACGTATTCACCCTTTTGTCCCACTACCTTCTCCCATTTTTCAGGCAACTTCATAATTCCTTCTTCCCAAAACTTTTTGAGCCAAGAACTGCTCCAGGTGCCTTTTACAGTCTTCCAGGGAACTGAAATTTTTTCCATTAAGAGAATTTTGTAAAGACTGAAATAAATGGAAATCTGAAGGTGCCATGTCTGGTGAAAGCAGTGGATGAATCAGAACTTCCCAGCCAAGCTGTAACAGTTTTTGCCTGGTCATCAAAGAAACATGCGGTCTGGCATTATCCTCATGGAAGATTATGAATTTTCTGTTGACTAATTCCAGACGCTTTTCATCAAGTGCTGCTTTCAGTTGGTCTAATTGGGAGCAGTACTTGGAATTAATCGTTTGGTTTTCCGGAAGGAGCTCATAATAGAAGACTCCCTTCCAATCCCACCATGCATACAACATCACCTTCTTTGGATGAAGACCGGCCTTTGGTGTGGTTGGTGGTGGTTCTTTTCGCTTGCCCCATGATCTCTTCCATTCCACATTGTTGTACAGTATCCACTTTTCATCCCCTGTCATAATTCGTTTTAAAAACGGAATGTTTTTGTTACATTTCAGTATGGGGAAATATGGTCAAGAAGGTTTTTTTCTCTTTACTTATGTGGAACCCAAACATCAAAGCGATTCACATAACCAAGCCGGTGCAAATGATTTTCAATGCTCGATTTGGATATTTTGAGTATGTCGGCTATCTCCCTCATGGTATAACGTTGATTGTTCTCAATTAATGTCTCGATTTGATCCCTATCAACTTCAACTGGTCTACCCGACCATGGAGCATCGTCCAGTGAGAAATCTCCAGCAAGAAACTTCACAAACCACTTTTGACAAGTTCAATCAGTCACAGCACCTTCTCCATACACTGCATGAATCTTTTTTTTGCATTTCAGTTGTGTTTTTACCTTTTCTTGAAATAATAAAGCATAATATGCTGAAAATGTTGCTTTTTTCTTCCATCTTCAATATTAAAATGGCTACACAAAAATTCACCAATTTTGATGAGTTTTTTTAAAAAATGCATGCTGATATGACAGCTGTCACAATACAGTCTAACAAAATTGGTTTGAATGAAGTTAAAGACAAGTAAGTGCTACTAGAGCCATGTTACAGGAAAAAAAGAATGAACATTTTGGCCAACCCAATATAATTTCTATCAGAGTCATTCTTCACTTTTCCATTCCTTCAAAATTCTTCATTAATTTATCCAAAAAACCCCAAAAAGATGCCAAATCTCAGCTATTGATCTGGGTGCTGAGAATCCTGAGAGAGTAAGTCTGAATAAGTAGTTCAGAGAAGGATAAGAGATAAGGACATGTAAAGAAAAAAAAAGTAATACATTATGCAATATCTGCAAAAATAGAGATATATACAAAGTACAGAAGAAAAGGTGATTAATCCCATACAGGTGGGGGTGGCCAGAGAAGTCTCATTGAGTAGGTTTTGCAAGGAAGATCTTCCACTCATACTTCCTCAAAGACTATTCCTACATTCAGAGGACTGGTGCAAATCGTTTAAGTTTTCAATATTTTCTTTTAACCCAACCCTCAAGGACAGCTCTAGACAGTTTGAGTCTGGAAGACATTGCCATCCACCTCCAAGACCTCCCCTTTCTATGGACCTCACAACACCTTTAAACATCTTCATTATTCTTAATTTCTGTTCACTTTCCCCACTCCAACAAGTTTTTTGCCCATCCTCCCCTTTCTCTTTCTTCAAAAAGTAATCTGTTGCACTCACTCCCATAAATGTTTTATATCTTCTTAGAGTAGGCAAGTTTTGTAAGAGGCCCTTGAGAGAAATTGCTATCCTAAGAAATGAGTCTCCATATAAGAACGGAGGATCTGCTCCAAGTCTTTTCCTTCACACCAACAGACAAGACCTTGTATTCTGCCTAGAAGTAAGGCCAACACTGCAAGAACAAATATGGCTTTCCAAGTTTGCTAAGTGTGTGTGCTTCTTGGGTTATTTCTTTCCAGCAAATACGAAAGCAACTTGAAATGATCATCACACTTGACTTTTGCAAAAGAATATTACCTATTATGAAAGATACTAAATTTCAGGGAAAATCCAACAACACTCAGCTCATCTGTGATATTTACCTGGGGTGTTTTTCCCCTCTCTTCATGCTTGGCGAACTCATATCTTTCACTCAGCCTCAGCTCAAACCCTTTCTCCTCTCCTGACTCTCACTCTTATGGTGGCCTGTGCCTCCCCTTTCAAAATACTTACATGCATGTAGTTACTTATTTAATCTTCACAAGAGATGTGTGTGCCTTGTTTTATCTGTATCTCCCAGGACTTAACACAGTGCCTGGTACATAGAAGATCCTCAAAGCCAGTATTTATTGAATTGAATTGCTATATCTGTGTCCTCTACATACTTCTATTGCTACAACCATCACACTATATTGTAATTTATTTGTTTTCATGTCTATCTACTTCCCTTCACAGTAAGTCCTTTCAAAGAAATCATAAAGTATTAAGTTTTGAATACCTAGAGCCTAGCACATTGCCTGGGCCCTCAACAAATGTGGAAAGATGGGAGGGGGGGGATCTGACTGGTTGACATTTCTACAAATCCAATAAAGTCTTAATAATAACAAATCTATATGTCTGTAAGGAATCACAACAAACATTGTACAAGCAGGGAATCAAGCTCTCAGTTTTTGAAGGCTCAAAGACTCAGAAATAACTCCCAACCTCTTGAAAGGGTCTTTAGTCAGCATGTTTGCCAGGACCTATAGCATTCTGCTTGCCCTCTTTGCAAAGAAGATAAGGAAGACCTAACATTACTGAGCACCTACTATATGCCAGGTGCTTTGCATACAGCATAGTTGATTCAGCAAGAGCCTAGCTGAATACTGAGTTGCTATTAGGTACCAGGCATGTGACTTGGGGATCAGAGATTTGTTAGTATCCATTTTAAAAATATGACTTCTATATACTCAGTATCTTGTAGTAACCTATAATGGAAAAGAATCTTAAAAAGAATATATATATATATATATATATATATATATATCCGAATCACTTTGCTATACACCTGAAAATAATACAACATTGTAAATCAACTGTATTTCAATATAAATTTTAAAAAAATATGACACCTAGAACTGAGCACAATATTTCTGTTGTGTTCTGACCAATTCGGGAGTTTAGTATGCTCTATCTCTACTACTTCAGCCTAGGATTCCACTAGACCATTTCACAGCTACAGCCTTTGGGTTGCCTAACACAGTGCTTGTGGTTAGTTAACTAACTCTCTCTAAGACCTTTCCAATTTAAATACCTTCAAGTCAGGTTTTCCACAGCTTGGATTGGGTCAATTGATTTCAAAACCTAAATCGGATAGTTTACACTTTTTTGCTTTACATTAATTTCACCATCTCTCAAGCCTGTCAAAAATGTTTAATTCTTGATTCTATCATCAAACATATAAGAGTGACAGCCTGAGACCACAAAGTGACCTCAGGCAAGTCTCTTAACTTCTCTGAACGGGGCTGCCAAGTTGAACAACTCCAGAAGCCTCATTCACATCACACTCTACGTGAATGGCACCTTCTGAAGTTGTGCAGTGGCCCAAGCTCAGGATCTGCCTTTGTTCCTCTGTAAAATCAATGGGTTGGACCAAAACCTCGCTCTATGCTTTGGGGGGGGGTCATACTTTTGATAAATATTTCTTCTATGCTTTCATCCTATTTAATGATATAACTACTGACTAGAAGCAAAATACAGAGGAGCATGTGTGTACCCCAGGTCTCATTTTGCATTCTTGGGAGGCTGTGTTAAGTAGGTCAACAGTCATCCCTCACTTCCTTCAGAGCACCATAGGCCTTCGAGAGCGTGGAAGACAGCAAATTGCCACTTCCTTGTCACACTCTTGAGCAAAGTCCTCATGAGCTATGATGTGTGACAATGTGAAACATATATTCTGAAAATCCCTGAAAGAAAAAAGCTAACAATTTATCAACCAAGGGAATAAAATAACTGGTCTGAAATTCACTGCTATTTGGCATTGTGATCTGTTATGTGCCTTTCTCTTTTGGTTTTGCTAGGTGAACACCCATAACAGTGAAACATGATTGGCTGTTCCTGAAAAGACAGGGAAATGCCATGCAACATAGTGCTTGTTGAAGATGAAACCAATAGTGCTATATTTCTTTCTTACTAATTATATTTCCTGAAAAATGGGTAGTAAATTTATAAATGACTCAATGAAAGGAAATAGGATAAATGTGCTGTTACATATAAAAGTCAAAAAGTAGCATGTAAAAAAGCCCTACCTGCAATGGGAAAGAGCTTAGTGAGTTGAAGGACTGAACGAAACCAGAATGGGAGCAGCACAGTGGTCAAGTGGAAGGGTGGTAGAAGATGAACCAAGGGGGACCAGATCATACGTGTTTGTAGGCCATGTTAAGGATCTTGGGCTTTATCACAAGTGTGATTGAATACCTTTGTCCAACAGTAGAAGAATGGGTTAGTAAATTAGGTTATAGCAACACCAATGGGTAGAATACTACCCATCACTGATTTCCAGAGTGTGTTCTAAGCACTTACCTGTGGAACAGATGTTTTATTGTGTATTTTTTTAAAGTTTCATGTTAAAATTAATTTGAAGAAAATGAGTTATACTATCCTCTTTTTTATTAAATCCTATGCCAATATTATAGGCTTTGGGAAATCCTACAGTAAAGGAATGTGTTTACTCTTACAGCTTTCCAAACTTATTTGATCTCAGAGATGTTTTCTTTTCCCTAAAGTGACATTGGCTAAAATCTAGAGATTTTAGCTAGCTAAATTTTTCTAGCTAAAGAAACTAGCATTTGTAAAATATCTCTTGGTAAATATTGTTATGTATCCATTTTAAATGATCACATATAGAGAGTCTGTAGGAAAACAAAAAACATCCCATGATTACAACTATCTGAAAATAAGCATGTATATGAAGGTAACATGGAAAAATTAAAATATCTGTTGCTTAGGATGACAGATATATCAGTGATTTTATTTCTCTATTAAGTCTATCTTTAATTTGGATATTAAATCATTTTTTCAATTAAAAATTATAAAGCAGTAAAAAGTTATGAGAGCCATATTTTTTAAACATATTTGAAGTTTTGCCAGTTCAATCACTTCACAGACTGCTGCACAAATTTCACTTCACTAGTGTGTCTAGAGACTATGCAAGCTACATTTTATGATGGAAAAGAAACCAGTCATCATAATACCAGTTCTAATCCCCTTGCTAGCAGGTTGATCTAATTAACATCTCTTAATTGGATGAATTAATTTAAACTAAAACACAACTTGATTCATGCCTTAACTACAACATCCTTCATAGGATTCATAAAATTCTCTGAACTTACCTTTCAATCCTATTACTACCCAGAAAGCCATTTCAAAGAGTATTTCATACATACAGATCAAAATCTTTTTATAACTTTGATGTTGGGGCCAGAAATTAAATCCTATATATTCATTCATTCCTTCATTCATTCAACAGACATTTATTGAAAGCACTAGACTATGCCTAAGACTATAAAAACTTAAAAAGACAAATCCTTATCTACAGTGAATTCTCAGTAAGTGATACAGACATGCAAAAAATTGTAATATAGAATAAATACTCTAATTTTGGTATGTATTGGCATAATGCTGGTGCAAAGAACAGAAAAGCCAGTTCTTCCCAGAATAGGGAGAGTAGGTCAGAAAGGCTTCAAAGAGGATGAGATGTTTGAGCCACATCTTCAAAAATGAGCATGAGTTTGCCAGGTGGGTGAGGTTGGGAACATTCCAGTCAGAGAAGAGGGTGTACAAAGCATGGATGTAGGATTTGGTGCAAGAACGAGATAGGACATAGTAAGAGGGCACGGGGAAACCTGCCATGGAACCATCAAATAAGATACAGATTAACAAATGACCATAGATTTGGATTGTAGATGGTAGCACCTACTACAAAGCAAGAGCAGGCTCAGAGAACCAAGGAGGAGGGTTCAAACTGCAATAGATTGAAGAGTAAATAAAGGTCTCAGGAAGCACACTCAGTAGACCCAGTTACAGGTGGGATAACATTTTGGCAAGTGATACTCTTAACTCAGGTAATAAGTAGGTTCTTATGATGGGATTATGTAGTGCATTAATGATAACAAAATGTATTTTGTAACTCTGGACTTCTAACATGTAGCACTGACAGAATCTAACATATAGATGACCCTTAAGAGTTCAAACAGTTCATCCTTTCACTTCTTTAAAAACAATAGCACTGGGCTTCCCTTGTGGTGCAGTGGTTAAGAATCCACCTGCCAATGCAGGGGACACAGGTTCGAGCCCTAGTCTGGGAAGATCCCATATGCTGCAGAACAATCAAGCCTGTGCACCACAACTACTGAGCCTGCACTCTAGAGCCCACGAGCCACAACTACTGAAGCCCACATGCCTAGAGCCCGTGCTCTGCAACAGGAGAAGCCACCACAATGAGAAGCCCGCACATCGCAACAAAGAGTAGCCCCCGCTGCAACTAGAGAAAAGCCTGTGCACAGCAACAAAGACCCAACTCAGCCATAAATAAATAAGTTTATTTAAAAAAATAATAATAGCACTTCATGACAGATTGTAGATAAATACTGATAAATACTGATACCCTCAAATGAAAATGCTATGCAAATATAAAGGGTGATTTGTTAAATCCACTTCAAGTACAAAGACTCCTAAAGTACATGGCAGAGAAACATGTGATCTGAGATCTTTGATGAAACAAAGAGGAGAGTGGTGCATATTCATAGTGATACTATACTTTGAGTGTTTTCAGCATTTCTCTAAAGGTTGCAGTATGTTTACTCTCGTATGAAGAGAGGGGTCTGTGCTCACATTCAAAGAAAGGTAAAGAGGTGACATTATAAAAGGCAAGAACTGCAAGGGACCTTAAGCATCATCTATCCAACCTCTTCATTCTATGGATGAAGAAACAGAATCAGAGAGGTTAAGTAGGTTGCCCACAGTTCACACAGTGAATCAGAGCTGAAACCAAGATTGCAACCCAAGATCCCCGCTTCCAGTAGTCAGGTGCATTGGTTTTCACTGCGCCCTCCTGGCCTGTGCCAAAGGCCGAAACTAAGTCAGAAACAGAGCTAAAAGAGTTAAAAGTAGAGTCAACAATACCGTGATCCTATTACCCTTGGGCTTGTAACTGAGCATGCGTTTTAGAGTGAGCATGGGGGAAGGGAGAGTCACTGTGAACTGCTGCTACATGCCAGTCACTTTGCTGGATGCTTGCATACACTCACAACACGTGATGCAAGATTATTCTCTGATCATTTCATAGTCAGTGAGTAAATAAATATTTCCTGGGGGCTCCTATGTGCCAAAGACAGTTCTAGGCCCTAGAGATCACATCACATTGAACAAGACAGAGTTCCTTCATAGAATTACATTCTAGTTGGGGGAGACAGAAAATAAACCAGTCAACTAATGAGTACACTAGAGAGTATTAAGTGCTAGACAGAGAAATAAAATGAAATGATGCAATAGAGAAGAAAAGGTGGGAGAGTGGGCACTGCCTCACCTAGTTGGGTCTTTTCCTTACTGGGTGATAAGAAGGACATGAAATCAGCAATCAGGCACGAACCTTCACACAAAAGACATTAAAGATGGCCTAGAACCTAATGTCCAGGGATAAAACCAAGTCAGAAGTCAGGGCAGGGCATGTGGGAACGTGTGTAGAGACAAACGTCTGTCCAAATATCACCAACAGAAGCAGGAGAGAATGGGCTGAGGACAGCTCAAAAGAATTTTCTGTAACAATTTGCTGCTGTTTCCTGTGGCTTTTACTGAGCTGAGCAACTTAATATGCCATGGCTTTCACCCTGTGGCCTTCATTCTTCAAGGCTCTAATAATATCCAATGCCCCCCCCCCACTATTTCTCTCCATCTGACTTCTTTCCTCTTTTAACTAGTATAACTTTCATAACCGATGGGCTGAAGTAAAGGTGATAGAGAATGACTATCAAGACCCCCATGCTAATCACAGCATTTCCTGGACCAAGACCGATGGGACAAAGTGGTGGAAATGCTAGTCTAATGGGCATTCCACTAAGCATAAGCAGATTGAACCCAAAGTCAGTACAATACCATCAGGACTTCTTAAGGGAAAACAGCAATGAGATGTTGGAATTAATTTGAGGCCTCTGACACTGACAGAGCTGGAAGCAACACGAAGCTCAAAAAGTCAATCTGCTTTGGGAATGTTAAAAGGAAACACTTGTTTGGAAAGAATTTTTAAGTGTGAAAAAGAAAAACTATTTTCAGTGGAATTTGTGAGCAGTGAGCCTGACCACACACTGGGGACTGAGAGAAGATGTATCACTGAGGGAACTGGGTTCAGCTCCCAGCACTTTTCATGCCCAGCACCCAGTTGAGAAATCATGTGCTGTGATTAATGTCTGCAATGGGCCAAACAACTCCACTGGGAATGAATCGGACTCTCGAATCCAATCTTGGTCTTATTTCCATGCTTCCTTCTCCTCGCCCCAGCATCCCTTGTGTTTCTTTATTCTGTGGTGACTGTGTACGCTTTAAGAACCACACTCCTTGGGTTTAACTGTTTCATAAATCACTTCCTCATTTTCCATTGTGTAAAACCAAGTCCATACGGAACGCTGCACTCCAGTGAGAGGGTTCCAACTGAATCCACTAGACTATACTTCCTGTAACACATCCCCAAGACCAAGTTAAAGTCCACAGGCTAAAGGACCCCACACCTGCAGGGAGTCTACCCACTCCATGTCTGGGCTACCTGTGGTGTGTTTTATCACATCTCTCCCTACGCTTAGCATCTGGATGGACACTCAGTCTTTTATTTGCCTTGTTGGCGTGGTATGCAGGAACATTTTGGATCCTGGGGGTCAAAAATTATATACTGTTCTAATTTATCTTCCTGGATAGCTTTTTTCTAGCACTGTGTCAAGCACCAGTGGATCCTAAAAAGTGCCCTTCTCGTGATCAACAGGCATTGAAAAACGTCCAGTCATCCCCCAAATTCCATCATCATGTTGCATCCGTGAAGATGAGGTGACAATGGTATAGGCACCCTATAACGAAGTTACAAGAGGCTAACTCCCAAGACTGGGGAAGCAGAAACACATCTGGGAAACCTCTAGATGCTCAGAGTTAAGGATGCCTTCCTAGTCTGAAACCTCCATTTCCTATCCCTTGATTTGCTAACCCAGCAATACAAAACTCTCCTTTGCTTCTCAGTGAAAGCTCCTAATAATATATTCCATATGACCATTGCCCTTGGAATGGTTAGTTTTCCACTTAAAGCTAAGGCAACTTTGCCTTCATAATATTTTAAATGTGAAAGTTCTTTGCTGTTTGAAGATATTAGAGACATAAATTTGGAAATGATTTTTGTGGAGTGACAATAACCATAGATATCTCCTACTGATAATTCTTCATCAAGATGAAGGAGAAAAATTTTTAAATATTTCAGGTTAGATTTACAGTGTTCAGTACAAACTACTATGTACAAAATAAATATTTTATACATAGTATTTTATACTATGTATAAAATAAATATGTACAATGTTCAGTACAAACTACTATGTATAAAATAAATATGTATAAATATGTACTATGTATAAAATAAATATGTATAAAATAAAAGTGAGAAAAAAGAGAAAAACAACTGTGTATAAAATAAATAAGCTGCAAGGATATACTGTAAAACACAGGGAATATAGCCAATATTTTATAATAACTTTAAATGGAGTATAATCTATAAAAATCACTATGTTATATACCTGAAACTAATGTAATATTGTAAATCAACTATATCTCAATAAAAAATAGATTTTAATATATTCTTTAGGTATAAACATGATATTTCAGGTAATCACTGAAAATTATCTCAGTTCAACTTTTTCCACTGCAATAAAGGAAACTTTAAGATAGTGAGCTATGGGATTTCCCTGGTGGCACAGTGGTTAAGAATCTGCCTACCAATACAGGGGACACGGGCCTGCCAATGTGGTCCGGGAAAATCCCACATGCTGCGGAGCAACTAAGCCCGTGCGCCACAACTACTGAGCCTGTGTGCTGCAACTACTGAAGCCCGCATACCTAGAGCTTGTGCTCGGCAACAAGAGAAGCCACTGCAGTGAAAAGCCTGCACACCTCAAGGAAGAGTAGCCCCTGCTCACCGCAACTAGAGAATGCCCGTGTGTAGCAATGAAGACACAATGCAGCCAAAAAAAATAAGATAGTGAGCTATACAAATGACAAAATATGACGTGATATAATATAATATATACATAAAACGTATATAAATATATAAACAATATCTATAGCCTAAAGGTTTAAAGCTTAAGAGATCATATTTTAAAATTTTGTAGCTCACCTTATAATCTAATTTTCTCATTTCAGATCTGCTGGATCAAAGATATGGAAGGAAGAACCATGATTTTGCATGACTATATATAATATTTTGTAGCATACATGTAGTAAATTGTATGTTTTGTTTTGTTAAACATAATGACATACTGTGCAAGCTTCATGGATATACAGTCAATCCTCATTTTTCACGGATTCCATATTTGCAAGTTCCTCTACTTGCTAAAATTTATTTGTTAAGCCCCAAAGCAATACTCAACAGCACTTTCATGGTCATTTGAAGACATGAGGAGCAGTGAAAATTTTGAATCGCCTGATGCACACGTTCCCAGCTGGGGTCAAACAAGACAATACCTTCTTGTTTCAACTCTTACGGTATAAACAAGTGTCCTTTTCAAGGTCAACTAAGTTCCACGTTTTTCACGTCGTTGTGCTTTTTATTGGTAATTTCACTGTTTAAAATGGCCCCAAACACAGAGCTGAAGTGTCGTCTAGTGTTTCTAGGTGCGAGAAGGCTGTGATGTGCCTCCCAGAGGACAGACCTGTTAGATAAGTCGTTCAGGCATCAGTTACAGTGCTGGTGGCTGTGAGTTCAATGCTAATGAATATATTAAATAAATCATCTAAACAGAAACACACCTAAAACAAGGTTTTGTATTGATGATGACAAAAATGTGACCACAGAGTGGTAGGAACTGAACCCCATGTTTCCCTTAAAAGCAATGGTTCCGTATTCACTAATTCAGCGGTCGAAGTGACTTTGCAGAACAGAACTCCTATGAATAATGAGGATCAACTGTATTAAATTTAAAATAAGCTCATGTGTTACCACAAATGCTTTCCAGGGTTTCCATGATTCCCACCTTGAAGGCTCAAGGAGTATGACTATGGAGTTCTCTTTCCACAGACCCTACCTTAGAGCTATTAAAATGGGTTTCTTTACGCTGCTTATCAGATGGTGCTTCCCAGGGGCAAGGGGCCAGGAGGAAACTCCTGACCAGCAACCCCTGGGGGCCTGAACAGGGTTTCCTACAGAGGGAAGCCCTCTAGCCAGAGCTGTCATGACGAACCACGGGCAGCTCCCAGAGGCTGCTTCCCACACAGAGTCACATCAGGAATAAGGTGTGCATTCCGTGACCAGATTATCACACCTGAATGGGGCAAGATGAGAAGGGAGAGTCAAGAGGAGAACCAAGATGGTCAGAAAGTGATCTGGGCAGAGGTTCAAAGGGAAGATAGGAAGGCAGGGTCTGGAGGGACGACTGTGTCTGGATCAGGAGTCCCCTGAGAAGTTAGAAGTGGGGATGGTGACCTCTGGCCTGAGGGAGGGGAGCTGCTGAAGTGCTGACAGGGAGTGGACAATGCCGACAGCTACCTGAGTAACCTCCGAGGGAGGTGGACAAATCATCTCCAAGGTTCCTTTCAGCCCCTTGGGTGTATGATGACAGGGTGATGATAAAGAAGAACAGTGCCGGTTGGCAGATCAGCTCTGTTAAGTTTATTGAAATTCTTGCTTGCATTCAGAACCCTTAAAAGAGAAACAAACGTCCTTTGGGGACCACAGTTTCCCCAGTCTCTAGTAGTGTATATACAAAACATTGTATATGTTTTGTAGTTAAGCTGTAAGAAAAAGGGATACAAAGATTTTTTTTTAATGTCTGGTTATCTCCAAATTATTACATCAGTCTAGTCTCTTTTTAACTTTTATTATAAAACTTCTCAATCATACACAAAGTAGAGAGAATCATCTAATAGACTCTTATGGACCCATCACCTAGCTTCAATCATTTTCAACGTTTTAGCCCAGGTTTTTTCATCCTCTTATTTGACTAACAGAGCTTTCATATATTTTCTCACTCAACAAGTATTTACTGAGCAGCTGTCATGTCAGGCACTTTTCAAGTACTGGAGATACATGAGTGAAAAGAAGAAAACAGGCAAAAAATACCTGCTGTCAAGGAGCTTACATCCTAATAAGATGAATAGTAGTAGCTAATTTTACTGAGAGCCATGGGCCATCACTGTTTGGGACACTTTTTCATTTCATTTAATCCTCACAAGAACCCAATGAGATAGGTGCTTTTATTGTCCTCTTTTACTGATGAGGAAATTGTAGCACAGAGAGGTTAGGTAATTCACCCAAGATCACACAGCTACCAAATGTAGATGGGGTTCAGATTGGCTCCAGAGTCTGTGCTCTTAACCACCACGCATACTGCTTCTCTATGCCTCAGTAGGTCTTGCCTCCTTCAAAAATCGCTTCTCTGCAGAATCCTGGGCTTCTCTGACTTCTCCAATATGATGAGGATTACAAGAACAGGGTAGATGTTTACTACATAACCTTTTTTCTCCATTCATATTGACCTCGTAGAATCTTTAGGTTAACAAAGCTGTTGCCATTTGTCCTTGCTGGTCCTACTTCCTCTTAAAAGACATGTCTTTTGTAGATTCCAATTCAAATATTATAGCAAATTAAAATACTTTTTCATATCTATAAAAACCCTACATTTTCTATCCTAATATTAAGAACAGCTAACATTTATTGAGCCTTTGTTATGTGCCAGGCACTAGGCTGAGAACTTTAAGTGCCTTTATAGAGACCTCGTAACAATGCTATACAGTAAATATTATTATCCCCATGCTACAGATGAAGAAATGGAAGCACAAACAGATTGAGTAACCTATCCAAGTTCTCATGGCTAGAAAGTGGCAGAACCAGAACTTGACTTTATTCCACATTCTTTCTTTCTTTCTTTCTTTTTTTTTAGTGAAACAAGTAAAGTGTTTATTAGGAGGGGGAAAAGTACATGTGAATAGACATACATATGGGCAGGCTCAGAGAGCTATTCCACATTCTTAAATACACTACCCCCTCCTCCATCTTAGAGGAATTCTCTATACTATAAAATCCAGGACTCTTTTGCTTGTTCAGCAGAAATATTTTACATGTATCATACAAGCCTTTTCAAAACAAAGCTTTTCAGCTTTGTATTGCCCTACACTACATTTCAAATTGCATTAAAAACTTTATTTAGTTCTCCAAATGGTCCTGGGAGTATTAATATTTTGATTAATTATCTCATCCTATTTTATCATTCAAGACTGGGGCAAACCAACAGAAGTAGAGTCTTTATGACTAAGCCAAGCTCTCATAGTAAAAGTATCTGTAGAGATAGCAAAGGGACCCAGAAACAGGATAAAAATCACATACTAAGGAAAACATCCAATAATGCAGACCCTATTTCAAGCCATAAATCACCAAATAAAAACTAGTAGAGTGCTTGCTGACATTCGTTCAATTAATTAATTAATTTTTAAGTCGTGTGCAAATAAATCAGACTCTCCTTTTGAAAAGTAGTCCTGAACTCCAATAGCAAGCTATTTATGTTACCAGCAAGGTGGAGCTGTTTAAAATGTTTCACTGGGTAATAGAAACTTCCTTAACCTCCACTCTAGGTTTCATGCACCTATTGGATGCTCCCATACTTCGCTGCACATCTTGAGGACCTTAGCATATTGTAATAATTTGTCTACATGCCAACCTAGAAAACTATAAGCTCCATGAAGGAAAATACTTCTGGATCAGGTTCACTGCTGTATTAGTGCTCAGCACAGAGCCTCGGTAATACAAGACAGATCAAATAAGTTTCATTGAAATGAGTGAGTGAATGAATGAATGAGATAGGCACTCTAGTATTAGAAAGGAAATGAGAGCTATCCAACTCATTCTGGCACCATCTTTTCTTAGGCCACAAGGAAATTCAAATACACACTTATATACACACTTCCACACCCAGGAGTTCTCACTGATGTTTTATGACCCTCTCCTTTTTCCTTTCTTCTTTCTAGTTTTTGTCTTGAATTCATCTGCTTTGCTTTTAGTGTATCTGTGTTCTTACCTAAACCACCTTAATTCTCCTCTATAAAAAAAATATGCTAAATTAATAAATAAACTATAAATACTCAACATTAACTTATGATTTGCCTACTAGGGAATTCTCTGTGCATAAAGAAAGTTCCAAATCCTTATTTCTGGCCAAAGATCTGTGTATTAATTTTACTTTCCAGAAAATTACCTTTAAGTTATTGAATTTTTCATATATGCTTACATGATTTGCATGCTGATGATTTGGGAAACACATTGACTCTCACTTAACCCTTTTCTACCTAAAATTAAATCCTGCCATTACCCCTAAACATTAGGAAGTCCAATGCCCCTGAGGGCTTTGCAGTTAAAGTCATAACACAAAAGCTTAACATCTACAGAACCCCTCTCTAATTTTCTGGAATTATTTTGTATAAGTAAAATGAAAAAAAGAAGGAAGGACGAGAAAAGGTGATAGAAAGCCATCAGCATCACACTTTCCTGATATTTCTCGACATTATTGGCATCTCCTCTTCATTCCTTTCAGTGTAGCCACGGGACTCTGAAGTTTAATGCAGCGATGCTGTTAGAGAGAACTCTGGGCTAGAGCTGGACCTCCCTAGTCAGTGATTCTGCCTGGCCCAGTTTCAGGCAGAAACCTCCATTCACGGCCAGGAAGTGAAAACTCACCCGACTCGGGTGCTATTACTTCAGCCATTTCCAGCTGAAACTAGTCCTTTGGATCATGAATCTATAATATTTCTCATCCCTGCTATTTTGCAGGATGCCAACAATAGGCTCATCAGTAGAGACCCAGGTCTGAACACAAACCTGTGAAGGAGACCATTTAATTCTGAGGATGTCACATAGTGAAAGGGTGATGTGCTCAGAATTGGAGATATGGGTCCTAATCCCAGTTTTACCACTAACTTGTTGTGTGACAGAAGGTGAGTTCCTTTACCTATCAGCACTCTGGTTTCCTCCCTTGCAGGAAAAGAATACCTACCCTGCCAACTTTACCCATAAATTGTGAAAACAGGTCAGCAGATGACTTAGTGCTTTGAAAAGTTAAAGAGCCTTGCAAATGAACCTACTAGTATGTGGTATCCTCCCACATCCCCTCTCTTCATCTTATCTGGGGTTTCTCTTGCGGATTCTACCCCCCACCCCCAAGAAGCCCTCTTAGACAATGAACGACAAAGCCTTCCTTCAGCACCACTTCTGTGACCTCCCAGGGTGTACCTGGGAAGGGAAAAAATCCCCTGCTATGTTAATGGCTTATTCCTCCTTCTCTTTCTCCCTCCCAACAAAAAGAAAAACAGTAATAACTACAACTATTACTATTTAGCATTATATCAAGCATTGGCCTTGCTTTGTTTCATTTGATCGCCACAAAACCCACTTTAGTAAGAGTCCATAGCCCCATTTAAAGTATTCGTATCATTTTACCAATACTGATCATTTTACCAATTATTGATCATTTACCAGTAATATCAGTAGCCCCATTTTACTGATGAGACAGAAAATGAGTTTAAATAACTGGCCCCACTAAAATATCCCAGGGACTTCCAAATCCCAGTGTTGGGGAGGAAGAAATCCCTTCAGGTCAGAATTTCAGGCATTGCGGCAAGCTGGTCAGAAAGATAATTTTTGTTTGAGGGTTGGGAGACTTGCATTTCTGAATTATCCTTCAAGCCTCCCTTCAGGGAGCACATATGAAAATAAGTCAGCTCCGGCGTTCTCACCCAAATCACTCTCAGATTAGGGAGCCTTGGATTCTGAAACAAAACTATCCAGTGCGATTTAAAAAGAGGAGAAGCACATGAGAAAGAAGCATGTCCCAGTGTGCACAAACAAGCTTTCCCTCCACCACCAGACAGATTTACAAGTGACCACAAAAATTGTGATTTAACGGTCCAGCATGTGGTGTAAAATGTCAGCAACTTTCACAGTTTTGAAAACTGTGCAAAAAGAGAGGCAGAGAGAGAAGTCTGCTCTTTACACCCACACAGTACTGTACACTTGATTTGAGCGCCCCAAAAATTCCCCTAAGCATTTTTATCGTTACGTATCACTTGTATCACTCCACAGTTTAGTCAGCCAAACCGTATCCTTTTCCAGCTTTAGATAAATTGCCTTTTGACAAACTGCACACAGACAAAATATCATGAAGTCCCCAAGTTGTAATCTTTACCCTGTTTTTCTACCGAGATGAGTAAGATTTTCCTATTTAGTTTAAGTACATAAGCACCAGATGTATATAACAGGCAAGTAGCATCAATAGTATGTTTACTCACTCTTTTTGCAATGTATCTGAGTTTTATCACTACTTTTCCCAGTTTATAGCACTTGCAAAATGTAATAAAGAAAATTACTGTGCAAGGATATATTGGTTTAAAAAAGATGTGGTCATTTGACCTTTCTAACTCTCATTATGATGGATAAAGCTTTAGCTGTATTCAGGAGAAGAAATGAAAATCACGAAAAAGTGCAAGATGCTTTTTCACTTTCACCAAATTTATAGTCAACCTTTAAATAAATCCTTTAATATACTATAGAGTAGCCCAACTTTATAAACCACTACAAAATGTTTAAGCACAATTCATTTAGCCAAGGTCAAATAAAAGGTCAGCTCACCTTTCTGTGCTGTATCAAGGTTATGTTTATTTTGAAGAGAATACAGTAATACTTTCTTCATCCAGCTAGTATTAAACTTATGTTCAGTGGCCATCCAAGAATATACTTAAGACTAAAGTTAGATAAAGTAAAATATGTACACAGTTCCTGGTGGCACTAAACCCTGTAAGGTCGTTAACACATCAAAAAGGCCTTTGTCATATAAATAAGTGGATATAGCACTTTGCCAAGGTAACGAAACTGCTGTGATAGGAAACACACACACACACACACACACCTGGAAAGACTAGCAGCCATTGGCCAAATAAACCAGTGATTGCTCTAAGAATAGCAGTAGAAACATAACTCTGATACCTGGTGCCTAACGGTGTATGCCTGGCACATGGCAAGATCTCAGTATTTGGTCACAGATACTGATGGGTTTTAACCCTAATGTAAATTTCTTATGGAGAATTGTAAAAATGTTGGACTTTGGGGGTTAGAGGCAACAGTGTTGAACATTTTTCACATCTCAGTTCTGGTTTTTTTTCCCACAAATTTCCTTCTTGAAATTAATATCTACTTCTTGAAATTAGTGTTACACAAGTTGCTGAGTTTATTTTCTCATTCTAAAGTACACGAGTTTTACTTTCAGTTTTTACCTAATGAGACGCGTCTCGATCAATACGCATTAATTCACACAATCCTCTACAAAGTCAAGTGCTTTCAAAATGATTGTACTCTGTATTTGTAGCACACCTTAGAGTTTTCAATCACTTTCACGCCCTTTATCTCACTTAATGGAAATAACAACCATGGGAGTGAGAAAGACAGCTTCACTGTCCCCTCTTTACAAGGGAAACGAGCTCAGAGAAGTCAGTGTCTGGGCCAATATCACAGAACAAATTAGTGACACAACTAGAACTGGAATCCAGGCCTTCTGGGTTTTCCTTCAACATGCCACCTAGACATAGTCAGCACAACAGAATTACAAACATAAAATTCATCACACAGAAACTATTTCTACTATGCCTTCATGCATTCAACAAGGGTCTATTTACTACCTATACGTGCCAGATAATGAAATAGAAAGATAGATAAAAGCTCAACCAACACATCTGCAAGCTTTTCCAGAATTTTTGTCTAATTTTTCTTTCTGCTTCTCTCCAGGGTATCCTGGGCTTTCCCCCTTAAACTGTCCAATATAAACATGGCAACGGCTACAAGTCATAGCATGCAATTGTGGGCACTGTGATGAAGGCATCTCAAAGTCCATTTGGGGTAAAGTTTCAAAGACCTTCCTTGAATCCTTGGTCTACTGAATGCTGCGAGATAAAGTAGGGAGGCATGACTCTGTTCTGCTTAGAAAATATGATTCTATGACAGAGGAAAATTATTTAATGTCCCACTGATTTTGTCCCCATCATCTCTAAGGCTAGGTCACCTAGGTGACTCGGTGACCTCCTTCCAGGGCCCGTCTACCTCTTTAGATGCATGTGATTCACTGAATCCCCCACCCACTCACCTCAGTCAGAACATCTAACCAGGGCTTTTTGGGGAGGTGCTTTCCAGAGACCTGAGAGTATCACAATTTCTTATACAGAATTTCTCCTTCCTGCAGTGTCACCTTTCAAGTTTTCTTCTTTTTCGTTAAACATGGTTCTCTTCATTCAGTTTGTTTCAAAAACGTGAGTGCTGTTAGAAAAACTACTGCAGGAAGTTTATATTGCCTTAATGTGAATTTGATGACTATGAGCTTTCTAGAAAGGTGGGAGGAACTGGGCAACCACACTTAAATGGGGTCCTGAAAAAGGGGCTGCGTAGAACACCCAGAGGCAGGGAAGAGAAGGACAAGGGAAAGACGTAGCCCTCCAACTTCACGGCTATGCCGAAGGAGCTCTGAAATAAGAGGTATATCATTGGCTCCTGAAGATATTATAGCTATAGGGCAATTTTTTCTGCCTTTGGTAATTTTTAATATAAAAATGGAATTCTGGCTTCTATGGAGAAAATGGATGAATTATTTTGAGTATGAAAATTTCCAGCTGCCTCTAAGAAATTTCTACCCAAGTACATTACCAAATCGTCAAATAAATCATCATCCCCAAAAACCTCCCCAAACACTTCCCGATAAATACTGTTTTTCCACAAATCCACAATTTACTCTAAGACGTTGGGAACCTCTTTGATGCACTCTTTGTCTTATTCCCCATACCTAATCTCTTACTGAATGCTGATATTTCTCCCTTCAAACCATGCAATTTGTTTTATCCCATGACTCCAGTCCCTCCCATTGCACCCCAGGATTACAGCAGTGACCTGGGGATTGGATTACCTGCCTTGAGCCCAGCGGTTCTCTATCTTGGTTTAACCCTGGAGAAAGTTTAAAATACAGATACCTGAGGTTCACTCACAGAGATTCTGATATGATTGGTCTGTGGTACAGCCTGGGCATTAGAGGGTTTTTTTTTTAATTATGGTAAAATATAGTTAATATAAAATTTACCATCTTAATTATTTGTAAGTGTACAGTTCAGTAATGTTAAGTATATTTAGACTGTGTGCAACCAATCTCCAGAATTCTTTTCATCTTGCAAAACTGAATTCGCCACCTATTAAATTATAACTTCCCATTCTCCCCTCTGCCAGCCCCTGGCAACCACCATTCTACTTTCTGTCTCTATAATTTTAACTATTCTATGTACCTCATATAAGAGGAATCACACAGTATTTGTCTTCTTGGGACTGGCTTGTTTCATTCAGCATAATGTCCTTGAGGGTCATCATGTTGTAGGCTGAATAATATTCCATGATATGTATACACCACCTTTTGCTTATCCATTCATCCACTGAGGGACACTTAGATTTGTCTCCACCTCTTGGCTATTGTGAATAATGCTGCTATGAACATGAGTGTGCAAATCTGTCACTGGTAAAGCCCATTAACAATTCCTGGGAAATAAAAATAGAATCTGGGTGGCTACTAAAATAGAGTCTAACCTTTTTTCCCTGTGTGTTTAGTCTAGTTTCACTTGCTCATAGGCGGCCAAGTGCTGAGGCCTCACAGCCAGCACTTCAGACCAGAGTTCCTGGTGCAAAATGGCTGTGCCGACACCTCAGCTGGGTGGGCCGTGTGAGAAGCTGTACACGGCACCTCGATTCAAGATGGCAGCGGCGGGCTGTGTGCAGAGACGCTGTCCCTGGCACCGGACCTGCAGCGGTGAGCAGCGCGACTGTGCCCGCCCTGCAAGAACCCGGACCCTTCCCCGCCATCTAGACTCTATAAAGCAGCCCTGCCCATGGCCTGGCAGGGAGAGCATGTGCTCTAGAGCTCGAGCTTGCACCTCTCCATTCTTTGATCAAAGAACAAAGCTTTCCTTTGCTTCTGAATCAAACTCAGTCTCGTTCTATTGGCTCAGAGGACACTGGACAGGAGGGCCTTTGCTGGGGACCTACTCCAGAGGGTCAATAACAAATCTCTCTGAGACCCTGTTTTCAAATCTTTGGAGTGTATACTTAGAACTGGGTTTTCTGCCTTTGGCCTTTTAAATGTCCATAAAAGGTGGTGATAATTGACTCCGCTGTCAATAAACAAACCGGGTATGACCTGAGGCACTCCGCTCTAACAGAGGATCATCCCCTCTCCAAGGCTTCTGAGTCTGGTGTCATCCATTCTCGAGTGCAGACAGTGTGCAGAGCCTCACTCTGTCTTGATGGTTTGGAGACTGGGCTTGAGCCGAGACATTTATGTCTTTACCAACATGGAAAACAGAAGAAGGTGGGAAAGAACCAGAACGGGTGGCAGACATAACCCTGGCACTCCGAGTTGGAGGGACAGTTCCCACATCAATGATTTAAGGGCTTCTGAGGCCATGAGCACTAAAGAGATTATTATGCCCACTCCCCAACTGTAATTAAAATTGCAAACAATTTTGGGGTTTAGACCCTAAAATGAGTATAATGAAATCCCATCCAGTTTTGGTTTTCCCTATCATATATATAAACCTCAATGCTTTTATATATAGTCAGCCCTCCATATCTGAGGGTTCCTCATCTGTGGATTCAACCATCGATAGATCAAAAATATATATTTTTTAATGCCAGAAAGTTCCAAAAAGCAAAACTTGAGTTTATCACACACAGGCAACTATTTGCATAGTTTTTACTTTGTATTAGGTATTGTAAGTAATCTAGAGATGATTTCAAGTATATGGGAGGATGTTCATAGATTATAGGCAAATACTACACCATTTTATATAAGGGACCTGAGCATCCGAGGATTTTAGTACCCACAGGGGTCCTCGACCAATCCGCTCTGCATACCCAGGGACGACTATACACACACGTGTGTGTGTATCAACTATTACACATATATCAAATTCTAAAACTTTTCCAAGACATCGTTTTCTTATTTGAGGGGCCTCTTTGCCAGTGCCCACAGCCAGCTTGACTATGTCATCTGGGTCACCCAACACTGTCCATCCCTCTGGCAAAGACTCAGATTGGGTCCAGACCCAACTCAAAAAAGCCTGTGTGACATTTCCTGGCCCTCTACATACTTGGCAGGGTCTGAGAGCAGGACATTATGACACAGTCTTAATGTTTTACATCACTCAGGGCACCCTCCTAGACAGTACAGCACTAGATCCCAAAGGGAGAAGACACTGTGCTTGCACACGTTTATAGGCAAGGAACCTGAAACCCAGCCTAAAGTCACACAGCAAAGCCATGTCTTGGCCTACTGCCCTGCCTCAGACAACCGCTCTTGTCCACTGTACTCCTGTCATGGGTCCCCCTGACACCTGCTCTCCCATCTTGCCTTTGAAGTAGTGGGGTCCAGTCCGCCCAGCCGTCAGTCACTGCTGTCTTGGAAATCTAAGCCCTAAAGGAAATGGGAGCCCCAAACTCTCTTTTCAGGACACTTGTAATCCACAGGAGAAGAAAGGATGCACATAATGAAAACAGACAGGAACACAAATTGTTTTAAATACATAACTATATACAAAACCAATTGCAGCTGGTACACAAGGGCTGTGGGAGGCTGATGGAGGAAGGGGTGGGGCTTGTCAGGAAGAGGTGGGCTCTGAGCAGAAGAGGGTGAATTGAAGCAGCACGGCTCAGAGAAAGGGATGGTGCAAGTAAAATGGCTGTCACGTAGAAAAGTTCCAAAGTTTGAGAAGTAAAACATGGAGAAAAGAAGTCTGTGAGCTGGAAGGGGCCATCTTACCAGGATACATAATGGTAGCCCAGGCAAATGCAGGCAAGTGGCAGATGTCATAAATCTATGAATGAACTTTTAGATATTTTTTCTAGAGGCAACCAGAAGCCATGGAGACAGCAGCTTCCCTTGGGAGTGTACGGGGCCTCAGTTCCCCTATGAGCCCTGCAAGCCCGCCCACCCCCCCTCAGTTTCTCCTAGGGTGGCCTGTGATGAGGCCATAATTGGAACAGATGCTTCAGTGTAGTAAATAATAGCGTGATGAGGGGCTTCCCTGGTGGCACAGTGGTTAAGAATCCGCCTGCCAATGCAGGGGACACGGGTTCGAGCCCTGGTCCGGGAAGATCCCACATGCCGCGGAGCAGCTAAGCCTGTGCGCCACAACTACTGAGCCTGCGCTCTAGAGCCTGCGAGCCACAACTACTGAAGCCCGCACGCCTAGAGCCCATGCTCCACAACAAGAAGCCCGCACACCATAACGAAGAGTAGCCCCGACTTGCTGCAACTAGAGAAAGCCCACACGCAGCAACAAAGACCCAACTCGGCCAAAGAAATAAATAAATTTATTTTAAAAAAAAATAGGGTAATGATAGAAAGGGTCTGAAAAGTGCCAGAACAACCTTACATGAAAGAGAATTTTTAAAAATTGATCCAAATATCTAAATAGGGTAAGAAAGAAGATCACTCAAAGGTATCTTTGCCTCTCTTTTAACTCTCCACTGACATTCTGAAAGACCAGGTTAAGCTCTCAACTAGACCCTGCACTTCCCCTTCATAAAATTCCTCCCATTTGTGGCTGTTTGTTTTCTGTCTGTTCTATTACTGGACAGGAAGTTCTTCCAGGGTAAGAACCACAACTGTCTTCTTCTCAGTCAAATCCCCAGCAGGTTCCACAGGACTGGCCCATCATAACTGCTCCATAAATATTTGTTAATTGTTTTCCTGGTGAACTATGGAAATTTGAGTAAGTTACACACCCTCTTTGAGACTCAGTTTCTTCATTTATCAACTCACATTTTTAAACTAGCTCTACAGTCCAAAAATCTAACCATGCTTGTGGTTAGCATTTCCCAAAAGGAAATGGGCTTCGATGAAGCACACCCAACACAGGGCAGAGTCAGAAGCCCTACCCTAACCTCCACTGTGCATCCCTGGTCCCCAACACCAATTCAAGGGGAAACCTGAGGTGGGAGCTGGAGGACAGGCTGAGGATGCACAAGAGGGCAAGACCCAATGGGAAAAGACTCTGCCTGGAGTTTAGGAGACCTGGTTCTAGTTCTGCGTCCACTAGTCCATCTGTGACCCAGAGAAAGTCACTGTGGGCTTCATATTTCCTAATCCATAAAATGCCTTGGTGAGCATCAAGGAAAGTTCCCTTCAGATCTAAGATATCTTTTTTTTTTCTCTTCAGAGCCAAAAGTTGCTCAGTCAGAGCTGGGCTGGCCATAAATGAGACCTAAGCCCATTATTATTGCTAATATTCCCCTGATCTGCTGTGCTTCAGATAGGCACATTCTCTTAGGTGTATGGACGGGAGATTGAATCAACAAAAAAGGGAAGAGACTCAGTTTCCTCTAACCTAAGCCATATTAGGCTACCAGGAAAAAAAAAATGTAAGGGCTATCAGGAGGAAAATTTGGAGCATCAATATAATCCCTCCCAAGCTGGAATAACTGCATTTTTCAGTTTTTGCATCTGTGTTGTCACTGGGGAGTTATCTGGCTGTGTCTGTGTTTTAACATCTGTCAGCTAAATCAGAGACTTAACTGCAAATATTGTAGGGCTCAGAAGCACCATGTGGTTTTTGACACTCCCTGGATGACACAGGGTCAAGAAAGCAATAAATGAATTGCCATGAGACCCAGAATAACATTTTCATCAGTAACACGGCCCTTGTTCCAAAAAGTCTTTGCTCCAAAAAGAAAGAACTTGTACCCATTTTCCCCAGAACCATATTTGGAAATTTCAGAGGAGCAGACCATAACAAACTAGAAGCATCTGGGGTGAAGAACTGGCTTTCTATTTAAAGAGTGTCGTGTCTCTATACATAAGAGAACTGACATTGCCCATCATAATCTACTCCAGGTATGAGTACATATTGTCCTGAAGCAAGGTACATGTGCTTTGCCATCTGCTGCACGATATCACAGGTATCCTACCCATGTGGGCATCCATTCATGTAGAACTGCTTCCTAAGTCCTATTGCTTTAACCAAAAGTTACTCTTTGAACTTGCTTTGTTTTGCAGATAAAGTGAGCTAGGAGGTAGTAGAATGACAGGTGAGCTCAAACAGCCTGATTTTTGTTAACGCCAGGATTCGAAATCACAGAATTCTCAGATTTCTTATAAAAACTGAGTTACCAAATCACTCTCCCCCATACAAAGCAGAAGTGTGGTATCAATGTTTCAGAACACCAGGTGACCCAACAGCAAATCCACATAGCACATCTTCCACTGGGGCTGGGGAGCATTTCCTCTCCTAAAGGGGTCCAAATTTTTAATTTTACCTACTAATTCCAAGCAAGATCTCTTGACTACAGTTGTGATCACTGAAGCCCTGTGGAAAGAACAGTCAATGGATTTCTATACTACATTTTCACTTAGGCTTCTTTTTCAAAGACTAATGTTTACCTAAATGAAAGTTTCTGAGTCCCTTTGCTTTTCACAAGTTTTGAACTCCACATCCAATAACCACGTTCAGCAGAAGACTTCATCTGAACACTTGCTCTGTACTAACCAGATGCATGAAAGCTTTCTTGCTCTTCCCTGCCCTTGGATAGCAGCTGAAGCTCATTTGATATGTAATGGTTTATATTTAGTCCTTAATACAATGCATCCATTGTTGTTAAGTTCTTTACATGTACTACCTCATTTAATCCTCAAAACAACCTTAGGAAGAAAGTACCATTTTGTCACCCCATTTTACAGATACGGAAACCAGAGGCACAGAGAGGTTAACTTAATCAAGGTTAAATAACCCAAGAAGCTAATAACCAGTGGAGTCAGGATTTGAACTCAGGCTTTTCTGCACTAGTAAGCAAGCTTCATGAGAACAGAGACTTTGCTTTTTTTACTGCTATATTCTCAGCCATCTGCATGGTTCTTGGGATATAGTATGTGCTCGATAAATATTTATTGAATGAATATACCATACATCCTCTACAAACCAAGAGAATGACCCAGCATCACAAGCATCAACTTGAACCAAGTGTAAGTTGCTTAGAGCAGCCTTTGGATGAGAATTCTTCAAGCAACCCCTGGGCTTTGCTTAAAGAACACAAAGCCCAGGACCTCCCTGGTGGCGAAGTTGTTAAGAATCTGCCTGCCAATGCAGGGGACACAGGTTCGAGCCTTGGTCCGGGAAGATTCCACATGCTGCAGAGCAACTAAGCCCATGCTCCACAACTACTGAGCCTGCGCTCTAGAGCCCATGAGCCACAACTACTGAGCCCGTGTGCCACAACTACTGAAGCCCGTGTGCCTAGAGCCCATGCTCCACCACAAAAGAAGCCACCACAATGAGAAGCCCATGCACCGCAATGAAGGGTAGCCCCTGCTCGACACCAGCTAGAGGAAAACCCATGCACAGAAACGAAAACCCAATGCAGCCAAAAATTAATTAATTAATTAATTTAAAAAGAACAAAATAAGAACACAAAGCCCATTGTGACTCCCTGAGAAGAGCTGGGAGAAATCCCACTGACCTATTTCTTCCAAGCTTCTCCCCAAGCCCCCTTTCTCCCAGGCCACCCTGATTAAGGTCACTGTCGAAACTGGGTCAGTGCTTAAACACTGCAGTCAGCCCATAATGCTTTAATCATTAAAGTTTATCATCTGCATGTTAAAGAAAGAAACTATTACGCCAAATCACAATGCCAGAATCTCCTTTAGGTCTGGTTACAGACTCATATTAAGACCTAGACTTAGAGTTTGTCTTGAGTTTATCACAAAATAACTCTTCCAGAAATGGACGGAAGCACGTGCGGCCTCCACTCCTCCACTCCCCGCCCCTCATCGGAGGGCCACCTAGCTCCTGTCCTCTGCTATTCTCCCAGGCTCCTTCCTAAATTAAAATGTTGGATTACCCAGACTCTAATGCCTATTTAAAATAAAACCTAAATTACTACCTTATGTTTGGGGCAAGTCAACACTCTGTCTGGCATCTCTCATTTCTGTGTGAGATTTGAACAAACCCACCCGGCACAAGTGGAAAATTGGTCTTGCATCACATACACTGTTGGGATCACCACATTTGGAATTCTAGGTTTATTCTCCCACAGAGTCAAGTTTAGCCCAACCCTCAAGAACAGCTCTGTGCACTACGACATTCAAAATAATATTTGCTAAAAAAAAAGTGTGGAGAGTTTGCAGGCAACTTGAGCTGCAGCAATAGGCATGTTATTACTGACTTAACTCCTACATGGGTTCCATCTTAGTCATCAGGCACATGGCTGGGTCTCACAACCTCCCCCTTTGTTTCAATCCAACCTCAGAGGACCCAGGTAGGTTTTGTGTAGTTGGTGTTTTGTTTCATGAAAGCCAAAGAGTAAGCCATAACAGTTAGAGTATTTTTTTAAGGAAATCTCACAAAAGGTGAGACAAAACTTATATATAGGCAAGTATGCCTTGGATGAATGGAGATAATGATGGTTGCCCCCAAAGTAACCCGGACTGAACAAGGAAGTAGCAATCTTTAAAATATTCTGTTATTTAAAACCAAATTTCATAGCTAAATTTGATTACGAGTGGGATTTATCCCTCCTGCTGCCAGTTTTAACTGTTCACCAACCATACAGGCAGATGTCATTGAAAATGATCATTTCTCTTTGAAAGATTAAATCTCATTCAGATTACCTCAAGGAAAAATCAGATTTATTTTAAAGATAAATGGGCTAGACCTGGCTCAGAAAACATCAGGATCATAGAAAGTTACTCTTCCTTCTCTCTTTAACCACATCTCTCCCTCTCCACACATTAGTTTCATTCTTTTCCCTTTACCAACTGGCCTCTTTGTAACTTCAGCTTGCACCTGACCAAAGTGGCCTCCTTTTGCTAAATCTACCACATGACCTTTTTAGCTAGCTGGCCTAGACTTCTGTTTCCCATCTCCTGATTCCGAAGGACCCATAAGGTCTTCGTAGGCGAGTGTACACAGGTCCTGGTAACGAGTTGGTCTTGGCTGGAGCCATCCCTGAATGTGAAATCGAGAGCCCACCAAGGTCTAGACAGACGGGGTGAAATTGTGAAGTATAAAACATAATTATTAAGGGACTGGGGGTGGGCAAGCAATGCCTGGCACCTCCAGTACAAATGTTTTTAAATTTTTGTTCTCACTGAGGGCAAACTTGCTAATAGCCACCATTTAAAATTAAGGTTTCATATATTTAACACTACTATGATTTTTAATCTCCCTCATTCTTTTTTCTAATTGAGACATAATTGACATATAATCCTCCCTCATCTTTAAAAGTCAAACTGGACAAATTGGGCAAAAGCCTTAAATGGTAAATGTGATCATAATTTGAAAAGCTCTGGGAGTCTTTGATCCATGTGGAACAGTGTATGAACTCTCAGCTCCTTCAGAAAGCTATTTGTCGGTGAACATCATTATGTCCCCTCCAAATTATGCCAACATCACCAAGAACCTAAAAAATGTAGGATGCACACAGTTTGAAGCAAACTCAATAAACACTGGTTGTCTCTCACCACCTCTGTTTTTTACAAGCTGCACTTACCTCCTGCGGCTCATGAGTGGTCAGAAAATAGTAAGACCATCCACTGGCCATTCTATCATAGTTTTTGCGTGCCAATTCTTGACACTCCCCCCAGTTTTCTTTCTTATATTAAGAATAATGTTTACAATGTGATAACAGCACAGTCTCAGAGAGAGTGTAACCAACGGTCATAAAAGCAAACACCTAGGACCATCTCTGTCTAAAGTGCTTTACAGTACTGGTCCCCATGGGATAAAGTAGCCCAGGGCTTGGGGAGAGAATTGCAGTATAAGTATTCAATGACCTGCAGCTGAACTTACCACTTGCTGTTTTTCTCTCATAATCTAAATCTGGAAATGTGCTGTCTGGTCAGCAGTGTACTACCGAGTCATTCAGCAAAATGCTCCAGATGCCATAAAAAGCGTGCCTGTGTGTTAGAAAATGAACTTGTAAAATATAGGCTAAGGATTATGTGAAGGCTGTGTTCAGACAGCCAAAATTCTTCTGCCGATACACCTTTGTAATGCAGCCAGGCGGCAGCTGTGGGTATTGTAGACGCTGTGGGTGTGAGCCTGTCTGCAGAGTCACAGCTGACCCTGCCGCTGGCCTGCCTTGTCACTGAACACCCTCACTGGGACAGGGTCCTGAATCCGTCTCACTGGGCACTGACGACTGAGCCAGGCCTGCCTCAGAGAGTTCCTTTCAAATCAACAGTCTCTTTAGTCTAACTTCGTAAGACACATCACTACTCTCCAAACCACTGGCAAAGTAAAAAACAGACACAAATCATATGTGACAAATCTTATGTAATTTGATAAAGAGCAAGCCAACTTTCCGAAAAACACTGTAGTGGCTATTTTGAAAGAATAATTGTGCTTTAAAAAAATACCAGGCATTTCATTATTATATCTGGCCTTTTGGTTTTTCTTACCAGAGCCTTGGTTTTAATTTTTCCTTGTGTTCGTTAGTCAGGTTGTTGCTTTGTCTCTTGCTTTTTAACAAATACGTTGTGTTGATATTTTTTTAGTAAAACGGTCTTTGTATTATGTTATCTGTATGTATAAATAATGTTCTTTATCACTCTATAATCTTTTTTTTTTTTTTTTTGGCTGCATTGGGTCTTTGTTGCTGTGCACGGCTTTCTCTAGTTGCAGCGAGCGGGGCACTACTCTTCATTGTGGTGCGCAGGCTTCTCACTGCGGCGGCTTCTCTTGTTGGGAGCTTGGGCTCTAGGTTCACGGGCTTCAGTAGTTGTGGCGCGTGGGCTCAGTAGTTGTGGCTCGCGGGCTCTAGAGTGCAGGCTCAGTAGTTGTGGCGCACGGGCTTAGTTGCTCTGCGGCACGTGGGATCTTCCCGGACCAGGTCTGGAACCCGTGTCCCCTGCATTAGCAGGCTGATTCTTAACCACTGTGCCACCAGGGAAGCCCCATAATCTTTTTTTTTGATTTCATCTCCTAATTTTTTCTCAACTCAGTTGACTGCTCTTCACCACAAGCACCCTGTTTAGGCCCCTGTAACCGCTGGCTTCAGTATTAGCCTCTTAACAGGCCTCCCCACTCCACTGCTGCTCCCTCTGTCCTTTCTATACACTGCAAAGAGAATTATTTTTTTAATACACGTCTGACCAAGACACCTCCAGCCTTAAAAACTGTCAGTGACTTTCTAATGGCCCCTTCCTACTTGTCCAGCTTAATCACACACTCATCTTCCTGCTCTACCCTCCACCCCAGCACCTGCCCCTACACCTCAGGGCTATGGGCGTCTTCTTTCAGTCCCTCCTGAATCCTTGTCCCCTTCAGACACTTCCCAATGCCATTCCCTCTGCCCATACATTCCCTCCTATTTCTTCACCCCAAGTACTCCTACTGCCCCCCCCTCAGGTAAACTGCACTCCCTCCGTCACCTTTTCCAATTGCCAACCAGGTGAGATCCTGCTATATACTCTCAAAGTACCCTGTTCATCATGTTCATTATCACAATGTACTTAGTTACGTGTGCAATTAGCTTCAAATGTGTGGTGTTGTGCCTGTGTTCACCCTGGTCTCTCCCAGATGCCTGATGTAATGGGCACGCAGCAAATACTTGCCACAAAGGGACTGCATCACCTTTACGTGATATAATAACAGTTCAAAAGAATAAAGTTGCACAGGAGGCCGGTTGAGGGGAGGGTCTGAGAGGGGGCTTTCCATTGATGGGAACACTCCTCCCTCAGTGTTTCTCTCTCCCTTGAGTCCACAAACAGATGATTAATCCAAGACTGGCTGAGAAGCTGGCTGGTGAAACTTACAGCCCCAAATTCAACTGGCCAAACTGTACAGGAAATCACATTTCTAAAGTTAGAAGGACTCAAGATTTTATTTACCTCTAGGAGTTAATGTCTAATAACCCAATGGGCTCTTAACTACATTTTCCCCCTGTTACTTACTTTTTTTCTTAATAACTTTTTATTTTACAATACTTTAGATTATTGTGACATTAATATAGTGAATTCTCATATACCCTTCACCCAGTTTCCCTTATTACTAACATCTTCTACTAGAATGGTATATTTTTCACAATGAATAAGCCAACACTGATACATTATTCTTAGCTAAAGTCCACACTTCACTCAAATTTCCTCAGTTTTTCTGCAATGTCCTTTTTCTAACCCAGGATCTCATCTAGAATACTACATTATATTTACGAGTCAGATATCCTTAGACTCTTATTGGTGTGACAGTTTCTCAGATTTTCCTTGTTTTTTATGACGTTGACAATTTTGAGAATTACTGAACAGGTATTTTGTATACTGTCCCTCAATTGGCATTTTCTTAAATTGAGATATAATTCATATACCATAAAATCCATTCTTTCAAAGAGTACAATTCAGTGGTTTTAGTTCATTCACAAAGTTGTACAACCACCACCACTATCTAATTCCAGGACATTTTCATTGCCTTAAAAAAAAATCTAGCACGCATTAGCTGTTACTTCCCATTTCCCCCTCCCCCCAGTCCCAGCCAACCACTAATCTACTTTCTGTCCCTATGGATTTGCCTATTCTGGACATTTCATATAAATGGAATCATACAATATATGGCCTTTTGTGTCTGATTTCTTTAATTTAGTGTAAGTTCCTGAAGGTTGTAGCATATACCATCACTTAATTCCTTTTTATAGATCCCTAATATTTCATCACATGGATATACAACATTTTGCTTATCTGTTCATCAGTTGATGGACATTTGGGTTGTTTCTACTTTTTAGCTTGTGAATAATGCTGATATTCATGAATAAGTTTTTGTGTGAACATCTGCTTTCAATTCTCTTGGGTACATACCTAGGAGTGGAATTGCCAGGCCTGTATACAGTAACTCTGTTTTTATTTATTTAAAAAAAAATTTTTTTTTAAACTCATCCCAACCTTGCTGGGTTTTTTTTGTTTGTTTGTTTGTTTTTGTTTTTGTTTTTGTTTGCAGTACGCAGGCCTCTTCACTGCTGTGGCCTCTCCCATTGCGGAGCACAGGCTCCAGACGCACAGGCTCAGTGGCGATGGCTCACGGGCCCAGCCGCTCCGCGGCATGTGGGATCCTCCTGAACCGGGGCACGAACCCATGTCCCCTGCATCGGCAGGCGGACTCTCAACCACTGCGCCACCAGGGAAGCACCTGTTTTTATTTTTGAGGAACTACCAAACTGTTTTCCAAAGCAACTACAATATTTACATTCCCATCCTCAATGTATAAGAGTTCCATTTTCTACACATCCTCACCAACACTTTTTGTCTTTTTTTATTTTAACCATTCTATTGGGTGCTAGGTGATATCACAATGTAGTTTTGATGTGCATTTTCCTAATGTCTAATGATATTAAACATCTTTTCATGTGCTAATTGACCATTTGTATACTTCTTTGGAAAAATGTTCTATTCAAATGTTTTTGCCCATTTTTTAATTAGGTTCATTACCTATTTATTTTTGAATTATTACAGTTCTTCAAATATTCTAGTTACACCTTTATCAGATGTATAATTTGCAAATATTTCTTCCCATTGTGTGAGTTTATTTTCACTTTCTTGCTATTGCCCTCCAAAGTTCAAGTTTTTATTTTGATGAAATGCAACTTATTTATGTTTTCTTTGTTTGTTTGTGCTTTGGGTGTCACAACTAAGAAACCATTGCCTAATCCAATGTCACAAAGATTTGTGCCTGTTTTTTCTCTAGGAGTTTTATACTTTTAGCTCTCATATTTGAGGTTTTGATACTTTTTTTTTTTTTTTTTTTTTGCGGTACACAGGCCTCTCACTGTTGTGGTCTCTCCCATTGCGGGGCACAGGCTCCGGGACGCACAGGCTCAGTGGCCATGGCTCACAGGCCTAGCTGCTCCGCGGCATGTGGGATCCTCCCGGACCGGGGCACGAACCCGTGTCTCCTGCATCGGCGGGCGGACTCTCAACCACTGCGCCACCAGGGAAGCCCTTGATACTTTTTTAATGTATATAGTATAATACTTTTAGTGTATATATATATATATATATTTATATATATATATATATATAATTTTTAATATATATAGTATAAGGTAGGGGTCTGACTTCATTCTTCTGCATGTTGACATTCACTTGTTCCAACATCATTTGTTGAAAAGACTATTGTTTCCCCCATAGAATTATCTTGGCACCCTTATCAAAAACCAATTGACCATAAATGCATGGATTCATTTCTGGACTCTCAATTCTATTCCATCAATCTATATGTCTATTGTTATATAGTATAATTACAGTGTAGTATGTGATTCATGACATGTCTCTGGTCTTAGGGTTCCCCTCCACCAGTGAATATCTTTTAATCCATGATGGCATGATAAACTGACATACATTCCCATGTAAAATCACAGCAGAGGACAGAGACACTAAGCCTGCATTTGAGCCTAAACAAACTAAAAAAAAAAAAAAATTGTGAGAAGCAGATGTATTCTCTTATGACCCAGATACACCTTATCCTTCTCCAGCCTTTACTCCCCTTTCCTTCCTCTCTCTCACTTGGAATAACTTCCCCTATCCATCTCTTCCTATTCAAAATCTGACTTTCTTTCAGGGTCCCATTCAAATCTTTCCTCCTTCATGAAGCTTCTCTTGACTTACCCAAGGACACCTAGCTAGTTAATGTTAGTGCTAGAATTAGAATGTGGTTCTCCTGACACTTATTTCAGTGTTCTTTATACGGTAGCCATGGTTCTCAGAGTTTTTCAGGTGGTGGGTAACATGAAAGTAATTGTATTTTCACAAAACACTATGAAATATTGATACATTTAAACTTTTAAAAGTTAATGTGCTATGCTTAATTAAATACTCTCTTACACTAGATTCTAGCACAAACCAGATATCAAAGCTTAAGAAAGTATTGGAATAAAAAAACATATAATGCTGGGAAAATTATTTTTCAATCAAGAAAAGGCACTCATTTTTTCCAATATTGTAGTGGCAAAACTCCTTGGCCCTGCCTAAAGAACATCAGTGTTCTGCAGAGCAGCTGAAGGATCATTGTTGAAATTTTACTTTACTCTCCCTGGAAGTCTCTGAGCAACACTTTACTGAAGCTGAACCCCATCCTGATTTCCAAGGAGGTTTGCAGAAAAAGAATTTCCCCAGTCTCATATTGCTCTAAAATAAAATGAACTCTTTATAACTGGGCATTGTTTCATTTCAGAACAAAGATACCTGGATTTATGGCCTAGGACAGAGTTCATTCCATTATTCTAGATATAAACTCTCTTAGTTACTCAAATAGACCCTCTAGTCTCTCGACACTTTCTATGATATGTCTCTTAACACATACACTCATGTTAAACTGAAAAAATCCTGACATGGAAGAGAGAGGCTGTTTCCACAGACATCCTCTTCATATGGCACTGATTAATAGTTTGGCTCTATCTAGAGCATATGTGGATCTCTAGGGTATGTGAAGTACTCCATTACCTTGTGGTGTTTAGTGACAACAGAGGTGCCAAAATGTTTGCTACTCTTTCCTGAAAGAAGTCTACCTTTCTCACCAGAGGCCTGATGAATCACACCACTGAGAGATGCAATATGGCTTAAGCTATAATCAACTCCCAGGGAAAGCAATTCCTTATTCCCCATAGAGAAGACCAGGACACAGAAACCAGGCTTCAGAGCTCCAGCTGTATTCAGAGGTTGGAGTATAGCTGGCCTTAGTCACCTTTCAAGGCCAAACAAGAGATGAGTCTAAATCTCATCAAGAGAAATCTAGTTTAGAAAGGGAATAATCTGTGAAGAGTGTTAGCAGGATACAATGCCCAAGTGTTTGCCGAGCCTTTTTTTAAATTAGTCAACTATCCTCACCAGTGGCTGTAACTAATTAAAAATTGTGTCATCATATTCAGAAATGCAAACTGGCTATAGCCACAGCCAACTACAAGAATATAACACTATGCCTCATGAACTGATATACAAGTCTTGTTCAACCGAGAAAGGGTTCCTGGGATATTTCTATACAACGTGAGAATTCAAGAATTTAGTTTTAAGTGACTACTGAAATAAACTTTGTGACGCAAGCTACATGAAGATAAATAAACCAGAGGGTTTTTTTTTAAGTGTGTTTACTCAAAATTGGAGAAAAGCCACATAATTCACTATATATCAAGCCTAAACTTAAGAAGATATCGCACCATCATATAACATTATGTGGAAACCAGTTTTTGCAAAACAGCCAAACTCCCAATCAGTAATAAGGAATCTTTGAATTCAAAAGTGCACATTGTTCTTTGGCTAAAAATAGTAGAAAATCTCAATCCTTTAAATACAGAGTAATCTCTTATGATCTCTAATTTATTGCACTTCCTGTGACCAACAAAAACTTACTGAATACCTATCATGTGCCTAGTTTGTATAAAGCTTTTTCCAAACATCAAACTGAAAATTTAAACATAAAGAAAAAGATGTCTTACTGTTCAGCATGTTTTGAAAATCACATTATACATTTTTGACATGATGATTAATTTAACTAGCCTGTATGTATTTTTTTCCTTCTCACACTTAGTAGGTATATTTTCTCAAACTTCTGAGACCTATATAACATTTATTTTCAAGTAAATTTTTTTAAGAGCTAAGGACTTTAAGAACAGATTTTAGAACTGTGACACTAGTTCACAGAAACAAACCCAGTGATGTGTACAAGCACGTGAACACAGCACTACAACAATTGTGCTCCCGGCCCTCCAGCCCCCAACTCCCCACCCCCGCCCCTGGGGACGTCTGATCTCCAGTCTGGGAAAGGAAAGCGCGCCTCCTCCACATCCTCTCCCAGGGTCTCTCCCCAGGCCCGCGTCCAAGGGGAGAACTGCTGACTCATAGCCTCGGCGGGTTAGCAGCTCTCACTTCCCCAGCCCTGCTAAGTGGGGCAACGGAGCGAAGCAAGCGCTGGGTGTGGAGGAACTGTCCTCACGCTCTCGGGAGGGCTCTGGGAAGGAACACCCCAAAGAGCGTCTGGCGGGTGCTGGGAGCTACAAGCAAGACCTGGAGCACGGGATCAGAAGGCTGGGCTGCTCCGGGGGAATGGCAGAGAAGGAAGAGAGTGAAAAGAAAGGAAATTAAAGGTCAAGAGGACAGAGAGGCAATGGAAGAAAAAGAGGAAAAAAAAAGAAGTGTCTGGGGTGAAGTGGTCGAGAGTGAGCTGCCCATCCTTTCCTGGGGTTCGCTGCTCTTCCTCTGCCCCTCCCCCCAGCTGGGGGCCTCAAGGCAGGATGTGTCCCCATCCCTGGGGGCAGCCAGCCAGCAGAGTGTCTCCGTGCTCTGAGCTGACTAACAATCTTTGGCCAGACACCTGCAGACTTTGGGGTATTTGATTGCTCACTAGACTCTCTTCCAAAAGCTCTTCACTTTTTCAGACCACAAGGAAAAAACTTCATGGAAGCGACTTGCCCAAGAACATAGTCCAAGCTATCTCTTGTCAACCAGATCCAAGGGTAAACTACTGCTCTGCCCTGCTTAATATCCCACTGATAATAATCTATGATTCTATGTACTTTAGGACCCTGAGGGCCATGTATCAGTATCGCAGAAATTTAAATAGTGTTAACAATAAAAGAAAAATTCCCTTTTATTCTCAAAAGCAGTTATATAATTCTAGTTGTAAGTTCTAGAATAAGCAAAACAAATCTATGATAGGAAAAAATCAGAACTATTGTTGCCTTAGGGGTTTGGGCATGGGGACTGACTGGGAAGGAGCATGGAAGGAACTTTCTGGAATGATAGTAATGTTCTATATTTTAATAGTGGTTTACACAGCTGTATGCATTTATCAAAAGTTTTCCAGTGGTACGTGCATTTCACTGTATGTGGATTTTACCTCAAAGGGAAAAAAAATCATAGAAAATATTTAACTCTAGCTGAAGATATGCATGTTGAAGTGTTTCAAGATGACATGTTTCGATGTTTTCAATTTGCTTCAAAATATATCCAAAAAAATAAGATGTACTGATGAATGGATAGAGGGATAGGTACGTAGATATCTATATGTGATGAAGTAAGTATAGTAAAATGTTAATTATGGAATCTAAATGGTGGGCATATGGTTGTTCATTACAAAATTTTTTCAACTTTTCTGAGAGTTTGAAAATTTTATTATGAAGTGGCCAAAAAAAGCGCTTGATGAGTGTTACTGGGAATGAGAATTCATATTTAGGTATATCCTTATGGGGACAGGTGTTATATCTGACTCTCATATCTATAAAAGATATACATATAATACAGCTATTATAAGTGTACATATGCCACAGACACACATACATATAATTTGTGTTTTATATTAAAATAATAGTGATTAAAAAGGCATCATATGAATTAACAAACAATATCAAATAGATTTTATTTTATCACATGCACAAGCTGACTCCTGTTAACATGAAGACAACTTTTATCTATCGAGACACAGTTTTACATGCAAAAAGTATGCACAGAAGTATCCTGGACACCAACCTTATGGATAGATATTCTAGGGAACTGGTACATAATGTTCTATGTAGGGTGACAGTAAAAGCTCCCCTACATCTCTCCTTGTGTCTATCCCTATATCACTTTTCTACATTACTAACCCCTTTAGATGATAAGAAGCAGCAATTTTAAAACTAACTTTGACAGGTGGAAAGGTGCATGGTGGAGTGGGCTGGGAATTAAACTCTTACTGAATATTAACAATTTGGTCTTTATTTATGACTGGCTTCCCTCCTAAAGATTTTGTGGTGTTTCCAATAAAAATACATGCAGTAGTTGATAAAACTAAATAAGAAGAAGAGCATCAGGACCAGGGAAAATATAAACAAAAGTAGGGGTTTTAGACCAACAAAAAGAAAAACACAAATACACAACATAGGAGCCTAGGATAATAGCTACAGCTGAGCTTCACATTTGTCTCTGAGCCACAGAGAAAAGTAAGAATTAGTTATATTTAATTTTCTAATCTAATATTTATCACAATGTTCTAAAGCAATTTTGTCATGTGAACATTATCGAGATGCTGCAGTGATGTCCCTGACAGTCACCTCAAACCATTCCTACCAAAAAATGCACTAAATGATTTTCTATACCTATTTCTTGTAACAGTCTGCAATTTTATGTATTATTTTTTATATTATTATTTTTTGGACGTGTCACATGGCTTTCAGGATGTTAGTTCCCTCCCCGACCAGGGATTGAACCCGGGCCACAGCAGTGAAAGCGCCGAGTCCTAACCACTGGGCCACCAGGGAATTCCCACGTTCTTCAATTTTAAAATCTAGGACATAAGAATGGTTATTCCCAAAGAAAGAACTTCTAGTAAAGGGAATTCCAGGTAATAGAAATATATGCCACCTCCAAAGGTGGTGGAATAGATAGAAGTAGATAAAATAGAAGTAAATAAAATAAGGCTTTATGTCATAGTCTATGCCCTATAAATGAGAAAAACATGACAATACTGTTTTCTTTAAAAATGCTAGAATGTAATAGACGCCTTTTCGGTGAAAACTACCCAATTCCCCCTACTGCTCCTCTCCCCTACCCTGGCCAATCTCCTCCACCCTTGGGGCTGAGGGGGTGCTCAAGTCACCTTGTTTATTCTGTTCATGGACATGTGGGTTCCTGGATCAGAGACACTCAGAAGGCTGGATCCACAAAGAAAAAAAAAAAGAATGAAACTGACACAGTAAGAAGCAGAAACTAGAGGTGCAAGTAAGAGTCTTTCTGATTTTTGGTCTTCTTTCTGGTCCTCCCTGTGGCCTGGGGGAATTCTTTCAGAGAGTTCTGTGAGACAAGAGCATTGTGTCCTTTTAATAAACTTCCTGTTTTTCTAGACTAATATTTAAATGAATATAATTTCAAGAGAAGCTTAGAAAATATATTCCAAGAGTGGAACTTTCCATCGGTTTGGCTTGATTCAAGCATAGAACTTGTAGCACCTAGAGGAAAAGATGAATTCTAAACAATCTCCCATAAATATCACTTTTCTCAGCAAAGCTTCGAAGAAGGTGATGAAGAGCAGACAATTTGAGGTGGCACATGCTCTTGCAGGGCCGGGGCTGCTGGTGCTGTGAGCTGATCCATATGCTTCAAAAACCTCACAAGCACATGGTGACATGCTGATGCGTTTCGAAAATGGGGTAGACTCTGCTCTGGATGCACCCCGATGAGCTCAGGCTCACAAGGTTAATCAAGGTCAGCAAACTAGGGAAGAGCAGAGCCTACGAGGTAGAATGGGTTTTAAACATTTTGGTAGCAATAAACAGTCCTTGAGCTTTGATCAAAATATAAGCCTTTTGATCAAAAGTGTGGCGGTTTATAATGTCAGAATCTGAATGGGGCTAATTGTTCAAGAACTATGGAGTTGGAAAAAGCAAAACTTCCAGATATTAAGTGGTCATCCAGAGCCTCCAAAAGCAATTTTCATATTGATTCATTGCTATTTTTATTATAAAAGTAATGCATACTTATTGAAAAAAATCAGAAAATATGGAAAAAATTTTAATAGAAGGTAATTAATAACTCAATCTCATAGGATAATCACTATTAATATTTTGCTCTATATCCTTCTATACTTTTTTCTAGGCTTATGAAAACAATTTTTCCTATAAAAATGTTTCATTTATACATACTATTTTGTAACCTTAACTATATATTATAAATATGTGTCAATGTCAATAGATTCTACAGGATCATTCAACTGCATAATATTCCAGTAAATGGACATGCCATCATAATGTATTCAATTGGTCCCCTAATATTGGGTGTTTAAATGATTTCTAGTTTTGGTTGTTATAAAGAACACAGAAATGAACATTCTTATACATAAATCCATATTTACTTGTCCAGTAATCTCCTTGGGATAAATTCGCAATGCAATTCTTCAGTCAAAGAAACTTGAAAAGCGCTTCAAATTTTGCTGTGTTCTACTCACTAGAAGGAATTTCTTACTGGAAACAAGTTTATAATAAGATTAAATTAGGTAAATTTGCAAATGGTTCTTCCATGTTCTTTTCTGCAGCATGTCTCCTTAAACTTACCAACATTTTCTAGGGGTTCTGGATTTCCTTTGGCTTCTTTTGGTCGCTTATGGGCACCAACCACCTTTTCAGATCATAAGTGTAGTGAGCATGCTCACGTTTACTCCAATAAGATGCCCTCTTCTGGAGAGTAGTCCATAGGCTCAAACAACTGGAAACATCTGGGTAAACTGAAAAGCCTTTCCCTCCACCACAGTCTGCTTAATGTCCTTATTTTTTTTTTTTTTGCGGTACGCAGACCTCTCACTGCTGTGGCCTCTCCCGTTGAGGAGCACAGGCTCCGGACACGCAGGCTCAGTGGCCATGGCTCACGGGCCCAGCTGCTCCACGGCATGTGGGATCTTCCCAGACCGGGGCACAAACCCGTGTCCCCTGCATCGGCAGGCGGACTCCCAACCACTGTGCCACCAAGGAAGCCCCTGTCCTTATTTTGAGTGTACAATTATGCAGGCACATGGGCCCAGGAATGACAAAGTCAAATGTGTGAGAAAGAAATGGCTGCTTTTGGAGCCCAGGGCTGGTGTTAGACTCCCTTGACACAGGCTACATTTGCCCATACCATGGAGACGCTGGCAAAGGCATCCCAGAATTTATCCTGTCATCTGACACTTAGTAATATTAAAGTATATTTGTAAATTAGTTAGGCAAGTCATTTTCTGCTTCAAATTATACAACTACCCCCAAGAGGAATGACCCATGGAGAAATAAATCTTACAGTCTTCACCAGATAAGGCCTTAGTATCAGAGAATTATCATAGCCATTCCATACTCAAAACACATGAAGATGAAAAGATTATCAAATGGTGGCCAGATATGTAAACAGACACCTTGGAGGGAAGGATGGAAACATATGACATGCGGATATCACTCCAATGAAGGAATAGAATCTGGAGAAAACTGGTCCTTGCTATATGAGCCCAGATGCACAGAGACTACTTTAAAAAACCCTCCCATTATGGGTTGAATTGTGTGCCCCACCCAAAATCCATATACTGAAGTTCTAACCCCCAGCACCTCAGAATGGGACTTCATTTGGAAATAGGATCATTGCAGATGTAATTAGTTAAGTTAGGATGAGGTCCTTCTGGAGTAGGATCGGCCCCTAATCCAATGTGAGAAATCTGGACACAGAGACAGACATGCATAGAGGGAAGACAACATGAAGAGACACAGGGAGAAGACAACCACCAGAAGCTCAGAGAGAGGCACAAATTTCTCCCTCAACAGCCCTCAGAAGGAACCAACCCTGCTGACATCTTTACTTAGGAATTCTGGCCTCCATAACTGTGAGACAATAAATTTCCATTGTTCTAAAGCACCCAGTTTGTGGCACTTTGTTACAGCAGCCCTAGAAAACTAATAAACCTCTCCACCCACGTTTAGCACTGGAAAGAAAAAAGTGTGAAACACCAAAAAATAAAGGGATTCGATTTCCAAAATCCTGCTCCTCTTTGGCAATATAAAATGCTAAACCACAGAAATTAAGTTGTAGCATCAGATATTTGATTAGGGCACCAAAGAGAAAAAAAACAAAATGTGATTAGGGAATGAAATAACTTGCTCTCAGAGCTATTAGGTGAAAGATCTGAAGTCTGACCCAGGCCTGTTCAAAGATAGTCATTCCATCCTGTGCTCTCCTGGGCAGGCTCTCACCTCTCTTCTGAGCCCTAACCCATCTCCTTTTTACCTCTCTTTGGCCCTCAGATACCCAAGGCCCTACCCAAACCACCCCTCCTCCAAGGAACTATATTCCAAATTTCATCTTCCTTCACAAACAAAACTCCCAGGCCTTCAGAATCAGATCTCTACTAGATTTTCAGGAAAAAAAGCCATTTGAGTATCTAAAGCAATTTACACAAGCGTGTACATAAGGCATACACATACCTGAGGAGATGGTAAACCAAAGAATCTCTATTTGGCCGAGTGCATGGGGCAGATAACTTCAGGAAGGTGCATTTGGGGTGTTACTTGATGACTCTGGGCAACGTCTCCCACTCTTCTCCCAAATCCCCTTTCTCAAAGGGTCTGACTTCTGGTCAGTGATCTAAGTCACTAACCAGTCTCCCAAATTCCTTCCTCAATTACATTCATCCATTTATGCTTTGTTGAAATGCATAGGTCCCTGGGAAATGAACATCCCAGGGCAGTTGACCTATCTCGAGAGCCGCCGAGGGTTGAGAGGACCAAGAGTGTCAGTACCCTGGGTTGGACGTAGGGGAGAGATGCCACATAGAAGAGGTTGATAAAAGACAGCCTATCTAAAAGAACTCGAGCTCAAACTTAGCCTGTCCCCCCATCTTGCCCACACACAAAGAAAAACCTTCGTAAGAGCTATATCCCTTAAGTGCCTTTTCATGTCATGGTAATAGCAGATTTACAGAGCATTTTCAACATTTCAACTACTACCCTCAGCACTTTTTAGGCATTAACTCATTTCATCTTTACAGCAATCCTAAAAAGTGGGTACCACTATCCCTCTTCCATAAATGGAAAACCAGAGGCACCAAAAGGCAAAACCAGTATCCAAACCCAGGCAGGCCAACCCCACAGGCTTTTTCCCTAACCACTGTACTATGCAGGGAAATCACATATGTGATGTGGGGTATTATTATTTCGGCAAAAACATACAGTAGTAAATTTAAAAATCTGCCAGCTCATTTGAGATACAGCAAATGTTTCCACTTAGGTGCCCAAAGCAGACATCAGTAGCTCTAACAGGCCAGCCTTCTAGAGCCACCAGGCACACTTGAGGATCCCAGGTACACAAATCCTGCTCAAATGATACACAGCCTGCCTCTGGAACCAAGTTTAAATAACTAAGCAAATCTAAAAACATGACTTTGGCCTGAGGACTCAGGCTATTTCTTGTGGGTCAGATTCCAACTGTACCTTCTCATGGTATTTCATTGGAGATGGCTGAGTGGAGCTCCCAGTGCAGTCACGCCTTAATCATGGAATCGAGACGCCTCCTCCCTGCCCACCTCTGGAGCATTCCACAGTGGCAGTCCAAACAGCTTGTCTGAACTGTCACACTAAGGGAATTTATTTCCAAACAGAACAGAAAAAAGAAAAAGAAATCCCAAACATCTGCTCTCCTTCCAAGATTTAAAAGGCCTGATGCAAGAAAGTAAAAATAACAAAATTAAATGTGTGGAATTCTAGTGAGTCTAATGCCTCCAATAGTTTGTTTTTCCATAAATTCTTAATCTGCCTTCACCTTTTCACTTCAGTAAAGGAGAAGTAAAGTATATCAGTGCCTGACTGTAACAAAGCTGTGGCTGAATCAAAAGATGGCTTTACCAGACTAGCTTTGACTTCAGAATACAAATCTGAGCTTGTGATGGTTTTCAGTTTTATGCCTCAACCAACGGGGCAGCTCTAAGAATTACACACACACCACACACACACACACACACACACACACATACACACGCGCTTCTCTTACAGAGTGATCCTAGTGATGAGAAACAAAACACAGCATGCACTGTGAAGTGAGTGCCAGGAGAGGGCCTGCTCAGCCTTTTGAGGGAGAGCCTGAGAGCTGCTCTCCTCAAAGTTGCGCTCAGCCAAGCCCACCCAGTCCCAAGGGAGAAGGGACTGCTGAGTTCCCCACTTCTAGAGCCCATAAGCTTCCTGCAGGCAACAAGACCCAGAGCCCACCCCTCTCCCAGGAAGGGTACTCCACTAGCTGTCAACAAGCCTGATGAGCTGAAGTGTGTAACACACAAAGAGGGACAAGGGAGCAGCCTCTCCTCCTCCAGAGGATGGGAGCAGCACTTCCTAAGGGAAAGTGTGGGTCACCAGGACAAGGAGCTTGAAGTGGGGCCGGGGGAGGAGGAGAAAAGGATCCAGTGGGAACAAGAAAGGGAGGCAGGAAGGAGGGATGCCTGCTGTAGTGAAGAGGAGTGGTTGTGTTCTCCCAAAGAAAACATCTGTAGGGAACAATCTAATGCGTAAATTGGATCAAGTCACAACCTTTGCCCCTTTTTCTATACCGAGCAGGTAAATCAACCTGTCGAATTCATAATGGTCCTGGGTGGATTTTGCCTGAGGAAGACCAGCAAGGAGGGAGGTCCTAGAGAAAAGGGGTAATTAATGGTCATGTCATCATTCAGGGTCTTCTATCCATGGCAAAGCATGGGCCTTCTGTGGAGGAGAGCTGGAGACCCGGATATCACTAGCTGCAGGGGCGGGAGGTGGGGGGACCTATAGTGCAGCAGCAGCCAAGACACCCCACGCCCAGGAGTGAGAGGAACAAGACTGCACGTCCTGACGTTCCCTAGCTACAGCAGACTGACAACGAACACCCTGGAGAGAGGAGAAGGGTGCAGCTCCTGCCACACAGGAGCTACACGGCTGACTCCTACGGTTGTTCTCTCTCCCCTCTGTTTGCTCCTTTGTAGTAAAGAGCTCTGAAGTCCTTAAAACAAAAAGGGTATTTGCTGATTCAGAGAGCCAGAAAGTAGAATGGGGTTTGCCAAGGGCTGGGAGAAGAGGCAATAAGAAATTGTTGTTTAATGGGTATAGAGTTTCAGTTTTGCAAGATGAAAAGAGCTCTGAAGATGGATGGCGGTGATGGTAGCACAACAGTGTGAATGTACTTCATGCTACGGGACTGTACACATAAACAGGGTTAAGATGGTAAATTTTATGTTACGTGTGTTGTACCACAATTTTTAAAAATTAATGGTATTTGCTAATCTTCAGGGTCAATAAAGAAAAAAGAAGGGTAACCAGGTGGATGTGTCCCACTTCACAGCTAATTTTGAGATCAGAAACCTAAGGGAAAGAAGGAGTGCTAGCCATTGCTAAAAGGAAAGAAAAGTAGATTCTATCCCAGGAGGCTGTAGCAGAGAAGAAGAAGAAAATAAATAAGAGGCAGGATGAGCCTCTGAATTGGCCTTGGGGTTTAACAGTAGAAGAGCCTTGAATGATGTGGAGGTGACATACTCCTCCAGGCCCACCCCATAAAAAGGCTGTCCCCTCACTCTTCATTGTCTTTTCCAAACCACTGCTGTTCTGTCTTTCCTCGAGAGCCTCTTCCTTTGAAGCATGTGCATCTATCATGTAATACCATCCTTTTCCATCCACTCACCCAGTGTGTCTGAAGGCCTTGGCATCTGGCTCCAAGGTCTTTCTCACCCCTGGACTCCTGCCAGCATCTGGGTAACTTCAGTGTTCTCCTTGATGACTTGGCCAATCCAATTTCCCAAGTACTCGGCAAATGCCAGGCACTATACCAGTAACTTCACATCGTTTTCTATAACCCTCGCAACAAGCCAAAAGCTTGGCTATAGCACCCCTGTTTAGAGATAACAGGGGCTGGGATTCTAAACCATGCTGGTCAGACTCCCAAGTTCATGCTCTCCTCTCTTTCCAGCCCTGCATCAGAATGCATCTAAATCATAAACTTGAAGATCCTGCCCTCTGTCCATGTGCTCTTCCCTTGCTACCTCTCCCACTAAACCTCTTCCTCTGCCTCACCAAACATCCAACTCCTCAATCCCTGCCTTTTCTCCCAGTTAATCAACCCTTCCTGACACTTCTTCCTTCCATACCTGTGGCCAGAGAAAATGCCAGGAAAACCCCTGTGAGACTGTTTCTTTGGCCCAATGCCCACGTTATGAACCCTCTCCCTTTGATCACCAGACTACTGATTAAATTAGTAAAATCCTCTAGGCCTACAATTGTAAGCAATGTTATGCTGGTGATGTAAGTGCTGGTTTGAACTTATGATAAGTGTGTTAGACTGGTTGGGACCAAGTAGAGAGAAAACAGCTGATGGCAGGTGGCAACTGATAAGAACCATGGCTACTCCCAGTTAGCCCCGTAAAAATGAGGCCTTGTGCTTCTTCCTGGGGCTCTTGGTCTAACAGAAGCACTCTCACCATTATGTCACTCCTGGCATCCACTAAAAGACAGGCTGTCTCTCTCCATCCTGAAGACAGTGACTCAGCACTCTAGGGGTCCCACGGGTGGCTGGAAGAAATCCTCACTCCCCTTACCATCCATCAACATATACTCACCACTATGGGTGATAAAATGTACTCTTCAATAGAGACCTCCCTTCCCTCTTCTCCAGCACCAAAGTTTGCAGGGGGAGTTGAGAAGTGAATTCAGTGGACTTCTGTTGTTTAATGTGAAAGCGTATTTATGCCTGTGTGTTCTTTGCCCTTAGGCATACCAAAAATGTAAAAGTAGGGCTTCCCTGGTGGCACAGTGGCTGAGAGTCCGCCTGCTGATGCAGGGGACACGGGTTCGTGCCCCGGTCCGGGAAGATCCCACGTGCCGTGGAGCGGCTGGGCCCATGAGCCATGGCCTCTGAGCCTGCGCGTCCGGAGCCTGTGCTCCACGACAGGAGAGGCCACAGCAATGAGAGGCCCACGTACTGCAAAAAAAAAAAAAAAAAATGTAAAAGTATATGAGACATATTCATAACAAGTTCTGAACACTTGGTCATCAACAATACAGACAATAATACTTGGTCAGTCACATCAACATCTTCATCAACATATCTGTTCTCTTGCCCCGTTGTCCTGACCTGTCACCTCTCCCCAACAATCCCCAGCAGCTCTCTGATTTCCTCAGTTCTAAGTGTTCTGGTACTACAGGAGAGAATCTCAAAGCACTATTGATTACCTAAATTACAAATTTAAGAGCTCCAACCTCAGCTCTGCCCTAAATATTCCTCTATTGTTTTTCCCTACAGCAGCACTTCCAAAGCTGCTCTGTGTTCTTTGAGTCCCCTACCCCAACCTCAGCCCCTAACTTCCAAACAAAACAGTTATCCACAACTTCCATGCCTTCCACCTTTCAGGTTTTATTTCCACTCATCTTCCCCACGTCTTTCTTGTCCAAAAAGAAAAGTGTCCTACTCCTTTCCAGGGCCAGTCACTCCTGCATTTTGATCCCATCCTTGTTTTCCTCTTCTAGGATGTTTCATCAGTTACTGAGCTTTTTCCATCCAACCAATCAATCAATAACGCCAGCCTTCCCTCAATTCCACCTACTCCTCAAACCACCGCCCTGTATGCCCTTGCATTCACCACCAAGCCTATTTGTGGTCCTCAGGCCCTCAGCCGCCTCACCTCCCATTCATTCTTCAGCTTCTTGTAACTGAGCTCCCAGTCCTACTCCTATATGGAAGTTTCCCAGGCAAAAGTAAAAAATTTCCTATTTGTCAAACCCAGTCTTCAGTTCTCATCCAACTCTCCTTTCTGAAGTGACAGCACAGCCAGGAGGTGATACCAAGTGGGATTAATAGCAGGAATCCTGCAGTCGGTGGTCTGGGTGCAGTCGGTTTCCACCCTATTACAAACTCTTTGACCTTGAGTTGAATTACTCGACTTAGCTGCACATCAATTTCCTCATCCCTAAAATGGAGAATGTGCTAATAGTAGCTCCTAGCATTTAAGGCTTATTAGCTAGCTTAGTCAATGAAAAGGTGCAATCTGAGATCATGAAAAGCCAGACTGGGAGTCAGGGGAACAGGGATTTAATCCCAGCTATAGAATCTTTGTAATAACAAGATCTCTTTCAAATAAACTGGGGGATCATGAAAGTGCTTTCTGGCCCTAAACACTTCTACAAGACATTAAACAGTTTGGCAATAATTTGAGAAAATGTACAAATGAGTACTAAATGAACAACACGTGTAATAAGGGATTCGTGGAAAGGGAAGAATACTGTGAGCAGGATAGTTGAAGGAGGTTAAACAGGTAGAACTTCAAGGGACCCTGAAAGACAGGGAGGATTTTGGTCAATGTAAAAGGGGGAAAAGACTTCGGAGTTTCAGAAGCAAAATGACAAAGGCATGGAGTGATTTAAGGTACACCAGGAAGATCTCCCCAACAAGGATATCTTCCCCATGACTTTTCAATAGGTTCTGAATGTCAGTTAATGGTTTTGAAGTTATTGTTAGGCCACAAATAAGTTGTTATTTATAACTGATAAAAATGAACGTGACCTATCCTGTGCAGCCATTTAAGGTAATTTGTAGAAGGATTAATGAAGGATGTACACCAAGGTATTAATGGTGGTTGTCTCTAGACAATGACTTTTATTATGTTTATCTGTATTTTCTAAAATGAACATGAATTATTTATGACCAGAAAGAATAAGAGCATATTTAAGCTTTTAAATTCAATTAAGGAGGTGGTGACACCTTAAACTATTAACAATAAAGGGGGCTTCCCTGGTGGCGCAGTGGTTAGGAATCCACCTGCCAGTGCAGGGGACACAGGTTCGAGCCCTGGTCCGGGAAGATCCCACATGCCGCGGAGCAACTAAGCCCGTGCGCCACAACTACTGAGCCTGTGCTCTAGAGCCCGTGAGCCACAACTACTGAGCCCACGTGCTGCAACTACTGAAGCCCGCACGCCTAGAGCCCGTGCTCCGCAACAAGAGAAGCCACCGCAATGAGAAACCCGCGGCACCGCAACAAAGAGTAGCCCCCGCTTGCCACAGCTAGAGAAAGCCTGCGTGCGGCAACGAAGACACAACACAGCCAAAAATAAAAGTAAATAAATTAAAAAAAAAACAATAAAGGGAGACATTGCTTGACAAATGGCTGGGACTCAATTGAAGTCATAGAGAGATGCCAGGGGCATTGAAAGAATTGTTGCAAGTGGGAGTAGCAAAGCATTGGCAATAGTCTTTGCCTTGTTCCTAATTTGCCCCTGCAACAGTATATTTTAACATCTTAAAGCCCATTTTATTCTTTTTACACCCACTTTTATTTCTAGTACCCAAAAAGATTCAAAGATTTTATTAATTACAAAAGATCTCTTTTTAAGTACTTATACATAAAGGATAATGCAACTACTCATTCTTTTCTGGTGCTTTTTCAGTGACAAATGTCTGTCAGTTATTCCTCCTTACTCTCAGATTTGGGGCACCTTGGAGTAGTTAACGGAGTTCTGAGGAGTGAAAGTTTGGGCAAGACGACTCATATGGATAAGCACGATGGGGATCTTTTTTTATATACGTTAAGCTGTATTTTTAATTCATTCTCTCCTATAAATCAGGTTTTCTGCAGCCTTTCCACCATATGCCCTCAGAGAAAGGGGAAAAGCAACTCCTTCCGCAGAAAGGACATAACTTAGAAATATTTCCTACCAACCAGAAGGGGAAATTAAACTTTCCAGTGAATGGTGACTTCAAAATAAGAGACATAAGCACCCTGGTGGCACAGTGGTTGAGAGTCCGCCTGCCGATGCAGGGGACACGGGTTCGTGCCCCGGTTCGGGAACAGCCCACATGCTGCGGAGCGGCTGGGCCCGTGAGCCATGGCCGCTGAGCCTGCGCGTCTGGAGCCTGTGCTCCACAATGGGAGAGGCCACAACAGTGAGAGGCCCGCGTACCACAAAAAAAAAAAAAAAAAAGAGAGACATAAGCAGGGAGACAGGTAAGGCATGGTTTCTTTGCCTTGGGCCTAACTCTCAAAGTAAGAGGTTGTTAGGTAAAAGTTGAGGGGAAAGTCAAAAGTAGAGGGGTTTCTGCCCCCATTTCCTGTTGGGACTCCAAGAAGCAACCTCATCCCAGAATAACTTCCTCACCAGTATGGAGGTGTCTCCCGGGAGGGAAAATGGTATGATTAGAGGAAGGTCTGAGGTAGCACCCCAAGGTCTTCCTCAGCTCCCTTGTGGCATGGAAGGGATCCAGAATTCCCATGTGCCCCATGGAGAGCTTCCTGGGGATTTCCAAGGAGGTTGCCAGGGCAAAAGTGAAAAGATCCTGTAGCCAAGGCCCAGAGAACAAACCACCCAGTCTGGAAATAAGTGAGAATCCCAACAGACCACAGGAGTGTATATGGTGTCAACAAGAAATGAGGTGGGTCAGGTCATCTAGGGAAGACCAACCACCAGGGCCCAACCAGAATAAGAGAGAGGCCCAGGTTCATCAGAAGCAGATACCAGCAGATGGTCAGCGACCTGCAGAGAAGTGACACTGGTGTGGAGAACAGAAGGCAGCGCAAAGGCCTAAGTCTCTGCATAGACCTTGAGGTCACTTAATACCAGTGGTGCTCCAATATATGTTTAACAACAGACTCTCCAGAGAGGAAAAGCCCTGGTTTGTAGCATTTAGAGATTTTCTTGGTGTAAATACTGCCACCAAGGAAGATTTCACCTTTGTACCGTTGAACTTAGAGTTGGGAAGAGATGAGGTTCATAGAAGCATACAATTTTATAGTACTTCCACTTACAGATACAAGAGACATAACTTCAGTAACATAGATAACAGTAAAATATAGTCAAATAATTAGGAAGTGATGAGTTATGAGTATTACCTTTCTTGTCAGTATTATTTCTTTAATTGTAAGTTTGTATAACTTAGTTATTAATAAAGACTGTATTTAAAAACTGACTTACAAAATTCCCCAAGATTTAACCATCAGTTCTGGTAAGCCAGTGCAAGCCAGCTAGAGCATGCCACTGCTTAAAAAACCCTGCCCATTTTCTCCAAATATCATCTTGGAGAGGTATAGGGTTAGTGGAAGAAAAATCAAACAACTGAGTCATTTACCCAAATAAATTAAATTATCATTAATTAATAAATGTCAGTATCTACTACTACCTCCACCACCATCGTTTCCAATGTGAAGGCTGGAGAAGAAAATGAAATCAGTTACAAAAAAATTAAAGAAACTATATTTTCCTTGCACATCTCCATTTTGGTGTGTGTCAATTAAAAATTCTGTACCCAGTAGTGGAAGGAATGACAGTAACTTATGTGGATGTAGGTTTATTGTTCTCACATAACAGAGTCAAGATTATACTTCATGGTCACAAAATGGCTGCACCAGCTCCAAGCAATACATTTGCAGACAAGCCAAGATAAAGGGGCAAAAAGCCCAGCAGTTTCTGTACCCTTCTATCAAGAGCACAAAAACTTTCCCCAGGAATCTGCCTTCTCTTGCCCCTCCCCACTCACTTCCTCCCAGTGCACTTAGACTGCTTAAGTCTTACTGGTCAGAACTAGGTTACTCAGCCACCCCTACCTGCAAGGGAGACTGGGAAAGATATCCCTGTTGGCTTAGACCAGTCAAGATCCACTGCCCGGGATAGGGCATGTTGCTGCCAATAATGAACAAAATCGGGTTCTGTTAGCAAGGAAGAAGGGGGTGATGGAAAACAGGCAAGCTGGAAGCAAGCCTGGCACAACTTAAGTCAGTATTTCTAACCCCAATTCACATAGCAAAGAGGAAGGATTATTTTAAATGGAAAAGAGCCAAGATTTGGCATTTGTTTGCCAGAGCTTAAGATGGAAATGCAGGAAGAGCCTGGCAGTATCTCTCATATCTAACCAGAGGTTATTAGGGGTGCAAACAGAAGGGAGGCTTGGAGGGCTTAGCCGCCTGAGCAGTGGTCCCCTCAGACTCCTAGAGGAAGCTTTCCTTTTCGCCACTTCAAGAGCAGGAAATGGGGGTAAAGAAAATGAAGTTCAATGCTAAAGAGGTTTCCCCATCAGGGAAAATTAGGGAATAATAGATTCTTGTTGCTTAATACTTCAGGATGCTCAGAGCTTTTACCAAGCAGTGCTTTCTAGGGACCTGAGTCCCACGTGCTCTTTGCTAAGTACACACTTCAGGTGTCACTCACAGAGCTGGGGAGAGCAGCAGGACTGAGAAGGAAAGTGAAAAGGTCCTTCTTTCCCTGCCTCTCATGAACCTCTGGACTAGCTAAGGTTAATTACTTGAATGGTTGGGGCTTATTCCGTGGGAAAGGAGCTAAATGACTAAACGTCTGTGGGCACTGAGTCACACAGCCCATCAGCAAGTGGAGCCTGCCCTACTGTGACTGGGTGCATGACTCTCATTGGCCATTTGTAGGAATCATACTAGATCCCGGAAAAGGCAAGTCATAGATGCTCAGGATAGGGTCCAAGGTGGGTGAAAGACTAACTCCTAGACAGGACTTAAATTAAAAGTTCCACAGTAGCTTTTCTGATATAAAATGGGGCTTCCCTGGTGGTGCAGTGGTTGAGAGTCCGCCTGCCGATGCAGGGGACACGGGTTCGTGCCCCGGTCTGGGAAGATCCCACATGCCGCGGAGCGGCTGGACCCGTGAGCCATGACCGCTGAGCCTGTGCGTCCGGAGCCTGTGCCCCGCAACGGGAGAGGCCACAGCGGTGAGAGGCCCGCGTACCGCAAAAAAACAAAAAACAAAAAAAAAACAAATAAAATGTAGGCTCTTTAGTTGAACAAGTTGAATAAATAATTTCAAGCACAAAATATGAGATTCATCTGTCCACACTGTAAAAATTACAGGTGTGAATTAAGTTCCTTCTTCTAGTGTAGCATAGCCAGCGCTCTTCCCCTCTTACATAGTGTCAGCTTATTTAAAGAACACGTACACAACAGTGTTTTGAATTTTTCAGTTCCCATGTTTCTTTTTTTTTTTTTTTTTTTTTTTTTTTTGCGGTACGTGGGCCTCTCACTGCTGTGGCCTCTCCCGTTGCGGAGCACAGGCTCCGGACGCGCAGGCTCAGCGGCCATGGCTCACGGGCCTAGCTGCTCCACGGCATGTGGGATCCTCCAGGACCAGGGCACGAACCCGTGCCCCCTGCATCGGCAGGCGGACCCTCAACCACTGCGCCACCAGGGAAGCCCCTCCCATGTTTCTTAATCGAAGTTCTCTCCTTGAACTCTTTATCTGTGAGAAGAAAAAAAAACAGTTGCTGCCTCTTTAAACAAGTACTCAGGCCTGAAAATGTTAACTAATTTCATTTTCTTGATAAAGTCTGTCTGTGAACAGAACTGAGTCATACCGAAAATACTTCTACAAGATTTGACCTTTTACTTAAATCCCACATTGAGATAATATACTTAAAATGGTTATCAATAAGACCTTTGTTTTTAAAAGCACATTTAAAATAAATCACTTTTTAAAAGGAGAAAACTGTTTTCAATTAAGTTCTTTACAGGCAATCAGCTTGAAAGTTATGTTTGCTCTTTTATTTTCTTTATATATAAATTATGCCCAAGACTGACATGATAATAGTACTATACAAACTATACTTTACCTTTGTATTTACTTCTTGTCAGAATAAGCTCTACAAATTAATTTGTTTCTAGAGTGCTATATGACTAGTAAGCCCCAGGGTAAAAACAATACAAGCTGCCACCAATTTTTACTGTTAATGAGAAAAACCGAGTCCAATTATATGAGGATAATTAATTCTTAATTCCTTCTGACAAAGAGTGTTCTTGCAGTAGAAAAAATTTACTCAATTATAACAATGTTTTATCATTTAGAAAAGTTTTGAAAACAGACTTTTTGCTTGAGTCCCTGAGCAAAGTGACACTGCGATACCTAAATACGGCTAATTACTAGGATTGGCTTCCTGTATGTTTTTTTTTTTTTTTTTTTTTGCTGTACGCGGGCCTCTCACTGTTGTGGCCTCTCCCGTTGCGGAGCACAGGCTCCGGACGCACAGGCTCAGCGGCCATGGCTCACGGGCCCAGCCGCTCCGCGGCATATGGGATCCTCCCAGACCGGGGCACGAACCCGCATCCCCTGCATCGGCAGGCGGACTCTCAACCACTGCGCCACCAGGGAGGCCCGCTTCCTGTATGTTTTAATCACCTAATTCTTTTGTCATCAAACTCCTGTTGCCCCTTAAAATGCTGGGAACTTACTAGATAGATATATTATTTTAAAATTATCCATTCCAAAACTGATATTTCTCAAATTTCCTATTTTTCTCCCTTTGGCTTAGCTCTCTATCCCATCTATGTTAGAGGCTGTTTATTAGTGGCAGAGTTTACATTTCCCTTGGTGATTTACTATTAACGTCCTACAGGAGTAAAATTCGGATCTGAGCAAGCACAAGCCTGGAAAGAAAATAATCTTGGAATGAAATAATTATATATATATTTATTTTTGTTTATCTGATAAATAAATTTAATCCAAATCCCATAAAATGAGCTTGCTACTTCTAAAGTTGCTGTGGTTAAGTGCAGGATTTTTGAAAATTGGACCTCATAGGGTATTTGTCGGATTTCTCCTCCTCGACCCCTCCCACCATGGCCTGGGTAAGGAAGCACAGGATGAGGCCCCAGAGTCCAGTGTGGGTTTGGAAAAAGTATTTATTTCAAGGGCCTAGAAATAAGAAGAGTTAGAAACGAGTCGGGAGTGGAAGAAACCGAAAATCTCATCAACCCAAAGGGGCAAGCACAAAGCTGGAAAGAAAAGACAAAGGTCAAGTTTGAGGGCTTCCCTGGTGGCACTGTGGTTGAGAGTCCGCCTGCTGATGCAGGGGACACGGGTTCGTGCCCCAGTCCAGGAAGATCCCACATGCCGTGGAGCAGCTGGGCCCGTGAGCCATGACTGCTGAGCCTGCGCGTCCAGAGCCTGTGCTCCGCAAAGGGAGAGACCACAACAGTGAGAGGCCCGCGTACCACAAAAAAAAAAAAAAAAAAAGGTCAAGTTTGAGATATTAGTTGGATGGGCATAAAGAACAGTCCAGGAGAAGGTCTGGAACAATGAGGGCACACTTGTACCAGCAGCAAACCACACCAAGGAAATGACATGGGTGGGAGAGGGATCGGGTGACCAAGGAGGGAGTCTGGTTTGAAGGTACAAAGGACAGCAATAAGAAAGACCATAGACTTCAAGTAAAGCCAGTCTTTCTCTTTATTCTTTCTTTTGGGCCAGTTACTGGTCTAAAGACCTCTGAGAAGGTTTACCACAGAAATAACACCACTACAGCGTATTTTGCCTCCCAGTTAATTGGATTAAGAAAGTTAGGAGCTATATTTTCACCCCTCTGGCATAAGCCACCTCTGAAAGAAAGAACCCCTCACCCAGAAAGCCTATCCCACCCAACAGGTGTTTCCCTGCACTGTGGCCCAAATAACTCCACCAAGTGGATCAAGCTGTAATCTTTTGACAGACCTGTCTCTCAGTCAAATTCTCAGATGAAGAAAGCTGACAATACAAAACCCAGAAGGCATAATATTGAGGTGAGTCAGCTCAAGCAGGCTTCTTTGAGACAACCCAAGTTAGATGAAGAGAATGGGAAAAAAAACCACAGGATTTCTTTAAGCTATGATTCACGCAGAAACTCTGGTCTGACTGTTACTTTTGAGGTGGGTAAACCATTTAGAGATTTTATGGAGTGGATATAAACACCTTCTATAGAGAAAAAGAGCGTCATCTTTTCATAGAACAGAGAAAGAACTCTCTTATCATTTCCTGATGTCAGGACAGCAATATAAAGTATATACTCTAAATTGTTAAATGAAGTGGAGGAAAGATCTATGGATCGATATAACTCTTCAAGAAAAACGTGAAATAAATTACAACTTTCCCATGCCTTTCCTTTTACGGAAGTCTAAAAGTATGATCATATCCATCAAGTAATACCCATACATATGAATGGAAATTGAATTGTAAATTATATATTCCTACAATCTTGTGGATACTGTGATGGAAAAAATTATGTGTCAACTTGACTCGGCAGGCCACAGAGCACCCAGATATTTGATCAAACATTATTCTGAGTGTGTCTGTGTGGGTGTTTCTGGATGAGATTAACATTTGAATGGGTAGACTGAGTAAAGCAGATGGCACTCACTGCTGTGGCTGGGGCCCCATCCAACGAGTTGAAGGACAGAATAGAGCAAAAGGGATGAGTAAGAAAGAATGCCTTCTACCTGACTGCCTTCAAGCTGAGATATCAGTGTTTCCCTCTCTCCAGACTTGAAATGAAACATCATCTCAAGCCTGCCAGCCTTCAGACTAAAACTACATCACTGGCTCTCCTGGGTCCCCAGTTTGCAAGCTCATCTTGCAGATCTTGGGACCTGTAAACCTCCACAATCACATAAGCCACATATATATATATATTCTGTACACACACACATACACACACACACACACATCCTGTTTCTTTGGAGAACCCTAATACAGATGCTTCTATAAATTTTATAGCAAACTTGTGTAGAAGATAAAGATATATCAAGTAGACTTAGTTGTTTGCCTCTCCCCTTGACCCACAGCCATATGTCCTGCTCTGGCAGTAACTCAAAGAATGATCTGGAGTAAAAGTCACACACAGACTTAAAAGGAAATAAGTCCCCACTGACACCGCCATATTCAGAGCTGCCACATTCAGTCAGGGCCATTTACATCTAAATCTACCACCTTCATACAGCCTTCTGGAAGCAGGCTGTATTAAACAACATAATTTCTAAGGAGAGACCAAGAGGGGAAGGGAGGAATGATGCTTTGGGCCCACCGTCTGGTATATACTGTAACTATAACTGTACACCTCCCCTCTTAGTGGCCCCACCAATTTAATGAAAGAGTGAAGGCAGATTGATCTGGTTTGCAGGGTCTTAGAGGACTTGACTGAATACATTATATCAATGTAAGAACAAGCGGTATGTCTCAAGCCAAGATCAAAGTGTAAATAAGAGCAAAACTTTCATACTGATTTGAAATTTCCATTCACCAGAATTCTGGAGCAAGGGTAGCTTATGCTCACAAGAAAACCCGCCTGAGCTAGAGAGTACACATTCCAGAGGAGACCAGTGTGTGGTGTGGGAGAGCACAGGATGGGAGAGCCACCCAGAAGTACACTCTTCGCAGAACAAGAGAGAGATTTTCGCAGTTGTCCTGAGTACGAAACTGGCAAGAAGGAAAGAGGTGCAAAGGGAATTTTTAGGAAGCTTTCTGTATGGTTTCACTACGTGAAATCCCTATACTGCAATTTTTTTTTTTTTTTTTTTTTTTTTTTTTGCGGTACGCGGGCCTCTCACTGCTGTGGCCTCTCCCGCTGCGGAGCACAGGCCCCGGACGCGCAGGCTCAGCGGCCATGGCTCACGGGCCCAGCCGCTCCGCGGCACGTGGGATCCTCCCGGACCGGGGCACGAACCCGCGTCCCCTGCATCGGCAGGCGGACTCTCAACCACTGCGCCACCAGGAAAGCCCTGCAATATTTTTAAAGTAAACCTTAGGGTAAATATTTACATTATTCTTCAAGTTTTCTCAAATTAGACTGTTGTTGAAAGTTGCACTTACAAGAGATGAGACCTATACAAGGAAGCCTGGCTTTATGTGAGTTTCATTTAGGCAAAGTCCATCTTCAGATTTCAACATATTTCCCAAGCCCCTTTCAGTGCAGACCTTTCCTTTTATTATAACAACTTATGATCCACAATAAGCAAAATGTGGAAAGACTGAGCTTTGGTGAAATCTTAGCTTACTTTTATGACTGTTAGTATCCTGTGGCATCAGCATCCATCAATTAACTCTAAAAAAGCAACTTGGGATGTGTCCAATATTTTGACTCCAGGCGTGGCCCTAAGTTTCCTCCATAATATCCCAGATCAACAGTAAGGTTACATAGACCCTATATAGCACATGTAGAGAAGGCAACAAATACCAGCTCCAACTATATTCTCATCACCTAGGAAGACTAGAAAATGTTTTACAATAAAAAAGGAACACAAACTGTCACCAGTCTGAATTATGCCACAAAAGGCACCATTAAGAGAAATCAGACACTACTATAGTGTAATATCTTAGGGGACAGATTCTAAAACCAGTGCTTAGGGCTAAAATTACATATGATCAAAATGACCCTTGAGAACCCTCTTGCACTGTTGGTGGGAATGTAAACTGATACAGCCACTATGGAGAACAGTATGGAGGTTCCTTAAAAAACTAAAAATAGACCCAGCAATCTCACTGCTGGGCATATACACTGAGAAAACCATAATTCAAAAAGAATCATGTACCACAATGTTCATTGCAGCTCTATTTACAACAGCCAGGACATGGAAGCAACCTAAGTGTCCAACAGCTGATGAATGGATAAAGAAGATGTGGCACATATATACAATGGAATATTATTCAGCCCTAAATGAAAACGAAATTGAGTTATCTGTAGTGAGGTGGATGGACCTAGAGTCTGTCATACAGAGTGAAGTAAGTCAGAAAGAGAAAAAAAAATGGTTCTGATAAACCTGGGGCAGGACAGGAATAAAGACACAGAAGTAGAGAATGGACTTGACACAGGGAGTGGGAAGGGTAAGCTGGGACGAAGTGAGAGAGTGGCATGGACATATATACACTACCAAATGTAAAACAGATAGCTAGTGGGAAGCAGCCGCATAGCACAGGGAGATCAGCTCGGTGCTTTGTGTCCACCTGGAGGGGTGGGATAGGGAGGGTGGGAGGGAGGGAGATGCAAGAGGGAAGAGATATGGGGATATATGTATATGTATAGCTGATTCACTTTATTATAAAGTAGAAACTAACACACCATTGTAAAGCAATTATACTCCAATAAAGATGCTTAAAAAAAAAGACCCTTGAAAATCCCTAAGGAGGGCACCATGTTGGAGACACACAGTCCCTCAGTTCAGGCCAACACATCCATACCGCCAAAGGTAGAACAGATGACCATGGTTTTGGTTAAAACCAGAGACCTAGCTTCTGTTTATAGACTATGTGGTAACAACAGCAGTTGTACCAATCAACATTAAAATCACTCTCAACACAAGGAAAAGTTCACACCATGAGCAGCACATGGGAACTAAGACAACACAGGGAACGGCAGGCTCTTTTCCATCATCTCCTGTGTGCCCCAAAGCAAGCACTCACTGGTTGGAGTAGGGAGCAAAATTATCTAAGTATAATTGTATTTGTTTAAGCTAAACATACAGTTGATAAGATTCCAATCTAGTCAGAAGAAAAAACACAGTGGGAAAGAAGACACATCGAAGTGAACTTGACCCTAATCAAAGTGTTGAACTTGACCCTACAACTGAAGACCCAGTGTCACTCACAGTAAATCTGCATGAATATTTAGTCTTACCAGCAAATACACTTTGTTGAAAGTCCAAAAGATACCAAAATTTCCTTGAATTCTCAGAATTATCCTAAAGGTGGAGAAAAGAGAAACCGCCTCCAGAGTAGACACTGCCCCCAGAAGCGTTGAAGAAAAGCCACACTCGGTTTTCCACTGCTTAACAGATAGTTGTGGCTCTATGAAAGCCAGAAGTGACACAACACGACAGACACAAACCATGTTCTAAAAAGGTGAGAAGCTAGAGGAGAACATGTCCCAGTTCCAGAGTCAACAGCATGCAATTCATCCAAAGCTTGCTGGAATAAGATGTGTTGTGAACACAGATGATTTTAAACCCCTTGGATTACAAAGCATTAGAAGCCCAACTTGGACACTGAATAGTCACTCTTCCACGAAAGCCCTTTGGCCACCAATGACCATCCCACCTACTGAAGCATCAGGACAGGAAAGCCCAAGGTAGAGGCAGGTGTCTATGTCTGCATTTGAAAGAAGCTGCATAGGGATCTGATTCTGAAGCATCCTCATTTTATGTCCTCTAATTGCCATCAGTCCAGTCCTGCCTAAGAATGAGATTCCCAAACTAGTCCTTGTCTTTTCCCCTGGGTTAGAGAAGATAAGCCAGAGCAACAATGGGACAGCAGCGATGAGAGGGCAAGGGATGAAGAACTAAGGTCTGAGAGGATAAACAGAGATGGAGGCTGCCACCAAAGAGGCCGAGCTGGGAGTAGCATGACTGCTGCCCTCTGCTGCATCCATCTATTATTCAACAAATACTGATTGAGCATCTATTATGTGCACAGCACTCTGCTGTGCATTTCTTATGTTTGATTGTCTTAAGGGGGGATTGTTTCCACTGCCCTTTTTCTTGAGGGCACTGGAAGTATTTACATTATTCTTCAAGGTTTCTCGAATTTTTCTTTTCTTTACTCACCCTGGTTCACTGGGTGAATAAGCACCGACTTTTCCTTTTCTTATGGCAGGTCACAGTTCTCACCCCACCTTCAAGCAATCAGAGGCTCCCAGCCCTGGAGGCAATGAAAAGAAGAAGAGAATTCAGCCATAGCTGTAAGCAGGAGAATTGCCTCAAATATGGTCAGTTTCAAAAGCAAAGCAGGGACTGGGTTCACACAGTATTCAGTGGTAAAACAACGCTTCATTTTCACTGCAGATCCGTGGAGGAACATATTTATATCAGAAATTTGAGAACACTTGGATTATTCACTAGAGCTCAAAAAAGGAAGCCAGTAAGGGTAATGTATAGTATTACAAGAGATTTTCGAGTTCAGAAATCGAGGAGAGAATCTATGAGATTTCAACACAGGTTAACATAAAGCAAGGGTTGTATATGGTAAGGCTGACTGAGGATCCATTTCTTCTTCTGAGGGAAGAAAGATGCCTGCAGTTCAGTTGCCATTTCTCAAAAAGACTGTATCCTGCCTGCAGTTAAGGAATTGAAGAAACTGTTGTTCCTAAGCCACAGGATTCATCTTTTCCTTGATCTGCAAAAGTATGCCCATCTGTGACAACGCAGATTTGGGCAGTTAGGAAACAAGATCAAAGACAAGGAAATCCCAGCCACTGTTTTCTGAAAGCTATCCTCAAGACTGAGACTAAGGTCTTTGCTCTCCTTGACATTGTTTATTGATCTTTCTGTTCTATCAAAAACTATATTTATTAAAAGAAAAATAAAATAACAGTGTGTATTGATAAGCTAATGTCCTGATGTACCTGTACTTGTGTGAGACAAAGCTGAGACAAGATGATTTAAAAGTACCCAAGGGGCTTCCCTGGTGGCGCAGTGGTTGAGAGTCTGCCTGCCAATGCAGGGGACATGGGTTCATGCCCCGGTCCGGGAAGATCCCACATGCCGCTGAGCAGCTGGGCCCGTGAGCCATGGCCGCTGAGCCTGCGCGTCCGGAGCCTGTGCTCCGCAACGGGAGAGGCCACAGCAGTGAGAGGCCCGCGTACTGCAAAAAAAAATAAAAATAAAAATAAAAATAATTAAAAAATAAAAGTATGCAGGGCTTCTCTGGTGGCTCAGTGGTTAAGAATCGGCCTGCCAATGCAGGGGACACGGGTTCGAGCCCTGGTCCAGGAAGATCCCACATGCCACGGAGCAACTAAGCCCATGCACCGCAACTACTGAGACTGCGCTCTAGAGCCCATGAGCCACAACTGCTGAGCCCGCATGCTGCGACTGCCAAAGCCCATGTGCCTAGAGCCTGTGTTCCGCAACAAGAGAAGCCACTGCAGTGAGAGGCCTGCGCACTGCAACGAGGAACAGCCCCCGCTTGCCACAACTAGAGAAAGCCCGCACGCAGCAACAAAGACCCAACACAGCCAAAAATAAAAAATTATACTAATAAAATTTAAAAAGTACCCAGATGAGGACTGCCAGAAAGGGAAAGTAGAATCCGACTCCTTTCTTACCTCAGTTAATGTTCTGTTCCAAAAACATCCCTCTCAACTAGTCTGGTTATTTATCTCATTAAATGAAGCAATAAAGCACAGTAAAACCATCAAGTACAGCCTAAAATAACTTATCAGTATGGTTATTCCATTGCCTTGAGTCTGAATAGGAAGAATAACTTAACGGCACTAACACTGAGAAATAAAGAGCTGCTGGTTGCCTAACTCTGACCTATAGTTTATTTATCATCTGATAATAGCAGAGGAAAAACACACTGTTAAGCCGGGTCCAAGAGCCTAAAAGGCAGAGTCTGAGGTAAAGAGGAAGAGAGCTTTGGGATAAAAGATGAGAGGTTTCCAACCCCTTAAATATGGATTTCCATGGAAATGACAAATGGAATATAAAAACAAGAGAAGCCTGCATCAGTACTGGAAAGTAGGGAGGGAGCGTCCACTCTCAGAACTGTTGAGGAATTTCTGGTGGACACACGTCTGAGGCACAAGGCCTGCATCCCGGCTCCCACCTCCACATGCAATTCTTTCTTATACACACGTACAGAAGTAAGCAGAGGAGACCCTGACAGAACACCACTGGCACACACTTAGAGGAGGTCAATGGCAGCCAGAGGATGGGCAGACACGTGAAGTGAGCCCCCCTCACAGGGGGCTGCAACTCTGGGTGGAGCAGTGGAGTTCCTGGCAGAGATGGTCCGTGTGAAGAAATTCATCCACCCAGAGATAAAGTGGCCAATTGTGACAGCCGAAGACGCTGCCCCTTCGTCACCCTCTACCCTCACTACCACAGGCGCTGGATCTCTGTGTAAATTTACATCAAATGTAAAAGTTGCCTGTTCCTGTTATTTGAATAGAAAGGATTTGTGCATTTGAACCTGAAGGAAATCTACCGATTCTGTGCAGTTCTACTGTACAAATTCTACCAATTTCTGATAGATCTCTCCTCAACGCTTGCTGTATTATAAGATAGTAAGCATGTATACACCATTGTCTATAAGAATGAACAAATACAGCAAAAGTCCTTCTAGCCACCTGCCCTAAAGACTATATATTTAACCTGCACTAAAGTCCTATACATACAAAGGACATAGAGTCCCCTACGGCCTCAGGAAAACATACTAGCTGACACCACGGCATCATTAGTGCTCATGGCCAGCAGGATCCTCTGTCATAAGCCTGCAGGTTTCTTCTCCCATCAGTTGCATGGTAGGCTTTCCAAGGGTCAGTTGGTAGTAACGTTGTGCCACTTGTACTTATTATAATTATATAATTCAATTAAATATTATGTTATCTGATAAAGTATGAAAAGAGAGTTATATTTGAAAAAGCAAATCAAATTACTTTAAAGAATCAGTAAAGATGAGTTGCTAAATCTCCTCTTAAATTGGCTATGAGTGATATAACTGCTAATGACAGGGAAGAAGAATAAAAATACACAAGGACTCTGCACTCATTATATCACAAGTATCTTTAAGATCTTGCTCCTATTTAAAGAAACTGAAACTGGAAATCATAGGTGATTCACTTTGGTTTATGTAAGAGATGATATGAATAATCAGCAGGCCCATTTTCAAAAAAATGCCTTGACCCTACACTAAAAGATTGGCTAATAGAATGTACATTGATATACTTTATTTTAAAAGATGTGTCTCCATCATTTTCTGAAGTCACCTACGTGAGGAGAGGCACTGAGTCTATTTTGTTTACTGCTGTGTCAGCAGCACTTATATCAAGGCCCAACATATACCAGACACTCAAAAAATATTTGCTTCATAAATAAGTGTTGAAGATTAATAACAGATGATAATATTCTATACATAGGTCAGGACCCAGACAGGGGAAAGCAGTGGGTGTAGGCTGTGAAAGCTGCAGCTGATCCTGTCTGTATGAAGGAACTCACTGAAGACTTCTGAGCAGTCAAGTAACATGACTGAAGTAAGGTATAGGAAGATTAACCTGTTTGCAATTAGTAAGATATGTTAAAACAATCCAAATGTCCCTTGATGGATGAGTGGCTAAACAAAATATGGTATGTACATACAATGGACGACTACTGAGCCTTAAAAAGGAAGAAAATTCTGACACGCGCTACAACATAGATGAACCTTGAAGACATTATGCTAAGTGAAACAAGCCAGGCACAAAAAGACAAATATTATATAATTCCATTTACATGAGGTACCTAGAGTAGTTGAATTCATAAAGACAAAAAGTAGAATAGTGGTTGTCATGGGCTGGAGGAGAGGGAAATGGAGAGTTATTGTCTGCTGGGACTAGAGTTCCAGTTTGAGAAGATTAGAAACTTCTGAAGATGGACAGTGCTGATGGTTGCACAACAATGTGAATGTACTTAAGGCCACTGAACTGCACCCTTAAAAATTGTTAGAATGGGGCTTCCCTGGTGGCGCAGTGGTTGAGAGTCCACCTGCCGATGCAGGGGACACGGGTTCGTGCCCCGGTCCGGGAAGATCCCACATGCCACGGAGCGGCTGGGCCCGTGAGCCATGGCCGCTGAGCCTGCGCGTCCGGAGCCTGTGCTCCGCAACGGGAGGGGCCACAACAGTGAGAGGTCCACGTACCGCAAAAAAAAAAAAAAAAAAAATTGTTAGAATGGTAAGTTTTATGGTATGTATATTTTACCACAATAAAAAAAAATCTAGAAGTCGGAGAGAGAATTCATGGATTAGGAGATTGCATTTTTCTACATGACTGGAGCAAAGCAATTGAAGTATACAAGATTTGAGTTAGAGTAGTTATCAGATAGCATATAATGAGGAGCCATGGCAACTCTGATAGAGTATGGACTTCGTGCTGATGCTTGAATGATTCTAACTAAAATGTTCACAGTCGTTGATGGAGTTAAAAAAAAGAGGAGAAACATAACAGGATGATCCAGGAGGCTATTTCATCCATGCATGGTCTAACCCAGAGTCCTGGTAATGGAAATAGAAAGGAAGAAAAGAACTTATAACAAAGCAACACAAAGGAAGTATAAATTATTTGTTGATTGACTGGATGGGGATTTAACAAAAAGAAAACGTCAAAGTTTTTAGCCTGCAACTGGAAAAATGATGGTACCATTAAGAGAAAAGGTATGACTAACAGAAGGAAGTGGTTTACAAGCTAAAATGATTTCCCTCTTTACATGTTAAGCTGGAGGTGACGAGAAAAAAGCAAGATGGGAAAGTCCAGTAAACAGCTAGGGATTTAAGTAAGTGAGGCAAAAATGATAGCTAGTTCATTCTACCAAAGGAGGCTGAGAACATCCCCCTCATCATGTAGCAGCTGGTGAATTAACAATGACCTTCAAATAAAAAGAACTAGTATGAGTACAGTAAACATGCTGCCTTCATTGAAAAATATTGATTACTACCACAGAAACAAGCTATTGAAGAGGTTATGAAATAAAGAATAATACATACATCCTTTGGTCTAAAATTAAGCACATTCTATTTAGATGAATTATAATGTCCTTTATAGAGTATGCGGAAATAATTTTTGAGACAAGTTTCCTTGGGTGGACTAATGGAATCAAAGGAGAAAACTTTAGGATCTATGCTCTCAACTTTTCAATCCAGTTTTCTGAATTATTCAATCTGAGATTTCTTAGTCTAATATCAACACATATTCTAACAACATAACGTAGGAAGGAGTGCCAATACCCTCTTCTTTGGTGATATTATCATTCATCTAGCCATTCAACAAACATGTACTGATACAGAATTAGAGTAGCGGGAATGCAAAGAGGAATGCCACATATCCCATGCCTTGGAAGAACTCAGAGTCTAGAGGGGGAATTAGAGTAGATGAAGCATTGCTCCTGATCTAGTACACTAATACTCTTACCCAGGCTCCTGGCGTAAGTCTCCCCGTAAAAATGCCCACTTGTAGTGTTTACCTTAGTTTTTAGAAAGATTTGATCATATTAATCAGTTGATTATAGCAAACTATTACAACCAGTTGCTACATGCTTGGTTAACCAATACATATGTAATTATTGTAATTATTTCTTTAGATGTATGGAGAAAGATAGGTGACAGCAGTGACAAGAAAGGAAAGAATGAGCCACCTAGTTTCCAAATAATTTTGAAGCTCCTCTCTATTTAAATATGTAAAAAATATTCTTTGAAGAGCCCAGAATCCACAATACTACATAGCTGCTCCAACTGGAACTTTTGCTACCTTTATTAGCTATGCACTTCAATCCAGCATGTTAAAAAAAGGACTAATTCATTCTGCTCACTATAATTTCGTGAATGTATCCTTTTCTCCCCAGATATCATGCCAGCTCCTTAAGGATAAAAATTGTCTTCGTTTTCTTTTGAGACTCCTATGAGCCTGGAGTAGGTTTTAATAAACATTTGCTTAATTTAATTAAAATAAATTACGTATGTCCCTTGAAATCCTGTGCCAGTTACATTATATTGTAGAACATTGCCAAATTAGTACTTAAACATGCTGCCCTTGGTTAGCACCAAATGATTTCTTTTTGTTTTTTAATATCCAAAGTGCTACTGCTCTTTCTTACAGCCAGTTCCTACAACTTTGGAATTTACAGTATTTTCATATTTCCATAATGACACCTGCTGGTAGAAGAAGAATGGATGAACTGCAGGAATTTTATTCAACTAGCTGTAGCCAGTCATGGTGCAGTCTGAAATAACTAACATTCCTGAACTCACAAAGAGTACATCTGTGTGACTCCAAATACCCAAGCACTAAAAATTTGACAATATAAGGTAAGTACTATTTCAATGCTCTTTTCCAACTAGAAATAAGACTTATCCCAGGATTCTCAGTCCAAAGCAAACTGATGTAATTAGGGTAGTTATTATTAAGGGCCTTAAAATTATCAATTAACTTCTGTTAAATATTCTAAATTTAAAATATGGCTATTTGAGACTATCTTTCTCTTAAACTTTTTCTATTGTTTCATATGATTAATTAATAGATCAAGGTTTAAGTGGCCCAGAAGACAATGGATGGGGCATTTGTCTCAGTGGTAACCTGCATGTCTTATCCTTTGGGAGAGCAAGCCCAGCCACCTCTGGAAACACTGCTAGAAGCTTAGGATAAGGCCCAGGTCTTCTGCAATAGCCAAATAAGTGACATGGCCATGTGCTCATTTGTTCTGCATTGGGGACAGGATCGTGCCTGCTCACACCCCTATCACACAGTGAGCATGGATAAATATTTCTAAGCAAGTGTGTGTGTGTGTGTGTGTGTGTGTGTGTGTGTGTGTTAGCAGCCAAATAGACTACATCCCAGGTAGATCTCACCCACCCACCAAGATATCAGCCAGATTTGGTGGGTTCACTTTGACAACACCTGAGTGAGTTTACTTCACTCAGTAGTTTAGAAAGCAGGAAAATTAACCAAGATGGCCTCAAATAAAATATGGATAAGCTAAACGCACACAGGTTTCTTAATTCGAGGGCAAATGAATAACTCATTAGGACACATATTACATAGACTCTTTCCTACTTGACCAACAATTCCTCTTCACTAGAAACCAGTCATGTGTGCCAGTTACAGGGGGACAGGTAGTCTCAGAACAAGTTTTCTTTCTAACTGCCTGCAGGTTACAGTCCACACCTGTCTTCACTCAGCTGACAGTCTACTTGTGATTGTTTGGTCTTTACATGTATGCTAACTTCTCAGACGTCCCTGGACTTGCTTACATTTGGTTTCTTCCACACAGAGAAGGAAGAGCTTATCAGCAAAGTGTGTGAAATAGACCAATTCTGATTCCCCATTTGAAGAACATTCCCCTTCTTCTAAAATTTCATGACAAGGGACGTAATAATCATGCTTATTAATCAAAAGCTGCAGTTTTCTTTCATAAAGGGAAACCCTTTGGGCACTTTAAAAGTCTTTCTTTTTACTTTTACTGTATGTGGATAGACTATAAATCAATTCGATGCATACTACAAACACCTACTATGTACTAGCACTGGTAGGAAATGAAAAAAAAAAGTATTCTTGTATCTTGCCCTCGAAGAAAAGAGTTCATAGTCCAGCATCACAGACATTAGTCTAGTCTGCTCTGCAGACTAACTCGTACCCTGACAGCAAGTCAGTATTTAGCGAACTTTATGTTTCCACTTCCCACCCTCCCCCACACAGAGACTATCTCTGCATGCATGTGGCTGAAGCAAACCTATCAGAAAGGTTGTGCTGTTTGTTGAAGGGTACACCCCACAAAAAGCTATTTGCTCACAAGGACACCCCACAAGTCGCAAACCCAAGTTCCCAGAATCCTACATCTCATGAGAATATAGCATATGACTTGGCGCTTTGCTTATCAATATTTTTTGACCGACAGATGAAGTTTTGAAGAAAAACTTCAGTGATTCAGAATTATCTAATTCTTGAGCCATATCAAATGATTGTGAGAGTGTGTGTGTGTGTGTGTGTGTGTGTGTGTGTGGTGGCAGACACACTGAACTGGAACTTTTGGCCCAATACTCTACATAACTGATGAAAGCACTTCATTCTTTGCTTTATACTCAGAGAAAATACCATGGTGATTCATCTTGTCTAGGGCTTGTTAAAGACAAGAATCACAGGGAAAACCCCAGCTCTCTTTTTAATAACTTTATATCAAAATTCATTTTGAAGACAAAATATTTTCTCCCCTGGGTCCCTGACCTAAGATAAACCCATGAACCGTTCAAGAGAGAAGAAGAAAAAAGGGGTAAAAATATTTATGGAGTGTTGATCACAGGCCCTGCACTGTGTTAAGTATTCCTTTAGGTTTTACAGCAATTCTGTGAAGTAGGATCATCCAAACTTTACAGCTGAGGAAACTAAAGTTTAGAGAGGCTAAGGAACTTGCTGAAGCCACACAGCTTGTAGGTGGCAGAATCAAGTTTTCTCCTTCCATTTCAGCATATGCTGCTTCCCCTCTACACACGTTCCTCCAGCTGCCCAGCAGCTACTGAACACGCCCACACAACAGCAAAGGTAAGGAGCACAGCGGATCCAGGCTTTACAGGGCCTAAAGCTTATACAAATGTTGCGACCCTCTTTAAGGAAAATAAAATACAAAATTCGATACAAAAATGAATATTTATGGAGAATGAGTAAAGAAATTACACAAGTTACAATTTTCTTTTAAAGATGACAAGTACTGCAAATTTTTTCTTTCAATTTTCACTTTTGGCTTTCAATAGAGATACATCTTTCCTGTCACATCTGAATTTTTGTATAAACAATAATTCTGGAAAAAATACAAAACTAATCTGAAATTATGACATACACAAGAACAATTCTAATGCTTCTACATTGCATTGAGTTACATAACTGGATAATTGAATTCCTCTTATGCCACATACTGTGGCTTATTGATGAATGTGTGTGAGAGTTTCATCACCAGAACACTTGTTTCTCAGGGCGTTTCTCGTGCTTTGGTGGCAATTTTGTGCATCCTTCCCCCCTGAAACCACCAAATTTTGTTGGGACAAGATGCAACAGATACAATAAGACGAGATCCAGAATGCGATGCCAAAAACATGCATCTTCTCACACAGACATTCTTGCTGTACTGCCTACGGCCTGTGCTCTACAAACACAAGAATTCTGATCAAATCTATTCCATATTATTCGTACATATAGTGAGTTTATAATTGGATATTTGACATAATCAAGCATATTCCATACAAGAGCGAATATACTTGGCTAGGCATCAGTATTCTGCTCACAATTTTATGTCTGCTGAAGTAAGTATTTTCCACAGTTGAGCTTCTCAAACCTTACTTCAACACTTTTTTCCCCTCCACCTACCCCCATTACTTCCTGTGATGAATGCCATAGGACTGGCTCACATCCTTAGGACCTCTGGCCCTCACCTGATCTCCCCGTCTATGCTGGTGAGCCATCCAATGTGGTAGGAGTATTTGTAGAAGCCATTCCTCACCCAGACGGTTACAAAAGGGACTGCAAACTACTTAAAACTATTCCACTAAACTACTTTGATCCCCAATTCAACTTCCTTTTAGCCAGATCCAAAATATGCCCATCACTCAGATGGTAGCTGACAAATTGTGATGGGCAGGAAGTCAGAGTGAAAGAGAAGGTGATCTTGAGTGATTGCACTCAAAACATCCTGCTTTTGCAAGACTTAGAAACACATAATTCTGTGGACACACTGGTAGCACCTTTTACAGAGCTTTCATTATTCGATTGCTGGAGACTGGCCGCTGGTGTGGAATAGACCACATGGTAGGAAAACAGCATTGGAAGAAAAGGAAACCAAGGGTGGAGAGGACACTGATGAGTCTAACAAAGGCTCTGGGTGCTCCTATATATCCAATAAGATTTGGTTCAAAGCAGACGCCAAGTAAGGAAAGAAGAGTAAAGGTCCAGCAATCATCTATGCTTCAATGATTTTAATAAAGCACAGTCAGCCAGTGAGACTGAGAACCCCCCCTCAAATGTGGCCTCCATGATCTACTCTAAAAAAACTTTGGACCAATATGGTGGTACAGTTCAGTGATTAACATTAGCCTTTTGGCCCTTTTTTTCTCCCAGGGTGGTAGTTTCTTATCTTCTTCACGTGCATATGATGGGTGACTTTGTAGAAAACTTAGCAGGACTATTATCTCACACATTATTTTTAAGAGCCTGCTATATATTGAAAGGTTATGGTTGTTGTCTTCTTTCCCCTCTTGTCAGCTTATCAAAGCTTACATGTCTAGTTTTGGGGGGGGGCAAACTGGTTTTCATCATATTGAAAACATAAGTATGATCCCTCACAAAAAGACAGTATGAGGTCCCTTTGATATTGCCTGTAGAGCTGACCCTTCAAAGGGAAATATCCATTAATTTCAGCTCCAAAGGACACACAAAACTGCTCCCACAGGATGTGAGGCCTTCATTTATATGTCTTATATAAACAATGCCTCTTTCCCCTCCTGTTGCTACCTGAATTGGGTAGGATGATCCAGGATGCTTGGGAATGCCTCTCTTCCCACAGATATTCTGCACACAAATCCCACAGTCTTGCATCCTTCTCCTAACCCCTATACCCAAATGCCTAATGCAAACTTTTCTGACAGTTGTGAGGTTGAAAAAATAAAAATTCTTGCCATGCTTGCTTAGTACTCTACAACGGAATCACATCACACTTCCTCTTGCCCTAATGCTGGTTCACAAAATAAATGGAATGCAAAATTTACTTCCTGGCTACTGCGTGCCAGGAACATTCATACGTGCTTCACACATACCCTTTTGAGTAAATACCATTATCCATATTTTTTAGATAAGGAAACTGAGGCTCAGAGAGAGTAAGGCATTTTCCCCAAGATCTTGTAGCTGTAAAGCAGCAGGGGCAGTATTCAAACAGAAGATATCTGACATCTTGTGAAGTGGTACCTGCAGCATGGAGTGGGGAGACCATGGGCTCTGGGCTTAGCTTGTGGCTCTGCACAGGACAGCAGTGTGACCCGAGACAGATGACAGTGCCTCTTTCCTTGTCATAAAATAGGGGTAAGAATGGCACCCACCTCAGAGGCACTGCACAGGTTGAACGGGTGGAGGTTGTAAAAGGCCAGCAACTTAAAAGATACTCAGTAACTTTGTTACTTTTTCTTCTTCTCAAGCCTCTTGGAAGCAGAAGCCACATCATTTTTCTTATCTTGCACACACCCAACCCTTAGCAAATATCTGTGAAAATGACCCCTGCCGTGTCCAGTGCTTTTTGGTGTTTTCCAAAGCCACACTGGCATCCTTATGCCCCAAATATTAAAATTCTTATCTCAGCAGATTGATTGGATGAAATAACTCACATGACAATGCACATAAAGCAGGAAATGGGTGGGAGAAGCATTTTTCAATTTATTAAACCACCAGTTCCAGCATCTCTTTTTTATTAAAAAATATTTTAAGCCAGTGGAATGTAGTAATCAAGTTGTCAAACAAACATTCTGAGCAGCATCAGGCCCCTACGATACGCATGAATGGCTCGTGGGTCAAGATTACATCTGATCCAATGAGGCCTGGCTGCTATGGGTCTAACCCAGCTGCTCAGACACTAACCTAAGCATGTGAATGCTGAAGCCAGCCCCCAGCCATAAATGAAGTCTACAGCAGTGTGAGACATAGGACTGGGCCTGCAAATACACATTTTGGCAAGAATTGGTCCACTTCTCCCCATTTCTACTCCAGCCTAGTCTAAGCCATCATTATCTCTAGCCTGGAATTCTGCAATAGCCTCTCAGAGGAGCATTCTCCTCATCCTGCCCTTGACCTCTTTCATCCATTCTCACACTGCAGCCAAATCTTTTAAAAACCCCAGTGAGACTGTGTCAGTCTCCCGGTCTTCCACAGTTCTTAGAATCAAAACTAAATTCTTCACTTTGACCTAGAAGGCCTAACAGGATCTGGTTTCTGCTTATCTCTTTCTTTATTCAGTGAATGAATGAATGAATGAGAGCAATGCACCACCTATGTAGGATGAAGCTCAGAATGTCTTGTATAAGATAGGTGACTGTTATTGTTCTCACTTAAACTTTATGGAATGACTTAAGCACACTGGGATGTGTACAGAACAACAAAGATAATTCAACCCCTCTACTTCAAGAGCTATATTCCATGAGGTGGTTTTCCAAACATGCAAGGAAGGGAAGGGTCTTGCTTAGCAACACTTGTTTCTTTCTCTTTTTCCTTCTTCAGAGTTAGACAGAGACAATGGCATGTAGACAGCCATGAACAGCTGTGAAAAAGAAACTAGGAATGCTAGGGGAAAGTAGATGTACCACTAGGAGGAAGGGAGAGAAAGAAATCCGTAAAAACACAAGGAATGGGGACGGGAGGTGAGAGGAGGGAAGAAGCAATGAGGAAGAAAGGAAATCCATATATGGCTCTTTGCCTCTCCCTGCCTGAAACATCCATTTGACTGGAAAACCAGAAATCAAGGTGAGTCCCTGTGACCTCAGACAGACCTGTGACCATCCAGGAATGGGCTGCAGTACCTAGAAGAGTACGTATATGCACTCAGCTCTTTGGGTTGGTGGACAGAAGACGAGTTACTATTGGTTAATATTCTACCATCAGGGCTTTCCTGGTGGCGCAGTGGTTAAGAATCTGCCTGCCAGTGCAGAGGACACCGGTTCAAGCCCTGGTGCAGGAAGATCCCACATGCCACAGAGCAACTAAGTCCATGTGCCACAACTACTGAGCCTGAATTCTAGAGCCCGCGAGCCACAACTACTGAAGCCCACGCACCCTAGAGCCCGTGCTCCGCAGCAACAGAAGCCACTGCAGTGAGAAGCCCATGCACCTCAATGAAGAGTAGCCCCCGCTCACTGCAACTGGAGAAAGCCCGCGCGCAGAGACGAAGACCCAACGCAGCCAAAAATAAATCAATTAATTAATTTTAAAAATATATATTCTACCATTACTACCTTCATCTCCATTTCTGAAAATAATTTTCCCATCAATCCCCAAATTTCCGTCGACATTGATTTTACAAGAGCAACACTGCTGAGTGAGGAAGTAAGAGATGAGTAAGCCTTCTTCCATTCTCCTTACCCCCTCTCTCACAGAACTCCAGAGTTACTGACCACTCAATGAGAGAAGCAGACTATGGTATTTTAGCTCTTTAAATAATCCCACTGTTCCTTCCTTTTTCTAAACTACTAAATCATTATAAGTATATATATATCATATACTGTCATTATTTCAGTGGTCCAGGAATGCCTTGGGTCTCTTAATAAATGATAACTTCCTTGAGGGTATTCCCTCCTTCATTTGTATCCCCACAGCACTCAGCACAGTGTCAAAAACATAGCAAACATTCAAGAAAAACTCATTCCACTAAATATGAGTCTGTGTTTTATTGTCTTCAAAAATCTCCTCTCAAGAGCATGAGAATTTACAGTCTGACATTAGAGAAAAAAGTAAGAATCACAGCCAAAATGTCAACAGTAATTTCAATAAATCAATGCCCTCAACCTCCTCATCTGTATAGCAAAAAGCATTCTGATACCCCATGATGTGAGCAGTACTAATAATAGTTCATCCCGTTGCCATGTACACACTGAAGAGCTAGCCCATCAATAGATGTGCTGGAAATGCTGATCCAAGTCTAAAAATATCACTTCCTTTTCTCTTCAAGAAGCAATTTTCCAGGTTTATACAAATATGCAAGGAGAATACTTCGGCCCATCAAGGCTGCCCAGAACTCTTGTAGATTCATTAGCTGGATGTCCCCAAGCTCTTCTCACATTTGTCAGGACTGGACTGAGTTGTCACTGTCATTGCTGATGTACTTAATTCTCAAAAATGCAGCAGAATCTAAGGCTGCAATAACCGACCACTTGTTCCCCTGGGACCTATGGCAGAAATCATTAAATGATAGAATTCCTTCCCCTGAGTCTGGACTTGGCTTCAGAACTTCTCCTTGACCCAGCACCCCAACCCAAGCAGCCTCAATCAGGCAGAGTGAAGACTTGAGATGAAGCCTTTTTCCGTATACAGGCTAAGGCTTTTTAATCTCCTATGAAGAGCTACTGTAAAAACCAAACTCCAAATCAGGTTGTGAAACAGGTTGCATTTGTCTTCAGTGACACCTAAACCCTCTTTACCAGAGTGACTCCATTGTTTCTAATATCCCCAACTGCAACAAAGCCATCATTCTAGGATGTTTATGCCACATCAAGCTGCCAAATTTCCGTGCTATGTGCCTACACCTGGACTGCATTCAACAGATGTTATTATATTCTCAGGACCTTTCTTCTTCCAACTTCCTTCTCTATTAATACCTGAGTATCTATCATATTACTCCTCCTGGACCCTTCTTTCTTAGTTCCATAGATAATGGCTTAGCTAGCCTGACAAAATCACCTAAATTAATGTGCTAATGCTCCAAAGGGACATATTTGAATTTTAGCAGGCCCCTTCTTGGAAACAATGGCCTGACTGACACTAATGGGGAAAGTTTCAGACCTTAGTGTTAATTGGCTAGAAGAGAAATTTGGGAGTCATACCTCCTCAATTTTCTGAGTACCCACTCATAAACTCTTTTTTCAACCAGTCACCTCTCTCAGTCGTTTTTTTAGATCCATTTCAGCAAGCCAACTTAACCACTATACAAGAACATGACCCATGAAACACCTAAAAATTACCAAGAAAACCTAAGGTAATTGAAAAAAAAAAAAGCACATGATTTCTGTGGGCCTTTGGGCACGTGGAAGAGTTTGCTAGAACCTTCCTCCACCCTCCCAAATTTTAAATCCTGCCTCTGTAAGCATCAACTCAGTACTTTCCAGAGGCTGAATAAATTAGCTATCCAATACCACTTAGGGTAAGTGGCTTAATGTTTTCACCAGATCTAACTAAGCCTAGGCAACAAGGAGTGGGTAGGGATGAACATGTATTTTCATTTCTTTCATGAGCCCTATTCTCTGTGGACTGGTTGTTTCTAAAACTACACACAGAAAGCTTTAACTGCATGAGTAATTTTTGTTTTGCGGTACATTATTATTCACTTTCAATCATGCAACTCAAAAATGACTTACAGGATTACAAGAGAGTAGTATAAAGTTTCTAATACAATTCAATGGCCCTTAAGTAAAAACATGAACACCATCAACTGCAGTTATCCTGTGCAATGGCAGAAAACTGTCAAGTCCAATTATGTGAAAATGCAAGAGAACTGTTCAGACAAGCTCCTCACCAAGGCTTTCCATTGCTCATACAATGGAGGATGCTTAAGATCAAAACTTAATGTCAAAAAAAAAAAACACAACAACAACTTAATGGCATTAAATCGGTTTTCTGATTATAAAACATGCTTTTCAAGTCAGTTCAATGTACTGTTCTCTGTCCTGGTACCTGTATTAGGATAAACATTAGAACAGTTATTCCTAGGAGACAGATCACAGAAGCCATTTGCCATAAAAATTTGTACATTCCAGGTGAAGCTGGAGAAAATTCTTGAGGTAAATTTACTAACGAAGAGTGATTTGAGAATACAAAGTACTTGTCTCAAGTATTTTGTCGATCCTTTTTTACTAAATGTAATCCACTTCCTTGTATACTTGTTCAGTTGAAGTTTTGGAAAACTATTAGATTAACATTTGGCACATAGTAAGTGCACCCAAAAACATGTTTGATAAATGAATAAATTCTTAGATATACTAAGGAGCTCCAATAGATGTAGAAAATTCACATGTAGAACCGTATCTCACTTTCCTCAAAAATGCTATTACTACTCCTGCTTGTTATTTACTCTCCTAAAGGATATTTCTTTTTGAAATGTTTGAAGGCATTTATCTTCCCAGAAATGATGGTTGATCATCTGCCCACAGCATGTATTTTTTCCTATTTCACAGATTTCATAAAATGTAAAGGTTATATAACCTTGAAAGTGTTGTCATTAACAGACAAGGGTAAAAACTCACAAACTTTGGGTTTTAATTTATCTCACATTCTGCTTCACAGCCCAACCAGGTTTCATAATGAAAATTTCCCTCAGCTGGTGCCTCAAAAACTTTTTTTTTAATACAAGTGATTGGCCAATATCACTCTGATTTAGAAATTTTTTCCTCCCGGTTGGTCTCTGCCATGATCTCCTCTGGATATAGTTCAATTAGATGCCTTCTCACTTTTTCACAAGTAGCCTGTTTTTGTAAAAGTTTGAAAAACCTTGAAAAAGAACTATAAAACGTTTTCTCTGTCAATAGAAAAAAAAAATGGATTGCTTGAGCCAGACACAGCTCCCCGTAGAGCTAACCTTTTGATCTTGGAATCCTTTCATGCACTTAAGTCTTCTCTAGAGTCAATGGGAGTGTTGTGTATGCAAGGGCAGCAGGATCAAGTTCAGTCTCTTCTTTAGTACTCTGTAGCCAATTGGGGTAGCCAGCTGAATCTGGTTTAGTTAAAAAAAAAAACTTTCCTGATGCTTTGAAGTTTTTTGGGCAGTGTAATAATATCAGGATTTGTAGGAGGTTATTTTGCATAATCCTTAATAAGATATTCTTATGGCTGCAAAAAGTTAGTGGGATAAGAGATGCAAGAACCTCTAGTACTCATATGAAGTATTTTTTAAAGTTATGTGTAGAAATGACCTGAAACGCATTTCAGGAAGATGCATTAAATTATAGGACTGTCCAACTGTGTGTCCAGGCAGGAACGCAACTAAAGCCATTCCTGATAGTTGGATTTCTATCCTATTTTTAAAAGAAGGAGATATAATATAATATCCCTCAAAAAAGTCTCCACGAAATAGAATGGTGGTTGCCAGGGGTTGGGGGAAGGGGAGAATGGGCAGTTATTGTTTAATGGGTACTGGGTTTCAATTTTACAAGATGAAAAGAGTCCTGGACATGGATGGTGGTGACGACCACAAAACAACAACATGAATGTATTTAATGCCACTGACCTATACACTTAAAACAGTTAAAATGGTAAATTGTATGTTATGTACCTTTTAAAGACAATTTTAAAATATGTTAAAAATTAAAATTTAAAAATATCCAAATGCTTACACAATTTAGAATCAGGAAAATTAGAGCTCTGTTAACTGGACAGTTCCTGCATAGTTTGCATTCATTTGTTCATTTTTTTCCCCTTAAACAAGTACAAAATACTCTGATGAACACAAAGAAGCTTGCTGGAGGATTCTACTATTTGTAGTGGATTAAGTATCCCTGTGACTAATCAAGCTATTTGAATTGAAACAAGGCACTCTTTCCTTTAGAATCCTTATCACCCTAACCCCACAAGTACTCACTGATGAGGACGTTTTTCCAAGTAAGGCTAGAGGGCTGAGCAAGGTGTGCCAAGTGGAAAAAGGAGGCTGAAGAAGGGGGAAGTACGGGGGCACGTCACAAGTCTCACACTCTCTCTGCTGGAAGTCAGTTCACCAAGAAACCGAAGTTCATTTTCTGGCATTTTGGTCTGGAAAATTAAGAATTGAACTAACCCCACTGGACATAACATACCTACTGTTTTTAAAAACAAGCATTTTATTATCACTTTCTGGAAGGGTACTAAAACCTTGTGATTTATTCATATTGGGAATTCAGCAGCAACTTTGATCTGAAAAAAAATTAGCCTCACTAAATAAGTTTTGGTCCCAATACTACATATGAAGTTAGGAATGAGTTTCTCTCTAATTAAATACACACACACACACACACACACACACACACACACATTTCAGAAGCCTGTTGATGAAGCAAAAACAAAAAAACAAAAACAGAAGAAAGGTGAACGTTGTATCTAGCAGTTGGAAATAGTGTGTCATTTTAATATACATAAATTATAAACTGATTTTTCCCCACTTTTTGGAATCCAGATATTGAACAACATAATCTTTGTTCCAGGTGACTATTGCCTCTTTAACAAATCTCTTAAAACTTTGGTAGTGGTCCTCAGACAAAGAGACACTACACTAAGTGGTAAAATCTCCAAATTCTCTTCTTTGCTATCTCTGACAAGTGAGGACTATGGTTCCACATGTTCACTTACCAGTATACCCAACTGAAGGAAGTATTTTATTACCTGTTTGGGGTATATTTGGGGATTACAAAATTAGATGCCTTCAGCAGAATAAAACAGGTCTCTGGTGTTTCAACAGAAAATCATTGGACAAAGAGCACACAATGAATAACAGCCAGTAAATATGCAAAGAGATATTCAGCTTTGCTTGTAATGTGAACAATGCAAATAAAACCAGTACAGCAATTTTTCTATCAGGATGGCAAATTCTAAAACACTGATAACAATCAGAGTGCAGGGAAGAATGTGTGTAAACAGACACTTTCGTGTACTGTTGCTGATGGTATAATTTTGAACAACTTTAGCATAAATTTAGCAACTCTGCAAGTTTGTCACTGTCAAACTGTTAAATATTTCTACGTTTGGACCCAGCAATTCCACTTCTAAGAAGTTTCCTTAAATAGATCATTGCACATGTGACCCAAGAAGATGCAAAAGGATATTCATTGCAACGTAATTTACAATACTGAAAAACTGGAAATAAATCATGTCCATTTATAGGAGATTGGTTAAATAAATTATTGCTTATTCATTCAACAACTATTAGTTGAGGGCCTACTGAATGCCAGGCAGCATTCCATACACATTATACATAATGCATCCAGTAAAATAGTGATGTATATCTGTAGTTATTAGTATGGGAAAAGGTTACAAGACAGTTTGTTTAGTATTCTCATTTATGTAAAAGTGCATGTGTATTTACTTATACATTTTTATATGTGAATATACGTACATTGAGAAACATCTGTAAGGATGATCACCAATGTGTTATCATAATACCAGTGTTATCTTGGGGTCTTTTTTGTTGTTAACTTCTGTACTTTCCTATACTGTTAGAATATTTTCCAACAAAGCTATCTTATTTTCATAATCTAAAAATATTAGGAGTATATTCATTTTGAAGGGATCAAAAGAGAACCATTGGTACAATTTAATCATATTAATATGCAGAAGAAAATACCAGACAGCCACAAAATTCCAGAAATCCAGCTGCAGTTCTTAGCAGTAAGATGAAAAAGCAGATGCTTGCCCACAAGGATGAGGTAAATAGGGATGAAGCACAACAGTTCCATAGAACTCAAAATGCACAGTGCAGCTGAATGTACTCTACTGAACTAGATATCCAGGCCAGCAAAGTCCCCAAAGACTATAGAGCCTAAAAATTAATAACAATAAACATATCATACACAGGGCTTTTATATAACTTGGATATTGTTTGTGTTGAAACATTGGTCCTTTAACAGTTTATATTGTTGCTTTTTAACTCTATGTGTCATTCTTTTTTCCTTTAAAAATGATTTCCCATGAACACTCCCCTTCCCTTTAATCCTACAAGACAGTTTTTAGGCTGAGCAGGTGGGAAATGCATATATTAATTAAAAAGCTAAAATACTCTTGCCTTTACCTGATTTTTGATTATCTTAGACAAAGTATCAAATGTATATCAATAGTGCAATCATAATCCAAAATAAGTCCTTTCTACCATCATGAGCAGAATCAACAGGATGCGCATCATAAAAAATAGATAGAGAAAGCATAACACAGAATAATATACCAGAACTCCTGCTAGAAATTCTCCCATGAATCTACTGCATCTGAATATATGAATAGCTGGCCAACATGAATAAGAGGACAGAAACATATAACCCCATCAGATCTTTTAACTGTTAGGGAACAACGTTCACAGATTCCTCACGTTAAATGCATGCTGCAATCACTTAAAAGTCTGGGTTTCTATTGTGAGAGGTGTACTAAGTATTCAACTTTGGATTTTTTTTTTTTAGTTTTTGTTATGTTGTTTTTACTCTTACTGGGTTACTTTACATTTTTATACCTTGTACTATATATGTATCATAAAACACCAGCTTTCTGAAACCTGTATAAGACTTCTGCTCCAGGTCTTTAAGATAGAATCAAATCCCAGCAGTAAGCAAATACCTTGCCTTCACAGTTTTTACAATGAAAATTGAAAACGAAACTTGAAGACATTTAGTTCAGTCAAACAGAACAAAGAAAGCAAGTACTGTAGTCTGGTGTCTTAGGCCAACTTTGAGTTCTGAACAGCAAGCTCTCTTGACCACACAGAAGTCTTAAGAACAAGTGTGCGTGCACATGTGTCGAACTCTACCATAGACCCATGAGATGCATCAAATATTCTAGCTTTGCTCCTTTCCAAAACTGTGTCAAGAAATCAGGATGAACTTCCAGCAGATTTTTTAAAACTGAAAAAATATTCTATGACATATGACCTTTCCAGTTAGAGAGAGGGCATGTACAGGCTATTGACCAAACCCAAGCTTCAGGCTGTCATTACTAGTAAAGCTGAAAGACTTGCTGACTTGACCTTATCAGGTGTTACCTGGGCCAGAAGCATCAAGCTCCCTCTGGCTTCTTGCCCTTACTTCCCCATTTGTCATATTCTTTAGATGAAATATCTGACTTCAAGCAGTCTGCTGGTGTCCCTAAGAATAAATTAGGTTTTATAGACCTGAATATCTTGTAAGAACAAAGAAAATTTAGGAAGCCCTAAGACTATCAGACTGACCCAGTAATTTTTTGGATTTTCACCAGGTTAATATGAATAGGTCTGGTCACCCCTATTAGGGAAGGGAAAGATAAGAGTTCGGGTTTCTGGGCTTTATATTAATAGTTCAAAGCTAGACAACGGGGTGGGAAATTGAACACATGTCCTCTCCTTGCCTGCCAAAGCACATCCTCGATGCAGTTGCTTCTTTATGAATCTTTGTGAATGGAGCATTAAAGGAAATGACTAAAAGAGAAAGAATACACCACGTTCATGAGTCTGATGCTGCACAGTAAAATGTTACTTTCATTTTCTTTAATGACATTTTTGTAGAACGATGTCAGAAGTAAAGTTTAAAACAGTTTTAATCTCAAAACTTCTTAAAATAGTTGAAAGAGAAAAATCTCTAGGCTAAAAACTGCAGTAGTATAATCTTTCATCTTAACTGTTCAGTAACAAAAGGTTTACATTTGATTGTGTGTGTGTGTTTATAATCAGCTATTAGTATTGATTCAATCTTTTACTGTGGTTCTATTGTAATAATCATGTTTGAAGCAACCAAGAATATTTTATTAGCCAGTATTCAAAATTTTAGTACTTAAAACTGAGTAAATGTTGTCAGATCTCTTTTTTTTTTTTTTTTTTTGCGGTATGTGGGCCTCTCACTGTTGTGGCCTCTCCCATTGCGGAGCACAGGCTCCGGACGCGCAGGCTCAACGGCCATGGCTCACGGGCCCAGCTGCTCCGCAGCATGTGGGATCTTCCCGGACTGGGGCACGAACCTGTGTCCCCTGCATTGGCAGGCGGACTCTCAACAACTGCGCCACCAGGGAAGCCCTGTCAGATCTCTTAAGCCATGTCTAAATGATGAATTAAATTTTTAAAAAATAGAAAAATTCAATTCAGTAAAAGTATTATACTTACAGCTTAGTTAAAAATAACACACTAAGTTATTTTGGTTAATGTGATTTTACTTAATTCTTGTGGTAATATTTATATTATTTATTACTGTCATGGCAATACAATTTGGGGATTATTAATAAGGTTGGAAAAACTTTTCCACTGCTTTAAACGAGATAGTCACTCCAAGATTCCAACCAAGCCTAAAATTCTACTATTCTAATTAGTTTATTAACAAGAACTAAATAGAACACTTCTTCAGAGACATACACATACTTCTGTATCTCAAAAGCTTTAAGGAAGGAGCAGTTTTAATGAACACATAGAAGCTATATTGCTGAGGGGAAAAAAGTATTTGAGGCCTAAAAAAAAAAAAGAACAAAATTACAAGGGCCTCTCACACTTCATAGAATTTGCCCTTACTCACTCAGAATTCTTTGAAGGGGGCCTATGTATACTTTCGCCTATGACAAGGCAGTATTCTTAACCTCCTTCCACCCCTGCCCCGATCACTACTTCCCACCAAATAATAATTAGATACCAAGAAAATCAAGCCAGTGGCAGCGTGAACACTGGCTCAGCATCTGCTAAAACAGTCAAAGGCATGAACTAGCCTGGCACTCCTCCATACCTTGTCAGACTGAGGTCCAGCTGGCTTGGTGTAGACTCAAGGGACCAGCAAAGGGCAGGTCATCTGGTTGATTCTCCAGTGCCTTAAGCAAGGCTCCACCTACCTAAACCATTCCTCCCACATCAGTTTCTGACTTATTTCCAAACATCTCCAGAAAGAGATTCTACGGTAATCCATTCCAATGCTTAGCAAACCTCACTTCGGGGGAATTCTTCCCTATGTTCAACCTAGCTACCCCCTGCTGAAGTTAAAGACCATTTCCTTTTGTTCTCTTCTCAGCAGCAAAGAGAACAGCTGGTCACCAGTCTCCATACAATAACCCTTCATATACCTGAAAAGTTTTATTAAGCTACCCACAAGTTTCTCTCTTCCAAGCTAAATAATCCTGGCTCCTTTAACCCTCATATAGTCCTATTTTTCCACACTATTGATCAATTTTTTTCTTTCCTCTGTATTTGCTTCTTGCTCTAATTTATGTAATAAATTCCTAGAATACTAAAAGTGAAATCCGATGACATATACACACTACTATATATAAAAGATAACTAATAAGAACCTACTGTATAACACAGGGAACTCTATTCAGTGTTCTGTAATGACCTATATGGGAATGGAGTCTAGAGGAGAGTGGATATATATATATATATATGTATGGCTGATTCACTTTGCTGTACAACAGAAAGTAATACAACATTGTAAATCAACTATACTCCAATTAAAAAATTAATTTAAAAATAAAAGTGAAATCTGAGATGTTGAGTCCATTAAAGTGGACTGGGGAAGGGGTTTGAGGATTGTTAAACAGGGTCTAGGGATGGTCAGAGGGGGTGACAGAGAGAAAACTGGAGAAAGGTACTGGAATTTAATTCATAAAGCCAAGGTAGTCTTGGAAATGTAAGTCTTAGTTATTCTAAATTTTCCACAATCTCTTGCAGAGTCATTGTATTTTCAAGACTAGCATTGGATAATGTTACATTCAGCTACAAGTTTTGTGAACATCAGTCTTGCCCAACACTCAGAAAACATGCTGTCCGAGGCACCCTTCCGTACACCTCTAGGCCGCAATTAAATGGCTAGATAATATCGGCTGTCCAAAAGAATGCCAATCTCCAGAAACTCATCAGCTAATAAATGCCAAATGCAAATATTAAAGTCCCACACTGAAATGCATGGTTCGACTCTATCCCAATCTTTCATCAAACATAGTGCATGATCGATACCTGAGACGATCATTCCTTGTCCTGAGATGGTCAGATATGCCTTGCAGGTTTGATCTACATCCCAGACGGCAGAAAGTCCTGAAAATGTCAAAGTGTTTCTTAGAGCACCCTGGGTTCCTGTGCCTCAGAGAACGTGCCACGCTTAATACACCAAGAGTTTTCTTTACAAGTCTTTTTCTCAATTTTTATTAAATAAGAATCCAATAAATGTATCCAGAAGTTAAATATTTTACTCTTGATCACGACAGGATACTTTTTAAAAAAAAGAAAAAAAATGTTTTTTGCCAAACTGAAGATGAAACCTTCCCTACTTTGTGGCCTCGATACAGTGAAATACTGATTAGATACACTTTGGCAAGATGCTGCTTCCATTAAGCCAGTTTTGACAAAGTGTGGTGTTTTACAAGTTCTTGTTTCTCAAATAGCACATTTCTGCCTCAGAACTTGTTTTTTTCTTAAGGTATAATTTTTTCCCCAAATATATGTGGTTCAGTTTGTATTTCACAACTGTCGGTCTAATTCTATTCTTAAGAACCAACAAGGGAACTTCCCTGGTGGTGCAGTGGATAAGACTCCATGCTCCCAATTCAGGGGGCCTGGGTTCAATCCCTGGTCAGGGAACTAGATCCCACATGCATGCCACAACTAAGAGTTCACATGCCACAACTAAGGAGCCCGCCTGCCACAGCTAAAACCCGGTGCAACCAAATAAATTAATTTTAAAAAGAACCAGCAAGGCAGGGTGCTTTAACAGTTGTATGCGTGTTCCTGCATACATTTGTGAACGGTGTATGTGAAAGTATATTTAGAATGTGTCTTTAATTTACTATTCTGTTGTGTGGACAAGTTGGTCTTTTGATGATTGAAAAGGTATTGAGCTACTTATCAAAAACAAATCACTACCATCTATGAAATAAATGACTCAAGATACTAGTATGACAGTGAAATTCAAGAATCAAGATCTATGAGGACAGGGAGAGTTTTAATATTCAAATTTTGCTTTTTTTCCCCTTCCAACCTCTGCGTACTGAAGAAGGGTCAGGCAGCAATAACTGCAAAGACGGGTTCTTATCTCTCACAGGGGAGCCAGTGGTGAAGTTCTCGACAGGCCCAAGCATCTGCATCTCAATGCAGAACCGAGGGATGCCAGATGTAGGGTGGGCTCCTATTCTGTGTACCTTCCAGTCTGACTCCCCTGACTCCTACCACTGTAAATTTAAGTGAGTAGCACAGGACCTGCCTCATAGTCATAGTCAATAAACCTCTGCTGAATAAATGAATGAAGAAAAAAAGTCACAGATTCTAGATTATATCTTACTGGCACCAATATTTTGCTATAGCTGGACAAACTCAGGAGAAGAGGAAGAAAAGTCCTGTCTGTATGGCTTAAATTGAACTCAGTGGTTAGGTGTTCTTTGTTCCAGTTGTATTTTGACCACCTGATTTAGTGAAGATATCATGGAGGGTTAGGACCCTAAGCGGCATTGCTCGCTCACACTATTATTTATTAAATGCCTATACTGTCATGACCTACCTTACCTGTCCAGCGTAATGTGGGCTATTAATTAATCCAGGGCCAGGAATCAAACAAAAGCATCCTGACTTAGGCTTGAACCTGCTCCCCATTATACTATGACCTCAATTCCTTTGTGACTAGTTATTGCTGCATTCCATTGTCATAAACTGAACCCCATGGTAGAGTGCTGTATTGAAATGGTGCTGGGTATATTTCAAAACACTGCCCATTTGGGAGTACTCTTTTCTAGGAAAAAAGCATAGCAATAACTCGAATGTATCTCCAGTCACAAAATCTAAAGACCAGGAAAATGTTCAACTAAGATGTAACACACATTTCTTTAAAGACTGAATGAAACTGTGGTTTGCTACTAATGGTCACAGTTTGCTAAAACCAAAGTGTTAAAGCGTGTTTTTCAATACAAATAAAATATGGTTACCTTTACTGTTATATGCTTAAGAAAAAGCTTTGGACCTTGGCAATTTTAACTCCAATGTATTTAAATTGCTATTCATTACACTGAATCTCCACTGGTCCCCTTTCCCTCTTCCAGCAATGACACTTCCCCTTAGATAAGGCACCCTATCCTCCAATCTTGGGATCTCTTCATCTCCCACTAACAAAGATTTTTAGAAGCTCAATCAGACCAGACTCTAGTTACTGAGCTATAAATGACAAGGTCCTTTAATAGGTTTCATTCCTAAAGGACTTTATATTTTAATAGGAGAGGAAATCTAAGCCAGCCAGTTTCAAAATTTAAAAGACGAAATATATAAATCATTAATCTGTGAGTTCATGATACTAAATAAAAACAGAAATATAGTATAGTAGAACTTAAAATTCCCAAGGGTCCTTTATAAAGTCTCACCAGAGGAATCAAAGATGATCAAGGCACCAGAGATTTTGAATTACTTTTTATCCTATACTTTGAAAGGAATGTCCTGAACTAAAATTGAGGTAAAAATTGACACAGTGATGATGAAAATTTTACTTTAAATTTTGACGAGTTCTGAATTGGAAAAGGACAGGACAAAAGCTTCTCATACATGGCTCTCAGGAATGTAAACCAGGAAGATATTGCTGTAGGAAAACTGGCAATATGTACCCCAAATCACACGTATATAACATTTGACCCAGTCATTTTACATCTAGGAATTCATTCTAGGGAAATAATCAAAGATGACCCCAAAATTTGCATACAAGATATTTATGCAACACTTTTAAAAGCAAAATAAAATAATTTCAAATCAACCACAATGTCCAGCAATAGGAGATTGATTAAATAAAATTGGTCAACCATGAATGGAATCATTGTGTAGCCCCTGTGGTGGGGCAATTCTGGCTGTACATACCCACTAGAAAATATCCACCCCGCTGATCATTTTGAAACGTATAGAAATATCGAACCACTATGTTGCATACAGGAACTAGCATAGTGTTGGAGATCAATTATACTTCAAAAACAAAGTCACAGAAAAAAAGAGATCAGATTTGTGGTTACCAGAGGTGGGAGTGGGGAGAGGAGGAATTTGATGAAAGCAGTCCAAGGGTACAAACTTCTAGTTATAAGTATATACTAGGGATGTAATATACAACATGATAAAGATAATCAACACTGCTGTATGTTATATATGAAAGTTATTAACAGAGTAAATCCTGGACTTCCCTGGTGGCGCAGTGGTTAAGAATCTACCTGCCAACGCAGGGGACACGGGTTTGAGCCCTGGTCCGGGAAGATCCCACATGCCGCAGAGCAACTAAGCCCGTGCGCCACAACCACTGAGCCTGCACTCTAGAGCCCGCAAGCCACAACTACTGAGCCCGTGCGCCGCAACCACTGAGCCCGTGCGCCACAACTACTGAAGCCCACGTGCCTAGAGCCCGTGCTCCGCAACAAGAGAAGCCACCGCAATGAGAAGCCCGTGCACTGCAATGAAGAGTAGCCCCCGCTCGCCACAACTAGAGAAAGCCCACACGCAGCAATGAAGACCCAAGACAGCCAAAAATAAATAAATAAATAAATAAATATTTTTTAAAAAGAGAGACTAAATCCTAAGAGTTCTCATCACAAGGAAATTTTTTCTGTTCCTTTAATTTTGCACCTGCATGAGGTGATAGACGTTCACTAAACTTATTGTGATGATCATTTCACAATGTAAGTCAAAGCATTATTCTCTACACCCTAAACTTACACAGTGCTGTGTGTCAATTATACCTCAATAAAACTGGAAGAAAAAATAAACTATGCACCTGCGATGCTGCCTGAAAAACCACAAAGTGTAAAGTGGCTTGAGTGGAATGACCTTACTTAAGAAAAAACTCATACACACGGACATACATATACATTTATATACTTACACTTTTTAATGACCATAAAAATATACCCCAAGCTTTAAATGGAGTTGCCTCCAGGGAATATGACTGAGACAAAGTGAGTTGGCAGTGTGTGAAGAGAGAGAAAGTTTAATTTTCTGCTTTATAAAACTAGTTATTGCTTAAATCTTTATATCTGGTAAATATATGTTTTATAGTCACAAAAATAAAAAGCTTCCAAAAATCATGTTTCACAATAAGGACATGGGAAGCAACTCACAATGTTTTCTCAAGTGAAAAAAAATACAAAATAGCACAAACAATTTAAAAATATTTTACAAACTTTGTAAAAATAAATCATATATGGCATAGAATGTAAGAGAAATATAAAGAGCCAAAAGGAATGAAAATATATCAAAATATTACTGGTTAGTTCTGAGTGGTGAGATTAAGATCAATTTTTTTCTGAATTTCATAAATGTTCTGCAATGAACGTGAATTACTAGCATAGCAGAAAAAGCATTAAATGTTATTCTTAATACATTAAAATATTCCAAACTGTCAGTTCAATAAGTTAATGGTATTTGCTTTTCTAATGCTAAGATTTACACACTCTGCCAACAATGACACTCACTTTAAACGCTAAGCAGTGTTACTCTGAAGCTTGAGATGTCTAATTTCTACGGACGAGTATCCTTGTAGCTCACTTGTAATGTGCTTGTTCTAATAAAGACTTAAAACATTAGACAAAAGAAGTGACCTTACGTGGCAGACCAACACGCAGCTGGCGAAACTGAGGTCCAAAGAGTTAAAGTGGTTTTCCAAAAGCTCAAATCTTTTCATTTAATGGAAGGACTGAGATGAGACTTGATTCTCCCAGTCCAGTGTTTTTCCATGACATGAGGCTGCTATGTTTTTGGATGAGAATCACTGAAACCACAACAAAAATAGCGCTTTAAGAAATATACAGCAAAAGGGCAAATGAACAAAATTTGTATGCAGCTTCATGGAGAGCTGTTAAATCCAGCAAAACTCCAGGTTCCACTCTCAAAATGCCATTGGCCTTTCCAAGAATTCTATGTAGAAAAAAATGATTAGATTGGACCTAGAAGAATACTTAAAGAAACTTGATTTTTATTTTAATAGTAACACAATTCAAAGCTTAAATGAAAACATCTGGTTTCACTTTCTTTACTGATTATGATAGCTAGAGATTCTGAGACTACAAGCATGACTCTGTCATTTATTTGATATGCAAATAAAGTTCTTGGCTTGAGTGTAAATCTTACACTTTCAGTTGTGCCCCTTTTAACAATTTATTTTTTATATCCCCTCTTGGGTCCAAAAAAAGTTTGAGGTAGAGTTAGTCATTAAGAAATGCATCCTTCCCACAAAATGCCAACAGGCACAATTCCCCCCAAAAGAGTAGAATAAAGTAGACCTTAATTTATTAGAATGCAGATCACTGGGATAACTGCCAATTCTGCTTTTTTCCACCCTTCCACAAAGGTTGTGACCCAAATCTCAAGATGAAAGGCCAAATTTGGGGGCAGGCGGGTAGAGACAGGGAAGAGGTGACCACATGGTAGAGGGATCGATTTCTATTGCAGCTATGAAACAGACCCATTTATTAAGAGCCAGGTACTGTGCTGAATGATAATCAAAGATGACCAGGGTCAGATGAGAAACTTGGGGTTGTTCCCAAAGGAATCAGACCCCTAGAACTGTTCTCACACTGCCTGGCTCTCACCAAACACCCTCTTCACATATACACACACCAAAACAAACAAAAACATCCAAAACTGTCAGCCCTCTCATTAATCAACTAAGTTTGATATAACAGAATTAGGCATTTTCACCTTTGCTAATGAAAGCCTCACTTTGGTTCCATGTATCACAAACCCAAACATGTAATTCTGGATCTCAACGATGAACTACTTCTGGGACTTGTTGCAACACATCTTCATACTTAGAGGACCTTAGGCCTATCTTTTCCTCACAGGGAATCCTCTCCTAGTTGGGATCTGTGCATATATTCACTGACAGTCCCAGGGTACCAGAGTGTAACTGTGTATTCATTCATGTCAGGCAACATGACATTTCAGAAAATGGGGTTCTGGGAGGTCCCTCTCCCTCAGTTTTTATTTCACCAGACCTAGATATAAAATTGATAATTCCATCTGAACCAGAAAGAGACACTGAGAGGAGAACCCAGGTAATACGGTGCAAATATATTATACCTTTCCATAGTCGAGTGTATTAGTCTCACTTCACAATACTCCTAAATTTGAGGTGGAGAAGGAGACATCCAGAATACTCGTTCATTTATTTAAGGAAGCAGAGATTAAATGAATGGGGGGGAAAGGAATGACCCACAAATCACAATTAACTACTGTTTAAATTTTTTTAAATAAATAAACTAACCAGTTCATATAGCTAGAATTTTTAAAAATATGTCCTGAAACCTACTTTTATGAGACAAGGGTAAATGAATAGCATTTCAACTGGCAACAGGATATTAAACTAGGCAACTGCCAGGTTATACCACTAAATGTGTATCTATTAAGCCCAGTCCTCACATTTCCATGTCCAATGCTGCATAGTAGCAACTGTTGCTTCTAAGCCATTGAAGTTCACAGTAGTAACTGTGATGTCCTAAAATGCTTACTAAATAAATCAACTAAATTAAATTCTATTTAGTATAGTCATGTTAATCAATAGATCTCATATTTTTTCTCATATTTTAATTGATTATAAACTGGCAAGCCACATATGATAATATAGTCCAGTTAGTTAAAAATAGCCCAGTCCTGAACATTTAAAACCACACTGACTTTACCTACTACAAATGTGACAAGTAAAACAGAAGAAGAGACCAAACCACACTGACAACCCAGGAAGCTATAAATGCTGCACCGTCTCATCATCTGATATTACATACTGAAATATTTAAGTATGTCCCAATTTTTATATCCATCCAGATCTCACATCCCTAAATAGACATAAACTATTTTTCCAAGTGTAGAAATCAAGCTGGGTCCTCTCATCCTAGCTTTCTGAGAATTCTGACCACTACTCCCCACCTCCCTTCACCACACATGCATTTTCACCACTTGAGACATTGTAGGGTGAGGGAAAGAAAGAGAAAGAAAGAGAAGTCTCGTGACTTCAGAAGTTGGAAAGAGGAATTAAATTCTGAAAAGGAGAAAAGAATGGAAGTTTTGCTTAATTCAAGTATTGAGCAAAATATTGTTGCTTAATTATATTTTAAAAGATACACTAGATCTTTTTAGCCATCTATTCCTTTATTTGATTTATAAGAAGTGAAACTATAACGTAATGAAACTTGACCACACAAAAATCACTTTGCCCCACACACCTGATAACATCCTACTCCCCCTTGCCCCCCAAATCATAGCTCGAGTGATAGGGTCTTACTTTGTACTCTTAAATATCAAGCAAACTAAATGCTAAAATGAGGAGCCTTACACAGTTGAACTGGGAAAAACACAAAGTGGATATTTACCCCCTCTCGGAAAAATAAGTAAAGTATATGTTAAGGAAATGGGTAATTCAGGGAACCAGAGTACTTAAATAAATTCCCAGATGTTTGTGTTGCTGTCTGAACGTTTTAAAAAGGAAACAGCTTTTCATTACTTTATGAATCCTCCCTCATCGTGAAGACAATTTCAAAGCCCCCAGCATTCAGAAGAGAAAGCCTGTTCTTAGAGTTGTCAGGTTCCTGCTGCGTCTCAGTCACCACGAATGTTCCAGGAACCCACAGAAAAAGCTCAGGCCTGCAAACATGTCTGATTTTGACCTCCCAACTCCTAAGTCTGTGTTTATATAATTCATGATTAAGGTGGATTTATGAAGCTCGATAAAATCACATTTCATATTTCCCTAATCAATATTTCAAAACAAGTAAACCAACAGTCATTTTAACATTAACAGCATGGACAGGATAGACATAAATCCCCACACCTTCCCCTGGACATCACACATCTTCACTGGGAAGCTTTAACTGCCTCTGGCAGTGCCAATGGATGTGGTTAAAAATCAAGCAGAAAACATCCGAATGTGCACACTCAGCCACATGATTTTCACTGTCTAAGACTCAAAACTTTTTTTCAAACAATTTTCACCCAATTTAGCTTGCCTTTCTTGCCTGTAAATTGCAATACTGCCAAGTTACAAGTTAAAGATTCTGCCAATTTTTCAGTTTTGTGAGCAAGAGAAGTCAGTGTATTTCCCCAAACAAGTAATGTGTGTGTGTGTGTGTGTGTGTGTATTGAATTAACACTTGGTTATAGCAGTACACCACAATAACATATGGAAATCTTGTTCAAAATTTCCAAAATAGCTCGCGCGCACGTGCACGTGCACACACCCTTCGTGTATAGGTCATGAAAAAAAAAGTCAAACCCAGACTGAACTGAGAGGGACTGGGAAAGATATCATTTGTAAGTTATAAGTGCTAATATCCACTGCCATTATTGATTTGGTTTAGGCAGAACAATTTACCACCATCCTAGATCTTTATTCTAATGTGGCTCATGTTACACATGTGGGCAAGTGACTAGTTTCAGCCTCCACACAAACAAATTTAACTTCTAGAGAAGTCTCCAAAGCAAATTTATAGCCAATGACAGACTCAGTTCCGAAGTAGTGGTGGTCATGGTGGTGGAGGTTCTTCTGGGGTAATGTCTCAGTTAGGCACAACCATGAGGCTCTGAAGAAGAAAACACTCAGAACACCCTGCAGGCATCAGGCAGCGGCCATGGAGCCAGCTAATCAGCCTTCCTTCTTCAGACTATGGTGCTTTTTAAGAAAAAACAAAATATTGAGATAGCTTTTTAACTGCAAATATCTGGGAAATACCTATACTACACCCGGGGTTTTAATACCCTCCCTTCCTTCCCAAATCTAGGAAAGTGGTGTGCTCCCTGTCAAATAACCAGTACAGATCATAAATAGCCAGATTGTCATTGCAGTGTGAGGACCAAGAACTTGCATCCATTTTCAGCAGGAGTCTAACCATTCTGGAGGGTCAAAAGCCTTAAAAAATAAACATACCATAAATACTGAGACACAGACACACACACACAAAGATTAAAGGATACTCAATGTCACACACTTCATACTAGTGAAAAAATGGAAAATAACCCAAATGTTCAACAATAAGAAATTAGTTTGACAAAATGTGGTATATTCTTCGATTATGATGTAGAAATTTTAAAATGATGTTATAGAACAATACTTAATGACATAGGAGATATTCATGTATATCATTTAATGATAAAAGCAAGTTTAAAACACATTAGGATGTGATCCTAATTTGAAAAAAAAAGACTACTGTATAAAGATATGACTAGAATGATAGACACCAATAACAGCATTATCTCTGGGTAATGATAGGAAAAGTAAATTTTATTTCCTTCTTTGTGCTTTACTATATTTTCCATACTTTCTACAGTGAAAATATATTATTTTCATCATCAGGTAAAAAATAAATTTTATTTTTAAAATTAATCACATGTCATTCTTACAGAGAAATGGTTTCCTTTCTTCCTTTTTGTCCTATCCTACACCTCCACCCCCCCAAAAAAAACAGCCTGAATTTCGCCAGTTTTCCTGACTTCACCTGGGTTCTTTTCCTGATTAAGTCAAGTGGAAACAGTCCTGGAGGAAATTAGACTGTAAAGACCAAATGCTTCATAAATTCATGTTCAAAGAAGGCAAGTAAGACCATAAGTGGCCAAAAGAATTTGGTGATGAAAATAAGCCACTAAATGGATTATTTACTTTAGTCTTTACTGATAAAAAATATTAGCAAGCTTTGCATTCTTCAATTACATTTTGAAGCAGAAATGATGGCATTTTATTCATTTATTCATTCAGTCACTTTAGTCCATTTGGGCTAATATAACAGAATACCATAGACTGGGTAACTTAGAAATAAGAGAATTTATTTCTTACTGTTTTGGCGGCTGGGAAGTCCAAGATCTTGGTGTCAGCAGAGTCAGTGTCCGGTGTGGGTCTGCTTCCTGGTTTATAGACAGAAGTCCTTTCACTGTAGCCTCACCTGGTGGAAGGAGCAAGGAAGCTCTCTGGGGTCTCTTTTACAAGGGCAGTAATCTCATTCATGAGGGTTCTACCCTCATAAGCTATCATCTCCTAAAGACCCCATCTTCAAAATACCATCACATTGGGGATTAGGTTTCAACATAGGAATTTGGCAGGGGTGGGACACATTCAGTCCATAGAAGTCATCAAACACTATGCACTTCTTATGTGCCCACATGGTGCCAGGCTTGGAACACAAGCCTGGTCCTTGGCTCAAATCCCTCACAGGCTGCTGAATTCACAGCTGCACTTGTGGTTTTCAGGGCACCCACCTCTTCCTCACCCATCCTTTTCTTCAGCCACGGCAGTTCTTCTTTAGGTGTCAGCCTTCCATTAAAGTTTCACTGGAATAAAAGATTCCTTGGCTTAAAAAAATAAAAGAACATTTGGAACTCTCTGCTCTACTCTTATTTAATCAACTAGATGCTCCGGAGTTGAGTGGCAACCACTCACAATTTTAAATTAACTCATGGGTAAGACTATTAGCCCAAATGCTCCCCACCCCCAATATGATGTGTTATAATTGTATGTTATCATCATCTGCTTTGAAAATTTCCCATCAACCTTTCCCACCCTTTAGCACACCAAATTCCTTAAGTGGGTTTGAATTCTTAACCTTTGCTGGTAGAGTATAACCACATCCCAGTTAGGGACCAGGGGACTGTTTTTCTTTAGGCCACTTGACTATAATCAAGTGCTCTAGCTCTTTTCCCCAAATTCTGATCTAGAACTAGAATAAGAACTATTGGAGAATTTGTTTAAAATGGAGAGTCAGGCCCCACCTCTAGAAAATCTGATTCTATGAGAGTGAAGTGGGATTCTATGTTTTTAACGAGCTGCCCAGGTGTCTTCTAGCTTGATAAACACTTTTGGAGACAAAGATTCTAGCCTTGGTTAGGGAGGCTCAGAATGTTGTTAGATCTCAAGAAACCTTGGGCATCTGTTATAGCACATTTTCATTATTTACCTGTTTATATATTCTGTTTCACCCACTAGATTTGAAGCCCCTTTTGGAAAAGTAACTTGCCATAGTCTCTGTATCCACTGGCTCATTGCAGTTCTACTATGTCCAATAAATGTTTGGCATTAAATTAATTAATAAAACAAAGAACAGCAATCATTCATCAAATTCTGATCCTACTGGACTAAAGTATTTTTTTCCATCAATAGACTACTATTAATAAACCTGTTATTAGAGTTCATATGTTTTTTTCTCCTGTGAGATTCAATTCAGCTAAACAATTAGGAACAGGTTTTTTAAAAAAATTTCTTACAGTTTGAGTTTTAAGAGTGTTCCATGAGGTAAACAGGATAAGAATAGTTATCCAGCTGTTTTAGCTGAGGACACAGGCCAAGGAAGGATAAAATGACTAGCAAGTACTCACAGTTTTTAGTATTTGCACAGGCAAAACTGCAGTGTGTTGTAGTGAAAAAGCATACTCTTTATTGCTGCGTTTGAATTGGAGCCCTGCCATTTACAAGCTGTGTGATCTTGAACAAGTTATTTAAATTTTCTGAGCCTCCCTTTTTTGTATGCATGTACTCTATACACAGGGACAGACAGCAGGTTTGTCTGAAGCATTAAATGTGTCTAGGAGAGTGTTTGGCACATAGCAGGAGCTGAGCACACATTGTATTCCTTCCTTCCTGACACACTCTCCACAGCAAGGACTCGGTTTGTCTTTGCCTGGCAGTAGTATGTGCTCAACAAATATTTATTGAATTGATCAATTAATGTAATCCTGGGATTAAAAAAAATACAAACGTCTTTTCCTTTTACCTATCAATCTATAAAATTATAATATTACCATAATCCCTCCCCCAATCACAAACCCCACATGGTCTACATACTAATGACAAGCTATATTCAGTCACAACCCAGGGAGAGTGACTTAGAGACTACAAACTGTGAAATAAAGAGGGAGTTTCCATTTAAATATAAGACTATACATATGTTTCTCTGTATAATAAAACAAAACTAATACATCAGCATCTCTTTATTCTGAAATTTTTCTAGCAAGCAAGGATGGTAAAGACAAATTAATCACATGTGTGAATTCAATCTGTATAAAACATTCCTACTTATTGTGATCTCCTTAATTTTTATATTGGCAACCCTAAAATAACTTATAGGGATACTATAAGTTCACTCAACCTTATTTTTTCCACAGGGATTGAAAGTCCTCAAATGTGAACACTCTTAATATGATTTTCTTTTCAAGGATCATCACTCTCTGGGTTGCAAAAAGCCCTCATGAGAAGAGTGAACAGAACACAGACTTGGAGTCAGATAGCTCTGCCACTTTTACTCACCAAGTGACCTTGCATAATAAACTCACTAGGCCTCAGTTTCCTCATCTATAAAATGGAAATATAATAGAAATATAAACACCTACTTCATGGAGTTGCTATGAGGGTTAGGAAAGGCAATGTACGTGAAGTGCCTATGAAACACAGCAGGGACTCAATTTATTGTCCCTCCTGCCCCTACCAAAATGCTACAAACGGATTCAGTGGTTCCAATTAAAAGTGCAACATCTAGGTATTTTCATAATTAATCATTAAGACATCAAACTAACATTTTTTTAAAGTCTAGTTATTTGCAAGACTTTTCCTTTGTCCCTCTAGAGAAGAGTCATTAGCTTATAGCAGTCCTGAGACTCACAAATGTCATGAAGGCGCCGGCATTTCCAGAGAGGATAAGGGCTGTGTCAACCCAGGAAAGCTTTCTCTTTCCTATGAATGTTCTCCAGATTTCCCCTTTGGACTTCTTTGAGCTACCTTGAGCTAAATGCCCCACCCCCATGATCTGACTTTCTGAGAGTTTAAAGCCTGCCCTGTCTGGTGCCCTTTATATTCCAGGGATGCTGAACAACTTGTATTTATTTCTCTGTATCTTCCACTGGATTGTAAACTCCATGAGGTCAGGACAGTGTCTTCTTCACTATTTTAGGTTTCATCTCAAATGTCAATTTTCTAACTGCAGTATCTTCACAAAATTTTCTGCTAGATGAGTTCTCTTAAAATTAATTTTTAAGGGGAATTCCCTGGTGGTCCAGTGGTTAGGACTCGAGGGCCCAGGTTTGATCCCTGGTCAGGGAACTAAGATCCCACAAGCCTCACAGCACAGCCAAAATTTTTTTTCAAAATTTTTTAAATTCATTTTTAGGTTTTTTTTCTTTTCAAGGTGTGAAATATTAACCATGTAGGTAGAATAAGCATAGATTTTTTTTTAAATCTATACATGCCTCAGCAGATGCTGGCACAGAATACCAGGTCCTTTAATAAAATAAAAGTGAATCTTCAAATCTTAACACCAGAAGGGAAATCTAGAGGGCATCTGAACCTGTGCAGCACCATGCCCCCCTTAGCATCATTTCCTGCCACCACCATGAAGGCCCCATGATGCACTGCTCACACTTTAAACCCCTCTTTTGGGTCCAGGTTAATCACCCAAGGCTGTCTCTCTACACCCCCACCCGGTCCTCTCCCCTCTATGTTCCAGAAATGTTGAATTTCTTGTAAGTAGCCCTAAACAGCCATGCTCACTTCACCATATATAAGCCCATGTGTCCCTTTTCACAGGATATTTTAATTGCCTGTTTTTTTCTCTATAGAGAAAATTGGATTGTGAGCCCTGTGAAGTGAGGAAATGTCCTATTAATTATCCCATTCCTATTCCTGGCATGCAGTGGGCTCTCAATAAATAGGTTAACTGAATGACCTCCTTTTGGCAAGATTTTCAGAAACACTTGACTAAAGAGTAAACAGAAAACAAATGGGAAAGGATTAAAATACAAGGATCAGCCAGGAAAATATAGATTTACCATCCTAGTTTGGTCTCTGGGAGCTGGGAGTCTTGTGCCATCCACCTTTAGACTGGGCGTATCCCCCCTGTCTTCTTAGTCCAGGCAGCAAAACTCCACAGGCCTCTTTTTCTTAGGTAGAGGGCTACCCTCACCACCTCCAGCCCTCCACACACAGCTCAGGGCCTGTCTCCTCCTCCTTTCCGTGCCTCCCCTGCCGTCCTCCAGGTAGGCCTCTCACCCCCATCAGACTAGTCCTGCAGGGAAGCTCACCTCCCCATCACAGCGCAGGACCTCCTCCCCCAACCCACCCCGCAGGCCCAGCAGTGTGTGGGACACACCACGTCCCAAGAAGGAGGCACAGACCTGAATGTGCCTGGGATGAATCCTTACCAGGCCTGTGACCAGCTCACAAGAGGGAAAGAGGAATGGTTCAAATTCACTTCTACAGGCAAAAATACCTATAGGCTCCTAAGAAAGCAGTCGGCCTTGAGATCACTGCAGATCTGGAAAACTTGTGTAATTCTTTTTTGGTGGAAGCAGAAACCTGATTCTGAGCTAACCCCTGCCCAGAGGCCGCTGGGGCCTGGAAATACCCTTGTGAATTCTCCGCGTCTAGGCCGGGGCCTGGGGGTTCCCTGCCGTCCGGCCATCTGCAGAGGCCTCCCTAAGGGCTAGGCCGGCCCCAACTGGACGACCTGTGGCCCGACTGCGGCCCGCACGCAGAAGGCGGAGACCGCCGCGCCGCCTGGGATGGGAGCGCCGCCGGGTCGCTCAGGCCAGGCCCAGCGCGGCCGCTTCGAGCTCTCAGAATCCTGCGACCCGCACCCCAAGCGCTTCCTATGACCGACCAGACCCTCAGGAACAGAGAGTTCCTCCCCGCCTTCCCCTCCCCGCCAGACTTGCCTGCGCCACGAAGCTCGAGAAGCGGTTCCCCCTGCGTGCCCCTCACTCCAGGCCGAGCTTGGAAGCGCCTCTGACTTCGCTGCGGCGCCGGAACCCGCGTGGACTGCCCTGGGCCGCCGCTGCTCGGTGGCCCCGGCTCAGCGCGCGAAGCCGTCCCCGCTGCCCCGCGCTCCTCTGTGCGAGGCCCGATCGGGACCCCAGGGGTCCTGGGAGCCGTGGCCCTTCCGACCCCTAGACATACAAACCAGAGAGCCCTGGAGTTATTCCGGGCCGCGGGGGTGGTGGAGGATGGGGGTTCCATTCACGTCTCCGTTTGCAACAATAATGACACGTCCTGGTCCCACTGATGCCAGGAACCCCCCGAAGGCAAGCCGGTGGCTCCGCCGGCCCCTCAGGCGCGACGTCCAGTTTGCACGAAGTAATCACCAACTTCTGCACTCTGGGAAGGATTCTGAGGGGGAGCCGGGCTGAGCCCCAGACAGCAGCTCCGGGCCGGACTTGGAATATACTTCTTTTTTTTTTTTTTTCAAATCTGACCCGGATCCGTGGCTCTGAACTTACTGTGACCTCAGCGGCCGGCCTTGGGCTCTGCGCGAGCGGGAACCCGGTGCGGGACTCAGGATTCACGCTCGCATCCGGGGCTTGCAGACCACTGGAGGGGAGAGCGGGGACGTATTCGTATGGATTCATGTATGGGGTATTTTTCTAGAACGAGATAAATAGATCTCAAAACAGTAAAGTCCTGGTCCGGAAGCCACGACCGCGCCCCTAGGTCTCTCCAAAGATCCCCTCCGGGCGCTTGTCTAAAGAGGGAACTTTGGTGCCCCAAGTTTTCCTCAGGCGCGTTGGGTTGAACTTGGGTGCAGCTCTCGCGAAGCGCGCATTGCGCCCACGCGCTCACCTTGGCGGGAGCCACGGACTAATTAGGTGCCCCTGTTCTCCCGCTCAGCCGACGGGGCAGCCCGGCTCCAAGGGGCTGAGACCTGCGGCAGACGCCAAAGTCACCCGCCGTGACCGGCCTCGTCATTTAGAAGGAGAAAGGGCAAAAGGGCTGCTCGGAACGCTTTTTTAGTACTTGACAGTTTGAGGCAGGAGCCTTGTAAGCGGAGACGAACGTGCGATAATTCTCTGCTCTTTGAAGAGCAATGCAAAGCTGCCAAGAAACTCACTACGACGTGACCGTTTTTACTCCTGCGAATGGGCCGCAAAGAAAATATGCTTGGACCAGGTGACCTGGCGAGATCAGCAAAGCCGCTCCCGGCGACTCTCTCCTGCAGCGAGTCCGAGACCGGGGAGAGGGGAGCGGGCAGGTGGGTTTCCTCCACCCCTGAGTGCTACAACCTCCTTCTCTATCTTCTCATTTTATTTTTTTAAATTAAAAAGAGAGAGAGCGCGCACGCACAAGTCTTAAAAATGGATAGCTGAATAGCGTCTGATAAAATTTGCGCTATGAAAAATATGAAGTCGAGATAGATCAGTGCGTGGGTGAAGGCTGCTCTAGCAGAAACTCGAGAAGTGAGCGGGAGCCCACAGTTTTCGTTTTTACTGTAGAAATTGGTAAACGAAATCAAATGGTAATGGTTACCTATTTCAGCCACTGAAAAGTTCGGAATAATTTAATGTGTTTCGGATTTATATGTATGTAGTCACCATACTTTTTATTTTGTCTAGCTATTTCCATTAAGTTTTAATAAGCTATCAAAGTTCTCTGGGTAAATTTTGTGAGGGGTTTTTTGGGGGGTTTGTGTGTGCGTTTTATTTGTTTGGTTGTTTTTGTTTTTGTTTTTGTCTGAGTGAGTGGAGATTACATGAACCAGAAGCGAAGTTTGAGCATAATTTTCTTAGCCACTGGGAAGTCTGAATCTCCTGCCAAAATTCCAAGGATGGGAAGAAGAAAGGGAGACTAAATACTCATTGAGTACCTACTATGTGCAGACACCCTGATAGGGCTGGCTTTATAAATTTTATTTAATATTAATAATTGTTTATCAATAAGAGCTCTTTTTAAAAAGACCAAACACTTTCTTCTGCATCCGGACCTCAAAGGGACAGCTTCCATAATTTTATTTTATTTGCAAGAAGTTTGTTTTTATTACTTCCTTCTTCGAAGTGACGTAACTGCTAAGGTTAGTGGAGAGATCCATGTTTAATGATATTAAAGTCTGTTGGTTTAACTGATTACATCTTTTAGTGTTAATCCTGTCTGGGGCGGGGGGTTCGGGGTGGGGAAGTGAAGGTGAGTCAGCACACGGTGAATTTCTCCTAACTCTTTAGGTCCCTGTAAAAATCCCTAACTTCTCGGGAGGAGAAGGAACTTGTAACTGGGAGGAGAGCACTGTCACTGAAAGCGATGGCGGTGGCGGGGGGGCGGGAGGGAAATGCAAAGCAAAAGTTTTTCGTCTCTGTGGATCTAAGGAACCGAAAACATGACCCGTTTTGTAAGGGCTATGCAAACACTGTGGCTTGTGCTGACCACTGACAGAGGCTGAGTTAGACTAGAGGCTATATATGTTACAAAGAATACGATGCAATTGCGTATGCGGAGCTTTAAAAAAAAAAAATGAGAAGGGAGTTGACAGTCAGATGAAGTGGGAAAGGAGGGGAGGAGAATACACCCAGGAGCCTGAGCAGCCAGGTAAATCATCAAAAATTCAGTTCCTGCAACTAATGAAAAAACCAATCTCACTGTAGTCCAGGGGAAATGGTTCGCTGACGCAAGGCTGATGGTGAGTCCATTTGTCGTGCTTCTTTTCCGGACTATCAAAAAACTTATTTCGAGATTCAGCCAAATGTTTTGACTGGGAGACTGAAAACGGGACGAGGCGTTTCCTGCCTTAACGTCCGAGCCCGCAGCGGGGCCCAGAGCGGAGCGCGCTCCGAATCGCGCGCTTCCCGCCCGGGGCTGTTCAGAAAGGACGCTCCCCGCCGCCCTGGGAGAAGCGAGCCCGAGGTCAGGCGGCGGGGGCTGCTCGGTTTCCACGTGGGGCCTGAACTTCAGCCTTCCTCTGGAGGAATGCTCCTCTAGTTCTGTTCTGGAAGGGAAAATGGGCTCAGCTCTTCGAGAGCTATCAAGAGTCCCACTCGCTGGACAAACCTGGAAACTCTGGAAGTTCTAAACTGAGCTTCCCTCGTTCCCTGAGTCCCTTTCTATCTTCTTTACCGGCGCTAAAGGGCTGCTTGCCGAGGGGGTGCTCTTTTAGATGATTTTTTTCCACGTAGACCGGAGAAGGGCCGCCGCCCGCTCCAAACGCGACTTGCCGACCTCAGCGCCCTGGGCTCGCGCGGCGCACCGCCCGCCCCTCCGCGCCCGCCCAGCCCCGCTCGCGGAGAGAGCCCGAGGGGGGAGTATCTTCTCCGCGGGCCAGAGCTCGGTGCCAGAGCGCTCTCCTGACATAACCTTGCCCAGGGTGGGCCAAGACGTGCACTAAGCATCGCTTGGCTCCCTTCCTGCTGCCGCTGCCGTCCCCATTACCGCCGGCAACTGCCTTGGACCCAACCCCCAAGGGCAGAAACTCTTGCCTCACAGCTCCCCTTGGTCCCCGCTTTCCCAGCCCTTTCCGGGATCCCACACCCCCACCCCACTTCTCCCGCCCGTCGGGGCCGAACACTGGCACCGCTTCTCGAGCCTGTTCCGCCGCGCCATTTTAACCCCTTGGACGTTTCCGCTGCGAAGAGGGCGGGAAACAGAGAAGGGCCGCCATCCTCACCTCACCTCACCCCCACGCCACCCCGCCCGGGTCCTCACCTAAGGCGGCCCAGAGGAAACAACCCCGTGGTGGGCGCGGGTGGGGGACAGGCTACCTCCGGACTCCCGAATCTTTGGCAAAGTCTCGGGAACACTTGTGCTCCCTCAGGACAGTTTTCTTCGCCTCGGGGCGAGCGCGGGGTGTCCGACTTTCTTGGCACTAGCTGCGAAGAGCTTCTCCCTTTCCCCAGCCCCTTTAAGGACATCTGATCTTCAGTCTCCAACTTTCTCCTCTCGTCTACAAGCTTCGTCTGCCGCGGAGAGCGACCCCAGGCGAGGCCGGCAAGGGAGAGAGCTAGTGTGGGGTTAACCCAAACCAGGGCGCCCAGAGGTTGGCTGAGGCCCTGCGGGTCGAGGCCCCGCGCGCTCTTAAGCAGGAGGGAGCCCCCGGGGATCCGCGCGGGGCATGCTGCCGCGCCTGAAACAGGCGTTCCCTTTTCCAGATCATATTCCGCATAAAATCTAAAGCCAGATGCATCGCTTGGGCAAGTTACCATTTTACTGCGAAAAGCACAGATGTGTTTCCAAACTGGACTCCAGATCAAGGTTTCTGGTGCGGGTTGCAGTGGCCTGAGCAAGGTTGGGCTTTCGATGCCTTAAGGGACTACCCGGACGGGTAACGTTTTAGATGCTGTAGTCTGAACCTAGCCCAGGCAAAGCATCATTTGCGAATGCGAAGATTTAAAATAAAAAGAAAGGGGGGAGGGGGTGCGAAGTAAAGACAACTGCGGGCTTTCAAGGCCGTGTGTGTACTTTTTAAGTGGGGCGGAGGAGAAAAGACCAACTTCATAATTATAGACGCCCAGTTTAGCAAGATAACCTGATGGAATCTCTGTTTCACGAAAATAAGTTACAAGAGGAAAAACTTGTAAGAAAGTGAGAACAGTGGCCACATATGAAACCAAAGGGCGAGCATGGTGAAAGCAGGCATTTTAATCAGTCTGTTGAGTCAAAAATAGCTTTTGCTGATTTTTTTTTAAAGAAATAGAAGAGTCTTTCCAAAAGTAATAGCCTACGTTTCTATTTCACCTGCAGGTCTCCTCTCATCATTGTATAAAGAAATTTGGGTGGAGTGGGCCATGTTTTTCACAGAACTTTCTGGTATTTGCAGTTGTGGTGAGGAGGGAAGGAATAAAAATGAACAAAATTAGTCTGGGATTGACTGCTGCCTGTTACCAGCATAACATTAGCAGGAAACCAAGACTGCCTTCTCGAGATTCGCTTAAAAGAATTCAATTTTGCATCTTTTAAAATTATAGCCGTTTTTGAGTCCTTTCGGTAAAATGAATAACCAGAGATGCAAAATCTAAACAATGCACACATGTACATAATTCCAAGTCTACTTATTTACAGAGTGAAAGGGCGCGGTGCGAAAGCACCCCTGCACAGGTAGAGGTGTAACAGCTATGCGCTGCGCCGTGCATTAGGTGCCAGTGAGAGAAAGCACAAACCCAAACTACTCGCACAGAAAACTATGTTTCCACATTCGACTCATTTAGGATCAAATGATTTTTTAACACTTGCCAAAACCCACAGCTATTGCTACAAGAAAGGTACCATGCAATGGAATAAAGTTAGCTGTTTATGTGGGCAAGGTGGGGCTTTTCGGGCATTTGGCTACACAAATGTACTGGAGTGACAGGGCGAGCATCTTGCAGGCCAATCTCCCAGTGTTTGTTCATTGCGGGGGCAGGTGGGGGAACGAGGACGCCTTTTAGCTGATCAGACTGTGGCTGTCACCCCTGAGGGGTGGTTGTGGAGGTTACCTTCACCTCATAAAGATACTCATCCTTCTCTTAACTGAAAAAGTCTGCGGCCGCTAAGGCCGCCCACACGGGCCGCGCCTCGTCCAAGTCTGCGCAGGCCGCCTTTGTCCCCGCAGTGACTACCGGGAGGGAGGAGGGCGGGCGCGGAGGTTGTCACCAAAGTTCCCTGAAGTCCTTATACCGCGTAGAACTCTGGTTTTTGCGGGGAAGCGGGCTGCTTATCCAACCTCAGTGGAGCAACAATTCCGTGGGCCTCCACTCCCCGGCGGCCTCTGCGCGCCCTCGCTGCGCTCCCGCTCGCCCGGACCTCTCCCCGGGATCATCCGCCGGGGGCCAACGCTCGTGCCCGCGCCACCCTCCTTTGCCTCTGCGACCCCTCCGCACGGTCCCAATCAGTCTCGAATTTCAACTCAAAACCCAGACGAAACTTTTCCTTCGGGCCGGTATATTCTCACACGCGGTGGCTTTTCCCAAGGGAGGAGGAGCGATGGAGCTCCCGGCAGCTCCCGGGGGCCCTGCGGGGACCACCCGCCACCCGGTTTCCACGCAGCCCCCGCGCCCACCCTTGCCTCCCGACCCCAGACCTTGGCCTCCCACCGCCGCGCTCAGGGAAGCCGCCGCGACTAATGCGCCCCGGGTGCTTTCGTTTTGCTTTCGCTCCTTTCTCTCCGCAGCTGGGAAGACTGCAGAAGAACAAAGTAGGGGTGAAAAGCGCGTGTCCTGACAAAGTGATGGGTACACCGCTGTTCGGTCCGAAGCGGGCCGGGGGGAGGGGAAGGTTCAGGCTGAGGCCTGGGTACCCCTCTCCCTTGCAGGGGCGAGAAAAGCCAGGAGGCCCTGGCTTGTTTTCTTCGCGCAAAGAAACGTGATTTGTAGATATTGATGCAACAAAATTGGCGCGGAAACGAATTCGCCTTCTTAGGACTGTGCCTTTCAAATACAGAAGAATAGGCAGGGTAGAAAGGCGGGAAGAGAGAAGGCCGGGGCCTTTCACTAAACTGGAAGGAAACCGAGAGAGAAGGCTCGACAGCCGGGATCCGGCTCCCATACCAGGCCCTGAGCACCATCAGGTGTGAGGGGACTAACGCCCAGTTCCATTTGCTGCTGGTCCACTCAGCTCTGCGCTTTGGAAACCCAGCAACCACTGCACAGGCTCGCTTTTCTTCATCTCGCCTCCCTCTTTATGGCGAGCAAAGCACACGTATCCTACATCGATGAACCCATGGCCTAAGGTCTCCCCCTTTATTAAAAAAAAAAAAAAAAAAAAAAGCCAAACCTGGAAAGGTTTCTCAAATAGAGGCAAGCTTGCTGCTGCCCCGTGTGGCCCGTGCGAAAGCTCCCCTAGGACTGCACGCTCCCAGTGCAGGGCCAGGAAGCACGGCTCCGCGTAAGGGCCCATGCAGAGTCCCGCCCCCACCCCCGGCCTGCACTTGAGCCCGAACGAGGAGGGGTGCAACGGAAAAGTCTCTCCAAACTCTTTAGAAAATAACATTAGTCTTCCAGACTGTTTACCACACTGTCCAGCTGCCCGGAAAGGTCCGACGCGTTTCCTGCACTCGTCCCAGCTCAGCCCGGGCTTTCCTCCACCCGTGATCTGAAGGGCTAAATTATTTTATTCCGACACTGTAAAGTTAAACTGCTATCTAAATAAATCACTTAGGGAAATGACCGGAAGCTGCGAAGGTAAATTACACTCAAACCAATTACTTGCACTTGGTTTTGTTAAAATAAGTCCTTCCTCTCGTATTTACCGCCCTCCTTGTTTACATCGAGCTCAGGAACAGAGGCTTTAGGCCGGCAAGGGAGCTCAGTTTCATTTCGGGGCGTATGGCGGGGCCTATCATTTCGTCATCAGGTTTTAAAGAAAAGTTCGAATGTTGTTGTCACAGATCTAACTTCCAGTAACTCCTCAAAAACTATATTACCCCCACTGTAGCTCAGGCCTGCAAACTCCTTGGTCCGCAGATGTCCGGGAAGCAGTTAAGTGAGCTCGCGCAACGCCCCGCTGCACCTGCGGAGGAGGGAAAACGTCTCCGCGCGTCTCGGCACTGCCGCACCGTACTTCCCGCGCTCCGCCGGCCAGCCTTCGAGCTGCCGCCAGCCACCCCGGCGTCCCTCAGTCCCCCGCCCACAACCAGTCGTGCGGGGGCCTGGGGGGCCTGGCATCCCAGCTTCTGGGGAAGCGGCCGCGCGAAGCACAAGTCAGGCCCCTGTCTCCCAGCGAGGCCCGAACGCGCGCACACTCCGCGCCGGGGCGGTGGCGCTCCCGAGACTGGGCGGGGTGGGGGAGGAGGGCGGAAGCACGGAAGGCTTGTGAGCACACCCAAGAGTCGCGGACCCCGGCTCTCCCCCCGAGTGACTAGGGTGCGGGTGCCCACGCTGTGCGCGACGCCTGGGCCACGGCCGGAGCCCACGAGCTGGGCGCACAGCTGAGTGAGGCAGCCGCCGCCGCCGCCACGGAGCCTGGCGGGCGGCGCGGAGCCCCGGGGAGCTGGTTTTCCCGGGCGGGCACGTGACGGGGTTGGCAGCGCTCTGCCCCGGGCAGGGAGGAGGGGGAAGCGGCGAGCAGGAGGCCGGAGGCGGGCGGGCGGCTGGCGCGCTGTGTACTTAGGTCGTGTGCTGGGGCTTTTCTCTCCCAGGAGCCGGCGGAGGGAGGGGAGGGGGAGGGGCCACCGCTCCGCCTTCTCCTTTTCGCAATGTTGACGCAATCTATAAATAGTGGAACAAAAGGACCAACTTCCTCGGAGCTTTGCTGAAACTGCACAAAAAATCGAGCTGGGGGGTTCCCTGGTCCCTGGCGATGGGGCGGGGAGCGCGGCGCCAGGGGAGGGGGCGGGCGCGGCAGCGCGGGCCCCGCCGAGAGGGGACACCTGGCTGAGGCACAGCTGCTGCCCGCCGCGCCGCGCCGCGCCTCTCCGCGCGAACCCAGGGCTCCGGTCCCTGCGCGGGCTCGAGAGCTCGCCCCGACCGAGGGGCTTCCTCCTCCGCCGTTGACAGGTCAGTCCGCACCGCCCCTTTCTACACTGGGTTTTCTTTTCCCTCCCCCAAGCCTCTACTTAGAATTGAGGGGGGAAAAAATGGAACGAGGCGCAGCAGTGACAGCCACCCAATCTGGAACCCCAGCAGTGCACGGCGGGGTGACCGAGGGGGCTCAAGGAGATGGTCCGCGCCTGCCCCTCGTCGTACAGCCCGTGGCCGCGCCGCGGCCCGCGAGGAAGCCAGGAGTAGCGTGCGCCGCCCAGGCGGCAGGGAGAGTGGAGGCGGGAGCGCCGCGGAGGCGCGCGCCGCCGGGCAGGGGGTCGACGGCGGACTCCCTGCTGCCGCTCCCGCCTGGGGGCCGACCCCCAGCGGAGACGTGCCAGGACCTGGAGGCTGCTGAGCACAACTCGCCCCCTCTGAGCTCGGACCTGGCGTCTCCACCTCGTCCTGCGGTTGCTGTGGGAGGGCTGAACGGAGAAGCGCTGTCGCCGCACGCCACCGCACACCCTGGCTCCGGTGCCCACGCACACAGCGCGCCGTCAGCTGGGGGCTAGGTGAGGACATAAGGCATGCTCTCCTCCAGGAGCCCTGACCTGAGCGCGAGCGCCCGCCGCGCCGCCGTGGCGGTTACACTGGGCGCGGGGGAGGGGGCGGAGCTGGCGCTGTTGACAGCCTTGCTGGAGCGGGGAGGGCGAAAGTTGGGGAGAAGGGGTTGGGGGAGGGAGCGCGCGCGCGCGCGGGATTCGGCTGCGAGTGGGGGGGCTGGGGTCACGTGACGGGCAGACGCCCCCGCTACAGGCCGACAGTAGGGGTGACGTCACTATCCCCTGACTGCAGGGGGTGGCACTTCCGCTCCCTCCCCCAGCCCTGCTCCCCCAGCCCCCAAACCAGCGGCTGCAGCCATTTCGAAGTGTGGGAGTGGGCAGAGGGGAGACGGGGGTTTTCGTTATCGCCCTAGCTCCTGGCTGCTTCCCCAGCTGCCCATAGTCCTGGGCCTTGGACCAGAGCGGGTGCCGAGGCCGTCCTCTCCCGACGCGCCCCATTGTGTGAGCAGGCGGCGCAGGGCGGAGGCCTGTGCCGGCCCCCTGCGGCTCCCAGCTCCGGAGGGGGCGGAGACGGTCCCTGAGCGGTCAAGGCCAAGTCCGGCCGCGTCCCGAGAGCGCCATCCGCGCTCAGAAGGTCCGACACTCAACTCCTGGCTGGGAATAGGTGGCTTTGCCCGCGTTCTCCGGGAGCTGGGTGGTTGGGGACCCGCCTAGGGTCCAGCCTCGCGGGTGTGTGATAGGAGCCTGTCACCGCTCTGGAGGACTCGATTCCAGCAGTCGTTATAAGCTATTTGGGGAAACTCCGGGTTTTGGTGACTCAGCGCGGTAAGCGCTATTTATAAGTTTATGCGTTAGTGGCAGGGAAATACACTTCGTTCAGATACGTCCGCCCAAGAAGGGCAAAGAGCTCTGTTTCGAGGCAACAATTAAAAGACTTAACTTTTTGAAAGAGTAAAGGGTTGACTTAAAGCCTGTGCTGTAAGACAAAGCAGGTCTCACGAGCAGACTTAGTACACGGTTTATCTCAAAAAGTTGGAACATCTTCCTGGGTAGATGGAGAATTTTAAGGACACATCATGACGTTAGACCGTCTTTTTTGGGGGGTGTTGCGTGAACCAAGGAAAAATAATTCAGATTAATGACCCAGCAGTCCTAGTAGATGGCAGAATATCAGAACTATGTTGTTTATTAATTTCAGTATTTGTTAAATCCTGGATGGCTGGATGATGTTGAAAATTCGTATAGGATATTCTCTAACAGGAAGGTGTGTGTTGTATTTATCATCAACACTCTGAGGGAACTATAAACTACACATTTACTACCCCAATCTCACCCTCCCAAGAAAGCACTACAGAAATGTATACTACAGCCTGGGGTTCTTCTTCTGTATAAGTGCTGCACAATTATTAGTCACTGCTTGTTTTACAGGTTTTACTTTACGTTTTATCTTCTTTTCTCCCACCCCCCACCCCAGTTTGGAAATCCAGGAGGTAGATGCTAAAAGAAAGAGCAATTGCTAGGCTGGATTCAGGGAGGCAAGAGTTCACACCCAGTTTGCCTAGCCTGCACAGATTTCTGTAGGTAGCATGGCCTGAGGTGCTTCTTAAAGAAGGCAGTTTCCTGGATGGGCAAAAGGTAGACCAGCTAAGAAGAGAGGAAAGGATTTCCCAAGCTGAGCAAGCAAAGCAGCATGTACAAAGGCCTGTAGTGAACAACTACAGCCAAGTAAGAATGAGTGGGATGTGAAAGGGGTAAAGAGAAGGGAAAGAAAGGAGGCTGGAAGAATGGCCAGGTCACACAGAACTTTGTAGTCCATGCTGGGGAGTTTGGACTTTAGCCTGAGACCTACAAGTCTTTATCTATTGGGGGAACACATACCCTTTTGAGAACCTAGGGAAAGCAATCTGGTCTCTCTCCAGGGGAAAAAAAAGGAACCTATAGACCTCTACTACAATTTTGCATACAATTTCAAGGGTTTAGGCTGCTTTGTGAGTAAATGACTATTGGGCCTCAGGATTGAAACCTGCAGGAAAGGGAGAACCATGAAAGGATTTTTTTTTTTTTTTTTTTTTTTTTTAGTGGAAATGCATGGTCAGGTATGAAAAGATTACAGGTCCTTGAAAAGATTACACCAGTTGGGGTCCTGGAGACTGGAAGATGGAAAATAAAATATCCTGTGATCTAAGTAAGAATCAACTAGAACCACTGCTGTGTACCTAGTGGCAGTGGGGATAGAGAGAAGAGGGGTTCAAGAAAGGTAATTTGAAAGAGTTGGTGGGATGGGAAAGTGACTGGCTGGTGGGGCCAGAGCAAGGGATCCATCCCCATTCTGGTCTGGGAAGGGAGGAGATGTGGGCCTCGGGTTCAGGAGGAGGAACTCTGATTTGCTTCCTTCATAAGGAATAAAAAGCTGTGGCTGGTTTGGTCCCTTTATAAGACTGAAAAGGCTGTGTACCTTTTCAGTGAAAAAGAAAGCACCTTTCCAAAGACTGGAATTCAGAAGGGAGATGAGGGCAGGTGAAGATTAAATCTTGCTTTCCCCTCTTTTTTAAAACTAGGGATACCTAGTGAAGAAGAAGAGAGATGGAGAGCATCAAGCTTTCTTTTTCCCCTGCTCAACCACTAAGCCTTCAAGGAAAAGGACTTTGGCTAGAATGGGTCCCCATAATGGTGGGTTTTGTTCCTAACAGCACTTCAAAACCACTCTTAATCATCCACAATTAGTACCTGGAGGTGCTAAGATCTCAGTCTGGCTAGGGAAACAAGGAAAAGTGGAGGGAAAGTGTTCCTAGTTGTTACAGCTAACCTGAGCTAGAGATTTAATGGAAGCAGGGACTCAAATACGAAACAAACCACCCCCAAAACTTAGTTGTTTAAAACACTACTTGCTTATGAATATGCAGTATGGGTAGGGCTCTGCAGACAGCTTGTTTCCGGTCCACTGGGAGTCAGCTGGGGCAGCTCATAGGCTGAAGGCTTGCATCATCCGAAGGCATGTTCAATTCCACGCCTAGCAATCCATACTCATGTATGGCTGGCACCTTAGCTAGGGCTTTCAGCCAGAACACCTGCACATGGCCTGTCCTTGTGGCAAGGGCTTCCTCACAACAGGGCTCTGGGCTCCAAGGGTCCCAAGACTGAGAGCCAGGTGAAACTGTATCACTTATGACCTAAGCGTAGACGTCTGGAGCATCCTATCCACATTCTGTTCGCTAGAGGCAAATCACTAATGCCATACCAATTCTAGACAGGAGAATCAGACTCTACCTTTTAATGGGAAGAGAATTTGCAACGTGTTTAAAATCACACATATTAACTTCAGATAAATAGATGTATAAATAATATATTGTATATGAAAAATGTTTAAACATAAGAAACCAAATAAATATCCTCTTTTTGATATTAGAATGGAATATAAAAACCCAAACATTTCATCATTACAGCAAAGCAGATCAAGAGCCAATCTGAATGGGCAGTCTCATAATTGTCCCCCATTTTTCTCCCCCATGACCATTCCCTCCCCTCCAGGTCAGGCCTCCTGTACACAGACACTTCTCTCTCTCCCAAGCTAGGTAGGACACCCACAGTGGCTGCACCTTCAAGGAGGTAATCAGGTCCTAAAAGTTTTTCCATTCCCTCCTTGAATTGTCCCTGACTTTGGACCTCACTAGATCATTGGCAAGGCCATCAATGACTTCTCAAAGTTAAAAAACAAAATGCTATCAAGATTATTCCTATAAGTAATTTTATAATAAACTCATGTTACATAATTAAAACAAAATGACATTTAAAGGGTTGCATGTTTTTAGATGTCGGGATCTTTTTTTTTTTTGGCTGCGTTGGGTCTTTGTTGCTGCGCGCGGGCTTTCTCTAGTTGTGGTGAGTGCGGGCTACTCTTCGTTGTGGCACGCGGGCTTCTCGTTGTGGTGGCTTCTCATTGTGTAGCATGGGCTCTAGGAGCGTGGGCTTCAGTAGTTGCAGCATGTGGGCTCAGTAGTTGTGGCTCGTGGGCTCTAGAGCACAGGCTCAGTAGTTGTGGCGCACAGGCTTAGTTGCTCTGCAGCACGTGGGATCTTCCCGGACCAGGGCTCGAACCTGTGTCCCCTGCATTGGCAGGCGGATTGTTAACCGCTGTGCCACCAGGGAAGTCCCAGATGTCAGGATCTTGACTTTACTTGGGCTTGTTGATTCATAAAACTCAGTAATTTTAAAGTGATGGTTGAGATTTTAGGTATTTTATAAGAATTTGCATGTTTCCTTGAGGTGATATAATAGTTGATTAATATACAAAATCTGAATGACTCTTATCCCCCTTGTACAATGCACATTGCATGACACATTCTTATTTAGTTGGTAAAGGAGCTCAAGAGTTCTCTCTCTAAGGAACTGAAGATACTACCTTTCTCTGTGTAATCAAGATAAAATAATCTTATAACCTAGTATCTTTTAAAATTCTCCCAAAGCTGATACAATTATAATTTATATATCTTTGATGTTCTCATAGAAAACTTCCTTTATGACTTACAGATAGAAATAGTGCTTAGGCCGTTTTAATAATTCATACTCTCTTAAAGGCTGTGCTCTATACATTTTGGTAATTTTGCATAATTATTTATAAGTCAAAATCACACTGTGAATTCATGCTATAGAGTACGGGTTTTAAAATAAGTACATTTAGGTAATGAGCAAATGTACATTTATGAACCCTTTTTGTGTCTGTGTGTGTATTTCTTAATGATTTTTGAAGTAGCAAACTTTTTACAAAAATAAAATGAATTAATATCCTTGTTTTTAAAGTTCCTTATATGGCAGTGATAAAAAAAAATTGACAGTGTTCACATTAAACTAATAGACTTTGTTATCAGGCCCCCAAACTGTTCCTAATTCTCAGTGACTTCATAGCTACCATGGAGGCAGCCCAAAGGAGCTTAAGTAAACACTTTAAAATTACGTAATGCAGTTCTGAAGGAGGAACAACCCCAGCCAAACTATGCAATATAGTTTTACAGAAACTATTTTTCTGTATGCCAGAATGCTTATTAACCTATCTATAGAATGACTTCATAGCAAAGATAACATGAAAGAAAGTTGGAAGTGGGCCAGTCTGTTTTTAGGCCTCTTGAATGAAGGCAGAGTTGAGGAAATTATTTCAAAGTAGTTATCTAGTGAATGTTTTTCTTAACCTTATAGACTAAGCATTTTGAAGCATTTTGAAAAGTATTGTAGTAAAAATGGCACATTAAGCAATAAATTCAATATGATTTCAATAAATAAAATATGATATTGCTGGCTTATAGTAATAATGCTCTATGATTACATTAAGAATTGAATACAATCTTACTTTTTATTAAGTAAAATAATTTGGATCCTTTTTGATGTTACCTTTCTTCACCTTTCTATGTGTTCAAGATATAATGTATTTTAAAAGAAATGCTGCCAAGCCAATAAAAAAAGACATTTCTTCTGTATCTCAGCAAGGCTCTGTTAAGCATCATGGAGAAGACAAAGAATTATAAGTCCTTGAAATAGTAAAGTTATTAATATGAGTGTATCAGCAAAAATGCAACTTTATCAAACTAAATTACAGAAAGTCTTCCCATCAGATTGACAGAGATTGAAAATAAGTGCTAACATGGAAGGATGCTCAACATCACTAATCATTAGAGAAATGCAAATCAAAACTGCAATGAGGTATCACCTCACACCAGTCAGAATGGCCATCATCAAAAAATCTACAAACAATGAATGCTGGAGAGGGTGTGGAGAAAAGGGAACCCTCTTGCACTGTTGGTGGGAATGTAAATTGATACAGCCACTATGGAGAACAGTATGGATGTTCCTTAAAAAACTAAAAATAGAACTATCATACGACCCAGCAATCCTGCTACTGGGCATATACACTGAGAAAACCATAATTCAAAAGGAGTCCTGTACCACAATGTTCATTGCAGCACTATTTACAATAGCCAGGACATGGAAGCAACCTAGGTGTCCATCGACAGATGAATGGATAAAGAAGATGTGGCACGTATATACAATGGAATATGACTCAGCCATAAAAAGAAATGAAAATGAGTTATATGTAGTGAGGTGGATGGATGTGGAGTCTGTCATAGAGAGTGAAGTAAGTCAGAAAGAGAAAAACAAATACTGTATGCTAACACATATATATGGAATCTGAAAAAAAAAAAGTGGTTCTGAAGAACCTAGGGGCAGGACAGAAATAAAGACTCAGATGTAGAGAATGGACTTGAGGACACGGGGAGGGGGAAGGGTAAGCTGGGGTGAAGTGAGAGAGTTGCATTGACATACATACACTCCCAAATGTAAAACAGATAGCTAGTGGGAAGCAGGCACGTAGCACAGGGAAATCAGCTCGGTGCTTTGTGACCACCTAGAGGGGTGGGATAGGGAGGGTGGGAGGGAGATGCAAGAGGGAGGGGATGTGGGAATATATGTATAAATACAGCTGATTCACTCTGTTATACAGCAGAAACACAACACTGTAATGCAATTATACTCCAATAAAGATGTTAAAAAAAGAAAAAAAGAAAAGAAGTGCTAACAGCTAGTGTTGCTAAGAATGCAATGAAATTTACAAACTCATCTATTACTATATTACTTTTCTGGAGTCAAAAGTGTCCAAATCTTTGATAATAGTAGTTCCACTTCCAGGAACCAATCCTAAAAAAATTAGTCAGATATGAAGTCAAAGATTTATATATGGTCATTACGGCACCTATAGAGAGGAGACCATCTGAATATTCAGTAGTAAAGGAGTGATTAAATAAACCATGGTACATCAATCTAATGGAATTTTTGCAACCACTAAAAATACTTAATGCCACAGAGAAACACTAATATTTAATGTACAGATAAATCTTTTAGGTTATAAAACTATTTCTCCTCAAGGGTTGGGAGAAAAAATATACCAAAGTATATTATGTAATTATGGTGGTTTTTACCTTCTTTTTCATATTTTCTAAAATGGGCACATATTTTAACAATCAGAAAAAAATCATTAAAAGATTTCCACCAAAATATGTAAATCAAATGACATATATTTACATTTTCATAACACTAAGATATTTAATAGAGTAATACAACATATTAGTTACTTTTTACATGCATCTTTTCATTTTGCATTACTTATAACAATGTCTGCCAGTGAATGGTCTCTGTTTCTAAAATTAAATTAGATAAGCAAGTACAGGGTATTGTGTGAAGGGTATAATTTGAGGGGTAATCTTTGGTGGAAAAAATTGATTTGAGGAGAATTTGGGATAGTCAAAATCCATCTGTAAAGCCATAATGGCTGGACCTATATCATAATTTTTGTAATAGTATTTTTTATTTTTAATTGTGGTAAAAAAACACATAACAAACTTTACCATCTTAATAATTTAAAAATGTACAGTTCAGTAGTATTAAGTATATTCACACTGTTGTATATAATAGTATTTTAAGGATAGTGTTTTTATTGGTTTCATAAAAACAATACATGTTCATTTATAAATAATTCAAACAATATAGAAAGTTACAGGAAGGTTTTTAAATCTCCTCAGATCCCAGATTTTACCATCAATATTAAGTGACCATCGTGGTAGGCATATTTCTATGCACTTATACAAATAAGATAATCTTATTTAAGATGAGAATGTGCATACTTTTTAAATTTTTAAAGTGTTAAAATTATTTGAATTTGGTACTAGTAAGATAAGCTGAAGGAATTGCTGAACTCTAGAAAAATGTTTCTTTGCCACAAGAGACCTTATGTCCTAAAATATCCAAAGTTTAAAAAATTAAGAGTTTGGAGATTTTTTTATCTGTATGTTTCCAATTTAGAAATGCAAGTTGACTCTGCTATGAAAAAGATATATTTTTATTTATGTCATTATTTTTTAAAGTAAAGGTTTTAATGTTCCTGTTTTGTAACCTTAATTCCTTTGGTCATTTGGTCTTGATCTCTATTTTAAAATCCAGTGGTCGCAACACACCTCAGTTCTCAATTCCTACTTATTAATTTTGATTCATCATTTAGCTATCTGCTCTTCACTAAGTAGTTTTTTTTTTTTTTAACATGGATTCGTGGATGTTATGTTTGCCTTTTTCATCAATTTCTGAATGTCACTTACTTAGATATCATAGTTTGGGGTCATGCTGGCTTTGCCTTAAGACTGCAAACATTTTTCCTTTGTTTTCTGGCTTTGAATATTGCTTAGAGGAAGTCTAAGGCCAGCATGATTTCCTCCCTCTGATAAGTTAGTTTTCGGCCTGGAGGTCTGAAGTTTTTCCTTCATTCTTCATGGCTAATAGCTTAACCAGTATATGCCTTGATATGAATAGTATATGTCCATTTTTCTTTGAACATTTTATTCTGCAGGTTCAGTTCTTTCATGATTTTGTGGAAATTCTCTCTGTTACATCTTTAAGTGCTTTTTCTGATTCCTTTGTTGCATTATGTACTCAGGGAGTTGAATTAGGCTATATCATGTTGTCTTTGTCTCACTTGCATATTATCTTGTTTGCAATTACTTTGGTCCACTTTTCTTCTGCATTCACTTATTAAATTCAGTTGTCAACTGGAATTTATTGAGTACTAGCACCAGTGATAAATAAGATCACATCCCTTCCTTTATGTGAAGCTATGAAGCTTTTTACTTGAGAATAGGGGAGGGAGAAATAAACATAACAAAGTCAGGTAGTGAGAATAAGAAACCCAGGTAAGGAAATGGGGGGGGGGATTGTGCATTTTAGATAATGCAGTGAGAGTAGGCCTCTCCGAGATGACATCTGAGAATAAACGTGAATGGAACGAGGCTGTGAGATAGGCAAAGACCTGGGCAATCCAGATGTAGAGAAGAGCCAGTACAAAGGCCCTGCAGTGGAAAAGTGGTGTGTTCAAGACAGAATGATTAGAGCTGAATGAGTAATCAGAAACTGGTGAGAGGTGAGACTAGAAAATTGGATAGGCCGGGTCACAAAAGGGGGCGAAGGTCCGAAAGAGGAGGCTGAATTTTTTTCCAACTGTGATGAGGAGCAAGGAGATGATATATGCTTTAGAGGAGTCACTCTGGCTGCTGCTAAGTATTTCAACAGCAATAAATTGAGTATAAAGAATTGGTCAGACAGGTGTTATCTAACTAAAAAAGGAAAAGGGGAGCACTGAGATAATATAATAACTTCAGGAAGTAACCTAGTCCTGGATAAACTTGGGAAGACCTGAAGTTACTAGAACCCCGGAGCTAGGAGGGGAGACCCAGCAGAGTTGGAACCCTGACCTGGGGCAGGGGGTGCTGCCCACTTGCTGCTGGTGCCTCTGAGAGTTATGCTGGGGCTGGTTCTAGGAAAGTGGAAAATAGTTGAAATTTGGGGCTCACTGCTGCTGTGAGGGTGAAGGTCCATAACTGGGGCAATGCTGGCAGGTGCAGAAAGCCAACAAAGAGGAGCAAGTTCTTCTTCCCTCTTCTTGACTTTTAGTCTTTTTTTCTAATGTCGCTTACTGACAGACTGTAGCAAGGATTCAGCTGGCAAAGTATAGAAATGTAGCTTGCAGAGTCGCAGTCCCAGCATCACAGAGTATGGAATGGTTTATTGCTAAGAGATAACAGCCTAATAACTGGCACAAAGAGAATTAAGGATGACTTCTAGGTTTTTGTCTTGAGCAACTGGATGAAAATAATGCCACTTGTTGACATGGGGGAAACTTGGGGAGAAGTAAATTGAGAGGGAGAAGAAAATCAGTATGTTTGTTTTGAATGAGTTAACTTTGCAGTCCTTATTAGACATCTGAATGGAGTTGGTAGATAGGGGTTCGGAGCTCGACAAAGGTATTAGGGATAGAATACAAATTTCAGGAGTCCTAAGAACACAGACAATAGTTAAAATCAGAAAAATTGGATAAGATGACTGAGGGGGAAATTAATATTATGGTGAAGAAAAAAAAGGGTGAGGAATATGCCTGGGAGTCCCAAACATTTGGGAAAAGGAAAATGATCTGGCAAGAAGGTAACTGATGATCTCAACAAGAGCAGTTTAAGTGGAGCTATGGAGACAATAATCCTAATTGGAATGGACTGAAGAGATGATGTATGGTGAGGAAGTGGAAACTGCCAAGTACAGACAACCTTTTAAAAGTTTGTTATAGGGGCTTCCCTGGTGGCACAGTGGTTGAGAGTCCGCCTGCCGATGCAGGGGACACGGGTTCGTGCCCCAGTCTGGGAAGATCCCACATGCCGCAGAGCGGCTGGGCCCATGAGCCATGGCCGCTGAGCCTGCGCATCCGGAGCCTGTGCTCCGCAACGGGAGAGGCCACAACAGTGAGAGGCCCGCATACCGCAAAAAAAAGATTGTTATAAAAGGGAGCAGAAAAAATGGGCTCCTACTCACCAACTAAGTGGAGGAGGATATGGGGTCTAGGGTGATGGTATTTTTATAAGGAAATACTACAGTATGTTTACTGATTGGAATAATCCAGTAAGGAGAAAAACTGAGGATGCAGGAAATGGAGCGGGTAATCACAGGAGCACAATCCTTGACTATACAAGAAAAGATGGGATCCAGGGTACAAGTAGAGGGGCTTGCCTTAGATAAGAGCAGGGAGAGTTGACCCTTTATAAAGGATGAGTACAGATGAAGTCAGGTTGATAGGTATAACGTGGGAAAAAGGAGTTTCTCTTGTGATAGCTTCTATTTATCAATAAAATGAGAGTTTGAAGTGAGGAGCAGGGAAATGTGGGAGATTTAGGAGAGTGGAGACAAGGCATAATCATCTTGATGAATTGACTAGGGAATGTGCTGGGATTGCCAGTCTTTTCTTTTGGTGAGAATTTGATTCCCAGCCATGCTTATTTCATTTCTTGCTGATCCAAATTTATTTATTTATTTATTTATTTATTTATTTTGAAATAATAGTACTATTTTGGCCTTCATTGGCTTAGGTTGCAGACTTTTCTTTTTTCTCGCTGCTTCTGGTAATGTTTTTATAAATTTATTTATTTATTTATTTTTGGCTGCCTTGGGTCTTTGTTGCTGCGCGCGGGCTTTCTCTCGTTACTGCGAGCGGGGGCTACTCTTCGTTGCGGTGCGCAAGCTTCTCATTGCGGTGGCTTCTCTTGTTGCGGAGCACGGGCTCTAGGCACACGGGCTTCAGTAGTTGTGGCACTCAGGCTCAGCAGCTGTGGCTCGCGGGCTCCAGAGCACAGGCTCAGTAGTTGTGGCACACGGGCTTAGTTGTTCCGCAGCATGTGGGATCTTCCCGGACCAGGGCTGAAACGTGTGTCCCCTGCATTGGCAGGCAGATTCCTAACCACTGCGCCACCGGGGAGGTCCCTGGTAAGGTTTTTAAAGGAGTTTTTACTGTTCTTTGTTTCACACGAACTATTTTGTAAAGTATTTGGGCAGGAAGATTTTGTGATCAGCCTTCACTCCCCATCTTTATCTGAAAGTCTAGAATAATGTTTTAAAATAGACTGCACTTCATATTTTTTCAACTCAACCTATATATAACAGATAATAAGTCATAGTAATATTATATATTGTATTATTATAATAGCCACCATTTACTGAATGCCTAGGTGCCATGCTGGGTACTTTACATACATGATTTCTAAAACATAACAACCTTACAAGGTAAGTATTGTTGCCAGTTATTTCCACAAGAAGCCTTTTTTACTGGTGGTTTACAGATCACAGAATCTTACTTGAAGCTCATAGCTGGCCAACATAATAAGGTAAGAATCAATTTTTCTCCCTTTTGTGTCTGTAAAAAATTAGCACTTAAGAGACTGTTCTTTTTGAAGTACAAAATAATAGTTTGCAAAAGTGCACCACACAAACTAAGGGAGATTTTTATGGACAGCTTTTTAACATAGGACTATATCATTAATCTCTTGGTGGGAGAGTTGCTAACTGACAGATTCAAGGAACTTGGTAAATTAATTGAGGTATCCCTTCTCTAACCATCTCATCATCAACGAACATACTAAGAGCCTATGTCGAAATAATTAATAAATTATACTAAACCACTATAATTTTACAAGTTATAGGATATGTACCAGTGTTTGTTTTGGAAACTCCATTATTTGGATTTAAATCAATATCAAACTTTTCTTTTGGGCAACAATATTTATACTCATGGTGATACTGAAAACACATCATTGGGACATAAACACATATCTACGCCAAGTAATAGGTTTCTTTTTCTGATTATAAAAGTAGTACATGTAAGTGAAGAAAAATTTGAAAATATGTTTAAATAAAGAAAAAATATTTTTTAAAGAGACAGCAAAAAAAAAACAACCAATAATTCCTTTATTTAGAGGTAACTGACTATTGGTTGACATATTTCCACGCAGTTTTTTAAGCTTATGAAGTTTAAACTGTTTGCTTGAGTACACTGTCTTTTTTTCATAACGATTTATCAGAAATGTTTCCTCAAGTTATTTAAAACTCTTTAAAAACATTTTCAATGTCTGCATTAATGATCCTTGTGTATAGCAGTGTTTCCTTAAGTGGTCATTTAAGCTATTTTCCTTACTTTCTTATAAATAATGTTGCTATGAACTTTTTATGCATAAATCTGTTTTAGCACTTCAGATTATTTCCTAAATTAGGATGAATTCCTAGAAATAGACTACAAGGCCAACATTTTTTTTTATTTATTTATTTTTGCTGTGTTGGGTCTTCGTTTCTGTGCGAGGGCTTTCTCTAGTTGTAGCAAGCAGGGGCCACTCTTCATCACGGTGCGCGGGCCTCTCACTATCGTGGCCTCTGTTGTTGCGGAGCACAGGCTCCAGACGCGCAGGCTCAGTAGTTGTGGCTCATGGGCCTAGTTGCTCCGCAGCATGTGGGATCCTCCCAGACCAGGGCTCGAACCCGTGTCCCCTGCATTAGCAGGCAGATTCTCAACCACTGCGCCACCAGGGAAGCCCCAAGGCCAACATTTTTAAGCTTCTTCATCTGGTAAAAATTTTGCTGTTAAAAAAATATATATCTCTTTTAATTCTCTACATATATTTATATTGAAAATAAACCTAAGGAGAAAAAGGTATGAGGCCTACCTTTTAAAATTAAGATTAATGTTTAAATTTAGGCTCAGTGTTTTTGTTTTGCTTTGTTTTTATTTTAATATCTTACCTTTAAGGAAAAATCCACTCTTCAAAATACTAGTTACTTCTTTTTATCAGGTTTGAAACTTATACTTAATTTGAGATAGAATTTTAAAGGTATACTTACTTCAGCCTAATATTTCTATTTTTCAAGGTTTACCATCTCTTTTTTCCTATTTCCAAATTTGTTCACCCAATAGTGTTGCCTCCTGACTCATCATCAGTTTAATTTCACATGCACACCACTAATTCATGGTGGTGAATTACACATTCATCTGTGGATAAAAACCTAAATAAAATTACAGATCAAGGTCATTCCCAAATTTAGCAAATTTGGCACAAGAGTTTAAGAGTACCAAAATTAATATTATAGAACAGTTCAATTGTGCTAGACTGAACTTCAGAGCATATGAAGAATAGAGCACATTCACCCAATTCTAAAATTAATTTAGAATGGTGATGGAATCACAAAACTAGGGAAAACCTCCAGAAGAAATAGAGCCAAAGCAAATAAGATTACTGCTTTGTAGTAGTTATGATTTAATAATTCACTCACCAATACTTACTGAACATCTTTTATGTGTCAAACACTTGCTAGAAGGGAGGTGGAGTAAGCAAAAAGATATAGGCCTGCCCTCCTGGAAGATACATTCTAGTGGAAGAGACAGACAAAAGTAAATGAACAAAGTAAAAGTGATAAGTTGTAATCGAGTCACTTTTATTACTTAGTGTTATTTATGTGAGACAAAGAAGTGATCTGAGTTCTCCCCCAAGAATTTTTAAAGCAGTACTGAGTAAGAAAAAAGTTAAAGATTTAGAATTATTAGGAAATAGATGATCTCCACAAATATTTTATGACTCTGATCGTTACCATTCCATTACCGTTGTGCCCTGTATCCACCCTCTCCAGAAGTACTCTCTCTAATCTGGTCTGACCCAACCTCAGATGAAGCATGTTACAGTAGAAGGTAAAATGTGCCAGATTTGGGGGATCAAGGAAACCCAGGTTTTGGCAAGTAGCAATGCTGATATAGAGACCTTAAGTGAGACATTTAATTTTCCAGTGTCAGTTTCCTTTGCAAAACAATGAATTTTGACTAAATGATCTCTGAAATCCCTTCAAGCTTTAAAATTCACTGTCTGTGCATCTGTCCTTAAAACCTTTCTTCCATTATGCTCTTATTTATACTGGGGGTGGGGAGGAAATGGCATGAGGAAGGCTACAGATGTTGGAAAGAATAAGATTGATTCCTGTTTTCTTGTTTGTTTTTTTTTTTGCGGTACGCGGGCCTCTCACTGTTATGGCCTCTCCCGTTGCAGAGCACAGGCTCTGGACGCGCAGGCTCAGTGGCCATGGCTCACGGGCCCAGCCGCTCCGTGGCACGTGGGATCTTCCCAGACCGGGGCACGAACCCGTGTCCCCTGCATCGGCAGGTGGACTCTCAACCACTGCGCCACCAGGGAAGCCCAAGTATATTGTTTTAATAAATGTCAAATTCTGCATTGGTTTGATAGTTCACCAACTGAGTAAAGAAATCAGAGAGGTGACATAGTGCTTTATAATTACTCTAAAAACTATCCTGAGTGAGTTAAAAATCATTTCAATTTAATAGTTTTTGTTTGGGAGAAGAGTAGAACCTCTGTTGTGCCTCTTTGTGAACTGGTGCAAGTTAAACATCTTTTTTATAATTTCAAGTTACTTTTAAGCACCTATACAGTATCAATTTGGAATCTGAAGGAACATTCACATTAACAATTATTTCTACGAATAGCTATGGACTTTGTAGTCATAGATAGTAGAATTTTAGTGAAGGGATCTTTGGGGTCATATAATCCAGCTCTCATTTTGCAGAAAAGGAAAATGAAGCCCAGAAAAGTTTTTATGACTCACAGCAGTAAGCTTGGCGGGCAGAGGGGAAGGGTGCTGCTAACACTCTCTGTTGGCCTAATGCACACCGAGGGTAATAGGTTATAAGAGTCTGTAGCTAACACAGTTGAATAAATCTAACAAAGAGGTCTGATGTGGTTCATAAGTATACATTTTCCCCTTAAGATTCTTGTTGGATGATCCATTCCACCTTAATTTATTACCACAAACACAAAAGGAAAGTGCCTTTACACAAATAGATGCTCCTACAAAATAAAACCCAAGAGAGAAGTTGGAGTTGGTTTGGCAGAGCTACAGTTACACAACCCCTGGGGGGAACATTTATATATATCCATATGGATACATACCTGTAGCCTCTTAATTGTGCTTCAGGAAATGCCATTTACATACATTACAATGTAAATGTTGCCCACGGGAGTTGTACATCACAGGACACTGCAAATATAAGTTTTGTACATTGAATTAATTACAGTAAGCTAATTGTCATTAACAGATCACCCCAAAATGTATAATGGCTCAAGTTTGTTTCTTGCTAAAATAAACAAGTACTTCAGTACTTAGTTTTCAAGGTCTTTCTGTACCTAAGCTTTCAGTACCAAAGTTCCAAGATCTCCCTGGGGGTCTTTTCTCTTTCAGCCCATAGGAAGGGGAATTTTTAGGGGCAGGGACTCAAAGTAGTACATATAACTTCCATTCTCATTCCATTGGCTGTAACTTAAGTCACATGTCCACAGCTACTTAAGTCACATGTCCACAGCTAACTGCAAGGGAGGCTGGGAATAAGCTTATCTGTATGGCCAAGAAGTGAGAACATGGATTTTGATGTCCAGCTAGCAGCCACTGCTCATGGGTACTCTCTCTCCACATACACACACACACACACACACACACACACACACACATTCTGAAGTGATCACCAAAATTAAATTAACGCATATAATTATGCTTCAAATAGAATAAATTAGTAGTGGAAGAAAGGACCTTTCATTTAAGAATTGTATTCACTTCTACCCTTTCCCTCCTTCAGCCAGAACTAATTGTTAATTAATGCATAACAACAGTCAACTGAAATCTCAAAATGAGGGGAAAGAAGCAAATGTTTGCAAGAACTACCTTTATAGATATATAGATATAGATAGATATAGATTAGAAGGGTGTTGGCTTGGTTTCCTTATCCCATCAACTAGTCAAATTCAGAACTAAGACTCTCGACTGGGCTGCTTGTTTTAAAGGCACAAGGCCATCAAGTTCCCTTTTAATTACACTATTAGTAAATGATGTTTGAAAAATATTCAACATTTTACACAACAAAGATAACAATTCCACAAACAGTAAATTTAGTGGGGTTTTTTTTCCTTTGAATAAGTGGCCATTTTAATCCTCAAAAGTGTTCCCAATTACTCAGTTTTTAATAGAAGCGTTGCATGGCTGCACTTTTGAAATCATAAACAGGAAGTGTGGTATATAAATGTCAGTAAAACTAAAACTGAATTCTGTGGTTTGATGTTTTTCTTCCCCTCATATTTTCATGTTAATGTCTGATTTTGTATGTACTTAGAATGACTACCTAAGGCAAACAGTAATTCATTACCTGATCAGTTTTCTCTGGCAACCTAACAATTTTGGGGCATGGGGGAAATACATCGAATAACCTAAATGTTGTACATTTTCATGGAGGAAGGAATGGAAATGACCTAGAAACTGCTGTTGATTTGGCATTGTTAGAAGTTGCTTTCATGTATAGGGTGCACTTTATTGTTGCCAGAAGACAGTGTAGATGGAGAAAGAGGCCAGAGAATGAATGACTTTAACTATTTGAAAACTATTATAGAAACTATTATAGAAAACACTCTTACACTTTGTACAGTCTTATTCTGAACCTCAGTAATTCCTTGAATGTGTTCCTCTGCACTAAATTCCCTTGTGAGACAACTAAGCAGTAGCTTAAGTACTGCAAAAATCCAGGATATTATCTCTGGTTCTTCTCTATGAAGAAGCTATGGTTCTTTCTACAGTTAATATTTTCTATATAACATTATTTCAGTGCCTCTGCTACATGGACTTTTCTATGGACATTCCAAGGAAAGATTAAAATTGACCAGTCCAGACTTGTATATTACATTAAATATTTCTGTAGAAATGTTACCAACATACAAATGCTTCTGTAACTCTAAAATGTTTTTCTTTAGGAAACTGTTTCTTGTCTTAATTTGTTCTTAAACTGAACACTGAAGGAATGAATTTGCTCAAAGTCACACAATATATGAGTGAAATACAAAAAAACAGAACCTATGTATCTAAACTCCCTTTCAAGGCAGATCACACTGATCCAGAGAATATGTTTCAAAAGGAGGTAGGTAGCCTGCCCATCTATTGAGGGTCTATCTTTCTGCAGCACATGAGGCATTGTTGAACAGCACATACGGTATTTAACACTTGAGGCATTATCTTTTAGTTGAAAATACAACATATATAGAAAAGATATAGGAATATGTGAAAAGTAACATAATAAGGGTATATTAATCAAGTACAAACTACAAATAATTGCTAAGGGGATGTGAAAAATGAAGTGATTCAAAACTAGATTGATATGGACAGAAGTTTAGTGGAATCGGAAAATCTCATGTGGATTTTTTCAAAGTGGCAATGGGTTTGGATTGCCAGAGAGAAAAGATAACCATTCATTCATTCATCAAATATTTACTGAGTGCTTCCTATGTGCTATGTGCTAGGCACTGTTCGAGGCACTAGAGATGCAACAATATACAGAACTACTGCAGAGCAGGAATAGGCAGGTCATCTCACAGACACGATAAGAACAGAGAACACAAATATGGGAGTAGAGAGAAATGAAATACTAGGTCTTAAATACTAGGATGTTTCTAAATGGGAGAAAGATGTTTGGTATGACTTGAACTCCTTTTGTCATCACTGTCAGAACAGACTGCTTTCCCTTCTCAGTTGGTCAGCTCTCTTAGCCTCCTAGTAACTTTATAATGACCAGGATAACACAAGCCAAATAAATACTGCACATATAAAGATTCCCAGCTGAGGTGTATGGACAGCAAAAAGGGAAAGAATGGCTAGCAGAAGTTGAATTTTATGGCTCCTTTTATCTTTCCAGTGGTTTCTATCGTATATTATCAGTCTCTTGCCAGCCACGTCTCCCATTTGGTATTTGTCAAAGTTGTGATTCCATACCTGAAGGTTCTGCTCTCCTCCATTCCCTTCAAGTAGAATCACTGAAAGGAAGGGAGATTCCAGTTAAATTCCTTTTTTCTACTTAATCAGGTTTTCCGTATTCACCGAGCAATACTTCTCTACAGCGTGTTTGATGGAAAGTATTTTATGTTTTGTGTAGACTAGTGGGGAAGGGGATAAGATAGGATGGGGGCTAGGGAGAATACCAAGAGGCTGCAATATAACTCTATACAATACAATACAAGAGGCTACAATACAAACTTGACATTTAAGAGCTTGGATTAAATGGGCAATTTTAAAAATGAAAAGGGATATATCAAGTACCACTGTAGAGAAGTAGCTATAAGAAGTAACAAGTTTAGCAACTGTTTACCTATGGGAGGGAAAGAAGGCAATGAACCTAAGATTGTAAGTTTGAAGGTCCCAAAGTTTGTGTTGTCACCAATAATAGCCAAGAAATTTGGAAAAAATAGCTTGAAGGAAAAAAATGAACTTAATGTCAGATCTAAGTGGGATATCACTAGAAGACAGAGGAGTCAAGCTTTCTCAATAAGCTACTGATGACATGTGAAAGTCATCATTATATAGAAATAGATTGAAACCCTATGGGCTAAAAAGGGAATGCAATAAACAACATCAAATGGCTGCATACTAACTTTGATTGTAAGATGAGGAAAGCAATTTCAAAGCAATTTCAAAAGAGGTAATCTAGCTCTGGAACTCTTTCCTTCAGGTCAGACAAAGCTGTCCTTTATTAAACATTATCTCTTCATTTTAGCTGACCCCTTAGTGGGAGAGAATAACAAACTGAATGAATAAAATTAAAAGACTTTGTTTCTCTGGATTATCTCACTCAATGTTCTGAATTTTTAATTGAATGTCCTCCTAGCCAGCTTAAACAAATTATGTGCCTTAAGATAAAACACACAAAATAAATACCTACAACTTTTCTTCGCTATGGTACTCCCGTATAAGGGCTATGGCACTCCCGTATAAAGGATATGGCTTCAAAAAGTATAAAAGGTACATTAATGCAAGTCATCCAAACTCTTTAGCCCTTAAATGTGGGTTTTAATGTAAAACTGTCAGGCCAACATAAATTTCCATCCCCAAAGCAAATCTTGGCTATGGAACTAAATAAAAAAGCACCTTTAAAGAAGGTTCAATTTTAGAATGTGCTACCCTACATGTTTCTTTAAATAGCAAAGGATCAAGTTTGACCCTCCCTGAACTAAGGGTTTTTGTGATACGATTTCTGTAAACAGAAGATTATATCATAAAATATATTCAGCATCTTACCATTATCTAATCTAATATGGCTTTGGATTCCTACATTTATGTAGAAGTATCTTCATAGTAGCTAACAGTGGAACATTTATTTAGTACATGCTGTATGTCGGACACTGTGTTAAGTGCTCAAATATTTATTATTTCATTTAATATTCACAACAGCTTCTTGAGGTATTATTAACCCATTTCACAGATGGGCAAAACCGAGGCCCAAGTAAAGTTATATCTTCAAGATAACGTAGATAGTAAGTGGGCAGAGCTAGGATTTAAGTCCAGATCTGTCTGATTCCAATGCTACTTTTTTTTTAAACATCTTTATTGGAGTATAATTGCTTTATAATGGTGTGTTAGTTTCTGCTTTATAACAAAGTGAATCAGCTATACATACACATATACCCCCGTATCTCCTCCCTCTTGCATCTCCCTCCCACCCCTCTGGGTGGTCACCAATGCTACCTTTCTTAAGTCCTACTTTGCCTCCAAAAGTTACCTAAAAGCAATAAATAAGTAAAGAAAAAAATAAAACTTAATTGTTTTGGCTATTCTAGATCTTTTGCATTTCTATACAAATTTTAGAATCAGCTTCTCAGCTTTTTTTTTTTTTTTAAGCCTACTGGAATTTTTATTTGGACTGTACTGAACCGTTAGATCAATTTGGGGAGAACTGACATCTTAACAATATGAACCCATGAGCCAGGCAAATCTCTCCAATTATTTAAGTCATCTTTAATTCCTCTCAGTGTTATATGTAGCTTTCGGTGTACAGGTCTTTCATGCCTTTTTCAGATTTATTCCTAAGAACTTCATATTTTTTATGCTATTGTAAATGTTCTGTACTTTTTGCACTTCCATTTTTAATGTTTGGTGCTAGAATATAGAAATATAAATGACTGTTATATATTGATCTTGTATCCTACAATCTTGCTAAACTCACTTATTCTGGCAGCTTTTTGTCAGTTCCACCAAGTGGAATAGATGGACGATTATGTAAGTTTTATTTTCTCTTTTCCAATCTGAAATTGTTTTATTCCTTTTCTTTCCTGATTGTACTGGTCAGAACCTCCAATCAGTCTTTCATCAGTAGGTATGAGGTTATCTGTAGGTTTTGTGTAGATACCCTTTATCTGGTTGAAGAAGTATCCTTGCATTCCTAGTTTGTTGAGAGTTTTTAAAATCAGAAATGAAAATTGGGTTTTGTCAAATTTTCTTCTACATCTATTAAGATGATCAATTTTTCTTTTTTAGTTTAATATGGTGAATTATACTCATTGATTTTTGAATGTTAAAACAAATCCTGTATTCTTGGGATAAACCGCACTCAATAATACTATCCTTCTTATATATGGTTGGATTTTGATAAAATTTTGTTTAGAATTTTTACACTTATGTTTATGAGGGGGATTGGCCTGAGTTTTCTTGTTATGTCTTTGTGTGGTTTGGGTATCAGGGTAATGCTGGCCTCAAAGAACAAGTTGGGAAGTAGTCCCTCCTCTTCACGTTTCTGGAAGAGTGTACTGGTATTATTTTTTTTCCTAAATGTTTGGAAGGATTTGTCAGTGAAGCCCTGTGGACCGGAAGTTTTCTTTGTGGGAATATTTTAAACTAATAATTCAACAGACAAATGACCATTCAGGTTATCTATTTCTTCTTGAATGAGCTTTGGTAGTTTATGTCTTTCAAGGACTTTGGCCATTTCATCTAAGTTGTTGACTTTTTTTTTTTTTTTTGCCTAAAGTTGTTCATAATATCCCCTTATTATCCTTTCAGTATTTGTAGAATTTGTAATGATGTCACCTCCTCTCATTCCTGGTTACTTGTCTTCCTGATAGGTGTCTTTTTTTGTTTGTTTTTCCTGACTAGTCTGGCTAAAAGTTTATCAGCTTTACTGACCTCAAGGAACCAGGCTTTGATTCCACAGATATTCTCAATTGATTTTTGTTTTCCATTTCATTGATCCATTCTATTCTACTTTCTATGATCCATTCCATTCTACTTTGATCTTTATTATTTCATGATTTATTTTTTTGCTTCTTTGTGTTTAACTTGCTCTTTTTTTCTAGTATCTTAACATCAAGTTGAGGTCATTGATTTGAGATCTTTTTTGTATTTTCTATTATAGGCATTTCATTTATTCAAAATTTGATGTTATATTTTTATTTCCTTCAGTTCAAAATACTTTCTAATATCACTTTTGAGTCCTTCTTTAATCAATGGATTATATAAAAGCATGTTATTTTGTTTCAAAATATTTGGGGATTTTCCAGTTAGCTTTGTGTTACTGATTTCTTATTTAATTCCTTTGTGGTCAGGTCATACTTCAGCATGACTTGAATCCTTTAAAATATACTGAGACATGTTTTATGACCTAAAACAAAGGTCAGCAAACTTTTTCTGTAGAGGGTCAGATAGTAAATACTTTAAGCTTTGTGGGCCACATACAGTCTCTGTCAATTTTTTTTTTTAGAAATCTTTCAAAATGTGAAAACCATTCTTAGTTCATAGGCCAATACAAAACCAGGCTAGATTTGGCCCCAGGGCAATAGTTTGCTGACCCCTGGCCTAAAATATGCTCACTCTAGGTAAATGTTTCATGTTAAAGAGAATGTGTATTCTACTACTGTAAGTGGAATGTTCTAGGAAAGTCAATTAGGTAATATTGGTGGGTAGTGTTGTTTAAGTTTACTATATCCTTGCTAGGTTCCAACTTGTTCTAGCAATTATTGAAAGAGGGGTACTGAGATCTCTGACTATAATTGTAGATTTTTCTGTTTCTCCTTGCAGTTCTATCATTTTTTGCTTCACATATTTTGAATCTACTGTCATTTGGGGCATAAACATTTAGGACTGTTATGTACTCCTGATTAACTGGCCCCTTTATTATCATGAAATGACCTTCATTATCTCTGGTAATATTCTTCACTTTGAAATCTTGCTTTGTTTCTATATGTTAATCTAGCCACACCAGTTTTCTTTTGACTAGGGTGAGCAACAGCATGGTATATCTTTTTCCATCCTTCCACTCTTAGTGTTTTTGTGTTTTCATACGTAAAGTGTGTTGGGTCTTTCTTTCTATCAATCTGATAAGTTCTGCCTTTTAATAAGGATTTTTAGATCATTTATATTTAATGTGATTATTGATATGATTAGATTTAAGTCTATCATCTTACTGTTTTCTATTTGTTCCTTTTGTCCTATGTTCCATTTGTTTATTGTTCCTTTCTTCCTTTTTCTGCCTTCTTTCAGATTGAATTTTTTATGGTTCCATTTTTTCTCATTTGTTGGCTTATTACCTAATGTTTTATTATTCTACTGGTTGCTTGAGGGTTTATAGTCTACATATATTAACTTATCACAGCCTACTTTCAAGTGATATTATACCACTTCACATATAGCAAATATCATACTTTCATTTTTCCCCTCCTGCCCTTTATGCTATTGTTATCATATATTTTACTTATGCATGTTGTAACCCCCATTATACATTGTTATTATTTTTGTTTAAACAGTCAATTTTCTTTTTTTTTAATATTTATTTATTTTTATGGCTCTGTCGGGTCTTTAGTTGTAGCCCGCGGGCTCTTTGTTGCTGCATGTGGGCTTCTCTCTAATTGTGGCACTCAGGCTCAGTAGTTGTGGTGCGTGGGCTCTGTAGTTTGCAGCACGCAGGCTCTCCAGTTGAAGCGCACAAGCTCAGGAATTGTGGCGCGCTAACATTTATACTAACTGTGGTATAAATGGTATACCACGTGGTGTGGTATTTATACTAACCATAGGACTATTACGGTATATAATGCACATTCATTTTAAATTTAAGATAAAATGTGAAACTAAAGAAAATTCTATCTTGGGACCAAGTTTCTAGGGCTGTTATTCACTCTTCTCTGCTATTAACCAAACCACACGTTTGTGAAAAAGTCTTGAGGAGCAGTGACTTTGATGACTCTTCACAATTTTGTTTTGGCTCTGTCGGGTCCTAGTTGCTGCATGCGGGATCTCTGTTGTGGCTCACAGGCTTCTCTCTAGTTGTGGCATGCAGGTTTTCTCTCTCTAGTTGTGGTGCGCGGGCTCCAGAGTGCACGGGCTCTGTAGTTTGCAGCACACAGGTTCTCTAGTTGAGGCGCTCGGGCTCAGCAGTTGTGGTGTGCAGGCTTAGTTGTCCGGCAGCATGTGAGATCTTAGTTCCCTGACCAGGGATCGAACCCACGTCCCTTGCATTGGAAGGCAGATTCTTTACCACTGGACCACCATGGAAGTCCCTATTCACGATTTTTAAAAATTTCTCCTAAAATTGGATGCTGTCAACAAATGTACGTTATTCATAGAGGTTTTTATTTAATTTGAGTATGTATTTCTGAACTGACCACTATATCCTGTTATTCAGCTCATGAATCATTTCTTATTGTAATCATGAAAAGTGTACTTGATTCCAAGTTTTTAAAACACCCATCATTATTCCTGTGAAGGAGAACTTTTACTTACCAGTTCTCACTTTTATCACTGTCGGTGTGCCTGCATCAGTCAGAACCTGCAACACTGTCCAATATTCTGATTCCAATCCAGGATAGAATAAGAATTCATATAAACAAGCCTGTTAGAAGTAGACCTAAAATAAAGATAAATAGGCTCATTATGAAGACCCTACCAGAAAATCCACTTCTAAGACTGAATCCTAAGGAAATAAATAAGGCAAAAATTTAACGATTATTGATACATTGTTCCTTTTACCACTAGAGAAAAACTGGTAGGCATCAATATAAATACTCCCAAATAAGAAACTGCTTATGGTACATCCTTATATTCTATAGTAGAATACTTATTCAGTCATTAAAGTACATTATACTTGAATATTTACTGCTAGGAAGTATATATGAACAAAAAACAGTGTGAAAATTTAATAACAGGGGTTAATAGTGGTTATTTCTGGGTGTGGGATTATTCACCTTTTTCTACCTCTTGCCCATTTGTATCTTCTTTAATACCAATTTCTTATAATAGAAAAACACAAAGTTTTCAGAAATACTTATTCAACATGAATAAATACTATTCAAAATGATAAGGTCATCATTTGTTTATTCATTAATTCAACAAATATTTGCAGCATTAAATAAGACCTAGTCCTTGCCCTCATGACTCTTCATTTGTGGGCATGATTAACAGTCTTGGAAATTTTTTATTCCTTGTTCCTCTCTTTCATTGTCATTACTTAATTGCCCAGTCACTCCCTCCCTTACTCATCGAGGACTTTGGCACTTGGCTGCCAATATCCACCTCCCCTGCATTTTCTGCTATTGTGCGCCATTTCCATGTCCATACAGACAACCCATCCAACAACCTTGAACTCTGACTCCACCATCTTACAACCACTTCATTCAGCCTTCCAGACCCAGAGCCACACACCAAGAAATTACTCCATGGCCTTAGACTCCAATATCTTGATCTCTGACCACAACCACTTACCACTCCAGCTTTTTTCACTCCATTTACTTACTTAAGACCTGCTTTCTTACCTTATTTTAACCTCTATTCCAAGCATTACTTCCCTAGTGCAAAATCTCATTATTTCCCTCCATGGCTATAAAAACACACAAAAATACTTCCATTTATTTAAAAAATAAAATGAAATTAAAACAGCTTTTATAACATTCCCTTAGTATTTAAATTAAGAAACAACAACCATGATACCTTATTAGCAAACCATGAAGTTTTATACAGAAACATATATAGCTTGCACTATTTCCAGAGATTAGAAGGCTTGTTAATACCCCTGTACATAAAGGTGTTTAGCATATAGCAGTTATTGCTTAACTATCTGTTCATTTTTGAATAAAGTAAATGTGGCATATTTGAAGATATCCATAATAATTATTAAGCTGCATTTTAAACAGTTCAATAAATAATAGGAATCATATATTATTTTATAATTAGGGAGGAAATGTTCAAAAGCAAGTCCACAGGTTCAGTTTTAAGGGCAAATAAAAGTTATATACAAAGTATCTTTACATCAAGTAATTTAGAAGAAGCTTTGAACTTTATCACAATTAACAACTATATGTACTAACATTTTTTACATCTAAATGATTCAAATTTAGGAATTTCAATTTTATGATAGGAAAGGAAATTGGGTATAAGTACAGGTAGATGGAAGGACCATTAGATTTAGTTACATGCTGTAAGAATTTCTTATCAGGAAAAGGTTTCATATCTACTATACTGTATTAGTGGTTTTACAGTTTATTAGAAATATTGCAGTTCAGTCACATCAGCTTTGGGTGGTTTTGCCAATGGCATAAACATCTAATTGTAAAAACCGCATGTTTATAAAAATACATCCTCCAAAGGGGAAAAAAGTTATTTGGTTAAGTATGTGTGATACTTCTCTACATGGAACATTGAAATGAATTTAATCTTCTGTTTCACTTCAAACATTATTTTTCTTTAAGAGTTTCTTTAAAATCGGGTATATGGTCTGTATATACCATCCCGAGTTCACTGGGTCAAAAGTTAACAGTATCAGGTCATCAAGTAAATTAAATGTTAACAGCAAAAATTAAAGGAGTTAAATTAAAAACATAGAGCCTAATCCTATGACCAAGAAAAGTAAGGAAAAAGTGTTCCCATAAGAGCTGTAAACTGTTCACCTATTTAAAATAAACTACTTCTTCAGAGCTGCCTTAAAAAGTTAATTTGTTTTAAACACGTAAGCATTTCTTTGCTAAAAGAGAATGTGCTGTATTTCATTCTCCTTATTTCCCTATAGATTTTTTCTACATGAAGTAATTTTTTTTTACATATTAAGAATAGAAATGTAGCATGAGGCTCAACTGTCATAGAGAACAGGTCATACATCCTCAGTCATATCTCCTAGAGACCAGAGAGTCCCAATTTTACTTCTGTTTACTAGAAATGAATAAGAAATAAATGTTAATAGATTGCTGTCCTCCTCAACTTCCAGGACAAGGCTGATCCCAAGTCAATAAAGTCTCTGAGAAAGCCATGAGTTGCCATTTTAAACGTTTTTTACTCAATGTAAGGTTTATTATTCAATTTTCCTTTGATAAAGGGTCAAGAATAGATCCATGACTATTATTTACCAGTCCTTTTTATTACTTAAATTGCTCCCCAAATACACACAGTTTTAATGACCAGACAAAAAGTTAACCAATGCTTGTGTATTTTAGACCATATATGGTATATGATTTACCATTTGGGGTGCCACTTTTTGAGATAGGGTTCTGTTAAACTGGAGAAAAAACAGAGAAGGAAACCAAGACTGTGAAGGGTTTAAAATCATAGATGTTTGGAGAATGGAGATTCAGTTGTCCTCTTGGTTGAAAGTACTAGAAGTCATACTTAAGGGGTTATAACATGTAGGTGGGAATGAGTTTGTTCTCAGCAGCTCCAGGGGGCAGTTACAAATAGGTGTGTTTTAACTATTAATATTCTACGATTCCAAACCTGAATAGGCTAAATTTCCTTTACTAAGGAAATTTAAATTATTTTAAAACAATGTTTCAAAACACTGTATTTAATATATCATTTAAGGCCAGCATTTTCACACTAATTTTTTAGAAAGTAAATAAACAAATGGGTTTATCCCTTTCCAGGTATCCTTATTGGTAATGGGTTGTGAGGTGGGTAGTTCATACTTCTTCAGTAAATATTACAATTATTAATTGTAAATGAATGTTAATTCAGTCCTATAATATTAGTTCCACGAATATGGAAGCAAAACAATTCTTTATATAGGAGAAAAAAAACCTTATACCTCCATAATCCTAACAGAATCAGAGTTGAAAATATGTACGAATCTGTTATAAATGACTTTCAGAAACTGGGGCTCTAAACCATGCAAAGTAAATTTCCCCAAACAGAAGTATATTTCCTGATCCATGTGTAAATTTTCTCCCCTATAACTAATATGGATATACTCTAAAAAGAAACTACTCTAAGAGTAGTTTCTTTTTTAGCCTTTTGTGATTTTTAAAGGGTCATCCAAAAATATTTATGGATAATAAAGTACTTATAAACTGATACATAATTAGTTAAAGCATATAGTTATGAACCATTTAAGTAACTTTTTTTATTATTTTTTAAACATCTTTATTGAAGTATAATTGCTTTACATTGTTGTGTTAGTTTCTGCTGTATAACAAAGTAAATCAGCTATACGTATACATATATCCCCATATCCCCTCCCTCTTGTGTCTCCCTCCCACCCTCCCTATCCCACCCCTCTAGGTGGTCACAAAGCACCGAGCTAATCTCCCTGTGCTATGTGGCTGCTTCCCACTAGCTATCTGTTTTACATTTGGTAGTGTATATATGTCCATGCCACTCTCTCACTTCGTCCCAGCTTACCCTTCCCCCTCCCCATGTCCTAAGTCCATTCTCTTCTGAGGAGGATTTTATCATTGCTTTTTTAATGTATCAGTTAGCTACAGGGAAAACAAACTACCAAAGTTACTTCACAGAACAAAGATTCTGTCAATATCTGAAATAAATGACACACTTGCATTTTAAAAAGGGAATGTAAATGGGTGAATATGTGGGAAAAACTCACCACATTCCCAACAGATTTCAGTAAATGTTGTACAGGTTTATGATTAGTGCACTAGATACTGTGAACCTAATGAAACAGTTGTTGTCTGTCTTGAGGTCTGACCTCAAGACAGACCTAAAAAAGACAAAAAGTACTTTGATGTATTTGTTAAACAAAAAAAGTACAGAAAAATACTTAGATTTAGTATTTTACCAATATATACAATATTTTTACCAATACACTAACCTGATTAGAAGCTTAATTTGAAATTATCAGGTAAATATTAAATTTGAAAAATTAGGGCTTCCCTGGTGGCGCAGTGGTTGAGAGTCCGCCTGCCGATGCAGGGCACACAGGTTCATGCCCCGGTCCGGGAAGATCCCACATGCCGCGGAGCAGCTGGGCCCGTGAGCCATGGCCGCTGAGCCTGCGCGTCCAGAGCCTGTGCTCCGCAACGGGAGAGGCCACAACAGTGAGAGGCCCGCGTACCGCAAAAAAAAAATTGAAAAAAAAATTGAAAAAAAAATTTGAAAAATTAAAAACTCATAGTAGAAAATAAATAGCTATAGATATATGACACAGATTAGAAACATTTTCAAACCAGCCATTGTTAAACCTTATTCTTTTTGCCTTTTATTATAATTCTTCTAGTTTACTAGTTATAATATTCCTGGAGGGGGAAAATCCTAAGCATACCTATTTATAGCACAATGTTTTAAATATATGATAATAAACAAGTACAGTCTTAAAACAAAATACCTTGTTCATAAGTGATACTCAGTAAACATCAACTTATTTCAGAAAACAGCCTTAACAATCAATATAGAGCAGTTTGAACTCACAGATTATACGAATGCACAGAACATAATGGAGTAAAACAAGTGATTCTCAGATTTGTTCAGGTGGCAGAGCAATTGGTGATCCTGTCTCTCTTTGCTGAGTTCCATTCATTCCCGTTAAATATTAACGCCAGTAACTGTGCTGAAGACACAGAACAAGGACAGACAGAATCCAGGCCATTATGAAACTCTCAAAACCAGAACTGGGGAATTCCCTGGTGGTCCAGTGGTTAGGACTCAGCACTTTCACTGCTGCGGCGGGGGGGTTCAATCATTGTTCGGGAAACTAAGATCCCGCAAGAGCTACATTCCTTTCTGGAGGATCTAAGAAAGAATCTGTTTTCTTGCCTTTTCCAGCTTCTAGAGGTTGCCCTCCTTCCTTGGCTCATGGCCCCCTTCTATCTTCAAAGCCAGCAATAGCTGGTCGAGTCTTTCTCACATCTCACCACCCTGACACTGACTATTCTGCTTCCCTCTTCCACATTTAGAAAAATTGTGGAATTATATTGAGCCTACTCAGATAATTCAGGATAATCTATTTTTAGGTCATCTGAGTAGCAACCTTAATTCTATCTGCAACCTGAATACTCCCTGCCATGTAACATAACATATTCACAGATTCCAGGGATTAGGATACGGACATCTTTAGGAGAACCACTATTATGCCTATCATATAAATGAATCATTTTCCTCTACCTTTCTTCAGGAACTCCATCGACCATCATCCATCTCTAAAATTACGTGCTAACAGTTCACATATGCACATGATTCTAGAGAAAGAATCTGTAACTGTCAACAAATTCTCAACGTTTAAGAATCACTGGGGGCTCCCCTGGTGGCGCAGTGGTTGACAGCCTGCCTGCCGGCCGATGCAGGGGACACGGGTTCGTGCCCTGGTCCGGGAAGATCCCACATGCCGTGGAGCGGCTGGGCCCGTGAGCCATGGCCGCTGAGCCTGCGCGTCCGGAGCCTGTGCTCCGCAACGGGAGAGACCACAGCAGTGAGAGGCCCGCGTACCGCAAAAAAAAAAAAAAAAAAAAAAAAAAAGAATCACTGGACTAGCTCATAAGACTATCAATGTTCCTTAGAAAGATAGTTTGGCAGTGTCAACAATGACAAATTTTAGACTGGCTTTTATTTTTTTAGCTTTGATCAGAAAACCTTGATATGCGTTGAAAGTTTTTCTTGTATTTTTCCTCTGTGTGTTTTTAGAAGCAGTTCCAATCATCCTAATTATACCTCTACATCTTGCACTTACAAACATTTTTCCAGTTGGTATGCATCATTTTGTGATGATGCTAATAGTAAGTCCAGTGAATTTTCCACAGTTTACTCAATAATCTTACTACTACTAGACATTTCAAGCCCCCCCCCTTTTTGATATTTTATTTAATATGCTGGAATGGGCATCTTTCTGTATAGATCTTTTTCCATAGTTTGGACTTATTTCACCTAGATTCCTGAAATTGGAATTTCTGGCAGGAAAAACATGACTATTTCTATAATCGTTTTTATTATTGCTAAATTACTTTCCAAAAGGTCTGCTTTAATTTACATTGCCACCAGCCTATACTCACTCATACCATCAATGTGAGGAGGTTTTTTAAATGTCTTTCGTGCATTGAAAAGAATATTCAGGGGTCATTTAAATTCTTATCAAAGTTATGAACTAAAAAACTTAGTTCTTCCTTAACTTTTAAATTCAACTTGAAACTCTGGTTAGTCTTCGTAAATTTTAACAGCAATCACTTTTAAGGATGCTTTTTAAGGTCTCTTAAATATTTAGCATTTAGAATTTTATAACTTCTATAACTTCTGCTTTCCTTAAGTACTTAAAGTTTGATTAATAAATAAAACCTTTCCAAGAACTTATTTGAAAAAGAAAAACAAGAAAAACTTGTATTTGTTTTTCTCCTTTTGCTAACTGTGTATTGGTTAACTCTATTTTTCTTATAGACCTATCTCTTTATATATTGAGGATATTAACCCTTTACCTACTTTATATGTTAAAAATATTTTTTAGTTTGTCATGTGTCTTCACTATTTATAGCAGATTTTTTTCCAGTGTATACATTTTTTGTGTAGCTACCAATGTTCTCCAAGATTCTGTGTTGCACCTTTTTATCAGTCTACATACCTCCCTCAGTGATCTCATCCAATCCCACAGTTTAAACTACCATCTACAATTGGTCAACTAGTAAATCTACAGACAACATGCAAACCATACCTTCCCCCAAATTCCAGACTTCCAAATCAAAAATCCAATCCTAATATCCAGTTACCTCTACAGAGGATGGAAGGATGTACTTGGCCCAAAGGCACATAAAAATCAACATTTCTGGGCTTCCCTGGTGGTGCAGTGGTTGAGAGTCCGCCTGCAGATGCAGGGGACACGGGTTCGTGCCCCGGTCCGGGGAGATCCCACATGCCGCGGAGCGGCTGGGCCCGTGAGCCATGGCCGCTGAGCCTGCGCGTCCGGAGCCTGTGCTCCGCAACGGGAGAGGCCACAACAGTGAGAGGCCCGTGTACTACAAAAAAAAAAATCAACATTTCACATATCAAAATCCACCAAACCTGTTATATTTGCCCTCAGGAAATGGTACCAAGAGACACTCAGTTGCCCACACCAGAAACCTAGGAGTCCTGCTACATGCCTCCTCTCTCTCTTCTCCATGTATTATACAAAAGCTACTAAACCTCTTTAGTCTTACCTTCCAACTTTTTCCATCCTATCTAACTCTGGTCTAGCCTCATGGGCATTGAATTTACTGGTCCTTTCTGCTCAGGACATTAACATACACTCCTCCTTTGCCTAGAGTGGTCTTCCTTCCTAAGTCTCAGTTTAACTGTCCCGCCTTAGAAAGGCCTTACTTAAATCTTCAGTGTTAGGTCCCCATGGTGTACACTTTTAGGGCATCCTGTGTTTTTCTGCTGTAGTACTTATCACAGTTGTAATTTCTATGATTATTAACTTAATCCTTGTTTCTCTCAGTAGACTACACCATAAAGGGAGGAACTGTGGCTGTTATGCTCATCCCTATATGCTCAGTACCTTGAACAATACATAACACAGAGTAGGTGCTAAATAGTTACCTGGGAATAGTTATATAGTTAATACTGAGTAAGAAAATCCTATCTTGTTTATACTTTATTTCTAATTCTTTGGTTCAAATACTTCTTTATTTCTTTTTTTTTTTTTTTTGCGGTACGCGGGCCTCTCACTGTTGTGGCCTCTCCCGTCGCGGAGCACAGGCTCCGGACGCGCAGGCTCAGCGGCCATGGCTCACGGGCCCAGCTGCTCCAATAGCATGTGGGATCTTCCCAGACTGGGGCACGAACCCGTGTCCCCTGCATCAGCAGGCGGACTCTCAACCACTGCGCCACCAGGGAAGCCCAAATACTTTTTTATTTCTTGCCTAGATACTACAATACCCTCTGCAGGACTTTCTATCACCACTCTTGCATTTTCTAATCTGTTCTCCAGTATCCTTGTTAAAGTGAATTTCTAAAATATAAATCTGATCGTATTACTCATTGGTTTAAGATTTTTCAATTGCATCAATATAAAAGTGATATGTAAGACCCTTCATGGTTTAACCTCTATCCACTTGATCAGGCTAACCTTTCTCAACTCCTCCAAAGCACCTAGGCAACAAATCACACAACTACCTGAATATTCTTGACCATGCCAGGTTCTTTCTGACTTCTCTGTTTCCTTACACTCCAGTGATTCTGCTTAAAATGCTTTCTATGGCCTATTTCTGCTCTCTCTTTTACACTGGTTCCTCGAAGGCTTCACCAAGGTATCCTTCAAGACACAGCTCAACCACCACCTCCCTCCTAAAAAGCTTTCCTGAGCCACCTATTCCTTACCTGGGTTAATGTTCTTCCTGTGCATTTCAAATTATAATTTTTAAAGAATTTATCTTTCTTCCATTAGACTTTCAGCTCCTTGCTAACAGGGACTACATACTTCTTGTCTCTAAATATCCAATTCTGATATGGACTTTGGTAAATGTTTGACTAATCTGTGTGCCAGACATATCAAACCCATCAAAACACACCTACCTTTTGGGAACTGGTATTCCCACTTCTGAGAAATCATCTAATAAATTAAATGAATAAATAAGAAAGTTAATTAGGAAAACATAAAAATGTTCACTTCAGAATTATTTATAATAACAAAAAATTGAAAACAACCTAGATGTCCACCAATAAAAGAATGGTAGAATCTGCTAAATGATACATAGCAGAGAAATTTAGAATGAGATTGTAAAAATGATTATAGTAACTCAGATGCTTCTTACATGTTAAGTGGAAAAAGACAAAACTATTTCACACTATGACCCTATAAAATTATATGTACAGACATTTACTAAGGGAACATGAAAATTGTATGAGTTGTTAATGTGGATTGTGATTTCACTGACTTTATTCAGAACTTTATAAATATTGCTATGATATCTTCTCAATTATAATACAAATAATAATATACATGAGCTTAATTTATTAACATATATGTACATCTTAGTGAATGCATATTTTAATGTGCGTATATATGTATATACTTCCTAGCTCTGTCTCCTGAAAGGTCCAAGAAGCAGCAATGAGCATACCTAACCTTGATCTCTAATACCATTCTCCACTAAGAGGAAACAGGGCTCTGGAGAAAAAGCTAACACCAGGGCTAGGGCAGGGTAAGCACAAGCTAAACTTGGAACATCTTATTATACCAGAAAGCAAGGAAGTACTCCCAAAAAATGATATAAGCATACCACAAAGACATAGGACCGAAACTAAAGGTGCTTCCACTAGCTAAATCTGGGACAATTTGAACACCAAAATAATTAAATACAGGCTTAAATATTTAGAGGTGAAAGGTCATGATATGTGTAACTTACATTCAAATGGTTCAGAAAAAATGTACAAAATATACACATATAAATATAGTAGAAAGAATAAAGGAAAACAAGGTAAATACAGAAATGGAAAAACATAGGAATTCATAAGTTAATGCAGATAATAAATAGATAAATAGAGGAGAAGAAAGGGCTCTTTGTTTGCAGTAGAATGCTGTGGGCTGACTGGTAAATGTGAAAGGAGTATTAGATTTGTTGCATCATTTTGCAACCATCATGGTAAAATTATATCAGCAATAATGGATGCTATATTTAAATGGGAACTTTGATGAAGAGCAAGCTTTATCTTCAAATATTTCCCCACAAATTGCTTATTTGCCAGGAAGGAAAAAAACAGTAACTATACATTGGAAAATTCGGGCCATATATGGACCAGGTGGTCAAAATTAACATCATCAGTGAGGGACATATGGATATCATGTGCTTCCAGAAGTGGTACCCTGAGAAGGACACAATACCACCTGTGCAGTAGTCCAATTAAAAATGCAAAACCTCAATTTAATCATGAGGAAACGTCAGACAAAAACAAAATAAGGAATGTTCTATCAGAAAGGAGGGTGGAGGGAGAAACTATATTCTTCAAAAATATCAAGGTCATAAAAGATAAAGAAAGGCTGTGGAAATGTTTCAGTAAAAGAAGCTAGAGTCAAGACCCACTAAATGTAGTGCCTGACCCCAGACTGCCTCCTGTACTGGAGGGGGAAATGCTATAAGGGCCAACCTACAAAATGCAAATGTGGATGGTAGACTGAAGTATTTTCTCAATGTAAATTTATGAAGTTGACAGGAAATACACACTTAAGTATTTAGGGATCAAGGGCCAGGATGTATGTAACTTAACCTCAAATGGTTCAGAAAAAAATTGCATATAAAGAAATATATATATATATATATATATTTGGAGAGAGACAGAGACCTTGCAAAAGAGCAAGTAAATGATATGGGTGTTCTCTGAACTATATTTTTGCAACTTTTTGTAAATTTGAAATTATTTACAAGTAAAAAAGTTTTTTTTAAAACTAAGTCCACCTCAGAAAAACAAGACCAACAGGAAAATAAAAGCTATTTATGTAGCTTTTACATCTATGCAATTTGCATCTATGCAAATTGTTTTTAAAACATTCACCAGTGTATACTGAGTTACTGTTCAAAATGTTTTTCTTTAAGAGGCTTCATTCTTCCTTAAAAGATGAACAGACCTATAGCTTTCACAGTTTTATCTAAATAAGCTAATATGTTGAAGCCAACATTCCATCAGTCGCAGCTTACTCATCAGAAACAGCAGGAGGGAAAAAAAGCATTGAAATTACAAGACCTCTGCTCTCCACACTACCCATATTTACCATTCATTTGCTGGGGATTGCACTGCAGTTTCCAAGTAAAACCTCAAATTTTAAATTATGACTTCAGTTTTACTCTTATGACAAGTCAAGAAGAGTATGCAGAAAAACAAACTGGGTGGGTGGAAAGGGGTGGGGGTAGGGTGATTAACTCTTCACTGTATTGAAAATGAAAGAAAGTTGACAACTTCTACCCCAGCTGAGTCCCTAAATAATTGAGTTCTTTCTTCTCATAAAGTATATCACTGTGTGGGGTATTAAACTTCAAGGAAGGTATTCTTGCTAGTTTTTTACCTGTGAATCTGATGATCTGAAGTAAAAGTTCTTTTTTTTTTTTCTTTAAAATTCAACTCGGGAATTTGCACCCCCTTGTGGTCAAACATAAAATTCTTCATTTTCAAAACACCATTTTTTTTCCAGTTGGGTTCAGGCTTAAGAACCAAGTTACCTGATTTTGTTTTCTCCCATATTAGTAAATCAAGAAGCTTTAATGAAGGATTGGTGGTTTATTAAATAGGATCTTAAAACGGGACTTAAGTCTTCTAAAAGTGACCTCTATATAAACTTTAGTATGTGGAAAATGGAGATAATAATTGCACCCACCTCATGAGTTATTATAAGGATTCAAGGAGAAAATGGATATGCATGCTTAGCTGACACATTGTAGGTACTCAATAAATGTTATTATTTATTAATATCATTATCACTTTGGAGTTCTCTTGACAGAATAAATCTTAAAAGGGGACTGGATTTAAAAATTTACCAATTCATGATGTTCTAGTACAATCTTGCAAATAAATTCCCCAAATATACCACTTATCCAGACTTCACCTAGCCGATTCTCTCCACAGGTATATTTTTAAATTACAAAGGATATGTATTTATCTGTAGATGATAGAAATTTGGATGGTTTTTACTTTATATTTTAGAGTGGTTTTTTCCCTTTTCCCTTTAACTTGAATAATTAGAAAAAGCAGTAAGACGATTCCATCTTCTTAGGTTATTCTTAACATCTTTATTCACCTGACAGAAATCATTACTCTATTTGGCAAAAATACTTCATCAGGTTGATTTATCATTTTAAGGGGCTCTTGAACACAAATGCTAATTCCTAATGGCCCTAACTGTAGTTTTTTAAAATACCTCTAAAGAAACCATTTTAAAAGATCAGTGTTAATAACTGACCTACAACAATAGCTAACATTCACTAATATACCAAGCACTGTTCAAATACCTTTAATATATTAGCTCATTTACATCCTTACAACAACCGGTTGAGGTACTAGCATTAATCCTTTTACAAAAGATCAAACTGAGAAAAAGTAACTCATGCAGGGTCACAAAGCTAATAAATAGCAGAGCTGAGCTCCAACCCAAGCAGTTTGGTTCCAGAGCCTACTCACTTAACCAGTGCACAAACGTACCATAGAGATGTAAGCCCCATACTACTCAACCATGTTACTTCTTGATGATGTCAAATTATTAAAATCCATTTCTCTTCCAACTGTCCCACAATAATGCAAACCATGCTAGCCTTCTCCCATTTCCTTACTTCTTAGCACTTCAGGCATTTTCACCTGCGTTGTCTAATTTAACCCTCACAATGATGTATGTCTTTGTACACTCAGTTATGATTCATCACGAGTTGTTTTACAACAAAAACTAGAAAAAAAGTGTAGCAATGCCCCAGATTTTAAACTGTTGGATTCTTTAGAAAATTCACTGTAACTTGGGATGAGGAAAAAAGCAACCAGTTTTAAAATAATCTTAAAATGTAATCATTTAGAATCAATGGCAGTTTGTTTTGTTTTGTTTTGTTTTCCATCTTAACTAGGCTGTGGCAGGTAGGATAATTCTCTCAAGCAAATAAATGATTAAAAGAGATTTTTAAAGAAGGTGTTCCAGTATTGACAAATGTATCATCATCTACTGTCTTACCATAGTGCCCAGTTTTTGACGTTGGACAGATTTGCCTAGGTCTTGTGCTTCTACTTACTAGTTATAAAACTTTGGGGCAAGTTTCTTAATCTGAGTCTCAGGTATCCTCTTGTGTAAAATAAAGATAATGCCTACTTCATAGGGCTGATGGGGGCAGTAAACATGATCATTCCGTAAAGCGTTTATTTAGCACCATGGCAGCCCAGAGTACAGTCAATATATGGTATCTAGCTATTATTACTTTACCAGTGCGTGACACAACAGAAACCCGTCTTTGCAAGATTAAGTTCCCTTGCCAACCGTTTTTTAAAAATCACCCTAAGCGATCCCAAAGACTGCCCAATAACCCATTTACCTCTCCAAAATCGAGCAGAATGTTTAAGAACAAGAACGCGGTGAGAGAAACTAGATTCAGTGAAAGTGCCTTCATAACAGGGAACCTAGAACCGGGCTCCAGCACACGCGCGCGCGGGGCTCGGCAGGCAGAACACACACACACACAGACGCACACAGGTTGGGTCGCACAGCATGGTAGAGAACGGCCCGGGCTCCAGAATCTGACAGATGCGGACTCGTCCACGTGCTTGCTACCTGTGCTACCTTAGGGAAATTACTTACAAAGTCTCTGAGCCTTGGTTTCCTGGTCTGCAAACGGAGAATGATAATAGTACCTACCTCATAAAGTTGTTCTGAGGCTTAAGTGCGATAGCTCCGGTAAAGCGTTGACTTACAGCAAGAGCTGTACAGACAGGCGGGGCTGTTTCAAGTACACGTGTATCCATACACACGGCCTCAGACACATTCCGTTGGAGTTTAGACACTGGCAATAAGATGTTTTTCTTTTCGCCTAAGCTGCACCCTTATTTGTTTTCCTCGAACAGTAGAATAAATGCCTATCGACTGATAACGTCATCTATGGACCCTCGGGCCCACACTCCGCACGGCCCCTCCACTTCTTAGGGTGAGCATAGGAGCTGCACGCACGCGCAAGAAAAGAGGTAGAAGGGCAGCGACTGAGGAAGCGAAGGCAGAACGGCGAACACGCGATGATTCTGCGCATGTTCAAGGCGTGGGGGTTGGGGTAGGAGTTTGCGCATGAGCAGAAGTGTCAGGAAAGCTAGAGTACGGAGGTTAGGAGGCGGTATTGACAGCTGTGGAGGCAGCCCGCGTTCCCGGCATGCCCCGGGGCGGCGGGGTTGGCTCTAACGAATTTGAATGAGGAGCCTCAGCGCTTTCGGCGCCATTTTCGAGTGATGCCTGATCTCATCAATCTAGCGGGAGAGACGGGATAACCTGTCGGAGAGCGTAGCGCCACTAGGACTCAGCCGAAAAAATTACTAAAAAAATCGCCAAAAATTACTTCGAGCAAAGGGCAGTTGGCGGAGCTTCGCCAGGGTTGGCGCAGCCGGTAAGAGCCTGAAGAAGTAGCAGAGCGGGACTCGGGAGGTGGCAGTGGTGGGACCGACAGGCGGTGGGGGGGTGCAGGGAGTGGGAACTGGGTCCGCCTTCATTTTAATCGCAAAAAATGCGAGGAGGTAGGGTTGGGGGTAATTGGGTGTCTGAGTAGGCGGCGGCGGGCAGAATGTGGCGGGAGCGCGGAGAGTCGGGGGTGTGGGGGGAGGGGAGTTGCAGTTTGAGCGGGACGCGGACGCGCTGCGGCTGAGCGGCCGCCGCCCAGCGGATCTGTCAGCAGGACCCCCCGCCCGGGGCCGGGGACGGGGCGCGGCGGGGCTCGGCAGGCAGAGGCTCCTTGACAGGAGGAGGGGGACGAGCGCCCCCTCCCCCATTGCCGAACCGAGCAGTCTTTTATGGCAGTTTTCCCGGCCCGCTGCGGCTGTCTTCCCGTGACAAGAAACTTAAGGTCGGCGGAAAATTGAGGACCCGGAGTAGCGGGTGCCTCCCGGCCGACGTGCGGACAGTACCCTCCGCGGGACCCAGTCGTGTATATTGTCGTCTTTGATGCCAAAGCATGAGATGCCCTAGCAATGTGAGTTTCTCCACGCCGCCCTCCGGCTCTGCGCGCCTGGGTCTCGGCAGGGGTAGCACTGACCGCGTCTGGCTTTTCCAATTTGGACAAGATGGGGCGGGGGCAGGCTTTTGAGGTTTTAGCGGGCTCCTAGGAAAGATGCTGGACTTTCGCTTTTTGCTCAGGATTTTTGTCGTTTGCTCTCACGGTGTCGTCCTTTCTTGGGGGGGGGGCCGGGGGTGTGTTCTTGGGTGAGATGAAAGATGGGGCTTCGACCTTGCGATTTCCTTCTCAGAGTCGCACTTTTCTGAGAAGACTTTTTCCTTCTCCAGTCTTTGAAACGTGTCGCAAGGAAAAAGGCAATCTTTGAAACTGTATTGATGTTTTCCTCCCGAAAAGTCTTTACCCGAAGAACTTTAACGGTAATTTTGCAATCCCCACCTTTTCTTGGGAGCTCTCTTGGCTTTGACGCGGAGGGAAAAGGGCTATTTGTCTTTCCCTTTAGTGATTTTTTTTTCTCGTACTTTCTACCAGTTTTTACTCGACAACTCTTGAATGATTTGAGCCAGTGACGCCTTTAACTTTAAGTAATACTTTATAGTTAGATAATGGCTTTTGTAAAATTCCTCATTAAAGATGTACCGGGTCATGAATCCTTTTCTGCGCTGAAGGCACCCTAGATTAACCCTTTGCTGGTGTGATGTATTGCGTATGGGGCGCGCGACTCTGAGTTGCGAATATGCAGGAGATGATTTTTGCAGCAGCTATTCAGTTGTTCGAAAAGAGGGATAAGGCTTCTAGTCACACACTTTAGGACCGCCTGCCTAAAGTTTTTCCCTCTGGAATTGATGTAACGATTGATTGATTTCTTATTTCTGTAAAGATTGGGGGACCCGCCCTCATTTAGAATCTTTCCCCGAAGAGAGTAGGAGAGCGCAAAGTGATGTTTTTCAAATTGTGTCTAACGGAGCTCCCAAAACACCGAACTTGTTACCCACTGATTGGCTGAAAGGAAGCGGGACTGGGGGGTTTGAATGTTGAATACTAGATTATAATTCTCGGCTTTCCAAAAAATTATACATTTAGAAAACCACGTTATGAAACATTAAGACGGGGAGTTTAAAAAAAAAAAAGCTGGTGTTTAGTATTTTTTCTTCCATAAAGGATTTTCGAGTGATTTTGAAATGTATATTAAAAGAAAAACCCAGAGAAGACGATTTTCGCAAAATTGTGATTCTGCTGGCTGAAATTACAAGACTTTTATATATTTGCTCCTGTTCTCTATTGGTTAAAAACTGAGTTTAGGATTTAGGATTTTTTTATTCCTCTGACAGAATTTTTTCATCTTAACCTACATGTATTTGTTAGATGCAGATTATGGGAGAATTGTTTCTTTTATTTCCATGAAAAGAAACTTCAATTTTCTTAATGTTAAGAATGAGCACATTCCACATTTTCCACAAAAATTGGATACATTTCTTAAACTTTTCACATATAATTTAAAATATATAGTTTTGCTAATTCAGCCATTGCAATGGACTTAAAACCTTATTTGCAATAAATTTATGTTGCTTAATTTAGACAATACAACAGGTAAGTAGCACAGGTGCGTGTGTATGATTTAATTCATTATGAAGAAATATATTGCATAGAACAGTGTGGATGTGTTGTGTTTTATTTGGTTAGTTTTCAGTTGTTTAATGTTGCTTAAGACAGCCGTCAATATATTTCTTTTTATTACCAAGCTTGTCATTCCGTTTAGTTGCATCTTGATAAAAGGCGGGTGTGGTTTTCAAAGAACATCGGTAAACTCACTGATAAACAAGATAGCCGTAGATGGTTTTTTAAAGATTTTTTAATAGAAATTTATATCCTTTTATTAATAGTAATTGAAATTTTGAAACTTAGAGTTTGTATTCTCACATTAGGTCAGATGTGTATTGTGAGAAAATATTCAAATGAAAAGATCCTACGACTTTTATAAATCTCTGTAGAGCTATAAATATAATTTATATTAATAAGGTGAATAGCTGAGTTTATAAGTCATACTATTTTGTGTTGCCTTCAAAACAAGAATTGGAATGACACAACCTATGTTCATTGCTTTTTTTCAAAGCTGTTTATTTTGAGTCATCTCATGAAAATTTCATAAGAGATGCTAATTATCCTCTCTATAAAATTTGCTTTAATGAAACTGTAGAAGACCCTATTTCTATTTTAAATGTAATTTTACCTAAGATACCAGAACCAGTGGGTTTTGCTTTTTCATTGTTTTGGTTTTTGTGTTTTAATTTTCATTCAAATTATTATGTGACTTGGAGAGTTTTGAGGGTAGGATGGGGAAAGGCTTTAAATTCCACCAGGCTGGTTAAATTTAACCATACTTTTTTAGTGTTTTGGTTTATGGGGTTTTTTCGTTTGTTTTGGGAGGTGATAGGTGAAGGACTGTTTTGTTTAATAAGCCATTTTGAAAAGAAGTGAAGGGGTTCCTTTATTTAAAATACTACACTAAAGCTTGAGAACACACTAGCACCTAAATAAAATCCACAAACATTCAAAATATTTTCCCTTTTATGTGGTGCTAGATAAGAGGAGGATTTTGGTTTTAGACTTGTGGGCTTGTAGGTATGAGTTCCAGCAGATGTATATTATTATATCATGTATATTATCCATATTTCTCTGCAGAAATGGATAATTCTAATTTATTTTCTATTGTAAGGGCTAGAAAAGTCTTGTATTACCACAGGAAAACAATGGTGGAGAAAGGTGTTGCTACCGTAGCTCAGCTCTTTTCAAAGCTATGTTTACATATTGTGGGGGAGAGGGAACTAGAGAAGGTTAGGTATCAGTCTTCCTGGTAGCATTGATTTTCATTTGTTTGCTCTTCATACTATTTTATAAAAATGCGGTTTTAGACTTTGTTTTAATGCTGTTGTATTAGTTGTAGATTTACAAAATGTAGCCTCAGGTGTTTGTATGTAACACTGCTTTTTTCCTAATCAGATTAATAATCACTTTTAATGTTTATCTAGAGCTAAGGATGAAAATTTCAAAATACCTTTCATATTCTGGATCCCTTGTTTCATCATGCTTTGTGTGCTACATTTTTGTTTATTTTTTGTTTTGTGGAGACATATATTTTTATCTCTGCTTACTTATTAGTATGTAGTAACTGTTCAGAATGTCACTAAATAACTTCAATCCAGGAATATTAGTCGGTTGATTTGGTTTACAAAAAGAAAAAAAAAAATGCCCAGCGACTGTATTAGAGATTTCTTCTACAGGATACATAAGCTTTCTCCAATTAAAAACATCAGAGTATAAATTTACACACGATTTTGAAATTTTATTCTATAAAAATTTGTCTCTCTTATTTTAAAATATTACTGGGCTAAAATTGGCTCTTGTCTTTTTTTCCTTTTGTTTAATGAAGCTTAATAATCTTCACTGATTTCTTTTTAACCCTTTTTTAGAAGAAACAGATTACTGGTCTGATTATAACTAGAAAACACATCTTAGAAAGAATTGTCAGAGTATTACTATACATGTTGTTTTATTTTGTTTTGTTTTAATTCAGAAAACTTAGAAACATTGTGTGCCAGGCAACTAATTTTGGCATGTAATTAGAATTCAAACTATGACTTGCTGAAATTTGGTAGCTCCAAATCTCTTAAGGAAATCAGTAATAAACTACTACTTTCTTTGAAATAAGTGTCAAAAATGAGATTAAGCCGCTTTTGCATTTAATTTTTACAAGTGATGGTAGTAGAACTTTAAAGTCTCGATTGTCTTAATATTATAGGAGTAACATCAGTTGTAGAATGTCACATTACTAATATGTGTTTATATATTTTTCTGATTATTTGCATGAACAAATGACTGTAGAGCCTTCCTAGAAATATTGCTTTCTGGTAGGGAAATGATTTTCTCTTGCCTTTTTTTTTCCTTTGCCTGTCTTAAAGATACTTTAAAGGATCTTTCTTTTAGAAAGACAAGTTTAAAGTATTGGAAATATATAAAAGTATTAAATATATATATGAATTATATTCTTGATATTTTTATCAAATTATAAGAAGTTAAATACACTTTTGTTTAATCCTGTCATATTTCACTGAATAATCTTTGCACTGGAAAGACTTGTCGTGGGTTCTGAGTGTAAAAAGCTGTATTTTGTAATAGATTTGAGATTTGAATTTTAATATTTTAAGGTTTTCTTAACATCTTTTTTATCATACACATTTGATTTAATATTTGTCTTATATCTGAACCTCTTTTGTTCTTTATTATCTAGTATTTTTTGTTTCCCTACTATTTAAAAACAACACTTGCCATGGAGTACATATTGGTTTCTTCTATTATCCTGTGATTTTTTTTTAATTAAGATATCTTCCTTTACTGTATGCTCACATATAGAAAACTGTCTATGTCTTTTGAGGAAGACTATGTACAATTATTCTAATTTTTTAAAATGTCATGGTTTCAGGGTTAGTGTTTGTGAGTTACATATGTGTGTTTTTTGTTATTAATCAGATATTTGGCTGCAGAGGAATAAAGGGTTATTTTATTTTAAATAAAAATGGAAAGCTCAGAGCATTGTGGTTCACATATAGTACATTATAAACGTGTGGAAATTTAACAATTTAATATTTTTATATAGTTGATTGCCACTAAATTATTAAGATTCAGGTGAAACAAATGAAAACACCCTTACATACATTTAGTCACACCACCTCTACTTGGACACATTAAAAAAGCCAGTGGCCCGATACTCATCCATTTATTACTTATAAATATTTTAATTTGTTTTAAAAGTAATTTCTAAGTTTTGTTCTGTTAGACTGTAATGTCTTAAAACGTTTGGAAGTATCAGTATTATTATTCACTCAGGCTTGGCAAAAGACTGAAGTTGAAAATGATGGTAATTTCTGTCACCATTAAAACATACGATAATTTGGGGAGAAAGGTATTTCAAAATTTGTCTCTATCACTTTGAGTAACTTCTTAAACTGTGGATTTTATAAGTTTTAGAGGCACAAACAAACTATATTTCTGTTTTCCTTATGTAGTCCCCTTTACCAGCCCTCTTACAACTACTTACATAAACACACACAATCATCTACACTGCTTTCAAAATGAATGCTCTAAAGAGAAATGAAAGCAGAAACATATTAATCTGATTTGTTTGAAGAGGCTTCGGATGATAAACCATATCACAGGTGTTTCTAATCAAGATATTTCTATTTTTAAAACATATTTTCAAGTTAGGGTTTCTTTGAATATAGGCAAGATTGGGGTCGTTTTGAAGATCTTACTTCTGTGTTCAGGGATCCACTGTGAAACTGCAGGAGGCGGAAATCTGTTGAGTGTCTTCATGCTATAATACATGACATTTTTATTGCAGGTTTTGACCTTTAGGAGAGAGCCAATTCTGGACAACAACCTAACTTCTTTGATTGAACATTCACATAATGCATTGGAACATGATAGGAGGTTAAGGTATACTAATGAATTTTTAAAGCATACAATTTTATATCTTTGCAATATAATTGAGCTAGACAATTGGTAAAGCCAGAACATTTTGGTGAGCTAAAATCAATATTTACTAATAGATAGAAATCATCCAGCGAAGTGGCCACAGTTGAGTACTCTTGATTTATTAAAACTTCAGGGTTTTTTTCGTATAATTGATGTTCTTATCATCTTGTATTAGGTCCAACAAATGAATTTATTTATTCTAAAAATAAGTGTATATATAATGATCTTTCTTTTTTTTCTTAACGTTGTTATTACAGTGTTATATGTAAAAGTCTTAAATAGTGGATTTTTCATATTATAAAATGGAAGGTTTAAATCAAATGGAATTTGGTGTTTCGCTCTTTGACAGGTATAGTGGTAGATAGACCCTACAAAATCAGATAAAATTAATGAGAATATTTTAAGAGAATTTAAAGTATTCCAAGGACTGTCCTAACCAGAAGTGGCAAGTTGGTTGAAACTGAAAAACCCGCTTTCTTAAGCAGAAACTAGCATCTTACTCATAGGTACTCTGAGTAAAATATTTAAATTGTTCATATCAAAAGTTGCAAACTCTAAAAATAAACTGTAGAATTCCAGAACTTCCAGTGACTTTGGTCTTTACCTCCAAAATACTTTATCACAGAACCACTTTTCCAGCATGTTTATTTGCTTTGAAATAAATTTATTTTATAGTTTTAGTTGAAGTTTTCAGATACTTAGCTGATAAAAATTTTGGCTGTTTTCTAAATTGTAATCTGGTGTAGTGAAAACTCATTGAACAGTATTACTAAGTATTGGTTAAGTTTCGATTAGTAAAGTATAAATTACATGAAACACTAACCATAATATGTTTTTTAAACACTATTTGCTAAATAAAGTGAGGTTTACTAAAAAATAACAATATAAATTTTCCTTTAAGTTTTTTTCACCTAAAAATATTTACTTTATATACTTAAGATATAGGAAATCACAAAGGTTTGTTTTCATAAGAAGAGTGTAATCTTAGTCTTTAAGAGTGAAGTGTATTTATCACCATGGGCATAGAACTGCCTTTATCTTTAAAGAATGTTAAAATGTTGAAGTAAATTCTCAGATGCGAATTTAAGAATGTGTTTGAACATTGAGATACATATCAAAATACTTTAAAAATCAGATATTTCTGTTTTATTAGATATTAGGTGATCCAGGAATGTGAATCCGTTGACAGTTAAGGTTAAGTAAAACGTTAAAATTTAATAGAAATCAGTTTGATATAAGGGTGGAGTTCAGATATTGGTGTCATTATACTGTAAGGTGCTTGTTTGAGATAAATACAAGGTATAGAAAGTCTTCATAACTTTGATTTGAGAATGTTATAAAAAAGCAGCTTAGTTTGGATAGGATGAAAATGAATACAGTTTTTGCCCTTTAACTTAACCAGTGTTTTCTAGGTTAGAGAACATTAAGATGAAAAGTGAAAAATCCAATTTCGGGGTATCTGGTGGGGGGGGTGGAAATCCAGGTTCAGTTTATCACTTTCAATTCAGATATCTTTATACACAGCCTTAATGAGTTAAATGGGGAAAGAGAGACAGGTTTTGAATTTATATTGTGGAAAAGATATAAATTAGAGTTGTTCCTGATTTAGAGAGTTTATGATTTGTGATCTCTGAAGTTGTCAAAACTTATTGTTTAGACACAAGTATTTAGCATCATGAAATTGTCCCATCGATAGCTTATAAACTTACAAATTTTTAGCTTAGTAAGTAATTTAACATCTAAAAGAGTTGGTGTAGATATTAACAGTTTTCTTCTATTTGGTCAATTCTTACAGAGTAAGAAACTTTAACCTAATTAGTAGTATGTGTTATTTTAGGAGACAGGTTAATAAGGACTTTTACTGCTACATGTGATTGGCTATCCCTTAAAGGACATTTTGTAAGGATTTTGGCTGTTTTTAATTTACAAACCTGATTATCTAATTAAGCCTTAACATGTAGTTCATTATAACAGAATTTGGGGGAAAGGATTTATTGTGTTATTTTTTTTACAGTGATAGATTTCTGTCTTATTTGTACAATATTTATATTTTTGGATAAGTGCATTTTCAGGGTTAAATAATGTTTATTTTCAGGAAAATTCTTAATTGTTCCCAAAATACAGTTATACTGTCAGTGTTCTAGTTTTATTGAAATAGTTATCCTTAGGGGGAGAAGAATATTTGGATAAACTAGAATAGAGGTAATTTAACATATCTATGTATGAAGGGACTTGAAATTATTCATATTTGTCGTTGATGTATAATGCTAGTATATAAGGACAACTTATATTTTAAGCAGTTTGTCAGCTATAAAAATTTTCTTTGAGGTTTTATGGTGTTGCTGAGGATTCATTAAAGAGTAGATACAATTTCTTAATTAAAAAATTTTAAATGTCTATTTGAGGCAGTTTTGTACATGTGTGTATTTTATGTTTTCTTTTTCTGACTAGCAAATAGATCCTTAATCTGTTTCAGTTTTCTTCAGATAAGACGTAATGCATCAGAATTGTATTGTCTGATAAGCATTTTCAAAAGGAAATATTTAATTAATGTCAGGACTTAGTTTTTTAATTTAATATCATTTTGAAGTAGAATTTCAGTTCTCAGCACCACAAACCACACTTTTGATATTTCATTAACATATGTGATTTGGCTTAGTTTTACTTTCCTATTTTCATGGTTAGAGTCACTTGGAAGAGAAACATGCAGCCTGATTCAAATGTAGTTGCTGAGACTGATTAATTGACTGGTTAATCATTTATTAATTTATTACTGTTTGTAAATGTCTTAATTTTTAAAAATCTTTGATATTTGCTGTTATTCTTTTTTATTGGATAGCTTTCATAATAAACAAATATATTTAGTAATTTTGTTATCCTATGATCCTCAGATTTTTTTTTTTAATTTTTATTATTAACATTGTTTGTTATTGAGCTGCTGCTAAGCAGAAAAATGACTTTTTCAATTTTGATAAAAATTAAAGACTGGGGGTTTTAACAAAATATTAACTGAATTGTAAATATTACTGTATTTTATACTTTTATTTATCTGAAACCTAGCCTTCTTGACTAGCTATTTAAGTTTATCAGCCTATTCTTGCATTTAAAAAATAATTTACAGATTTCCTAATTTTTCTGACTTTTAAAGTATTTTTCAGAATCAAAAATACTTAAATGTTAAAGAATAAGAATTTCTTTTAAATTTAAAGTTATAAGTCCGTAAATAGAATCATTTAAGTTTAAAGATAATTTGACAGAACAAATATTTCTATTTCTGTTAGTCATCAATTGATATGTACTTACTAAGTTTTTAGCTTTGTATTACACATTCATAGTAGGTTAATTACATGTGGAAATTTTTTTTAATAGCTGGAATTTTTGTAAAAACTTTATGAGCTAAAATCTTACTTATTTGCTAATAGTGTCTGATGTCAAACATTGGTGATTAGATATGTGGAACCTGGGAGACTGGAGCTCTTTATTAAGCATAATATAATTTCATTTATTGATTAAAGTTTAGATGCCTTCTTATTTTCCACAAGAATGGCTAGGGAAGATAGTCTTTATGAATTCACCCTGAACCTGGTTAAAACTCTTCTGAGAATTTTGATAATTGAGCAGTTAAATCTAAACTAGGAGCTGAAGTGTCATTACATGTGTCATTAATTTTTTTCCTTAGATACATTACAGGTTCCATTTCTAATCAAAACATCAATTTTGTCTTTTCTTCTCTCTCTATCCCACTTTTTAAAGAAAAAATTCCTTCTTAACTAATTTTATCATGTAATGAGAAAAGCAGACTTACTAGGTAGGTTGAGCTGAGCCAATTTTTTCCTCTGTGTGTTAGTTGCATATGCTTTTCTCAGCTTGCTGCTTCAGTGGAAGCAACAGTGAATAAACAAGTATCACCACAGCCCTTGTTCTTGCTCTTTACAGTTGGGAGCAGGGTCTGAGAGATTGCTGCTGCTTGTCAGCTATTGTACAGAATAGCATCAATATACAGTAATGGTGGCCAACAGAGCCTGCACCCACCAGCTTTTACAGACCAAGTGAGAGAGGCCAAACTGTCAGTGTAATCCATATATAGTATAATGAATACATTCTTTGACAAAAAGGTATTTTATTCCCAAAGCAGCTTAAAGAGAGAAGTAGATGCTTATAGTTCTTAGACTTTTACTGTTTTTTTACTATTTACTCTGGTTTTAGTTCATTTAGTTTTTATTCGGTTAATTCCATCTGTTTGAATGGAAAACCTTCTTGATTCTGAAAGTATTTATGGTATGTTTCATGCTTTGGTAGGCTAGAATAAATTATTAATAGTTAGTTGCTGATAACACAAGTTAGGTAGTACACTTGAGGAAAGAAAAGTTGACTATGGCCACATAGGAGTGTTTCTTTCACTTTGGGACCATATGCTAAGCCCCATATTATCTTTATTTTATAGCCCAGTCTAAACAAGGCCAAATTTTTGTTGATTTCACTGTAACTAAAAAGAACAACACCCTGTACTACTTGGTGTTGTGTATAAAGACAAAACGGGCTGCAGGTGAAAGTGCGTAAGTCTTTACTTTTTCTCACTATTAAAATAATTTCTTATATCTGAACTTTGTATATGGAAATTTCAGATTATTCTAAATCTTTTGGAAATAGGACTCTGTAATTTCAAATAGTATAAAACAGTGTTTTTGATTTTTAATGATTTGAATTTGCACAGATGTGCATAACCTAAATACTATCTGTATATTTTTCTCCTCTTTTGTATCCAAATTCCAATAGGTTGTAGTTAAAGGGAAGTGAATATTGGATTTCTGTTACAATTCTGATTTCATTTGTAACATTCTTGGTGGAAAACTACAAATGGTGTTTTTAGTGTGTAAGCTTAATGCCCCATCTTAAAGTCCAACATTTACAATAGCATTCTTTTAAAAAGGTAACCATGGGGTGTTTTGTTGGTTGGTTGGTTGGTATGGGGTTTTTTCCCCTACTACTACAGTGTGTTTTCATTAATATGTTGATGTAATTTAACAGATAACATATTAATTACTCTTACCTACCCTTAACCAAATAAGTGAGTTACATAATGCTTTATATTGAAAATACCTTGTTTTTACTACTAATTACTGTGTAAAGTATCTGTGGACCACCTGTACCAGAATAACCTAGAATAAAGCATTTTTCCAGATGTGCTGAATCAGAATCTCTGGAGCTGGACTTAGGAATTTGTGTTTTTTATAAACACTAAGTCAGTTTTTTTTTTTTTAGAAGCACCACATGTGAGAACACTGCCCAAAATGAATTGGGGAAGGATTCTTCACACTAATAAACCATTTACATTTTCTGCTTTTTTTTCCTCTAAGCTCAGTAACTAATTATGAATCTTATCATTTCTAACACAGTAGCTCTAAATTAAGTCTTGCTATTTCTTCAGTCATATGAAGAAAACCTATATTATGAGAGCTTATTTTTGTTCAAGTACCTTGGACCAAATTTTAAGTATTTGTTTGGAACATTTAGTATACCTCTATTTAACCTGTACTTGATGAAAACAGAGGGAATTGATCACTTAAGAATTTTTTAAATTTTCAGTTAGATAGTAGCTCTTCATCTTAAATGTACTTCTAAATATGTATTGGAGAAAATACAGAAAGGAGAACTTTTCATATGCTGCTTGTGAGAGCATGTGGCAACATCCTACTAAAGTTGAAGATATACATAGGCTTTAACTCAACAATTCCATTCCTAGATGTTTTAGATAAACTAACAGATTTGTAGTAAAGTCTTATTTATTTTTACTTTTAATAGGAAAAAATTGAAAGCAATGTAAATGTTAAGTAACAGGAGAATGGCAAATTTGTGACATAGTCATGTGATAAAAAATGTTTATTATACAGCTATTAAAATGAGAGCTATGTGTATCATCAAGATGAATGTCTTCAGCAAACAAAAAAAGTTGCAAAAGATTAGATACAGTATGATAACATTATATGAAGCTTGAAAGCAATGATATATATTGTTTTAAATATTTGAATTTGTAATAATAGTGTAAAAAGATGCATAGGAATTAAATACCAAATTCAGGATTATGATTATGTCTTAGAGAGGGGAATGGGATCCAAGGTATGGTACAAAAGGAACTCAACTATATATGTAGTCTTTTTTTCTTCAAAAAAAAAAAAGTAAATAAATAAAAGCAAAGCAAGTATGACAGAATATTAGAATTCAATACAGCTGCATTGGAGGACCAGGGGTAGGATGTGGGGATTCATTTTACTATTCTCTTGATTTTTCTGTGGATTTGAAATATTTATTTTTCAAATAAGTTTTTAAAATGTACTGTCCTTTTTGGTGAAGATATTCTACAATAAGATATACACTTGGAATACTCCATTAAGGGCATGGATTGGATTTATTCTATTCTATGTCTTGTAGTAAGTGCTTAACTGTTAGTTGGTGTACAAACTATAACTTATAATCATGGCCCACAGAAATCAAACATTCTAACCAACTTAAGTTGCTAGGATATTTTAAAATTTTAAATAAATTCTTTTTGAAGATGAGCCATACTGTTTCCTTCCTTTGCATACTGGCTTTTAATCCTTCCTACTCTTATAAGTAAAGGACAACCATGGAAATAGTTTCTCTTTTTTTACCACTACTCTTTCGTTTACTCTTTAATTCAGGCAATTTCATGACTGTGTTTTCTTTTCTTTGGGCCATAGATCATAGCATACTGTTTTCAGAAATTTCTTCATGCATTTTAAGCTCCAACTTAAGCTTTGTATTTATACTGTATTACAGTAGAATTCATGGAATTGGGCAGTATACAGATTTGTAGATTTCATGTGTATGTGTGTGAGAGAAAGAGAAAGAGATTGGTCAATGTTGAGGTATGATACTGAATTTATCTTAAAATATCTGCAATTATATGATGTCTTCCAGAAGGCTCACTGTGGTCCAAGTTAGATATTGAAGTGTGAGTTTTAGTTACACTTACATATTTGACTTTTAAACTTCAAGAGGGTGATAGTAATAGAAAAGTGAATTTAAAAAATTAATGATAGTACTCTGTACTGAAATATATAAATGCTGCTGCTAGGTATTTCTAATCTGTGATCGTTCAGTGCTATATAAGGATCAAAAAACAATGATTGTCAACCTCAGTTGAAAATTTTCTAACTTATATAACGTGATCAAATTTTTTAAGTCTTCCCTCTTATTTTTTCCTAGGTGAATAACAACAAAATGAAGACTATATAAAACAAGCCCCCTACTTAGCCCTGCAATTCTTACCTTGTAAGTATTAACTCACAGTCCCCCTACCATTGCTATAAAAAGTTACTGTTTGGTGTCATATTTTGCTTTATTTCTGAATTTTTTTTCTAGCATCCTAGAATGACAACTTTCTAACCTCCCCTGACCCCCAACACATTAAAGTTCGATGTTAATTTAGTCCATTTTAGAGCAAAAATAATGTCATTGCCTTGGGTAAGTTTTCTGTTTTGAAAAGGATTTTACAGCCAGGCCCTATCATCTCTAAATCTGAGAATCATAATTTTAAACCCTTTTCCTTCAAAGGAATTTACAAATAAGTAGTGGTCTTTTTTATTATCATCATTATTCAGGTTTATTGACAGTTATTTTATGGTTTTATAAAGTGGAAGTGTCCTCTCCACTGGAGAAATCGTTTTTTTCATTTATCTGTTTTTACATTTTACTAGATTACACTTCTGACTTCTTTGTGACGTGCTTAAAATTTAGCTGTTAAACTTCAAGAGGTGGGAAAAACAGGAAGACAATCCCTTTTCCTTCCTTTTATATATACACATGCACACCTCTTAGAATAAGAAACATTTTTACCCTGATTCATTTTACTTTTGAGAAACTTGTAAATTCTAAGGGAATAATTCTAATAAGTTAGCTGAAATTAATATCATACCCCTAGAAAAACTGTCAAAAACAAGGTTATGGTAAATGCACAAGATACTTATTTCCCTAAATTTGAGACCCTAAAATCAGTTACCAAAAAGATTCATTTCCATGTATTCCTTCAGCTAATTTTACATCTCTAAATAAAAGAAACTCAACTGCTACTGTTTCTGTTCTTGATATTGAGGGATGGCCCTGTTTAAATGAAAACTAGTGCTTCAGGTGCTTCTCTTACATTACCTCATACCATTGCATTAGTGACCCAGTAATAATGTGTATTATTATTAAATAATGTGTATGTGTCAAGGAGTGACTTTATGATCATAGATCAGCCATTGAGCTCAATTAAGTAGTTTGTAGGGTGTGAATCAATTAAATATTGAAAATTTGTAGTGATGAGCCAGTTTGAAGAATAGTAACCAAATGCCACTGATCACTTCTTTTTATAATTTTTTCCCTTTATATTTTTGTTGCTGGAAAACCAGAATGGAAACATTTGCAAATCCCCAAAGAATCCTATATAATCCAGGCTTGGCTTTCTTTTTTTTTTTTTTTTTTTGTCTTTTTGCGGTATGCGGGCCTCTCACTGTTGTGGCCTCTCCCGTTGCGGAGCACAGGCTCCGGACGCGCAGGCCCAGCGGCCATGGCTCACGGGCCCAGCCGCTCCGCGGCATATGGGATCCTCCCAGACCGGGGCACGAACCCGTATCCCCTGCATCGGCAGGCGGACTCTCAACCACTGCGCCACCAGGGAGGCCCCAGGCTTGGCTTTCTTAATTGGTCCCTTGGAAGCCAGCTTTTCTTCAACTTAAATCTTAGAAAGAAATCTTTTCAATTGGTATCGCAGTCTCACTGTAGACTGGAGGGCAGTCCACTTTTCAAAAAGAAATAGGTATCATTAATTTCCAACAGATTTATAAGTACAGATGACATCACATTCTTAAGCTCATTTCATCTCCTTTATAAATTTCTAAGCAAGCAGCCTTGCTTGGATACTCTCCAGCATCTTTTAAAATAGGTCATTTGCGGTATTTCATAGTTGAAATGCTTACTCTTGTCTCTTCTATGTAACGTGCCTGAAGTTACTTTTAATCTTAGATACTAGAATAGTGTTGTTTCCAATTAAACAATACCCAGAAGAATAGGCACATAGTGATAGTGGTCATTGATTCTTCATGATTGTGTGTGTATTCCGTCTTTCTCTCTTTTATGTTTATTTTACGCTATTGTTTCTTTTTTAATATTTATTTTTTTGTTTATTTGGCTGTGTCGGGTCTTAGCTGCGGCACACAGGATCTTCGTTGAGGCAGGCGGGATCTTTCATTGCAATGCATGGGCTCTTCGTTATGGTGCGTGGGCTTCTCTCTAGTTGTGGTGTGCAGGTTTTCTCTTTAGTTGTGGCACTCAGGCTCCAGAGTATGTGGGCTCTGTAGTCTTGCGGCATGCAGGCTTTCTAGTTGAGGCCCGCAAGCTCAGAGTTGTGGCACACGGGCTTAGTTGCCCCACAGCATGTGGGATATTAGTTCCCCAACCAGGGATCGAACCTGCGCCCCCTGAATTGGAAGGTGGATTCTTTTACCACTGGACCACCAGGGAAGTCCCCATTGTTTTTTAAGATAGGGATTTTTTTGAACTATTCACTTGTGGAACATGGATGTTCCAGAAATTGTGGAGTATGAGTGTTCCATATGTTTGATACTGTAAAAATTAAATAATGATAGTGTTTTTTATTCATTTTTACAAATTGAGTAGAGATGAAATATTTTTCAAGTTTGTTTTTCAATTTTAAGCTCTTAAACTTTTGTTGCTTAACATAACATTCAGAAATAGTCACACTTCTTCCTACTTTTTCTTTTTTGAGCTATGTTTTTTGATTTTTATATATTTCTGTTATGTGAATTTAAAATAAATTAATGTATCATTTGGTGCTAAATAAAATAACATCTTTAGGTTCATTGTCAGCAGTTAATATCATTGCTTCTGTCTCTTTAATCTACAACAACAAAAATTTTAAGCGATTGACTTTGTAAATAGGAAACAAAAGATAAAGCAGAAAATTCACTATTCAATGCTGTCAATGTTAGTAGTCCTGTAAACAAAAGTGATGGAGATAAATTACCTTGTAATTCAGGAGACTTATTAAATTTGCCTGCTATCCAAGAGATAAGCTAGTGAAAAGAAATGACAACTATTTCTCACATAGGACTGGTTATCGTTTTTAGAAATCAAGTTATCAAGTTAGCCATAGAATAGCAATGGCATGTAATTATACCATTATAGAAAATATTGTCAGTTCTTGAATTATAAATAGTGTAAATGTAGGATTGACTGAAAGTACTGGAAATAAAACCAGAATGTTGTAATCAGTAGGGCAGTAAGCAATCAATATGGCAAATGATATAAAATCTGTTGTATTTTCAGTGAAAATGTAATGCTTTTTTTATGATGTAGCTGAAATTTCTCCTGTTTTTAATTTATTTGTGATGGAAATTTACTGGTGTAAATTACTGTACCTATGCCATTCATGGGGAAATTTTAGTTATCTTAAATAATTTTATAATGTGAATGTTTCTGAGAGAAAGATGTGTGCCAAAAGAGAAAAAAACAAATTGCTTTTTTGGCACTTGGATTAGTAAAGAGTGTTATAATCCAAAGCAGAAAATTTTATAAGGATGCTAGGTACTGTCAGCATTTGGTGGTAAAGAAGGATTTGCAAACTTAATAACATCATCAATTGATATTAATTTAGTAAACATATCATATCTAAGCCCTTAAAGCTGTATATTATTTTACATTTTGTGAACATAGAGAAAGTTGACAATATGCAACAGCCATTTTTCAGTCATTGTTCAAATAACAGCTATTTTTGAGAAGTAGACAATGCTTAATCAAATGCCAGGTGTTCCTGTCCTCAAAATTTTATATATTTGACACATGTATGTTTAAGAGAACGAGTTAAATTTGAGCTTTAATGTTTAAGGCAGTGCTGTGTTTCTGATCTCACAAGAATTATAGCTATAAAATTTGAATTTTAATGCCAAAACTATAGAAAGGGAATGAATTCACTGTTTTCCCACCCTGAACAACTTCTCAGTTCAAGGTGGGTGATTCAAAGAAGAATAATAGAAAACTTATTACTTGTGAACTTACTTTGGATATTTTCTTAGGAAATGAAAACAAGGCAGAATTTAATAGCACAGGCCTTGATTTAAATAGGAAATGAATATACAAATATAATGAACTCTAGTATGATAGGGATTTCAAGTTCTAAACATAAGTACAGTAGGTAACATCCCAGACTATTGTCTGCAGTCTTGCCCTTTGCCTATTTGTCTGAAATTTGAGTCTTCAAAATTATCTCCCTGTAAAAACAGGAATAAATTGAATGCAGATTGACATAAACATATATCCACTTGTCAGCAGTCACACCTGACTTTTTGCCTAGACTGTCAGTTTCACTCTTCCTGTTATATCCAGTAAGTTTATTAAAATATTTTTCAGTTTGTTTTCCTTAATTTGGCTCTACAAGCTGTTTCTTATGCCTCTGGAATTTGGTGCCCTATAGTCAGAACTTAAAATTGGCAGTTGGTCCTCCAAATCCTTAACAAGACAGCTTAGTAGAATACATTGAATTTTTCTAAAAGTCAATTTTTAAACTGATCTGTATTCATTTTATTTTAGAATTAGAACCATAATAAACAGACTTTTCCCTTAGTGTTATAAATTGTATTTATGTCATTAATAACTCATGGAAAATAAAATTCTTCTAAGAGAGCAGGTTTCAGTTTAGCATACAACTTAATTTTTGGCCCTAGATTTATCTTCTAAAAATAGTTTTTGTATCTTTTCTCTAAGCTAACCATACCCAAGTCCTTCCACTGGTTCTCACAATATGAATTCTAGACCATTAGTATCCTGGGTATTTCACTTTGGATCTGCTACATTTTGTCAGTATTCCTTTCAAAATATTGTATATAGAACTGAACCCAGTATGCTCAATGTGTTTTGAGGTACAAAATACAGTATGTCTCTTATGAATAAGATACTTCTATTAATGCATCCTGATTCCACTTTCTCTTTGTCATCAGTACTGTTGGTTCATGTTGAATCACAGTCCACTGAAACCCTAAGTTTGTCTGAGGTGTGTTTCAAATCCTACTATAAATTTAGATTCAGCAGGTATTTGTTGAATACTTGTTCACTACTAGATGTGCTCATAAAAGTTTAAGATTGTGCAGTCTTAACTGCAGTTTCGTGAAGTAGTCATTAATAGGCCCATTTTACAAAGAGGAAACAGAGGCTCTGTGTACTGAAGTAATTTATCCAAGATCTTGATTCCTAAGGGGCAGAGCCAGGATTCAATCTTGGGTCTTCTGCCTTCAAATTCACTGCTCTATGTAATTGCTGCCTCAATAAATTATTTCTACTATTCATTTCATTGATGAAGTTAAAAATGCAGAAATTGACCAGTGAATTCCACTGCACTCAGGATGATTTAAGAGCTTAGGAGACATGTCTAGAACTTCTTATTTTCTGATTTTTTGTAATAGCTTTATTTTTTTGGGTTTTGCATCTAGTCATCAGGGCTCTTTCCATATCTACTTGTTGAAGGTGGCTCTTGTTTTAGCCAGCAAACTTGGAAGGAGAGATTAAAGGATGTAGGCACTATGAGTGCCAGTGGACTGAGATGTAGCAGTGGAGAAATGGCATGGTCATACCATTGGAAGCATTGCCACATAGTCCAGTTTGAAAGGAGGATAGGTATGAAATAATGAAACCAGTTGTCTGCTCAGCACAGTACAAAATCCTGGGAATAATAGTCTGTATTCAAAACTTATATCCGAAACCTTCAGAAAGGTTGAAGTAAGAATCCACCAGAGAAGATAGACTTAAATTTTCTTTAAAAGTAGGGATAAGTGGAAAAGGGGTTAGTGAGTATTTTAGCCTCCAGCAGTAGGTTCAGTGAAGATTCAAAGATGAGGTAGGAATATACAGCTTAGGGGAGGAAAGAACTGAAAAACAATTTATTATAAGCATCTCAGTTCTTGTGGGAGCCTTGAAAAATCACTCAATGGGAGCGGATAGTCACACTCAAATGATGAGTAATTGTGTTTGTTCCACTTGCTACTCACCTGGTGGCCACAGTAGCATCAGGCTTGATCAGTCTTTTGTCCACTCACAAATAGTTCATGTGCTTCTCTAACTTATAGGGACCCTTTCCCCCTAAGTATATAGCCACCATACTTTGAACACACTAACAAAATTAATAATGATCCCTTACTATAATAATATCTAGTTCCTGTTAAAATTTCTGATTATTTCAAAAAGGTCCACATGGGCTTCCCTGGTGGCACAGTGGTTGAGAGTCCGCCTGCCGATGCAGGGGACAGGGGTTCATGCCCCGGTCCAGGAAGATCCCACATGCCGCGGAGCAGCTGGGCCCGTGAGCCATGGCCGCTGAGCCTGCACGTCCGGAGCCTGTGCTCCGCAACGGGAGAGGCCACAGCAGTGAGAGGCCCGCGTACCGCAAAAAAAAAAAAGTCCATATAAGGCATTTAAAAGATATCTTTTAACTTGAATTGTAGAGTGTTTTCATTGGAGAGAAATAGAAAATATTGGTTTGGTCCTGATTATACAGACCTTGATACTAGGCAGAGAAGTACACACTCCATTTGGGAAACCACAGATCTATTCTTGAATATATGAGTTTCAGTAAGTTTATTAGTTGACTAAACATGGGAAGTCAAGCTGAAATGCAATTTTAGTTATCAGGTACTTAGACCTGATTTTAAGGTATGAAATTAAGAATGGCAAAGAAATTGATCAATTGCGATCTCAAAGAAAGGGTCAGTTGGTTTTATTGACCAACTGAATACAAGGAATGATTGACACAGCATCAAAATTGTAAAGAAAGAATAGCAATGGGTAAGTATCCATAATTTGAATGCAAAAGAAGAATGTGTCTAAGAAAAAAAGTTAAGATAAACAGCATATTTATTTATTAAACTTTCTTATTAAACTTTTTATATTGCATTTCTTGGCTGACATTATGGTATATTTATAATTTATTCATATCTAGGGAGTAAAGTCATCAAAAATTAAAAACTCAATATAAATGTTTAGCTTGTAAGTAGTTTAACTTTGTATATAAGGAAACTATTGTTAGGAAATCTAATAATAAAATGATAACATATCTAATAAAGTGATAACATATATAACTCTATATATTGTACCATATATATATATATATATATATATGTTGTGTAAATACATATATATATCTCCTGACTTTTCTGGAGTAAATTATTTAGCTTGAAATCCATTTCACACAGTTTTTAAGTAATCATTCATTAATTTCTTCATCAGAAAAAAATCAAGAGAATGTAGCAACAGTACAAATTTATATTCACTTAAACTGAAAAACTAGTTTTTTTTTAGATTATAAAACAGGCTTTCTGGATTATATCTGAATATTATTTCAAGCCTGTTCTCAACACTGAACTTTAAATGTATGTCATCTAGTTAATAAAATCCTTGTTTTTAAGCATTTGTATCCAAAAAACAGAAGTAAAAGAAAAGCAAGTTTTAATCTGTCATCTGTGAATTTTATTTTCTCCAGGTATAATATCTATATATCATACCACTTGTGTAGTATTCCACTGTCCTGAGCAAGGATAGTCACTCTGTGGCCCAGGGGCTATATATAGCCAGCTCCTTAGAGATTTATGTGCATAATTTGAAGCATACTTGAAGAAAGTAATTACTATTATAAATTGTATTAATACCAGATTAAAAGTAAAATTAAGTATTTGAAAAATCTAAAGTAATTTAGTGACACATAAAGGATATGTGTAAACAACAAAGTAGCATAAATATTTTCATGACATGTATTAGCATCTGAATATCCCTATCATGTGACAATGGAAACTGTCTATAGATTAAGGAAATTTTGAGTTTAAAATAACCCCTTCCTGAAGGCATAATATAAAACCTATTTTGGCACCCCAAAGTAGAAGTTTATTATAAATGGAAAGGAAAAATCAAAGCTTACCAGCTCGAGAGATTATTGTTGCTGTTGAACACAGGTAAAGAGAGATGTACATTCCCTATTTCTGGAATTGCTCCACTGGAATCTTTCACTTTAATAAATACATTTAAATAAAGAATTTCCGTATTTTTCTGGCATGTGGAAATAAATGTTTTCTAATATTTTAAATTTATCAGGCTTTCACATAGAAAGCCATGATTTTTGTTTCAGAGTTAAAAATAGAAATAAAAATAGGAAAAAATTTTTCTCTGAGCGTTTATTAAAACATCAGTGATAAAATTGCAATATTATCACAGAAAGTAATAATCTGTAAGGGATGAAATAAATTATAACATGTTTGCTGATAGGAATGATCCAATAGAGAGAAAAATTAAAGATGTAGGAGAGAGTGTTACAGGAATATCCTTAAGTAAGCAAGAGAGGATAAAATCTAGTATAAAAGGGAAGAGATTGGTCTTATGAACAGTGATTGTTCATCCATAATTCAAAGAAAGAGTTATATGGGGACAGATGCATGTATGTAGATAGGTGTGGTGGAAACTGGCAGAAATTCTCTTCTCATAGCTTCTGTTTTTTGAGTGAAAGTGAGGATGAAAGGGAGATATTGGAAGTTTGAAGAGAGAAGAGACACCTGTCTGATGTTTTTCTAGAAGAATGAATGAATAGGCCAAGATTGCCAGACAGCTATGAACCGATTTTAGGTATAAAAGATTTATAAAGTAAAATTATTTCTGTTCACAGATGACATGATCTTACATGTAGAAAAACCTTGATTACACACACACACACACACACCCTGTTGTAACTAATAAGCAAAATCAGCATTCAAAAATCAGTTGCATTTCTGTGCATTAACAGTGAATAACCCAAAAAGGAAATTAAGAAAACAGTTCCATTTACAATAGCATCAAAAAGAATAAAGTGCCTAGGAATAATATTAAACACAATGGTGAAAGACTTGTATACTGCCAACTATATAACATTGCTAAAAGAAATAAAGAAGACACAAGTAAATGGAAAGACATCCTATGTTCATATATTGGGAGTATTAAGATGAAATACTACCCAAAGTGGTCTAGAGATACAGTGCCATCTGTATCAAAATCTCAATGACATTCTTTGCAGAAAGAGAAAAATACATCCTAAAATTCATATGGAATCTCAAGGGACACCAGATAGCCAAAACAATCTTGAAGAAGAAGAACAATGTTGAAGCTCTCACAATTCCTGATTTCAAAACTTAATATAAAGCTGTAGTAATCAAACAGTATGGTACTGCCATAAAGACAGACATATAGACCAATTGGAATAAACTAGAGGCCCCAGAAAATAAATTAGGTGCCCCAGGCCCCTTGCATATATATGTTCAAATGATTTTCAACAAATGTGCCAAGACGATTAAATGCGAAAAAGGGCAGTCTTTTCAACAAATGGTCTTGGCAAAACTGGATATCCAAAAGAAAAGTTGGACACTTAGCTCACACCATATACAAAAATTAACTTAAAATGGATCAAAGACCTAAATGTTAGAACTAAAACAATAAAACTCTTAGAAGAAAACATAGGGGGAAATCTTCATGACATTGGACTTGGCAATGATTTCTTGGATATGACACCAAAAGCACAGGCCTATGCAAAAGATAAGTTGGACCTTATCAAAATTTAAAACCTCTGTGCATCAAAGGACGCTATCAATAGAGTGAAAAGGCAACCTACAAAATAGAAAATATTTGCAAGTCATGTATCCGATAAGGGATTAATATCCAGAATATATCAAGAACTCCTATAACAAACAAACAAAAAAAAACCTCAGTTAAAAAGTGAGCGAAAGGGGCTTCCCTGGTGGCGCAGTGGTTGAGAGTCCGCCTGCCGATGCAGGGGACATGGGTTCGTGCCCCGGTCTGGGAGGATCCCACATGCCGTGGAGCGGCTGGGCCCGTGAGCCATAGACGCTGAGCCTGCGCGTCCGGAGCCTGTGCTCCGCAGCGGGAGAGGCCACAACAGTGAGAGGCCCGCGTACAGCAAAAAAAAAAAAAAAGTGAGCGAAAGACTTGAATAGACATTTCTCCAGAGAAGATATACGCATGGCCAATAAATACAAGAAAAGATGCTCAACATCACTAATCATTAGGAAAATGAATATCAAAACCACAACGAGATAGTACTTCACTCACATTAAGATGGCCATTATCAAAAAAAGAGAGGTCTTGACAAAGATGTAGAAAAATTGGAATTTTTGTACACTGCTGATGGAGGTGTAAAATTGAACAACCATTGGAAAACAGTATGGCAGGTCCTCAAAAAATTAGAATTACTGTATGATCCAGTGTTACCTAATGGGGTATATACCCAAAAGAATTGAAATCAGGACTCAAATAGATAGTTATAAAAAATGTTCATAGCAGCATTTATCATAATAACCAAAAGATCAAACAAATGTCTGTAGATTAGTGGACAAAATAAAATGTAGTAATATACACAATTGAATGACTACCCAGCCATAAGAAGGAAAGTCTGATATGTGCAACAACGTGGGTGAACCTCGAAAAAGTTAGGCTAAGTAAAAAAAGTCAGACACAAAAGGACAAATACTGTATGATTCCACTTACATGAAGTACCTAGAATAGGCAAATTCAAAAGTAGAATTGTGGTTTCCGGGGGCTGAGGTGATTGGGGGGTTGGGCAGTTAGTATTTAGTGGGTACAATTTCAGTTGATATAGATGAAAAGGGTTCTGGAGATGGGTGGAGGCAATGGTTGTGCAACAAAGTAAATGGACTTAATACCACAGAGCTATGCACTTTAAAATCGTAGAATTTATATTATGTATATTTAACCACAATTTTTAAAAATAAAACAATAATAAGTGAAGACATTCACTGTGAAGGTTTTTTAAAGATTTATAAAACGATTTGCATTTTGCAGTATTCACAATTATTTCTTTCAAGTTCGGCACACTTGGCTTAGTTTAAAATATATAGATTTAGGGGAACTCCCTGGCAGTCCAGTGGTTAGGACTCTGCACTTTCACTGCTGAATATGTATATAGAGAGATACATAATAGATTTTGCAAAAAAAAAAGATAAGAGTTGAAATAACCCATTTGATTTTGGAATAATCATTTAATGTATATGTCTACTTTGCATGGGCAAAGAAAAAATATGCAGTCTTGAACAATTATTTGCTTTATGTTTTTGTGTCTTATAATTTAAATGCTTTTAGATTCTTTCTTGAGAAGGGATTATGTCTATTCGGTACACCAGTATACCGACTCACATAACAACTGGGACGGTACCTGGAACATAGTAGATGTTCAATAAAATATTTTTAAATGAAAACTGCATATATAAATTATGTATATTTGAAAATCTGTTCACATTTTTGTCTGGAAAGTGGGTTCGAGCAGGGAGGGTAGCCTAAAAGGACAGTTCCTTAATATAATTGATAAATACAGATATGTGTTTCTCAAGTCATTACAAACATTTATTTTGGTTACATATTAAAAACTGTGCCGAAACTTGAGACAATAATAGAGTAAGATGTGAAACTGGTTGCTCAAATAGAAAATTAGCTACCTGGGAATTCCCTGGCAGTCCAGCGGTTAGGACTCCACACTCTCACTGCCGAAGGGCCCGGTTCAACCCCTGGTCGGGGAACTAAGATCCCACAAGCCTAGCGGCAGGCCAAAAAAAAAAAAAGAAAAGAAAAGAAGATTAGCTATATTTACTTTTTTTTAAGTTTTTTTTTGCGGTACGCGGGCCTCTCACTGTTGTGGCCTCTCCCGTTGCGGAGCACAGGCTCCGGACGCGCAGGCTCAGCGGCATGTGGGATCTTCCCGGACCGGGGCATGAACCCGTGTCCCCTGCATCGGCAGGCGGACTCTCAACCACTGCGCCACCAGGGAAGCCCTACATATACTTTTAATGGGAAAATATTCACAAAAAGTTAATGCGGAATATAGGACAGTTATGCTTTGTATAAACAATTAGATATTAGAAGGGAGGGGCAAATTTCAGTGCACATCCCCTTATTCTGTAATAGAAGTAGTGTAGCTTTAGCATAGCCATTTTAGTGGTAAGAAAACTGCAATAAAAGAGGTCGTCAAAGCTTGAGCTACAGTGGTGGTAGTTTTCTGGTATCTTCTAGAGAAGAAATTTCATTCCAACATCTGAGTATGTGGAAACTGTTTAGGAGTAAACTTCCTTACCTGGTGAAGAGTGGGGACAGGAAGAGACTAGGAAGATCAAGAGCCACAGGGTTCCTGTTTTATTTCTCATCTCTGGGTACAAAATTAACTCATTTTTCCAGGGTTCATATTTTAGAATTACTTCCTATATAAAGTGATATCCAAGTCTAACAATAGCTATTCTAATAGATAAATGTTGAGGGTAAAATAATATTTGGATTTTTTAAAACAAATTAAGAGAAAATTGGTTTGTTTTAGGCCTTCTGTATATTTTTACTGTATTTAGTATTAAAATATTTCACATGACTTCTGATTTTTTTCCTTTAAAAGTATATTTGCATTTTGCTAGCTTAAGTTTATTGAAACTTAGCTCTTGTATGTCATTTCTTATTTTTCCCTTGACATGAAGTCTTACCTACTTGATGAAGATGTCATTTGAATGGTGTACTGCAAGGAATTAAATGCTGTTTGTAAATTATGCTTTTACCAAGGTAAAGACCAAATTTTATGAATTCACTTTTTGTTTATAAAAGGAAAAAATAGCTTCATATATTTAATACATTCAAAAGTTTGATTAAATATTTAATTGTATTTACTTATTAAGTTGACACAGAAAAAATGCTTTTATTTTTCTCATATTATACAACTTTGTGTTCCTAACCTATAGCAAGGTGCTTCGCACATAATAGGCTTTCCTTAAATTTTCAATGTAGGAATAAGTTTTATTATGTTACTCAAAAGCTTCCAAGAAATAACTAATTATGCATACTATGTTAATGTTTGAATCTTTAAACATGGGTTTTTAATGTATTTACCCTCTTTTTCTAAAAGACAATTTTTTTTGTATCTTTAGGTGCTAATGTGTGTTTAAAAAAACAAAACCTTGGAGTAAAGTAGCAGCACATAATGGTTTGTGGATTTTGAAAAGGTGCAGGCCATATTGTGCTGCCTCAAAAATACAAGGATCTGATCTTCTGAAGAAAATATATTTCTTTTTATTCATAGCTCTTATGATAGCAATGTCAGCAGTGCCTTAGCAGCACGTAAATATTGGCGTTAAACTTCTAAAATTATCTCCAGTATTAACTGTGCTGCTGAAGTAAGGTTGGCCATACTCTACAGTCATATTTTAATGTATATTAATATTACCAATGTATTTTCAGCTTTATTATAATTAATTTTCAGTATTACTGATAATCTTGTTATTTTTAGTATGATTCAATAAAAATAAGTTAGAACTAACTTTTAGATGTTTTTATTAAAATAGTATAATTGCAATTTAATAGTTGTGTTGAATGCCATCAAGTTTATTGAAAGAGCTCATACAGCATCAAATAAATTTATTTTAATGCATATTTGTATTCAGTCTAAATATTCAATTTTTACTTCAGGTAGAACGGAAATATTAGTTTTCCCTTTATTTCTCTAGTAAAATGAAATTATATTAAGACATTTGCTTATCTCACAGATAAATGTACATTATAAAATACACATTTTGAACAGAACTTAGAGGACAATTTTTAGTAATATTTCTAAATATTCTCTTATAAGGGAAAGGGGAAAGTATCAAAACATGTGAATTAAATTCCTGATATCCTGTGTCTCAAAAAAAAGTTATCTCAAAAAAAAGTTAATCATAACTTTAAAGGTAGGAAAGACCTTATAAATGACCAGTATATTTGTTGGTTAGTTCAGGAAACAGAAACTCAAATTGAGTAATCTGCTACACATGCAGATTAGGATCTTTAACCCTATGTCTTCTGACTTTATACTATCATATTGGTTTTTTTCTTGTTTTTATTAAAAAAATTTTTTTAATCCTTAACCACAGATTTTTGTTAGAAAGTAAAGTCGAAAATATGAAGGCCTTGTTTGCTTTTTTTTATATCTAGTATTTAACTTTATCATAAGACCAAAAATTATTATGATAGTCACTAATTTTATAGATTCAAACAGTCAAAATTTTTTAATTTAATTGGAGTTTGAAGGAAAATGCTTTCTTTACCTTCTATTCCTTATTTGTTGGTGTTTAATTAAGTCATTAAACTAAAAATTGATGTTTAGGATAAGAGTGTAGTGTAGTGTACTATACTCCTGGTCCTATTTCCTACAAGGAATATCTCACTCCTTTCAGTTGAAACCAAGCAGGAAATCTATAAAATACAAGCAGTTCTTAACAAATCATTTCAATTATAATTGTCTATGTTGGAAACCCTAAAAGTATTTCAGGTGTAATTTAAGGAGTTGTATTTGAGCATCTTCTGTTTAAATTCTTATTTCAAGGTAAAGAAAATATATAAGACAAAGCTGTTATTTTTAAGAACAATCTCACTTTTTTCCAGCAAAATTTTTTTCCCAAAATAAAGAAGTAGTATACCATATTGGTGAGAATCAAATGCCAGCTCTCACATGGAAATATTGCCTTGGGGCTTTTAAAAGTCATTCATCAAGCTTTTAGCCTGTTCCCTTTATTTTATCTCAGCCATTTCATGAAAGACCGTAACAAATATATGGTAATTTTTGGTTCCACTAAGAATATTTCAGGAACTAATACATAGATGCTTAGAAATATTTATTGAATGAATTACAGAGTTTGTCCAGTATTTTCCAGAACAAGCCAGGAATTAGATTTCTATTTTTTCTTTTGTTTTCCTTAATATATTTGAAGTCAGATTTTAGAAAATTATATTTAGTCTAATTTGCCTTCTAAATGCATTTTATATTTACTAAATAAATCTTTATATCTTAGGTGCTCAAGATGTGTAAAAGGATCATTTGGGGCTAAATAAAAACTTTATTTAATTCAATCCTGAGAATAGATTAAAGAAAAATTGAAATATTGGGAGAATAAGAAAGTATAGAAAAACTGTTGCATTGAAATTCATTATAACAGTATGCAACTTCTTTCCAGTCTCTTACTAGAGAAGGTGAAATAGCCTGTCAGTACCTAATGAAACACTCATTTAGGTAACTCAACAGGCCTTAAAGTTTTATTTGTAAGAGTTAATATATTTCCATCTTTGTGTAATTTTGAAACACAAAGAGCAAATAGTAAAATAAAAGTTATACCCTTTCATGTTAGTCTTAATATGGCCATTTATTTTTTTGCAAAGAAGAAATAACTATATATGGGTGTATATTAAGCTTTCATTTTTTCCACCTTCTTTGGAAAAAAATCCTAATCTTTTTCATTCAGGTTTAAGTTGATGCCAAATAATTCCAATATTGAGCAACTTAAATCTGTTACTTGGAGTATGGATTGAGTTTGGAGCTAACTCAGAGGACTACAGGCAAGTATTCAGGAGGTAGTCAGAGGGATATCTTAATAGTTAAACAATTCAGCTTGCATACTATATTCAAATTCAAGTCTCTTAAGATCACATATATATGAAAGTAGAATTAACAATTTGATCATAGACTAAATGCCATATTTAACAGTAAAGGTTTTCTTCACTCAATTATGTAACCTTTTAATTGTTATAGAATTAGAGGTGTTTTTAAGCCACCAGGTATCATTACTGATATATGTTCAGGTTAGCCATAACTGGATTAGCAAGATTATACTTTAATAAACTATGATTTCTAAGTTAATGTATTTATTTATTTAGAAGCTGACATTCTAAATCAATGTTTTTTTCCTTTTGCAGGTGGATATTACTATCCCTTATTCATGGAAAAAGTTATATTCTAAGTGTTGTTTCCCATTGAGTATTAGCAAAAAGGAGAAAAATTAATGTCCTAAACTTTTGAGATAGATTTGGCTCTAGTAAGTATTTAGACTTATTATTAATAGGGTTGGCCAAAAAGTTCGTTCGGTTTTTTTTCCATAAGGCTCTAGTAGCGAGCACTTAGTTGTCTTTAACTTCATTCGAAACAGTTTTGTTAGGTTGTATTGTGACAGCTGTCATATCAGAGTGCATTTTTTAAAAAACTTATCAAAATTGGTGAATTTTTGTGTAGCCATTTTAGTATTGAAGATGGAAGAAAAAAGCAACATTTTCGGCATATTATTGCTTTATTTCAAGAAAGGTAAAAACACAACTGAAACGTAAAAAAGGATTCGTGCATTGTGTGGAGAAGGTGCTGTGACTGATCGAACGTGTCAAAAGTGGTTTGCAAAGTTTTGTGCTGGAGATTTCTTGCTGGACGATGCTCCACGGTTGGGTAGACCAATTGAAGTTGATAGGGATCAAATCAAGACATTAATTGAGAACGACCAACGTTATACCACGTGGGAGATAGCCGACATACTCACAATATCCAAATCAAGCTTTGAAAATCATTTGCAGCAGCTTGGTTATGTTAATCGCTTTGATGTTTGGGTTCCACATAAGTTAAGCGAAAAAAACCTTTCTGACCACATTTCCGCCTGTGATTCTCTACTTAAACGTAACGAAAACATTCCGTTTTTAAAACAAATTGTGATGGGCAATGAAAACTGGATACTGTACAATAATGTGGAACAGAAGAGATCGTGGGGCAAGTGAAATGAACCACACCAAAGTCCGGTCTTCATCCAAAGAAGGTGACGTTGTGTATTTGGTGGGATTGGAAGGGAGTCCCCTCTTATGAGCTCCTTCCAGAAAACCAAACAATTAATTCCAAGAAGTACTGCTCCCAGTTAGACCTACTGAAATCAGCACTCGATGAAAAGCATCCAGAATTAGTCAACAGAAAACACATAATCTGGGACTTCCCTGGCTGTCCAGTGGTTAAGACTCCGTGCTTCCACTGCAGGGGGTGCAGGTCCGATCCCTGGTCAGGGAACTAAGATCCCACGTGCCACACAACACGGCCAAAAATAAATGAATAAATTTAAAAAGCAAAAAGAAAACGCATAATCTTCCATCAGGATACTGCAAGACTGCATGTTTCTTTGATGACTAGGCAAAAAGTGTTACAGCTTGGCTAGGAAGTTCTGATTCATCCACCATATTCACCGGACATTGCACCTTCGGATTTCCATTTATTTCGGTCTTTACAAAATTCTCTTAATGGAAAAAATTTCAATTCCCTGCAAGACTATAAAAGGCACCTAGAATAGTTCTTTGCTCAAAAAGATAAAAAATTTGGGGAAGAAGGAATTATGAAGTTGCCTGAAAAATGGCAGAAGGTAGTAGAACAAAAGGGCGAATACGTTGTTCAATAAAGTTCTTGGTGAAAATGAAAAATGTGTCTTTTATTTTTACTTAAAACCCAAAGGAATTTTTTGGCCAACCCAATACTTACATGTCTGGGAGGAGAAGTAAGAGACCATCATCAGTACATTTCCAGCTAAAATTTTTTATTTTCTTACCTCTTATCAAGGGATTTCCTAAAATTTCTGTTTTATTACTAATAGTTTGAGCCTCTTTAATGGAGAATTAATTTCTCCAGCAGAATTTAAGAGTTTATATTCTTACCTTGTTTATTTATAAAATCTCACAGATTTCTGATTTTTTTTTTTTAGGCTATTTGCAATGAAGAAAATGTTGGCAAAATAAGTTTAAACTTTTTATGTTAAAATTACTGTGCAAGGTAACAAGTTAGTTGCTGGGTTTTTGTTTTTATTACACTGAAATTAAATTTAACATTTCTCATTTCTCTTTGGGTCTATTTCTTGATTTTTAATCCATGGGATTCATGCAAAAATTTCATGAATAATACATTTAGATTAACATATATATGAGTACAGGTCCCCCTTAATTCTGTGGAACTTTGAATAATCTGATACTTATCATATTCTTGTGATTGAACTTTTGTGTTTTGAAAAAGTGTAAACTGCCTGGAGAATCTTGTTATTGTTTATATTTATCTTATGCTATAGCGTTAGATTTTGTTTGAGAAATTATGCTGAGAAAAAAATTTTTAAGCCACCTTTACACTAAATGTCCTCAATTTGATTAACTTGTTATTAAAGTTATTCTGTATATCTTCATTTTATAATTTAAGCACTTAGCATGGATTAATATCTTTAGGAAGTAGTAGAAACTTTAAAATCACTCCAGAGTTTGCTTATTTCCACATCTCATTATTTTATAATCTTTGGGAATGCTTGTATTTATGAAAGTAACATTTTTCAGGGATATAAATTCTAATAGAACCACTAAAACTTTTTTTCTGTTTGGACTTTAATGCATACGATACTAAACTATAGGATAATTTTTTTTAAGTTTTCATGTGATCAGTTAAAAATACCACTTTAGCATGAAGCAACGAAGTAGAAAGTCGTCCCATAGTTAGAAGTAAAGAAAGTTTAAGTACATCATTTCTTAAGAGAATTTGTACATTTTAACATAGTCTATGCAGATTTTTATGTTAATTTGTTTTTCCATAAATGTCTTTTCTGGCTTATGTTTAACAAGGAGCATTAAAATAGATTTGAAGCATTTATATAGAGAGGACTACAAATTTATTTATTCTACTATATTGGCACTGAGGATCAGCACCGAACAAAACAGGTAAATTCCAGCCCTTATGAGCTTACAATTTTGGGAGTGAGGCATGGGTAATAGAACAGACAAACTGATAAGTACTATATGTGGTATGTCAGATGGTGATAAGTTCTATGAAGAAAAATAAAGCAAGGGAAGTGGGAGGGATGGGTTAAACGTGTTTGGAAGGCAGGCAGATGTGTTTTTAAATAGTGTGGTCCAAAAATGCCTCACAAAAATGACATTTGAACAAAGATCTAAAAAACAGGGAGCAAACCATTAGGTTTCTGGGAGAAGAGCCTTTCAAGCAGGTGAAATAACAACTACAGAGACCTTGAGGCTGAAACATTTTTGGTGTGTACCAAAAAGAGCAGCAAAAAGGTCTGGATGGCTATGATCAAATATACAAGAGGGAGAATCATAGCCCAAAAAGTTTATAGGAGCCAGATCTTAGGGCTGTTCAAGTTCTTAGCTTAATGTACAGATTTAATTTTCCTTACTTTAAGAGAAACTTGACAGTTGTATGTGCATCAGCCTATGTGACCTTTGTAGATCGAATATTTTTTTGGATCTCAAGGTTAGAACCTCCATCTGAGACCATTTAGAACATAAACAAAATGTTTAAATGGTTAATAGGTGTATATGTGATGATCAGGTTTTTATGAATTGTGATTTGATTGGTCTGAAATTGTTTTTTACTTGCTCAGTTTAGCTAGTCAAAGCTAATAGCTCCAAGAGACACTCTGAACTTGTTCGCATTTGTCATTTACTCAAACGAACCACAGTTGTCTTCAACTCCTCCATTCTAGGAATTGCTGCCATTTTTCTCACTTATTCCTATTAGCATTTTAGCTGAAGAGTTCTTTGCCTGTAATTGTTTCATCATGCTTTTGCTAATAAGATAAAATTCAGACTTCTTAACTTAGACCTCATGATCTTGCCCCAGCCTTAAGTTTTTCCATTTTTCTTCAAGCTAACTAGTCCCGCTCCGTCTGTTTTTCTATCTCTGTGCCCTTATTTATGCCATTTCACCACCCCAGTTCTCCCCCGACTAATTCCTGTACATTTTTAAAAAGCAGGTCAAACCTCTTGTGTGTGCTAAGTGTTTCCTGACTTTAACAGTCTGGCATTATCCCTCCTTCCCATGTTATGAATGGTTTATACCTGTAGCTCTTAACCTTTTTCTCTCACTTAACAGGGAAGTACATTCATTATCATTAATTGTATCTCATTTATTCATGCATATTAACCTTTTATAAATGTATTGGCAATGTGAAGAAAAAATTTAAATTTAAGAAATAACAAAAAGCAAGTGAACTAAGACATCCAGAACTTCAAAACACCGGCCTAAATATTAGGTCCCAAAGTTCAAATATTAATTTTATGCTGACAAGTGATATAGTTGATTTTTTCTCAGTTATATTAAAATATATATCACATTACAGTAGAGTGTGGACCAGTCATGATATATTTCTAGGATTTTAGCACGTTAAAAGAATTAACGAATTAAAAGAATTCTTTGTGAGTAGGACCCAGGCATCATGATTTTAAAGCTTTATAGTTGATCTGTATCTGGCCAAAGTTGAGTGACCTAGAGCATCATAGCACATAAAAAGGCATTCAATAAAGAGCTGAATGATTGAGAAAAAAAAATTTTTTTAAAGAATACTGGATTCTCTTTCAATTTTCTAATACTGTAAAAGCTATTAATAAATATACTCATTTAAGAAGTAATCCATGTGTTTATTATAGTGTTGTTTATAATATTAAAAGATTTAAAGTTTTTAAAGTGTCCAATAATAAAAAACTGATTAAATAACATGCTGAGTGGAATAATGTGCAGCTGTTTAAAATAATGTAATCAGTATTTTAATGAGCTAGAAGCTTCATGATTAAGTGAAAAAAGGTTACCAAATAGTGTGAACAGACTCATTAAAAAAATACATATGCTAAAATGCTATTACTGGTTCACTATGGATGTGAGATAAATCTTGCTTATTCTTGATGATAAACAAGCATGTATGATTTTTGTGAGTGAGGGGGAGAAAAGGAGAGAGAGCTCCTTGAAATATATAAAAACAGTTACTTGCAGCAGCCTTACCACCACTTAATCACCTCCTTTAGAAATCTGTAAATGGAAACCCTAAGTTCCTTTGGGTTCAGGAAATTTAGAAGTGATAATGAAGAATTAACTATCATGGGAAGGACTGAACAGGTAATTTCAAAAATCAGATAACTTTAAAATCAGCTTCAGGGGAGCAATCTACTCTGTGTTCTCAAAGGAATGGTGAAAAGGAATTCAAGAATCACTTCTTGAATTCTCTGTTGAGAGGTTTTGCTGTCTTTTCCCCGGTCTTCCAGCCCCCAAAACCTCAAAAGGTAAGTATAAGAAAAGGAGTAGTTACCTATTTTAATTTTGAAACTATATTAATAAGCTGTAAAAGAAAACAAATCTGGTTTATTTTATAGTTATAGATATTTAATAGCACAGTGAAACTGACTTTCAGATCTTAAAAGGATTTTTGTTTAAAATGAAGTTTGTTTTAATTTCTCCCAGCATAAAAATAATGTATAGGCATAGAAACCTCGAAAAAGGCAAAAAATTCTTTTTAAAAATTACATTTTTACCATCCAGTGGCAACTATTATTAGCAGTATATTGTTTCCTTCTAGTTGTATAGTTGGATTAGCAAATTCATTTCTTAATTCATGACTATGCCAGAAACTGGAAAGAACATCACCCTCTGGAAAAGAGATATGAGATATGCTCCTGGCTCAAAAAGTTTTTCTTTACATTTATCTACAATACAGTTGATCCCCAAACAACATGGGTTTGAACTGTGAGAGTCCACTTATTTTTTTCAATAAGTATGTACTACAATACTACACCATCTGTGGATGAGGAACCGCGAGTACAGAGGGCAAACTCTAAAGTTACACGTGGATTTTCAGCTGCAAGTTGGGTCAGTTCCCTTAACCCCCTTGTTCAGGGGTCAACTGTATACCCAAAAACTACCACTAATTTTATCATTTGTTCCATAATGTTTTACTGTAAAAATGCGTACATTTAAAAATTTCTTTTTCTCAAAATATTTTAGTAAATTTGAGTACATGAGAAGATGCATCTTGTTTACCCTCTGGCTTCCTCTTTCACACCTGCATGTCATCCCCAAGCGTACCTTTGCATAGTTTGAGAGCCTTTCTGAAGCAAGGGAGGTCATTGAAGGGTTTTCATTGGGAGAGAAAGAAAAATAATTACTGAAAATGTATTGTTCAAGATTTGCTGAAGGAAATCTAAGACCATTAGAGAAATTATGTGCTTCTTTTGTACCCCAATAATCACATCAAATTTATCAAAAAGCTGAGCTGGTGTTCTAAAATTGTGGAATTCACATTTGATATTCAAAAAACATTTACTAATTACGGACATTTCAGTTCAAACACATGGCTATGGTTATCAAAATGTAAACATGACACATATATAAATTCATAGTGTATGACCTGTCTGTTACAGTGACCCATTTAGAATGTAAAAATAGTATGTCTCAACCTATTTTTCTCACATTTCAATATTTTATAATTTAAAACTCTTTAACAGTAGTTTTAGACAGGCAGGTTTAGAATCTGACAACTTGGCTAATCAAATAAACATTTGGGAGTCTAAAAATCTGACTCAGAGGGGTGTTTGTCACCAGAACTCACCTATGGTACAGATGTCAAGTTAGACCCTCTGTTATGCCACTTTTGTCACCATTCTAGTGGACATTGCATCCTTTGAAATAATAGGGAAAGCACCCAAAAGTAAGGCCTCAGGTCCATAATAGTTAAGCTATCAGACCAGTTTTTTGAATATAATTCTTTAGATGTATTTACCCCTAAAATCCAAGGAATTTGGATCTTTAAAAATTGATGACTTACTCTTTCTAAAAAGTTCCTTATAGTTATATTCTTCAGGAAAAAATTTGTGATGAGTTTACAATACTTCTGTATTCATTAAACTAAATTCCTTTTTATAAAAGAATTGTGGATGGTTTTTTGGGTAGTCAAATTGGATAATTTAGTTTGGAATTTAGGTAAAGGTTCAACAAATTTCAAAACTAGCATGAAAATTCTTCATTTATTTAGGCTAAACTATTGCTATATGCTAATAAACACGTGTTCTCCCAAATCATTGTTGATTGAAAGTCTTGGTTTATATAGTTCATGTCAGGACACATGCAGACTATGGATGTGAACCAGTTTTAGAGGGCATTCAGAGAACTGAAAAAATATGAGATGTCAAATGTCCTCAGGGGTGGGTGGAGGTATTAAGAAGCTTGCTTGAAAAAGAACAATACTGAGACTTTTATTCTGTATTGCAAAATATAGAAGGGCAAAACTGGGGAGATTGAGTTTCAGGGATGCAGATATAAACTGTTAAGCAAGGGATTTCTACCGACTATGGATGTGTGTGTGCATTAAGGAAATGGACTGCTTTACCAAGGGCCTCAGAGCGATGAAATGGGGGCGGGGGAGGGAATAAGATTTAAAGACATCATTTGAGATGAAGAAAATCAATACATCAGCTTGAACAAATTCTTGCCTTTAAAATGAGCGCACTGTGCTAACAATTTTTGACTAAAGGAAACTACAGGGATATTTCTAGATTTTTTGTTTTAGCACAGCTTTTACTGAAAACTTATTTTAACAGAACTGACAGTATCTAAGGAAGGTACTCCCTTAAGAAGTTCAAGATCACGGTTTCAAGAAGTATGTGTCACTTGTCTGAAAACTGAAATTATGAAAATAAATTAATGAGTTACTGAAATTGGAACATAATTTTTGAATACTAAAAACTTAAAAGTTGGCATTTGTTTTCAAGAAGGATTACTTTATCAAGGCTGTTGGGTAAATCCAGTATAGAACTGGATCATTAAGTTTTCATTTTCCTCTTAAGACTTCAAAGGAGAATAAAGTTGAAGAATTTGGATAAGCTAACAGGAAGGAACCAATTCCAGAGAAATTCTTAATCATACCGTTTTGATTTGAAGAGAGTTGAATCATAGTGTCAATGGGATATTCTCTGATATTTATATTCCAGGGTGCTTGGATTTTTCAAAAGACTGCTGCGCCATAGCTTGGGCTTAGAATTGCCACTTTTGGAATTCTCTTTCTGTAGTTAAATATAGGGGGATTCAGCTTCAATTGGAGCTTTTCTTACCTTACTAGACACATAGTAGGTGCTCAGTTATTTATTAAGTGGAGTGTTCCTAGGAAGATCAATCTCACTCTGAAATTGGCACTGGGTCTAGTTGATTCTGTCATCACATGTACAGGAAATAATCATTCTGTATATTCTTTGCCAGTCTTTTGAGCCTAAATCATAGTTGAGACTTGATTAAGAAGTGTTACACCTTGGCTGAGAAGATTGTTTTTATGACATCTTTTAATGCAAGCTTCTTAGTTTTTACAGTTCAAGTACTTCTCAGACTACTCTGCTTCTCTTTCAAATTTATATAGAGATTCTTGATAGGAGAGAATTGTTAATAGAGTAAGGAACATCAGCCCTGGCACATTTGTTAATGTTTATTTGCCCCTCTGGGAAATAGGCCTGTAAATTTTTATTATTTATTTTGAGTGCTTATTTTAGTGAAAGTGACCCAAATCAATCAAATCAAAACATTTAAATACCACCCCTTGGGTTGTGGATGAATTTTTTTTTAAGTACATATGGAAACCACTCAAGCTTTAGGTGCGATTAGTGACAGAAATAACTGCTGACACATTGTCCTTTGCCAGAAACTTTCACATTTAAAAATCCTTTCAATTCTCATAACCACCTTATGGGGGAGATACGTCATTATTCCCATGTTATAAGGTAAGGAAACAGTCACAGGGAAATAGCATGCCTGATGTCACATAACTAGTAGGTGGGAGAGTCAGGATTCAAGCTCAGGTAGTTTCATTGCAGAGCTCATGCTCTTAATAATTATATCTACAACCTCTGTCCTATAGTTAACAAAAGGTAGGGGAGAGAAAACTAAATATTAAGCCCTAAAATGCTCAAAATGATCGTGATACCTTCCAAAGAATGTTAAGACTTTAAAATAGGTTTGTATGTGGAAGTACTATACTAAGCACAAATTATCTTCTCAGATATTCCATGATGGTGCTACCATCCCACTGCAAGGAGGCATGTTCTGAGAAGTGTGTTTTGGTAACGCTGGACGTGGGTGTTTATGTGTCCATGTCCTTCTGTATGTATGTGTAGTCCATGAATATACATGCAGCTATATGAATTCAGTCAGCCCTTAGTAGCATTGCCCTCCCTGAGAAAACTGCCCCACCTAGTTGTCCAGAGTAAGTCTACATAATCTATAGGTCATACTTGGTTGTACTGTTTTTAAGGTGTCAAAGCATCAAACAGCATTGTTCTCTCACTTCACGTCTCTGGAAGCTAATCAAAATCTAAGAAAATAAACCTTTTGTAACTAAAAGGCTGCAAATTATACATTTAAATTGTAAACTTACTTTGCAGTTTACCTATTCCTAAGCTATGAGACATACCATTTTCTTTGTATTTTATGTTAATTTAAAGAATTGGACTTCTGGCAGGCTTAAAAATCATTAACTTCATTCTGTCTTATAGAGCAATTGCAGGCAGTATAGCAGGTTCTTACTGAGCCTTCAGAAATACTCTCGGGTATTGCCTCAGAAGGGGAACCTCCTCCCACCCCCTTCACATACACACACAGAAAATTAATAGCTTCCTTTTCTGTTCTATCATTCCTAAAGTAGTTTCATTATTGCTTATGTTACATCATATTGTGATTATTTTTCTTATTTCTCTATGATTAACCTGTAAGCTTAATAGGCTTGAGCCCAGACTATCTTAACTCAGCTCATTTGGTGACTGATATAGTAAATAGAGCCCATGATCGCACATAGCACTCAGTATTATGTTACTTCCCTTCCTTATCATGGAATACATTGATACCAGTATTAGTATGGCTACTCAAAACAACTCACTTGTTAGATAGCCAGAAGATAGATCTTTTCAGTGGAATCCTCCTAGGATCAATTAGGTGAAATTTCCAGATCACAAATATCACAGTTTCATCGAAGGATCACAAGGAAAGAGAAATGAGAAACATGAAATAGTTCTTGCCAGGTAATAGTAAGTTTTATATGTGAAATAAGTGTGAAGGCTCTTTATCTCTTACTGAGATGATGCATTAGTTAAGGAATAAAAAATTTCACAGAGGGCCTCCCTGGTGGCGCAGTGGTTGAGAGTCCGCCTGCCGATGCAGGGGATACGGGTTCGTGCCCCGGTCTGGGAGGATCCCATATGCCGCGGAGCGGCTGGGCCCGTGAGCCATGGCCGCTGGGCCTGCGCATCCGGAGCCTGTGCTCCGCAACGGGGGAGGCCACAACAGTGAGAGGCCCGCATACCGCAAAAAAAAAAAAAAAAAAAAAAAAAAAAAATTTCACAGAGCATATGTTATCTCCTAGGTAAGAGACAAAAGAAACTTTGACAGTATACCTTATGTAAGTCTTAGGAAAACTGTCTAGCAGATTGAAATTGTTTCCCAGATGTTCTTCCTGAAGTGTCACAAGAACACTATGGAGGTCAGGAATTCCAGTTAGCTTTGCTACCATCTCAAGATTCAGGGTTTTTAAAAAATATTAAGTGCTTTTAAAAGGGTTAAAATTATTTAATTGCTGTTTTTCCCACTTCATCATTCATCTGACTGACCCTACAGTTGATTGCTTAAGACAGCTTTTAAAATCCAAGTCAACCTTGTTTAGGCCAGTGAATTCATACCAGCTTGTATGTAGGAATCCAACCAGAACAACTATTTATGACTGCCTCTGTTTCTACCTCATCAAGAAATAGTTTTCACTTTAATCTTTCGCGCTGAGGTCATAGGGTGTGACCTTTTTTCCTAGCACTGTATTTGTGTTCTTTTCTTACTATCTCCCAGACTCTGAACTTTACCAGCTTCCTGAACCCACAGAACCCAGCCCCTAAATCCTACCTGCCTAAATCCATGTCATTCAGATGCTTTGTCCTACATTGGGAAATCATCTGGCTTCCGGGCTCTACTTTTGTTTGGAGGACCCAAGTATATTCCCAAATTAACTGAAGCTCTAGCCTTAATACTCTGCTTGCTCTCAGATCAATTTCACATGGTGGCCTCTGTTGCTCTTCATAGTTAATGCCTTCCAAACTAGGTTTGGCCTACCTGTCAATAAAATATTTGAGTGTTTTATAATTAATAAATGTATGATTGATAATATACCTGATATGTCTGCTACTCTAAGATTGTTTTTATCTTTAAGATGTTTTCTAAAATTAATTGCTCACTGCCAGTAATACTCATTACCCTCATTTTTAAATAAGGAAAAAGCCTAAGATACTCTTGCATTAGTATAGGATTTTGGCATCAAGATTCTAAATACAACACATGGCACAGTGTCAACAGTTAGTTAGCTTTAAATAGATAATTGCTCAATAGAATTTATCCAGAGACCTACGAAATGAAGCATGAGAATGATGAAATCATCTTATAACCTCATCTTCAATCCAGGCCTGCCTAATTGCTTACCACGGAGAAGTCTAAAATTGTTGGAAATTCCTTTTTTTGGCTAAGTTTACTTTTCATCTTGTTTCATTTCCTGTCTTAGTATGATAATCTTTTTATATGAAATTGTGCTGTTTAAATTTTCATAATTAATTTATTCATGTGTAGAATGTGTAATTTTATAATTTGTGATAGCTGATGTATTTCAAGTAACATAATTTCCTTACACATAAAAGAACAACATTAAAATTAAACTGACACAGAGTAGATATCCAATAAACATTTAAATTAATATTGAATGAATTAATAAGTTAATTTATTTAACATGGTGGTAAGTCAGAATTTTTAGAATTCTGTTATCGACAAATAGTCTTATAGCTTTTCAACCTCTGTGTTTTCAAAGTGTCTACTTTTAATACTCAATATTTTTGTATTTAATTTCCCACAGTTGAAAAGATGAAGCTTCTCATAGAAACAAAATATTTTTTTAGATTAAATAATCCTTTTTAGACTATGTTTTTGGTTCTGTTACTGGCTCCTAGGGAAAAGAAATTGCAATAAAATAGGCATTTCTAAAGAAATAACTTAGGATTAGTATTCCTTCAAGAATTCATACAAGAATTAAGAACACTGTAGAAAATCAAGTAATATAAATTAGAAGTGAAAATATCCATTAGATTAATTTGATGATTCTAGACATGAGAATCTAAGTTATTTTCTATCATTTTGTCCTCATTTTTAAAGTCTCAGACAATGAAACTTCCATCACTTGAATCTCATTCAGTAATGTGTATACAGCTATTCATTCATTCAACAAGTCACTTTGTTCAGAGGTATTTGCCTCTGATACTAGTATCTTCAATGCCATCAAAATGCATTTTATTAAGATGACAATTGAGCATGTAGGAGAAGCTTAAGCTTTCCCACTGGTTTAGAAGACCATGAAATGAAGCAGAATAAAAAGTTATAATTCAGTATAATAAAATTTGTGAATATTATCCTAAAGAAGTGTTCAGGTAGCTTGGTTACTTTGCCAGAGGAATGACAATGTAAACAGAAGCTTAAACTGTTCCTATCCTAGAGAAGTTAAATGTGGTCCTATTCAAATACTTAAAAATTGGCTCGGCTTAAATTTGTGTGACCTTAAGCAAATTGCTCTCTCCAAGCCTCAGCTGTAAATTTTAAGTAAGAGGTTGAACTTGGATCTTTTTCGTCCCAAATTTTTATAATCCTAGAAGAGAGTCAGCCTCCAATGTATTTATTTTATGAATAATTCTGTACGCTGACATATTACTCATTAAAGCAAAGGAAAAAAAGTTAAATAATCTTGTAGATTTATGTGGAAACCTTAGTTATCACCTTAGAATTTTGGATATTATATATTTAAGTTTTCCATTCTAGAAAAAATTTAGATTTGTTTTTCCTACCCTTTTGTCAGATTGTCACCTTGACTGTGTGAGACATGGCCAACAAAAGGAAAACAACCCCCATAGAAACTTGAAGAAGGAGAGGCACTCACTGTAAATGAAAAATAAGAAATCTTTTAATGTTTATCAGATAAGGAAAGCATTTAATTGAATTAATGGGACACTATGGAGTACCAGATGATTTAGTTAACTGACATTTACAATGATCTTAAACCTTGTTTGAATATTTTGTAAAACATTAATAAAAATTACAGTATTTCAGTATATTTTCTTAAACAGTATGCTAAATATTGTTAAATTTTATGTAAGGATCAAGTCATATAAAGTATTATGTAATAATAAGTATAGAAGTTTGGAGAGTGGTGTTTAGTGTGTTTTAAGCCATAACATCCAGAGGGTGTTTGATTATAATTTTTCTTAAAGTTAACTTCTTTCTTCTTGAAGTAGAGTGTGAGAGACAAATTCAGGTTAACTAAGGATTCAATTTGAAGAATTCCAGTCTCCTTTAAGCAAAATTTCACTTTATTTCAAACTGAACAAAATTATGTTGTATTCATAATTTGACAACACACTTGAAAGGTGTACACTCTAAAGGATTCAAATTATAAACCTTTCAGTTATAATCTGTTGGTTGTAAGCAAGGCCATGTACTTGTAAGTTTCCCCTACTGCCAGAAATTGTATCAGAAGGGACTAAATTATCAAAAATGGCTACTGGTGTTTTGTTTTGTTTTGTTTTGTTTTTGACTCTGCGGCATGGGGGATCTTATTTCCCCGACCAGGGATCAAACCCGTGCCACCTGCCATGGAAACACAGAGTCTCAACCACTGGACCATCAGCGAATCCCAAGAATGGCTACTGGTTTTGATCATCGTTATGTACATAAATGTATGTTATATACTCTACCAAAGTAGAGTGGAACAGTTTTATTCATATGCAAATCTATTTTTGAACAGTGAAAAATCTGAGGTGGTGATAATTTGAGGTGTCATATTCTGTAAATGAGAGTGAATATAATTTCATCTCATCAAGAATAGTTATTATAATAATACTTAAAATGCCTTGAAAGTTTTCTCTTTGCATTTTTCAAGTGAGACAATTTTTATTATTTAAGACCTATTCAATGCCCAGTACTTCACTATAGTCTAAAAAAGATGGTCACTGTCGGCAAAGAACTTCTGGCCTAGATGTTAATATTATACTAACTTACAGGAAACAACTAGAGAAGAGTGGAGTGTAAAGTCTGTCTTGCTGACCTGAAGTGCAGTAGAAGCTCAAAGGAAATGTGGATTTGGACAACAGAGAAGACTTCCTAGAGGAGGTTGAAAATGAGCTGGGCTTAAAGAATAGATAGGATTAAGTCAGTGAAATGAAGGAATTGGAGACTTACAAGTGCAGAAAATATGAACCAAAGCATGATCAAGTAGGAAGGAGTAAAGTAGAATTACTGGGTTGAAAACAGATTGGTATTGGGGAATAGGTAGGGAAATGAGTGTAACCATGCTTGGGATTGTTTTCCTTCCTTTGCATAAAATGCCCTAATTTCTAATTGAAGAAAATGAGAGTATATTCGGATTGCCTGCAGCCCTTCGAAAATCAAGGTGTGATGATTTGAAGAAAAATCACGATTTGTAAGAAATGTTGGAAGGAATCTAGGCTTAAATTAGATGAGTTTACCTGAAACATTGGGGGTCTATAGCCTTTAACTGAGCAAATCAAGTGAGAAATCTTGAGAGGCAGGGGTTGCATAGCCAAAAGTCTACTATCAGGGATATTTTTTGCCCAGGTGAGATTGACCTTATCACTATGGGAATGATCGCAAGTACCACAGTACTGTTGTTAAGCCAAATAAAAACACTGTACTACTTTTCCAAACCTCTAATTTGCATACAAGCCTTAGCTCAAGTTATGTCCTTTCCCTCATCTTCAGCCGTCTAAATATTCTTAGGCTATCTAGCCCCTGCATGAAGTTTTCCCAGTTCATTTTTCTTCCTCACCCAGAAATACCATTTCTCTCTTTTGTGCTCCTATACCTGACCTAGAACAATTAATACATCCTGCTTTATGGGCAGAAGCTATTTTATTTTTTATTGTATACTCTGCAAGTCTAACATAGTGGGTGCTTGATAAATGGCAGTTGATTGCTGAAAATCAGTAGTGATTTGGTGATAAATTAATATGTTCTGGAAAGGCTGAATACCAGCTAGATAAATATAGAAATGCCCAAGCTCTTGCCTGGTCATTTAGAAGTTCTCCACCTTTTACTGTTTCACTTACCAGGGCTCAGGGCTCCTCTCATTCTATGCTACCTATTAACATTCAAGTCTTAGCTACCTTAAAGTTTTTTTAAAAAAAACTTAAAGCCAGAAACCTGTGGGTGGGGGTATGAATAGCTGGAAAACCTATGAAATTTTGAGGGTTATAAATGATCTGATTGATCATCTAAAACTTTCCAGCAAAGTATAATTTAACTGTTTCCTATTGGCTTTTATTTGTTGTCTCTCTGAGGAGATGGGAGATGGTAGTAGAATGAAAAGTCCTTACATTAAAAAATACTTTTCAAAAAAATTTTTTTCAAGAAGCATTGTTACCATAATCACAAAAATAAATGTATTGAACATCTGCTGCAGTTCTTTAAAGTGACTCTAAAGTTAATTGTATGCTTCTGAATCCCTCCGCTTACTAGAGCTACCTTATTGAGTGAAATGGGTTTTCTTATAAACTTTCTTGGACAATTTTGTAAGAGAGTATCCAAGTCGCATGAAAAAGCTTTCAGAAATCTCAGAAGGCAAAGAAAATTGTGGATCAAATATGTAGCATTTGTTTTCTGCTAGGACATTTAAGTCATATTTATAATGTGATAAGGATTTATTTTTATGTATCCTTAAGAGCTTTTATATAAAATCTATAGGACATTTATGTTTGATTTCCAGAACCTATATAAATATAAATTACATTTTTTTGAAAAGTCTAATGTTGCTGTTGGGTTGGGTTTGGCTTTGAGGGAGGTTGACATATTTGTTATACTTAACATTTAGCCAGAAGTCAGGAATTCAACCAGCAATTAAATAATGGTTCCCACGGTGAAGCAGTTTCCCCTCTACACTGATTTGCTTTATGACCTGTTTTCTAGGCACTCATTTTGACATCACCACTGCCCCCACAAAAAAAAAAAAAAAGTGAGAACTGACTATATCACGGGTACCTAGACCATGTGGAGAAAGGACTGAGACTGGAAGCAGAAAACACATTGTCCCTACAGAGCAAAGTGCCAGACAACAGCTCACTCTAGTAAAGGGCGATAAATGCCACATGAGATGGTCTCCTCAGTTCAAAACTGTAAGTAACTTTAGGGAATTGCAGGGGGACTAGACAGTTGTCTCTGCTGACTCAATAAAAAAATGTCTTCATTTTGTAATTTGTGGCCTGAATGCTTGTAAATAAGATGCACTGAATTGTCAAGTGGTGGACTTTTCTGGTTTGTGGGTGAGAAATAGAATGCAGCCAAAATAGAATGTAGTATTCCCCCAAAAGTAACTTGGGACCTTTGCCTTAAGACCTGAGACAAAAGTTACATGAATTTAGATAACCAGGTTAGAACTAAGTTATTGGGCCTTTGCCTAGATAACCAATTAGAGGACTCTTAGTCTTGATATAGCAAGGAATAGGGAGGTATTATGGCCTCTTGAAACAAAATAATGAAAACTTACAAAATAATGGAATTTTTGGAAATTAAATGTGGCTATACTATATATAGAAGGATTCTAAGAAAGTCTGTTGGCAAAGAAACTGGGCATGTGACTACTGTGGTGATCTAGGAGTGAAGAAAACCTGAACAGAATGGTGGCAATGAGAATGGAGATAAGAGAATAAATTTAAGATATTTCAAAAGAAAAAATTGTAGAACATCATGATGAGTTGGATAAAAGGGGGGGGTGTAAAAAATTACACATTTTCTGTACTGAAAGACAATGATAGTATCACTGAAAGGAGAGAGTTAAGAGAAGCTTGTTTGAGAAGGAAAGATTTTGAGTCCCATTTTTGTAATATTGAATTTAAGATGATATCCAGGCATTCCTTTTGAAATGCTTTGATTAAAAGTCGCTGAAGGGCTTCCCTGGTGGCGCAGTGGTTGAGAGTCCGCCTGCCGATGCAGGGGACACGGGTTCGTGCTCCGGTCGGGGAAGATCCCACATGCTGCGGAGCGCCTGGGCCCGTGAGCCATGGCCGCTGGGCCTGCGCGTCCGGAGCCTGTGCTCTGCAACGGGAGAGGCCACAACAGTGAGAGGCCCGCGTACTGCACAAAAAAAAAAAAAAAAAGTCGCTGAATATACAGAACTGGAATCCTATGTAAAAGTCTGGCTGGAGAGGTAAATTTGTCAGTTATCCACTCAAAACTGATAAGGGTAGACAAGCTAACTGAAGTTCTTTATTAAAGACAGTATATCCCTTTATTTTAAAAAGAAGTACATAAACACATTTACATAAAAAAAATTATTTGATTAGGCATGTTGTCTTAAATGAACATTTCCAAAATGGAATTAAAACTCTCCTTTTTTTCTTAGAGTGTCATATCTCAAGCTTGTGCCTATAGGAAAACCCTACACTGGTATCAGTTATGAAGGTCAGTGACTAAAATGTGTTAATTATTCTTTTTTTAAAAAATTTATTTATTTTATTTATTTATTTTTGGCTGCGTTGGGTCTTAATTGCTGCGCGCTGGCTTTCTCTAGTTGTGGTGAGCGGGGGCTACTCTTCGTTGCGGGTGCATGGGCTTCTCAGTGCAGTGGCTTCTCTTATTGTGGAGCACGGGCTCTCGGGCACGCAGGCTTCGGTAGATGTGGCGCATGGGCTCAGTAGTCGTGGCTCGTGGTCTCTAGAGCACAGGCTCAGTAGCTATGGTGCACGGGCTTAGTTGCTCCGCAGCATGTGGGATCTTCCCGGATCAGGGCTCGAACCCGTGTCCCCTGCATTAGCAGGCAGATTCTTAACCACTGTGCCACCAGGGAAGCCCCTAATTATTCTTGAACCTTACCTTTGCTTCTATTCATTAAACAAAGATCTTTCCCAGTATTACATTGAGGGAATGAAATTGAGAACTTAAAGTCCAAATAATTCAGTCAGTTAAAACTATAAAATTGACATGGCTTTAATTTCTCAAATGGAAAAGCAAGTAATTGAACTGTGGGAAATGTGCTGGTCTCCAGTTTCAAGACACAGTACAGCACAAAGACCTGGCATTCTGGCTGAAGAGTTGTAATAATAAACAGAAATTTGAAAACCAGGAAGACAAGTTTTCCAAGAGTGCAACTGTGGCATTTCAAAAGAGATATAACAAGAAATTCCAGAAGATGGCCAAAAATAGGTTTAGATAATTGAGATTCCTTATTTGAATACTTGTTTTTGATGGAGAAACACAGTTAAGAGGAAATAAAGCTTCTGTCTAAGAGGTCTAAAACATTTTCTCCTTTTCACCCTAAATTAGGTTTGCTTCTGAAGAAACGTGTTAGCCAAAAAAAATCAAATAGGAATTCAGTACTGCTTAAATTGTAGCCAGAAGTTTAAAAAGTGACCAAAGCAAAACAAAAAAAAATTTTTTTAATTAATTGAAAGCAAGTATTTTGATTTTCTAGGAGCTAAAACTTGTTTTATAGGATTCCTATTTAGAAAGTCAAAGCATCTTGATCTGTTTACCTAGTAATTACATGCCCATCATGGGACAGAAATACCACATTACTCTATGTTTTAAATTTCTAATATGTTCTACTTTAATGATATGTAAGGAAACCTAAAATGTTAATCTATGTCTCCAAAATAGCCTTTAAAAAACTCAGTAACATGTCTTCTGAATATACCAGAGTCTTTTATACCATTTTACCTAAATCCTTGAACCATTTGATTAATCCGAATTCAGTGAACCTATGTCTTCAAGGCAGGTTATCCAGAACTGGGAACATTTGTTTCTATATTTCCATCCTAGTTGCATCTGACTTATGTGCCTGGTCTGATGACTTCGACTATCTTTTCATGACTCCTAAATTATGGAGGTAAGTCAAGATTTAATATTGATTATAGTCATGTAACATTCATTCTGAATTTGTATTCCGGTAATATTTATTTAATTACTAAGCACTCGTGGCATTGCATTTTTATTAGCAAATTATGGTATATTCCAGTTTTGGCTGAGCTATTTTACTCTGATTAAATGTATAATTTTGCATAACTATTTTTTTTAATTTATTTCTTTTTGGCAGCGTTGGGTCTTCGTTGCTGTGCGTGGGCTTTCTCTAGTTGCAGTGAGCGGGGGCTGCTCTTTGTTGTGGTGCGCGGGCTTCTCATTGTGGTGGCTTCTCTTGTTGTGGAGCACGGGCTCTAGGTGCATGGGCTCCAGTAGTCGTGGCACACAGGCTCAGTAGTTGAGGCTCACAAGCTCTAGAGCGCAGGCTCAGTAGTTGTGGCGCACGGGCTTAGTTGCTCCGTGGCATGTGGAATCTTCCTGAACCAGGGCTCGAAACCGTGTCCCCTGCATTGGCAGGAGGATTCTTAACCACTGCCCCACCAGGAAAGTCCAGTTTTGCATAACTTTCAATTACTTAGTATTTCTATATACATCTAGACTTTCGTCTCATTTTTTGTGTGATTACCCACATAAACTTCTAGTAGAAGATACCATGGGTTTTTTTCTGTAGTCTTTAACTTGAATCAACTCTTTCAGACTCTTTATGTAAAGTATCCTCATCTATCTTTGAATCTACTATAATTCTTGTTTTTCCAAGTGCCTGTTTACTGAGACTATAGTGTTCCAAATTTTTCAGTTCAGTTCAGTTAAGACTCTTAGATGTCCAGCACTGTGGGGGAATATAAAGACCAATATAAAGCACAATCCCAGTCCTCATCTTAAAAGAACTCATGGAACCTCAGACATTCAGCCAGACTTTCTTGGGGTCTCTTATTACAAGAAGGGTAAGATAAACCTCTCCTGTTTGGCTTCCAACTTGGGAACTCAAAGACATTCAAATTCTTACCAGATTGTGAAATGAGAAAAGTAACATGAAATAGAAACACTTGGTAGTTGGTGTGTTTTACTCAACTGATAGAGTAAAAAAAAACACTTTAAAACAATGATTTATGGATTTGAGGTGTTGGTGTGAAATCTGAAGGTGCAGAAAGCTCTGTATGATTAAATAAGTCTTAGGCACATTTCAGTTTTGGGAGCAAATTCCTATTTGTTTTGCTGTATTTTGTTGCTTATTTATTCTGTGCCATGCTTAATACTCATTTCCCCTTCACCATGTAAGGTGTTAGCTTTTTAATCTATTAAAATATTTTGGGAGTTGGATCGACCTCATAGCTTAGATATATATTAAGGCATTTTCTGAGCTCAGAAATATTGAGATGATGAGTCTTTTGGTGAAATTTGCACATAACTTTTCATCTCAGATAGATCCAATAGAAGGCCTAACAATTCATGACAAAGCTGTTCTGGGACCAAGCTGGTGAGTAAGTATGGTTTTTATGATGTTGTTGATTTTCCAGAAATCTAAGTATTTTTAGTAATATATTTTCATCTCATCTCCATACTTCTTGAACTTTTGTTTAAAACACTAAGTTTGATGTCACACTGGTGTTTTCCACGGGTTCACTGGCTCCAGGAAGGTAATAAAATTTCCCAAATTTCTTTTTAAAAATTTCCTCTTAGTGGCTTTTACATTGCTAAGTGTGCTATTACAGAGTCAACTTCCCCAGCACAGAGGAAAAATAAAAGTAGAATATAGGATAGTTAGAGGTCTTAGCAAGTCTTTTGTTATTCCAGCAAGGTCTCTGTTAATGTGACCATTTCTGTTATTTATGATAGAGAACCAATACAAAGACTTATAAAACTAAGCTGACATTTGTCAGATGTAAACAGAATACAAGACAAATAGAAACAGCTTACAATTCCCTAAATCATATATTTCTCAAGCTCCTTTCCCTTGACCATTTTATATTACTTCAGGCTCCTGAATTCAGATATATTTTGAAAGCAGCCCGAATTAATTTTGACTTTAACATAACCTAAGGATTCTTTGTAATTATGACTTGTAGATTCTTTGTAATTATGACTTGTATATTAAATTGGAGAGTAAAATTCAACACCAGAGCTCCTTTTCAGAAAATCTTTGTAGGGAGAACTTCCAACAACTTATAAGGTTACATTGTTGAGGTTCAAGAATAAGCTAAAATCTTTAGTGCCTAATCAGAAATGAAACTGTAGGTGATGGAAAGAGGCTGAAACAAACATAAGTGGAAGAATAGGGGAGGCCCAACTATCACTGGTATCGTTAAGACTGACAAACCATGCTTTGTGATGACTCATACCTGTGTATCTGAGATGGATTGATAGGAGTATATGATTTGATAGACCAAAGTTTTCAGTTTGGTTGGCCAAGACAAGCTTCTGCCATTATTTTCTTATAATTTCTTATGATTTTCTTATAATCAATTCAGTCGAGAAGTTAAGTGATGCTCATATGAAGATGTTAAAGTCTTTTTTTTTTTTTCCTAAAGCAGGCAAGAGTTTAAATTTGCCTGTGGTGCATCTAACATAAGCCTGTTTTCTTCCAGCCATATGCCTGCCTCCTTTTCTAAAACAAGACTCTTTTCTGCACGTCTTGACATCCCAGTTACAGTGCCCCACTCTATGTTGGAGTGAAGACAAGAGGCTTATTACTTAGATAATCTTGACAGATGTGTCTCCAGATAATATCATCTCTAAAATATTTACTAAAATAAGAAACTCAATCCACTCTGAAAGTACACTTTTCCTAATGAATAATATACATTTTTAAATTTTGGTTATCTATCTCCTTCTAAAAACCTCTGGATTGTGAACCCATGACTTTTGAGGAACTGTTTAATTAAAGGCTTAAGTTATTTTAATTTAAGCCCATTGTCAGTGTTATGAACTGTAGTTAGTGAGCTCTAGAAGGGAAGACCTTCTTTTGCTCCTTGCAGCTCCTTGCTCCCCAGTGTCTAGAATAGTATTTGGCACACAGTAGATGTCAATAAATATTTTCTGACTGAATTAATTAAACATGTATATATTACATGTTTCCATAGGGTCATGTTTCTATTAGCACATTAAAAAGAACATTTTATTTCTCATCTCAAGCTAATTTCCGGCAAGTGTGAATGACTAAGAACACATAATAGCAGTTTAAACATTTCCTGTCTTATTCCTTGCCAACCTGTAGTTACAGTATTTTTTGCTTCACTATTCTTTTAACCACTTATCAGTTTTGAATCATCTTATCAGCAAAGCCCTATACGGAATTAAACAGTGTAACATATATAACCATGCCAACTACACCCAGCTAGTTAAATCACACGCGTGCCCAAAACTTAGCAGACTAGAAATATTGTGCCCTCGAATATGATGCTAGCAAGGGAACCAGGCCAGACACATCATCCCCAAAACTAAGATGACAGACTAAAACAACTAAGTTGGTTTTTTCTGCAGTAAAGAGAGGATGTGTGCCACCAAAAACAAAACACTCATTCATAAGGCTTTTTTTCTTATTTGGGCCATTATTTTCCGTTGCTAACCTTAACGTTACTAATCTTGAAGTATTTTGCACTTTTCCATTATACATAATCTTTTGAGGTACTATTAGGAAATTTTTTTTAAAAACCTTTCTTCCCTGCAACTTAGTACACAAATCTATAAGTAATTACTAGAAATTTCTGGAGTGTAATTTCTTTACTAACTGTAGGGGTTTCACAGAAAGGATGGAAGAGTAAAATTTATGTCAGTATGAGATAATAGGCCATACTATGCCATAACATGCCTCCAACCCTGGCACACACACACACAATCTTTCAGGTATGGCTTTTTCTTCCTTTTTTAAAAAAGACCTACCTGGTCTGATGAAAAGTAAATCTTCCTCCCACACCCAAACCCCACTCACCCAGTTTCCTCTCTACAGGTGACACATATCTTTGCTGAAAATTCCATGAATATAGTTATATGAGTATCATATATCTTTCCGCAGATGGAAACTAGGTACTGCATATAAAGTGGAAATATATTTTTCCACTTTATACATTGTCTTACACCTTGCTTTTTTTCACTTTATGTATATTTGACAATCCTCCCTTCTTAGTTTATAAACTGCTGTCTCATTCTTTTTAAAGGCTGCACGGTATTTCACTGTATGAACCATAATTTATACCCATTCCCTGTTGATGCACTTTGAGTTTACTTCCAATTTTTCGCTGTTATGATGATACACTGTCTCACTTGAATGTGAGTTCCTTGAGAATAAGGATTTTTGTCATGAGTAAATGTTTTAATTCTGAAAAGTTAGTATAGTGTTCAACAAATGTTTAACAGATGTTTTTGAATGAATGAATGGTACTTTTTAAAATGCTTCTCAACTGCTTCCACTCAATGTTTTTTAACCCTGCTATGTGCAGAGTACTTGGTACTCTTTGATCTAATGATTCCCTTTCTAGATATTTATCCTAACATTTTAAAGACATGTGTATAAGAGAAATTCCTACAAGAGGACTCACTAAGTCAAAGTAATATGTGTAGGGGACTTCCCTGGTGGTCCAGTGGCTAAGACTCTGCACTCCCAATGCAGGGGGCTCAGGTTCAATCCCTGGTCAGGGAGCTAGATCCCACGTGCCGCAACTAAGAGTTCGCATGCCACAACTAAAAGATTCTGCATGCCACAACTAAAAGATCCCACATGCTGCAACTAAGACCCGGCGCAGCCAAATAAATAAATATTTTTTAAAAAGTAATATGTGTATGGGCCTCCCTGGTGGCGCAGTGGTTGAGAGTCCGCCTGCCGATGCAGGGGATACGGGTTCGTGCCCCGGTCTGGGAGGATCCCATATGCCGCGGAGCGGCTGGGCCCGTGAGCCATGGCCGCTGGGCCTGCGCATCCGGAGCCTGTGCTCCGCAACGGGGGAGGCCACAACAGTGAGAGGCCCGCATACCGCAAAAAAAAAAAAAAAAAAAAAAAAAAAAAAGTAATATGTGTATTTTAAATGTTAGTAGAAGTTATATGCAAAAGCTTTTTACCAGAGTAGGTGCTAATTGGTAACAAAGGTATTTCTCAACAAGTGGTCAGCACAGTGCTTTACACATAGTAGAGTTAAAACTGTTGAGTGGATTGAGCTCACATTCAAGTGAGAAAAATTTGTTTTTATGATGGCATGTAAGTCTAGATAGAGGAAAGGGCTGATTACTATGCCTAGGAAAGGAGGAAAACAAGGCCTTACAGAAGAGGTACAGTTGAAAGTGGGTCACCCATCTTCTTCATCATTATCATCACTGATAGTTACTGAGTGCCTGCCATGTGCCAGGCAGTGTGTTGAGTGCTTTACATTATCTCCTTTAATCCTCATATATCCTATAAGGGAGATATATTTATTATCCTCATTTGATAGATGAAAAAGTTGAGGCAGAGAGATGTTAAATGACTTGCCCAAGCCATATAGCTAGTAAGTGACTTAGTTGGGATTAGAAATCAAGCAGTCTGATTCCATAGTCCATTCTTGAACGTTTTATAAGTGTTCATGAAGAAGAGAAAGGGAAAGAGGCATTGAAGGTAGAAGGAATGTGCGCCAAAGCACCAAGTGCACGGTGTTGTTTAGAGAGCAGCGTGTAGTCAGTGTGGCCTAAGCACTGTTAAGCTGTGGTTGCCCAAAGATGGTATGGTAGAAGGCCAGAAAGTTAGGGTGAGTACATATTTGACTAACATATATGCCCTAAATATGGAATTTCCAAACAAGAAAATGGCAATTTCTTTTTACTCTAAAAGAGAACAGAGAACCTCATTTCTTTTTCTGAGATTGCTCTGGCATGAGGGTAGTCTCTGGTTTCAGTGTTTTGTTCATGGCAAGAGCTTCAGGCTTTTTTATCCTTTCAAAGCTATAGCATTCAGTTTTGTCTTCAGAGGGTACTGTTCTGGTGCTGACCAGATGGAAGCCTTCCATTAATAAAGTGTCAATCAGTAAGCCGAGGACATTAGTTCCGTTGGCCAGTTTTCGGTTATCAGGTTTTATAGAAACATACCTAGGACACACAAAAATGTTCAATTATAAAACATCCCTTTAATAACCAGCAAAACTAAACAGAAACATTTGATTTATAACCTCAAATAAAGGTATCAAACCATTTTCTGATCAGATATTTTTAAAGACTTCATTTATAAATCCAAGCCAGGACTTTCAGGCTACGGAAAACAGAGACCTTGCTGTGATCTCCAAAGTCATTTTAATTCCACATTTAGGAATATAGCTAACATTGATGAATTTTCATTGAGAAATTATTTTCTGGAGCAAACAATTTGATCAAACAATTAAATTAGCTTAATTTTCATATAATGTAATTTAACTATTTCCAAATTTTGTTTTCAACTTACTAAATATTGTTTTAATCGATTTAATTAATTGATTCCATCTTTTTAATGAACATCTGATACATTTACAGTTTCCCCCATATCTAATTTTACCCATTACCAGCACTGACATTACAAATTTTCTTTTGTGACTTTCTCCTATCAAATGCATTTTTCATGTGAAATTTTGCAGATGTTAAATGTCAAGAAGACTTTATTGTCAATTTTTCTCAATAACTGTCCATTGTTGAAGAGCAAAACATGGGGTCCAGAGGCTTCTGGAGTCAAAATGACAAAACTTTCTGGAAAACTCGATAGATACATAGTATTCAAGAAAAATATACCTGAACTTTTCAGATTGACTATATGTTGCTTTAATAATGTCAACATAACATGTCCATAAAGATATAGCTATATTGCCCCTTCTTTATCTACCATCAGGATATTTTTATATCCTTTGTGTCCTCCCACCATTTGTTTATGAGATGTGAAAAAAAAAAAAAGGCTTTAGTTCCAGGCAGCAACCTAAACTATCTGTGGTTTTATGGGATAAAAAGAGCCTTGGGGTCATCCCTAGCCTCCTTTTAATTATGATTGATAGAGTGGTTATTGTAGCTCACATTTAGAAACTCATTCTAGGCAAAGAAAAAAATTCAATAATAAAATGTAAGAATTATAAAACTACAAAGTACATATCAAAAGCACATTTATGTTTAATACAGCAACTTTTTAACATTAGTAAATCATTTCATCTACCCCCAAACCCCAGATCTTGATTTTATAACCTAGAAACTTTTGTCAAAGAGAAAAAATGTTACAGAACGTCTCACAAAATTAAGATGCAAATAGTATATAGTAGGTGATAACAAAGTGGAATGTACTTGCAAGAAATCACTTGGCCTAAATACTTGATTCCCTAAGAGGCCAAAATGAAAAATGGAAGATTTCAAGGCATAAAAAAAAGATAAAAGAAACTAATGGGAAATGGAAAATCAAAACTTATTTTTAAAACTTAAAAGGCAAGTACACTTTTCCATTTGAGCTAGTTTATAAAGGAAAGGTCAGATAGAAGATGGCTACCAAAGAGACTCTAGAATCCTGTGACCATAACTTGACTTGATAATGTGGTATGGCCCTCTGCAAGATGCGCGCCAAGTATTTCTAGTACTGTGAACTTGAGAGATAATAACTGAGCAACTTGCTAGGTTACCAAGACCTCAGAGTGATAAATCATATTAGTAGAACATACTGAACAGCTGGATGATACACCAGGCTCTGAGCGGCCGTTCAGGCTCACTCCTCCACTTTCCACCTTCAAGAAAAACATCTGAATGGACAGATTCAGACCACAAGGAGTGAGCAAGAAATAAAAATGATTGTAGCTAAATAATTATATACCTAAGGTGGGCCCCTTAAGACCAAGAGCTTTCATCCGATCACCTGAACTCCCAATAATGTCACCTTATTTGGGTTATCCACCTCTACTTTGGAATTGGAACTATAGAAAAAAATCACGACCACTTATAAGCTGAAAAAAATTCTAAACTTCAAACAACTGAAAAGAATACTCTTTGGGGATGCAAGAAAAAGTTTTAAAAATAGCTTCTGGTTTTGGAATTATCTATTTTGGAATTTAAATATAATGTCATTCTCTCATTAAGATGAAAAAAAATTTTGTACTATTTGTAAAACACAAACACTTAACAGCAAAGGGAAAACTACTGTCACTGTGTACACACAAATATCCCAACTTGAGTTTCTAATGTTTTTCAAGATTATAGTCAACTTCTCCAAATGCATAGCTTTTAAAGCGCGTTTAGTATTTCCAGGATAACTTTTTATCTTGCATGTTTCTTCTTGAAATCAATGACACCATTTTTCCTTAGTTTTTTAACTTTTTAGAAAGGAATCCCCGAAGATCTTAATCACACAAATTAAAAAACAAAAACAAAAAACTGGTTATTTCCCGTCTATTTATGTTAGTACCCCACCAACTGTGCCCAGAGGTATCTTAAAACATTTTGAGGTGAAGATAGGGTCTTAGGTTTTCTTCACAATCAGCCTGTTAGCTGGATCTCTTTCCCCAAAATGACATTTCATGCCTCTTTGGAAAGGCAGGAAATTATAAAGCATAAAAACTTAAGAACTGTCCTACTGTCCTACTGTCCTACTGGGTTCTTCAGCTGGTATGCAGGACCAAGGGGTATGTTGTGGGAGGGGTAAACATTGATCATTTCTTATGGTTACTGCAGAAGTTAAGAAAATATCCCAAAATATGTCTGTCTACCTTGACCCCCAAAACGTGCATCTTATTTAAATACTGTCAGTAAAGAACATATGTAGACCTTTTTTTTTTCCCCTCCTGAAAATTAAAGCCAGCTTTCACAGTAAAATAATAGTGGGACAGCATTAAGACATTTCTAAGGGGCGAAAAAAAAGTGTCCGTGACAGTAGAGTGGAAATCCGCCTTAGGGTCCAGCCAAGGATAACAGGAGGAGAAAGTGACTGACTCAGAAGCGACTATCCTTAATATACTGACAGCCTATCCCAGTATTTTGAGTTGTGTAAGAGTGCCAACAATGTAACAGGAGACCAGATTTGCCATGAGATATATCTGCCTTAATGGTGTTTAAAAATAAAGTGGAATGGAGAAAAATCAGTAGCCAAATCAGAAGGACTGAAAGAACAACTGTACATAGTGTAAGGAAATCATGACAAACTGTTGAGGCTTTACTATATACCAGCAACGAAAAGAAACCCTTGGGGAGAAAAAGACTTCTCATTCCATAGTAACAGAACATAATCTATAAAATTGTTTCCTCCTACAACTTAAATGACCATAGTCCCAGTTTTCCCTGGACAATTTTGATTTATTCCTATTGTCCCACATAATAACAACTTCTTCTTTCACTCTGAAAAGTATCCCAGTTTGGACAATAATTACCTGGTCATTCCACCCAACTCTGCTGGTTACTCCCCCCACAAAAAATCATTTTGAGTAATCATTTTTTTCCAAAACTGAAATGAGAAAATTTCAAGTTTGAGGGGAAACATCAGGAACCGGTGTAGAATAGAGGCTTCAAAATACAAAATACCTGATTCCAGTTTGGTTATCAGTCGTGCTGTCAGAGCCGCACTGGAAAACCAGGTCATGGTAAGAAGGTCTTTGTGGAGGCAGTGCAAGTAAGGTCATCTGAGGAGGGAAGGAGTTACTACTCCAGGTCGGTGCTGAAGGTTGCTCTATAAACACTGTAATTCTCCCAGTTAACATCTCGATTGTTTTGCTGCAAGAGCCAAACACCCTGAAAAAAGCTTGAGTGTTTCGGCTTAGGAAATGTACCTCCACAAGAGCAGGTCTTGGCTGTAGCAGGTGTTCTTGGTTTAAGAGATCCACCAGAGGATCAAGTTCATAGAATATAGCCTCCCTCTGAAGCCTGAGATAGTCTGAAAAGTCAGTGGGTAATAAAAGCTGGTGAGTTCTCAAAAAATCTAAGATGAAACTAAATAAAACACCATCTCTGTCCACAAAAATCTGGCCACCAACCATCTTGAATTCTTGGTCTCTGCCATCTAACATACGTGTCAACCGAGAGGCAGGAAACTGCTTTAAGGTTGAAGACCTTGTGGTGAATATCTTCCCTCCCACGTTCAAAGTGACCAGTTCCTGACTACTCATTTTCCTCTTGCTTCACACTAGAGGCTACAAACCATCAGGCACAGACTTAGGAACTTGAAAGTCAACCTGTAACCACAAACGTTACATATGATTAAGAAATGTAGGGGAGGGGAATATAACAAAAACAGAGACCTCGATTTCCAGGTAACTACTGTTAAAGCAAATAGTGTGTCCATAGCTGTGTTTACAAATTTGAGAGTTGCCTGGGAACGTACAGTATACAGAATGAAAAAATAACAGATGAGGAACTCCATAGTTTAAGGAAAACTGCCAATATGTCTGAGGACATGTGTCAAATTGATCCCTTTACTGTATCCCATTAAAAAAAAAAAACCTTCATAAAAACCTCTTGTAAATCTATATTAAAAAATTATATATATATATATACTGGGAGAAGAAAAGCATTCCCCCTCTCCAAACCTCTTATCTACTATGAGTCCTCATGGCAGAGGTAATATTTATAGATAAACATTGTCTTAATTTTTTATATCCCTTTAGCAATTTAGTGGCTAATCTTGGATTGTCAGTTGGGGATAAGGCAGTCATTACCTCAACTAGCAGCTTATTTTGACTACTCTTCTCATAACTAGAATGATTCTTCTGTACTTGAAATTTAGTTGCCACCTTCTTTTCCTGTCCCTGCTTGTATTACCTCCTCTCAATCAAATTAATGGACTTGGGTAGAGACCCTCTGGACTGTCAAGGAATGTCTTGTCCCATGACAGAAATAAGGTTGACTGAAAGCAGTTCTAAGATAAAGTCACGTCTTGTTTTCATCTGAATTCTAAACAAGGTGAAAAAATTAAGTATTTTTGTTCTGTGGGAGACAGGGCATCTTTATCTCATGTGAGCAGATAGGACAGCCTTAGTGTTTAGCTGATTATTTTGTACTTTATAATAGCTGATAGATTGTTTCATCTATCGTTAAATTAGTCTTACTACTCTTAAAAAATTCTTTAAACAAGTGAATTGATTGGTTGTACAGTTGCCATGATACTTTGGAACAACACTTAGCTGCCAGTAAAAAGGCGGCTTTTCCATTTCCTGCTCTTGCAATGTGTTTTTTTGTTTGTTTTTACCCATGCCTTTGCTTGCACAGTCACCTAACAGTTTTGTAGTTTACCTCCAAACTCCTCTGGTGATAAATTTACAAAACCTAAGCAGATAAAAGGCAAGCTGAAATAAATCTCCACCCTCCTTAAAACGTAAACTTCACATAAGGTAATGCCAGTTTTTGTTTACATGAGATTTACATTGTACCAAAAAAAGAAATCAACCCTCTGCAGAAAAAGTTGGAAATTCAATCCATATCTTATTCCCTTTGTAAAGAATGTTCACTCTCAAAAAAAAGTTGCTTTACAAGAGTAGTCTTTATTACATGCTTAAGAACAATCATTATTACACTACCTCATCAATATTAAATCATGTACTCTCTCACATCCCCTTTTTTCATAGCATAAACACAACCAGTATTAGGGGTAGGATGCTTATTTCAAAAGCACTTTAAAAAGGAAGGAGGGTTCAGGACTACACTATTAAATTTCACTTTTATCTTTATACTACCTAATTTCAACAACATGTGTAGGACATTGTTTTTGAAAGGAATACTTGTGGAGGAAAATATCTGACTGGAATCTTGACCAAATCTGAACTACCACTCTGTATTCTGACAAATTTCTAACAAAAGACACAGAACTATGTACTTCAAACAGATTTTATAACAGTTTATATTTGCACACAAATTCTGCCACATTGTTCAGCACCACCAAAGTAAAATTCTTTAATCTTTCACTGAAAATGAAAAACCCATCTGCCAACTGTTCCCAGTAGAAAACTGATTGTTCTACAAAATCAGCTGATTTAGTCAGGTAGGAACTAAAGTTTGAAAGATTGTCTTTCCAAGTTGTGATTTCATCAAATAAAGACCATTCTAGGAATATGGTAGGACTGAAGAAAATGAGAAAGCCCAGCAGAATGATTACCACAAATAACAGATAAAAGTTCCAAGGAATCTTGCTAATGAATGTGCCAGTGTCTTGAGGCAAAGAAAGTTTATCCACATCTACTAGTTTTATGTCTTCCCACTGACTGGTATCAAAGTTCTTCATTAAAGGGCTTGAGGGCAAATTAGAGGGAGGCAAAGGAGTTTCCTTGATGACTTTTATTTTCTCCCTGAACTCCTGCATCTGTTGCAGAAATATGATGGGTTCTGACACATCTTTGAAAGCCTCAGCAATGTTAAAGGCCATTCGTTGTTCCTGCAAGATGGTGTTGAGTTTGTTGATCTCTGGGTCATAGGCCTGCATAACTGCAAGTTTCATGGTCTCAAAGTCAGAAAGGATTTCATTCTTCTTTTGATCTAATGTGTGTTGTAACTTCTCAAAAAACTCCTTCACTTTATCTGAATCTTTAGTCAGCAACTGTAGAGATTTCCTTTTGCTAGTTTCCAAGGTATCCAAGCGAGAAAGAGCATCTCCCCGACGCCAGGTCTCAAAGCTCTGGAAGAGGGACTCAAAGGCATCCCTTTCCTGAGCATAGGCATCTTCGATAGAACAGAAGACATGCTTGGTGTGGTCACCACGAGTAGCACAGATCCCACAAATCAGCTGCATATCAGTCAGGCAGAAAATGTTGAGAGGCTGCCCCAAGTGTCCTTTGCACACTGGCATTTTGGGAGAGATCTTGATCTTGTTATACTTTTCCACAATACCCTTCAGGGAGTAATTAACCTGCAGGCTACTGACCCCGGTGGCTGAAGTTTCCTTGCGGCATGTGGGGCACTTGAATGGAGATGATCTCCACAATGAATTCCGCACGTTCCCCTCTAAGATCCCTTCTAAGCATTTTTTGCAAAAGTTGTGCGAGCAAGGCAAAACTCGAGGATCGTCAAACAGACTGCAACAAATTGGGCACGTGAGATCTTCTTCAAGCAGCTCCATCACATCTCCTACCAGAGAGAAAGAAACATTTTATTTTACTCCAGTAACCCCTTCATTTGGACTATGGACTAGTTAGAAGAAACCATCTTCACAGCCATTAAAAATGATTTTTCACTGAAATAACCAAACAAAGGAAATAAGTGAGAAATTTGTGAAGGGAATGCACACCAAAGCAGATTTAATCTGCTGGGACTAGAACACGCTCCTTATTAGTAGGGCTCCCTGTACACAAGGCCTTTGTGTGGGCTTTCCAACAACAGTCTTTGGCTGAGACAGGGTTAGGACTAGGACAACTGCAAGTTGAGCCAGCAGGACCCAACTGCTTGTTTTAAAACAGAGCTGACTACTAGCTGTCAGAAACAAAGCCACTCAGTGTGTGAAGAGAATGAGCTCTTTAGTCTGGGCCCACAATTATAAAATGGTATGCTATTTAAAGAAAGCAGCACAGAAATATAAATCCAAGCCTGCACTCTCACGTAGACTTTTATTAAAAACTGGCATATTTTTCTATTTCAAAGGCTAGATTACAATTATTAAAATCAGAGGTAAAAACATAAAATGAGACAGCTGCAATTCATTCTTCCCTAGAGAATTAAGTGAATATTTTTTCAAACCACTGGAACAGTAATCAAAGCCAGTGGGGACAAACCTGGGCGTCCCTAAGACTCTTCCAGGGCATCTGTGAGGACAATACTATTTTCATAGTAATACTGAGATGTTATTTACTTTTGGCACAATGTTGGCAGTGCACTGTAAAAAAAAGCAATGGTGAGTAGACACTGCTGGAGGCTTAGCAGGAATCGAACAAGGCAATAGGTAGCACCAAACTGGATTCCTGGTTATTGTATTCTTCACCACCACATACCCACGGTGGGGGCAGGGGTGAGGGCAGCCAGTTTCATTTTAGAATGTTCTAGATGAAGCAGTAAAAATTACTCATTTTACTAAATCTTGATCCTTGTGGACATGTCTTTTTAATATTTTGTGTGACAAAATATGAAGTAACCACAAAGCATTTCTACTGCATACCAGCAGATACTGTCTGGAGGAAAAGCAATTAGGTGATTGAGCTACAAGCTAAATCAGCTGCTTTTTTCATGGAACACCATATTTACTTGAAACAACAAATGACGAACTATAGCTGTGCAGACTTAGGTATCTGGCAGATATTTTTTTGAAAATGAACAAAATGAACCCATCACTTCAAGGGAAACAAATGACAGTATTTCTCGCCAATGATAAAAAGTTGAATTTTTGAGTGAAAATTGGATTTTGGAAAATATATTTGCCACTTAAGAGCTTGTAATGAAACAAGTGGTGATATTAACATGTGGGTTTTGGCTTTTTTAGAGGAGAGATCATGTATAATGAAATATGTCACTATTTGGAGATCTACATTACACAGTGAACTAATTGGTTCAAATCACCAATGCATGTTATAAATCATACATTCTAATACAGTTAAATATCTATATATAATACACATGTAAATAAAAGCTCTTGGGAGCCTTAGTTTTTAAGTGTAAAGGGGTCCTGCGACCAAAATATTTGAGATCTCTGACCTAGAGAATACCATAGAGAATACCAATTCTCAATTCAAGTTTATTCTTTTATAATGTACATTTTAAAACTTTTATCCCTGAAGTTTTAGAACCACAAATAGTGCTAAATATGTCCTCATTCAGTTTACTGAGGGATATATACACACACACATATCACATTACCACCAAAGTAACAAAGTAGGGTCTACTAATCTCTATGCCATCTTATAACCAAAAGTAAGTAATTTTTATTATATAATACTTTTTTTAAAAAAATATTTATTAATTTATTTATTTATTGGTTGTGCCGGGTCTTAGTTGCGGCAGGTGGGCTCCTTAGTTGCGGCTCGTGGGCTCCTTAGTTGCGGCTTTCGGGCTCCTTAGTTGCAGCTTGCCCGCTTAGTTGCGGCACGTGGGCTTCTTAGTTGCAGCATGCATGTGGGGCCTATTTCCCTGACCAGGGATAGAACCTGGGCCCCTTAACCACTGCGCCACCAGGGAAGTCCCAGTAAGTAAATAAATGTTAACAGTAATTTTAAGAATCACAAGTGGAGCTACAATCTAGAAGATAAATAGTATTTAAAAGATAAGCTGAACTTGCAAGACTAATTAGTTTATGGTTTTCTATTAGGTTGTGAGAGATATATGTATTACAAATATACAATACATATATATGTAGAATTAAAGCAGAGTATTCTGTCAAATTTAGTGTTACATGGCAAAAATGGTGATGAAGCTTATTTTTCTGAAAAATCTTTTGTGACATGGCAAATCATACAACCTCTGAAAAGCACTGAGAAGAGAACGGCTACAGAGACTGAGGTTAGTGTGCTCTCTAAGAAGTTACCAAGCAGCTATAAAACATTCTGACTCTTCAGAGCAAAGAAGGAAAACTTTTGATGATCTTCCATCACTAGTCCTGGGGTTCTACACTTTATCACCTCCATTGACCTCTGTCGTCTTTCACCTAAGAATTTTATGCTAAGGCTAGGTTTTGGAGTAAACTGTAGAGACAGGAAAGTAATGGCAGCAGCATTCACTAAAGTAAACCTAAGTTACTCATCCTTGCAAGGTTAATACTTCCAGAGAATCCTATCCAAGCATAGTAAGTAAATAAAAGGAAGAACAACGGATACCAAGTTTTGTCATGAGAAGGAGAAAAAGGGCACCCAAGACAAAGAGAAAATTTGAAGAAAACTGAGGGACCAGGAATTGAAGAAAACTGAGGGACCAGGAAGAGTTTTAAGGCAATCAAATATGATCAAAAGGAAAATGTCACACACAGGAAAATTTAGAAATAATAAACAGTCATCCCAAAGCCACAATCAACTTACAGCTCTGAAAAGGAACCAGAGGAAAAAAGTTGGTATTTGGAAAGTCCCTTTTTAAAAAAAATTGCATCAAAATCATGGTAGATCCTATTGTTCCACTTTTAGTGATATAACTTAAAAATTTTGGTTTATAATTTCAAGATTCTCATTTTAATCCACATTAAAACTAAACACTATTTTCTTTTCTTAGCTTTATACTCAAAACTTTAATCACAAAACTATGTGACCACTTCCACAGCTGACTTTTAGAGAAAACGGAGACATATAGCCTAACAACCCAAGAAACCATGGCAAGTTTGTTGCCTTAAAAGTTTTAAAGGAAAATACATAATAAGGTTTTTAGTCTCACTAAGTGAAGGGTATGCTTTTCACAGTAAAGGAACTTATAGATCCTTTTCTTAAAGTGTGGCTAACACATAAGAATCTAAATAAATCAATTGAGCTTCCTTTGACGAAACCAAGGTACATATCCCCCCCCTTCTGGGGGACAAATATAGATATCAAGAAATTTTATGTGAACAAAATTACTGTTCACCAGTGATAAAATTTCAACTTAACCAATGTCAAATTAAGTATATAAAGGCAAATAAGTTTTCCAAGATTCATTTCTTCTTTTGAATTAAAAATTTCCCAAGAGTTATTTATTTATTTACTTATTTATGTATTTACTTATTTAGGCCACGCCATGCGACTTCTGGGATGTTAATTCCCCAGATTGAACCCATGCCCTCAGCAGTGAAAGCGTGGAGTCCTAACTACTGCACCACCAGGGAATTCCCAACAATTTCCCAAGTTTTATACCAACAAAGAAAGTAGCCAAATATATACCTAGTTATCTACCACCTCTCTGGTTTTCAACTTCATTTTCCTACCATATTTATACTTTAAAATATACTTTTTAATTTATGTAGAATAAAACTCACTCCTTTCAGTATGCCGTTCTATGAGTTTTGACAAAGGCACAGTTGTATAACACCACCACAGATTTATTTTTAAGCAAACATTCAAGATATCCACACTTAAGGAAGACTATGAAAACTGTTTGATCAATACTACCTTGAGTGGGTATATAGCAACAACAGTCTCTGCAAATGAAAACAGTAACACAACAACCAGAATATTAAAAATGGAAAAGCCAACACTTACAAAGGAGTCATAAAATAGAAGTAAAAGCTAATATATATGACTTCTCCCTCCTGGAGGCCCTTTTGTTTTTATATGATCAACCCAAAATGATTACAATTGAACAGGTGCTCATTTTATTCACTCTTAAAAGGTAATTTTAATAAAATCTTTTGGGCTTCCCTGGTGGTACAGTGGTTAAGAATCCACCTGCCAATGTAGAGGACAGGGGTTTGAGCCCTGGTCCGGGAAGATCCCACATGCCGCGGAGCAACTAAGCCCGTGCACTACAACTACTGAAGCCCATGCGCCCAGAGCCCATGCTCTGCAACGAGAAGCCACCGCAATGAGAAGCCCGCGCACCACAACAAAGAATAGCCCCCGCCCGCCGCAACTAGAGAAAGCCTGTGTGCAACAATGAAGACCCAACACAGTCAAAAGTAAATAAATTTATTTAAAAATAAATAAACCCTTTTAATTAAAAGAAACTTTCCTATTAAATCTTTGAACTTCATTCGTTGATAGCAATATAAAGTTCAAAATAATACCCATGATTTCTTTTCCAAATCCCATTACAGAAGAAAAAGAAAAGCCAATATATTATACCTTATATCTGAGATTTAAATCAAATTTCCATCCTGCTTTGAGGCATCTCTGAATTCAGGAATTTCAAAGCAGTATCTAAATACCTAACAAGTAACTAGATAGCAAATTCTGAAACTCACTTCATAGACAAAACTAAATTATGTGAGCTCTACTAAACAGACAGCCACCAATCAACCTTATCTTAGAACAAAGCTTAGAATAAAAGAGCTCACCTTTAAAAAAAATCACTTCCTCTCATCCCACTAGTTAATCTTATTTTCAAGTTGTATACTGTATTTTCAAGTAGTATACTGATATTTTAGTATGAGATCCACTAATAATCATTTCTTGAAACTTACTAAGAATCTATTAACAACTATTGAATCTAGGTAGAGGATGTAAGGATATCTATTGTTATATATATATATATATATATGTATATATATATATATTTTTTTGCGGTACGCCAGCCTCTCACTGTTGTGGCCTCTCCCGCTGCAGAGCACAGGCTCCAGACGCACAGTCTCAGCGGCCATGGCTCACGGGCCTAGCCGCTCCGCGGCATGTGGGATCTTCCCGGACTGGGGCACGAACCCACGTTTCCTGCATCGGCAGGCGGACTCTCAACCACTGCGCCACCAGGGAAGCCCTCAAGTTTTTTTTTTTTTTAATACTCTATATCAATGTGTTACTAACACCTCATTCTGGCTTTTAGAGACTGTTCTAAAACTTATATGATACAAACAGGATAAAGTGCGATTAAGAAAAAGACAAAATTTCTGATAACTTAAAAAAGGAATATTAAAATTAATATACCATATACTCCAATAAAGATGTTAAAAAAAAACTTGAGCCATAAAAATAAAATAAAATAAATATACCACATATAGCATCTAAAATAGCTTATCTAATTGTTATGTGGCCCTTGCAAACAAAATGTAATTTACCTTTGTGTCCATATAAGACATAAGTAACTTACCTTTTCTGGCATTATCCTAGAATAAGTAGTAGTCAAAATTTCCTCCAAGGTATTTCTAGTAGAATTCCTGATAAGTAGGGCAAAATAAACCTAGTACAGAAGGTCCAGCAGCTTGGAAGGCCTACCTACTCAGAAAATTCACAAGTTTTTGGACTAAGGTGACAGTCTCAAAAACAAAAAAACTAGGTCATTACCTTCATAGTCCAGAAAAACTTGGAAAAAATGAGTTTTTTCCTTTCCTTCATTTTCTTCTCTGTGCCACTATTTTGCCTCGACTTTTCCTTTGTTTATTCTTCTTTTAACTCATCTTCCCCATTCTATTTCAAGGAATGAAATCTTTTGATTTCCTCTTATTCCTTCCTTATCTCACACCTCCTCTTTACCTTACTTCTTATGTTTCTTTCCCTATTTTCTTTTCCCTGTGTCACCTGATAATCACCCAAGATATTCTGTAATCCTGTAAATCGGCAGCATTAAATCAATAGTTTTAGGATACCAGCTAGATCAGATATCCCTATCCCATTTTTGTACAACTACTGAGAAATCTATGAGGACACCGAATGGTGTTGAATCCCATTCTCTCCCACCCAGATGAAATCAATTTGAATATAATGAGGGTCTGAATTTGAAGGAAACATACATATAGCCCAAATTATTCTTCTGGTCTGGTACGAACCAAACCCAGATTACTTATCTTTACCCGTTAAGAGTTAAAATTAACTTAAATTGGAACTACTGACTTCTGCAAAGGTTTTACAAACGAGAAATGTCTGGTTTCTTTTCTCCCAAATAAATGTCAACAGGTTTAAATGAAGGTAGCAAAATTCTACCCCTAGAACAAATTGTCTTCTTTCACAACAATAAACTTGGCAATCATTAACCTAAATTATTATCCCCAACAGGTTGGTATCTATTAAAAGTTTTCATCATCTAGCTCTGCATTTGAGGTTGATTCCAGCTTTCAGAAAGTACTGTCAAAGTCTAGCATTCAGTACACAGCAAGCTAGATCTATGTAGATAAGTGAAATTATTTACATAGTATGTAATACTGTGCCAAGTGAAAACAAGTATTTAGTGGATAACTAATAAGTACTACCTACCTGCTAATAAGAACTTACTTCTGAGATGGAAGTGTAATTGGTCTGAACAAAGTTCCTTTTGCTCCATGTAGAATTATATACGCATTTTATTCTAAGTAAAACTGATCTAGAAAATATTTCAAGTAGAAAGCTAATTATGCTAAACTTTAAGCAAGTTTTAGGTTGGCTATATTCTATATACTATGTTGGCACTCCTCACTCATATTCAATACTGCACATATGCAGGGGAAGAAAGGAAGAGCTCCTCTGGGAGTTTTAAATGGAGAGCCAGGTTACTGCCAAGGAGATATACTTGTGGTGCTTATGCCACAGGAAAGACAATAATTTAAACTATTGGCAAAAATTTTCAGCTCAACTTTTCCTTAGAAATATATTTACATCTATAATGCAAATGAATTAGAAAGCGTTCACATTATGGGAATTTGCTTTATATTTACAGAAGGCTTAACTGGAATGTAACTATTCTGTATGTCAAAGGACACCTGTTTTTGGTTAACTGTTATGAGTACTATTCCTCTAGCACCATTCTAGTATCTAAGCGTCCCAAGGCAAGGTAATGATAATGGCAGTGTCTTTCATGAATAACAAAAATGGATAATCCAATGATCTAATGATATTTTAAAAGATGAAATATAAGCCAAAAGTCAATTCCTGCCCTAAATTCAGAAATATAGCACATTTACAAAGGTATTGTTACTATAAAAGGTGTGATAACTGCCTTACAAAAGGACATAGAAAGCTGACACCATACTGAAGTTGGAGAGGTTATCCATGCAAGTGGACTATGTTTTTCTAAAATTATAAAAATAATTTGTGATTATAGAAAATTCAGAAAATACAGGAAAAAATTACCCATAGTTACATCGGCAAGGAATAACCATTATTATTATTTTGGTATATTTCTTCTAACATTATTTTGGCACATTCCTCCCAATCCTGTGTGTTTGCACACACACATATTTTAACAAAACTGGAAGCATAACACAACTTTGTATCCACTTTTTTCATTTGTTTTATCATATACATTTCCCCTATTGTTATAAATTCTTCTAAAACATGACAGTCTATCTTATGGATATGCTGTTTCTTATTGATTGTTTGTTTTGGGGGGATTATAACATTTTAATGAACACTCTGTAGAAATGTCTTAGTCCAATTGTTACGTGGGTCAAAGAGTAGGAACATTCTTTTTTAAATTTTTTTTTTTTTTTTTTGGTACGCGGGCCTCTCACTGTTGTGGCCTCTCCCGCTGCGGAGCACAGGCTCCGGACGCGCAGGCTCAGCGGCCATGGCTCACGGGCCCAGCCGCTCTGCGGCATGTGGGATCTTCCCAGACCGGGGCACGAACCCGTGTCCCCTGCATCGGCAGGCGGACTCTCAACCACTGCGCCACCAGGGAAGCCCAAGTAGGAACATTCTTAAGGCTCTTGAAAAGACTGCCAAGTTTCCCTCCAGAAAGGGCATACCACTTTCTGGATTCTGACCAATGATGTAGGACAGTGCTCCACCTCTCCATGCAATTCCCAACCTTACAACAGAATCATACTTTTATAGAGCTTAGTAAAAAAATAAGAAAAAGGCATACTTTTTTACCACACACTTTTTTACCATACCTACCTAAGTTTAAAATATAAAACAGTTTAAGGCAGTTAATATTAGTATGTGTCTACATATTACCAATATATAAGAATATACGGTGCTAAAAGTTATGGGGTAGGAATAAAACAGAAGTACTGGGCTTAAAAACATCTTAGAGATCAGTTAGCTAAACACCTAACTTTACAAGTGAAAAACCTGAGCCTCCCCTGCTCCCCCAAATTGTACACACAACAAGCAAGGCATAGGACCTGAGTTTCCCAATTCTCAGGCTTTAGCACTATCCAGAAAGTGGGTCAGGAATTCAGTATCCTCATTCATCAAATGGAGAAATTTAATCATGAGCTCTCTAAATCCCTTCTAAAATTCTATAATTTTTACAAACTAGGTTGTAACAGGTTCTCCAGTGAAGGGTAAAGAGCACTGAACCTGCATCTGAATACCTAGCTTTAAGCACTAGTTTTACCCTTCGTGGAATGAGGATTTTTACAGTACCTACCTCATAATGTTCTTGGAAAGACTAAGTAATGTGTGATAATTTTGTAAACTACTGAGCTACATAAGTGTAAGGTGATTTAATTACATAGGTGTACAGATACTGTGAAAATTGTAAATACTCATTTACAGTGTTATGTTAGAGCATGAGTGTATTAACCAAGAAAGGTCCTAAAGGAGAGTTGGACTCCCTTGAACTGTAATTTCAAGGGAGGACAAAGTAACTATTACCTAGCATGGCAGGTACAAAGCATGTTCGTGGAAATGGGCATAGCTGAACAACAGCTATGGCAGAAGTAGGGCCAGGTAACCAATAAATGTAGAGAATGTATAACCTGGTGTTATGGAAGGACTTGCCAGAGAGGTTTAGTACATCAGCTGGTGCAAAAAAGATGGTATTTTTAGGGAAAGATAGGAGAGCATGAAGAAACATATGTGCTTATTGTGCAAGACAGAAGTATAACCAATTAATCAATAGCTCCATCAAGTTCTACCAGAGGGAGTGGCTATGTAAAAGAAATTCTGCATTTAAAATACCTTTTATATAAAGGTCTGTAGAGTCAGAAAACTGAAGCCCTGTTGTATAAGCCGTAGCAGCAGTGACACAGAAGGAAAAAGAAACCTATTAAGAAAAAAGAAAGAAAAGCTGTTGTAGCCTCTTTTCTTTTGCAGTATGAATCTTTGGATTATAGTACGTTTCAAATAATTGTCACATAAAGAATTTCCAAGTATGGAATCAATTTTTCTGAGTTTTGACAAAATATGAAAAGAACAAAGACCATCCATGAGGGTGGGAACACATACATTCTACACAGAGTTCAATTTTGAAAGGTTCTGGGCCTGACGAAATTGGGTGCTTTCTTTTTTTGTTGGTTCTTGTTTGTTTATTTGTTTTTAACGTAGGGAAAAGTATTGTAGTTTACCTCTGTCCCCTGCAAGCAGGTGTATTGGTCAGGGTTACTATTTCCCAGGGCAGAGCAATCAGGTTTTGGTTTTTTTTTTTTTTTTTTTTTCACGTCGTGACTGGAGACTACTGTAAAGAAAGAACAAAGAAAGAGAGGGTATTATGCATTTATGTGCACAGGGTCCTTAGTCTTCACCCTCAATTTTTTCAATCATCCCCCACAAATAAAGCCAGCCTGCTAGGACCTGATGAAAAAGCCAGGAGCATGGGAGAGGCTGGCCATCTCTGTGCTAAGGAGCTTCTCGGTTAGGGCGCCCTCCCACGGGGCCAGGCAGCCTCCCCAGGTTCAGTGCCAGGGGGTGGTCGCGTGCTCTGACTCCGGTTCATGGTCGCCTTTTCTTTTGTAGGCGATCCCGAGGAGCTGGAAGTGAACCCAGGCGTGTTGGGTAGCGGACCAGGTTTTCAGCAGCCCGGACGCGCTGCCCCCGCCGCCCACCCGCACGCCGTTGCTCCCCATCCCCCCGTTCCGGGGCCTGTCTGCTTTCCGCTGTGCAGCCGGGACTGGAGCGCCGATTGAGCTCTCCGCCAGCCCCCCCGACTCACGCAGGTGCCTGCCCGGCCAGGGCAAGTCCCCACCCCCCTTCCCCGTAAGGACCCGGGCGGCGGGTACTTATCTCGGACCTTCGGGGCCGCTGGAGGGGACCCGCCGGGAGCCGCGCAGCGGCCAGTCCTCCAGCCGCGGGCACCGTGCGCTAAGAGCCGGAACGGCTGCAAAATGGATTCGCGGCGCCGACGGGCCCCGCCCCAAGGCCCTCCTCCCTCGGCACCTCGGTCCGCCTCCCAGCCCGGGCCTCGCCTTACCCCCAGGGAGGGAGTGGGTGAGGGGAGGCGGGAGTCCTTCCGGTATCTCCAACCGCCACCAACGACCGCCGCCGGCCGCGGTGCGCCTGGGAGAGGGGAGGGTTCCCGGCTGCTGGCTTTTCTCCTTTCCAGAGGGGCTGCGCGCGCCCGCGAAGCGCCGTGCCCCGGGCGCCGGGAAGGGGACGTGGATCGCGCAGACCCGCGGGCTCGGCCTGGACCGAGCGCGGGCGACGGGAGGCGGCGTTGTCCCCGGTGGAGCCGCCTGGGAAGAAAGCCGGCGCGCAACAAGATGGTTGGGTTTGGATTGTTGTACTTTTTTTTTTGTTCGTTGCATTTTTAGGAACAAAAAAAAAAGCCCAACCCTTCACACCGCTTCATCTGCATCTCTCAGGACCAGAGGCCCTGCCACAGCGGCTTGGGGGGACGGAGACGACTGTCCGCCCCGCACCCCACAACCGGGGGTGGGTGGGACGGGCGCCCGCGCTGCTCCAGCCGCAGTACAATCAAAATAGTTAACTACTGCACCCACCCACACCTTGCATCTATGTATTTCTTTGCAGGCTTTAGGCCGAACACTAGCCACCCAATTCAAGGTTTCTTTTTAGGAAAAACACCACCGCCCTTTTCTTTGGAGAGAAGGAAAATCTCAAGTAAGGCTCTAAATTATCAGCCGCTAGCCTGACTCACTCTTCTGACGTCCAGCGCCCTGTATAGGGACCTTCTCTAATAGCAAACGCATTAAGCACTTACCAAGGAGCGGTTGCAAGAAGATTGCAAAGATGAAAGGATGGCTTCTCCAAAACTTGCCATCTTGGGGGATGTGAAGCAAGGACAAAAATCACAGAATTTGCCCTGGGGTTGAGTTCTCCCCGCCCCCTGCCCCACTTGGGGAAGTCTGGGATTTGGAAGTAGAATTGGGGGGAAAGGTATTCGAGGTCTATTTACAGTACTTGGACTCGGTGACTAATAATACTAGCTCAAACCCCATAAAAAGCTCCTCCCCACTCCCTTCTGAGATGTCCAGTTCCTCACCATGCCCGGGGTCCCATAAATCCAGTTTTGTGTGTGTCTCCCTTAAACCCAATTTTGCCTTTGAAGAACAGTTCCTATATTTATGTCATTTTGTCTTCATAAGAACACTGTGGAATGGAAATTATGATCTTCATCCTATAGATGAGGAAACGGATGAAAGTGATTTCTCCAAGGCAAAAAACAAGAGGCAGCGCTGAGACTCTAAAGTCAGATTCCAGGTACACGGTCTTTCTACAGCACGGTAACTGTCAGTGCCAACGAAAACTGCACCCCAGTCTCCTACTAAATAAGTGTTATTAAAAGAAAATCAAACTCCTGATTTGTAGAAACATTTTGAATACCCTAATATTAAAATGATACAAGAGTGAAAGGTTATTAACTCATAAATCAGAAATTGTCCTATGTGTATCTGGTTGTTGGTAGATACTAATTAATTAACTTCTAACCAACTAAATGTAAAACATTGGTTAAATCTGCATAGAAATCCCTAGATTGTTTAAAAAAAATTAACTACTAAGAGACCATCATATATTAAACTCTCTTAAGTGCAGAAAAATAGAGAAGGAAGAATAACCTATTTTCCCTCCCATGGTCCTAATAAAACAGCCAATCAGGGAATCACCACATATAGTGTGACTAGAAAGAGAGATTAAAACCTGCATACACGGGCTTCCCTGGTGGCGCAGTGGTTAAGAATCCGCCTGCCAGTGCAGGAGACCCGGGTTCAAGCCCTGGTCCAGGAAGATCCCACATGCCGCAGAGCAGCTAAGCCTGTGCACCACAACTACTGAGCCTGTGTGCCACAACTACTGAAGCCTGCACGCCTTAGAGCCCGAGCTCTGCAACAAGAGAAGCCACGGCAATGAGAATCCAGCGCACTAAAACAAAGAGTAGCCCCTGCTTGCCGCAACCAGAGAAAAGCCTGCTTGCAGCAACAAAGACCCAATGCAACCAAAAATAAAATAAATTAAAAAATAAAAAAAACCTACATACATGGATTAAAACCCACCCACACAGCTACCTCCTTCCTGGAAGAGCACACTATAACTAGATCCCATACCGAGGGACTGTCAAAATTCTTATCACACTGGAATTTCCTTTTATTGACTGTTCTTCAAATAAGCAGACTAAGCTTAAGACTGGAATTCATATGTCACCACAGCAATAAGATGTAGTCTTATGTAGGTTTGTCTTTTGTGAAAAATATATTTTTACAGGTAGAATTTCTAATGTTATATATTTGAAATATATATATACACACATACATATATATTCTTATTTTTGTGATATATTTCATGGTGTTGTTTTTGTCCTGAGCCTTGATAAAGGTGAAATCCGCCAGCATTCCTTCCACCTACCAAGACGTGATCAGATGTTCCATAACAAAAGGGACAGTGCCAAATTTGTTGTACACTGAAATGTAAATTATCAGAATGGGAAACGTCTAATAATTAAGACTGGAGCAGTTATGTGCAGGAGAGGGGTGCTGGTGAGCCTCCTTAGATATACTGGAACATTTCATTACTATTCTGTCCTTCCCTTCCCAATAGCTGCCAAAGTCATGAATGCAAGCCCCAACATTCCCCAACGAGAATTCCTGGCAATACAAGGCACTGACATTGCAAGGTGTAGCAAAAAGAGCAGACACTTTGGAACCAATTCTGCTTCCAAACTCTAGCTCTGCCATATACAAGTTGTTCAAGTTACTAAGCATCTCTAAGCCTCAGTTTTCTCTTCTGTAAAATGGGGATCATGTTTCACTTGATTGTGAAAATCAGATAACATACAAAGCAACCAACATGGTATCTGACATATAGGAGGTACTTAATAAATGGTTGCTACTGCTATATGGGAGAAGAAAACCATGCTGGTTTTGAATAACAGTTGTTTTGGATTTGTAATGTGAGGCTCAAGCACAATAGTCTTAAGCAGAGCTAAACTGCCTATGCAGTAGAGGAAGCTAGCACCATAATTTCTGCTTTTTTTACACCCAGCCCAGGGTGGCCTTTTATTTTATTTTATATATTTATTTATGTATTATTTATTTATTTTTGGCTGCGTTGGGTCTTCGTTGCTGCATGCATGCTTTCTCTAGTTGTTGAGAGTGGGGGCTACTCTTTGTTACATCGCGGTGGCTTCTCTTGTTGAGGAGCATGGGCTCCAGGCACATGGGCTTCAGTAGTTGTGGCTCGCAGGCTCTAGAGCGCAGGCTCAGTAGTCGTGGCGCATGGGCTTAGTTCCTCCACATCCTGGACCAGGGCTTGAACCCGTGTCCCCTGCATTGGCAGGCAGATTCTTAACCACTGCACCACCAGGGAAGTCCCCAGGGTGGGCCTTTTAAAAGCACTTATCTTTCCACTGCTGTACCTCCTTCCTTGTGCTTAGGGAAAGGAGAGGAAAAGGAAAAAACATTTCACTTAATGAAAGGAAGACTCTGCAGTGTTTTTTAAAGCTTTACAATTTCAGTGAAATTGTTGGAACATCCAAAACATTCCATTAAAAGGAAAAGAATCTACCTGTAAAAATATATTTATCACAAAAGACCGAAACTTACCTAAGACTTGATGAAATTAAAGGAATTAAGCCTTGGTTTGAAGAAAATTACAGGTTGCATATATTTCAATTGCACAGTGAAGATCGTGCATTAGATGGAGCAAACAGCAAGATCAGTTAGCCTTGGGAGAGAATGAGAGATGCTTAAGCAACAGTAAACTTGGCCTTTAGTTGTGCTGTTTGTTTAGATGGAAAAATAAGTTATAAGAGTAAAATGTCAGAGGTAATTAAGATGATATTAACATATGCTTATAATTATATACTCAGGATTGTGCTAGGCACCAATGACACTAACTGAGGAATTTCCCATTTGGTTGAAGAGACAAGTCTTAACAGCAAGAACTAGTTCAGTAACAGTGGCTGTTTAAGAGTCAATGTGAGTGGTGTGGTGAAGACAAGATCAGAGGAAGGCATGGAAGCATCACGAAGATTTCACAGGGGAGGTGGGAGTCAAACAGAATTAAAGATCATAGGATTTGAAGGTAAGAGGAAGAGAATTGGAGGTGAGGGACACAAGTTCAGGGTGGGAATTAGCTTCACTGATACTGAGTCAGGGAAGAGCATGGCCTAGTTTGGAAAAAAAGTTTGAGGCCAAATTGTGGAATGTTTTGATGTCAGAATAAAGAGTTGAACTTCATTCTGTAGGAAATGAGAAGCCACTGAATAATTATGTATATGGCACTAACAAGATGAAAACAGAATTTTGGGAAGACTAATCTGATAACAGGGTCCAAGATTTAAGGGAGAAGAAATTTCCTTTATTTTAATAGTTTTGAGGTTATTGAAAATTATAGATTTTTTAATGCAGTAATGTATATAAAAGTACAACGTATGTGCCTAGGTTAAATTCCATTGAACCATTTAATTTCAAGTGTATTGTTTACTAAAATTTTCAATTTGTAAATAAAATTAATGAATGTAGAAAGAATTAACAATGACAAATACTCCTAAAGTCCTCTGAGAGGAAATTATGTGTATATATATATATATATATATCAATCCTATATAATTTATCTTTATATAATGATCTTAACTATATTGTATGACTAAAGTCAGTATGTTGCTTAAACATTAACTACATTTTAGAGTACGCCTCACTAGAGCTTTAAAAATCATTACATATACTCTGAAATGTAGTGCTGTTTTGATATTTTTAACAATGATTACGCTCAATTATGTTAATAATTTGTTCTCTAAACTTAATTTCCATACATGTAGAATTTTATTCTTGACGAAAGTCACTTTATGAGGGCCTTAAGAAATGACTCATTCAGGTAAAGACTACTGTTGTATAAATATTTGCAGTTGTTTAAGAGAACTTGATTTGTAGAAACTGTTTATTTTGGAATCTTTGTGTAGCGTTCACTAATCATTATGTGCTCTAGTTTTATCTTGAAAAATGTCAGTTATAATAATAATTTTTTTTTTTTTTTTTTTTTTTGTGGTATGCGGGCCTCTCACCGCTGTGGCCTCTCCCACTGCGGAGCACAGGCTCCGGACGTGCCCACTCAGCGGCCATGGCCCAGGGGCCCAGCCGCTCCGCGGCATGTGGGATCCTCCCAGACCGGGGCACGAACCCGCGTCCCCTGCATCGGCAGGCGGACCCTCAACCACTGCGCCACCAGGGAAGCCCAATAATAAATTTTATAATTTCAATTTAGAAAACTACTCTCACCCTGCTCTATGAGACGTTTTTAGAACATTTCTTCTACAAATAAAGGTACAACAGTTTTCTATTATAGTTTTCAATAGCTAGCAGATTCCTGTACTTTCTTTATCTTAAGTAAAGGCAGTAATATATCTCATAGAACTTTGGCTCTGAAGGTCTAAATTTATCAGATACCTACCTATACAGCATTGCACAAGAAATACATGCTTCTGGTTTTTTTTTTCTTTTTTTTTTTTTTTTGTGGTATGCGGGCCTCTCACTGCTGTGGCCTCTCCCGTCGCGGAGCACAGGCTCCGGACGCGCAGGCCCAGCGGCCATGGCTCACGGGCCCAGCCGCTCTGCGGCATGTGGGATCTTCCCGGACCGGGGCACGAACCCGTGTCCCCTGCATCGGCAGGCGGACTCTCAACCACTGTGCCACCAGGGAAGCCCCATGCTTCTGTTTTTTAACATGAGTCCAACTGAGTCTCTCTGATATCAAAGCATGTGGTAAAAAATGCCTTGTCAAAAATGTATTTATCTTATAATGGTCTTGTTGTTTATAACACTATGCTAGTTGTTGCTAGAATGTGGCCGGATCTCTGGGAACTTGTGCTGGATCTAAAGCAGCCCACACCCCTCCCAGTCAGGCAAAAGACACAGACAATCCAGAAGATGTGTGAGACTCGTTATACAATATGAACACAGGTTAGGCATTTTTGTGAAGGTCATTGACCTCTGTGCTGTGAAATTCAATGGACATTTTTTCAGTTCTCATTTGCTTTGATCTCTTAGCAGCTCTCACTGCCTCCTCCTTAAAAGGCCCTCTTTCCCTGGCGTTTAGTAACATCATGCTCACACCGGGCTTTTCTTTTTCCAACTCTTTCAGGGACTCTTGCTGGGTTGTACCCAGCATTTAAGTTCTGTAATTCTTTGAACACTCAGGTTCAAGACACTGTCAGGACTTCAGCTAACATTTAATGACTCTCACATTCCCTGTAAAGCAGGGATCACAAACTGTTAGCCCGTAGTTACACCATTTTTAAATTTAAATACACTTTAGCGAGGCATGCCCCTTCTTCCTCTCCCACAGTCCTCCCTCTCTGCAGGCATTTGTGTTAGCCATTGTGTTGTTGCTCGAGGCCCCTGCTCCTTCTAGATTCAGGATTCCTGCTCCCGAAGTCCCTTTTCTCCCGAAGGAACCCCCTCACCGGCCACCAGATTCCTCCTCGTCATCCTCATCCCCCAAGCACAGCACAGCTGACACATCCCAGGTATGTCAAGCTTTCCAAGAAGTTGCAGGCCAAGGTCAGATCCCTCATGATCATCTCATACCATCCTATGCTCTTCTTCCATTGCACACGCTGCAGTTTGTTATTATATATTTATTTGTGTAATAATTTAATAATGTTTCTCTCCCCACTTGACTGTAAAGTCCATAAGGTCAGAGACTGTGTGCGTTTGTATGAGTGTGTTTATCCGTGTTTTCTCATCATTGCAGCCCCAGCACCTAACCCAGTGATAATAATTGTTTTTTCATGAATGTTTTAGGGAGTAAGAATTCTCTTTTTCAGAGACTAGTGGTATATTTCAAACTTCTAAAAATTACCTGTTAAGACCAGCTGAAATGGTAATGTATTCTGAATTTTATTCACTTAAAATAGGCACTCTAATATATTTTATTTTATCAAAACAATATTTTCCCTCTTTATCTGCAAAGCAAAGTTTTCCAGACTCCTCCTATAGCTTACACAGATGTGTCAGTAGTCTTTAGTTTTTTACAGTAGAGTTTGTCTCTTAAAAATGAGGATAATTTGGGAGTTCCCTGGTGGTCTATTGGTTAGAATTAAGTGCTTTCACTGCCGTGGCCTGGGTTCAATCCCCGGTCAGGGAACAGAGATCCTGCAGGCCGTGCAGCACAGTCAAAAAAAGTAAAGAAAGAAAAAAAATTTTTAAAAGGATAATTTCTTGAATAGTCCATCAGAGAATTTTTTTTTTTTTTTTTTTTTTTTTTTTTTTGCAGTACACGGGCCTCTCACTGTTGTGGCCTCTCCTGTTGCAGAGCACAGGCTCCAGACACACAGGCTCAGCGGCCATGGCTCATGGGCCCAGCCGCTCCGCGGCATGTGGGATCTTCCCGGACCGGGGCACGAACCCATGTCCCCTGCATCGGCAGGAGGACTCTCAACCACTGTGCCACCAGGGAAGCCCCCATCAGAGAATTCTTATAAAAAATTGGGAACCTTCTTTTTCAGCATAAAAATTAAGCAATATGCCATAAAAAAAGAGACTTAATGATATGACTAAATAAAAATGTAAAAAAAAACCTTTTATGTTAAAAATACAATATAGTGATAGTAGTATATAACTATTAAAAGAAGTTATAAAGCAGTACATATTAACATGTATAATGATATGTATAAGATATAGTAAGTGAAAAGTCAAGTTAAAAACAATATATGTACTATGATTCCAATTTTGAAAGGAAATGTAATTCATAATATATTGATAGGAAAAAACATTTGGAGGAATATACACCAAGTTATCAACTTGAGAAGATGGAAATGGGAAATTTTCAGTATCTATGTTTTATATTATTATTATTTTTTGTATTTTTATATCGAGCATCTATTACTTTTATACTGTATAAAAAAGAAAAAATATAAATTTGTAAAAAACACAAACTCAATTAGAACAAATACATGCAATATATATGACTATGTTCTCTTCCAAATGAATAACAAATCAAACAAAAGTTAGAAAAACAAGCCAAGAACACGAAAAACAGGACACAAAAAGAAGAAATACAAATGACTGATAAGCATGCGAAAAAAATTTCATTCTCATTGATAAAGAAATACCAAGCAAAACACTTATACAGCCTTTTTTTAATGACAAGTAGGCCAGCATTGAGTGGTACAGGCCATCCTGTTTGCTGCTGGAAACCAACATAGATGGATACAACATTTTGGAGGACAGTTAGGTAATCTGTATCAAAAACACTCAAAATATATATACTTAATTCAACTTCTAGAAATGTATCCTAAGAAAAGAATCAAAAACATAATTTATATAACAGGGATATCGTTATGGAGCTTTCAAGGGAAAAGTAGAAGTATCCTAATTATCCATCAAAAGGACATGAGTTATATGAATCCTGGTACATTCAAACAAAATAATAATATGTAGCCATTTAAAAGTCATGTTTTAGAAGGCTATTTAACAACTTGAAAAATTCTTTTATTAAGTGAAGAAAAGCAAATTTCAAAACTATATGTAGCATGATACTGATTATTTGTGTGTATGTGTGTGCATGCATATGCACATATTAAAAAGCCATCACAGGATTAACAGTTGTTATCCATAAGTAGTAAAAAGTGAGAATGATTTTTATTTTGTCCTGATTCTTTAATGAATTTTTGAACATTTCTATAATGGTTATATAATGTATTACTTTTATAGTAATAAAAAAGAAGTTCTTTTAAAGTTGCTGGCCCATGCTTTGGAAAAAAGTTTGACCATTCCTGTAAAGATTAAACATAGAGTTACTGTATGATCCAGCAAATCTACACCTAGATATATACCCAAGAGAACTGAAAGTATATGTTCACTCAAAAACTTTAACCTGAATGTTCATAACAGCATTATTCAGGATAGCAAAAAAAAAAAAAAAAAAGGAAGCAACCCAAATGTCCATCAATGGATGAGCAGAATGTGGTATATACATACGATGGAATATTATCCAGCCATAAAAAAGGAACAAAATACTGATTCATGCTACAACATGGATGAACCTTGAATACATCATGCTAAGTGAAAGGAAACTGACAAAAAGGCCACATATTGTGTGACTCCATTCAGATGAATTGTCCAGAAGAAGCAAAACCATATAAACAGAAAGTTAGCTAGTGATTTCCAGGACTGGGGAGAGGGAAGAATGATAAGTGACTGCTAATGGTTACAAGGTTTCTTTTTGGGGTGATGAAAAATTCTGGAATTAAATAGTGGTGATGGTCACACAACCTTGTGAATGTACTAAAACCCACTGAATTATACACTTTTAAAAGGTGAATTTTATGGTATGTGAATTATATCTCAATTCTTAAATATGGAAAAAAGTTTATGGCCCATCAAAGTTTCCTGGAAAAAAAGAATAGCGTTTAAATGTATAGAGTACTTTATATATAAACAACCTACAATATGGTTAGTGCTATGATAGAGGGATGGAACATAAAAAAAAAAAAAAATCTAACAGTACCTGGGGGTTAGAGGAAGTTTCCATTAAAACAAAGATTCTTGAACTTTTTTTAAAATTTATTTATTTATTCATTTATTTAATTTTTGGCTGCATTGGGTCTTCGCTGCTGCACGCGGGCTTTCTCTAGTTGCAGCGAGTGGGGCCTACCCTTCGTTGTGGGGCGCAGGCTTCTCATTGTGGTGGCTTCTCTTGTTGCAGAGCACAGGCTCTAGGCACACGGGCTTCAGTAGTTGTGGCACACGGGCTTCAGTAGTTGTGGCTCGTGGGCTCTAGAGCGCAGGCTCAGTGGTTGTGGCGCACAAGCTCAGCTGCTCCACGGCATGCGGGATCTTCCTGGACCAGGGTTTGAACCTGTGTCCCCTGCATTGGCAGGCGTACTCCCAACCACTGTGCCACCAGGGAAGCCCCGAGATTCTTGAACTTTTTGAGAATAATAAATAAAATAACCTTTATTTATTAATCCATTTAAAATAATAATGATCCATTGCATTACTCATTCCTCTCAATGATGACATCTTATATAACCATAGTACAGTACCAAAACTAGGAAATTAACATTAACAACTAAATAGACTACAGGCTATTCAGGTTTTACCAGTTTTAGCATGCACTCACTCTTAAACATTTTTGTAATTGAAAGGACAATACTGGGACATCCCTGGCAGTCCAGCAGTTAAGACTCCACACTCCCAATGCAGGGGGCATGGGTTCGATCCCTGGTTGGGGGAACTAAGAGCCCACATGCCACGCCATGCAGCCAAGAAAAAGAAAGAAAGAAAGGACAATACAACAATATTTAAAAATTTTAAATAAATGATTAGAGGGAATTCCCTGACGGTCCAGTGGTTGGGACTTCGTGCTTCCATTGCAGGGGGCACAGGTTCAATCCCTGGTCAGGGAACTAAGATCCCGCAAGCTGTGCAGCATGGCAAATAAATAAATAAATAAACATCTTTAAAAAATTTTTTTAATAAAATAAATGAGTAGAACTACCTATAATCTCACATTAAAACCAACCTGATTACCTTATATAGAAATACATTAAATTTTTATTACAAAATAGTTTAAATATACAAAAAAGTGGTAACATAAAAAATAGCCAGGTACCCACATTATCTCCATGTATGTTTTTACACTTTTACCACATATGTAAATATCCATGAAAATATGTTGTATTATTTTGCAAGTTTGAAAATCTTGTATAAAAGTTGTATCACAATACACAAGGATGCATCTTTTAAATACTGGGTTGGTCAGAAAGTTCATTCAGGTTTTTCCATAACATCTAATGTTTCTATCATAGTAATACATGCTGTCAACTGCTAGTTGGGGATGAAACTTTCCAACCTCTCTTCCTACTTTCCCCAGGAAGGGGTTATCATGGAGATCAGAGCTGAGACTCTAGAGAGGCCTTGCCTGGACTGGAATCCAGAATCTTCTATTCACCAGCAGTGGAACATTTGACAAATTACTTACTCTGGTCTTCAACTTCCTCATATGTAAAATAGAGGTAATGACAGTCCCTATTTCATAAAGTCATTTGAGTATAAATTAAGGCTATGCAGGGGAAGCACTTGGTACAGTGAAGCACAACATCTAGACATGCTCCCTAAGTGTTTATCGTCATTGTCATCATCTTTATTATTAGCAGATAATGAATCTAGATGTTGCTCTCTCTTCCTATAATGAAAGAGTGGTGCACATAACCAGAGCCAGCTCAGAGTAGGGGAGTAACATGTTTTCTGCCCTCTCCCAGTGGTGTGCTAATCAACAGTTAACACGCAGCTTTGGGCAAGGGTGGGGGATAGGGAGCCACACTTTGCAGTGTTTACCAGTTTCCACATTGTAAATTCTCCCACCATGGCTGACTGCAAGCTGTCAACTTGAGTTCACTGAATGCTGACTGCAGAGTTGGGAAGAGTTATCAGAATCAGCTCTCAAGTCATGTGAGCCTGCTCCAGCACACTCAAGCAAGAATTTGTCTTTTTTGCTGCCTCTTTGTTCACTGCTGAAACCAGGATCTGTTCCCTCTCAGGCAAAGGACCAGGCATACATATCTGATGCGCTCCTGCCGAGGTAAGAGTTTATTTATGCCTGGAAGATAGAGGAAGTCTTCAGATCTGAAGCCCAAAGCAGTGCTCAAGCCCAGCTTACCAGAGTACACATAGCAAATGATACTTTAATTCTCATTTGTTACATTCCCTTTGTGTCCCTGAGGGATCTTAGGTGTGAGTGTGGGTGTGGCCACAGTCTAGGGTAAGATTCTGTTATCTTTGGTCATGTGGCCATAATGCCTTCTTAAGACCAACAGCACCTTTCCTATTTTTAACATGTAGCATTTTGCATTGCACTATTTCCACTTAAGACATTCAAGTAATCATCTTTCCACAGTCTTTATAGAGATACTTTCTAATGGCTGCATAATTCCATTAATACACCTAAGTATAAGGTATATGTAAAGGAAAAAGAACCAGGAGGCAAAAACTGGGAAAAATGACATAAATGTAAGAAAAAATAAGAATTTCAAAAACTGAGTATGGTCTTAGCTGTTGATGAGAAAAGTAAATTGAGTCCTGAAAAACAACTGAATAATTGAATCTTACAATTAGGTCTCTAATGCTTTCAGGAAGAGAAAGTTCATCTCCTTACGCGGGTGAGGTGGGTAGGGGGCGTGAAATGCATTACCTCGTGTAGAAGTCAAGTGGAGAAACTAAGGCTGGAGTGATTCATTAACCTGCTCAGGATCACACAGGGCAGATCACCCAGGCCAGCCTTCATCCCACTATAGTCAGGAGTGAATGAGAATTAAGGAAATGGAGACAGGAGGTATGAACAATTCTTTCCAGAAGCATGACGGGAAAAGAAGAGAAAGAGCAATAACTAAATAAAGTATGAGGACATGGAATCATGAGGACATGCTTTTATAATAAATATAAGGCTCAGCTCCTCCAAAGATGACACTGAAAAAGGCCCCAGTGAGTGCAGGGCCAGAAGCAGACAGACCACAGAACCCTAAACCCTGTTCTGGAGATTTGTCTGTATTTTGGGACACTCATCATCTTTGCTCCATCAGAGCCTCCTCAGATCCATTCTTCCTTTCATATTTGAGGCCCATATGTGAGATGACAAAAGACATTTCTTAATATCCCGTGGCACAATCAAGTCAAAGCCAGAAAGTTTAACCCAGGGGCCCCCAACCCCGGGTCCGCGGACCAGTACCGGTCTGTGGCCTGTTAGGAACTAGGCCGCACAGCAGGGGGTGAGCAGTGGGCCAGCGAGTGAGGCTTCATCTGCCGCTCCCCATCGCTCCCCACTGCTCCCCATTACCGCCTTAGCCACCCTCCCCCCACCCAGTCTGTGGAAAAATTGTCTTCCATAAAACTGGTCCCTGCTGCCAAAAAAGTTGGGGACCACTGGTAAACAGCTTTTCTCAAGGCAAGGGCCATGTTTCCTAACCTTGCTGGTCATAGAGACTGCCCCAGACACTCATTTAAATATACAGAATGTCAGGAGATTTGGATTTAGTTCTCTGGTGGGGGCCTGGGAATGGGTATTTTAAAGTAATGCCAGTTATCCTTAAATTCCTGCAGGTTTGGGTATCACTGTGCTGGCAAGTAACAAAGAGAAATAAACACAGTAGCATAAATCCCCGTAGTTTGGCTCAAAAGAAACGGCCTACTCATAAGCATGCTGGGGTCTCCAGCCTACCCCTGTGATTTGATGCCATCTTGGCACGTGCTGGCTTAATCTCCAGCCCAATATGGGCACAATAGAGGGAGGTCCGTTGCCAAATTATAAGGTGGCAGAAGAGAAGGGAAAGAGGGCGTCTTCTGTTCTTAATATGTTTCACACTGACGACTAGTTCCCAACCAGCATGCCAATGCAGGCAAGACCCGTCTTTGCCCACCTCATCCCCTAATTCTCTGTCCCTCCGGCAGGCACCTCCTTCCTACAGGCTTCTCAGTCTTCGGGAGGGTGACCCTAACATCTTGGTTTGCCTGGGGGAGAGTCTTGACTTAAGCCCAGAGTTCTCTCTGGTTTGGTGTCCCCTTTCATTCTCAAAAGGGTCCCAGTGTGGAGGTTAAATTATATTGTCATGCTGTCTATGAACGGAGTGAGAACAAAAACACAAGTGCACAAAAGCAAGAAGTAGTCTGCCAGCAATTTACACAATGACTTCCAATTATCAAGCAAATCACTCCGTGACACTGCATACATCATTTCAATTAATTCTCACAGCAACCCCATGAGGGAGCTCTGGGCACATGGATTCTTGCAGGTAAGGAAAGTAACCGGGTTAAATGACTTGACCAGGGTCATCCAACTATGAGGAACAGAACTGGATTCAAACATCCATCTGAGTGACCGCAACTTCTGCTCTAAAGGAGGCCTGCCTGACTCCTCAGGCCATGTGGCCACCCCACCCACCAATTTCTGACTGCGTTAAGAAACAGAACTTTACCAAGAACGTTGGGCAGTTTCAACACTAAAGGAACTCTCTCAATTTTCATATTTTTCATCTTACATTTGAAAGTAGAGTCTATTTCTGCAGCTGTGTATATAATTCAGCTCTTGTTTCTGTAACCTAATTTGAAAGAACACTTCCAAAAGAAGCAACGAAGTCTACAAAAGCACAGTTTGACTCAAGTGGATCCAACCAATTTGCAAGTGGAAAATAACACTGAGGAATAAGTTTTGCATCACAAGTGTGGCTGTTTCAAGTCATCCTTCATGAAACTAAAGATGTAAGTGTAACCCAGAAAAGGGATGGTTCAAAATCTTTGCTTTACATCTGCATAGCTTTATCTTCTAAACCAGTTGCTCTCCCAGGAAAGATGAACTTAAAGTTTTACCCTTTGCTTTCACCACCAGATTGACTGCAGTTTTCTTTCTTTTAAAAAATGGATAATTTTTAAATTTCTAATTCCAAAAGCACTGCCTTAATGCATTTTCTTTGGGAAAAAAAATCATAAATAAGTCTTAAGTGGCCTTCGATCAATACCCCAATCTCAGACCTGTACATTGTTACTGGTTTGTTTTTGTCCTTCTGTTTTTCTATCCAGGAAATTATTTTTTTACCTTCTGCCTTTTCCAATAAAGCTTCCAGTAGAGGAGTATTTTTCTTCTTCCCCTCAAACTCCATCCATAGGGAAGCTCCTAAAATCTCAGAGATTGAAAGCTCCAAGAGGGCTACAGCAGCTTCTCTCTCCTTCTAGTTCTTCTTTCTCTCTGTTGAGTGTTCAAGAGCAAAAGCTCTAGAGCCAGAGTGCTGGGTGGGAATCTTAGCTGCATCACCTATTAGCTGAGTACCTTGGGAAGTTCATGTATTCACTATTCATTTAAATTTATTTATTTACTGAGTGCCTTTTGCATATCAGGGATACAGTGGTATACAAGACAATGTTCCTACCCTTGTGGAACTTACATTCTAGTGGGAGACACAGAATGTAAACATATGAATGAATATAGCATAACTTCAGGTGGCAAGAAATGCCACAAGGAAAAATGAAACAGGGTCAGGGGACAGAGACTGCCTTTTACCTAGATGAGCAGAGAAAACCTCCCTGAGGATGTGACGACAGAGCAGAAAGCTGAGAATAGTTAGGGAGCAAATCATGCAAAGATGTGAAGGGAAGAGCAAGTGCAAAGGCCCTGAGGCAGAAACAAACGTGAAGTGTTGGAAGAACCGAAGAAGGCTAGTGAGCTGACAGAGTGTAGGAGAGAGAATGGTGGCACGTGAAGCCTCCCACTTTTCACCATCACCTCCCGTCTTCCAATCTCAACTCCAAAAATTCCCCAACTCCATTCGATCCTATAGTCTACTGTTTCACTATCTTTTGCTTGCTCCCGTCCTCCCTCATGTCCTCACATCCCTCTTTAACCAGCTTAGATACGAGGTCCATTATTATAATCACTCCCCTGCGTAAACATTCAACTCATTTTAGCTTCATACCATTTTCTCTTTCCTCAAACTTCCAACACTTCCTCCCCAACCCTTACTCTTCACTGATGAGCTTCCTATTTCACTGAGAAAATAGAAGCAAACAGTAAAGGAGGCCCACAAGCTCCCACTCCGACACCTGCCCACCCACCCGTGCTTGTGCCCGTATCCCCACCTCCCTTCCTATCATGGGGGCTGAAGGCCTTCCAAAGGTACACAAACTCACCCCCTCTCCTGCCCTAGCAAGTTTCTTTCCTTTTCCTCCATCAGTCCCATCAGCATAAGAAATCACTGTAATTTCTTCCATTTCAATAAAGGCTTCTCTTGACCCAACTTGCACCTCTAGCCACCACCCATTTTCTGACACTCTTTACAGCACAACCACTTTCACTCTCTGTCTTTACTTCCTCTCCCCCCATTTCCTCTGAACCCTCTCCTCTGCAGCCCAGCTTGAGCCACCATTCCACTGAAACTGCCTCCGTTGCTAAATCTTTCACCGTGGTAAATCCAACGGTTAATTCTCACTTCTCACAGGTGCATCACCAACATTTGAGCCCTTTTCCTCCACTGCCACCATCCTGGCCCACGCCACCCTTATCGCTCCCACCTCTGACTCTGAACAAGTCTCCCTGCAGCCACTGCTGCCCTGCTACCCAGTCACATCACTGCACTGCTCATATTCCTCCCGGGGCTGCCCAGCCACCCACTCAAAGTCCCATGCCTACAGTGGAGCAGGGGAGGGACCTACAAGTTCCTACATGGTCTGCCCTTTCCCCGACCATGCCCGGGACCTCTCTGCCCTCCGCTTACCCCCGCATTACTCTCTCTGCTCTCGCCACATCGGCCCCCTTGCTGTTACTCAAACATGCCAAGCACACCTCTTCCTTGGGGCCTTTGCACTTGCCATCCCCACTGCCTGGAATGTTCCCCCAGAATCCATTTGACTCACTCCTTCCTCTTCTTCCAGTGTCTGCTCCCTTGTCACCTTCTCAGGAGGCCTTCCTGGTCATCTGCTCAGCCACCCAGTGGCCTCTCACACTTCCTATTCTCCTTTCCCACTTCACTTTTGTCCATAGCACTCACCACCATCTGATAGCCTACATATTTCTTTTTTTCTTAATTGAAGTATAGCTGAGTTACAATATTGTGCTAGCTTCAGGTGTAAAGCCTCGTGATTTAGTATTTTTGTAGATTATGCTCCATTATAGGTTATTACAAGATAACGGGTATCATCCTACATACTTCTTTGATTATTTTCTCCTCCCACTAGAATGTAAGCTCTGGACAGGAACAGTATGCCCAGCATCTAGAACAGTGCCTGGGACATAGTAGGCCGTCAATAATTTTTTGTTAAATGAATGAAGACTGCACACGGCAACCAGGAACCAGCTCATGTAGGGCCTTGTAAGTCCCCCACTTTATTTTATATGTGAAGGACAGTCGTTGGAGAGTACGTGGTCTGACTTAACAGTTTAAAAAGACCACTCTGGCTGTAGTGTGGAGGGAAGATTGTACCTGGGCTAAGAGTGGCCTCGAGGGCAGTTGGAGGTTAATGCAACATCCAATCAAAAGATAATGAGGAGTTAAGCTAGGGTGAAGAAAGTTCAGATTTTTAGATATATTTTGGTGTTACAGCTGACAGAACTTGTTAATAATGAGGCGTCTGAGAAAAAAAAAGAGGAACTGAGAATAACATCTAGGGCTTCCCTGGTGGTTCAGTGCTTAGGAATCTGCCTGCCAATGCAGGGGACACAGGTTCGAGCCCTGGTCCAGGAAGATCCCACATGCTGCGGAGCAGCTAAGCCCGTGCGCCACAACTACTGAGCCTGCGTCCTAGAGCCTGCGAGCCACAACTACTGAAACCCGTGTGCCTAGAGACCATGCTCCACAAGAGAAGCCACTGCAATGAGAAGCCCACGCACCATGACGAAGAGTAGCCCCCGCTTGCCGCAACTAGAGAAAGCCCACGAGCAGCAATGAAAACCCAATGCAGCCAAAGATAAATTTTAAAAATAATAAACAAACAACAAAAGAAGAGAATAACATCTAGGTTTTTGGCCTCAATACTTAATCTTTCTGAGCCTGTTTCCTCTTCTGTAAAATGAGGATAATTAGAGCATCTCTCTCGGGATTGTTGTGAGAAAGAGGGTAGAGGACGACCGTTGCTCACACAGTGTCAGGCACATGCTAAACACTCAATAAATGTTAGCTCTTCTTATTGCCCTAAAGATAACTATTTCCTAGGATTACAAAAATATCCACACCACAGAGACTGAGGGAAAAAATTGTTTTGTAGCGTGTACCCTTCCCTCCTAAGGGACAGACATTTACTTTATTTAACAGAATACTTAACATTAGTCTTGGAACAGTTTACTTGCACACAGATACCTAAAAGAATTCCTCACATTTCAAAAGGATCATAAGGTTCCTTTAAGTAGTGCTTGTCCATTTAATAGTTAGCAGGAGTAAATAAAAGCTGAAATTACAAACCTCTGCTGATTAAAAATCAATCAAAATGTAAAAAAAAGTATATCCAAAATAATAGTGATTTTTTAAAAAACAGGTATTTGCTGCATTCTAATACACCAGAAACCAAAATACCATGCTGTCTGGTTCAATACAGGACACCTGGCAACCCTCTTTGTCAGTGTAACTTAGCTTTCTGCAAAACCAACACCCAGCTCTTTTTGGCTGCACTGGCCTGTCCTCATTTCCCCCTGGAAAACTCTTTTAAACTTAGTACAGATAACATTTTGCCTCTGTTACAATTAGCAGCTTCTCTCAATGGGTCACCTGGCTTGGCGAGTGCTTGTATAGGTAACCCGGTATCTTCTTTCAAAGCCTCCCAATGGTGGCCTCCAGGTAGCATGTGAAGAGCTGCCTGTGGGGAATTTAGGGGCTGCTTCGGGCCCTTCAGGGACTTTCCTGCTAGCATCTTCTTCTGCCTCACCAGATCTTCCTGGTTATTGGTGATCTGAGGCCCCCACCCAACTGAAGACCAGCCATTTTTCTTCCCAGACACCTTCTCTGCCCTGCCCCCTCACAGCAAGGACCTCTTTTATGGACTCTTTTCTCTTCCTGGAGACCTCCCCCCACTCCTCTCCTCAGGTGAGACCCTAGGGCATTTCTTCTGCTGTGCTTCTCCCCAAGTAGGGCCTCTAATTCTGATCCAAGAGCTGCCTCTTCTGCCCTCTTAGAGCTGCTTTGACCTATCCAGTGACAGCCCCTTAGAGCTGGGCCCGACTGCCCCGATCTGGTCCTCAGCTGGATCCTAGTGGCCTATCGCAGGGCAGGGACCCACCTTTCCCATGGCCAACCCTGGAGTCGAGATGTCCCATGTGGCCTGGACAGACTATCCTTGCTCATCTTTCTTGCCAGCCACTCCCTGCGGCCCCAACCGACAAGCAGAATCCAGCAATGGCTGGCTCAGATGGAGACACTCAGGAAAAGGGGAGGAAGCTGGTTAAGAGCCAGCTTCAGAAATAAAGTCATGATTTCTCTGAAACAGTAGACTGCAAGGGGCAGGTACATTTAAAATGCTCCAAGCACACAATTCTTTGAAGATTTGGGCATTTGAATTTGGGGTGGTTGTTTTTTAAGCTTTCCAAAATGAGAAAAAAAAAAGTCAGATACTTTTCTGCACACTGGAAGCCAGAGCCTTGCCTGGAATCATACTGTAAAGCTTCAGACTCAATCTGGTGGGCAGGTTCACTAGCTACACATTCTTTCTCACACCTCTATCATTTATGACACAATCGATTTTCCCTAAAAAAGATATATTAAAAGCCAACTTCCAACCTTTTAAAAAGTACCCTTGCAGTGTTGTCTACATTCATTATTAAAATGGTGTTTTTCAAAATTATATAAATTCTATTTAAAAATTGTAGTACTTTTTTATGTACCAAGTACCATTCTAAGAGCTTTACAAAGATTAACTTTTTTAATCCTTAAAATAACCTAATGAAACAGATACTGTTATTAACCTCATTTATAGACAAGGAAATTAAGTCACAGAGAGGTTAAGTAACTTTCCCAAGGTCACACAGCTAAGTGACAGAACAAAGAATTCAAACTGAGACAGTCTGGGTGGGTCACAGCCATATGCTGAGGTCACTAGGCTATGCTGCCTCTCTAAAGGGCCTGAAAAAATAGACAGATACATAGATAGATCTTTAATATATATTTATTATATATAAAATACACATTATATACATACATTTTTGTGCATAAATGTTACATGTTTTATACATGTACATGTATGTACATATGTAAATATGAGAGAGAGAGAGAGAGAGAGAAAGGAGGATTGTAGGTGCAATTTTTCCAAATGGCCACCTTTCTGCATGTTTTCAACACATGCCTAAAACCCAGTAAAATACTGTATAATTTTTCTGTAGCTACATCTTCTTGAGGAGCCTAGATAACTGGTTTCATAAACCTCGGCTTCTCATCTGAGAAATGAGATGGCAAGTGAGTGTAAGAAGACTCCAACTTCAAAATTATTGAAATTTCCTGGAAGACTGACCAGGTACTTTTCCTCTTTATATCTGACTCTGTGAGATGTCCTGACTCAGTATTCTGTAAGCTAACTCTGGACTATTCCTGTGCCTTTTGGACTAAATATAATGCGGGTTTGTTCTGTACAACAGATGATATTCTGATGCGTATGTGCAGGTTTAAGTTTAAATTTCTAGGGACTCAGGTCTTTGGGTTCACCAAACAGGTAGGGCTTAAGTTAACAAGTGGGGCCGAAGAAACACGTTCTATCTAGTACTGATGCAATTGCGCCCCCTGCCGGCTATGTGCAGGTGAGCTGGCTTCCTAAGGGCGCCACTCCTGCTCCTGGGGCACAGAGCAAACTTTCTCCCTTCCCCTTCTCCTGCAGGGTTCCAACCAAGCCACACTTGCTTAGCACTCCCTGAGCTAGGCACAAGTGCATTTAGGGCTGGGGATCGAAGATAAATCAAAGCGTCGCAGCCTTAAAGGATCTCACGGTCTATCGGGGCACGCCCAAAGCAGCGCACTAGAATACAACTTGAGCGGTGCGTCTCTGGAACCAGCCTCCTGTCCCATACGTTTGCAACCACAAGTGGCACGGAAAAGCCTGAACCAAACAGCACAGTACAATGCCCTTTTGTTAGGAAAGGAGAACTATGACTCACCCCAGCACTTTCTCTGTGAGCAGAAACTATGGCCTGCACGGGAGCGACAAGTCTAATCGGTGCTCTCCTGAAGCCCCAGGCTACGTGGGAGTAGTCCTGAAAGCCGGCTCTTCAGAGTGAGGGGCTGCAAGGGAAGGTCACGATTTAACAGGGAAAGAACAGAGGTTAAGAACGGGGCCGGGAGGAGATCTAAGCATTTGGATATTAAATTAATAAGTAACAAGTGCATTAAAAATATATAACCAAGACCTCTGATGCTTTTAGTAACAAGATGCTAACTTAGCTTCCCAACTAGACTTTGTTGGATTTCTTTTTTTTTTTTTTTTTTTTTTTTTGCCGTATGCGGGTCTCTCACTGTTGTGGCCTCTCCCGTTGAGGAGCACAGGCCCCAGATGCGCAGGCTCAGCGGCCATGGCTCACAGGCCCCAGAGGCCATGGCTCACGGGCCCAGCCGCTCCGCGGCATGTGGGATCTTCCCGGGCCGGGGCACGAACCTGTGTCCTCTGCATCGGCAGGTGGACTCTCAACCACTGCGCCACCAGGGAAGCCTTTTTTTTTTTTTTTTCTTTTGCGGTACACGGGCCTCTCACTGCTGTGGCCTCTCCCGTTGCGGAGCACAGGCTCCGGACGCGCAGGCTCAGCGGCCATGGCTCACGGGCCCAGCCGCTCCGCGGCATGTGGGATCTTCCCGGACCGGGGCACGAACCCGTGTCCTCTGCATCAGCAGCCGGACTCTCAACCACTGCGCCACCAGGGAAGCCCTGGATTTTTTAAAATAGGATTTTATCTGTTTGAGTTTTTCACGCTAGGCCAGGAGGCCTCCTCAATTACTAAAACACAAAAATTCTTTCTGTTCCTCTTCTCAAACCTAATCAGACTCTGGACACACCCAGCAATTCATTGTGTCTTTTAGTTAACTCTCTGTCTCCTTTCACTTTAGAGAAAGTTCTGCCGGTAACAAAACATGCTCTACAAGCCAGGAGGAAAAAGGACTTAAAGGAAGAGGAAGAACATATTTTTCAAAATTCTTTTCAAAATATATGAGGGGAAAAAAATATAAGAAGCGGAGAAATATGCCACTTGACGCAGGAGTCACTCTGACAAGTGTCTTGGAATCAGGTCCTAAAGGACAGCCATCATGGCAACCAAAGGTGGATGTAATTACAAATAAGGACCTTGGAAGAATCTCTAAAACGGTTCCTGCAAAGAGTGCAGTTCAGAAAAATCTATGCAAAAGAAGAAAGACAAAAGTGGAAGCTCATGAGAGCAGAGAAAAAGCAAAAGGTGAGAAGGGAGAGAGGAGGAGGTGGGAGGCGGAGAGGAAGGGGCAAGTGTGGGTGGCGGGCTGCACCAGGGTGAGCGCCTCACATTTGTAATTCAGTGTAAGAAATGCGTGGCTTTGTAAAAAAGCAGGCAAAGAAAGTAGAACTTCAGTATTCTCTCTCTCTCTCTCTCTCTCTCTCTCTCTCTCTCTCTCACACACACACACACACACACACACACACACACAGTAAATATGTGAAAATGCGGACAGTGCAGAGAGCATAATGTAGAAGTGAAAGCCTCTTCCCCGCCCTCAGCGCATAGCCACTAATAGGGGTGGGAGAGGTGCAAGGGGGTGAGGACAGGTGGGAGGCTGTGTGACCCTGAGACAGTGGCTGCACGCTGACCTGCTGGAGGCCAGCCTTGGACACTGTGGTTTAAACCAAAGGTTTTCAGCTAATGGCTTCACAGGAAGGCCATACACAGGCTTCCCACCCCTAAAAATCCTCACCTAATTCTCAGCAAATGTGAGACCTATTGCCAAAAACAACAGCCACCTCCCTATTTGATTTAATTGGCAAAAAACAAAACCTCTATTTTTATGCATGCCTGAAATGTTAAGAATGTACCTGTAGCGAATTTGAACAGAGCACATTAAGCTTTGTGAAGTAAACTGAGTGAAAGTGTGTACAACAAATATACAAATGTCACTCTCTGGACCTGGGTCAGCTGGTGTTTGGTAATAAAAGCAGACCGGAAGATTCACCCAGTTGTGTTGTATTTATACAGTATCTCTCTCCTCTGTCCTAATTCACAGGAGGTGGCCGTGGGAATGAGGATGAGGATGGAGAGGAGAAGGTGTTAGGCTAATGTTGTGTGCCTGGTGATAAATGAAAATGTTGAATTTCCACAGGTATGTTAGAATTTCACACATCCTGTAGAGAGGTTCAAATAGCATTTTCCCATATAGCTTTAACATAAAATAGTTAATCCTGAAGAATGGGTAACATATAGTACTTTACCTATTATAGAAACAATGATAAATACTATTTATGTAAGAAATAATGAATGATAGATATTTATAGTAAACATAGATTCTCTTTCATACAGTTATAAAAAGAGCTCTAGTTGTTATTTTAGTAATAATCCCTTATATAATAATTCTTTATGAATTATTAAAGTATGAGTTTGGCCTTTAACTAAAATATCTACCACGTTCTAGCAAGGTTAGGACTAGAACAGTTCTCATCGCATTGCCCAGATTGTATCTCTGTATAGTTTGTTAGTTGGTTGATTTATACCCTACTTTGTTGCACAAGAGATTTAAGATTGCCCAGTGCCTTTCACATCAGAGGTGCTAAGTAGTCTTCAACTGTATGCTATGAGGCTGTATATAAGTATATATAAAAATTGTGTGCCAGTTAGAGCAGTCCTAATGTTAGATGAATATATTTGAATAATACTAAATACTAAAACACATGGTAACTGAAATGGTTTCTCACACATACACACACACAAACACACACTTTTTTTTTTTTTTAACCCCATAGCTTTTCTGAACAGCAACAGAAGAAAAATGCAGAAAATATAAAGCCAAGCTGGGGTAGGTCCTATGCAGTGAGCTCTTTGGGCTCCCTAGCAGAGATATAGATTTCAGTCAGTTCATAGTTATCCAAATTAACACAACACAATAGAGATATGAAGGCTTGAGAAGATTCAGTCGTCTCAGCATCATCCTTTCAAAGAGCTGTCATCAGACGCCTTTTGACTCTAAAGGGAAAAGGATAAAAAAACCGTTCTCCCTAGGGAGCTAATTCTATATAGTTGAAGTAGTCAAACCACATAGCTCTTTATATTTATTTACAGTGTTGTAATTGTATAACAGGATAGAGGTATCAAATGCATTCAACAGATAAAATGCACTTTATTTAAAATAGGGAAGGATTTCCTGGGGGAACCATAAAATCAAGAATGTTGTAATAATTTTGTGAATCATTCAGGCATAATTGCCAACCAATAAAAATAAAATATTCCATATACTCTCAGTTTTCACTAGATATTGGTTTATAAGTCATTGTTCTATTGTTTGTTTTGGTTAAAACAAAGTCTTTAAAACCAATATCCTTTATTTGTCAACATGCACTAGGTGGAAATCTTTATAATCATGGAATTTTATGTGCAAAAAGCTGCCCAGACAGGTCCCAGCTCTGGGTGTGCAGTGTGCACCAGCCACTGGAGCATCCTTGTGGCCCAAGGGCCTGGATAGGCTGGGCCTTTCCAAAGGGGCCCTGAAATAACACAGCTAAAAGTAGAGAAACAGAAGCTAAGATCTCAGCTGATAAGATGGGCCTTGCATGAGGTCAGAGGGCAAGTAAAGTCAACAGTGGGATAACAGTAGTGATTAGAACCTGGAAGTTGAGAAAAAGATAAAGCAAGGCTTTATGAGAACTGAATCAACCAGAACAGTTGAAAACTAAGGCTCTGGATGACAAGGTGGGTCAGAATATTCCCCATCCCCCTTTTTTAGTCACTATATTACCAATTTAATTTACACTGAGGAATTTATGCCCACAAGCAACCAAAATAATGATGATGATGATGATAATGAAGGAATGATTGGTGTATTTTCTCCCTGAATTCTACACATGTGATGTGACAACTCTTAATCAAAAGCTACTTTTCTGGTTTGCCTGAGAAATCACTGTCACAAGGACCAGAAATACTCAAAGAAATACTCCATTCTCTCTTCAGACCTACATGGGAATTAGAAGGTAGCCTGGTGAACAAGGAATCAGCCCAAGTGAGTCTGAGGCATAAAGCTACAGTGGCATAAGGCTGTGATAGCCCATCTTACTGTTGGAATATCTTATTCCCCTACAGCATCTACATTAGAGCTGGATTTGTCACTGGGACCAAAAATGCTGGCTGACAGTCCTTTGGGATCCAGAGTTGTGAAAAAAGGAGAATCAAGGGGACTAAGAATTGTTTCTGCCGCCTAGGCAGTATAGAAGATTTTGCAGTTTCTTTTTTGTAAATTGGAGATATGACCACCCCACCAAAAAAAAAAAAAAAAACCTTCTAGGCCCTAGGCATGGAGTCTGTAGTATTCAATGGATAGAATGGTTCTGTCGGCTTTAGCCTCAGCCAGAGATGAAAGAACCAGCCTTCCTGATAGAATTAAGAGACCGAAGGTACTGTTTGCTGGAAATAAGCCATGGATGGAAGCTCCAGGGGAACAGGGACAAAACCATATCCCCAGCACCTAACAGGGCCTGGTTCACAGTAGGTGAAGATAAGTATTTGAAAATGAATAAACAAAAAGATAAACCAGAAAATCAAAATAGAAGGATGATGAAGTAACTAGTTTTAAGTAATAAAAACCCTGAAAGATCAGAATCCTGAAAATTAGATTCCATCTAAAAGGCTATAGAACCTGGAAATCAGAATACAGGTCTAATCATGGCAGTGGGCTCTTTTGCATTTCCTGCTGAACTAGGATGGGATTAAATTTCTAGATATTTTTTTCAAACATTTTATTATGAAATTTTACAATATACAGTAAAGTTGAGAGAATTTTGTAGTGAATACTGTGTAATTACCATCTGGATTCTACCATTAATATTATACTATACTTGGTTTATCACATGTCTATTCATTTCTCTATCTAATCATCAATCCTTCTTATTTTTTATGCATTAAAAACTATCCTAAATAGTTCAGCATGCATATCATTAACTAGAGCTAAAGATTTGCTGATTTTTTTTAAGTTTTGAATTAAATTTATATACAATGAAGTACAAAATCATAAGTGTAAATTCTCCAGTTTTAACAAATGCTTACACCTTCATAACCCAAATCCCTCTTAATATATAAAACACTACTGTCCCCTGAGACACTTCTCATAATCTTTAAGAGTTTTTTTTGTTGTTGTTGTTTGTTTTGGTTTTTTGTTTTTTGTGGGGTTTTTTGGTGAGGGGAGGATGATAGAAGTGTTGGCACTTCAGTGTGGTCTGATTACAGCTTAAAATAGCTAGAAAAAACTTAGTGGTGGTCCTACACCAAGGGGGGAAAGTAGCGGCAGTGGTGGTGTGATGAATTGGGAGATTGGGATTGACATATATACACTAATATGTATAAAATGGATAACTAATAAGAAGCTGCTGTATAAAAAAATAAATGAAATTCTAAAATAAAAAAAAAAACTTAGTGGTGTTCCTATATCAAGAGTAAATGGAACTCTGTGAGCATCACCTTCAGAAATGATCTCCAGTAATGAGATCCATGAGAATCATTGATTACTTGCTATTCTCAAACTTCAGACAGCTTCAAGTTAAGGAAAAGACCAACATAAACATACAGCTTGTAGCAAACCTTTCTACTTTCACATCCTCCGCTGACACACACACAGAAGGAAAAGAGCTAGTTCACATCCCCAGCCTGTGTCCTGGAGCTCAGACGGCCTGAGTCTCATTGCTATGGTCCAGACTATGCTGGGTGGCTTTCTGCACTTTCTCTAATACTCAGACAGATTAAATTCTTAAAACCAATAAGCCAGTATGTCTTATTTCCCCTCAAAATTGTGTGTTGAAAACCATTCAAAAAGCTTCTTATTATATGTCTTAAGATAATAAAATATAATTATTTACATTACCGGATTTGATCTTCATTTAACTTGCAGTTTGCTGCACAACATTTCAGATGCAGCTTATGGCATCAGAATATGAACCTTTAGCCACATCTGTGTAATACCTGGACATTATGATGTCATTAAAACGTCCTTTAAAATTTTATTATGGAAATTTTCAATCATACACAAAAATAGAGAGAATAATAATGAATCTCCATGTACCCATCAACCAGCACCAACAATTATCTTCTCAGTAAAATGTATTAAAAATTCACACATGTTGTTGCATGAATCAGTAGTCTGTTCCTTTTTATTGCTGAGCAGTATTCCATTGTATGGGTTACCACAGTTTATTCATTCCACCTTGATTGCTTGTTTTGGGGCAATTAAGAATAAATATTCACATACAGGTTTTTGTGTGAACATAAGTTTTCATTTTACTTGGGTAAATACCTAACAGTGGGATTGCTGCTGAGTCATATGATAAATACATGCTTAACTTTATAAGAAACTGCCAATTTTTTTTCCTAAACTGTCTGAACCATTTTGCATTTCCAGCAGCTATGAATGAAAGTTCCTGTTGCTCTACATCATGGGCAGCATTTTGTATTCAGTTCTTTATTATTTTTTTTTAATTTTAGCCATTCTAATAGGTGTGTAGCAGTTCCCATTGTGATTTTTTACAATTTATTTGTTTATTTTATTTTTTATTTCTTTTTGGCTGTATTGGGTCTTCGTTGCTGCATGCAGACTTTCTCTCTAGTTGTGGCAAGCAGGGGCTACTCTTCATTGTGGTGCACGGGCTTCTCACTGCGGTGGCTTCTCTTGTTGCAGAGCACAGGCTGTAGGCCCACAGGCTTCAGTAGTTGTAGCACACGGACTCAGTAGTTTTGGTGCACGGACTCTAGGGCGCATGGGCTCAGTAGTTGTGGTGCACGGGTTTAGTAGCTCTGCAGCATGTATGGGATCTTTCCAGACCAGGGATTGAACCCGTACCCCTGCGCTGGCAGGCTAACCACTGCGCCATCAGGGAAGTTCCTCCCATTGTGATTTTAATTTACACATCCCTAATGACTAACGATGTTAAGCACCATTCCATATGTTTATTTGTCATCCATATATCTTCTTTGGCGAAGTTTCTTTTCACATATTTTGCCCATTTTAAAATTGGGTTATTTGTTTTATTGAGTAAAAGTTCTTTATGTATTCTGGATACACGTTCTTTATTGGATATGTGATTTACAAATATTTTATCCCCACCTATGGCTTGTCATTTCATTCTCTTAATTGATTCTTTTGCAGAAGAAAAGTTTTTAATTTTGATAAAATTCAATTTTTCAACTTTTTCTTTTATGATTGTGTTTTTGATGTCATGTCTAAAAACTAATTACCAGATCCAAGGTCTCATTTTTTTTTCCTACAAGTCTTACAGTTTTGCATTTTATATTTAGGTCTGTGATCCATCTGAGTTAATTTTTGTATGCAGTATGAGGTATGAAACTATGGAACTCTTAGAAGGAAAGCTTTATGATGTTGGGTTTGGCAGTGATTTATTGGCTATGACACCAAAAACACAGACAACAAGAGCAAGAATAGGCAAATGGGACTGCATCAAACTTTAAAACTTCCGTACAGTAAAAGAAACTGTCAACAGAGTAAAGAGGCAACCTAAGAATGGGAGAAAATACTTGCAAACCATATATCTAATAAGGGATTAATATTCAGAATATATAAAGAACTCCTACAACTCAACAACAGCAAAAAAAAAAAAAGATTACAAAATGGGCAATGGATCTGAACAGATAGTTCTCCAAAGAAGATATACAAATGGCAAGCAAATCAAAACAATGAGTTATCAACTTACACCCATTAGGATGGCCACTATCAAAGAAACAGAATAAGTGTTGGTGAGGATGCAGAGAAATTGGAACCCTTGTGCCCTATTGGTGGGAAATTAAAATGGTGCAAGTACTATAGAAAACAATATGGAGTTTCCTCAAAAAATTAAATGTAGTATTACCATACGATTCAGCAATTCCTTTCTGAGTATATATATTCCAAAAGAATTAAAGCATGATCTCAAAGAGATATTTGCACACCCATGTTCACTGGAGCATTCTCAGTAGCCAAGAGGTGGAAGCAACCTAAATGTACATCAATGGATGAATGAATAAAGTAAATGTGTGTGTGTGTGTATATATATATATATGTGTGTGTGTGTGTGTGTGTGTGTATATATAGATATGTATATATATGAATATATGTATATGTATAATTATTCATATATATACTATTTAGCCTTAAAAAAGAAGGAAATCCTGTTGTATGCTACAACATGGATAACCTTGAGGACATTACACTAAGTGAAATAAGCCAGTCACAAAAAGACAAATAGTGCATGATTCCACTTACATAAGGTATCTAAAACAGTCAAACTCTTGGAAACAGAAAGTAGAATGGTGATTGCTAGGGGCTGGGGGAGGGGAAAAGGGGAGTTGTTTTTCAGTGGATATAGAGTTTCAGTTTTACAAGATGAAAACCTTCTAGAGATCTGTTACATCACAAAGTGCAGATAGTTAACACTACTGTACTATACACTTAAAAATGGTTAAGATGGGGGCTTCCCTGGTGGCGCAGTGGTTGAGAGTCTGCCTGCCGATGCAGGGGACACGGGTTCATGCCCCGGTCTGGGAAGATCCCACATGCTGCGGAGCGGCTGGGCCCGTGAGCCATGGCTGCTGAGCCTGCACGTCCGCAGCCTGTGCTCCGCAATGGGAGAGGCCACAACAGTGAGAGGCCTGTGTACCGCAAAAAAAAAAAAAAAAAAAAAAAAAAAAGACTATAACTCCTTAGTGACACTGGTTTTGTAGCTTAACCAAAGTAATGGTAATACAAACCACATTGAGCAACAAATCTCAAAGTGGAGTGCTCAGGTTATATTTTTGTATGTGGGAAAGTGTGGGCCACAATCTCTCTATTGGAGATGGGATTGCTTTTTGGCCCAACTATTGCACTCTGTAATTATTGCAATGACACTGTAGACCAGAAGGTCAGTCTAAACCCCCTTGTGTGGATCATAATGGATTATAGCTTCACCTTGGACCTCATCCTGGCTGTCTGAAATAAGACCTACTGATCCCCTATGGGACTTACTCATAGTTGGCTGAGTCTGCACCCTTGGTGGGGAAGAATATGACTGAGGTAAAGACTGCAAGATGGCCCCATCCTGCTGCTTGGAGTCCTGTTGATAGTAGTTTTGATTAAATGTTGAATGAGACAAATTAAATGAATTTGCTCCTAGCCTCTGTGGTCAGATTAATCAGAGTAGCTGGTGGAGTGGCACACTTTGAGTAAAAACTCAAGTTCAGCCAAGACTGCATTGTTCCAGGCTGAGGGGTGGAGAGGAATCTGCCATGGGCCCTGGGTGTCTCTGCATGTTCCTGCTGGGTATGCCATGAATGCAAACCTCTGACCTTTCTTTCCTGGGGCCATTTTTCAGAGTTGTATTTGTAGCAAGCAACCTTGAAGAAGGGGTAATGTCTCTCCCAGACAAAGAGCAGGCTGGCTTTCACTTACTATACAGAGAATCTCCCCAGCTCCATGATTCTTTCCTCTAGTACAACCCACTGCATTCCCAGACATCCATCATGGACCCTTTGTGTCACCTTTGTGGGGCTTGTGGGACATGGAGAACCAACACAAATCAACATAAAGCTTTGAATACTACTTTTGCTGTGAGCAATAAAGTCCTTTGTCTGTGACTCAGGAATTTTGGGTCTTCGGCCAGCATCCACAAAACAGGACCGCTTGTAAGCAGGGTACAATCCAAGGCCTTGCACAGATCCTGACAGTCCTATATTTGGATTTGGCTGATGGTGCTCTAGTGGAGTCATTTAACTTGTTCTCTACGCCTATAAATTGCAAGCCAAATCTAGACATTTCATCAGATTCAAGCTCAGCTTTTAAGGCAGAAACATTTTGCATTGGTGATGTGTCCTTTTTATTACACCACGTTAGGAGACATAACATCAGGTTTTCCAGTTTTAGTGATGCTCAGCCTATCCAGTGGATTCAGTTGCTTTCAGTACAGTATAAAGTTCTCCATCAGCATTTCGTCTAATAACTTTAGCATTCATTGATGATCATTGCCCTGATCCTTTATTTCATTTGTGTTTTTTTTTTTTTTTTTTTTGCTGTATGCGGGCCTCTCACTGTTGTGGCCTCTCCCGTTGCGGAGCACAGGCTCCGGACGCACAGGCTCAGCGGCCATGGCTCACGGGCCCAGCCGCTCCGCGGCATATGGGATCCTCCCAGACCGGGGCACGAACCCGTATCCCCTGCATCGGCAGGCGGACTCTCAACCACTGCGCCACCAGGGAGGCCCTCATTTGTGTTTTTTTTAAGGGTAACATTTAAATGGTATCATTCTTCTTCCATTTACCCTCTGTGATTCTTCGGTAAGGGAGAACTTTCTATCATTGACTGGTTGCCCTAAAATCAGTCCATCCCTTTAAGCTTCTTCTCTGGGTCCCTTGTTTCAGGGAACCTCACACTTTGGAGTTCCTTCTTCCAACTTTTCTAAGTCTCTCTCTGGTACCTGGAACCAGCCAGGGTTAGCAGGGCCAACCAGGTGAGGTGCCCCAAACCCAGAATGGGACATGGTTTGGTCATAAACTTGGGTTCATTAGTTTCAAGCTTTTGTTTTGTTTTGTTTAGGGATTACTTTTTTTTCTTTTGTTTTAATTTTGTTTTTAAATGTGTAAAATATTTACATGGTCCCCAAGTCAAAACTATATACTAAGGCACATTCACAGAAGCCTCACTTTCTTCCATGTCATCCCCTCCACCCTGTTTCTTCCCTCCTGCTATAAGTAATTATTTTTATTGTTTTTTTGTTTATCCTTTCATTATTTCCTTCAAAAAATGCAGTCATATACATATATATTCTTATTCTCATCTGCTATTTCTTACACCAAAGGCAGCATGCTTTGTTATCCTTCAGCTTGATTTTTTTCTCTTAACAATATATCCCGGAGTTTACTTCATTTCAATATATAGGAATGTTTCTCACTCCTTTTTAGAGTTGCATAGCATTTCATTATGTAAACATATCATGGTTTATTCAATCAATTCCCTTATTGATGGACATGTGGGTTGTTTCTACTTTTTTACTCTTACAAATAATGCCACAACAGGGAATTTCCTGGCCGTCCAGTGGTTAGGACTCCAGCGCTTCCACTGCAGGGGGCATGGGTTCGATCCCTGGTTGGGGAACTAAGATGCCGCATGCCACGCAGAGCGGCCAAAAAAAACCCAAAAGTCACAACAAAGAGTTTTATATAAACATCATTTTCATTTTTGCTGGTGTACCTTTGGGCTAGATTCCCACAAGTGGGATTGCTGAGTTAAAGGGTAAATGAATATTTACGTTTGCTAGATTTGGCCAAATTCTCTTCCTTAGTAATTATATCATTCTGCATTTATCAATACCTCAGCAGTGTATGAGAGTAACTGCTTCTCCAACAGAGTGTATCATCGAAGTTTTGGGCTTTTGACAATCTAGTTGTTAAGAAATGGCATATTGATTTATTTTTCTTTTTTTGTAAGCTATTCTGAAAACTGTTTTAAGTATAAAATATCATTAATATGAAACATAGTATTTCCTCCAAGTAACTTTAATTTGCATTTCTCTTATTATAAGTAAGGTTAAGTATCTTTTCACATGTTTAAGACCATTGGCTTTTCTGTATCTGTGGACTGACTGTTCATGTCTGTTCCCTATTTTTCTAAGAATTGTTAGTCTCTTTCCTCTCAATTTTTAGGAGCTCTTTAAATATTAGAGTATTAACTCCTTGAAAATTCATTGCAAGACTGTGTTCAGTTTGTCAGCTGTCTAAATTGCTTTGCAGTACTTTGTCAGGACTCAAAGCCACTCACTAACCAACCAGAATGTCGATTTATTAATTTACAACATGTAATATTCCCTTCCAGTAACATAAATATCCCATTTCTGCTGTGCTAGGTACCTTCCTCCTGGTATCAGAATTCCTGAGAAACCAAATGATTGACAAGGAGGTTATTAAGTGGCTGTATCAAAAGCTACTTCAACTGTATAGACCTCTGTGCTCTGCCTTCCCTTTTCTTACTAAGGATGAATCATCCGTGCTCTTACTGAAGGTCAACTCCACCACTTATGCTTTAGGTCCCACCGCTTCACTTGCTCAAGGATATGGTTCCTGCAATTCTTTCTCTTGAATCAGGAATCTTCCCTTCACTACTGGATCCCTCCCCATCGGCATTCAAACAAACAGTAGTGTCTCCCTTCTTTAAAACAAAACTTCTAGACCCCACAATGTTTTGGGCTCACACATCTCTATCCAGCTACCAGGCCATTTCTCTGCTCTCTTTTACAGTAAAAAAAAAAAAAAAAAACCCAAAACTCAGAATTTGTTTATTCCTGTTATGTCCACTTCCTCTCTTCCCATTTACTACTGAACCCACTCTAGTCAGGCTTTTGTACCCTACAGTAACAGCTCTCATCAAGTCCACCAAGGTCCTCCATGTTCTTAAATCTAGGCAGCCATTCTCAGTCCTCATTTTATCCATCCTCTCAGTGGCTTTTTTTTTTCTTTTTTTTTTTTTTTTTGCGGTACGTGGGCCTCTCACTGTTGTGGCCTCTCCCGTTGCGGAGCACAGGCTCCGGACGCGCAGGCTCAGCGGCCATGGCTCATGGGGCCTCACGGGCCCAGCCGCTCCGCGGCATGTGGGATCTTCCCGGGCCGGGGCACGAACCCGCGTCCCCTGCATCGGCAGGCGGACTCTCAACCACTGCACCACCAGGGAAGCCCCTCTCAGTGTCATTTGACACAATTGTTCACTCCCTCCTTCTTGAAACCCTTTCTTCATTTGGTTTTTGACATAAGAATCTCTCCTGCTTCTCATCCTATCTCACTGGCCTCTTCTCAGGCACCTTTGCTATTCTTTTTTTTTTTTTCCAATTGTAGCTTTATTTACTGATCTACACACAGAACAACTTTAATTGGCTACACCACGCGGCTTATGGGATCTTAGTTCCCTGACCAGGGATTGAACCCATGCCCTCGGCAGTGAAAGCAGGGAGTTCTAACCACTGGACCACCAGGGAATTCCCACCTTTGCCGTTCTTCCTCAACTCAGTCCAGTTTGGTCTCTGTGGGATTTTATCAAGAACATCTCACCTGAGTGTTCTTTGGTCATATATGGTCTTTTGATTTACTTCTCCTGGGAAGCTAATCTCCATCATGTGTGAGTTTATTAAATTAAATCTAAGGGCAGAAATTTTGTTACTTAATTTCCAAGTCTAATAATCACCTCCATTTAATGTAACTAAGAAATTCCCCCACAACTAATCCATCTAAGATTTTAGTCATAACGTATAGTCATGGCCTTAGTCTGACTAATCTAAGCTCTACTCTATATACCCTCAAATGCCGAAAGATAACACTGAAAGAACACCTGCTTAAGAAGTAAGTAGTCCTGATTTCTGGTTCTAGCACTTATTAGTTATGCCTCTGGTTAAGATACTTAATCTTTCTCAATCTCCATTTCCACATCTTGTAAATGTGGATCACAATTTCTACAGTGCCGTTGTGAAGGTTTAATAAGACAACAAATGAGAAACCTTGGTGTCTTGGTGATTAGTATTAACACCCATCCAATTGCATTAGCCAGAATAGTTTCCATTTTTTCATTGTCGTGAGAACTGCTGAGATGAAGATCCTTATATACATATATATATGGTAAATATATACATATATGAACATTCTTATTTTGCTCTTATTTCAAAATGTCTAATATTAAAAAAAGAGATGGTAACATTCAGTTAGCTATTTGAAGTTGTGTTCCATAACTCTGCTCACAGATAAAGTACCCATTGTGCCAATATGCCTTTCTAGTGAAGCAATGAAACCATCAAGATTAAGTGTACATTTTACAGAGAAATATTGATAAAGTTGGCAAAATATATAATATTTCTAATATTTAAAGGAAATGTTAGAAAACCGTCATACTCTGATTGGAATTTTTTTCAATCTTTTAATTAAAAGGGTAAAAGTCTTGTTCCTTACAGAATGGCACAATCACAAAATGGGAAGAGCCACATAATGTTGGAGAAGAATTTATATGAAAATAAATTATTGGTACGATAATTAAAGGAAATTCACATGAAATAATTTCTCCTATTCCATTAAGCAATGATACAGCTTTGAAATAAATCATTAAGATGTCAAAAATAACTTGTATGATGAATTATAGTTAATATACAAGTATACAAACATAACCTATGTGACTATGAGGTTTTACTGCCTATATATATAAAAAAAAATGTTATTTTAAAACTTATTGACAATAGACATATAGGGTTTGTCAAATAGTGAACCCTTAAAAATTATTTCATAGAAAAAGTATACTCTTTCCCAATGTTATTGAGTGTGCAACAAATGAAATACTAAGCTACTCTGATCAGCAATCAAAATTTAGGATTTACAGCTAACCTAAAATGTAACACCAGGGACTTCCCTGGTGGCGCAGTGGTTAAGAATCCACCTGCCGGGCCTCCCTGGTGGCGCGGTGGTTGAGAGTCCGCCTGCCGATGCGGGGGATGCGGGTTCGTGCCCCGGTCTGGGGGGATCCCATATGCCGCGGAGCGGCTGGGCCCGTGGGCCATGGCCGCTGGGCCTGCGCGTCCGGAGCCTGTGCTCCGCAGCGGGGGGGGCCACAGCAGTGAGAGGCCCGCATACCACAAAAAGAAAAAAAAAAAAAAAAAAAAAAGAATCCACCTGCCAATGCAGGGGACCAGGGGTTTGATCCCTGGTCCAGGAAGATCCCACATGCCGCAGAGCAACTAAACCTGTGCACCACAGCTACTGAGCCTGTGCTCTAGAGCCCGTGAATCACAACTACTGAGCCCGCACTGTTTATCAACAAAGCTTATTAGCCAAAAATCCTAGTGAGAGATTCCATAAATCAATGAATGGGGTGATCAATGCTGACTTTTAAAAATTAAGAGTAAACTCATAGGTAGGGAAAGATTTCTTGAACAGATGCAAAAGGCACTCACTATAAAGGAAAAAAATTGATAAATTGGATCTAATTATAATTAAGAACTTCATCAAAAGACACTACTAAAAGAGCAAAAAGGCAAGCCACAGACTGGGAGAAAATGTTACCAAACACAAGTTCACAAGTTGGTGTGCCCAACACACAGTGAGGCCAGACAAACCAAAACATTGGAGTTTGGAGCAGAGAAAGGTTTATTGCAGGGCCATGCAAGGAGAATGGGTGGCTTGTGCTCTAAAACCCTGAACTCCCCTGGTCTGGGGGGAAAAGCTTATACAGGCAAAATTTGGGGTGAGGGCTGCAGGGTGTGAGACTTTCTTCTGATTGGTTGGTGGTGAGGTAACAGGGCAGTGCTCCAGGAATCTTGCAGCTCAGCCTGAAGTTATCATCCTCTACCTGGGTGGGGACCTTAGTTCCTGCCGAACTCAAGGGTATTGTTACACGTGTATCCCTTGAGGAGGAACCAGGATCCTGCACTATAGTTTTTTGATTGTTCCTCCTTTGTTTCCGCATCCCCTTACTTCCCTGATCAGCAACTGTTTGAATCTGCTTTTTGGTATTCACGAAGGTCTGTCTAGGAGGAGACAGAAGCCTTTTTCCTGCAAATATAAAAACGGAGGACACAGAAAGGCTTTTGTTCCCAGGAGGGCCCCACAGGGTCCTGCTCGGTTTCAAAGATGTTCATAAAATGTTATACCTGACAGAAGACTTTTATCCAGAATACATTAAAAAAAAAAACTCCTACAAATCAATATGAATAAACAACGGTTCAGTTTTTTTAAAAAGGCAAAGACTTGAACAGGCACTTCATGCTAAAGATAGCCTGCTTTATCATCCACAGAAGGGAAGGAGATGAAGGTACACTTCTTCCAGGTCTAAAGTTTTTGGTAAATCACATTTTTTACTCCCTGGCCCCTTACTTATAGAGCTCTTGCTATTGGCTTCTTTTTCTTCCTTTTTAATATTAAAAAAGTGTTCTGCTTTACCCTCTATTATTCTTATTTTTCTGTACCTCTATCAAATTCCTTTATTTTACCCCATCTTCTTTTTCTTTCCTAATGCCAGATCTCTGTATTTTCCATCTCAACCTGGCTTAAGTGTCTTAACAATTGAAAGTACTAAATATCCTTTTCTTTGGGCCATCTAGAGACACCCGATGAAGGACACTGCTGGAAAATGTTCTATGCTGCTGCTGACAGCAAAGCTGCAAGATGACTAATGTCAATCTGTTGTAAGAAAAAGTGTCTCAATGCTATTTGCCTTATTTTTGGTTGTTGAATATCGGCAATATACCTCATAATTTAGCAAACCCAGATTAAGTGAGTGCAACTAATGCCAAGTAAATTTATTTTATTTCATTTCATTTCGTTTCATTTCATTTTATTGGCTGTGCCACGTGGGATGCAGGATCTTCCCTGACCAGAGATCAAACCCTACATTGGGAGTGAGGAGTCTTAACCACTGGACTGCCAAGGAAGTCCCTGCCTGGTAAATTGAAATATCAAATATCAACTTCTGAAGTAAGGGAGAGAAGGAAACAAAAAGAAAATTGGGTATTTATTCTTGAATGTAGCACCCTAGGGAGGCAGTTTGCATAGCAGCTAAGAACACAGACTCTAGAGCCAGACTTGCCTGGGTTTGAGTCCAACTTCCCTTATTGCCTATGTGACTTTGGGCACATTTCTTATCTTTTCTTTGCCTCAGCTTCTGCATCTGTAAAGTGGAAGACAGCTTGACATCATGGGGTTGCTACAAGGATTAAATTAGTTTATAAAAAGTACTTAGAACAGTGCCTGGCAACAGTAAGCACCACATAAATGTCAGTTACTATTACTCAAAATTATAATAATGAATAGATCAAGGCTCTAGTAACATTGTTAGTTTTTAGGAGTCTGAGTTTTTGTAATGTTTGTGATTTTTAAAAGATCACAAATGTGGCTTGGATTACTCCAAGAAAAAAAGTTTGGCTTAATACACTGATAAATGAGTGTTTAAGAAAGAAACCATTTTGTATGACCCAGTACAGGGAGTAGAATTGACTAACAGGAGCTGTCTGGCTGGCGAAAAAACGATTAAAGAAAACCCTGAGCACTCAGAAGCACATGCCTTACATTATTGTCCTATCAGTTCTTGAGTTCCTGGCATGTGTCGCTGAAGCAGACAGACTTTTTTTTCAAGTAGTCATTCTCTGTTATTGCTTTTGACATAGATAAACGACCTCCTAACTATTAGGAAACTTTTTGTAGGGTTTATTTGTGATGGTTATTTAAAGTGATAGATGTGAAAGACTGTCAAAATAGCTCCAACATTGTGCTTTTCAAAAAGAAAGGCTAATTTCTTTGAAAATAATAATGAAAGGATAATAGAATCCCAGATATAAGAAGGAATAAGGTCTGCGAGCTCATGGATGGCATTCATCTGCCAAGACAGGGAAGTCTGTCTCAGGAGTTGACCAGTTTTGCTTGCTTCATACTGCTGAGTACACTTGAGTTGCTATAATGGGGGCAAAGTTCACTGGGCAGTGCCCCAGCAAATTACTTTTCTAGCCAGGAAAGGCTAGGGCAATTCTGCCTCTACAGGAATGGACAATTCACAGCCATCTAAGACTCTGGCTTTTCACTGAAGATGTGACTAACCTGGATGGCTTGAATGTTTATTATATATTTAATACATGTACTAACTACTTTTAATAATATTTCTGAATATTTTACCTTATAACAACTGATTTTATTTTATTGTCTAAACACATGAGTTATGGAAGTTTATGGCCAGTTTAGAGATTAATGAAGCATACAAAAATAAAGTGCACATCTGCATTTTGAACTGAGAGCACATTTAAGAGGATTGTAGCATTAATTGCAAGAGTTAGAACTTCAGAATTTGAGGCAGCATGATCTGGGGGAGCCAATACAGGCTTAGGAGTCAGATTGATGGGTTTTGAATCCTACCTTGTTTATTTCCTAGTCATCTGAGGCTACACAAATTATTTAATCCCTCCAAGCCATTTCTTCATCTGTAAGTAGAGACAATATTCACTCTCAAACCTTTCAAGAATTCAATTAGATACGGATGTGAATGAGTGCCTACCTCACACACAGGCAGAAAATTTTTGTTTCTGCAGCATTCTATTCAACTCCCCACTCCTTCCCAATGGAAAAAACTGGAACGTTAACACTTCTCAGAATATTGGTCAAGGTTTTCAGTAAAATAAAATTTCATGTGTAAAATGATTACCAAGAAAGTACTTTATAGGCAGTGAGGGGTTCAGTAATCACCTTGGTTACCAATCCTATGATAACTAAATCTCAAAGTACAAAACTTGGAGGTTTTCATAAGTATTGTAATGAAAACACCATTTGTATAAACATCAAAGAGACCCAGGACCCTGAAAAAATTCTCCTATTCTGAGGAGAAAAATTCTCCATAAAGGATATTTGTACTCAGGTCACTAAAAAGTTGTGTAGAGGAACCCATTACATACTAAGGGGGCATTTCGCATCCGGTTTCCCAAGACTTGAACCCTGGGGAAGACTTCAGGATGGAAACCTTATTTGGGAACAGAGGTTTGAGCCAGGTTAATTCTAGAGGTTGTCCCAGACCATCTCCAGACGCCAAATGATATCATAAGATGCAAAAATGGATCAGGGGCGGATGATCTAAGTAAGCACGGAGATGACAGGCGCTCGCCACGGGAGGATCCCACGTGGACGCAAGAAAGACCACGCGGTAGGAACTGAGTACTTCCCTTGGAGGCCCCGCAGCCTTCCCGCTGCCTCCGAGTTCCCATCACGCTCATGAGAATCCGAATCCTCTGTCCACGAACAGGGTAAGCCTGGAAGGCCGGTCAAGAATCGCTCTCCCGCCCCGCCCCCCCTCAGGGGTCCCCTCCCGGGGTGGCTTCCTGGGCTCCCGCGACCGCGCGGCACCAAAGGTCACGGAACGCCCATCTCTGCACCTAAAATGCAGCAGGACCGACAACTTAGAGCGCTGGGTGCATATCCACGGTGCAGTCACTAACAGCCATTACTCCCGGGCCCTGTGCGTCTGTTTAGGACTTGAGAAAACTCTTCAGAAACCCGCCACGGTAGGGGGGGCGTGATGGGGGTGTGTGGCGGAGGCTCTCCCAGGAGGCAAAGTTCTCTCACTGCTGGGCGCGCGGGGGAAACCGTGGGGCTCTTCTAAATCAGCTCCCACTCCCCCAGGCAGAATTGCCTCTGTCAACTCATCCCTAAAGATAACGTCGAAGTGGGGGACACAGTTTTAAGAATACAGCACCCGAAGACCCCTGAGCTTCTGTAGAGACCAGACAAGCTCGCGCAGCCGTCAGTATCTGCACACAGACTGGTCGGCCCGAAAGGAAAAGTCTCCCGCGCGCAGGCGCACGCCGTTCCCCGCCCGTCCGGCACGCGCTCCGCCTCGCCTCCACTAGCCCCGCCCCGCGGCTCGGCCCCCCTCCTCTAGCCGGTGCTCCGTATTTTCTGCCCCGGCGGGCTTCGCCTCAGCCTGTGCTGCGCCTTCTCGGCCTGCGGCGTCGCGGTACCGGCCTCCGCGCTCCACTCAGACGCCCTCCGGCGCTCGGGAGGGGGCGGGAGGCGGAGCAGAGGGGTGAGAGGTGGTGTCGTCGCGGTCTAGGCGCGGTAGGCGGTGGCGGCGGCGTCGGAGGTCCCTGAGCTATGGCCGCCTCGGTGTTCTGCTGCCTGCGGTGCTGCAGAGATGGCGGGACGGGCCACATCCCTCTGAAGGAGATGCCGGCCGTGCAGCTGGACACGCAGCACATGGGTAAGGGCTCTCCCTTCCCCAGACCCAACGCCCCACCCCGGGTCGGGCGCGGCTGGTCGGGGTCAGCCTAGAGTCACGAGGACCGCACGCTGCCGGGGCCCCCCGGGCTCCGCCCCCTGTCCCTCACCCTGTGACGCTGCCTTCGACCCGGTTTGGCCTCGCGGTTCTCCTCCAGACTCCGGCCGACCCCACCTCGGCCCGGCTCTGCGTTCAGAGCTGCGCAGCCCTGTCAGCTCCTGTCTTGGGAAGATGGGTGTGTGGACCTACCCGTTTCCACAGCAGTGTCCTCCCGTCTGCCGCCTCCTGGGACTCTTATAAGACGTCACCTTCGAGGGGAGTGGGGAGGACTCTGTGCTCCTCCTACAGTGCTCCACTGCCGAGCCCCAGTCCAGTGCCACACATTTTCAGAAAGCTTTAGCTGTCCTCGGCTCCTTCCTCTGCCCTGACAGCTTTCTCTTAGCCCATCATTTATCGGTTGTTTTATTGGAAATGATTTTCCTCTCATCTCCTAAAGTCAAAACAAGGCAAGTTGCAGAAGCCTGAAGCCACTGCTCAGGTCAGAACCTGTCATTTCAACGAAAACCTCCCACTGTCCGACCCCTGTTAGTCACGCTTAGAGGTGTTGTCATTTCTCCTGACCGGCCTCTTCCCAGCAGGTCAGGCTATTGCAGAAATAAAACAGCGCTTTGCTTCTTCGCATCTTATGTTTTTTCCTTCCAATGTCAAATGAGCTTACAGCTTGTCTCCTAACGTTCTTCTCCTCCCCTCTGTACCCTCTTTCACCACCTTATTATTTCTGTTCTTAGACTTGTCCCATGTAGTTCCATGCTTCTGGAATATGGTTCTAGAAGGAGAGATTTCCCACTATAATTATTTCAGAGTACTGTTTGTTTTGCGGATTATTCTCTTCAAAGTATACATCTGCACTTTCAGTTTTTCCCACATCTCTTTGGCTGAAGGACAGTGCGTTGAAATAACAAAGGGAATTCTTAATATTTATAGCAAAACCCTCTCCGGCCCAGATTCTTTATAAATCTGGAAATACTCTGCTCATTATATGTCTGTAGCATGTACTAAATCACAAATGTGATAATTGTTTACCACTTTGTACGTGGGTATTTTAATTCTTAGATATCCCAAGTGTAACTAGAACCCTGATACATAAATATATATGTATGTATATCTGTTTATTTCTTATTCATCATCATTTATAGACATGTTCAAATTCTATAATTTCCCTCAGAAAATGTTTCCATTTCACTTACTCGTTAACCCAACTGATATTTATTGACTGATGTTATGTGGTAGGCATTGTTTTAGATGCTAGGAACACAGTAAAGGAAAATCACACGTAGTTCCTGGAGCGTATGGTCAGCTTTAGCTCTTTCTATCTCTACTTCCAAACTCCTGAATTACTACAATCTGCTCTTTAAAGTATTCCTTTTCTCTGGTCTCTTCTTCTACGAAGAACCAGTCACTTGTACTCATTCCACTATGTTCTCCTTTTTCCAAAGCTGCCCAGCATCTTTCAGTAGAGTAATGTCATCCCCCATTACCTTCTGCGTGGAAACTTTTCTTAACCTGTCTTCCAGTAAATTCAAATTCTTCAATCACAGAAGCAGCATGATTTTAGAAAGCAAATAATATAAGAGGAGAGGTTCATCAAGTTAGGAACAGGTTTCAAGCATCTATTGATCTTAAGTTGAAATATGAGAAGCACACTGAGTGAGTATGCATGTATTTGGATATGTGAAAGGCTGTATTAGGTCACCTAAAGAATGTGATTGCCGTTTTTTGTTAAGAAAATAGTCTATGCATGTCATATGCAAATGAATGTTGTCTCTTTCAAAGTTGTCACTTATTTTGGTGATGCTGCATCACTTAAAACGATTTGGAATTCCTCTTGGGATTTTCTGTGGAGTAGTTTTTATAAATATCTTCATTTTTACCACAACCTCCGTATTTAATTGTGAATTGACTTTTTAGAAATCAATGTCTTCCAAGGTAGCTACTTTGAAAGGGATGCCATTCATTTGGAAATGTCTAACGTTTTTTAAAAAATACACTTTGGCTATGTTTATATGTGTTCTGGCTATACTCAAATTTGCCTTGGCTTTCTAAGCAATCTTAATAATTAATGAAACTGTACAAATCACATAGATCCAAATATAGGATATCTTTGTACTTAAAAAAGAGAAATGGAATAAGCTTAAGATAATTCCCCAGTGATTCACAAACACTATAAAATGTTCTGTGAATATATCCATCTTTCTGTATAAAACATCTCAGTACCTAGCAGAATGCCTTGGAGATAAGAAATGAAATTGAAGTAAGAGAATAATAGTATATTCAGAGTTGGTTCTGTGGTTCCAACTCAGAGTTATGTATGAGAACCAAAAAGTATTGCTGGGTATGAAAAAAAAAACATTTATTTGCATAGTTCTTTGAAATGTTTTTCACTTAGGATGCTTTCAGTTACAAGCTGTAAAACCTGCAACTCAAAACAGTTGAAACAATGAAGGAAATTTATTGGTTCATGTAAATTTAAAAAGTACAAAAGCAGCACTGTCTTCAGGAAGACTCAGTGCTGCTAAGGACTGAGCTTCTTTTCATCTCTTTCCTCTGTCTTCTGCTGCTTATTCCTGAAGGCTGGCATCCATGATAACTTGCAGCCTCTCCCTGGGCTGTAGGCTTCCTCATTCAGATCCAGCAAGACTGAGGGAATCTTTATCCCTTCATTCTCTCTGCAAAAGTCCTGAGACTATCTCTGATGGTAGTGGCTTAGGTCATATAACCATTTTTCACTCAGTCACTGTGGCCAGGAAATGTGGAATGTACTGATTGACTTAACCTAGGTCAAAGCTGTACCCCTGAAACCAGAGATTGAGTCAGCTTCCTTGGAACTGTTTTGATCTCCAGAGCAAAGTCTGTTGGGAAAGGGAAAACAGATGCTACATGTCCACTACACAGTACTTAGCAGAGCATATTCATTCATTTCTGTATCAGTTATTTGTCCAGCGTCTGCTGGATGCCAAGCACTCCATGGTCTTTGCCATCAAGGAGGAGCTGGGCCCTGGATGTTCTCCAGTTGAAACTGCTGAGGTATATGGGGCAGCCAGATGTAAATTATGTATAAAGACACTTTCCCAGAATTTGCGGTTTAACATTTGTAATTAGAAAAAAAAAAAAAGGATGCTAATAAGTTTTTAATAATCATATGATAAGATCTTAGTTTTATCTTAAATAACAGAGTGTCTTTCTTAAATCAACCAGTTTAGAATTGTGATAAAATCTGAAAATTTGGTATTTCTCTTATGTATTTGTCCCAAATAATTTTTTAGGTATGAATTCAACAGTGAGTTAATGAGAGACCTGCCTCCCTGTCAATACCTTTTGTTACTATGTTCTAGTTTTATTTAACCCCCTCTGGAGGAGTTCCCTACAGTTCTCACAGCCAGATCTGCTTGGCTTGTACACTTATTACCAGAAAAGTCATACTGGTTACAGATCTTGGGAATCACATGCCTCGATGTTACGGGATATTTCTTATGTATTAGAATTTTGTTAACTTTCTTCATGCTCTCTGATAAGCTTTCCTAAATCAATATTTGGAAAAGAATTGGTATTGGAGTCACATTATCAAGAGACTTTTTCTCACTCTCATCTATCAAATGTTATTTGAACTAAAATTTTCCATGAAAATACAATGCATTGATGTTAAAATCTTGTTTACGTATTTACAATATGACTGCTTACAAATATTTTAAAAATCCTAAAATTAGCATTTTTCCATGACAGCTATTTCTTTTTTTTTAATTTATTTTTGGCTGCGTTCGGTCTTCATTGCTGGGCGCGGGCTTTCTTTAGTTGTGGCGAGCGGGGGCTACTCTTCGTTGTGGTGCGCGGGCTTCTCATTGCAGTGGCTTCTCTTGTTGTGGAGCACGGGCTCTAGGCACGCAGGCTCAGTAGCTGTGACTCACGGATTCTAGAGTGCAGGCTCAGTAGTTGTGGCTCACGGGCTTAGCTGCTCCGCGGCATGTGGGATCTTCCTGGACTAGGGCTCCAACCTGTGTCCCGTGCATTGGCAGGCGGATTCTTAACCACTGCGCCACCAGGGAAGCCCCATTTTTTTTTCTCTTTTGGCTTTGTTGGGTGTTCGTTGCTGCACGCAGGCTTCCTCTAGTTGCAGTGAGCAGGGGCTGCTCTTTGTTGTGGTGCGCGGGCTTCTCATTGTGGTGGCTTCTCTTGTTGCGGAGCACGGACTCTAGGTGCGTGGGCTTCAGTAGTTGTGGCTTTTGGGCTCTAGAGTGCACGCTCTGTAGTTGTGGTGCACAGGCTTAGTTGCTCCGCGGCATGTGGGATCTTCCTGGACCAGGGATTGAACCCTTGTCTCCTGCATTGCCAGGCAGATTCTTAACCACTGCGCCACCAGGGAAGCCCCGTGTCAGTTATTTCAAGAATATAGATGTATGTTCCTTTCCGTGTTCCATTCATCTTCAATTCTTACTTGACCAAAATGCACTAGCATAGGACCTTGTACCTAGTAGACATTCAGTCAGTTTTTAGCAGATTGATTTGCTTAGATTGAACTGAAAATGGTACTAATTTGCCAGTTTCTTTTAAGTGTTTATGTTTTTATTTAAATCAAGATATTTATGAAATCATCAAATTGATTCATTGGCTAAAATTTAAGAAAGTCTGTTTCTGGGAGTTCCCTGGTGGTCTAGTGGTTAGGATTCTGGGCTTTCACTGCCGTGGTCCAGGGTTCGGGGAACTGAGATCCCACAAGCCACGTGGCGCAGCCAAAAAAAAAAAAAATCTACTTCTACCTTAAAAGTGTTTAAAATATTCAGTATAATTCAGAATTACTATTTATTTGAAACTGCCTAATTAAACAAGATTTCTAGCCACAAATTAATATTAATGTTCTCCCAGGAAAAAAGTAAATTAAATATTTTAAATAATTTATCAGTATTTTTATATTTCAAAGTGTATATAGTCTCCCTATTTTTTGGAGACCAAGGGTTAAAAGTGAAACAGAAATTAACCTTGATTGTTGGATAAGAGAATATAAAACTTTACACAGTGTCTATATTCTTTTGTTTAGGAACGGATGTTGTCATTGTAAAAAATGGAAGAAGAATATGTGGAACAGGAGGTTGTTTAGCCAGTGCACCTTTACATCAAAACAAAAGCTACTTTGAATTCAAAATCCAGTCCACAGGTTGGTATAATGGTACTTGACTATTAAAAGTCCTAATTATTCTAAATATGAGGAGTAATTTTCAATATATGAAAAAGATTAATGAGGTAATTAAAAAAACACTCAACTCTTACTTAGAAGACCTTTTTCTTCCACATCTTATTGTGTGATCCTGGTTTAATTAGTCAATTTCGTTATATTAGGTTCAGTTTTCTCATCTATAAAATGGATTACAGGAGCTGCCCTTCCTGCTTCACATGAGCTGCATGTATGAAAGTGTTTTAAAGACACGACATACTGGTTCAGTTTAAGGCACAAGCATTATTATTAATATGGTTAATTATTAGTGGCAGCTAGATGAACCATTTCATTTGGTCAAGCATATAAGGTGTAGACTCTTGCTGTTTTATCTTAGGATAAAATTAATCTTATGATCCTGAGTTTTTCCCTTAACTCTTATTAAGATTCCCTGATTCAATGTCTTCTGAAGCAATTGGCAGGTTTAGAATTCTGATAGAAGTCTAAAGTCTCTTTAAAAATTTATGAATCTGTAAATCAACTATACTTTAATTAAAAATTAAAAAAATTTTTTTTAATTCTGAAGTTTCTTGAGTTGTATAGCAATTCTACATGAGTATTATGATAGTTATTAATTAGTTAACTTGTGGCAGTGTTGAATATGGGGAAATTTTTTAAGGCTTTATTATAAAGAAATGTCTAGTGAAACATGGCATGAGTAATATACGTACAGAATAGGAAATCTAGAGTGGAGTAAATTAATTCTGCTCTTACTCTTACTTGAATGACATAAAATATTCCTCTGGGGCTTGTTTTTTAAACTCATTTTAAATACTGATTTTTCTTAAGTGTGTGAAATAAATTTGAATCTGTCCTCCATTCCATTCTTTTGTAAGTTAACTCACTGGCTGTATAATGTCTCTGGTTACTGTAATCTTCTCAAGTATAACATACCTTTTCTCAAGAGAAGCGAATAGTTCCTTGAGCCTGAAATGTAATACAAATTTTTATGTGGATTTTCTATAAAGGGTGCTATCCTCAATAATATCTCTAGAATAAGTGCATTATTGGAGTTTGTAGCATTGTTCCCTTAGTAAAAGCTTCAGGCAGTTGTGCCCAAGTGTATCACAGTGTGCACAGTTCTTTAGGAGTAAGGGGACTCTGTAACCCTGTCTAGAATTGTTGTCCCATGAAATTAGTATTATCACCTGTTGTCACTGTTGTCCCACCTTGGAGGATAAATTATATAATCAAATTATTTAGGAGGCCAAGACAGTGAAGTCCAGACATGTAGCTTTCTGATGGTCTCACTCAATCCAGGAAAATTAATTGATTGACAACATGGTCTTCAAACATTCTTCGATCTATAGAATTTCTCCTAACTGATTTTGATAAAAACTGAGAAGGAAACCCTTTGAGATGTAACCAGGAGCTGTAGGTATTCTGTTAGATTAAGAAGAGAGCTGCTTGCTTTAAAATCAATTTAGACCAAAAGGTTTTAAACTCATGGACTTAGGTATTGGATAAGAAAATGATTTTACACTTTATCATTATTTTTCTCCTCTCCATGATACTGACCAGGTCATAGATTATTTGTCACATATTATAGATGCAAAAAGTAAAGACAGTAAATTCCTGCTTCTCAGAGGTGGTGCTTGAAATAGAACCCCAGGCCATTTAAATTCATTGTGTAGCTTTATAATATTTTTAGAGAATAATAATAATAATAATAATAATAATGACAATAGCTAGTATCTTTTAAAAATACTTCCTCTGTGCTTTACTTACCCATTTTTTTTTTTAATACTTACACTGTTCCAAGTGCTTCACTTGGATTATCTCGCTGTATCTTCTAATAACTTTAAGAGGATAGTACTGTTAGAATCCACAGTTCACAGGTGAGGAAGCAGAGGGAGGTTAAGTAACGTGCCCAAGATGACATAGCAAAGTCAGAATTGAAACCTAGGCAGTGCAACTCCAGGGCCCACTCGCTTATCTCCCAGGCTGTACTGCATCTGCAAGAGAACATGGTATAGTTTGCAAACTACTTTGAAAAGAATTTTTTTAAAGATTAACAAAAAAATAGTTTAGTGATAATACGCCACTTTCTTTAAAAACAACTCCTTTCATATTTGTATACTGCAGATTTGGGGAGCATTTAAATTATTATATTTTTAGGAATCTGGGGTATTGGCGTTGCAACTCAGAAAGTTAACTTGAATCAGATCCCTCTTGGCCGAGATGTGCACAGTCTGGTGATGAGAAATGATGGAGCCCTATATCACAACAACGAGGAGAAAAATAGGCTGCCAGCAAACAGCCTTCCACAGGAGGGAGACGTGGTGGTGAGTTTTCTTGTGGAGTTGTTTTCCACTGTTAATTATTAAACTTGAACTGCTTTTAGTATTTCTAGTTTTGCCTCTGAGTTTGTGGTTTGAATTCCAAAGCACCAGAATTGGATCTAATGAGGTAGTACATTTTCCAAAGAGAGCACTTGATGCAGATGCTGCTGCCTTACCTAACTGCCTTGTCCTTTCTAGAGCTGCCACTGGCCAGGAAAATAAGTGTGAACCCTTATTTCCATTTAAGGGAGAGTTGATGACAGGTTGGCTGCTGATCATTTCCTGCTTCTCTCACATAAAAGAAATCTTGGCCCACAATTTTAAAAGTTTGCTAACCCTTATATTAGAAAATATTAGGTATTTTTGCAGCTGGAGATCTCGAGAAAAATTTGACATTTATTGCTTAATTTGTCATGAACTTCTGTTAAAGAAGTTCAGCATTTTATCAGGAGCGTTGGTCCTCGTTAAACATAACCCTATTAAACTTGCTTCACTTTCAGAACTCTTCAAAAAACTGACTCAATATTCTAAGGCTTGATTGTAGAAAACTTTTTTTAGAAAGCAGGGGATAGAAGGAGTTACATATTATTGACTTCTCTGTTTTTATTCCCAACTAGATATATTTAAGTCTCTACCAAAGCCACCCTATTGAAAATGTAATCCAAAGATCCCTTTCTGCCTTTTTCCAGATACTTCCTCTCAAACAGTGTTGTCCAAGAACCTTTTATACACTGAGTTCAGGCCATTAGCTATTGACTGAGAACAGAGTTCTTGGGTCTCCTTACGCAGAGCCTTGGGTTCCTGGCTCTCATACCAAGTTGAAAGGAATCTGTAAATAATTAGAGAGAGTTTCTAATAATAAGATAAAACAAACAAGGTAAATCCAGGTTATTGAATTAAAGAAGTAGACAGTATTTTGAAGAGAGTGAAGGAAGATGTGGAAATGATTTTTAATTATGGTCTGATCTTTTATGCAATTTAAAAAATGTGAAGAAGAGTCTTCAAATAGGTAAATTATTGAAAGTATGTTTTTCCTAAATTAACTAAAGGAAACTAAAGGCATAAACCATTTTTAAAATCTGCTTTTCCTTGTTTTTCCTTTCGAATAGTTGGTTCTCTGTTTGTAGGTCATTGCCAGATGCCCATAATGTAGAACACCCTTATTCAAATGGTTATTTCGTGGAAGAGAATCTTGAAGTCAGGTTGGTGCCGTCAACCTGTTTACACTAAAAAATGAAATTCAAACATAAGAAAGGTTAATCAGTAACAAATGTTTTTCTTTGTTGATGTACTGAACTTCTACTGTGTGTTATTCTTGCCTTCCTGTCTCATTCCCTGAGGTGACTGATACCTCAAATTGACAGATTTAAGAATGTCATTTTTAGTCTGTCAGCATTATTAAATTAGACTTTGAGGGACTTCCCTGATGGCGCAGTGGTTAAGAATCCGCCTGCCAGGGCTTCCCTGGTGGCGCAGTGGTTGAGAGTGCGCCTGCCGATGCAGAGGACATGGGTTCGTGCCCCGGTCCAGGAAGATCCCACATGCCATGGAATGGCTGGGCCCGTGAGCCATGGCCGCTGGGCCTGCGTGTCCAGAGCCTGTGCTCCACAACGGGAGAGGCCACAACAGTGAGAGGCCCGCGTACCGCAAAAACAAAACAAAACAAAAAAAAGAATCCGCCTGCCAATGCAGAGGACACGGGTTCGATCCCTTGTCCAGGAAGATCCCACATGCTGCGGAGCAACTGAGCCCGTGCACCACAACTACTGAGCCTGCGCTCTAGAGCCCGCGAGACACAACTGCTGAGCTCACGTGCTGCAGCTACTGAAGCCTGTGCGCCTAGAGCCCGTGCTCCACAACAAGAGAAGCCACTGCAGTGAGAAGCCCACACACTGCAACGAAGAGTAGCCCCTGCTCGCCACAACTAGAGAAAGCCCACACAGAACAATGAAGACCCAATGCAGCCAAAAATTAAAATAAATAGGTAAATTAGACTTTGAGTTTTTATGCCCATTCTGATAAAAGGACTCAAAAAGATGAACTATAAGCAGAATCCTGAAAGAGTAAAACATTATCCTACTCTATTAACTTTATCTTCCTAGTTTAAACATTTGAGAACAAATTTCACTAAATTACTGACAATAGCATAGGAAAAGAGGAATGAATTATAAGACAGGAAAAACATTCTCATATGTGTAGAATTTCAGTCATATACCATTCTCTCAGGAGAATCTAGAAAAACAAGCTTTCAACATCCAACCAGATGATTGTATTTATACAGTAATCATATAGTACCAACAGGGTCTACTACAGCACCAGGGAGGCATTCCTGAAACAGCTTATGCTTATTTTTCCTTTTATATATAGTTTTGAAAAGCGCAGATTACATGTTAAAATTGCAGGCTTCAGCTTAATTTCAGAGACGTTTCGTAAACATTCCGTGTAACAATAATAATAATAGCAAACACTTCTCTAGCGTCTGTCGTGGGCCAGAACGGCTTTAAGTGCCTGGCAGGGATTAAATTGTTTAATCCTCTTAATGACCCTGTGGAATAGGTGGCACTGTAATCACCATTTTACAGATTAGAAGTTAAGTAATAACTTCTTATTTGGAGTGATCTCAGGCAGTCTAATTTCAGAGTTGCTTCACCAAACCTGCAAATAATTACTGATAAATCCTTAGAACACATCACATTTCTCGGTATCATTATGAGAGAATCAAACCTAGTTTCTAGAGCATATAAAAGGACGGATTAAGGGAATTCCCTGGAGGCCCAGTGGTTAGGACTCAGCGCTTCCACTGCAGGGGCCATGGGTTCGAGCCCTGGTCGGGGAACTAAAATCCCTCATGCACGTGGCACAGCCAAAAAAAAAAAAAAAAAGGACAGATTAAGTTAGAAAATACTTGAACTTAAACTCTGCTGCTGGAGGGCAAGGGTTCTCACATCCTCGCTTCTCTCTCTCGGGTGCTGCGTATTGGTGCTGGAGGGCGGGGTTGAAAATTTGCTTGCTTGCAGTAGGTGATGCCGCCACCAGGTGGGGAAGGGTGCCCAGACTACAGCCTGCTGATCTGAACTGCTGGATTCCCGGTAATCCTGTAAAGGGAGAGACACACTGCTTTTTGTGGAATCATGTTATTTATTTATTTTTGTAATCATGTTTTCTAAATGAAAACAGACGACTTCATTAAAAAAGCTAATCCTACCCATCACTTAGCTTTATTATATAAGTACGTAAACTGAAATGAAACAAAAGCAACGTTTATCTTTCTGTGTTTAGTCTAACCCTGGCTTTGCTAAGATTTGAGAATCTTTTATAGCACTTAACACATTGACTCATCTGGGCCTTTGCTGTCTTAACTGGAGAGTGAGGAAGTTAAGACTAGATCATCTGTAAGATCTTTTTCTACTTTTAAAAGCTTGTAGGTTCATATAATTTATCCACAGTCAGAAATCCTTGAAGTGGTTGCTTCTTGGTCTGTGATGGTTTCTATTGAAAGGTCTCCACTGTCTATTCTTAATTCTTCAAAGTAAAGCTCTCTTTTTGTCATCAATGAGTAAATATTGTACAAAGTCTTGGAGTTTTAAAAGTATAAAAGTTCTTAAAAGTTTTGAAGTTTTGAATTGCGTGGCAATTAAGTTTTCCGAAGCCATGCTGCATGAGGTTAAGTCCCAGCTCTGCCACTTCCTAACTGTGCAAACTCAGGTAAATTATTTAACCTCTCTGTGCTTTAGCTACCTCATCAGTAAAATGGGGATAATAAAAATACCTATCTTACGAGGATTAAATGAGTAAATTTGAAGTGCCTAGAATAGTGTTTGGTACATAATACAGATTATTTGTTTTCCAGCATTTTCATAATAATAATTGTTATTGTGATTTGTGTACCATTAATAATGTACTAAGTAATATATTTTTATTCTATTGTCTTTTTAAAGTCTTTTGAGCTGTTTTTTCCATTTTTCAACTTGATACTAATTACCAATTTTATGCAGTTGTAAATACCCACTTTACCTTGGTAATACACTTGACATATTTGAAGCCAAGGTAAAGAGATACAGAAATATATCATTTCTTTTTGGAAATAAGTTGTATAAAGGCAATTCATCACAATTGAAAGCAGTGACAGATAATAATCCCTAATGGTGAAAACTTCACTGTTTTCCCCCCTTGAGATCAAATTCTATATATAAAGAGCAGTGTTTTCTATATGAGTTTAAAAGGTCTTTCTGTTTACAGTATATAGTAATTATATCATCTTAATATTCAAAATATAAAATCCAGATTATCTGAATATAATACTAAGATTTAGTTTTACCTTTAATGTGGACTCTTGGGATTTTACCTTTTTCCCCCCACATAATCACCACTAATTTTTTTTAGCTCAGTTCAAGTGAATTCTACCTAATTGTAAACCTTAATACAAGCTATTGTGACCTTTTGCTTAATTTTTTGTGTTTCCATGCTCCCCAATCAGTGCTTTCTGACTGTTCAGGTTTTTATGGAACATGTATATTTTTACCCTTTTTAATATTTACTTTGCTTCCTAGGGTATTACATATGACCATGTAGAATTAAATGTATATTTGAATGGAAAAAACATGCATTGTCCAGCATCTGGTATACGAGGGACAGTGTATCCAGTTGTTTATGGTAAGCTAAAATATTGCTAAACATTATTAGATATATGTTAACTTTTGCTTGGCATTTTCATTAACTTTATAACTCATTCAGAAGGCTGGACGAGTTAATAAGGACCTCTGTAGTGTACTCCGTAGGTTATCACAATCCCACTTGGCAAGACTAAGGAAAGTTTTTATTCCCCATATATTTAAAAAATAAACTTGCTAAGTACAATGATTATGCTTAAATATGCAATAACCATATTCCCTTTTATATCATATAGTCTTATATTCTAGAAAGTTCCAAAAAGCTTTATGGAATTTACAAAAAGATATTTCTGCCAGTTGTTGGAGAGGGTCAGATGGCCAGGAAATGTAATTGTAAAGAATATTTTGGAAATAGGGATGGGAATTTCATGTAGATTGAGCATTGGTTACCTTTATAAAATTACCTAAATGTAGTAGATTGAGCATTGGTTACCTTTATAAAATTACCTAAATGTTAAAACTCCTCTGAGAGAAATATTGACTTAGAATGGTTTCATATTGATTGTTTTGCTTTTGATAGCCATGTATGTGTAAGTACTATAGTTTCTGTACAAGTGTATCCCTCCAAGAATTGGGTTACTTAGAGATGACTCTGTACCAGTTACTTTAATTTTATTACAGAAAATTTCAAACATATATAGAAGTAAAGAGAATAGAATAATGAACTTTCATGTACCCACCACTCAGCTTCAAACAGTTATCAACTAGTAGCCAGTCACGTTTCATCCCCTCCCTGCAGTCCTCCCGTTCTTCATCTCCCCCTCCTTGTAGTATTTTGAGGCAAATGCCAGACATTATACCATTTTATTCTTAACTATTTTATTGGTATCTCTAAAAAATAAGGTGTCTCTCTTTATAAAAAATATACATAAACACTGTGCCTTTATCACTCTATTCTTCATTTTTTATGTTATCAACTTTAAATCAACAGGTATATGATTTTTCTGCCTGTGGTTTTAGTTGCTCTAAAAACATTTTCTCATTTAATTACTTTAATCAATTAATCTAAGGATTTGAGCCATAATAAAAACTAATTGTTAACTTTTTTGTAGTAACTTACTAGAAAGGTAGCAGTGTTTGTTCGGGGTGGCAGAAAAATATACAGTAACAAATAAAAATATTTAATAATTTGATAATAACAGTCATAGCCTGTGCTTTATTTTAAGGTTTTCGTTTATCTTCTTTTTTCCTAAATTATTACTTTTCAGTGATTTTTGCCTTCTGTATCTTTGCATATCTTTGCATGTAAAGGTGTATTTTTAAACTTGATATAGGTTAGTTTATTTGCAATATTGGGTAACCCTAAAAGAAATGTATTTACTTAAATACATGGGAATGTAGCTTAATATTCAAAATAGTTTAGTCTGAGAAATGAAATAAATACCAGTAGAATGACTGAGTTATAAATGAATATAGCAAATGAGATTTTTATTCTCAATAGTTTCTTTGATTTGGCATTATTTTAAATGTAATAAAGTTAAAGGTAGTAAATTATATATAGTAATATATTTTATAAATTGAAATTGATAAATCAGTCCAATTAAATCAAATATTTTAGCCAGATACTATCAAAGATAAAAGTAAAATTCAAATTCCCTTACCCTTTGTCTTCTATCCCATCCCTAATCCTAGATCCATCCAGTCATTCATTTTGTCAGTTCTTGCATTCAACCTACGGAGAGGCAACACTGCGTAACACTAAAGAAAAGTGTTGTTACATCTCTGCACGTTCCAGACTTTCATTGTAGTTCTTCAATTCCCTATTCATTCTCCATAGATTGACCTTCCCTTCCACTTTATAGAGAAACAGACCATCAGTGGTAAACTCCAGCTTTCCTCCCCATCCTCCTGAAGCTTTTCTGGATCTACTCCAGTCTTGCCTTCTTCCCATCCCATCTTAGAGGAAGTGGTGCCCTTCATGTTCAAAAAACTCAGTCTCTGGTCGAGATTTCAAACTCCCCAACTCTGGGACTTTACTGTCATTATTTCGTCTCTGTCTCATGTCATCAACCTCTCTCTTCAATGTCTGTTGAACATTCTGAATCATTCTCATTCCAAAATACCCTCCCTTAAACTCATAACCTCACCAGTCCTCTGTTTACCCTTCTTATATGGCTGCATTTCTTATAGAATAGCTTCCATCACTGTTTATATTGTATCGTTCACCTGTTCTTCAACCGGTGTGGCTGCCTTTACCACCACTTCACTGAAGCCACCCTTGTTAAAATCACTAGTGACTTCATGAATGTCAAATCCAGTACTTAACTTTTTTTCTGCATTTATTATGAAGTATAAAATACTAATGTGTATTAAACATATATGTGCAGTTTAACAAGTAGCTATAAAGTGAACACCCATATCGTCACTATAGTCAGGATAATGAACATATTCATCACCCTTAAGTTTCCTCCTGCCCCCTTTTAATGCTTTCTGCTCACCTCTCCCCACCCACCCCATGCAGCCACTATCTGCTTTCTGTCACTACAAATTATCTTGCATTTTTAGAGTATTATATAAATAGAATCATACAATTTGTATTCTTTTTTTGTCTGGCTTTTACTCAGCATAATTATTTTAAGATTTATCCATGTTGTAGCATGTATCAACAATTCACTGATTTTTATTAGCAAGTAGTATTGTTCATTGTGTGGATATATCACAGTTGTTTTTTCCCTTCACCTGTTAATGGGTATTTAGTTGTTTCCAGTTTTTGGACATTATAAATAAAGGTTCTGTGAACATTCATGTACAAGGCTTTGTGTGGATATATGCATTCATTTCTCTTGAGTAAATGCTGGTAAAAATGTGTAGAAGCTAAGTAAGGCCTGCAGTCTAATGAACAGTGTTAGTTTTCTGGTTTGGATATTATACTGTAGTTGTGTAAGATGTTACCACTAGGGGAAGCTGAGTGAAGGGTACACAGGACTTTCTGTATTATTTTTGCTACTCTTTGTGAATCTATAATTTTTTTAATAAAATATTTTTTAAGAAGTAATTTATCTTAATGTATAAAATTGAGAAGAGACAGGTAGGTAAGTAAGGAAAAACTCAAATTACCAATATTTACATCATCTAGAAATAATTATTAATAATATTTTGATGTATTTCCTTTCAGTGTTCTTGATAGATTTTATTCTTCATTGTGGTTATTTTTACCCAATAGGATCATGTTTTGTAACCTGGATAGCATATGAGTTTATTCTTCCTGCCTATTAATACTATGGCATTAGGAAAACAGTTTATAATTTATGTATTCATTCAAATTAAGGTGTTTGCTTCTAATTTATTTTCTTTTTTTCTATCTCTAGTTGATGACAGTGCAATTTTGGATTGCCAGTTCAGTGAATTTTATCATACTCCTCCACCTGGTTTTGAAAAGATATTATTTGAACAGCAGATCTTCTGAATGTATTTGTTTTTGAAACTTGTATTTCTGCACTGTTAAAAGTGTTTACCATTTAATAAAGCTTTACCTGACCTACAGATGACAATATATCCTTAAAAATATGCTCGTTAATGTTATCTAAGGAACCAATGTATACAATATACCATCCTGAAGTTGTGATTTAAAATACTTAGGTTTTGTGATAATGAAATCAGCACTTGGGGCAGTTTATTTAATTCTTATTTAAATAAATATGACTGTGGGTTTGATTAACAGTATTAAATGGAAATACGTATATAGATATTTAAAAGGGAATCTTTCTTAATGCAAAATATTTGTTTTGATAGAGATACAGAGTTGGGTGGAGGTTTTTGTCATTCTGAAGTGTAGACCTCATTAACTATTTTAAGTCTGCAGTCCAATAATTTTGTGTCTCAGTGTCTTTTATATAGAGTATAACAAAGTGACAAATTTATGTTTTTGGCAACTTCATTTTTGGCGATTTATTTACTATAAAATGTACCACTTTTCTTAAAATTTAAATTGCTTATTTTGTTTGTATGTCATTGCTTTTGATTTTCTTTGTGAAAGGAGATAAGTGTCGTAGTAGCTGTCAGAGTATTTTGTTGAAGACCATCATGCTGTGTTACTTCAACACCTGAGTAAGTAGTGGTTGTTTGGTGATGTAGTGTACACAGCAGACATTTAGAATAGTATCATGCTTTCAACTTAAGTGGAAATGAGATTATTCTTTTAAGGACTTTTGTTTAAATGTGCATTTTTCTGTAAGGAATAATAAAATATTAGTAATTAAGGACTATTCAGTACCATATTAAATACATGTTCTTCCTGTTTTGTTAATTATACAGTAATTCACTTCACCCTTGATTATTTCAGAAGTTTGGAGATAAGTGAATTCTCTCCACGACCCTGAGCCTTTGCCTAGTTTTCAGGAAGAATCCCTGACCTTTAGATAACACCCTACTAAGCTGAACAAATCTCTTTCTATATCTGGTGCAGTCTCCTTTCAAGATGGGCATGCAAAGGATGCATGCGTTTCACTCCTTTACCAACGTGGAGCAATATGTTGTACTAGAAAAAGAGGGCTTTAGAATTGAAGGAGATCTGAATTGTAGTTTTGCCACCTGATCCCATTATCTCTTCAGGCAAGTTCCTCAGTCTTTCTGAGCTCAGGTTCCTCATTTATAAAAGGGATAATCATACCCTTGATGAGATTCTGTAACTAGTTAAATAATATTATATACATAAAACACCTTCGTCATCGTAGGCAATTAATGAACGTAGCTTCTTTGTTGACTCTGCTCAGTGGTTTTCATAGTGTGGCCTTCAGACCGTCAGCCTCGGCCTCACTTGAGAACTTGTTAGAAATGGACACTCAGGCCCCACCCCCGACCCACTGAATCAGAAACTGCTGGGGATAGCACCCAGGAATCTGTGTTTGAACAAGCCCTTCGGGTGATTCTGATCCACGCAAAAGATTGAGAACCACTGCTCAGGAGAGAATTCTTTGAGAATGATTGCCTACTCTAAATTTTCTAAGGATTTAAGACTATTTTTGACCCATAGACAAAAGAATCCTGCACAATATTTATTTATTGTTCAATTGATAGACACAAACGTGACAATGTGTTTTGAAAACATGTATATACTTGAGTAACATCTATTTACATAAATCCCAAATTTACCTCTGTAGTTATATAGAATTGAACTAACTATATTGTTTATGCATTTTTATCTGACTTTCTGGCCTAGTAGTTTTAATTCATAAAGAATATGCTTACTTCGGAAAGAGAATTAATATAACTACTCTTTGCTCTCTTTATAATGGTATCTACCTCTTATTTATTTTTTTAAAAGCCAAACTTTTTTTTTAATCATCATATTCTTAAGACTATCTTTGCTACCTCGAATCATACAGAATAGGTACAATACTAAAAATGGGACATGAGTTATGTCCATGGCAACAGTTTGATGAAGTCTAGGTGTGTTTTTAATTTCTAGGTATCTAATTTCTCTTAGGAAAATTACCTATAACCTCAGTCTAATCTTGAGGAAAATCATCAGACAAATTCCAGTAGGGGGGCGTCCTACAAAATACTTGAGCAGTACTCCGAACTGTCAAGGTCATCAAAAACAAGGAAAGTCAGAGACACTGTCACACCCCGGGGAGCCTAAGGGAACACAACAAGTCAATGTAATGTGCGAACCAGGAACAGAAAAAGGACATTAGGTAAACACTAAGGAAATCTGAATAAACCATGGACTTTAGTTAATAATAATGTATCCATATGTTTATTAATTCTAGCAGATGAACCATAATAATGTAAGATGTTAACAACAGGAGAAACTGGGAGAGGGGTTACATAGGACTCTGTACTATTGTCTCCAGTTTTCTGTAAATCTAAACCGTTCTACAAAAATGAAGTCTATTTAAGAAACTATGTTGAGCTAGGGGAAATTTAAAAATAAAGCCTTTCTTGAAGCCAGTAGACCATTAGTATGATATATACCTATAGCCTAAGTATTCAGTGATACCTAAATGTAGACATGGATGGGACATAAAACATTCTTGTATTTTAACACACAAAAACCTGCATTTGTTCCTGGCTGAAGAGACTGTCCACTGTCTTGATTCTGTTTGTTGCAAAAATCCATTTGTTCACAGTGGTGTAGCTTTTTTTTTTTTTTTTGCGGTACGCGGGCCTCTCACTGTTGTGGCCTCTCCCGTTGCGGAGCACAGGCTGAGGACACGCAGGCTCAGCGGCCATGGCTCACGGGCCCAGCCGCTCCGCGGCATGTGGGATCTTCCCAGACTGGGGCACAAACCCGTGTCCCCTGCATTGGCAGGCAGACTCTCAACCACTGCGCCACCAGGGAAGCCCACTGGTGTAGCTTTTTATACTCACATTGAAAATTAATCAGTGATTTATTATCCATATTATTATTTCAGTGATTTAAACATTGCAAGGGATTTGCAATGTTAGATATGTGAAACGATGAAAATCTCATAAAAAATTTACATTATTAAAAACCAGAAAAAGAGAATTTGGCTTTTAACTGCGTTTGGCTCATCAGTTAAGATTATTTGAATATATTTTCAACTTGGATTACAAACTATTATAATTTAAGAATGGTACAAAATATAATTTAAGGCTTTTTAAAATCATTAACAAAAACAGACACATGTATGACAGTGTTGCTCACATCTCTTTTTTTTTTTACTGTATGTTTACTTTTTTAACCAAACTTTTTTTTTTTTTTTAATACTTTTTCGGTCGCACCACACGCCATGTGGGATGTTAGTTCCCTGACCAGGGATGGAACCCATGCCCTTTGCATTGGAAGCGAGGAATCTTAACCACTGGACTGCCAGGGAAGTCCCTGTATGTTTACTTCTTAATGTAAGTCTAGATATGGACCAGCAAAAACATAGCTGGAAATGGAAGTGAAATCTTAGACTAATCTTGATAAATTACATTAAATCAATAATTTATTTTACATAATGTAAAAACACTAGATATTGTGAGTGGAAAATTTATAATCAAAACTGTGGAGTTTCCCTGTACATAGTACTCATAAATGGAATATAATCAACTACCACTTACATTAATTTGCATTATTTATGCAACCTGGCAGGGAAATACTTTTGGGAGCTAACTGGACTGCACGTGAATGAGTGGAAACAATAGAATCAATTAAACACGTGCAATAGGATATGAGACTCCCTTTCAACTTGCTCTTTTAAAAAAAACTGAGACCAAATTATTGAAATAATGAGTATAAACACAACGTTAGATAGAATTAGCAATATAAATGAATCACACACCACCCAAGACTTCTATAGAAATTTAAAGGAAAAATTGTCCCAGTATTGGCTGAAATGTGTAATCTGTAGTTCCGTAGGAATCATTACAATGTAGTCATTCAAAAATTGAATCATTTATGTGCTGTGTTTCATAAATACTTAAACACAATAGTCCCTGGCCTCAAGGAACTCTGTTAATAGTAATTCATTCATAAGTATGGCTTTACAATACCCAAGATATATTGATAAATGAAAAAAAAGTTGTGAAATGTATGTATAATCTGATTCATGGTCCAGTGGGTAGGACCCAGTGCTTTCACTGCCAGGGCTGGGGTTCAATCCCTGGTCCCACAAGCATGGCACAACCAAAAAAAAACAAAAACCCAAAAACTAGAGCCTTATGTATAGGAAAAATATGATGTAATATATACATCAAAAATACCATATCTTGGGAATAAGATTACAGGGATCTAGCTCTTTCATTGCAAATTTATCTGATAATTTTTTTTACAATAAACATACTATTTTGGGGAAAAGAATTTTAAACAAGAGGAAAGAACGTGATTCTGGAGGAAGCCCTGTACACTAGAGAATGGGGGAATTTTACATTCACACTTAGAAATCTAAAAGGCTGCAGTAGAATCACAACACAATTAAGTACAGGATAAAAAGTGTTTCATGGCAATTCATCTTAAAGGATTCAGAAATTTTAGTCTATGCCATGCCTGGCACCACTACAAACCGGGTCCCCAGACCCAGGCAAGTAAGTGCTAGTGAAGTCACATGTGGAGTAGACCAGTTCCAGCAGACACTGCACTTGAAATCAAGGGCAGTGATAAACCAGCAAAGGCTACCAGGCTGCTGAGCAGCTGCTTAATCATGCATGAATGAATGAATGGTCCTTGACACTGGGAATGTTGGAAGAATGTATTCAATCCACTGGGCTATTGAAGCTGGTATGACTTGTGAAATGCTAATCATTTGAAGAAGTTGACTAGAAATAAAGCCAAAAAAAAAAAAATCTGTAGATTCATGTGTGTGATTCTCACAAATGTATTTCAGGAAAGACAGTCATAGATGTGTTTCAGATATTTGATGGTTCATCACTTGAAAAAAAATGGGTAGATTTATTCTCTATTGCCCAGGAGGAAGAATTGTTAGAAGGTACAGTGAAGCAGATTTTAGTTTAAGATGGAAAAGAACTTTCCTACTTAGTTCACTACTGAAATTGCTGCCTTGCAAAGAAATGAACTTCTGGTCCCTGGAATTGTTTTAACAGTTGTTTTTAAAATGTAGGTTTTGTTCTTATTCAGGTATGGTGAGCAGGAAACTACTGCCGTTGAAAAAGATAGTGTTACAATTCCCAAGAGGAGAGGGCACACCTTGCCACACAGTGACTCACAGGTAAGCATCAGGGTTGGTCAGGAGGCAGAAGGAGCAAGGGGAAGGCATGGGTGTGAGCCCTTCCTGTGGTTCCATGTGCAAGGCAGGGTAAGCATACTCAGGATTGGCTAGTTTGAATAGTTTCAGCAGGCTCTGGGGTACAGGGGCTGTCCCAAATTGTCTGGTACCTGGCTCTGGGGTGAGTAGGACAGGGAAATATTGATTGACACGGAATGTAAGAGCCAGGTAAGGAAGGTGGGGGGCTCTGGATTGGTCGGTTTGCAAATGAAAGGCAGGCTCCTTGGGGCGAGTGGTTTGCCTTCCTTAGGAATTAGCTAACCGTGGGTGAAGCAGTCCCTCCTCTGACAATAAGGCCCCAGTAAAGCATCAAGAATACAGAAAATAGGGCTTCCCTGGTGGTGCAGTGGTTGAGAGTCCGCCTGCCAATGCAGGGTTCGTGCCCTGGTCCGGAAAGATCCCACGTGCCACGGAGCGGCTAGGCCCATGAGCCATGGCCGCTGAGCCTGCGTGTCCGGAGCCTGTGCTCCGCAACGGGAGAGGCCAGAGTAGTGAGGAGAGGCCTGTGTACTGCAAAAAAAAAAAAAGAATACAGAAAATAAGAAAATATAATCAATACACAGGCTAGATGACTATCCCAGAGATCTCATAAATATGGTTCCCGCTGGGTTATAGACCAAACTAGATGTTTTCTAAAACTCTGTGATCCAGTTCATTCAGACTATTGCCGAGTCTCCAAATAAGTTAAATTGAAAACAAGGAAATAGGAGATGCAGGATCTCCAGAGATTTATACAAGGATTTGTCACATTAAAATTTGTGCTACAATGGAACAGGATAGAAAGCCCAGAGAGGGCTTCCCTGGTGGCACAGTGGTTAAGAATCCTCCTGCCAATGCAGGAGACACGGGTTCGAGCCCTGATCCAGGAAGATCCCACATGCCACGGAGCAACTAAGCCCACGTGCCAAACTACTGAAACTGCGCTTTAGGACCCGAGAGCCACAGCTACTGAAGCCCGTGCTCCTAGAGCCTGTGCTTCGCAACAAGAGAAGCCACTGCAATGAGAAGCCTGCGCACCGCAATGAAGAGTAGCCCCGGGCCTCCCTGGTGGCGCAGTGGTTGAGAGTCTGCCTGCCGATGCAGGGGATACGGGTTCGTGCCCCGGTCTGGGAGGATCCCATATGCCGCGGAGCGGCTGGGCCCGTGAGCCATGGCCGCTGGGCCTGCGCATCCGGAGCCTGTGCTCCGCAACGGGAGAGGCCACAACAGTGAGAGGCCCGCATACCGCAAAAAGAAAAAAAAAAAAAAAAAAAAAAAAAAAGAGTAGCCCCTGCTCACTGAAACTAGAGAAAGCCTGCACAGCAACAAAGACCCAACGCAGCCAAAAATAAAATAAATAAAATAAAAAAAAAAGAAAGCCTAGAGATAAACCCATGCACATATGGTCACCTTATCTTTGATGGAGGCAAGAGTATACAATGGAGAAAAGACAATAAGTGGTGCTGGGAAAACTGGACAACTACATGTAAAAGAATGAAATTAGAACACTCCCTAACACCATACACAAAAATAAACTCAAAATGGATTAAAGACCTAAATGGAAGGCCAGACACTATAAAACTCTTAGAGGAAAACATAGGAAGAACACTCTGACATAAATTCACAGCAAGATCCTTTTTGACCCACCTCCTATAGAAAGGGAAATAAAAACAAAAATAAACAAATGGGACCTAATGAAACTTAAAAGCTTTTGCACAGCAAAGGAAACCATAAACAAGATGAAAAGACAACCCTCAGAATGGGAGAAAATATTTGCAAATAAAGCAGCTGACAAAGGACTAATCTTCAAAATGTACAAGCAGCTCATGCAGCTCAGTATCAAAAAAACAGCCCAATCCAAAAATGGGCAGAAGACCTAAATAGACATTTCTCCAAAGAAGATACACAGACTGCCAACAAACACATGAAAGGATGCTCAACATCACTAATCATTAGAGAAATGCACATCAAAACTATAATGAGGTATCACCTCACACCAGTCAGAATGGCCATCATCAAAAAATCTACAAACAATAAATGCTGGAGGGGGTGTGGAGAAAAGGGAACCCTCTTGCACTGTTGGTGGGAATGTAAATTGATACAGCCACTATGGAGAACAGTATGGAGGTTCCTTAAAAAACTAAAAATAGAACTACCTTATGACCCAGCAATCCCACTACTGAGCATATACCCTGAGAAAACCATAATTCAAAAAGAGTCAAGTACCACAGTGTTCACTGCAGCACTATTTACAATAGCCAGGACATGGAAGCAACCTAGGTGTCCATCGACAGATGAATGGATAAAGAAAATGTGGCACATATATACAATGGAATATTACCCAGCCATAAAAAGAAATTGAGTTATTTGTAGTGAGGTGGATGGACCTAGAGTCTGTCATACAGAGTGAAGTAAGTCAGAAAGAGAAAAACAAATACCATATGCTAACATACATATATGGAATCTAAGAAAAAAAAAAGGTCATGAAGAACCTAAGGGCAAGTCAGGAATAAAGACACAGACCTACTAGAGATTGGACTTGAGGATATGGGGAGGGGGAGGGGTAAGCTGTGACAAAGTGAGGGAGTGGCATGGACTACCAAATGTAAAATAGATAGCTAGTGGGAAGCAGTTGCCTAGCACAGGGAGATCAGCTCGGTGCTTTGTGACCACCTAGAGGGGTGGGATAGGGAGGGTGGGAGGGAGACACAAGAGGGAGGGCATACTGTGTTATGTATACGTATAGCTGATTCACTTTGTTATACAGCAGAAACTAATACAACATTGTAAAGCAACTATACTCCAATGAAGATGTTAAAAAAAAAAAGTACAGCAAAGAACCAAGGAAAAATAAATAAATAAATAAATAAAATATAAAATGATATATTGCAAAAAAAATTTGTGTTGATTCTGAAAAGGGGAGGTGATACTGTAGTTTATTGAGGAATGTAGTGCTAGTTCAACTTGGTAAATAAGAGGTTTCACACAGTTTTGTGAGGAGACAGAAGTGACTTACCAGTGATGAACAAGAAACTGAGATTGTATATTTGGGGATAAATTGTATGATGGTCTCCTAGGTCTTATTTAAGGTCACACAAAGATCTCTGAAGTACCAGTCTAGTGTGTGGTCACAATCAAAAGCATATGTAAAATGCTATTATCAGAAAGCGTTTTGAAAATTAAGCAGAGAATCTTATCAACCATGATAAGAAACAAGACACAAAACTTGTCCTTCCTGACCTATGTTTGGTTCATTTATTGCGTTTCTGGTGAAAAGGTGAGTTGACGAAGCTCAAGGAAGAAGAGCACGAGTGACCCAGAGAAGGCACACGAGACACAACAGTCTTCAGTCTGGAAGTCAAGGCTGAGGAGGAACGTTATCCCGATCTATAAAATCATGGTGAGTGTGGATGGGTGTGGTGAACTTGGACTTGCTGTCAAATTCCAGAACACTAAAAATTAAGGCAGCAACCCTTGAAACTTAAGGAAAAGAATATTTAGAGGCAAAAAGCTCCATATTATCTTCATGCTGTGTAAGAAACAGGATTGCGACGTGGTATAGGGAGATGTCGTTTTGAAACTGAATTGTTAAACGAGAAGGCATCTTGGAGACCATTTGTCCAAATCCTCACTCCCCCCATGGGGAAAGCGGCCCAAGAGAGATTAGGTGTCTTTGGCAAGGTGATACAGTAAAATCCAGGTAATTCAATATTCATTAAATAAATATAAGCACTTACTCCTTCAGGCACTGTATAAAGTTCATTCTACACTGTCATGTGATTAGACAAATCCGTTAACAATTTCTAAAGGAAAGGTTTCTAAAGAGTTTTTGATAGAAGCTAGGAATTTAGGAGTATATCTGTTTTAAAGCTGAGAACCTGAAAGATAGTTTAGCAGTCCTACAAAACACATACTAATACAACTGTCCGAGACTGAACAAAGGCCAGGATAGACTATTAGATAGATTCACATTTGATTACCCTTATTCAGTGGCTGGTTCTTGTAAAGGTGCCAAAAATGATGAAATAAATGTCTGCCTTTCGGGATTATCTGTGTGACAGCTCTCCATTTGCATAAATAAACAGCAGTTAATGATTCACTGACTGTCATTCCTGGGTCATGTGCAGACATGGAGGTGTGGCCTCAAAGACAATTAATGAGAAAATGTGTTTTTTGGCCTTGTGTTATATTGTTGTAATTAGATTGGACTATGTACACTGAGGCTTAGAAATTTACAATACTTTAAACTAAAGGGGCTTCCCGGTGGTCTAGTGGTTAGGACTCCATGCTTCCACTGCAGGGGGTGAGGGTTTGATCCCTAGTTGGGGAAACAGGACCGCACGTGCCGTGTGCGGTTAATTAAAAAAATAATAATAATAATGAATTTTACTACAACGTGTCTTCTGTTGGCATTCCTGAATTTTTTCCTGGACCTTGTTCCTCCCATTAAACTCATTTTTAGAAAAGGCTCAGTATTTGCTGGACTTTACAGATTCAGACTTTATGAAGATTCAAACAATGAAGCCCATCTTTTTAAAACAATGTTTGGGGAATTCCTTGGTGGTCCAGTGGTTAGAATCCGGTGCTTTCACTGCCGGGGCCCAGATTCAATCCCTGGTCGGGGAATGAAGATCCCGCAAGCAGCGTGACATGGCCAAAAAAAAAAATTTTTTTTTGAAGGATACTTTAAAGCAAATATAATAATAGAAGTTAAATTACAGGGAAAATGTTTAAACTCATCACAAGAACAATGTTTCCACATTTTAGAAGCATACATATATCTTCCTGTAAGCAATTGTCACACTAGTTATAAAACAGTTCCTGCCTATTTGTTAAGGATTTTGGAAAATAAGATTGTCATACTTACTGGCATAACTTATATATTATCATAACTCTTCTCAGAAATGGTGGTAGAACCCAAATAAGCTCTTGAAATCTCAACATGATACAGTAAATTTTCTTTTTGATTCTTTTGGGAAGACTGCACTTATTCATTCAACAAATATTTTTCAGTATCTACTATGTGCCAAGCACAAGGCTGGGCTAGATGGAAAGATGAGTAAGGCAGTCTTCACCTTGAAGGAAGCACATGACCATGCTTATGGCTCCATAACATGTATGCTCCACCAGCAGGAACAGAAGGAAATTGACACAGACTTGTTTTATCTAGCATTACAGTGAAAATATGTCACGGTAACAAGTAGACTAGAATCATTCTATATTTCCTTCAGTCAGATGCTCAGTTGGTGGGGTTTCTACTTGAATAACCCAAACCTTCATTCCCAAAAGAACCCAGTAGTCAATTATCTTGTTTTTCAGTTTGTTTGTTTCTATGGTTTCCATTAACCCTTAACGTTGGTCATGGAAATCTTAGACACCCCAGAAAATCCCCCGTGTTCCGGATGTAGTCCTCCTTGTCCCCATGGTGTAGCAGCAACTCACTTTCCCTTTGGTAATTAAGGTCAATCACTTTAGTCATTAGAGTAACCCTTTTTCTGCCTGTTGGTTCAATGGCATGAGGAGCCCAAAATGGCCAGGTGGAAGCCTCACCATCCAATCTAATAGAACCACTGTTATTTCCGCTGGTGGAAAGATTTTCTCTTTGGGGACGAAGACCTCCTAGCCAGCAGAGTTCTCATCAGGATGAGAAGCGAAAATCACCTCTGAGTGAGTTATTGGGTATAACAGTAAGAAGAGCCACTCCTACTTTCACCCCTTCATTCTGGACCATGTGTTCCGGTTATGTTCCGGAGACAGCAGGGTTCTTCCCCAAGGGACACCTGCCTCCTCTTTAATCAAGGAGCTTTGGGTCTGTGAATTGACTTACATTTGGAAACTGGATAAGATGCCATGACTGTCCACGGTGGTGACTCAAGTCAGGTGTTTGGCTACCAGACCTGAAGTTTTCCCCTCTCATATAGATCAAGCAATACTCTAATAGACTGTCTACCTATTTTATTCCTAGGAATAGCATGATAAATTAACCACCATCAAAGATCTCTGCAGGCCTAGGCATTCTGATTACCCCTCACAGTAGATGCATCCAATTTGTCTTTGGTGACTAAGTGCTGCCACTACCTCTGCCACTCTGAGATCCATTATCCCCATTAGAATTGGAAAGACCGTATCAGTGGTAGTACCTTTTACCTGGCTTACCAAGGAAAGCAACCACAGAGCTCTCCTTTGAGAGAGCTTGCAGGGGCTCCACTCATGAATCCAATTCTCAGTGCTTTAGTGAAGGAGATGTGCTCTGGGCCTTGTCATAGAGCATAGCTTGGGGGTCAGGAATGAGCAATGATGTGATGAGAACAGTAAAGAAATATTTTTTACCATCTTCTGGGCTCTGTTCACAATTGAATAATTTTTTCCTAATAATATGGGCTTTTTAGATTTTGCAGACATTTTAGAACATGGCAGAAGATTACAGAAAGATATTAGGGTATTTCATGAATCAAAGCCTCAGGAGAGCCAGAAACCAGGAAAGTTTCTGGATTCCTCAGCTGCATTCATGTGTGTCTCTTCTTTTTAAAAATTTGCCATCATTATGACAAAATTCCCATCCTCAGTCTTGGATCTCTCCATTCACATTCTTGAAGAAGAAGCTGAGAGAATTTCCTGGTGGTCCAGTGGTTGGGACTCTGCGCTTCCACTGCAGGGGGCACGGGTTCGCTCCCTGCTGGGGGAACTAGGATCCCACAAGCTGCATGGCGCGGCCAAAAAAAAAAGTTAAAAAAGAAGCTGATTTCTCTTTCTCCTATTTTATCAATTTTCCTGGAGCCTCTACTGACCAAAGCCAAATTCAGTTTCAATTCAGTCTCAGATTCAAAGGCATGCTTTTAACTGGCCAGTTAGCAAGTATTTTAAAGAGCAAATACCTTTCACATCAGTTTCCACAAATGCATCCAACATCACGCTTTAAACTGGGAACAGTGCTTGGGGAATTACACAGTGGTATGTATAAACCTGAACAGGCTGTACTCACAAGGAAAAATATGTGATTTATCTAAGCATAGTAAATACTTCAGAGTTTAGATTTCAGAGTAGGAATGTCTCATGTAAACAGTAGCAGTGACTTTCCTATAGCAAAATTTCTAAGCATGAGAATACATCAAATTTTTGTAAAGAACATTTGCTCAGTAATATCTTTGCCCTTTTATTTATAGGGTAGAAGAGGGGAGAAATTTGAAAAACATACGTATACTACCTTCTCTTTTCTCATATCCTTTTCCTTACCATCAAATAAAATTACCGTGCACTGAATTTCAAGACCAATGCCATATCACTAAAGCTGTCAAGTTTTGCAAATTTACACCATGACAATTCAGTGCTCCTTGACTGGCAAACTTCTCTCTGGGTGTGGGTATCCCCTGAAGCCTCCCAGATCCCTGTGTCATACTGCTTCTGAACCACACAGTAGCCAGGCCTTTAAAGGAGAAACGTAAAACTCATACAGTCAGATGAAACAGATTTGTGCTCTGTTAACTCTGTCTTCACTTTTGCCTACAGAACGTAGGGTCCTTGAGGTGCCTGACATATATTGTTTTTAAACCAGCTCCATCATTTCAAAAGCAAATGATAGGAATATTTGCCGAGAAGAACATACCTGAAACATTACATTCTGATCTATGGGCAGTGAAGATTCCATTTTCCTGTTCTTTTCCACCTGGGTTTTGGTTCTTATCCCTGCTGTACCCTCTGATTAATACTTATTTTCTCAGGGATGTGGTTTCGTGGTTTTTGGCTGCCACTTCCTGCCAAAGCTATGTAGTATCTATATATCTAAGAGGGTCCCGTCAACTTATGCCCTTCCTTTTCCTTTTCCCATCTACTATGTTGATTGCACTTGAACTCAATGAACTTTCAGTCCCTGGATTCCTTTATTTTAATCAATGGAGCTTTCTAACTAAATTGGCACACTAACTCCTAAGCAAGCCAGACCTGCAAGCCAGACCTGCATGTTTGATTAACCATACTGCTAGTCGTAGTTAGCCTGGAAGAACTGTTCCAACTTCCAGACCTTTGGGAAAATCAAAGTGAGTTAGAAGCACCAGTTTGTAGAAACATGAGCCAATCTGGACAAGCCCAACTATTTTGGGAAGTAGATAGCCTCAGGTATACAGTTATGGATTAGGATTAATCATAATCCTATTTATGACATAACTTTCCTCAGTGGTCCTTAGGTGGCCTCTTCCAGTAGATATGATATATTGGTATAGATATAAATATAGATGTAAATATAGATAAGCACCCATGAACTCACCATCTAAAGCAAAAATTAAGACCTTGACAAATTATGTCACTTAGAACAACAGAAATTTATCCTTTACTAGTTCTGGATGGTAGAAATACAAAAATATGACCAATCTCTGTCTCTGTCTTCACATGGCCTTCTCCTCTGTGTGTTTCTCTGTCTCTTCTCTTATGAAGACATCAGTCATTTTGGATTTAAGGTCCACCCTACTCACGTATGATGTCATCTTAGGGAATTACATCTGCAAAGTCCAAATAAGGTTTCAGCAGTCAGAACTTCAACATACTTTTTGGGGGTTGCAGTTCAACCTATAACAGTATATAAGTGTCCAAATTTAGAAGAAAATGCCAAACCATTTCCCAAAGTAGTTAAAAAATGTACACTCCCACCAGCATTGAAAAAACTTGGTATTATCAGACTATTTAAATTTTTACCAACGTGATGCGTGTAAAATGGTATGTCATTGCAGTCTGGGTTTATACTTCCAAACTAATAATTATGGTAAACATTTCTCCATATATTCATTGCCCTTATATTTCTTCTTTTTTTCTTTTCCTGTTGGGCTACTTATGCGTTTTTTTTTTCTTTTACTGATCTGTAGGAGTTCTTTGCATATTCATACCAATCCTTTGCCAGTTTTATGTATTTTGAATATCTTATATATATAACTTTTCACTTTCTCTAAGGTAACTTTGATGAACAAAAGTTCTTAATTTTATATAGTAATATTTATCAGTCTTTTATGGTCAATATTTTTTGTGTCTTCTTTATAATATCTTTCCCTATACCAACGTCTTAACTGTGTCTATCTTTAATTTTCTACAATGAATTTTAAATATATTTTGGGGGGATGTCTGTTCAATCTACCAATAATCAAGAGAAGGTTGTTGAAATCTCCCATTACAGTGGTGAATTTACCCATTTCTGTCTGTCCTTCCATCATTTTTGTTTCATGAATTTGGCATCCCTTTGTTTATTACATACATAGATGCTATGCATCTTTTTGCTGTTGGCTTTAGATCCATTTTATCTAATACTACTATAGATAAACCAACTTTATTTTGATTAGTATTTTCCTGATGTATCATTTTGCATTCATTTATGTACAGCCTTTGCATTTTCCCTATGCTTTAGGTTTGTCTCATGTTAGCAGCACATACTTGGATTTTTTTTTTATAAATTTATGTTTTATTTTATTTATTTTTGGCTGCGTTGCGTCTTCATTGCTGCGTGTGGGCTTTCTCTAGTTGCGGCTAGTGGGGGCTGTTCTTCATTGTGGTGCGTGGGCTTCTGATTGCGGTGGCTTCTCTTGTTGCGGAGCACAGGCTCTAGGCTCAGTAGTTGTGGCACATGGGCTCAGTAGTTGTGGTGCACGGGCTTAGTTGCTCCGTGGCATGTGGGATCTTCCTGGACCAGGGCTCAAACCTGTGTCCCCTGCATTAGCAGGCGGATCCTTAACCACTGCACCACCAGGGAAGTCCCCATGCTTGGATTTTTATAAAAATCGAAATTGTCAATCTTTTTCTTAAACTGATTAATTTAGTTCATGTATATTTGCTGTAATTATTTATATATTTGGGCTTCTCTGGTGGCGCAGTGGTTGAGAGTCCGTCTGCTGATGCAGGGGACACGGGTTCGTGCCCTGGTCCGGGAAGATCCCACGTGCTGCGGAGCGGCTGGGCCCGTGAGCCATGGCCGCTGAGCCTGCGCGTCCGGAGCCTGTGCTCCGCAGTGGGAGAGGCCACAACAGTGAGAGGCCTGTGTACCGCAAAAAAAAAAAAAAAAAAATCCCATTATGGGTTGAATTGTGTCCCCCCAAATTCCTATGTTGAAATTCTAACCCCCAGTTCCCTAGAATATGACTTTATCTGGAGATAGGATCTTTACAGCGGTAATCAAGTTGAAATGAGTTCACTAGGGTGGGCCAATATGACTGGTGTCCTTAAAAAAGAGGAAATTTGGAGACAGACATGCATACAGAGAGTGAAGACAGCCATCTACAAGCCAAAGAGAAAGGCCTGGAAAAGATCCCTCCCTCACAGTCCTCTCGGGAGGAACCAACACCAGCTTATTTCAGACTTCTAGCCTCCAGAACTGTGAGACAATAAATTTATGTTGTTTAAGCCACCCAGTTTTGGGTACTTTGTTATAGCAGCCCCCTCAAAATAATACAAATTCCGATGTAGCCATGCTTCAACTATGCAAATAACTTCTCTTAGGGTGCTTCAATTACCTTATCAGGAAAACAGAGGATTAACCCTCCCTCGCAGGGTTGCTGAGAAGTTTAAACGAGATAAGGTAAATGAAGAGCACCCAGCACCCACATTGGAACACAGTAAGTGCTCAGTAAATTGCTAGCTGAGTCTGAGCCTTTCCTGCTTGAATAAACCAAGTAGCTCGCTCAGCTTACCCGACTGTGGTCAGCTCGGCCCCCTGGGGATGCAGCCTGCTACCGACAGGATCCGCCCTAGGCCCTCAGAAAACAGTGAAAGGCCTTGCCGGCTCTGGGCAACCCCTTTCCACCCTGTGCCTTGGCCTAGGGAGCCCCTAAGCTTTCTCTTCAACCCGGTGTAGCAAGCAACCCTTGCTCCCGAGGACGGCCTCTAGGGGGCGCGCTGTCTTCAGAGCTCGGGCCTGGACTCGCCCCTCGGGCGGAGGGAACGCGGAGAGCGGATCTGAGGCCCGGCAGAGGGCGCGCCTCCAGCTGTCCCCCTTCCTCCCCATGGCAGTTTGCTCACAGTGACTCGGGAAAGCGGAAACGCTCACGTTCCAGGGCTTCGCTGAGCGCGCCCTGATGCCCAGTGTGCTACATCACTTACTCTGGACAGTCCTGTTCTTTTCTCACAAATGAGTAAGTTAAGGCTCAGAGAGGTTAAGTACCTGGCAGAGAGCACACAGCTAGTGGAATAGAACCCAGCTCTGCCTGACTCCAAAAGCACCACAACACTTTTGTGGCCAGAAGAAGCCCCAAGTGTCCAGCTCTCCAGAGGGGGCCAAGTGACTTGCAGGCCTAGTCATGGGCCCAGCAGAAGACCCCAGGGACAAGAGGGCCAAAACAGCTTTTATTAATACTTGCCTTTTCTCCTCAGAGCCTGCTGCTGCTTCTGCAGCCCCAGGTATGTCTGTCTCTCTTTGCATCCACTGATGATTTTTTTTATTATTATTTATTTATCTGTTTTTTACCGCCGTAATTCTGAAAGTGAAGATGTTGAGGGTTAATTCCTTTTCCTTCTTTTCTCCTGTTCTCTATCCCTCAGGATGGCTGATTTTCACGGTCACTTCAAAGGAGTATAGGTCACTTCAAAGGAGTATATAGGACAGTGTAGGAGCAAGTGTTTTTTTTATTGCCTCTCCATTGAAGGAGTCAAGACACATTAAAAAACAACAGTAGTAACTACATGTAATTGACTCCTGATGTCTACACTGCTGGCCAACGGCAGAGTTTTTCCTCCAAGACATGGTCTCCTGTGCCAGAAAAAATAACTGCTGTTAATTTGATGTTCTGTGTCACTAAATTTGTACTCTGTGGCTGTCCAGGTGATATTCTCCAGCTCCTTCCTGCAATCATCCATCCACCCACCCACCCATCCATCCTGCCAATAGTTCAGGGCCCACAACATGCAAACCATGGAGGAGTGTACCTTGCTAGGTATCTGCAGTTGTGATCCAGCAGGGCAGCGCTGACGGGAGAACTGGCACCAAGTGCATATTCAGAAAACACTCTTTAATGCAGGACATACTCATGAAAAAGATGCCAATTCTTTCTGGACGTTTTGTTGTTTGGTCTTGTAGCAATTCTTTTTAAGAGTATAGGAGTGATTACAGGAGCAGCTGGAGGCTGGAATTCTGGTCCTCTCTATTGCACTCACCAACCCCAGATTGAGCCTGTGGACAAGGCCCTTGGCTTCTGTGTTTGTAAAACAAGGAACACAGGCTCCTTTCTGACTCTGCTGGTCTCTCATGTCACAAGCTGGTGTTGGGACTCCCCTGGTGGTGCAGTGGTTAAGAATCCACCTGCCAATGCAGGGGACACGGGTTCGAACCCGGGTCCTGGAAGATCCCACATGCCGCGGAGCAACTAAGGCCATGTGCCACAACTACTGAACCTGCACTCTAGAGCCCGTGAGCCACAACAACTGAGCCCATGTGCCACAACTACTGAAGCCCGCGCGCCTAAAGCCCGTGCTCCGCAAGAAGTGTTGCAAGCTGGCGTCATCAACTGCTACAGCTTTGAAACAACTTTAACATCTCTCCTGCCCACACTAAAGTTCACAAGCATAATGCTGTATGCAAGGTGAACTGTATTGAGATCCCTGGAAAAAAGACTCCAGGGCCGAGACAGCCTTCCTGCCCCCCACCCCCTGCTGTGCATTTGTTCTATAAGTTAGTGGCCTCAGGGAGGCCTGCCTGCCTCTGAGACCCTCCCTAGCCCCTGTTCAAACGTGCCATCACCAATATCTAAGTAAATGTGACTGGATGTCATGGAGAACAAAGACACTTGAAAGGTGCTAGTGAATGAAAGTCATAATAGAAGAGCAGAAAGTCTACAGAACGATGCCGGTGCCTTGGGTAGTGCTGATGAATTGAATCTTCAGGCCTCAGCACCCTTTCCTTCTCCCCATGCGTGGCCGAGCACCCTTCCCCAGCCTGGTGCCCAGCGTCCTCACCCATCCATCCAAAGCTGCAGGAGCAGGAAGAGCAAAGTGTCCAGAAGGAGGCAGCACAAGAGGCAGGGGCTGGCTCCGCCCATCAGGAGCTCTGTCCATGTGGGTGAGTCGCCTGGTCTCCAGGCCCAGCGTCCTTGTCTGTAAAATGAGGATAGTAATGTCCAGTGCACAGAATTCCTGCTGGGCACAAGAAGTGATGGGTGTAAAACACAAGCATGTGGTATGTGGTAAATCATTTTTGTAAAGAGTGTTTTCTCCCCCGAGGTACCTGTATTTTGCCAGGGCACAAATTCCAGTCAAAGGAATGACCTTGTACAGTAGATTGCAGGTCATAACCAGGAAGGAAAATGTATTTGGAGGGGTTGGTCATCTTTCCACTGTCATCGTATCCCAGCAAGGGGGCAGCTACTGAACAGAGACCTGTTCTGAGACTAGAATCTCGTAATAATGATGAGAGTAGAATACTGCTTCCCTTACATTTGTAAAATGATTTAGAATTATCATTGAATTCTTATTTGACTCTCAGAGTGCCCCTTTAGACAGGACAGATATAGTATGTCCATTGCAGGGATGTGGAGGTTGGAGCTCACAGAAGTGAGATGACTTGCTAGGAAGTGACTTGAGCCCAGGGGCTTGACTCCTCTGGATTCCAAACTCAGTGCTCTTTCCACCATGCCCCCAACTACAAGTGTGAAATATTGACACTTGGCCAGACTGTTAGAGAGCCACGGATGACATATCACATTGTGTCCCACAGTGGCCAGTGCAGCTTTCCTGCAGGAGCACATCGCCAACTTCCTGCTGGGAACTAGTGTGGTTTTTACCCACAACTTTACTTCCCAGCAACTTTACTTCCAGCAACTTCTCCAGAACATATTTGCCCCATACCATGGACAGAAGTGAACTTTTGATCTTGCCCAGCAAGTTGGCTTCTCCTCCATCCTCCCCTTTCCGGTGCACAGCACTGCATCTGTCCTTTTCTTTCTCCTAGAAACCTGCCCCTCATCCACACATCCCGTACTCTGTGCTGGTCCTTCCTCTGTCCTGGTCCTTCCTCCAGTGAAATAGAGCTCCATGCTCTCTCTCTCCACTGCTCTAATCCAAACCACTTTCTTTTGTCTGACTTCAACTTGTGTCTAATCCCTGGGAGAGCTTTTCTTAAAACTCAGATTGCAGGGCCCCACCCCCAGAGTTTCTGATTCAGTGGGTCTGGGATGGGGCCTGAGAATGAGCATTTCTGATGCTGCTGGAGTCCACACTTTGACAACCAAATAACTGTAATAGCCTCCACATGCCACTGAACTTCCCTCCAGTTCTTTCTCTGCATAGCAGTCCGAGAGATCTTTGCAAAATCTCAGTTGGATCATATCACTTCCTTGCTGTCTTAGTCTGTTCAGGCTACTATAACAAAATACCATAGACTGGGTTGCGTATAAACAACAGAAATTTATTTCTCACAATTCTCAAGACTGAGAAATTCACGATCGAGGTGCCAGCAGATTCTGTGTCTAGTAAGGGCCCACTCCGTTGTTCACAGATGGCTGTCTTTTCTCTTGTCCTCACATGGTGGAAGGGGCGAGGGAGCTCTTTTGTAAGGGCACTAATCCCATTAATGAGGGTGGAGCCTCATCACCTCCCAAGGGCCCCACCTCCCAGTACTGTCACATTAAGTGTTAGGATTTCCACATACAAATCTAGGGGGGACACAAACATTTGGTCTATAGCACTTGTCTAAAACCCTTCATGGCTTCTCATTGCACTTAGAAAGGGAACTGTGTCTGTCTTGTATCCCTTTGTGCTGGCACAAAGCTCCTTCAAAGTTCATGCCACCCTCCGATTGCCTTCATCTACAACCTCCTTGTTCCTTAAGGACTTGAGTACTGAGCTCACTATCTTCATTTTCACCAACCACTTCTGTCACTATGTGGGGAATGATCCATCTAACACTTTGGCCTCTGCGTTCCTGACCTCACCTTGAGTGATCTGTAGCTTTCCATCCTGGGGCTCATATGCTTGACCTTGTCGTCACTTCTAAGTCCCAATTTGAAGCCCCTCATTTCTTTTTTTTTTTTTTAACATCTTTATCGGAGTATAATTGCTTTACAATGTTGTTAGTTTCTGCTGTATAACAAAGTGAATCAGCTATACGTATACATATATCTCCATATCCCCTCCCTCTTGCGTCTCCCTCCCACCCTCCCTCTCCCACCCCTCTAGCTGGACACAAAGCACCGAGCTGATTTCCCTGTACTATGCAGCTGCTTCCCACTAGCTCTCTATTTTACATTTGGTAGTGTATATACGTCCATGCCACTCTTTCACTTCGTCCCAGTTTACCCTTCCCGCTCCCCATCTCCTCAAGTCCATTCTGTATGTCTGGTCTTTATTCCCGTCCTGCCCCTAGGTTCATCAGAACCATTTTTTTTTTAAAGATTCCATATATGTGTTAGCATACAGTATTTGTTTTTCTCTTTCTGACTTCCTTCACTCTGTATGACAGACTCTACGTCCATCCACCTCACTACAAATAACTCAGTTTCATTTCTTTTTATGGCTGAGTAGTATTCCATTGTATATATGTGCCACATCTTCTTTATCCATTCATCTGTCAATGGACACTTAGGTTGTGAAGCCCCTCACTTCTGACCACCTCTTCCTCTCCTTCTGGCTTATTGGTTCTAATGCTCGCATCCCAGCAATTCTCTGACTTCATCAAGGCCCATGATTCATTGGCCTTATCATTTTTTCATCACCCATCATAGCTTAGGTTAAATGGCATATTTTTAAAAGCACTTCCTTGTAAATACCACTAACTCTCAGCTGTCCCCTACGCTATTCCTATACCCAATCACCCAAAAAAGAACACCAGCTGGGGTGAGTGTTCTCACTTTAATTCATGGCCACAGACCATAAAAGTCCCTACATACTGCCCACAAATACTATATATTTCCCTTCCTACTTAAGCGGTGGTCCTGGACCAACGGCACAGACATCACCAGGGAGTTTTTGCACATGCAGAAGCTCAGACCCCACCCAGACCTACTGAATCAGGATCTGCATTTTCACAAAGTCCCCAGGTAATTAATTTCCGCATTAAATGTTCAGAAGCGCTGTCCTAGTGGTTTGCTTTCTGGATCACCAGAAATTCATTCATCATCTTTCTCTTTCTCCTCAAACCTTCTGACTCCCTGTGGCCCGTCACTCAGCCTCACACTTCATTGAGAATCCCAGAAGCAGTCATACTGAATTCATCTTCCCATCACATCTTCAACCTGCTTCCACATCCCATCTTCCCTCCCATTACAATGAGAGAAGGGTCCCAGCTCTGCTGGAGGCCATTGCCCTTCATTAGCCTCTGGATTTCATCCCTCTCTCTCCTCCATCCCTGAATCATGAGATGCTCCTTGGCTACTGGACATGTTCTAGTTCCAGCTTAAAAGACTCTTCCCTGATCCCACATCCCACTCCTACTGCCCACTTTTTGGCTTCCCAGCAAATCACCCAGGTCCCCTTTCCTCCAGTATTCTCATGGCTCACTCTCTCTTTATTTAGGTCTTTGCTCAAATGTCGCTTCAGTGGAGAGACCTTCTCTGACCACCCTTTATAAAATCACACACACACACACACGCACACACACACACTCACTCTTTAATTATTTTTATAATGCTTATCTCCACCTGGTATGTTTTCTATTTCTTTAGTGTTGGTCTCCCCACACTGGAATGTAAGCTCCAGGGAGCAGGGTCTTTTTCTGTTTTGTCTGTGGCCGTCTTCCCAGGGCCTGACAGTCACTCTTGTTGCATAAATAAGGTCTAGGCTGGAGTGCCGCATGCCAGGAAGAGACAGAGGTTACCAAGAAGGGCCCTGGAAGGCCAAGACCTCAGAGACCCCTTCATTTGATAAGAGGTGATGGGACAAATAATATGTCTTTTTCATTCTTCATCACTTTCTTAGGGTTCATTTATTGCAAGGATATAGAAATGTACTTGTCATTTCAAGTGAAAAAGAGGGAGACAGCTCTTATAAGCAGAGTCTCACTGAATCCCAGTGGGGAGTTCAGAGGGGCCTCAGCAAATGGAAGGTCAGCAGGTGGCCTCCAGTGATTCATTCTCCCCTCCCTGTATTCCTGCCCTGGTGCACAGGCCCCCTACACTGAACAGGCCTGACCTGTGAGTAACCAACAGGATTGTGGAAACAACAGTGTATGTGTGGCTTCTGAAGTTAGATCATAAAAGACACTGTCTTAGGTCACTTGCCCCAGGGGAAGCCAGCTGCCATCTCCCGAGGACACTTAGGAGTTCCCGGGAGAGGTCCACTTGGGGAGGAACAAAGGCCTCCCGTCCACTACTTGCCAACCTCGAGAGCAGCCCCCTTGGAAGTGGACCCTCCAGTCCTCCTCAAGCCTCTCTTGTCTCTGCCACTCCTTTCTCTGCTCTCCTGCTTTCTGTGGCCAAATACTCTGTTGTCCGTACCATTCACCCACTTCTCTCTGCAGATGACCTTTTCTGCTTACCTTTTAACATACAAATGGCAAAACATCATTGCCAGTTGTTGGTCTACATCATGGGGCCAACTTTTTTCTGTAAAGGGCCAGGTAGTAAATAATTAGGCTTTGCAGGTCCTGTGCTTTCTGTTGCAACTCTTCAACTTGACTCTGCCTTTGTAGTGCACAAGCAGCCATGGACAATACCTAAGTGAATGGGTGTGGCCGTGTGCTAATAAAATTTTATTTACAAAGTCAGGCAGTGAGCTGTATTTGACTCCACAGTCATGGATTGCCTACCTCTGGGTCTTCAGGACATCGCAGCTCCAGGGCCCAGTACCATCTGATGGGCTACGTCTGAGGCTGGTGTCCACTGTTGGCAAATCAATTTTGGCCAGATAGCCGCAGTGAGACCTGATGGGTTAAGGGAGGAGCAGGGGCAAATTTTCCAAGAAAGAAATGGTGCCGCTCAGGAAATAATGTGCATCTTTAGCACAACGACATTCAGTCAGTTCATTAGTGTTAATTGACCAAGCATTAACTGACCATCTACATTGCCCTGAGCACTTTGACAGGATCTTAGGAATATAAAGATGAGTGATACCTGTTTCCCAATAATAGCCATTATGTATCTCATGATCAAATGTGCCAGGCTTGCCATTAAGTACTTTATACACATCGTCTCATATAACTGTCAAAGCAATACTATGAGGAAATTGAAGTTCAGAGAGGTTAAGTAACTTGTTTAAGGCCATACAGTAACAGGGAGCCAAGCCACCTCTGACTATAAAAGCCAGGGCTCTTAAACCTTATGACTCCTGCTATTCAGTGCTGCCTCTCAAGTTCCTTGAGAATTCTTGCCCTCTGAAGAGCTCATAGTTGCCTTAGACTTTTTTGGGGGGGGGGTAAATTCTCTATTTTTTTGTAAATTAGTTTTGAATCCTTTTTGCTGTTGATAAGACCAGTTATGTAATTATGGCCTCGACTGTTAATAGAGTGACTCTACAATTAAAAATGACATTGGAGGAAGCCCTGTCCGCTGGACAGAGCCCGCACCTGGCCGGCTTCCTGGCATTCTGGATTTGTGGGCCACTTATAGCCTGGCAGTCATTGTGGTCCGCAGCTGCCATGGCTTATCACAAAGGCACATTTAGGATTATTGTTGAGGAGGCTGGGGATTCCGCCCCAGTTAGTTTCTCTTTGTCTCTCTAAACTCTCAGAAATTACAACATGAATAAACATAGTCCATTTGCATTATTTTTCAGCAAATTAGAAATCAAATTGCAGTGAACTAAATACGTAATTTCTCAGAAGAGGCTCCCTATTCTTCTAATCATGAAACATTTACTGTTTTTTACATTGCTTTTTCAAGGAGCCAGTTAGACACATTAAATTTTAAATCTTGGAGATTTACATCACTGTTTTTCTCTTCAGGTTCAAATCCACATTAATAATATCTACCAAGAAAAAAAAAACAGTAACCCAGAACACCATTATGTTTGTATTAACACCATTTTTGTTTCATAATTCTGAAGTTACAAATCAATAATAAATGATTATACTATATTGTTAAATTTTTTTAGATTTGACAGTGTAATCGTGGTTGTTACAAAACCAGAGGATTTGTCTTGGAGACACTGTGGTAGATTGAAAAAACTGGCCACAGTACTTTGCAGTTCCTCCCATCAAGGGAAGACATCCACTTTCCCACCGCGTGTGTCTGGGCTGACGTTTTGATTTGTTTAGACTGATGGAATGAAGTGGAAGTGATGCCATGTGAGTTCGGAAGCCCAGACCTCCAGGGGTCTCATAGTTTCCACTTAGATGCTCTTAAAATGCTGCCATTGCCACGAAACGAAGCCAGACTTTTGCATGATGAGAGATGACGTGGAGAGAGAGCCACCACTGACAAGCCAGCACCAAGACCCCTGACAGTGAGGGAGGCCATCCTAGACCTGCCCACCCCACTCAAGCCACTAGATGACCACAGCTGCATGAATCACCCAGGGGAGACCATTAGAAGAATCACCCAGCTGAGCCCAACCTAAATTGAAGAAGTGTGAGCAAATAAATCGTTGTTATAGGCCACTATGTTTTGGGGTGGCTTGTTATAACGGTGATGAATAACTGATACAGGCAAACATACTGAAATATTTATGGATAAAATGATATATTGTCTTGGATTGACTTAAAAACCATCTGATGGTAGGGAAAAGTTGGTGGAGGTATGTTTGAAGAAGATTGGCTGTCAGTTAATAATTGTTGAAGCTAGATGATAGATGTGTAGGGGAATTCACTACTCTATTCTCTCTCCCTTTAAAATTTTTAAATTTTTGGATATGTTTGAAGTTTTCCTGATAAAAAGTTTTTTTAAAATGAGTCAGTATTGTAATATTGTGAACCAAGTGGAAAATTACCTATCTAGTATGGTATAACTTAAACTTTAATGTTGAATATTAGAAGACTTCATGTCTGGTCTCATAAAACAAAAATTAGAATCAAAACCAAAGAAATCAGGCTAAGAAGAAATATGGTGCAAAGAAAGGGCAGAAAACTTAGGCTGTTGGTTCTTGAGCCATCAGAGGCTGAATGAGTGCTATAAATGTGCATGGCTACCAAGTTTTAAAATTAAATGTTAGGAAAGAAGCATCGATCCGAACTCTTTTTCAGTCACCTGTGAGTCAGACTCTATGCTGAGTACTGGAGTTGTAACAGAGAGCTCATCCCGACCTTCTTGTCTGCCCTTGGACACACTGTAATCTCTTTAGCCCAGAGGTGGGAAACTCAACGCCAACGGCCTGATCAGGTATGTACACAAGTGAGGTGGCTACAAGGGGGACGCTATGGCAGTGGGCAGCATGTGCTGGATGAGGACCAGGGAAACACCTACAAAGGTCACTGCAGCAGAGGGAGCTGGTTCTCCCACTAGCATCTCTCCTGTCTCACAAGAGACTTTTTATCTAGGCACCGGGCAGCCCAAAATAAAGACTGCATCTTCAGCCTCCTTTATGGCTGGGTGTGGCCATGGGATTGAGATTTGGACAGTGGTTGCAAAAATAATATGTGCGACTCCCAGGTTATGCCCTTTAAAGAGAAGTGTCACATCCCCTCCTTCTTCTCTCCCTTCAGCGCACTGCTGAGACACAGTAGACATACAGACAATCATAACTGCCCCCAGGATGGCGGCTGGGCCACTCTGAATTTGGGGAGCCTTAAACATCTTTGCCTTTGTGGACCCCTTCCTCCATAAAAAAGTATTAAAAGTTATATTTTACAACTGCATCGATATAATGGCACATGTAATCCAGGCTGGATTCATTTTTATATATTCATTATTATAATACTCATGTTTTTCTTCTGATTCTAAACCAAATTAAAATTAAACATTTTTATGGACCCCTAAAAATATCACAGGACTTGGGCACTGCCTGCTGCGCCACCCAATGGGTACGTCAGCCCTGGATGGTGGAGCAGTTGGAGAGAAGAGCCAGGGTACTGGGGAGGGCCACGCCAGACAGGACCCTCCCAGAAAAGAGAATAAACATCTGCCTTTTAAAAATCAAAGTTATTAGGGGCCTCGCTGGCATCCATCTGAACCTGTATGTCTACTAATTGAACCCAGTTACTGGAGGCCCAGGAGGCTCCCTAAAGGAACTGACATCATGAAGGATGTGTAGGAATTGGCCAAGTGAATGGGAGAGGGTGAGGGAGGGCATTTCAGGCAAGAAAACAATTTGAACAAAGGTTGGGAGGAGAAAAAGTGGAAGGAACTAAAGGATTTCATTATGGCTGGAGTTTAGGGTGCAAGGGTGTGTGTATGAGAGAGAGTGCTGAGTGCTTGGGTCCTTTGGTCTGTTCTTGGGGCCACCTCTGTGTTTGGACATGCCCTCTCATCTCCTTATCTCCAGTGCCTACTGGAGCCAGTGGAACATGAGTGACCAGGCGTCCACAGACAGGGGCTGTGTCCAAGAGGAGAGCATGTGTTCAGGTTAAGGGGCCACCACTGGCCAGCTTCTGCCATTGTCACATGAGATTGCAGGCCCAGGGTTGAAAGAGTTTCCACTTATCTAAAGAAACCAGAAATTCGATTTTGCTTGCAAAACTCCTGACTTATAAATGTAGGCCATTAACTAGGATTACAAACAAACAAACACTGTTTATGCCCGTCGGGATCCTGGGCTGATAGCTGGCACCCTCATGCCCTTCTGTGAGGCATCACCCTTTTCCCTCCTCAGTCTCCAGTGGGGGCAGTCCTTCAATGACAGCATTTGGAATTGCGGGACAAGGCTGGATATGGAATCTTTAAAAGGCTAAAACAACCTTTTTCAAATGCTGTGACTCAATTGGGGTTAGTACCACTGTTGATTCTTTTTTTTCCCCCCTATTCTCTCCTTTTCATTTTTTTTCCAATTTTTTTATTGTGGCAAAATCACATGTAACATAAATATACCATCTTAACCATTTTAAAGTGTACAGTTCAGTGGTGTTAAGTACATTCACACTGTTGTGCAGCCATCACCACCAGCATCTCCAGAACTCTTTATATCTTGTAAAACTGAAAGTCTTACCCATTAAGCAATTCCTCATTGCTCTCTCCCCCCAACCCCTGGCAACCACCATCTACTTTCTGTCTCTATGATTTTGACAACTCTAAGTAGTGCATGTAAGTGGAATCCTACAGTGTGCATTTTTCTGATTTGTTATTTCACTTAGCATAGTGTCCTCAAGGTTCACGCATGTTGTGGCATTTTACAGAATTTCCTTCCTTTTTAAGACTGAATAATATTCCATTGTATGTATATACCACATTTTGCTTATACACTGATTCATCAATGGACTCTGGGGTTGCTTCTGTGTGTTAGCTGTTGTGAATAATGCTGCTCTGAACATGAGGGTACAAATACCTCTATTAGACCCTGCTTTCAGTACTTTTGGATATATACTCAGAAATTAAATTGCTGGATCATAGGGATTTATTTTTAATTTTGTGAGGTACTCCAAACTGTTTTCCACAGCAGCAGTACCATTTTAAATTCCTATCAACGTTGCACACGTGTTTCAATTACTCCACGTCTCCAGCAATTTTTTCTTGACTATAGCCATCCTAATGGGTGCGAAGTGGTACCTCATTGTAGTTTTGATTTGCATTTCCCTAATGACTAGTGATGTTGAGCATCTGTTCATGTGCTTCTTGGCCATTTGTATGCCTTCTTTAGAGAAATGTCTATTCATGTCGTTTGCCCATTTTAAAATCAGGTTTTTGTTGTTATTGTTGAATTTCAGTTCTCTGTACACTCTGGATATTAATCCCTTATTAAACATATGATTGAGTTTAGTTTTTTCTTTTTCTAGGCCCTTAAGTTTTAAAGTTAGGCTGTTGGTTTGAGAGCTGCCTTGTTTTTAATGTAAGCTCTTATTATAAATTTCCCCCATATTACTGCTGGTGCCATGTCCCATAAGTTTTGGTACATTGTGGTTTAGTTTACATTTGTCTCTAAGTATAATTTTCCTTGTGATTTCTTATTGATCCATTAGTGTTTAAAAATGTTGTTTAATTTCAACGAATTTGTGAATTTTCCAATTTTCCTTCTCTGCTATTGATTTTTAACTGTACTCCATTCTGATCATAGAAGACACTTTGTATAATATTTGTCTTTGAAAATCTATGTGTGGGTGTCTAACATATGATCTATTCTGAAAAATGTCCCACATGCCCTTGAGAGGAATATGTATTTGTTGTTGTTGGATGAATTGTATGTCTGTTAGGTCTAGTTCACTTATTGTTTTTTAACTCTTCCATATCGTCAGTTATCTTCTGTCTAGTTGTTCTATCCATTATTGAGAGTGAGGCACTGAAGTCTTCAACTATTGTCATAGAACCTGTTGCTCCCTTCACTTCTATCAGTTTTTGCTTCATATATTTTGATGGCCAGTCATTAGTATGTAAATGTTTATATTATTTTATCTTGATATATTGAAAGCTTTATTAATATACAATATCATTCTTTGTCTCTTTTAACCTTTTAAAATTTAAAGTATATTTTTTCTGATATTAGTATAGCCACCCCTGCTTTCTTTTGGTTATTTGCATGGAATATCTTTTTCCATCTTGTCACCTTCAATATATTTATGTCTTTGGATCTAAAGTGAGTCTCTTGTAGATAACATATAGTTGGATCATGCTTTTTTTTTTTTTTTGCAGTACGTGGGCCTCTCACTGTTGTGGCCTCTCCCGTTGCAGAGCACAGGCTCCGGATGCGCAGGCTCAGTGGCCATAGCTCACGGGCCTAGCCGCTCTGCGGCATGTGGGATCCTCCCGGACTTGGGCACGAACCTGTGTCCCCTGCATCGGCAGGCAGACTCTCAACCACTGCGCCACCAGGGAAGTCCTGCCTTTTTTTTTTTTTTTTTTTTAATTTATTTATTTTTGGCTGTGTTGGGTCTTTGTTGCTGTACGCGGGCTTTCTCTAGTTACGGCGAGTGGGGTCTACTCTTTGTTGCAGTGCACGGGCTTCTCATTGCGGTGGCTTCTCTTGTTGTGGAGCACGGGCTCTAGGTGTGCAGGCTTCAGTGGTTGTGACACGTGGGCTCAGTAGTTGTGGCTTGCGGACTCTAGAGCGCAGGCTCAGTAGTTGTGGCGCACGGGCTTAGTTGCTCCGTGGCATGTGGGATCTTCGGACCAGGGCTCGAACCCATGTCCCCTGCATTGGCAGGCAGATTCTTAACCACTGCACCACCAGGGAAGCCCCAAAATACCATATTAATGTTAGATATTAATAATAAAGGACACTAGGCACAGGTCATGTGGGAGCTCCTTGTACTATCTTTAGAATATTTCTGTAAATCTGAAACACTTCCAAATTTTAAAAATTAAATATAAGGGCTGCTCAAGTGTAAAACTGTGTATCAGTTAGTTCTACAGGCATTTATTGAATGCCCTGTCTAGGCAGACCTGGGCTATAGGATCTGAAAACACAACAGATTCCTGCCCTCAGTAAACACACAGCCTGGTATGATGCAGGTATGTACCAGTAAATGCCAAATATGCAGTAATAGAAATATATACAAGGCACAAAACAATTTAGAGGAGGGAGTGATTGAATCAGAAGGAGAAAAATTGTTACCCAAATAGGATTTGAGAAATGCATATGATTTTGCTTGAAAGATACGAGAGAAGAGGGACTTACCTGGAGGGTCCAGTGGTTAAGACTCTGTGCTTCCACCGCAGGGGGCATGGGTTCAATCCCTGGTCCCTGCTGCATGGTGCAGCCAAAAAAAAAAAAAAAAAAAAAAAAAGGGTAAGAGAAGGGATATTGTCATCTAAGACTTGAACACTGAGAGGACAAGCATTCGACCTATATATACCTGAACATAAAAATGAATACACTTAAGTCCTCTCAGAGATCTGTAGCATACTGATCTTTGGTGCTCTAGTCCTAGAGTCAAAGTGGCTGGATTGAGATCATCTCTCCATCTCATACTGTTTGTGTATATCAGATGCATCTCCCAGCCTCACTTGTCTCTTCAGCCTCTTGTTTTGCCTCAGCTGCCATACATGGCCCACACAAATCTACCACCTGCTACATAACTAGAGTTATGGTTCCTCCCACCATTTCCAGGCTTTGATAAAGTACCAACCCACAAAGCTAGGATCTAGCTTCCCCAGTGACTGCTAAAGGGGCCAGGTGACACCCCAGAAGTGTGGGGTTATTGACTCCCCATGGGGCAAATTTGAGTCAGTAGGAGAAAGACAGGGGAGAGCTGACAGCAAATGCTCTCCTCTTGTCCTTCCACTGGACCCTTTGCATTGTGGTTTTTCCATGCAGCCAGTGTGGAGGTCATTCCAGGAGCCCAAGCAGCTGCTCCTGCTGCAAGACAAGTTGAATTGCTTCATGGCTCATGGTAAAGTAGTAGCCAGTGTGGTAACACATCACCTGGCATTTGCTTCTCGACTTTCTCTGCCTCACTTCTCTTTCCCCCCACTCTCGTTGCCCTGGAATTGTACCTCCCAAGAGCATTAGCTTTTGGCCTTGACTTAGATTCTGTGTTTTTCATAGGAAATTTCAGCAAGTTATAGTTTCTCTGGGCCTCAGTTTCCTCATCTGTAAAATGGAAGAAATAATAGTACCTACCTCATAGGGATAAAATGAAATAATTCACGAAAAGCACTTAGGTCAGTATTTAGCATATGGTAAGCACTTGATAGATCTGAGCTATTGTTATCTAGAGCAAGCCCTCAGTTTTGCAGCTGTGGTTTATGAGGATCAGAGAGCTTGAGTAACTTGCCCAGAATCACTCAGTGATGAAAAGCAGAATTAGGATGAGAACCTAAAGTGGTGTACTTCTTATACCTGAGTGGACTCAAGAACATAATGCTGAATATTAATGTTTACAAACTAAACAACTAATTGACTTTATATTAATGAGCAGGTCTTGACCTTAGGGTACTGTCTCAACAGGAGCAAAACAGACACATCAAGGTGTAGCATCCAGAGCCCTTCATCCAGGCATGCTCAAAAAGAGATCAGTATAATTTCAGGGAAACTGGGAAGGTTGTTACCCTCTAGAATCTTTTCTCATTCATTGTTTGCTACCTAAAATTCTACCTTCAGTATTTTTTTTCCAAAAGGTCTTGACTCCTGTTTATGCAAATTTAATAAGAAAAAATGGTACATTGAAGTTTTTATCTAATAGTTATCTAGCACAACTGTTTATACATAGAAGGTCTTATGGAATAAATATTACTGAGTTAACAAATTTGTAAGAGTGCCTGTTTATACCCTGGTGAATATGTCATATAATAATGGTCCCATGGAGGATGGCTTATAAGAGATGAAGGGGCTCCAGAGTACTGAGAAATAGAGTTTGAGGGAGATTTAGGAGGTACTATCAATGAAAAGGTGACGATGGGTAAGCTGAGGGCCTGAAAATTAATGTTACTCTATAAATGTTTTCCTAGTGACAACAGCATAATTTTCTATTGCAGTACAGCTCTTCTGGATGTTATAGATGTCCAGGAAAAAGGAAAAGGAACTTCAGAGGTAGACTTTCCAACATGAGGAAACTCCCCACAGTACAGGAAGGGAGCAGGAAGGCACACGAAGAGGCAGTGACAGACCAAAAGCAGAAGCAATAGATAACTCAGTTCTGCTAACTGCTGCCAAGGAGGAAAAACAACAACAACAACAAAAAATCAATGATGAGTGGATATAATTTGGACAGATTGCAAAAGAGCACAACATTTGGAGGCAGAGGCTTTGGGGGATTTTGGGTAAAGGACTTATTCTCCTGAATACCAAGTTAAAATAAGGATGATGATGATGATACAGTCCTTAGCTTATTGGGTTACATGGATTCAAATCACCATCCTAATTTTTCTCGTCATCAGTCTCCAGTTTAGATATTGGAAACTCACTTTCCTTTCAAGTGTCCTTTTTCTTGGGATACCCTTTGCTAAAGTTTGTGTAGGACTCCTACTTGTTCCAACCGCAGGGCTGGCTCTGTGGGTCAGGACGATGCAGACCACGGAGGATGCCCATCTTCCAGCAGAGGGCTAGAAGCATGTGGCCAATAACTGGACACTGTTTTCATGTTATCTGATAAAAAATAGAAGGACACGTGATTGAGTAAATAAATGGGGGATAGGAGACAAACTTCCCATGTAGAAATCCAAATAATCTATGTAGATACTCCACCCTCAAGAATGTGGAACATGGACTTCCCTCGCGGTCCAGTAGTTAAGACTTCGCCTTCCAATGCAGGGGGTGTGGGTTCAATGCCTGGTCAGGGAGCTAAGATCCCACATGCCTCGTGGCCAAAACAAAAAAACATAAAACAGAAGCAATATTGTAACAAATTCAATAAAGACTTTAAAATGGTCCACATCAAAAACAAAAAACAATGTGGAACATAACTCCCCACTCCTAAGTGTGGGCTGTGCATAGGGACTTTCTTCCAAAGAGTACAGTATGGAAAGGAGGGGGGATAGGGAGAGTAACTTTATTGTGGAGACACCTGACAAACAGCACCTCAGCCAGATGACCAAGGACAGCATCAGTAGTCAAAAATCATGTAGATAGTATGTACCCTTGATGTGATGTGATGAAAATAGCACTTTGCATCTGTGATCTTATTCCCCCAAACTCATAACCCCAGTCTAATTACAAGAAAAAAAATCAGACAAATCCCATTAGAGAGCCATTCTACAAAATACCTGACCAGTATTTCTCAGTACTTTCCAATGTCATCAAAAATCAGGAAAGTCTAAGAAACTGTTACAGCCAAGAGGAGCCTAAGGAGACACGATGACTAAATGTAATGTGGTATTCTAGACAGAATCCTGGAACAGAAAAAGGACATTAAGCAAAAACTAAGGAAATATGAATAAAGTATAGACGTTAGTTAATAATAATATACCAATATTGGTTCATTAAATGTAACAAATATGCCATGTTATGTGAGATGTTAGTCACAGGGCAAACCAGATAGGAGTTATATGGGAAGTCTGTACTATGTTTGTAGTTTTTCTGTAAATCTAAAACTGCCTAAAAAATAAAGGTTATTTTAAAAGTTTAAAAACAGGGACTTCCCTGCTGGCGCAGTGGTTAAGAATCCACCTGCCAATGCAGGGGACATGGGTTCGAGCCCTGGTCCGGGAAGATCCCACATGGCACGGAGCAACTAAGCCCATGTGCCACAACTACTGAGCCCTCATGCCACAACTACTGAGCCTGTGCTCTAGAGCCTGCAAGCCACACCTACTGAGCCCATGTGCCACAACTACTGAAGCCTGCACGCCTAGAGCCCATGCTCCGCAACAAGAGAAGCCACCGCAGTGAGAAGCCCACGCACTGCAAGGAAGAGTATCTCCTGCTCACCACGGCTAGAGAAAGCCCGCGTGCAGCAACGAAGACCCAATGGAGCCAAAAATAAATAATAAATAAAATTTTAAAAAAAGAAAGAAGAGAAACAGAACAAGTCAAAAAGAAAGAGATGTCCCAGTACAATATACAATTAATTGACAAATAAATGATAGGGATTATAGTTCTGAAAGTTCGGTGGAGGGAGAGAGAGCACTTCAGGCTAGACTTGCCAAGGAATATGTTATGGAAACAGTGGGTAAAAGACTGACAAGCTTCTGCTATTCAGACTAGTTCTAAGTAATTTGATTCTTTTTAAGCAGGGTAATTAGAGGGAGGGAGGAGAAATAGGAAGTCCCATAAAGGAACTTTTGAAGCCTTTCAACATTTACTCTAACCCCTTAGCATCAACTCCTCCCTAAATGGTATATGTGTCAGGATTTGCAGCGTTAATAATTGCAAGCAACTTGTATGTAAAGGATATGTGAGCTGCTCTGCCACACTCACAGTATCTTGCTGTTACCAACTAATGCCAAAAGAATGGTTTTGTAATACAATGATAGATGTATTCTTAAAAAAAAAAAAGACAAGATGTTTACAAATATAAATTGAACCAATTTATTTTATGAGTAATTGTAATATTTTGATTAACTGATGAATTGTTCTTTAAGTCCAAAGCAAGTAAAGTAAATAAACTTTAATATTATTAATACTAGTGAGTAATATATAAGTACTGACTTTACTGTATAAATCTTAAGGTCAGGCTTTGAATGCAAAGGGCAGTTCCTTGTTTGTGTTCTTTCTTAAAAATTTTTTTTTATTTAAAAAAAAAAAGTAAAAAACCCTTGGCCAAGCCTCTATCTAGATTTCCCATAAGCAGAAGAAGCAGAGTAATAGCTACTTCTTCAAATAGCGATTAGTGATGAAGTAATTCAGGATAATGGGAAGAGACAGCATATGAAGCCGCGTGAGGCTTGGCATATCTTTTGTTTTGCTTTTTGTTTTTTGGGGGACTTTTTGGCATATCGTTGTACCTGCAGTGCCTAGCATAATATTCAACTCTCCTGGTTCAACCTTAATCTTTTTGACCCTTTCTTCTCAATCTCTTTTACTGCCTGCTCTTCCATCTGCTCAATTAGGAATCAAAAGTGATATGGAAGAGATACAGAGAACTATAAGAAAATCTGTGTAACACTCCAGCAATATATTTGAAAATATAGAGAAAAATCAATGGCTTCCTAGTAAACTATAACTTACCAAAATTGATCCCCCCCAAAATAAGAACATCTACACCAGTCAAAACTCGTGGAAGAGATTAGAGGAGTGATTTCAATCTAACCTTTGAAAAAGCAGTGGGCCAGTAGATCTGGGTTCTATCTACCGTTTGATGCAGTGTTACTGCAAGTAGCCAGTGATGAAATTGTTACTGTCCTGCAAAGAGATAAGGAGCTTATGCCAGAACATACATCAACATACTACTTGTCAAGAAAGTCTTGCTAAAAACAAACAACTGATTTTATTAATGGTGTCCTGAAATGACCCCTTTGAATTGAGTAAGTCAACCTGGGGGTCCCAGGAAATATCAGAGAAGAGAACCTCTGGAGCAAAATGAATGTTTTGTATATTGGGATATATATTTTCAAATGAATATAGGCATATTCATTTGAATATTAAATGTGTTAAGGCCTTGTTATATTCTAAGCTGATGAGATTGGTATATACAGCAGTTTTGTACTTTGTATTGATGTTGTTATAGGTTGGGGGGTAAAGGTAGTTTTTAAGAACAACTTTCATCTAGCCACTCAGAATTAAGCACTATTAGTATTTTGGGATATATACTTGGAGAAAATTCTCACGTGTAAATGTACATGAGCCGACATGAGGCAGGGTTATTCTCCCCCAAATTAAATACTACACAGACTATTTTGCAATCTGCTTTTTTCACTTAAAAATGTGAAAGACCTCCCATATCAGTTATAGATATACATTATTTATAATGATTGAATTATATTCTATTGGTTGGATGTATCATAATTTAAAAATCAGTTCCATGTCAATAATTTGAATGTCTTGGTTATTTTATTTTATTTTTTTTGGACCGCACAGCTCGGCATGCGGGATCTTACTTCCCCGCAACCAGGGATCGAATCTGTGCCCCGTGGAGTGGAAGCACAGAGTCTTAACCACTGGACCACCAGGGAAGTCCCTTAAACTTTTACATATTATAAATAGCATAGTGGAGAACATCCATTATGACCGTTCCAGTACCCCCTCCTCATTAACTCTTCTAGAACTGTTGCAATGGCTTCATAAATAATATCATTTTGTCTGGCACACAAAAAAATAGGCTGAACTATAAACTGTACATTTAGTGACAAAGTTGATTTGCGTTTTCGTGCCTGCAGATCACGTTTTGGGTAGCACTGCTTTAACAAAAAGATAATTGATGTGTTGTTTAAACTACAGTTAACCCTTGAACAACACGGGTTTGAACTGCAACTAAGAGTGGGGTGCAGTTATAGGTGGATTTTTAAAAATAAATTCATACTGTATTACATGATTCAAGGTTGCTTAAATCTGTGGATGCGGAACCGCGGATTTCAAACGACTGACGTGGGACTTGAGCAACCGTGGATTTCGGTAACCATGGTGGGTCCTGGAACCAATTCTCCCGAAGATTCCCAGGGATCAGGTATCCTTATTCCAGGCCATAGGGGAAAAAAAAAACTAAAAGTCTCTAAAACATGTATGAGGTTACCATAATCTTAAAATCCAATCAATATACTAACCCCTCCACCCCTGAAAAAAAGAAGCAGGAAAGGAAGGAAGAGAAGACCTCTAGGCTCGGGAGACCTAGCAGGAAACAAGGCAGAGGTCGGGCTCTGTAGCAGATCGATTGCATTCTAGAGGAGGGGGATTGGCTGTAACATGGAAACAAAACACTGACAAATGCTAAGAAGATAAAGGAGAGCAATGTGGTGGAGAGTTCCAGGGGTGGGGGAAATCTGCTTTAACTGCTGTAACAGACCTTTTTTTTTTTTTCTGCAAATCTACACCCTTCTCTCTTTCCCTTGATCAATCCACAGCTTAGCACTTACCTCTCAGATTGTCACTGAGACCCTTTTGTTATCAGAAAACTGGGTTTACCTCTTGGTGGGTGTTGAGCCAATACACACAACCAAGCCAAAGAGCAGGAGAGGGAAGGATTTATTACTTGCAGCGAGGAAGGAGAACACTTTCCCAACACTGCCTCCCCAACCGCAAAATTGCAGAAGTTTTAAGCTAAGGGTACGTGCATATTCACGAGGGAGCTTGAGCAGAGAATTCAGCATAGAATTGGGGCAAAGGTTGACAGAGTCCAAGCTTTAGTTGATTGATTCGGAAGGGTCAACACCATTCCATCCTCCACCTGGGTGGGGGCCTTAATTCTTGCAGAACTTGAAGATTTTTTGTTATGTATATTCCTTGAACCAGGACCCTGCCCCAAGGCTGCACTATTGTTTCCTTATTTGTTCATCCCCTCCCTTAAGATCATTAATTACTGAGACCTGTTCAAGGGCAAGCATTGTGGCCAGGCTTAGATCACAAAATGGCTTAGGCCAAAATGGGCTCTCTTATGTCAAGAAAACCATTCCTGCTTCTCTTTTTCCGGGGAGCCCCCCTAACCTAGCCTACACTTTAGCTTTATCCCTCTTCCCATCACATGATAGTTGCTAAAAAAAGATGCTGATTAAGTTGCACAAAGGGGGCTTCCCTGGTGACACAGTGGTTAAGAATCCACCTGCCAATGCAGGGGTCACGGGTTCAAGCCCTGGTCCAGGAAGATCCCACATGCCGCGGAGCAACTAAGCCCGGGTGCCACAACTACTGAGCCTGTGCTCTGGAGCCCATGTGCCACAACTACTGAGCCCGTGAGCCTAGAACCCGTGCTCCGCAACACAAGAAGCCACTGCAATGAGAAGCCCGTGCACCGCAACAAAGAGTAGCCCTTGCTCACCACAACTAGAGAAAACCCGCACACAGCAACAAAGACCCAACACAGCCATAAATAAATAAATGTATATTTTTTTTAAAAAGTTGCACAAAGGTTCTCATCTGATTATAAGACTGAAGCAGTCATTAGTATCTCCCTTTACCAAGGAGGACACTGGTTCAATTTGCCCAGAGTTGTTGGACTAATAATAGAGTTGGGATGCTAACCTGGGTCTTTCCCACTCAGTAACCCCATCCAGGTCACTAGAAATGCTATTGATAGGAGGGGTAAATTGAAGGGCAATCCATAAACCATCAGTGATTTGGTTTTAACTAATATCTTTCCCTCCTTTTCTCTTTACCTCTCTTTCTCCACTCAAAGCTAATGGACAGCTTGGTTTTAACATGATTAAAACAATTCTAAAACGAACAACCAGAAAGTAACAACTAGATTCAGGTTACTTCCCAGAATAAGATTTTATTTGGATTAACTCCCAAATTCAGGCTGACCTGACGCTGTGGGTCAGCCCCAGGATATTTCCCAAAGAATAAACCAAGTTCCTCTCTATTTCCCACTCCTCACCAAGATGGCAAGTACTGGAGATGAGATGTCACAGACTTGGGGATCTAAAACCTCCAACTCCTCCTCTCTTTGCCTGGGCTCTGAACCTCTGTGCATTCTCCCCATTCCCCTTCAGGAAAAGACAAACAGCCTTTTTTGAAGATGTGCACGAAGTTGACACAACCCTTCCAAGACTGCAGAGGAGACTCCTTGGACAATCTTCAGAACTGGAGGTAACTGCCCTAGGCTTTCTAAATTAGCTCTTTCTCACCTCTATAATGGTATCACAGCTAGGGTGTAGTTTCCTAAGTGTCTGAGAGCTTAAGTACTTCACAAGTTCTTTCAAGTGCAACTGTCTCTGGGTGTGTGTTGACACCTTTTCCACTCTCCTTATCCCAAGCCTGCCCCCAACTTTAAAACCTTTCCCTAGGAGATCAATGTATCCCTCTAAAAGCACTCCCTTCTTCAATTCTCAACTACAAGTCCCCCTTGGAAGGCCAAGATCAATCAATCACATGAATAGTATTGATTTCCTAAGTGCTTTCTTTAGTTTTTTTTAAATTAGTTTTTGAATAGATGATTTGTGTACGTTCTAATAATTGCAAAACAACAAAAAGGTATATAGTGAAATATGTCTCCTTTCTCTATACCAATCTGTCACAGATTCAGAAAAGTTCTGTGCCCTCCTTTTTTTTTCCTTTGTTTCTTTTACACAAATGGTAACATAATAAATACTCTGTTTCTCACCTAATATGACTAGGGGATGGGTCCACATCCATTCAGGTAGATTTGTCTAAAGGTTTTTGTGGCTCGAAATAATTGCATTTTCTGGATCGACTTGTTACCAAACAAAGTTCGTGTCCCCAGGGCACAGTGAGGCCAAATAAACCAAAACATCTGAGTTTGGAGCAGAGAAAGGTTTATTTCAGGGCCAAGCAAGGAGAACAGGTGGCTCATGCTCAAAAACCCTGAACCTCCTGATGGTTTTGGGGGAAAAGTTTTTATAGGCAGAGTCTGGGGTGAGAGCTGCAGGGTGTATGGCTTTCTTCTCTTTTTTTTTTGGTATTTATTTATTTGGCAGCATTGGGTCTTAGCTGTGGCACACAGGATGGATCTTCATTGCGGCACATGGATTTCTCTCTAGTTGTGGTTGTGGTGTGCAGGCTCTAGAGAAGATGGGCTCAGTAGTTGCCGAACATGGGCTCTAGAGCACACGGGCTTAGTTGCCCCGCAGCCTGTGGGATCTTAGTTCCCCAACCAGGAATCAAACCCGCATTCCCTGCACTGGAAGGTGGATTCTTAACCACTGGGCCGCCAGGGAAGTCCCTGTATGAGTTTCTAATGATTGGCTAGTGGTGAGGCAACAGGGCTGTGCTCCAGGAACTGTGCTCAGCATCAAGTTACCATCCTCCACTGGGATGGGGCCGTAGTTCTTGCAGGAGAACTCAACGATGTTGTTATGTAAGCTCCTTGAGGAGGCACCAGGACTCTGCCCCAAGGCTGCAGTATTGTTTCCTGACCGTTCCTCCCTTGTTTCTGCATCCCCTCCTTTCCCTGACTAGCAACTGTTTGAACCTACCCTTTGGAACTCAGGCACAGATAGGATTTGTACCTGGGAGCCCAACAGGGTCCTGCTTGGTTTCAGACTAGGAAACTGAGGTCAGGGACTCTTCCCAAACGTGACTTCATATAGTGCACTGTCTTGCATTAGATTTGTGGGTGATACTTTAAGGGCAAAAATGTTTGATTAGCAACCATAGAATCAATTTTTTGATTATAAGAGGCTCAAGGAGATAGCTCTGGTGAAGGAATATGCTCTCCTTGTATTTGACATGAAACATTAGGCTGAGTGTCAGGGTCCCCTCGTCCCCCCTCCCTACCTCCTTATAGTTTTGGAGGCTATAGGTACTTACGCCCAAGGCAAAGGGCCAGGTGGGGAATTAAATGTGTTCCACTAAAGGAGAGATTTGTCTCAATCTTACCTGTATCAAAGTGATCATGGTTTTCAATTTTATTTTTTTTAATTTTATATTTTTTTGGCTGTGCAGGGCGTCTGGGATCTTAGTTCCCCCCCCCATCAGGGATTAAACCTGTGCCCCCTGCTGTGGAAGCTCAATGTCTTAACCACTGGACCACCAGGGAAGTCCCCATCATTGTTTTCAATTATCATGAATTTCCTTTAAGCTATTGACCTTTGTGTTCCCTGCGGAGAGGCTGAGGCAGTCAAAGGTTGGGGAAAAGTGGGGTGGAATGAAGATGTGAGGGGGAGGGCTCCCTGGTAGGAAGGCTGGTAGTTCTGACGTGAAATAGGATGGGAAAGTGGGGGGAAGTGGATATTAGGTGCAGGCAGATTCCAGGTAGGGTGGCTAGGCCCCCCCACCCCCACCCCCACCCCCACCCCCACCCCCACCCTCCCCTCCCCTCCCCCCACCCCTCCCCCTCCCCCTCCCCACCCCCACTCCCTGTTTATTTATTTTTGGCTGTGTTGGGTCTTCACTGCTGCGCACAGGCTTTCTCTAGTTGTGGCAAGTGGTGGCTTCTCTTGTTGTGGAGCACGGGCTCTAAGCACGGAGGCTTCAGTAGTTGTGGCACATAGGCTCAGTAGTTGTGGTTTGCAGGCTCTAAAGCACAGGCTCAGTAGTTGTGGCACTCGGGCTTAGTAGCTCCTTGGCATGTGGGATCTTCCCGGACCAAGGATAGAACTCGTGTCCCCTGAATTGGTAGGTGAATTTTTAACCACTGCGCCACCAGGGATGTCTTGCAATTCATTTCTTTCTTTCTTTCTTTTTTAAATTAATTAATTAATTAATTAGGTTACACCGGGCCTTAGTTGTGGCACACGGGCTCAGTAGTTGTGGCACATGGGCTTAGTTGCTCCGCGGCATGTGGGATCTTCCTGGACCAGGGCTTGAACCCGTGCCCTCTGCATTGGCAGGCAGATTCTTTATCCACTGCGCCACAAGGGAAGTCCTGCAATTCATTTCTTCAACAGCTATTTAATAAGCAGCTACTCTGTGCCAGACCCTGTTCTAGATGCCAGGGATACAGCTCTGAACAAAACAGACAAAAGTCTCTGCCCTTTTGGACTGTTCATTCTAGTGAGTAAATGGATGGTAGACAAAATAGCAACAAGTAAGTTATGTAGTATTGTGCTGGGAGAAAGCTCAGGCAGGGGAGAGGGGTGAAGAATATTGGAAAGGGCAGGGGGTCCGTGTTCTGTGTTGGATGAGGTGTTCAGGATGGTCTCACTGAGCAGGCAGCATTTGAATAAAGACCTGAAGGACACAAGGAGTGAGCAGCGGTGTTTGGAGGAGTGCGTGACAGGCATGGGGAACAGCAAGGGCAATGACGTGACCCTCAGCAGGAGTTGCCTGCTCTGGTCCTTTTAGTGGCACAGTGAGCAAGGACGAGAGCGTGCTCGGAGTGAAGTCAATGAGGGTAGTAGGAGGAGATGAAGCAGAAGCGGGGCCAGTCTGGCTCTGGCCACTGAAAAGGCCTACTCACATGGCAATGCCAGGAGCAAGAAATACCTCTGGCACCCATCCTATTTCACCTGTGGTCCCTCAATTCAGTTGTGGTCACTAAAGGGAACCAGGGCTTCTGTGGATAATCACTGATTCCAGAGTTAGGGCAAGAAATGAGCATTTTGTCATACTAGAAAACAAGGAAGCTTTCAGAGATGACTGTGTTACGTACCAAAGACTCAAGTCAGGAGCCAATGTAAAGAGACTCTCAATGTTCAAAGATGGAATAATTTGAGCTTCTCCAATGGATTGAAATTCATCAAATATATTAAAATCCATGAGTTTATAATTATACCAGAAAAAAAAACCTCCTCATAGGTCACCTTTACAGGTTGCTAGGGAACCAACTCATCACTCTAAAAACTGGTTTAAAAAGGGAAAGAATTGAGCATTTGTCTTGTCTTTTCTATATGAACTGTATCTCAGGATAGCTGAATTGTTGTTAAGGAAAAGTTCTTGTTTCAGAAGCTTTCCAGCTCGCAGATGAAGGAAGAATTGCAGAATTAGAATACCATACTTTTCTAATCCCTAATGAAATAATAGATCTAAACAATGATCATCAATGGCTATTTTTTCAATGTAGATTTATTTATTTATTTATTTATTTATTTATTTATTTATTTATTTATTTATTTCATTGCACCAGGTCTTAGTTGCAGCAGGCATGCTCCTTAGTTGCAGCTCGTGGGCTCCTTAGTTGTGGCATGCATGTGGGATCTAGTTCCCTGACCAGGGATTGAACCCAGGCCCCCTGCATTGGGAGCACAGAGTCTTAACCACTGCACCACCAGGGAAGTCCCATCAATGGCTATTAAAAACTATCAGGGGAAAAGCTTATGGGGTACTTTTAAATGAATGGATCAGGCTGGCAATGCCTGAGTTCACTAATCAATCCTAGCATCACAGAAGGGGAGACAATCAGACATCATGTGATGCTGATGTGATGCAGTAGGAGCTTCACAGCACCAGCTATGAAGTACCCTTGTCAAAAAATGGAACCTGAACTAATCAAGATCTAACCAATACCTTTCAGGAAATACAGGGCTCGGGGAAACATGTTGAATGATGCCACAGGGATGCAGTCAGGAAAATGCAGAATGTGGGAAACTACAGAACAGATAATCCAGTTTCTCCAGCAAATAAATTAAAAAGGAAAAAGAAAAAAAGGCAGGGGACCCTGTAAGTTAAAAAAGATGAAGAAGATATATTAACTGCAATGTATGGACCATAAAATACTAATTTTAAAAAACTGTTAATAATGAGAAATTTGGAACATTTGAACACTGACTATTTGATAATATTAAGACTTTTTAAGGTATGATAATGACATTATGGTTATGTTTTTTTTTAAGAGTCCTTATCTTTTAGAGACACAATACTAAAATATGTATGGATGAAGTGATGTGAAATCTGGGACTAATTTCAAAATAATCCAGTTAGGTGGAGGGAAATAGGATTTCCACATGTTAATAATTGTTGAGGCTTGGCAATTGTCCATTACACTATTTTCTCTGTTTTGTACTGTTTGAAATGTTCCATAATATAAAGTATATTGAAAGGGGGTGGGGTGGGGGACCATGTACAGAGGAGTCATAAAGAAAGACTTTCCATGACAAATGGGAATAATAATCCCTATTTTCCAACTGCAGGGCCAACAAATAAGTTATTTTTCAGTATAGTTTCTCCTTTAGTAACCAGTAACTTAGAGTAGACCCTAAAGAACTATTTCAGAGAAGATACGCTTCCTTCTGTGGACAAAAGGGCTTAAAAGTCAGTCCTTTTGTTTTGGAATGTGATTAGTTGCAGCGTGGGTAGCATTTTCAGGTACCTCAGCAATAACAGGGCCAACGCTTGGCTGGAGGATGAAACCAGGAAAGAGACATGGAGTACTCTGCAGCACCCTCCTGCTGCCCTGCTCAGTTCTTCCTGCTGCGTTTGTACTGCTCTGCCATCCCAGGAGCAGGGCCACTTTGGAAGGCTGGGCAGGCTGTGCACTGCACAACTCCAGGGAACTACAGAGCCTGTGTTAATGATGCCGTCTGCACTTCTGCAGCATGGCAGCTTCTGGCAGGAGCCTGGTCACCTCATGTCATCTCTGAGTTTAGACTCCTTAGTCCTAACTAGGGCTATTTCCTCAGGACCCTTCCTTTAGTCTCTGCTAAGGTCAATGGGTAATAATGGCGTAAATCATATTAGCTCTTTAAAATTGGTATTTCTCTGGTATTTCTACGAAAATCTTTTTTCCAGTGACAAAATCCCCATGTGTATTCATCAGGATAAGCTGACAAACAACTCCCAGATCTCAGTAATTTAACAAAGTTAAGGTTTATTTCTTGCTTCTATCACAGTCCAATATAGTGGTAGGAGAGAAAGGGGACCTGGCCTCTTGCTCTTTCAAGCGCCATCCATCCAGGGCCTCTGTCATCATCTCCAAAAAGTCCTTCACTGGGTCTGCTGCAAGGGAAGAAAGAGCATGAAAAGGCTTCTCCATCTGAATGGCCTCTGACCGGAGGCCAACATACAACCTTCACTCACATTCCATCAGCGAGAACAAGTTGAGGAGCAGAGTGCCAAGGAGGCAATGCTGATGCTTGGGAATAACCAGCTAGTCTCAGCCACACTATGTGAGGTAGCAAAGCCTTACTGCAGTTAAATTACGAAGCCTGTACTACAGAATACTGTAGAGTCCCTGGCCCCTCAGAGAGGTGAGGGAGAGGGAGATTTCTGGTGGGACACCTTCCTGATGCTTTTAAAACTTCATGTGGCTACATTCCTTAAGCCACCTGCCAGGTGGTAATTGCTTTCAGGACAGGAAAATTTGGAAGAGGAATTATTCAGTTATATCCCTTTTACTAGCTGGAGGCCCAGGAGGTTTTAATTTGAGAGAGGGAATCCATGATGTGCTTCAAAGATTTGGTGATTCCCTGGAGACCATAAGTAAAGCCTTTGGTTGCAGGGTTTTTTGGGGGGTTTGGGGAGAAGGACCATAGTTTGGCACATAGAAGGCATTCATTAAATATTCCTTCTAGAAACTCAAGGAGGGCTCTGTATTACTCAGTGTTCTCCAGAGAAACAGAACCATTAGGATGTATAGATATAGAAATTTATTTTAAGGAACTGGCTTACGCAAGTCCAGAACCTTCAGGGTGAGCTGGCAGGCTAGAGACCCAAGAAGAGTTGATACCATAGTTCAAGTCCAAAGGCTGTTGGGCTGGAGAATTCCTTCATGCTCAGGGGAGGTCACTTTTGTTCTATTCAGGCCTTCAGCTGATTGGATGAGACCCACCCACACTACAGAGGCAATCTGCTTTACTCAAAGTCCACTTATTTAAATATTAATCTCATCCAAAAACACCTTCATAGAAACATCCAGAATAATGTTTGACCACATATCTGGGCGCTATGACTCAGCCAAGTTTAGGCATAAAATTAACCATCACAGGGTCCTTGAACCAAACAAAGGGTAGAGGTCAGGAACTACGGTTCTAAGAAATTTCCACCATTCTTCTTCCTTCCCTCTGGTCAGGCTTCAGTGCTCACCCCAGGTTCTGTGCCTAGCTCTAGAATAGGTTACTTATTTTGGCGGCATGTAGAAAATCCACCTAACAATTCCCTTCTAGTGGCTTCCTTCTGTTCCACATTAAAAGAATTGGCTCAGGAATTCCCAATTAAGCTTTAGAAAATATTAAATAATGTTAAAGAAAGCATTACTTGGGATTTCCCTGGCAGTCCAGTGGTTAAGCCTCTGTGCTTCCACTGCAGGGGGCACAGCTTCCATCCCTGGATGGGGAACAAAGATCCCGCATGCCACGTGGTCCAGCCAAAAAATAAAATAAAAAAAAGAAAAGAAAACATTACTTTTCTCCTGGGGGAAAAAAAAGTTTTGACAAAACCTCCAGAAATATTGCTTAAGGAAAACACTTTAGCTTTCCCACCCTGTATATGTCAATGATAGTATGTCAGTGGCTACGGTATATATTTTTAATGCTTATATCTTACATCCCTGCTTCTAGTTAGTCATTGTTTGAATAAATCCTCCAGCAAAATGAAGTACCTCAAAATCACAGATTATTATTATTTTTTTGTGTGTGTGTGTGTGTGGTATGCGGGCCTCTCATTGTTGTGGCCTTTCCCGTTGCAGAGCACAGGCTCCGGACGCGCAGGCTCAGCGGCCATGGCTCACGGGCCCAGCTGCTCCGCGGCATGTGGGATCTTCCCGGACCAGGGCACGAACCCACGTCCCCTGCATCGGCCGGCGGACTCTCAACCGCTGCGCCACCAGGGAAGCCCCAGATTATTTTTTATTCTTTTGCAATTCTCTACAGTGTTGAAAATGCTACTGGCACAGGCAGGAACACCGATTAACGGGTGGTGTCGTCACATTCTGTTTTATTTGACTCCACTCATGTTAAACCACCAGCTAGCCCTGGTAATAAAAATAGCCCAGATTTATCTTTCAGGATTATCACCCAACTTTGACATCTCTACCATGCTTCCACAGAAAGAGCTTCACATAAAGAAAACTGAGGCAGGTTTGGGAGAAAAATCATCTTATTTTGTGGCTATTTCTTACCATAGGTAAAGTCTGGTGATTTAATGCAGATATTTTCTCCCATCCTTCTCAACCTAACTTAAATTTCATCTGAAAGAGTCCAGTAGGTTCTGTCTGCAGGAAAAGGGCTCTTTCTGCCCCTGATTCTGCAATGGCCCCTACTTGTGCTGTAATGCAGTATGGCTGAGACCTCTGTTCCTTGACCCGGGAAAGAAAGGATGTTCTGTTTTGTAAAGTGCTGAGGGACGTAGATGGATCAACACTGCTCTATTAATATAAAATGAGATTTTTCACCAGCTGTTCTTTCACTGCTTTCAGCAGAGCCACTGAAACAATTGCAGAATAGCAAAGGGTTCCAGATGGGAGCGGCCATTGTTCAAAATTCAGACAACCCAGTGGGCACGTCAGGTAATGGGCTTTGCGCCTGACCGGTGCAGAAATTCAGTAATACATCACAGGTTTTGCATGATGGGTCTGTGCCATTGGGAAACCACAGCACCCTCCTTTTCCTTCCCACTGGCTTCTTTTTCCCCATTATTTTCCCCTTTTTCTTGTATGACCATAGATCTCCCTAAAAATCTGTTTGAGAGGAGTTACTAGATAAAGTTAAAGTAAAAACAAACCCAGTTAAGGAGATAGTAAATGTTGTTTTGACATAAACTTTGTCTTTTAGAGCCCATGATATGACCTACTATGTGTTTGATTTTCATACACTCATAGAACATCATCCAAGATGGGAGGGAGAATGCCAGGGAAAGGGATCTACCTGGAGCAGCGCACTCCTCAAGCTTCATGTGCACACGAAATAAGTGGCCATCCTGTGAAAATGCAGATTCTGATTCAGTAGGTCTGGAGAGGGACCTGAGAATCTACATTTCTGAAAAGCAGTCAGGGGATGGACAGCTCTTTGAGTGTCAAGGGTCTTGATTCAGTGTTTTTCCCATTCACATTTTGCAGCAAATCTTGCCCAAGATTTAGAAAATACAATCCAAAGAGGTGATCAAGGTAGCAAAATTGTTCTCCTTAAAACTAAATTCCTGGGACTTCCCTGGTGGTGCAATGTTAAGAATCTGCCTCCCAATGCAGGGGACACGGGTTCGATCCCTGGTCCGGGAAGATCCCACATGTCCACGGAGCAACTAAGCCCGTGCACCACAACTGCTGAGCCTGTGTGCCACGACTACTGAAGCCTGCGTGCCTAGATCCTGTATACCGCAACAAGAGAAGCCAACACAATGAGAAGCCCACGCACCACAACGAAGAGTAGCCTCCGCTCACCACAACTAGAGAAAGCCCTGCGCAGCAATGAAGACCCAACACAGCCAAAAATAAATAAATAAACAAAAAATTTTAAAAACTGAATTCCTTAATAAATACGTTGTTACAGAAATACATGTGAGAATAGAGCATCATACAGTATCCATTTTTTTAAAAAATGGTTCTCCTCCCCTTTCTACAGATGGATCATTCAACCTTGATTGTCACTTTTGTTGATTTTCTACTGAAGTGTAAGTACGGGATACCTATTCTCTCTTTGGATACAGTTTACTAACCTAAAACTACCTTTCCCACGAAATAATGTGTTTTTTGAGAATGAATTTCCTAGATGGCATCTTGGTCGTGTGACAGGAAAGGTCAGAATCTGGCTCTGCCAATTAGGAACTGAGAGACTTTGGACAAATTGCTTAACCTCTCTGATCCTTAGTTTCTGCACCTAAAAGAATAAGTGAGGAGGGGAATTAAAAAATTAAAAAGAACATTTTTTAAGTGGGAAAATAGGACTATCTACCTCACAGGATTATTGTAAACTTTAAAGCAAGATAATGTACTCAAATTACTTACTACATTACATGGAGTAAGTACATAAGCCACGTGAAGTGTTCCATAAACTGAGCTTCAAAACAAACAAAACCCTGAAGTTTACATTTAGAATTGCTAAAATGTTTTCCTGTAAACCATTTTGGAAGGAAATCTTTCCAAAACATTTCTTACCCCCTACCTTGTGTACAGTGTATTCTGAATCTAATTTAGCTCTTTCCTCATGACTCAGGGTCCTTGTTGTGAACATGAGTGACTGCACTGTCCTGGAACACAGGCATGACCTCAGTCAGGGCGATGATGATCTTGGTCTTTCTAACATCCACCCTCCTGCCCCTTCCCCGACTAGCACTCCCTCAGCCCTCTGTTCATACTTCCACAATCGCTCTTACCACACAGAGGCCAAAATTATGTTTACCCAGTTTTTTGGCCTCAGACCCCCTTTCTTGGGGCAGAGGCCAGGTCCTCAGTAAATGCTATGAAGATCTCCCCAGGTGCCACTTAAAGGGTTGGGTGTCAGGAACTCAGAAGCATGCCTTGTGTTCATCCATTCAGACTCTTTAAAATGCCTCCATGTTCTCAGCAAAGTGCTAAAAGCACTGCTCTATTTTATCTTTTAAAGATAGCCAAAGACAGAAATTACATTCCTCTTTAGAATCTTGTAATGGTTTTTAATTATTGCAGGGCCAAGAAGTTATTTATCCTTCTGGTAAATTTTAAACCCATTCATTTTTCGTTCTTTGTTCTTCTTTCACTGGCAGTAAGGTCATTGAAGCCAGGCAGCCCTGGATTCAAACATGGATCTAAAATGTGGTAGTTGTTTGACTCTGGGCAAGTCACTTCAAGACTCTGCTGCTCAGTTTCTAAATCTGTACGATGGGGTAATAACAGTCTGCAGAATTGCTGTGTATATGGAGATGACAGTAAAGGTATTTCCAGAAGTCCTCTTGGGGAGGCATTTTAACATCCTCTGCTTTGATAATCCCACTAGGGTTAAGGGCAGGGGTGGGACTCTAAAGATCCTCCCTGAGTAATACTAGATGGCTGTGAACTAGACTTCCAGGGAGCATGGCCTGTTAACAGTCAGGCATTTTACTTTGCAGAGCACAGAAGTGAGCAGGATACCAAGCTGCTTTGTATGGCCAGGACTAGTGGATCACTTCTCAACAACCATTCTCTCCCCACACTTTGTCCTTGTTGCCAGAACCCACTTTCCAACTCTAGAGGCTAAAACCACCAATTAGTTACTACAAGCCTGTAACCCAACCCTGGTGGATGAGTTTAAAGATAAGTCTTCTGAGATATTTCTGGGAAACATTTTCCTTCCTGATTTAGGGTGGGAGGTAGGGGACATGAAGAGAAATGCTCCTCTTTCTATCTTTAGATGTAGTTATCTGCAGATATAATTCCTGGAGCTATGGCAGCCATCTTGTGACTGTGAGGGACAACTCTGAGGATTAAAAATCTACCTGCTGTGGATGGCAAAGGGAAAAGGCAGAAAGCACCTGGGTTGGGTGGTTGATGACATTGTTATGCCTCTGAATTAACCAAACCTGGAAATGATACCTCCAGCAATAATAAACCTTATTGTTTAAGTGATATTTAAGCTATATTTATATTACATATTCTGTTACCTGTTACTTTATTATACATTCAGCATAAAATTGAGGTGGCTGAGCCTTGGAGGTGGGAGAAAAAGGAGGAGACCTGCTGGTAGCACAGCAGGAGAGGTGGTCAGAGAAAAGCCACTTCTGTTGAGGATTTTGACTTCTGTTGGATGCGCAGTGTAGAACTCTGTTCCACTCCTTTAGGGATGCATCAGTAAATTTCACATTGCTTTCAAATACTTTTGGTGCTAATGGATTGTATGAGGGACTTGAAGAAGGGTTGAAATCTACATCAAGAATGGTGCTTGATGGGGAATTCCCTGGTGGTCCAGGGGTTAAGACTTGGTGCTTTCATTGCCGGGGCCCTGGGTTTGAGGGAACTAGGATCCTGCAGGCCCAGTGGCACAGCCAAAAAAAAAAAAAAAAAAAAATGTGCCTGATGAAAACAGAGACACAGCTGGAAATAGCAGTACTCCTAGGTTACGTAAGGATTAGAGATCCTATCTGTCAAACATCTAGAATGATGCCTAGAATTTAGGACATATGCGATAAGTTATAGATGCTATTATTACCTTATATTACCAGTATTTTTTTTTTTTTTTTTTTTTTTTTTTTTTTTTTGCTGTACGCGGGCCTCTCACTGTTGTGGCCTCTCCCGTTGCGGAGCACAGGCTCCGGACGCACAGGCTCAGCGGCCATGGCTCACGGGCCCAGCCGCTCCGCGGCATATGGGATCCTCCCAGACCGGGGCACGAACCCGTATCCCCTGCATCGGCAGGCGGACTCTCAACCACTGCGCCACCAGGGAGGCCCTACCAGTATTTTTTTTTTTGGTCTCGCCTCACGGCTTGTGGGATCTTAGTTCCCTGACCAGGGATTGAACCCAGGCCCTCGACAGTGAAAGTGGGAGTCCTAACCACTGGACCACCAGGGAATTCCCACCAGTATTATTATCTCAGCTCCTGATTTGCATCCAGAAAGGAGGCAGAAATTAGATGCTTATGGGTGGGGCTGTACTTGGGGCACACCCAGTAGTAGGCTTTGAGAAGAAGCTCTGTGACAAAGGCTGTATGAAGACAAAAAGGAGCCAAGCATTGCTGGCAGGAGCCCTGGCAGGTGGGCAGGGAAGTCCAGCAGAGCTACTGTGACCCTACAGATGGGGCAAAAAGCTGGATCCAGAGACTGGAGGGAGAGGGAAATGGGGAGTTACTGCTCAAAGGGCATAAAGTTTCAGTTATGCAAGATGAAGAAGTTTGGGAGACCTGTTCACAGCAAGGGCATATAACACTACTGTACTGTAAACTTAAAAATGGTTAAGATGACAAATTTCATGTTACGTGTTTCTTACTACAGTTAAAAAAAAATAGGGAGGATCCCAGCTACTAGAACTAAGGCCTACAGTCAGAACAGGCTCAACAGAAGCCTGAGAATTGTTTGGACAGAGGCTTCCTGAATTTCCCAATGAGAAAATTACTGGAGATAGCCTCATCCACCAGAGGGCAGACAGCAGAAGCAAGAACTACAATTCTGCAGCCTGTGGAAGGAAAACCACATTCACAAAAAGAGAGACAAAATGAAAAGGCAGGGCTTCCCTGGTGGCGCAGTGGTTGAGAGTCTGCCTGCCAATGCAGGGGACACAGGTTCGTGCCCCAGTCTGGGAAGATCCCACATGCTGCAGAGCGGCTAGGCCCGTGAGCCATGGCCACTGAGCCTGCGTGTCCGGAGCCTGTGCTCCGCAACGAGAGAGGCCACAACAGTGAGAGACCCGCGTACTGCAAAAAAAAAAAAAAAAAAAAATGAAAAGGCAGAGAACGTTGTACCAGATGAAGGAACAAGATAAACCCCCAGAAAAAACAACTAAATGAAGTGGAGATAGGCAACCTTCCAGAAAAAGAATTGAGAATAATGATAGTGAAGATGATCCAGGACCTCAGAAAAAGAATGGAGGCAAAGATCGAGAAGATGCAAGAAATGTTTAACAAAGACCTAGAAGAATTAAAGAAGGAATCAATAGCAGAATAACTGAGGCAGAAGAATGGATAACTGACCTGGAAGACAGAATGGTGGAATTCACTGTCATGGAACAGAATTTTAAAAAAAGAATGAAAAGAAATGAAGACAGCCTGAGAGACCTCTGGGACAACATTAAACACACCAACATTCACATTATAGGGGTCCCAGAAGGAGAAGAGAGAGAGAAAAGACCCGAGAAAATATTTGAAGAGATTATAGTCGAAAACTTCCCTAACATGGGAAAGGAAATAGCCACCCAAGTCCAGGAAGTGCAGAGAGTCCCAGGCAGGATAAACCCAAGGAGAAACACGCCAAGACAAATGGTAATCAAATTGACAAAAATTAAAGACAAAGAAAAATTATTGAAAGCAGCAAGGGAAAAATGACAAATAACATACAAGGGAACTCCCATAAGGTTAACAGCTGACTTCTCAGCAGAAACTCTACAAGCCAGAAGGGAGTGGCATGATATATTTAATGTGATGAAAGGGAAGAACCTACAACCAAGATTACTCTACCTGGCAAGGATCTCATTCAGATTTGATGGAGAAATCAAAAGCTTTACAGACAAGCAAAAACTAAGAGAATTCAGCACCACCAAATCAGCTCTACAACAAATGCTAAAGAAACTTCTCTAAGTGGGAAACACAAAAGAAGAAAAGGGCCTACAAAAACAAACCATAACAATTAAGAAAATGGTAATAGGAACATACATATCAATAATTACCTTAAACGTGAATGGATTAAATGCTCCAACCAAAAGACACAGGCTCGCTGAATGGATACAAAAACAAGTCCCATCTATATGCGATCTACAAGAGACCCACTTCAGACCTCGGGACACATACAGACTGAAAGTGAGGGGATGGAAAAAGATATTCCATGCAAATGGAAATCAAAAGAAAGCTGGAGTAACAATACTCATATCACATAAAATAGACTTTAAGGAATGTTACAAGAGACAAGGAAGGACACTACATAATGTTCAAGGGATCAATCCAAGAAGAAGATATAACAATTATATATGCACCCAACACAGGAGCACCTCAATACATAAGGCAACTGCTAACAATTGTAAAAGAGGAAATCGACAGTAACACAATAATAGTGGGGGACTTTAACACCTCACACCAATGGACAGATCATCCAGACAGAAAATTAAAAAGGAAACAAAAGCTTTAAATGACACCATAGACTAGATAGATTTAATGGATGTTTATAGGACATTCCATCCAAAAACAGCAGATTACACTTTCAAGTGCACATGGAACATTCTCAGAATAGATCACATCTTGGGTCACAAATAAAGCCTCAGTAAACTTCAGAAAATTGAAAGCATATCAAGCATCTTTTCCGACCACAATGCTGTGAGATTAGAAATCAATTAAAGGGAAAAAAACGTAAAAAACACAAACACATGGAGGCTAAACAATATGTTACTAAATAACCAAGAGATCACTGAAGAATCAAAGAGGAAATAAAAAAATACCTAGAGACAAATTACAATGAAAACATAATGATCCAAAATCTATGGGATGCAGCAAAAACAGTTCTAAGAGGGAAGTTTATAGCAATACAAGCCTACGTCAAGGAACAAGAAAAATCTCAAATAAACAATCTAACCTTACACCTAAAAGAACTAGAGAAAGAAGGACAAACAAAACCCAAAGTTAGTAGAAGGAAAGAAATCATAAAGATCAGAGCAGAAATAAATGAAATAGAAATAAAGAAAACAATAGCAAAGATCAATAAAATTAAAAACTGGTTCTTTTAGAAGATGAACAAAATTGATAAACCATTAGCCAGACTCATCAAGAAAAAGAGGGAGAGGACTCAAATTAATAAAATTAGAAATGAAAAAGGAGAAGTTACAACGGACACCACAGAAATACAAAGCATCATTAGAGACTACTACAAGCAACTCTATGCCAATAAAATGGACAACCTGGAAGAAATGGACAAATTCTTAGAAAGGTATAACCTTCCAAGACTGAGCCAGGAAGAAATAGAAGATATGAACAGACCAATCACAAGTAATGAAATTGAAATGGTGATTAAAAATCTTCCAACAAACAAAAGTCCAGGACCAGATGGCTTCACGGGTGAATTCTATCAAACATTTAAAGAAGAGCTAACACCCATCCTTCTCAAACTCTTCCAAAAAACTGCAGAGGAAGGAACACTCCCAAACTCATTCTATGAGGCCACCATCACCCTGATACCAAAACCAGACAAAGATACTACAGAAAAAGAAAATTACAGACCAATATCACTGATGAATATAGATGCAAAAATCCTCAACAAAATACTAGCAAACAGATTCCAACAACACATTAAAAGGATCATACACCATGATCAAGTGGGATTTATCCCAGGGGTGTAAGGATTCTTCAGTATATGCAAGTCAATCAATGTGATGCACCATATTAACAAACTGAAGAATAAAAACCATATGATCATCTCAATAGATGCAGAAAAAGCTTTTGACAAAATTCAACACCGATTTATGATAAAAACTCTCCAGAAAGTGGGCATAGAGGGAACCTACTTCAATACAATAAAGGCCATATATAACAAACCCACAGCAAACATCATTCCAAATGGTGAAAAACTGAAAAAATTTCCTCTAAGATCAGGAACAAGACAAGGATGTCCACTCTCGCCACTATTATTCAACATAGTATTGGAAGTCCTAGCCACGGCAATCAGAGAAGAAAAAGAAATAAGAGGAATGCAAACAGGAAAAGAAGAAGTAAAACTGTCACTGTTTGCAGATGACATGGTACTATACACAGAGAATCCTAAAGATGTCACCGGAAAACTACTAGAGCTAATCAATGAATGTGGTAAAGTTGCAGGATACAAAATTAATGTACAGTAATCTCTTGCATTCCTATACACTAACAGTGAAAGGTCAGAAAGAGAAATTAAGGAAACAAACGCCTTCACCATTGCAACAAAAAGAAAAAAATACCTAGGAATATACCTACCTAAGGAGGTAAAAGACCTGTATTCAGAGAACTGTAAGACACTAATGAAAGAAATCAAAGATGACAAAAACAGATGGAGAGATATACAATGTTGGTGGATTGGAAGAATCAGTATTGTGAAAATGACTATACTACCCAAAGCAATCTACAGATTCAGTGCAATCCCTATCAAATTACCATTGGCATTTTTTACGGAACTAGAACAAAAAAACCTTAAAATTTGTGTGGAGACACAAAAGACTCCGAATAGCCAAAGCAGTCCTGAGGGGAAAAAAGGAGTTGGAGGAATCAGACTCCCTGACTTCAGACTATGCTACAAGGCTACAGTAATCAAGATAGTATGGTACTGGCACAAAAGCAGAAATATAGATCAATGGAACAGGATAGAAATCCCAGAGATAAATCCACACACCTATGGTCAGTTAATCTATGACAAAGGAGGCAGGGATATACAATGGAGAAAAGACAGTCTCTTCAATAAGTGGTGCCAGGAAAACTGGACAGCTACATGTAAAAGAATGAAATTAGAACACTCCCTAACACCACACACAAAAATAAACTCAAGAAGTATTAGAGACCTAAATGTAAGACTGGACACTATAAAACTCTTAGAGGAAAGCATAGGAAGAACACTCTTTGACATAAATCACAGCAAGATCTTTTTTTATCCACCTCCTAGAGTAATGGAAATAAAAACAAAAATAAGCAAATGGGACCTAATGAAACTTAAAAGCTTTTGCACAGCAAAGGAAACTACAAACAAGACGAAAAGACAGCCCTCAAATGGGAGAAAATATTTGCAGACGAATCAGCGGACAAAGGATTAATCTCCAAAATATATAAACAACTCATGCAGCTCAATATTAAAAAAACAAACAACCGAATCCAAAAATGGGTAGAAGACATAAATAGACATTTCTCCAAAGAAGACATACAGATGGCCAAGAAGCACATGAAAAGCTGCTCAACATCACTAATTATTAGAAATATGCAAATCAAAACTACAATGAGGTATCACCTCACACTGGTTAGAATGGGCATCATCAGAAAATCTACAAATAACAACTGCTGGAGAGGGTGTGGAGAAAAGGGAACCCTCTTGCACTATTGGTGGGAATGTCAATTGATACAGCCACTATGGAGAACAGTATGGAGGTTCCTTAAAAAACTAAAAATAGAATTACCATATGACCCAGCAATCCCACTACTGGTCATATACCCAGAGAAAACCATAATTCAGAAAGACACATGCACCCCAATGTTCATTGCAGCACTATTTACAATAGCCACGTCATGGAAGCAACCTAAATTCCCGTTGACAGATGAATGGATAAAGATGTGGTACATATATACAGTGGAATATTACTCAGCCATAAAAAGGAATGAAATTGGGTCCTTTGTAGAGATGTGGATGGATCTAGAGACTGTCATAGAGAGTGAAGTAAGTCAGAAAGAGAAAAACAAATATCATATATTAACACATATATGTAGAACCTAGAAAAATGGTATAGATGAACCAGTTTGCAGGGCAGAAATAGAGACACAGATGTAGAGAACAAACATATGGACACCAAGAGGGGAAAATGGCGGGGCAGGGGTGGTGGTGGTATGATGAATTGGGAGATTGGGATTGACATATATACACTAATATGTATAAAATAGATAACTAATAAGAACCTGATGTATAAAAAATAAATAAAATTCAAAAATTCAAAAGAAAAATAAAGAAAATTACTGGTTCCAGAGCTCAAGTTGAGGCTTACCCTCAACCTGCCATGTAGAAGTCAAGTTGCTTCAGGCGCGGTATAATACTTTAAGACTCTGTGCTTCCACTGTAGGGGATGTGGTTTCCATTGCTGGTCGAGGAGCTAAGTTCCCGTGTGCTGCGTGATGAGGCCAAAAAAATTAAAATAAGAATAAAAAGGAAAGAGTGGTATAATCCTATGTGTGTATGTGTGTGGGTATGTGTACATATAAAGTTTCCTCCTCTCTGTGCTTGTATGTGCGCAGGTATGTATCTCCTTACCTTACTTAACCTCTCAGAAGGGCCTTGGGTGTCAACCTAACTTATCCTGATGGCTATGAGGAGCCCTCAAAGCAAGGGACTTGCTTTGGTCAATGGGATGTGAAAGGACATAGCACAGACACCATTTGAACTGAGGCTTTAAGGGCTATTGTGCATGTTTCCACCTATTTTCTTGCTCTTTGCTGTTCTGGCACAGGAATGGCATGTCTCAAATAAGAGCTACTCTTGCAGCCTTGGTCCAAGAATGTGAAAACACACGGAGCAGAAGCACAGCCTTCACCAATATGGCGGCAGACATGATAGCAGAATAAGGAGCACTGGTTGTTGCAAGCCACTGGGAGTCAGGGAGTCATTTGTTAGTTTGCTAAAGCTGACTAATACATCTGGAGAATCACCTATTGCCAACACACAGAAGCAGGAAAAATAATAAATCGTTGTTTTCAGCCACTGCATTTTAGGATCCTTGTAAAGCAAAAATAGATAACTGGAGCATCCTGTAAAGAAGTGATGCCAGCTTAATCCCAGGTAGGGTAGAAAAAGAGAAGATAAATTTGAGAAATATTAAAAGAGTGTATTTGAAGTCTTTCAATCACTAATGATAGAACTCAAGCAAAAAATGCAATCTGTTGGCTAAAGGCATTGAAAATGTTTGAGGACTCAAATGATGTCACAAGGTTGTTGCTCTCCATCTCTTGACTCTACCTTCCCTTGGTTGGGTTGGTACCCTGGACTCAGAACAGTGGATTCCAGCAACCTTGGGTACAGCATCTCCAGGCTCATGTCTTTCAAGGTTCAAGTTCAGTTCCCCACTGAGCTTCTTTTCTGGTCCTGCCCACAAAAGCCTGAGATCCACTCTGAATAGACTGGCTGAGGTCATAGCCCACCCCTGAGACAACCCCTATGGCTGGGGGGAGATGGCAGTGGCTGCAGAAGAGGATATGTATTGGTTACTGGGTCTTTCTTTTTTTTCTTCCTTTGGCCGCATTGCAAGGCTTGTGGGATCTTAGTTTCCAGACCAAGGATTGAACCTGGGCCCTCAGCAGTGAGAGCACAGAGTCCTAACCACTGGACCACCAGGGAGTTCCCAGTTATGGGTCTTTCTGTTGAAACTCAACCAGGTTTTTTGAAATGAAAGTTTATTCAGTTATATAACTTAAAAAAAAGAGAGAGGGAGAAAATTTCATGAACTATTCCAACTTCAGGTGCAGTTTGATTTAGAGCCAAAACAATGTGACCAGGATTCACCTCTTGACTTTTAAAAATTACTGCCAGCTGAGATACTCTTCCTATTGAGGATTTTGAAAACCAAGGAGAATTGCGTTTAGTGAATAGACTACAATCAAGTGTTTGGGGTTTGGGGCTTCCCTGGTGGCACAGTGGTTAAGAATCTACCTACCAATGCAGGGGACAAAGGTTCAAGCCCTGGTCCAGGAAGATCCCACATGCTGTGGAATAACTAAGCCCAGTGCACCACAACTACCGAGCCTGCGCTCTAGAGCCCGCAAGCCACAACTACTGAGCCCACGCGCCACAACTACTGAAGCCCGTGTGCTCTAGGACCCGTGCTCTGCAACAGGAGAAGCCACTGCAATAAGAAGCCCACACACCGCAACAAAGAGTAGCCCCTGCTCGCCGCAACTAGAGAAAGCCCACATGCAGCAACAAAAACCCAAAGCAGCCAAAAAAAAAAAAAAAAAAAAAAGTTCTGGGTTCTTCTTTTTAAATGGTTTCTGCAAACATCCATAGCTATAAAATATCAGTTTTTTTTTTTTTTTTTTTTGTGGTACGCGGGCCTCTCACTGTTGTGGCCTCTCCCGTTGCGGAGCACAGGCTCCAGATGCACAGGCTCAGTGGCCATAGCTCACAGGCCTAGCCGCTCCGTGGCATGTGGGATCCTCCGGGACTGGGGCATGAACCCGTGTCCCCTGCATCTGCAGGTGGACTCTCAACCACTGCACTACCAGGGAAGCCCCAAGATATCAGTCTTGATGTATGATCATAGGTTTGTGAGTAGTAAGGAATTGTTCTTTGTTTAAGTTCATTATTGTTCCAGCTGCCCACAGAGGCAAGAGTGTAAAATGAATCCAGATACCCAAGCTTAGATCCTGGCTCTCACACTGATTAACTGTGTGACCTAGGGCAAGTCATTTTAACTACTCTGTGCCTCAGTGGATCCATCCGTAAAATAGGAAATGGTATTATCTACCTACCTTGTAGGATTGTTAATAATAAGTGTGAATCACTTAGAACAGTGCTTAGAACATGTTAAGTACTCAATTATTCTCATTTCTACAGTAAACAAATGGCTACTAATGAAGACAGGTTTTCAGAATTATGGCTATTTCAAATGGCAGGGCTTGGCTTGGTTCAGGTTTTGCTTTGGCAGTTAGTGACTGGAACTGTATCTGCTCATACTGTGGGTCAGAAAACATTCTTATGGTATTTTTCTATGTATTTTCAATGTATTCTTTTGTCCCAGCCATGTTCCCATCAGTCACTGGGCTATAATCTTCTAAGAGAGATGACTGCCTTCATTGGGCTTCTTTGATATGAAAGAAAACCTGAGCAAAGCTCAACTAAATTCTAAGGAGAAACAAACTAAAGTTTTCTTTAATTAGAATATTTTGCAATCCAGCTTTGAATAGTAAGGACAGAGTATTGTCCTCTCTCTTTTTATCACCTCATTGCGTAATCTTGCTTCTCCATTTTATTTTTCTTTGAGAAGCCTAGAAAAACCGAAATTTCCAAATGAGTTTGACGTTAGCAGTTCATATGATGAGATGTAAGTTACCCATAGCTTCTCTTGGTTATTTTTGTTTGGGTTGTTTTGTGATTGATTGAACAATTGTCCTATGAGTCTGGAATTATCTTGGCTCTGGCTGATCGCATTCCTATCTGTAATGTGTCCCTCTGTGAGAGTGGCAGGGATTAAGCTCTGTGGGCACATTATCCACAGCTCGCTCTTTCAGTTTGGGATGCTGTTATACAAGGCTCCAGATTGATCTGAAAGTGGGGAGAGTGGGAGGGGCTGGAGAGATGCCTAGATAAGTTGAAGTACTTTCAAAAGTCCTGGAGTGGGGCTTCCCTGGCGGTGCAGTGGTTGAGAGTCCGCCTGCTGATGCAGGGAACACGGGTTTGTGCCCCGGTCCCGGAGGATCCCACATGCTGCGGAGCGGCTAGGCCCGTGAGCCATGGCCGCTGAGCCTGCGCGTCCGGAGCCTGTGCTCCGCAACGGGAGAGGCCACAACAGTGAGAGGCCCGTGTATCACACACACACAAAAAAAGTCCTGGAGTGTGCAACTAGCATGGGTTTTATCTCCAAGCTAAAGGGTGGTGGGGAGGGGGGAGTGTGAATTTTACCTCACTGCTCTGCAAGCCAGACTTAGATCACCAATAGACATCCTGTTCAAATGCAGACATTTGCTGGACATGTTCCTGAATTAAATTTTAGGGATGGTTTGGGAATCAGAAATCTCCTGGGTCAATTTATGGGTTTAAACAGCTACCCACACCTTAGGTTTCTCCAGAGCAATTCAACTTGTTGTTTTCCTATAGAAGTTTGATGTCATAAATGAAGAAACAAACATATGTGTATCCGGGGATTTCCATGGCAGTCCAGTGGTTAAGACTCCACGCTTCCACTGTAGGGGACACCGCAGGTTCCATCCCTGGTCTGGGAACTAAGATCTGGCATGCCGTGTGGCACGGCCAAAAATTTAAAAACAAACAGACAAAAGTATCCTATGATGTTTTTAATTTTTTAAATCTTTTTGAATAGCCAGCAAGATTTATTGAGTACTCATGGTATGAAGAAAATATTGGTGTCAAATATTTGAGTCTCAAAAGCTTGAATTTTTGATCCCTAAGCATTAATAATAATAATAGCTTTATTAAGCAATTAAAATGTGCTGGGCATTAACTGACTACTTTACAGGTGTAGGTATTTCTGGCTCTACTGTATAATGTAAATAACTGAAGCTTTGAAAGTTTAAGAACTTCCTGTGGTCACAAATCTAGTAAAGGATGGGAATTAAACACAGGCCTGTCAGTTGCTAAATCTGTGTTCTTTCTAAGGCAGTGCTGTCTCATGGAACTTTCTGTGATTATGTTCTATATCTCTGTGGTCCAATATGGTAGACACAGTATTGGTGGCTAATGAACACTTGAAATGACACTTGTGTGACTGAGGAAATCAGTTTTAAATTTTATTTAATTTTAATTAAATTTAATAGCCGCATGTGGCTAGTGGTTGCACAGCTGTAGGACATCACACTGCCTGGTCTATAAACACTCAGGCTACCGTGATTTCATGCGTAGTGGATCTAGATATCGAAGAGAGCAAATGTGAACAAGTAGTTGGAGAAAAAGATAACCTTTCATCCGAATCAAAGTCATTTAAATTACAGATTTTAAAGGAAGGTAGACCTCAAAAGCCTCACAAAATTTAGGTAGGGAAAACTTCTTTTGGCAAGCTTCTATTGTATATTTTACTTAGGGATTATTAATATATTGACAATGTTGATTATAAGGGACATAGCAACTTGAAAACAGGAAAAAAGTTGTGCCTAGAACTATAGTCTTACTGCAAGATTCAGTTCTCTAGGCGTTTTCCAATCTAGGAAATCACGAATAACCCAAGTAGTAAGGACAGAGGAGTGTGTTTACAATCAAACTAATTAACCAAGCTTTTTTGATTTCTATTTTCAGGCGTCTCCTGCCTCCAGTTATCCTGTTTTCCGTGAATGGTTTAGAGCTGAATATTTACAAACTGGAGCCTTTACTGCTCAATATTAATAAACAGACTAGGCCTCCTACGAAGGGTGATATGCAAATGAAACATAGGTGCCTACTTAATAGAAGTCTACATGATAGTCCCTTTTTTGTCTGACCTCTGGATTTACAGTTTGTCTGGATAGGTTCCATCTCTGCTGACTTGATTGTAAAATCTCTTTTCACTAGAGACTAACTTTTCACACTTCTTTAATTCTTTCCTTGGTAACCAGTCTACCTAGACTTTTTTTTTTTTTTCTAACAATTGACTATAGCTTCAGTGTCCTGTGGAAACCCTTTCATTTATACTCAATGAAGGCAGTGTCTCCATGTGTTGTGGGCCAGAACAAGGCACATGGCTCTCAGATGCAAGGGTCCTGCAGGAGACAGGTAAGCTGGCCAGACCCTGCAGATGCCCCAGCTCCAGGCTGTGGAACTACTCCTGTCCCCATCTCTCTGTGCATCTACACTCAGAAAAACAAATTACCAATGTGGGCCCTGGAATCAAATTGCCTAGGCCCTGTTTCCTCGTGACCATGAAAGAGTTACTTGACATTTTTTGATCTGACCATGGGGAAGGAGCCCATTCATTCACTTGTTAATTCATTTATTTATTCAGAAAATGCATGAGATCCAGTTATTCTCAGCTGGGGAATACAAATATTACAAGCCATTTTAAGGGTTTCCAGGTGAGTGAGAGAGACAAGACTCAACACAAGTTGCAGCAATATGGAACAGTAGGTGAGTTCTGAGGATCAGAGAAAGATATGGGTTCTGGTTGGAAAGAGAAATAACTAGGATGAACATAGCAATTTCAAAGCACTTCACGCATTTTAGAACTTCTCACGAAAACCAACGATTCAGAATCCTCATTTGTAGATGAGAAGATGATTCAGGGAAGGTAAAGTGACTTGCCTGGCTTGCTCTGGTAGGAAGTCCGCCCTACGGTCTGAGTTTTCAGATTCTGAAGTTCTCTCCACTGTACCATGCTGGGAAAGCTTCAGGGAGAAGGTGACCTCTTAGGCTGAGTCTTTAAAGAGGGACCAAATTTGACAGGCAGAGATAGGCCAGGGCCTTCTAGGTGAGTGGAAAAGCAAAGATGTGAAAGCTTGAAAGATTAAGACATACTTGGGAAAGGGTGAGTAGAACATGTTAGCTGAAGCATAAGCTATGTGTAGGGGAGTCAGAAGAGAGAAAAGTGTACTGCAGTATGACTGCATCACACGTGGTCTTAACCCCTACGCTGAGGAGTTGAGAAATGATTTGACAATCACAGAGGGAGAGGAGTGTACTGAATACTGGGAGAAGAGGTAAAATCAGGAAGATCTGGGAAGTGAGTCAGACTGTTGTGGAGAGGATGGGGGAGGCAGGGGAACCTGTTAGGAGTTATTGGGGGAGGAAGAGCTGGATTCAAGAAGTATTGAATGGTGAACTGACATGGTGACTGGGTGAGGGAGTTGAAAAAGGCAGGGAGTAAAGACGGTTGTTAGCAGGAGTCCCTGAAAGAATGTTTATGCCATGAGCAGAGTTGGTGGATTTGCAGAAGGAGTTGCCCTAGGGGGAGAATCATGAGCTCCTTCTTGGATCTGTTGTGTTTGTGTTGCCTTCTGTGAATTGTCACCTGACTGTCCACTGGGAAGGTGGGTAGTGAGTCAGAGGAAGAAGAAAAGTCTGACTGACTGCCCAGGCAGAGGGGCCTTCCTTCCTGTCTCTGCTCCGCTCCCCACCCCCCTGCTCTTTAATGTAAGTGCCTGATGAATACGATGTTTGGTAGATGGTGGACACTCAAAGTATGTTTGGAAAAGAAATCCATTTGAAAGTTGTCAGAAGTTTTGGGACAAAGGCAAAGACTAGAGTGAGGGAAAAGAGAGATGGTGGCTAATGGTGACAAGCCCCAAATGTGAGTCACTGCAGACAGTCATTTCCAAGAGATGGAGGACTTTGGAAGGCCTGGTGGGGTTTCAAGTGGTAGAAACCTGGTCCAGTTAAGAATGTGGAGGGACTCTGGGGTCAGGGTACTAAATGTGTGGATGTGGAAGTCACCAGAAATAATGGCAAAGAGTAAAACTGACTAAGTTAGAGCTGGGCAAGAAGGGACCCTGCTCTGGACCCTGCCCCCCCCCCTTTTTTTTGCTGCACTGCGCAGCTTGTGGGATCTTAGTTCCCCAACCAGGGATTGAACGCAGGCCCTTGGCAATGAAAGCTCGGAGTCCTAACCACTGGACTGCCAAGGAATTCACGACCCTGTCCTTTAGAGGACCTAACTCTGGCTCTCTTCTGCTGCACTCCTCCCCATGGGAAGTCCATGGAGCCAAGGGGTCATGCTCACTGGAACCTGTGCTCCTAGATGTAGCTCTGGGTACCAGGGCTCTGGGATTCCCTGTTCAAACGGCCAAGCCTGCTTCCAGGGCTTCTTCCCAGGCTTCTTTTCTGGGTCTGTTTTCCTGGGGGCACGTGATGCCACAGTTTTGCACACTTTAGGCCTGAGCAGTGGCCAAAGGGCATCTCTTGAGGAGGGTAGGGGGATGTGAATAGAGCTTTGGGGGTGAGTGGGGTGGAGCCAGGACAGGGAAGAGAAGGGGAACAAAAAGTGGGCTGGGGGCTGGCTTCCATCCTTCTTTGCACGGTCACATTCTGAAGCAGAAGTCCAAGAAGTCAAGAAATTTAAAGTCAAACCCAGACTTCCAGGTTGTAAAGGAAGCGCATTTGTCAATGTCAAAGGTTAGAATATATTTTGAGTTTGTAAGCTTGATTTATAACTTTTAAATTTTAGATATGTGACATGTAGACCTCTATTTGGGATCTTGCCCTCACACATTAGGAGTCAGCAGGATCTTATAAGGATCTTATAAGGATCTTCATGCTGTGAGCCTTGACACCCATAACACGTTTGGGGTGATAACTTGTTTTGTTGTCTGTCTACTCTGATAGATATGAAGTTGTGTGGAGGCAGGATACCAGGCTGCCTTGTTTACAAATATATCCCAGTGTTAGTACAACGACTAACCCATGGTAAGTGCTCACTAAGTATGTCTGAAATTCTAAAATGGTAACTTACATGATTGGTGATAGCAAGTGGGTGAAGAGAAGAGGTACAAAGGGATAAAATAATCTGAAAAGAGAAGTTCTTGCTAAATTGTAATGGAGATTGAGCAACAGTCTGGAAGTTTCTCTTCAGTCAATCAGGAGGAGTGGCAAACATGCAACTTCTATCGCCTTAAGAACTAGAGTTGAAGTAATCTATTCATTCATTCTAAGCTTTAGGTGTTTTTTCTCCCCAGCAACTGAGTGTTTGGACCAGGATCACACAATGTGAGGGCTTGGAGTTCTTAAGTGACTGATTCCCTAAAGTCCAGTAAAAAATATAAATCGACATTTAAAAATGAAGAAAAAAGAACCCAGCTTTTTGGTTTCCCTTGAAAAATGGGACCTTTGTCAAGACCGGCCCACAGTCCAATATGGCAACAATGGTCTGAAGCCTTTAAATGAGCCTGTGTTTATCAACAAGCCACCATCCACCACTCACAAAAGTGGCCCAGACATAGCCAGGCCAGCAAAGGCCTCTTAATTCATGACCCCTGGACCTTGGGCTCTCTAAGTCCCCTTTGCTTTGGAAGAATATCTTCTTCAATCTCTTCATGGTTCTATTTCTCCCAACCTTTGAATGACCTCAGTGTCATTTGAACTATATTATAACATCGCTTGTATCTGCCAGAGATTCTGAAACTAAATTATTTCACATACATTCAGAGAAGCCCACCTGCTCCAGAAAGCAACTATTAGCGTTATGGATCCAAATTTCCCGTGATCATTCCTACGATGACCCTAAAAGGAGATGCTAGACTGGAGAGTCTGCGGATCAGGGCTTGACTACTTCCTGAAGGCTGAGAAGATTATGTGTGGTGGCAGAACGGAGGTATTGAGGGCACATAAATGCAGGAACTGCCAGAGTGGAGGCTGCAGAACGGGGCTCGGGAGGATGATGAAGAAACAGACGCTAGAGCGCTAATCTGTTCAAGTATTTATTATTCACGACGTGCCAGGCACTGTATTAACAGAGGGCTTCAGCAGTAGACCTACCAACGTCCCTACTTTAACTGAGCTAATTCCGATGCAGTAAAGCCAGGTAACACACACACATAAACACATATATCACATACATACATATGTACATGTCAGGTGGAAATAAATGCTAATTATAAAACCAAAGCAGAGCAAGGGAACAGCGAATGAGGGTGGCTGCTATTTCAGGAGACCCCCCCCACCCCCACCCCGACCCAAAGAAGCAAGGGAACAAAGCACGAACCGTGGATTCGTTTCTAATTTTCTAGGCTACGGGGAGAGAGGTGCGCCTCCCAGGAAGCCCCGCCCCCTCCCTCAATGGGGCGCAAAGTACCAACTCCGGGGGAGCTCCTCCCACCCCACCCCGCCCAGAGGCGGCCTTGGGGGCGGAGTCTCGCGCCCAGGCGCTCAAAGCGCAGCGCGCAGAAAGCCGCGCTTAGGGTTCCCGGCATTCTCCTGGTTCTGTCAAGGCCGGGAGAATTATCCCCGCCGAAGAATGGCATGCTGGGAGCTGTAGTTTCCTGCCGCAGCTCTGCGTCTCGGGGGCAGTAAAAGCGGCTAAGTCTGGCTCCATTTCTGGCGCATGACTTGCAGCTCCGAGGGGTTGTGGGGAGTCCTTGCTGGGGGGCGGGGGTTAGCGGGGGTCATCCCGAGAACCATCGGGCACATCCAGTCGGCTAGCATCCAGGCCGAAGGCCGCCTGCGTCACGTGACTCGAGGCTCTCCAGGCTCCCGCGGTTCCTCAGCGCTGTTCCCGCCCCGCCCCTCCCGTCTGTCCGCCTGAGCCTCCCCCGGCGCTGCTGCCACCTCGCGCTCGGAGGCGTCACAGAACGTGCTCTTCTCTCCCCCTCCCCCTCCCTTCCCTCCGGCCCTCCCCCACCTCCCCCTCCCGCGCCGAGACTCGCCGCCGCAGCCGCCGGAGTAGCCGCCGCCGGAGCAGCGCGCAGCCATGGCCGAGAACCCCGGCTTGGAGAACCACCGCATCAAGAGCTTTAAGAATAAGGGCCGAGATGTAGAGGTGAGTGTGCTTCCGCGGCTGGGGCCCGCCCGGCTCGCCAGCCTGGCCGCGCCGGCCCTGAGGCGGCAGGGAGGGGCGGGGGGCCGGCGCCGGGCTGGTTCTTGCCGGCTCGCGGTGGGTCGGAGTTGGCCGCCGCCTCTCGTCATCGCGGCTAGGGGCTGGGCGGAGCGGGCGGCGGGACGCGGGCCGGGCTGCAGCCGCCCCCCGGAGCTGCCGGCGCAGAGACCTGGAAATACCGGGGTTTTCGGCCCCGTCACGCGGGCGCGGCCTGCTGTCGGCGAGGAAGAGGTGTGGAGCTGAGGCGGGGTCCGCGGGCCGGGGCCTCGCGGGCCGGGGATGCTGCCGCCCGGGTCTGTCGACCGCCCCACCGAGGGGGCGGCCGCGGCTCACGCCCGCTCCCCATGCAGCCTTGCCCGGCGCAGCCCCCTCAGTGCCTCCCGCGCTGCCGCACATGGAGCCTCGACTCTGCCGGTCCCCGCGCCTACCTTCTGCGAGCCGGGCCCAGGCGGGCGGTGGCGGCCCGCAGAGGGGGGTGGGGACCAGCCGGGTAACTGACTTGTCGGAGGGTGGTGGATGGGGGAGGGTAGGATGCGCCAGGACCGTTTTCTAATATTCCGGTGCGGTTCTCTGGAGCAGTCGTGCTGAGCTTTTCCAGCTCATACTCTCCTTACTGCTGGCATTTGGAGCAAGCTGAAGGTGGACAGTAGTTTACCATCTATTGTGTGGAGGCTTTGGAAGAGACGTTGTTCCGACCTCCGCGCACAGGACCTGTTTTCTGAGCCTTTTCTTGTAGTGGGGGTGTGCATAGGGTGATCATTTCTTTGACACGTTTTACTAAAATAAATTGGATATATATGTTCATACGGCCTTGTATATATTTCTTGCTCCAAACTGGTAGAATTTCCAAATGATTGCAAAACTGTAAACATTCATTGCGGTTACTCTGTTGCTACTCAGCACGTTGCCATTGTCTCATTAAGGTGACATTAGCAGGTACTATTTGCAAACTCGGCTTATCCAGGCAGCGCTAGAGGTCTCTCTGCAGCTACCAAAAGCAGTGTAGTTTAATGCACAAACTTCACTGGGACTCTCACCTCTGGATTTGTTAGGGGGAAAGTGTTCCAAGTCCACAGCCTCCTCTTCTAATACTAGGTGACATGATTTGCAGTTTTGTCATTCTTGCTAAGGGGCCATTGTGACTAAGAAGTGTGCATTTTATCCTGTCATAAAGAGAGAAGGTGGTGAGGGAAAATAATGCCAGTCAGCGTTCTGTTTTGTAGAAAAACAGAGAAAACACCGGCCATTTTTTGGAGCTATAAAATTACATACCAATTAGGAAATACTATGGAATTCCCATTTGATTGAGACAAAGTTCATCTATCTCTGTCCTGGTCATGGTTAAATTTCTTTTGTGAGAAATATTGACACTTAGAAGCAAAAGTGAAACCTAGGAATAGCAACAAGAAATTCTGGAACTGCCTCTTGTTATTGGTCCACTTGATGATAGGACTTAAGTTTGAATTTTGCCCATCAGTAATTGTTCTTGAAGCTAACCCCTATTATAAAACAAAAGTTAATGTAGTTTGAAAAAATACCTGTATTGTTTGTACAGAAGAACTAATTAACATTCTTTCCTCTCTTGGATACTGGTACAGGTTTTTGTCTTATTTTTTACCCCTATTGTTTCTGGTGGCTCAGTGATACCTAGTAAGGACTTCTGTACATAATAGGCACACAGTAAATATCTGCTGATAATCAGAATGTAACCAGTGACTTCTGGATGCATGCTTGCTAAGCCTTTCAGCCTGAAAATATTGGTGACATTACAATTCCCAGGATTCAGGAGGGTAACTAAGGCATGAAATAGCAGACATTCAAATGGTAGTTCCGTGTGTCAGACACTATACTAAGAGCTTCATGATACCTCTTTTAATCCTGTGGCAACTTTATGAGCTAGGTGTAACATTATCAGCACTTTACAGGAGGAAAGTACTTTAGATGAGGAAACTCAAGACTGTGTGTACAGACTGCACAAGGTCATGGAGTGGGTATGAGCATTCATTCATTAATTGTCTATTGGGTATCTAACATTGTTCAGTCTGTACCTCAAGGAGTTTACCTTTACAGTTCTGTAGGAGTGTAGGAAAGTAAACTGATAATTACAATGCAGTACATCAGTAAGTGTATTCTGAGAATGCATGAGAACATCCTGACTTGGAGCTGAACAGTCAAGGGAGATATTCTGGTTGATTCCTAGTGGATGAATGGGAGTGAGCTGACCCTGAATGAAAGAAAGTTGGCCTGGGAGAGGGAGAGAGCAAGGAAGGGGGCATTCCAGACATCAGGGAGTGGTAATTGAAGAGTCCTGGGGATGTAGGACTCTTCAGTTACTGCTGTAGTAGGACTGCTGAGAGAGAGGGATGCTAGAAATGTGACTAAAGGATGAACTGGGATAAAATCTGATCAAGTGACTTTATTGTAGAATTTGGTGTAACTGAGACTAGACACCATATCTAGTTTAGTCTTACCCATTTTAGAAACTATATTACACTAGAAACTTATGTTGCAGCTTAGCTCTGTGACTAAATAGCAGTGATTATCAGGCTATTTCAAAAACAGTGAGATGTACTTTGATGAGATAACATTCCTACTTTTTCACACATAGGATAGATAAAAGATAAAACATATTATAAATTATATAGCCAGCTGATACACAAATAAGATGCTAGGCGCAAGAATAAAATACATATTTTCTAAAGAAAATAAAAGTGTGGGGTTACGCTAGGGAATTGTGAGTAGGGAGAGGGTTCAGGAAGAAAGTAGTTTCATAGTCATTCAGTTGGGAATAGCTTCATAGAAGAAAGGTTGGTGAATTTTATAGAAAGTATGGACTAAACTTGAACAGGGCACATGAGAAATTAGTGAATAAAGATCCAGGTGAAAAAGAAGAGATTAGATTAAGGAGTGAAGAGGTGAGACTTCCAGGTGGCTTGTGGTGGTCTGAGAATATTTTTGTGGCAAAGAGTTGCTTGGAAACTTCTTGATATAGAGATCTGAAGGAATTTATTCTAGAGTAGAGTTAGGAGGTGTAACATGATTACAGGAATGGAAAAAGGTGACTGGCAGTAATATCTAGAATTAATTCCGGAGGAATGGTACTGTTATCCCATATGTAAAGAGGAATTTTCCCAAAAATTGAGATCGGGGATGGTCCTAACATGGAATGAGGATTTGAACCTCCTCCTCTTCCGTTCTCTTCCTCTTCTGTGTGAAGCTCACAGGAGAGAAAAGGGATAATGCTTATCGTGAGGTTTATAGATGGAGGTAGGGGAGGGAGTAATTATCATGGACAGCAGTTCAAGGCTTGGGTAGGGTGAATGGATTTTGTAGCTACAACTAGGAAATACATAGTTCCATTTAGTAAATACTTAAAAGTCAAACATGCAGGTAACTGCCAGCCAGGTCAAGTTTTTCTTGCTCCTGTACACTTCAAAGATATGACATTTTCATCAGTGACAACAAATAATTATTTGAAAATTCTTAACACTTACTGAATGTTTACAGTCAACCTGTACCAAGTACTTTATATGGATTATTTATCTAGTCTTCACAGTCCTATAAAGTATGTATGTATTATTATCCACATTTACTTCCAAAGAAACTTGAAGCCTGCAGTTCTTAAGTTACTAGCGCCAAGTCCTAGGGTGGTTTAAGTGGCAGAGCCTAGACTTAAAGTGAAGCCGCATGACACTAAAGCCAGAACTCGTGCTCACTATGCTTTACTGTCTCTTCACTGAGTGGAGCCTAAGACTTGACTTGTATGGATGCACATCTGAAGGTTAATGAATGGGGAAAATATTTAATAAATCTTGCCTATATCAGGGAAATGCCTATTTTTATATTTTAAAACCTTGCAAATAAAAACTTTTGACATCCTATTTATCATTTGATTTATTTACCTTCTATTTTTTCACTTTTGCAAAGTTTCCTTATTAGTAAGAAGCCAGTTCATCAGTTTCGCTGAAAAATAAGAACCCATATCTTTGGCCTTAACACTTAAACTTTAGGCTTCAATTTCTAATACTAGGGATAAATAAATATCTTCCCATTTGTAAATTCATCTAGCACTACCAAACTTGCTTCTCTCTCTGGAACCTTTGTTGGTAAGAAATACTACCTAATTGTTCAAGCTTCAAACCTTATCCTTGACTTTGACTCCCTTCTTCCCTTCCTTCACTTTTCTGTGTTAGTCATCTGATGAGCCCTCATATTTTCACCTTTGTTACCAACCTTACCACCCTGCCCTAGTTTAGGCCCCTATCACTGTCTCCTTCCTATACAGGTGTGATAGTGCGCCTGGTTTCCCTGTATCTTCCCTCCCCAGTGAACTTATGGATTGATCTTTCTGAAATCTTTTTGTGTTACTTCCCTGGCAAATCATCCCATTGCATTCAGGATAAAATTAAAAGTCCTTAGCATGCCCCACATAATTTCATAAAAAGGTCTGCCTTTTCTACCTCACCTACCGCTTTTCCTTATATTTCCTATATATTTTGTATTGCTATCGATGATAAAGTACTTGAGATGGGGCTGTAACCAATACGTTTCCTTCCCATGCCTTTATATATGCTGTTCTCCTGAATGCCTTCTTTTGCTGTCTGTTTGGTGGGGCTCACTCTGGCAAACTCTTTCTTCACTCATACTCCTTCATATATCTCTGGAACACCAAGATTGCAATTCTGCCATACCATGTCATTATAGTTCAAAAAAACCTTCAGAGGGCTTCCCTGGTGGCGCAGTGGTTGAGAGTCCACCTGCCGATGCAGGGGACACGGGTTCGTGCCCCGGTCTGGGAAGATCCCACACGCCGCGGAGCGGCTGGGCCCGTGAGCCATGGCCGCTGAGCCTGCGCGTCTGGAGCCTGTGCTCCGCAACGGGAGGGGCCACAGCAGTGAGAGGCCTGCGTACCCCCCCCCCAAAAAAAAAACCTTCAGAAATTCTCCACAGGGCCTTTCCTGACTAATAACATACTTATTTACAATCAGTCCCTATTTTTTCCCTTCTCTCTGTGCTTTTTTCTAAGTGAGTTTTCCTTTACCTCTTTGGGATAGATTGCTGTGATGTACAACAAATTCTGTGTGTATATTGCAGCTGTTAAAGTATGTGGTCTCTGTCAAGAAGCCCACTCATGGTAGGGACCTTGGGTCATTTAGTGACCAGTATATAAAATTTAATAAATACTCTTTAGAAGAGACTAGATAATGTACTTGGGAGTGAAAGGTACAGTATTATTCTAAAATATTAATAATTTCTTTTGTTATTGACTTTATGGCATTGATACCGTTGCCTACAGCCCTCCTTTGACAATCTGTTTTGCTATAATGTATTTATGTAACATAAACTAATTCTTGCTTGAATGATAAAGAGGAATGATGTTAGTTCATGCAGAATTCATGTTGGTTGATATTTGATTTTTACCAGCACATTAACTGTTTAGCCCTCCCAAGTAGCAGCAGTTGAACACAAGTAGTTGAAGTACAGAAACAGTTGAAAATAGCAAGCCCAGGAGTATGCCTCTTGGCTCCAATTAACCATATGTTCTGTCTTAAAGGTGCTTATTGCTCCAACTGTCTTGATATATTTCCCTCTTTCTTCCTAATTTTGCAGAACATGAAGTTTTTCAGGAATCTATACGTCATATTAGCAGGTACACTTATAATTATCTTTTCTCAAATTCACTATCTGGACATATAATCTTTCCTGGTCCTTCTCCCTCATTGATTACTCTTTTTTGTTGGCTTTGCTGGCTCTTCTTTCTTCCCGTTGATTATAGGCATGCCTTGGGATTCTGTCCACAACTCACTTCTTTATTGGCTTTTTCTTGCCCACATTAGCAGTTCCCTTAGTTTTAACGGTCATTTCAGTGTGGGGAACTTAAATCTGTTTTAATCATCTGCTGGAAATTAATCACATGAGCATCACATCAGCTTCTCAAGCTGAAAGTGTTTAAAGCCTTTGTTTTTTCTTTTTTCTGTTTATGGCATCATCACTCTCACTGTGACCTGAACTTGAAATTTGAGAGGTATCTTGGACTCCTTCCTCATCTTCCACATTCAGTCAGATGCCAGTCATGTAGCTTGAATCTCTGTGCTGTCTCTGGATTTGGGCCCTGCCTCTCTATTCCACTGCCTCCAGCCTACTTTCAGCCTTATTACTTATCATCTAGCAGTTTAAAAGTTGCCTCCAAAGTGGTGTTCTTCCCCCAGTTCATGAGATTTTTTAGTGAGCCTGATACCTGGTTATTTTTCCAGGTTCTGTGTCCGTCCCCCACCCCCCATCTCCACACCTTTAAGCTCTAGCAACAACACTGAACTTCTTATATGCTTATACATAATCTGGAATCCGGCCCTCCCCTGCTTGCCAATTCTGTTTCTATTCTCAGGGCTATCCTGCTGACTGGAATATCCTTCCCTGCCTCCTGTTGCATGGTTAATTCCTACCCCTCTTAAATACTCACCTCTGGATTTAGCTCTGAGAAATCTTTCTGAATCTCCCCTCACCCCCCCAGGTTGTTAGGAACCTTTCTTCCCTCACTGTGGTTAGATAATATATTTTTATTATGTTTTATCTGTTTCTCCTATATGTACCTCCATTACCTAGTTCTTAGTACAGTGGCTAGAACAAAATAAGCACTAAAATATTTCTTAAATAAGTACCTTCATTGTAAGTATCACCAGCACAATAATTTTCTTAAAGTATGCTTTTTAACTGAAACTTCTACTCTTTCAGTGCCTTTTTTTACTGCTTCCCAAATCAAGTCCAAACTTTTTATTATGATAGGTAAAATATTGGGAGATTAAGACACATTCATAGAGAAATAATTTTTAAAATTTTCTTATATGTCAATCATGACAATTTACTCCTGAAGACTTAACATACTTCTCTAAAAAATAAGAGTGCATTCTTAAATAAATACCACATCACCCTGACACAATTAATCATTTCCTAATAACAGCTAATGTAATCCACATTTAAATTTCCCCAGTTGTCCTTTAATTTTTTTTTTTTAACATTTGGTTGTTAGAACCATGATTACACAAGATCTGATCACATTTGGTTATATTTCTTAAGTCTCCTTTTTTTTTTTTTTTTTTTGTGTGTGTGTGTGTGTGTGGTACGCGGGCCTCTCACTGTTGTGGCCTCTCCCATTGTGGAGCACAGGCTCCGGACGCGCAGGCTCAGTGGCCATGGCTCACGAGCCCAGCCGCTCCGCGGCATGTGGGATCTTCCCGGACCGGGGCACGAACCCGTGTCCCCTGCTTCGGCAGGCGAACTCTCAACCACCGCGCCACCAGGGAAGCCCCTTAAGTCTCCTTTAAGAGACTCCTCCCACCATGGTTTTTTTTTAACATCTTTATTGGAGTATAATTGCTTTACATTGTTGTGTTAGTTTCTGCTGTATAACAAAGTGAATCAGCTATATGTATACATATATCCCCATATCCCCTCCCTCTTGCGTCTTCCTCCCACCCTCTCTATCACACCCCTCTAGGTGGTCACAAAGCGCGAGCTGATCTCCCTGTGCTATGCGGCTGCTTCCCACTAGCTATCTATTTTACATTTGGTAGTGTATATATGTCCATGCCACTCTCTCACTTTGTCCCAGCTTACCCTTCCCCCTCCCCATGTCCTCGAGTCCATTCTCTACATCTGTGTCTTATTCCTGTCCTGCCCCTAGGTTCATGAGAACCTTTTTTTTTTTTTTTTTTTTTTTTTAGATTCCATATATATGTGTTAGCATACAGTATTTTTCTCTTTTCTGACTTTCTTCACTCTGTAATGACAGACTCTGGGTCCATCCACCTCACTACAAGTAACTTAATTTCGTTTCTTTTTATGGCTGAGTAATATTCCATTGTATATATGTGCCACATCTTCTTTATCCATTCATCTGTCAATGGACACCTAGGTTGCTTCCATGTCCTGGCTATTGTAAATAGTGCTGCAGTGAACACTGTGGTACATGACTCTTATTGAATTATGGTTTTCTCAGGATACATGCCCAGTAGTGGGATTGGCTGGGTCATATGGTAGTTCTGTTTTTAGTTTTTTAAGGAACCTCCCTACTGTTCTCCACAGTGGCTGTATCAGTTTACATTCCCACCAAAAGTGCAAGAGGGTTCCCTTTTTTCCACACCCTCTCCAGCATTTATTGTTTGTAGATTTTTTAAAAATTTTTATTTTATTTATTTTTTTATACAGCAGGTTCTTACTAGTTATCTATTTTATACATATTAGTGCATATATGTCAATCCCAATCTCCCAGTTCATCCCACCACCACCACCACCACCACTCCAACCCCTGCCACTTTCCCCCCTTGGTGTCCATACGTTTGTTCTCTACATCTGTGTCTCTATTTCTGCCCTGCAAACCAGTTCATCTGTACCATCTTCTAGATTGTTTGTAGATTTTTTGATGATGGCCATTCTGACTGGTGTGGGGTGATTGTAGTTTTGATTTGCATTTCTCTAATGATAAGTGATGTTGAGCATCCTTTCATGTGTTTGTTGGCAGTCTGTATATCTTCTTTGGAGAAATGTCTATTTAGATTTTCTGCCCATTTTTGTATTGGGTTGTTTGTTTTTTTGATATTGAGCTGCATGAGCTGCTTATATGTTTTGCAGATTAATCCTTTGTTGGTTGCTTTGTTTGCAAATATTTTCTCCCATTCTGAGGGTTGTCTTTTCATCTTGTTTATGGTTTCCTTTGCTGTACAAAAGCTTTTAATTTTCATTAGGTTCCATTTGTTTATTTTTGTTTTTATTTCCATTTCTCTAGGACCCCCATGTTTTTTATTGTGGTAAAATATACATAATATAAAATTTACCATTTTAACCTTTTAAGTGTACTGTTTTGTGGCATTAAATACATGCACATCATTGTGTAACCATTCCCGCTATCCATCTCCAGAACTTTTTCATCTTCCCCAACTGAAACTCTGTCCCCATTAAACTAACTACATTTCCACTCTCCCCAGCCCCTGGCAACCTCTCTTCTTTCTGTCTTTATGAATTTGACTCTTCTAGGAACATCACTTAAGTAGAATCATACAATGTTTCTCCTTTTGTGACTGACTTATTTCACTTAGCATAATATCTTCAAGGTTCATCCATGTTGCAGTGTGTGTCCAAATTTCCTTCCTTTTTATGACTGAATAATATTCCATTGTATGGATATACCACATTTTGCTTATCCATTTATCCACTGATGGATCCTCGGGTTGCTTCCTCCTTTCTGCTGTTTTTCCCCACCATTTAAAAAATGCCATTAATTTAATGAAGAAGAAATCAGGTCAGTTTCCTTATATTAAGTCAAACCGCATGAAATGGCCATTTTTGAGGTTCAAAACAGCCAAATACCAGCAGTTTCATATGATTCAACCTATCAGACTGTCCTAATTACTGGATATGTCTTTCTCTTTGTGGTGTTGCTTAACTAGTTCCTCCTATTTCTTACGACCCTCTGAATTTTCTGTAAACTGGAGGTTAGTTTGAAAGGCTTAATTATCTTTAGTTTAAGTATTTTTGATTTAAAAAAACCTTCAGTTGGTGATGCTGTGTGCTTCAGGATATATCCCAATATTGATGTTAGACTGATCAGGCGGTTCAGATGATAAAGAGTAGTTTAATGTCATGATGTCAGAGTTATCATATTTGGTGAAATGAATTTTAGTTGTTTGGGTGAAATATGATAAAGACTTGAATAACATTTGAAGTGAAAAAGTCACCTGACTTCTTGGGATCCAGTAAAGGAGTTAGAAAATGTATCTAGAAAATCTAACTTCAAAGTCAGTGATATTTTCTTTCCGTGACTGACAGCATTCCTAAGTTGACTTTTTGTTTTCTTAGCATAAGGTTTGGCTATATTCTCATTTCCAAGTCTCTATTCCTTTACCTTCAAAGTAGAGCAGTATTAAATATGTAAGGAGGATGTAGCTATACTTCGTCATTTTGCCATTAAAAAATTTGCCACAGCTTAGGATACGAACATTAACAATTAAAACATGGTAAAGTGAATCATGACTATATTAACTTGGAATTAATCATTCTGAACTGTTGAGTTTTCTGGGTTATAAGTTTATTTGTTTACATACCAAATTTTCTTTTATTTTGAAATGTCAGTGTTTCTAAAAATGTCCTATGCATGTCTCTGCCTTCTTAAGTAGAATATAATTTAGTTATTTTCTTGGTTCTTGAGAATCATCGTTATGCATATGGCTATTACTTTTTGCTCTTATATAAGTGATGCCTTCAAGTTCTTAGATTTGTCAGAATTTTGGCCTTAATTTCTGTGCTTATGAAGTTTTTGCTCTTCATAATTTTTTTTGCCTGTCATTTCCTTGCTCTTAGTCTGTCAGCTTTTTCTTTGATATTGTCAGCATGTTTACCTGTAGTAGCTCCTTTCTTCCCTTTTAGTTTGTTGCTTCATATACAGTTTTTATCCTAGTGACTTAGATAACAGACTTATTAAACACTTATGTAGCATTTGCTATGTGCCAGGGAGGCATTGTTAATTCCAAAGACTGTAAATACGAATAATGCTGTCCTTGCTCTAGGGAAGTTCAGTTTGGTAGGAGAGACCAATATCTAAGCATATGCTTAATGTGCAGTATGATAAGTTCTCTGATATAGGTACATAATTTGCAAAGTACTATGAGAGCATGTAGAAAGGGAGTGTCTATATCTGGGGAAATTGAGTAAGGTTACACAAAAGATCACCCTTGAGCTAGGTCTTGAAGGAGGAGTTTGCAAAGACAGAAAGAAAAATAACATGAATAACAGTGACTAAATCATGGAATGTTGAAAGCATAGCATGTTCTAGCAACAGTTGATATGGTGATCTTTTATCTGTTCCCCTTTCTTTTGGAAACAGCATTCTGATTTCGCCTTTGGAAGCTACTCTTCTTCCATTGGATACCTCTTGGTGGAATTTTTAATCTAAATGCTCCTGCTTTTTTTGGTTAATTAAGTGCTTCACTTTTTCTGGATGGTACAAAATAGGCCCATCAGATGCTGTCCCCTGGCATTTAAATCTTGAGTGAGCTGATACTGGGACCTAAGTGATTCATCTTGGCAGAAGTACTGTGAAGAAATCTTCCATTAATTCCTGCCACCTAGATCTTTGGAGTTGCTTTCATCCTGATTTTTTCATAGATCTGATTCTTTAGATTTTCCTTTGGTTCTTTGAATTGTGCTGTATTTTTCCAGTAATTCTCCTGTCTCCCCGCTTCCCCCTGTATCTTAAATTAACTCAGATCTGTTTTTTATTGTTTGCAACATATCTCTAATTTAAGGTGATGACTGTCCTGGTTTGGTTAGGACTGAGGGAGTTCTCAGGACACAGGACTTTTCAGTGTTCAGACCAGGAAAGTCCTGGGCAAACCTTAACAGATTGGGTACTCTAACTGAAATGTTCGGAGTAAGGATAACAAGTTTTGGGATCCAAACGTTGTTCAAATGGAAATATTCAGTATGCAGCTGAAAATAATGTGTGCAGAACTAGCTTGCTTCAGTTATTTTACTCAGAAGTTATTTGAATTCTGAACTAAGTGTGGGGGATAAAACAATGAAAATAATGATAATCAGTGATTATCAATATCAATAATCAATGATTGTTGAGCACTTACTATGTACAAGGTACTCTGCTTATAAGAATAATCTTAAATAATCCTTACGAAATTGCCATTATACAGATGAAGAAAATGAGTTAAGTAATTTGCTTAACAATTTATTGACTGGAGATGTATTAATACATCTTTTGTTACCCTAACTTTATCAACCGGAGATGTACCAGTACCTTTTTAGAGAGTGATACGATTAACATCACCATGAAAAGTTTTTAGAACTTAAAATTCATCAAGGTTTCATTATACAACTTAATGATTGTTGTTATCATTCACATTTTGCTCCATTAGGTTTTTGTTCCAACCTTGTGTATATTATAAATGCAATGTACCATAAAATTAAAAAAATGATGCATTGCGAAATTTTGAGTGAAGAAGAATTTTTCAGGTGAATTTTATGCAGGTACTTTCTCTGATTGTCTGAGCAACATAATACTGGTGTCTCAGAAGATGATAGTTCTTCAGAGTATAGTTCTGATTCAGACAATGTGAATATTAGACGAAAAAAAGGCAAAAAACTTTAGTTATTGATTCTGATATGGAAATAGAAAGTGAAACTCACGGTGCTGGAGAATGCGCCTTTGCTTCTACCAAAGAGTGGATTGAAGACGACATTTCACGAAAATTAGAAGACTTTATAGGCATGTCAGGTGTAGCTTTTTTTTTTTTTTTTTTTTTGCGGTACGTGGACCTCTCACTGTTGTGGCCTCTCCCGTTGCGGAGCACAGGCTCTGGACGCGCAGGCTCAGTGGCCATGGCTCGTGGGCCCAGCCGCTCCGCGGCGTGTGGGATCTTCCCAGACCAGGACACGAACCCGTGTCCCCTGCATCGGCAGGCGGACTCTCAACCACTGCGCCACCTGGGAAGCCCCTGGGTGTAGCTATTGAATGTAATAACCCACAAAGTGTTAGTGAAATAGCAGAATTAATTTTTGGTAATGACTTTGTTGAGTTGGTCACTTCCCAAACAAACATGTATCACCAACAGAATGAAAAATCATATAAAAAGCATGATAAGGCTTTACAATGAACTGATGTAACCAATAGTGAAATGAAGAAGTTTCTTGGATTGATAACTTTGATGGGACAGATAAAGTCACACTGGAAAGAATATCCCGACTGATCCCTTACTTGAAACACCTATCTTTCCAAAGATTATGACGAGAAGAAGGTTCAAACAAATAATGACATTTCTTCGCTTGAACAATAACTCGGAAACTCCTCTTCCTGCAGACAGAATTACAAAAGTTAAGCCTCTTTTGGATTATTTTCTACCAAAATTTCAATCGATTTATATACCCAAACAAGAGCTATCACTTGAGGAGGCAATGATAAAGTGGAGAGGATGACTCAGATTCAAAGCCTGTAATGCTGGAAAACTTACAAAATGTGGAATTTTGGTCAGGATGGTTAGCGAAAGTGAAACAGGATATATATGCAACCTTGAGATTTACACAGGTGAAGGAAAGAAACTGCAAGAAACAGTATTATCGATCCTACAACCTTATCTCGGTTCATGGCACCATATTTACCAAGACAGTTATTACAATAGTATGCCCACATCTGAAATATTGTTGAAAAATAAAATCAGAGTTTGTAGACTATAAAAGAGAATTGTGGTCTACCAAACCAGTTAAAGGAGAAATCTAAAAATCTACAGAGGGGAGAAATGACATTCTTTTTTTTTTTTTTTTTTTTTTTTTTTTTTTTTTTTTTTTTTGCGGTACGCGGGCCTCTCACTGTTGTGGCCTCCCCCGTTGCGGAGCACAGGCTCCGGACGCGCAGGCCCAGCGGCCATGGCTCACGGGCCCAGCTGCTCCGCGGCATATGGGATCCTCCCAGACCGGGGCACGAACCCGTATCCCCTGCATCGGCAGGCGGACTCTCAACCACTGCGCCACCAGGGAGGCCCGAGAAATGACATTCTTACGTAAGGGAGAAGTGATGGAAAGATGAGGCTAGTCCGCATGGTGACAACTATTCCTGATGCCTCCGTAGCATCTACAGGAAAGGAAGACAGGAGGACTGGCCATCAGATAACTAAGCCCACTTCTATATTAGGTATAATAAATGTATGAAAGGAGTTGATCAATCTGATCAATACCTGGCAAACTTCAATATCCTCCAGAAAACTCGAAAATGGTATAAGAAAGTGGGTTTCTGTCTGAGCAATTGCGGTTTATTCAATGCATTTAAAATTTATTGTAGCCTTAATGCACAGAATAAAGTGACTTACAAGCAATTTTTGTTAGCAATAGCTAGAGAATGGGTAACTGACCATTCTGGTGAATGTAGTGGTAGTCCCACACCTGGTCCTTCTTGTGGCATTTCTAAAAGAACCCCCCACTGGGACTTTCCTGGTGGTGCAGTGGATGGGACTCCTGCTCACAATGCAGGGGACCTGGGTTCGATCCCTGGTCAGGGAACTAGATCCCACATGCATGCTGCAACTAAGTTCGCATGCCACAACTAAGGAGCCCTGGAGCCACAACTAAGGAGCCCACGTGCTGCGACTAAGGAGCCAGCGCAACCAAATAAATACGTAAGTAAATATTTAAAAATAAAGAAAGAAATAAATACAAAAGAGCCCCCTACAAAGATCCACCTTGTCAACTATCAGGTAAAATAAAAGAACATATTTTAGAGGAAATAATATCCACAGGACTAAAAAAAAAAATGCCGTCAGAAAGTGTAGAGTCTGTTCTTCCAGGGGAAAGTGCAGTGAAACACAGTATGTTTGTAATAGATGTTCTGTTCCCCTGCACAGAGGTGCCTGCTCTACTGCCTATCACACTCTTAGAATGCTTTAGTAAGACATGTACAAAGTTGTTGCAAAAAGTTGTTTACAAAGTTGCAAAAAAAGTTGTTGAGGGCTTCCTGGTGGCGCAGTAGTTGAGAGTCCACCTGCCGATGCAGGGGACGCGGGTTCATGCCCCGGTCCCATAAGATCCCACATGCCACGGAGTGGCTGGGCCCGTGAGCCGTGGCTGCTGAGCCTGCGCGTATGGAGCCTGTGCTCTGCAACGGGAGAGGCCACAGCAGTGAGAGGCCCGTGTACCGCAAAAAAAAAAAAAAAAAAAAAAAAAAAGTTGTTGATATTTACTCAAACATGGGTGTTTCAGTATTCACTTACAGAACAAATCGCTGGCCACAGGAGTTAGTTTCTGCAAAAATACCCTGGTCAATAATTTGTTAAGAACATATAGCCAGGAAGAGGCGAAACTGGCATTCAGTCCTAGATTTCCTACTTTAAAATCCTGTGCCCTGAATAACCATTCTCCTACTTTGCCTCAGGGTCGCTGCTCAAGGAAGACTAGTCTGGAAATGATGTAAAAGCAAACAAATAATTACTATAATGGAATTATGTAGAGAGTACAGTGGGCACATAGGGAAAACGTGGGTGAATCAGAAAAGGCTTCATGGAGATGATTGTGCCTAAGCTGAAGCTAGAAAAATGTGTAGTCATTTCTTTGGTAGTAAATCTTGGGTGGGCCTGGAAGTAAGAGACAGCATCATATGCTCTGGGGAACTAAATTCATTCAGTATTTCTTACAGGTGGAGTGATTAGAAAGTTGGAAAAGATAGGCTGGGGCCAGATTGTGAACAAGCTTTACCGTGGGGAAAATTTTAAATCGGGAAGTGGGTTTTGTGCATTGAGAACTATTGCTTTGGTTGTACTGTAGGAGATAGACTGGTGAGGATGGGAAGAAAGCTTGGGAGGAACAGTTAGGAAACTCTCAGGGGTCTTAGAGATGGATGGTCTGACTGATAGCACTGGCATTGGGGGCCAAAGGCAGGAAGTTATCAGAACTATTTACGTCGTATGTTTTACCTTCTAGAACAGAGGTTAGCAAACTTTCTCTGTAAAGAGCCATAATATGTTAGGCTTTGAGGGCTGTACTGTTTATGTCACAACTGTTCCACTCTGCTGTGAGCATGAAAGCAGCAAAAGACAATAGGGAAACAAAGCTTATTTACAAAATCAAGTGGAGGGCTGGATTTGGCTCACAGCCCCTATTTTGCCTACCTCTGTTCTAGGATGATGTGGCCAGTGGTGAAGGTTTGGAAAATAGTTTAAACAGTGATTAGAGCATTAAAGAGAATATAGATAAGGGCTCGTAGGGGTAAGAAGAAAAGAGGACTAGGAGGAAAGAACCCCAGAAACCACATCATTTTAGAGGACTAGTGAGTGCCACTGAAGAATGAGTCTGTAGGAAGCTTACAGCAAAGAGTCGCATCAGAACTTTAGGGGAGGAACTTCCCTGGTGGTGCAGTGGTTGGAAGAGGAAAGCATACCAGAATATGCTTTTCTTCTGGTAAACATAGTAGGTACTGGACCTATTTCTGAGAAAACTATACTCCTCTCAGCAGAACAGGTACTTGGGAGGAAGGGAAGTTGGGCAAATTTGCTTACAGTAGGAACAGCCTTGAAAGGAAGTCCAAAGGCCCCTCCCAGCAAGAGGCAGAAAAGGGAGAAGCAGAAGACAAACTTAGTTTATAAGTTCTGAGTTTATAACGCAGAAGAAACCAGGCATCTGGACACCCAGGCCTAGGTGTTACAGGAGTGCCCTAGTTGTGAATGCTGCCAACTGTTGAATTCAGGATATAGCTGTAGATTTGGGGGGCTAGTATGGCTTGAAATACCGCCCCCCACCGCCGTTGTACTGAAGAGGAGAAATAGGAGTCCCAGCTTTCTTCTATCAGTGAAGGGGACTAAGATGGTGGTAGCAAAGGGATAGTTTTGGTGCTACAGACTTTCGGAATATGGTTACTTTTTGTTTGTTTGTTGTGGTTTTTGTTAGTGAAGTAAAAGATATCTGGTGTCTTGGTATTATAGGATCTTAAGGAAGGACTCAGCACCTTCCTACACTTCTTTTTCAGTTCCTCTGCCTAGTAAACTTCAGTAATGTCATTTTGGCTATAGGAAAGTACTGTAAATAAAATCACTTTGTATAAAGTAAATAAGCACAGCATTAAGTAAGTGTCATATAAACATTATTGTAAGTTTTATTTATTTATAACACTGTTATGGGTTAGTTATTGACGGCTTATAAATTTTTTGAATTACAGGGAATATTTATCAACTGCTACAGTGGTGATAAGAAACACAGATCCAGTGCACAATATAGTATTACTAGGAGAAAAAAATTAGACTGTTATTGGTAATTATATATTATAGAAAAGTAAATCTTTGAAGCAATTTAATTTAGGAAGGGTTTTAAATAATTTGAGTACTTCTCAGTAATGAACTGATTTTAAATTACAGGGGTAATACACATATTGATAATATAAATTCAAAGGAGAAAATGACACGTCACCCACACCTGCCACCTCTCTTCCTGCAAGTAACAACTGCTTATAATAAACTTTGCTTAGGTATGTTTATCCATTTTAAGTGTTTAGCTTGACGAGTTTTGACAAATAATTACTCCCTTGTAAGCACCATCACAATCAAGATGTAGAATATTTCTGTCCCCCTCAAAAGTTCCCCCATGTCCCTTTTAAAAAATAATTAATTAATTAATTTTTGGCTGCGTTGGGTTGCTGCACGCCGGCTTTCTCTAGTTGCGTCGAGCGCGGGCTACCCTTCACTCTGGTGCGCAGGCTTCTCATCGCGGTAGCTTGTTGCAGAGCATGGGCTCTAGGCGTGCGGGCTTCAGTAGTTGTGGCACACGAGCTCAGTTGCTCTGTGGCATGTGGGATCTTCCCGGACCAGGGCTTGAACCCGTGTCTCCTTCATTGGCAGGTGGATTCCTAAACCACTGTGCCATCAGGGAAGCCCCCCCCCCATGTCCCTTTGCAGTCAGTCCTCCTTTCCCCCCAGCTGCAGGCAAATACTAGTTTGCTTTCCGTCATTATAGACTAGTTTGCCTTTTCAACAGTTTTATATAATGTAATCACAATACATACTCTTTTGTGTCTGGCTTTTTTGTTTGTTTAATATAACATTAATATCATTTTGTAAATCAGACTTCTTCTCAAGTGCGACTTAATACTGAGATATTGGGCTGGCCAAAAAGTTCGTTCGTTTTTTCTGTCTGCTGTTACAGAAAAACCTGAACGAACTTTTTGGCCTACCCAACATCTTTGTATTCCAAAATGCTAAAGGATGGTTTTCCTTCATTTCACACAACACTCCCCAATTCTTCTCTTAACGTCTCTGCCAGATGATCATCAAGTTTCTCCCATCAATGAGGGTCTCACAACCACAAGAGGCAATCATGTTGACAGTTCCAAATGATTTATAGTCCCTTTATGGATAAAACTGATACACAGTCTCTTCGACATAAAATTCTTTCCCCACAACTTCCTCCTGCTATTTCCAAATACTATACTCTGGATTCTCACATCATGAATCGGTTTTAATATCTACAAGGCAATTCCAAAAACACCTTTAAAAAATAAAAATAAATCAAGCGGGTAATTTAAAAAAAAACAGCAAACAAAAAACTATTGCTTTGTTTACTTGGAGTTAATTCTTTTAAATTGCCGACCCATATTCCATTGTATGAATATATCACAATTTGTTTATCCATTCACTTGTTATTGGATATTTGGGTTCTTTCTAGTTTTGCACACTTATGAGTAAAACTGCTATGATATTTGTTTACAAGTCTGTGTGTGTGTGTTTTCTTTGGATAAAGACCTGGGAGTAAAATGGCTTGGTTATATGGTAAGTATGTCTTTAAATTTATAGGAAACGTTGAAACTCTTTTCCAAAGTTGTTGTAGTATTTTACATTCATATCAGCAGTATGTGAGTTCTAGTTGCTCCACATCCTCACCAGTATTGGCAGTCCTTTAAATTGTTGTCATTTTAGTGAGTGTATAGTGGTATCTTGTTATGGTTTTAATTTGCATTTTTCTCCTTTGTTTCCTTCTGAAATTTGTTAGTTTCACCTGTTACATTTAGGTTTATAATTCATTTTGAATTAATATTTGATATACTCTTAGATAGGGGTTGATGTTTTTCCAGCACTCATTGAATAACTTTGGTACTTTTGTTAAAAATCAGTTGATCGTATAGGTATGGATCTATTTCTGAACTCCATTCAGTTTTATTGATCTGTGTGTCTATCCTTATGCCATTACCTCACTGTCTATTGCTGGAACTTTATAGTAAGTCTTGAAATCAGATGATGTAAATCTTCTAACTTTGTTCTTCCTTTCAAGATTGTTTTGGCTACATAACAGACATCTGTATATCATTCATGCAACAGCAGCAGAATACACATTCTTCTCAAGTTCACATGGAATATTCTACAGGATAGATCATGTTACATTAGGCCATAAAAGAAGTCTCAATAAATAAAAAAAAATATTAAAATCATACTAAATATGTTCTCTGACCACAGTGGAATAAAATTAGAAATCAATAACAAAGAAACTTGGAAAATTCACAAGTAATGTGAAAATTGAATAACACATTCTGAATAACCAGTGGGTCAAATAAATCGCAAGGGAATTAGAAAACACTTTGAGATGAATGAAAATTAAAACAACATATCAGAATTTACTGGATGAAGCTAAAACAGTACTCAGGAAAATTTATAGCTGTAAATACTTAGATTAAAAAAAAAGTATAGGGACTTTCCTCGTGGCGCAGTGGTTAAGAATCCGCCTGCCAATGCAGGGGACACGGGTTCGATCCCTGGTCCGGGAAGATCCCATACATGCCGCGGAGCAATTAAACCTGTGTGCCACAACTACTGAGCCTGTGTGCCTAGAGCCCGTGCTCCGCAACAAGCCACTGTAATGAGAAGCCCGCACACAGCAGTGAAGAGTAGCCCCCACTCGCCGCAACTAGAGAAAGCCCGCGCACAGAGACGCAGACCCAACGCAGCCAAACATAAATAATAAATGAATAAATAAAAATAATAAATTAAAAAAAGTATAACTGAAATGAAATAGAAGAGAAAAACAATAGAGAAAATCAGTGAAACCAAAAGTTGTTTCTTTGAAAGTATCAACAAAATTCACAAACCTTTAGCTAGACTGATGAAAAACTTACCTTACAGAAATAAAACAGATACTAAGAGAATACTGTGAACAATTATAAGCAAGCAAATTACATAACCTAGATGAAATGGAAAAATTTCTAGAAAGATACGTACTACCAAACTGACTCAAGAGGCGATAGAAAATTTGAATAGACTTTGTAGCAAGTAAAGAGATTGCATTCATAATCATAAAACTTCCCACAAAGAAAAGCCCAGGACCAGAGGCTTCACTGGTGAATTCTACTAAATGTGGTATATCCATTCAATGGAATATTATTCAGCAACAAAAACAAGTACTGAAATATGCTACAACATGGATGAATCTCAAAATTAAGTAAAGAAGCCAAACCAACAAAAGGCCCACATATTATGATTCCATTTATATGAAATGGCCAGGCAGTCAGATCCATAGATACAGAAAGTAGATTTGTGATTGCCAAGGGATATAGAGTAGGGGTATGGGGAATGAATAATAAAGGGTATGTGGTTTTTTTTGTGGTAGGAAAATATTGATCGTTGCGCAACTCTAAATATATTGAAACCCACTGAACTTACATTTCAAAGGTAAATTTTATAATATGTGAATTATATCTGAATAAAGCTGTTACTAAAGAAAAGGCAAATTATGCTTAATACTAGCACAAATTACCTTACTTAATGAAGGCATTCAGAATGGAAAAGTGTATGTAATAAGATTAACATGGAGTTCTGTCTTCTAGTAATGCTGCAGTACCTTAGAGTTATTGAACAACTATAAACTCTGGACAAAATATATTAAAATTTTCACTTAAAGGTACTGGAGAGTGATCAAAAGCAGGCAGAAACTAGAGGCGAGCCGGGTAAAACATAACCATCTGATGAAATTTGTGAGTTAGTGGGTTTTAGTATGAGGGTCACTCTATAATCGTCCCACTTCTTGGTGCAGAATACTACAGCCTTATTGGCTCGAAGTATAAGAGTACAGAGTTCCAGGCTGACAAAACAGCCAGAAATCCTGGAAGATCAGGAGCTATAAAGAGAGTGAGGCCTAAAATTTGCATGTAAGATCTGCCCAAATGCTTGGCAATCTGCTGTATTATGCATGCACTTGCGTGCACACGTGCACACACACGCACACACACATGCACAAATGCTGGGCCATTTAGTTTAAGTTGAGTAGTAGAACATTAATTCTATATAGATTGTTTAAAGTTAAAGATTCAAATTGTAATCCCTAGTGAGAAAACTAATAAAAAAATAAAAAGGCAAACCTAAAAGGCTAGTAGAGCAATCAAACAGAATACTAAAAAAAAATTGATTAACCTAAAAGAAGGCAGGCAAGTGGGAATAGAGAAACAGACAAAAAATAGATGAGACAATAGAAAACAAAAATAGGACAACAAATGCCTAATTTCAGGCACATCGATAATTACATTAAATATAAATGAACTAAAGTACTCTAATTAAAAGGCAGAAATTGTCAGACTGGATTAAGAAGCAAGACCCAACTATATACTGCCCACAGTAGCTGCATTTTATTTTATTTTAATTTATTTATTTTTTGGCTCTGTTCAGTCTTCATTGCTGTGTGCGGGCTTTCTCTAGTTGCGGTGAGCGAGGGCTACTATTTGTTGCGTGCACAGGCTTCTCATTGTGGTGGCTTCTCTTGTTGTGGAGCAGGGCTCTAGGCACGTGGGCTTCAGTAGTTGTGGCTTGTGGGCTCTAGAGCACGGGCTCAGTAATTGTGGCTTGTGGGCTTAGTTGTTCCGTGGCATGTGGGATCTTTCCGGACCAGGGCTCCACCTCATGTCCCCTGCATTGGCAGGCAGATTCTTAACCACTGTGCCACCAGGGAAGTCCCAATAGCTGCACTTTAAATATAAAGATACAAATAGCTTGAAAGTAGAAAGATGAAAAATGATAATAGAGGTATGTACATTTTGGACCTTGATTTAGGTTATATATAAGGTAGATGTGTTTGCTTTTGGTACTCACATTGATATTTGATGAATTACTAAAGCATAAATTTGAATGAATGGCTTATATAGGTACACCTACTTTGTAGAGTAAATAACAAATCGTATTTCGTAGACATCATGAAGGACCAGTTATTGCAAGTACTTTCACTGTACTGTCCCAGGGAGATAGATCATGGTATCTTCATTTCTTAAATAAGGAATCTGGAGTTCAGAGAGTGAAGTGCTCAAGCACGTTAAGTAATGTGCTCAAGATCACATAACTAGTGGCACAACCATTCAGGTACTCTTTCCGTTGCATCACCCTTGTAGCTTTAATACCTTAAAAAGGTACATAGAAGTATGGTTTTTTAATAGTTTGAGTCATATTCACTAAGGCTTATTTTTTAAGCCTTTGCTCTTTGAGGTATAATTAACATACAATAAACTGCACATATTTAAAGTACACATTTGATAAGCTTTGACATATATATTCTCATGAATGCATCACCACAGTTAAGATATTGGATATATTCATAATGTGTAACAATTCTCCTTTCTCTATTTTGGGTAGCATTCTTGCATTAAATTATTTCCTGGTGTTGCTCTAAAATTTTAAATTCTTTGAAACATAAAGACCTATCTTCTCGTCCTGTCTTTCCAGCCCTCTTGTGTTAATCAAGAGAACTTATGTTTTAAAGGAATCCCATTGCAAAGTTATCTGTAAAGTGAAAAATCTCCTCCGTTTTTTAAAATGCTAGCTGAGTACTGGCGCAAAAACAGAAATATAGATCAGTGGAACAGGATAGAAAGTCCAGAGATAAACCCATGCATATATGGTCACCTTATACTTTGATAAAGGAGGCAAGAATATACAATGGAGAAAAGACAGCCTCTTCAATAAGTGGTGCTGGGAAAACTGGACAGCTACATGTAAAAGAATGAAATTAGAACACTCCCTAGCACCATACACAAAAATAAACTCAAAATGAATTAAAGACCTAAATGTAAAGCCAGACACTATAAAACTCTTAGAGGAAAACAGAGGCAGAACACTCTATGACATAAATCACAGCAAGATCCTTTTTGACCCACCTCCTAGAGGACTGGAAATAAAAACAAAAATAAACAAATGGGACCTAATGAAAATTAAAAGCTTTTGCACAGCAAAGGAAACGATAAACAAGACAAACAGACAACCCTCAGAATGGGAGAAAATACTTGCAAACAAAGCAACTGACAAAGGATTAATCTCCAAAATATACAAGCAGCTCATGCAGCTCAATATCAAAAAAACAAACAACCCAATCCGAAAATGGGCAGAAGACCTAAATAGACATTTCTCCAAAGAAGATATACAGACTGCCAACAAACACATGAAAGGATGCCAAACTCACTAATCGTTAGAGAAATGCAAATCAAAACTACAATGAGGTATCACCTCATAGCGGTCAGAATGGCCATCATCAAAAACTCTACAAACGGGCTTCCCTGGTGGCGCAGTGGTTGAGAGTCCGCCTGCTGATGCAGGGGACATGGGTTCGTGCCTTGGTCCCGGAAGATCCCACATACCGCGGAGTGGCTGGGCCAGTGAGCCATGGCCGCTGAGCCTGCGCGTCCGGAGCCTGTGCTCCGCGACGGGAGAGGCCACAGCAGTGAGAGGCCCACGTACCGCAAAAAAAAAAAAAAATCTACAAACAGTAAATGCTGGAGAGACTGTGGAGAAAAGGGAACCCTTTTGCACTGTCGGTGGAAATGTAAACTGATACAGCAACTATGGAGAAGAGTATGGAGGTTCCTTAAAAAGCTAAAAATAGAACTACCTTATGACCCAGCAATCCAACTACTTGGTATATACCCTGAGAAAATCATAATTCAAAAAGAGTCATGTACCACAATGTTCATTGCAGCACTATGTACAATAGCCAGGACATGGAAGCAACCTAAGTGTCCATCGACAGATGAATGGATAAAGAAGATGTGGCACATATATACAATGGAATGTTATCAGCCATAAAAAGAAATGAAATTGAGTTATTTGTACTGAGGTGGATAGACCTAGATTCTGTCATACAGAGTGAAGTAAGTCAGAAAAGAGAAAAATACTGTCTGGTAACTCATATACATGGAATCTAAAAAAAAAAAATCGTTCTGAAGAACCTAGGGGCAGGACAGGAATAAAGACCCAGATGTAGAGAATGGACTTAAGGACATGGGGAGGGGGAAGGGTAAGCTGAGATGAAGTGAGAGAGTGGCATTGACATATATACACTACCAAATGTAAAATAGATAGCTAGTGGGAAGCAGCTGCATAGCACAGGGAGATCGACTCCGTGCTTTGTGACCACCTAGAGGGGTGGGATAGGGAGGGTGGGAGGGAGACGCAAGAGGGAAGGGGATATGGGGGTATATGTATACGTATAGCTGATTCACTTTGTTAATACAGCAGCAACTAACACAACAATGTAAAGCAGTCATACTCCAATAAAGATGTTGGAAAAAAAAGTTAACCATAAATTCCAAAAAATTAAAAAAATAGAATAAAATGCTAGCCGACATCTAAGACTATGGATACAGTGAAATTTTGTCTGCAATGGAATTGGAATAGATTTTTTTTGAGCAGTTGAAATAAGTTTCACCTTTTTGATATTAGGTGTACAGTTAAACTTCTCCATCCCCTGCTATATTTTTTAAACTGTAGCTAGCAGACCAGTGGAATTTGGTAGAGAAGGTGTGAAGTTCCCTACTCATTCTTAAATATCCATACTAGACAAGACCTTTTTGATCAAAATGATGCTCATCTTGTGCTTCCCTGGTGGCGCAGTGGTTAAGAATCCACCTGCCAATGCAGGTGACATGGGTTTGAGCCCTGGTCCAGGAAGATCCCCCATGCTGCGGAGCAACTAAGCCCATGCGCCACAACTGCTGAGCCTGTGCTCTAGAGCCCATGAGCCACAACTGCTGAGCCCATGCGCCTCAAGCCTGTTCTCCGCAACAAGAAAAGCCACTACAATGAGAAGAAGCCCGTGCAGTGCAATGAAGAGTAGCCCCCACTCACTGCAACTAGAGAAAGCCCACGTGCAGCAACATATACCTAACACAGCCAAAAATAAATAAATTTACAAATAAAAAAATTAAAAACAAAATGATGCTTATCTTTCATATGATACCATTCAAATAGCAAATTTAATGTCATTTAATGTTCTGATATTTAGATTCTAAGTTGTTTGCTGCCCTTTTTTTTTTTTTTGAGAGAGAGAGCAGTGTTGGTACGTTTCAAGCTCATAAACTCTTGAGTCTTTGTGGGGGGAAATCGCTTAAGAAAAATGTCTTCTCTGGGAAATTTTGCTAATCCTCTCAGGCAGACCTATGTAGTTGGTACTTCCTGTGATCACACACAGTGTAACCCATATTTAAAGGATAAGAAAAGATGAAAGAACAAACCGTAGCCATCAGTGCGCTAAGCTGGAGTATGTATTTTAGTGAGATAAAATATGTATCAAGACTTCCCTGGTGGCACAGTGGTTGAGAATCCACCTGCCAATGCAGGGGACACGAGTTCGAACCCTGGTCTGGGAAGATCCCACATGGCGCGCGGCACCTAAGCCCGCGCGCCACAACTACTAAGCCTGCACTTTAAAGCCCGTGTGTCCCAACTACTGAAGCCCACGCGCCTAGAGCCCGTGCTCTGCAACAGAGACCACTGCAGTGAGAAGCCTGCGCACCACAATGAAGAGTAACTCTCGCTCGCTGCAACTAGAGAAAGCCAACGCAAACACCCAATACAAATAAACAAACAAACAAATAAATAAATAAAATATGTATCAGAATTTATGGCTCCTATGCAGCTAGGAAGCCCTTTTCAGTCTACATTCATCCTGGAAGTTGTTCTCTTCTCAATATACACGCAAGGAGCTATTAATAGCCTTCTACCATGGAGACGATTTAATGTTCTGGTATTTAAATTCTGTGTTGTTTGCTTTTTAATTACTATTACAGAAAGACTAAGTATTTCAAATTTTGAGCAGTCCCTCTAGCACAGGAAAAGGACAGGGAAGTCCTTTTACCCCAAGCTCACGATGCAAAATCATAAAACACATGAAAAAGTATTATAGGGCTTCCCTGGTGGCGCAGTGGTTGAGAGTCTGCCTGCCAATGCAGGGGACACGGGTTCGTGCCCCAGTCCGGGAAGATCTCACATGCCACGGAGCGGCTGGGCCCGTGAGCCATGACCGCTGAGCCTGCGCATCCGGAGCCTGTGGTCCACAACGGGAGAGGCCACAACAGTGAGAGGCCCGTGTACCACAAAAAAAAAAAAAAAAAAGAAACCCACAGAATGCAGGAAAGTATTTGCAAATCATGTCTGATACGGGACTTGTATCTACAGTATATAAAGGACTCTTAAAACTCAATAATAAAAGGCCAACCCAATTCAAAAATGGGCAGTAGACTTGGATAGACATTTCTCCAAAAAAAATATACAGATGGCCAATAAGCACATGAAAAGATGCTAAATATCATTGGTCACAATGAGATGCCACTTCATGAAACCCACTAGGATGGCTAAAATAATAACAGTAATAACACATGTTGGTGAGAATGTGGCAGAACGGAAACCCTCATCATTGTTGGTGGGATTGTAAAATGGTATAACCACTTTGGAAAGCAGTTTGGCAGCCTCAGAAGGTTAAACATTGAGTTACAGTGTGATGCAGCAATTCCATTCCCAGTTGTGTACCCCAAAGAAATAAAAATATTTCTCCACAAAACTTATTCATGATAGTAAAAAAGTAGAAATAATCCAAATGTCTATCAGCTAATGAGTGGGTAAATGTGGTATATCCTTACAATGGAGTATTATTCAGCAACAAAAGGAATGTAGTACTGATAAAAGGTAACAACATGAATGAACCTTGAAAACGTTGTTATGCTAAGTGGAGAAACCAGTTACAAAAAAGCATATAATGTATGATTCTATTTATATGACTGCCCAGAAGAGGCAAATCTTTAGAGACAAAAAGTAGATTATTGTTGCATAGGACTGAAGTGGGAGTTGGGTAGAATGGGGAGGTGACTGCTAAAGGAAATAAGGTTTCTTTTTGTAGTGATGAAAATACTCTAGGGACTTCCCTGGTGGTCCAGTGGTTAAGACTCTCCGCTTCCATTGCAGGGGAGGTTGAGGTTTGTTTTTTGTTGTTTTTTTTTTCTCTTGCAACATTTAGCAAGCCCAGCTTTTGGAGTGAGACTTGAAGTGACCCAAGGTTAGCTTTTTGCCAGGGCAACAAGATTGAAATACAAGGGGCAAAGGTGTTGAAGTATGAGGACTATGTAAGAATGAAGCAAAAACAGGAAGGGGTTAATAAATTGGGAGAAAGTCAAGGAGCTAAGAGACTAAAGTAATCTTTGTGGATCTAGGTCAGTCTGTCAAATGGCTAATTAATGGGAAATTGTTTAATGCCTTAATTGGATGTAGGGAGAGTTTTGCCACTAGGGTCAGAGATTCTTCAAATTAGAGAACATTGTACATAGTGTTTAAGGGAAAGTCTGGCCATTTCATATTAAAATGTTGACCATTCCAGAGTTTTTGAATGAAATGTAAAACATCCAAAATTTATCCTGATTGGACTGGCAGATCTCTGGCTGGTTCTTGATGAAAGGATTGCTGGAAATTTAGAAAAAAAGAAGAACCTGTACCTGGCCAGCCTATTGAACTGGGCTGTTTGAAGTATTGTTGAAGACACCAGGGATGTGGTCAGAACTTGGTTTGGAGAGGAAAACTAAGCCAGCTGCTAGTCACTAGTGATTATAAGGGCACTGGTGACAGAAATGAGAATGGGCACAAGGTGATATGGTTAAATGGTATAAACCTTTTCCACAGCTGGGTGGAAGCAGTGGTCTTGAAGTGGTATGGAGATAGATGCAACATTGATGCTGACACATGTGGAATATGGAAGCATCATTAATGATGATGAAGGTAGCTAATATTCTTTGAGGACTTTCTGTGCCATGCCCTGTTCCCATTATAAACATTTAACATGAATTTGACTCATTTGTCGCAATAATCCTATGAGGCACTGTTATCATTTCATAGAGAAAGAAGCTGAGGTAGAGAGACCAGTAACATTCCCAGAGTGTCATCAGCTTTGCGCGTGGGGGAGCCAGAATTTAACCCTAGACCGCCAACTCCAGAGCAAACGTTTCTAACCACTGTATTGTGCCATTGTAGGATAGTGCACTCATGTAATTTGTACAATATGTATTCAGTGTGTGTTGAATAATTTACATTAAACCTTAGAAGAAAGTTGTTCAATATAATTTTGGATGCTTTCTAATTTAATGATAATTTTGTTGGATATTTTATGGAAAAAAATATAACCTAGAGCAGTGATTAAGAGTGTGGTTCCTTGGGCCAGCAGCATCAACATCAGTATCATCTGGGATCTTTTTTATTTTATTTATTTATTGATTGATTGATTTTTGGCTACGTTGGGTCTTCGTTGCTATGCGCGGGCTTTCGGGCTTTCTCTAGTTGCGGCGAGCGGGGGCTACTCTTTGTTGCAGTACACGGGCTTCTCATTGTGGTGGCTTCTTTTGTTGCGAAACACGGGCTCTAGGCACGTGGGCTTCAATAGTTGTGGCACACGGGCTCAGTAGTTGTGGCGCACGAGCTTAGTTGCTCCACAGCATGTGGGATCTTCCCAGACCAGGGCTCGAGCCTGAATCCCCTGCATTGGCAGGTGGATTCTTAACCACTGCACCACCAAGGAAGTCCTCATCTCGGATCTTGTTTGAAACAAATTCTTAACCCTTACCCCAGACCTGTTGCTGAGAAATCTGGGAATGGAGCCCAGCAGTGTGTGTTTTAACAAAGCCAGTTTATTCTGATGCAGGCTAAAAATTTGAGAACTACTAACCCAGAGCAAAGTGTAGTATGAGAAGGTGAATGAGAGTTTGAATTAGACTGGAGTGATACTGAGGTTGTCAGTGTTTTCTGGATCACATTCTTAGGACTGAAATCTGATGGGAAATTATTAGCATTAGTTTACACTCTGCATGACTGCAGTTTGGTGTGTTGATGCTACTGGTCACAAGTGAGATGGGAGGCAAAATGTCAGTGGATCACAACTATTGACAACTCAAATGCATGGTTGTATGTCAGTAGTGCTATTTTCTTTCCTTTAAACATTTAAAAAATTTTGTAACATTTGATATACAAAAATAGATAATGTAGATATAAGTTTTGAAGCAATAATAAAAGAAATATCCATGAATCCAGTACTCAATTTAAGAACTAGAATAAAAGCTATCTCTCTGATTCCCACCCCTAGCTTCCTACCAGAAGTAATCCACGCCTAAGTAGGGGCATTCTTGTTCAATTCTCCTGTCGCTGTACTGGCCATGGCAGGGCTGGGGGACTTGTACCCTAGGGGTTGGGCCTCTGTGTTGTAGTGAAAGTGCATGTATGACTCCAGAGCCAGAGCATGTATGATTTAATTCCACATATAAAAGAAAAAAAAAAGCCACTGTCATAAATGTAAATCATTACTTTGCTTTTCCAGATTTACCATATATGTCTGTATCCTGAAATAACATAGCATTTAATTTTGCTTGCTTGTTTTTTTATATGAAATATTCATACTGTATTTATAACAGGAAAAGATAAAAAAATTTTTTTAACATTTCTGGATTCATTTGTGTAGCTGTAGTTCATTCATCCTCATTGCTGAGTAATTGTTGTCTCACAATTCATTTGTTTTCTTTTTAATGAACATTTGAGTTGTTTTCAAAATTTTTTGCTATTACAAACCAGTGATGCCAGAAACCACTTATATATATCTCATGATGAGTATATTTAGGAGTTTCTGTAGGATTTATACCTCGGAGTAGAATTGTTGTGTACTTGGGTATTTTTCATCTTTACTATATTTTGCCAGATTTTCTCCCCAAAATGGTTGTACCAACTGACATCTCACCAATTACTCTACATCTTTATGAACACTCGGTGATGTTATACCTACTAATGTTTTGGCAATCTTGAGTGCAAAATGGTATCTCACTGTGGTCTTAATTTGTATCTTCCTGAGTAATGAGGTTGACCACCTTTTCATGTTGGCTATTATTGTTTTATCTTCTTTGAAATGCCTTTTCTTGTCTTTCTTCTGTCTTTTCCCAGTGATGTATGAGTACTTTGTATATTCCGGGTATTTATTAATTATTGTTCACGCTTCTAGTATTCTTCCGGTTTGGTTTCTTTTTTCACTTTCTGTGTGGCATCTTTCAAAGAACAGAAATTCTAAATTTTAATTAAGTTATTCTTCCGGTTTTAGCATTTTTGTATTCTGCTTAAGAAATCTTTCTCCACTTAGGGATCGTAAAGATATTTTTCTTTAAAAACTCACTGTTGCTTTTATAAATTTTCAAACCATCTAGAGTTGACTTTTCTGTATGGTGGTATAGTAGGTATCTAGTTTCTTTTTTTCCCCCACATGGGTAATTATTTGGCTCAGACCATTTATTGAACGGCTGGCCTGTCTTTTTCCCAGTGGTCTGCAATGCTATCTCTATCATATCAAGTGTCCATGTATGTTTGGGTTTATTTGAGGGATATCTTCTATTGGTGAATTTATTTTCTACTCTAATCTGTATGTACTTTATAATATATCTTTAAAAGTTTGCAATTTTTAAAATTACAGCTAAACATAATTAATAGTAGTAACTTAGTATTAAATATCCAGTGTTCAGATTTCCCCAGCTGTCTTTTATGTATAACACACATGCACACGTGCTAATGTATGTATAAATCACATTATAGTTTGTTTGGATCAGTATCCAGATAAGGTCCATGTATTGTGATTGGTTGATATGTCTTTTAAATCTCTGTCAATCTGTAGGTTCCTACTCCATTTCCCAAGCCACTCCCCCTTCCCCTTTTGCCTTGTTGCTTGTTGTTGTTAGACAAATGGGGTTGTTTATTCTGAATTTTGCTGATTGCAACCTCGTGATGTTTAGTATGTCCTGTTCTTTTTATTTCCTGTAAGTTGGTTGTTAAATGTAAAGGCTTTGTACCCTCCCTCCCTTCCTTCCTTCCTTCCTTCCTTCCTTCCTCGCTCCCTCCCTTCCCCAAGACTGATTTGTATGTGGTATTATATACTATAAAAAAACCAAACATTTTGAGATATAATTCACATACATTTTCATATCTGCTCAATATGCTTATTTTTAGCATATTCATACTAAATATGAGTTGTGCAGCCATCGCCATATCCAATTTTAGAATATTTTCATTACCACAAAAAGGAATGTTATGTCCTTTAGGAGTCCTTCCCCATTCCCTCCTCCCCCGCAACTAATCTTCCTTCCTTCCTCCCTCCCTTCCTTCCTATGCAGCTAGGCATGTGGAATCAGGGATCAAACCTGTGCACCCTGCAGTGGAAGCGTGGAGCCCTAACCACTGGACCGCCAGGGAATTCCTTAATCTACTTTCTATCTCTATAGATTTGTCTATTCAGGACATTTATATAAATGGAATCATATAATATGTAGCCTTTTGTGACTGACTTCTTTCATTTAGCATAATGTTTTCAAGGTTCTTACATGTTATTAGTATACGTGAGTACTTCATTCCTTTCTATTGCCGAATGATTTTCCATTGTATGGATATACCACATTATATGTATCTATTCATCAGTTGATGGACATTCATTTCCACTTTTTGGCTGTTGTGGATAGAGTTGCTATGAACATTCATGTACAAGTTTTTGTGCAGGCATATGTTTTCATATCTCTTGGGTATATACTAGGAGTAGAGTTGCTAAACCATGTGGTGACTCAATGTTTAACCTTTTGAGGAACACCCAGACTGTTTTTCAGTGGCTACACCATTTTGCAATCCCACCAGCAGTGTATGAGAGTTCCAGTTTCTCCACATTCTCACCAGTACTTAGCTGTCTTCTTTACTTTATCCATTTTAATGGGTGTGTCGTGATTTTGATTTCTGTTTCTCTGATTGCTAATTATGTTGAACATCTTTTCATGTGCTTATTGACCATTTGTTTATCTTCTTTGGAGAACTGTCTATTCAGATCCTTTGTTCATTTTAAAATTGTATTGTCTTATTATTGAATGGTAAGGGTCCATTTATGTCGTCTAGATACAAGTCCCTTATCAGATATATGATTTGCAAATCTTTTCTCATTCCATGGGTTGGCTTTTCACTTTCATGGGTAACATATAATTTTTATTAGGTGGTACATAATGTTGGGTTCTTTTTGTGATATTAGCAACCATTGATGAACATTGCCTAGATCCATTAATTTGTTAACTGTTGTAAAGTGGTGGTATTTAAATTCTACAACTCCTTCTTTATAAGAATTCTGAGTTTGAAGTTAATGTTCCGTCAGCACATGGAAGATTATCATTTCACTGCCCTGGGGCTTCCATTGCTTTTCAGAAGTCAGCTTTGTCATAAATGCCTTGAAACATGAATGAACCAGTTGGTGGCAAATTTAGTTTTTATTGTCCCAGAGCTATTGTTTTCTAACTGTATCACCACTTGACAGGCCAATTTTATATCCTTATATAGTCTTCTACCTCCTTCTCCCCAAGTAAAATTTTTACATTTGCTTCAATTAGTATATTTAGAAAAACAGACTGGGTAGCCCAAGGAACAAGTATATAAATATCTGTATTGTAGAGAATTTTAAAAACAGGCTTATTTAGGTATAGTTTATATATAGTATAATTTGCTCATTGTTAGTATAAAATTTGAATTTTAGTAGATTTTTCAGTTGTGCAGCCATCACCAAAATCCAGTTTTAGAATACTTCCATCACCCCAAAAAGTTCCTTTCTGTCCTTTTCTGAAATTATTTATTTATTTTTGTTATAGAGAGTCTTAACCTGGAGTTGACAGAGGCTTTCTGATGGCTCTAAAACCACATGAAATTATATGTAAACAATATGTTCTATAGGGCCTGTGTTTTTAAAAGGGCAAAATTTTAATAAAGTGTCAATTATACAAATGCAGGCTTCTCTTGTCTTTAGGGTTGACTGGGGATATACAAATTACTATGTTGAAAAGTTGCATAGGAAAATATGACTATGCTACCAACTGGATGCACATTTAGGTTCATAAATTTTTTTTAATTTTTATGGATTGCTTTTTCTTAAAGTTTAATTTTGTCATACACATATATAATTCATTTTCATACGGTTCTAAAGTCAAATGTAGCCTAGTTTCCTTGAGCTCTCTACCTTATTTCCTCCCTATTCCCATATATTTATGTGTAAAATAGTTCTATGCAATCTATTTTATGTATTTCTTTCAGTATTTTTTTTTTTTTTTTTTTAGAGAAGGCTTTGGGTCTTTTTTTTTTTTTTTAATTAATTTTTGGCTGCATTGGGTCTTTGTTGCTCCACGCGGGCTTTCTCTAGTTGTATCAAGCGGGGGCTACTCTTCGTTGCGGCACGTGGCCTTCTCATTGCGGTGGCTTCTCTTGTTGCGGAGCATGGGCTCTAGGCGCGTGGGCTTCAGTACTTTGGCACGTGGGCTCAGTAGTTGTGGCTCGTGGGCTCTAGAGTACAGGCTCAGTAGTTGTGGCACACGGGCTTAGTTGCTCTACGGCATGTGGGATCTTCCCAGGCCAGGGCTTGAACCCGTGTCCCCTGCATTGGCAGGTAGATTCTAAACCACTCCACCACCAGGGAATCCCTTTCAGTATGTTTTTTGATATTTTAGAAGGTTTATATTTTTGTTACGGTGGTTAGTTAGCTTTATTTAGTCCTTTCTCTTTTAGTTATTATCTACTGCTTCCCTATTTTGTGCATTTTGGAAATTGGTAGTGACCTCTTCTTCCCCTCCTCCTCAGCATCTGATGTAAAATATATCCTTTTTTTAGAAAGGTTTTTTTTAAAAAAGGTTTGCTTGTTTATTTATTTATTTATTTTTATGGCTGTGCTGCACAGCTTGTGGGACCAGGGCTTGAACCATGCCCTCAGCAGTGAAAGCACTGAGTCCTAAACCACTGGACCACCAGGGAGTTCCCTTTAAAAGTTTCTAAAAATTGACCTTTATTTTGAGATAATTGTAGAGTCACATGCAATTGTAAAACACAATACAGAGAGACCCTTTACTTAGTTCCCCCAATGGTAACATCTTGCAGCGTTATAGTAAAATACTGATATTTATACAGTCAAGATATAAAACATTTCCATCACCACAGGGATCTCTCATGTTGCCATTTTGTAGCCATGCTCACTTCCTCCCATCCTGCCCTCTCCTCAGCCCCTGGCAACCACTAATCTCTTCTTCATTTCTATAATTTTGTTACTCCAAGAATGTTATATAAATGGAATCATATGGTATATAACCTTTTGGCATTGGCTTTTTTTCTCTTAGCATAATTCCCTGGAGATTCATCCAAGCTGTCGCTTGTATCAATAGTTTATTCCTTTTTATTGTTGGATAGCATTCCGTGGTATGGATGTACCACAGTTTCTTTAAACTGCGAAGAATGTCTGGGTTCCAGGTTTGGGTTATTATGAATAAAGCTTCTATAAACATTTGTGTACAGGTTTCTTGTGAACATAAGTTTTCATTTCTCTGGAATAAATGTTCAGTAGTTGCTAAGTCCGATGTATTTGCACATTTAGTTTTTTAAGAAATGATTTTCCAGGTATTGTTTTACATTCCCACCAGCAATGTAGGAGTTCCTCCACATCTTCCCCAGCATTTGTGTTGTCTCAGTTATTTAATTTAGCTGTTCCGAAAGGTGTGTAGTAATAATTCATTTTGGTTTTAATTTGCATTTCCCTAATGGCTAATAATATTGAACATCTTTTCATATACTTATTTGCCATCTGTATCTCCTCTGATGAAACATCTCTTCATTTCTTTGGCCTGTTTTCTAATTTAATTGATTGTGTATTCTAATTTTGAGTAAGAGTTCTCTGTATATTCCAGATACCAGTCCTTTATCATATATATGTGGTTTGCAGATATTTTTTTTCTGTCTCTAGCTTGTCTTTTCATCCTCTCCACATGGAAGCTTTCTCAGAGCAAAATGTTAACATTTTGATGAGGTCCAGTTTACCAGTTATTCCTTTTGTGGATCATGCTTTTAGGGTCAAGTACTCTTTGCCTAGTTCTAGATCCTAAAGTTTCTTAATTTTCTTCTAAAAAATTATAGTTTTACTTTTAAACATGATTCATTTTATTTTTTGTGTAAGGTATGAGTCTTAAGTTGAGGTTCATATATTTGTCTATCAATATCTACCTGAACAGCACCATTTGTTGAAGAGTCTTAACTTTCCTCCATTGAATTGCTTTCATACCTTTGTCAAAAGTCAGCTGAGCATACTTGTGTAGGTCTGTTTTGTGTTCTCTGTTCTATTCCATTGATCAGTGTATGTATTTCTTCACCAATATCACACAAGTGTTTATTACTATAGCTATATAATAAATCTTGAAGTTAGATAGACTGATTCCTCCCACTTTTTTTTTTCTCAAAATTGTTTTAGCTATTCTAATTACTTTGGCTTTCTGTATAAACTTTAGTATTACTGGGATTTGAAAGCAATTATGCTAAGTCTATATATCATTGTGAGGAGAATTGACATCAAGTTGAGTCTACCAATCCATGAACACAGTGTGTCTCTCCATTTTTTTTTTAGATTCTTGAATTCCTTCATCAGTGTTGTATCATTTTCAACATCTATATCCTGTACATGTATTGTTAGGTTCGTACCTAAGTATTTATTTTTTTGAGAGATTATTAATGATATTGTTTGTATTTTTAATTTTGATGCCCATGTGTTCATTGCTAGTATATTGCTGGAGGAATCAGACTCCCTGCCTTCAGACTATACTACAAAGCTAAAGTAATGAAAACGGTATGGTACTGGCACAAAAACAGAAATATAGATCAATGAACAGGATAGAAAGCCCAGAAATGAACCCACACACCTATGGTCAATTAATCTATGACAAAGGAGGCAAAAATATACAATGGAGCAAAGACAGTCTCTTCAATAAGTGGTGCTAGGATTTCCCTGGTGGTCCAGTGGGTAAGTCTCCGCTCTCCCAATGCAGGGGGCCTGCGTTTGATCCCTGGTCGGGGAACTAGATCCCACATGCATGCCACAACTAAGAGTCTGCATGCCACAACTAAAGATGCACGCCACAACGAAGATGCTGTGTGCTGCAACTAAGACTCAGCACAGCCAAAATAAATAAATAAATATTTTTTAAAAAGTGGTGCTGGGAAAACTGGACAGCTACATATAAAAGAATGAAATTAGAACATTCTCTGTATTTTTAATTTTTATGCCCATGTGTTCATTGGTAGTATATAGACATACAAATTGATTTTTATATTTTTATCTTGTATCCTGTGACCTTGTTGGACTCACTTATCAGATCTACCATACGTGTGTGTGTATATGTATCTGACGTCCAGAGACATCTGTCTTGTCTTGTCTTTTCTTTTCTCTTCTCTTTTCTTTCTTCTTTTTCTTTTTTTTGAAATCCATTAGTCTTTCTAATATATCATGGTATTGGTTTTTCTGGGTTGATTTCCCAGGTACATTGTGTGCTTTTTCAGTATTTTATTTCAAGTCTTTTAGTTTCAGGATATTTTTCCATTTAATTATTATCTTTATTGTCACTTTAATTCTAATAATTTTCACCTTCATTTCTTTTTGATTAAAATTTTAGTTCTTTGCACATTCTGTATCTCTTAAGCATTACCTGTTGTGTTGTGTTATTGTTCTTGGTTAGGTTTCTGAAATATTTTTTTATTTTATTTCAAATTCTTTCCTGATTTCTAGTACCTCATTACTGAGTTTTTCTAATTCTGTTTATAATGTTCTTTTACATCTTCTTTCATTCTCTAGGATATAATTTTTACGTGTTTTGTTGGTACAGCTTTTTGGTAGTCTTTTAATGCATCATTCTGCTCCTTGTGTCTTATGGCATAGAATTTGACCGCAATCCTTTTATATTGTACACTTTATAATAGGTTTTCCTGAACTCTTTGGAGTGAGTGGGGAGTCAGGATAGCTTTGCTAGCTTTACCACTCTAGAACCCCTTCTTCTGTTTTTTTTTTAAGTGAGTAAATTAAAAAATATATATATATTTATATATCTTCCTATTTTCTGAGATCTGGCTCTTGTTTCACAAACCACTTTTACCTGGATCTTCTCTTTACTTTTCCCCAATTGCGCATGTCTTTTTTTTTTTTTTTTTTTTTTTTGCGGTACACGGGCCTCTCACTGTTGTGGCCTCTCCCGTTGCGGAGCACAGGCTCGGGACGCGCAGGCTCAGTGGCCATGGCTCACGGGCCTAGCCACTCCACGGCATGTGGGATCTTCCCGGACCGGGGCACGAACCCGTGTCCCCTGCATCGGCAGGCGAATTCTCAACCACTGTGCCACCAGGGAAGCCCCGCGCATGTCTTGATCACCTAGAATTCTTCTTTTGTTTGTTTGTTTATAAATTTATTTATTCATTTATTTAATTTTTGGCTGCATTGGGTCTTCGCTGCTGCACGCGGGTTTTCTCTAGTTGCTGAGAGCGGGGGCTACTCTTTGTTGCGGTGAGCGGGCTTTTCTTTGCGGCGGCTTCTTTTGTTGCGGAGCACGGGCTCTAGGCGCGCGGGCTTCAGTAGTTGTGGCTCGTGGGTGCTACAGCACAGGCTCAGTAATTTTGGCGCACGGGCTTACTTGCTCCGCGGCATGTGGAATCTTCTAGGACCAGGGCTTGAACCCATGTGCCCTGCATTGGCAGGCAGATTCTTAACCCCTGTGCCACCAGGGAAGTCCAGATCACTTGGAATTCTTTTTCCGGAAATTTCTTTTCAGTTATAGGGCCTTTTCCAGGTAGGGGGACTTAGCCCCTTGTTTTTGAGTCTACTCTCGTCATATTTTACAGTGTTAGCATGTGCAGAAGATCCCTTCCATTTGCAGCTATTCTCACATTGCCTTTCTAAACTCTAACGATTCATGATTTGGGGTTCTCCCCTCAAGTCCTTCAGTTACCCAGTTACTTCTGCTCTTCTGTTTCCTTCTGCAGATATGCAGAAGGCCCATGTGAGTCCTATAGTTGGTGATTTAACCAGATCCTTCTTGTATTTGAGAATTTGTGGGGTTACCTTGTTACCCAATCTTGTAGATTTTATCCATGGGGTTTTGGTTTGGCTGTCCTGGTAACCTTTTTTTTTTGGCCGTGTGGCATGTGGGATCTTATTTCCCCTACCAGGGATTGAACCTGCACTCCCTGCATTGGAAGCAAGAGTCTTAACTGCTAGACCGCCAGGGAAGTCCCATCAAGAGGTTTTATTCAAGAGAATGGCAACACAGGTTTGCATTAAAAAAAAGAATGATCTGGCTGCATTGTGGAAAACTGATTCAGTGCATAGAAGGAGACTGGTTAGGAGACTAGTAGTGATCCGGGTGACATGTGACATGATGGTGGCTTAGTCTAGGATAGTGGCAGTAAAGCTAGAAGGTTTGAATATTATTTTGGTGACTCCATTGGATGTTAGAGAATGAGAGAGTGAGTAGACATGGATGATCTCCCAGGATGGGGGTTCTTGCAACAGTTTGGATGGTTGCACTGTTTCCTAATATTGGGAATATTCATGGAATCGTAGGGGATGTTTTTTTTGGGAGGGGAAGATGGGGGAGCAGGTGTGATATTTATAAGCAGCTGAGTTTGAGGCCTTAAAATGATCTGTCCTCTAATCCTAAACATACACACGTGCACACATATTTTAATTCTTCAGCGAGCCTTTTCCTGACCCTCTGATCATGTCTCCTTCTGATATAGAACTTTATTATTTACTTTCCTATCTTAACTTTTAACACACTCGTGTTACTGCTTATTATTACCATCTTTTTCCCTAGAACAGCTGCTGGCAAACATTTTCTTAAAAGGAGAGATAGTAAATATTGTAGGCTTTGTGGGCCAAGAGACAAAAATTAAGTTAATGTAGACACAATATCATTTATAATGTAACCACTTAAAAATATATGAACTATTCCTCTGGGGCCCTGCAAAAATAGACAGCTTGCCAGAATTGGCCCATAGGCTGCAGTTTGCTCACCACTGTACTAGACTGTAATTGCTATACTTGCCTCCTAGTTGCAGGCATATTGCCCTGGAGCATTTTGGTTGAATTTAGTAAATTTTTATCAAATGAGTGAATATTATACTTACAGATTTGAAGCCCAGGCGAGAGAGCTGAATAAAGATAGATATTTGGGAGTGGTCTTCAAACAGTAATTGAAGACATAAGAGTAGATGAGATCACTTGGGAAGAATGTAAGGGAGGAGAGGCCCTAAGAAGAAGCCTTTTTCTGTAACTTAAACAGAGAGGAGAATGAGTGATGACTAACTCAAAGGTACTTGTATCATAGATGGTAGTCAGTACCTGTTGCTAACTGACCTAAGCCATTTGGCCATTTACACTCATAGGTTCTTTTGGATGAATAGGAGGCCTTTAACTATATAGACAGGTGAGGGCAATAGGCGGTTTTCCTTAGAAATTTTACTATCAGTGAGTTACGTTATTTTTTTTCTTTTTTCTTTCTTTTTGGCTGCTCTGTGCGGCTTGTGGGATCTTAATTCCCCAACCAGGGATTGAACCCAGGCCCTTAGTAATGAAAGTGCTGAGTCCTAACCACTGGACCGCCAGGGAATTCCCAGTGAGTTATAATAAAATAATAAAACAAGCCTTAGACAGAATGTGCTACCCATACAAACATGTATTAGCAAGCAGTCACAAAAAGTCATATAGCTTGTTTTATGGGTTTAGCTCATTTAGACTCTACTACCTTGTAATAAAACTTCAACCCTAAGCACATACCAGAAAGATCTGACTAGGATTAGCAGACAGAATCCTCCAAGATGCGGTGGGACACAGGATCAAAAGGAAGCTTAGACTCAGAAACTTCTCTGAAGACAGATTGCAGGGCTTGTCAGATTCTTAAACCGCAAACAGGTAAAAATCAAGACACTTGTACAGTGTTTCCAGTTAATCCGTATATCTTGAAGAATTCCAGTTCAGCAATATAAAATTATTTCCAACATCTCTTATGCTAATTAACAAACACATGTCTAAATTCAGATGTTGATATTCAAAACACTTACTAATTGGGAGCTAACCTCTGATTTGGGCACTTCACATGCTAACTAACCCCCTGTGAAGTGTGGATTCCTAATTTAGAGTACTTCAGAAGTTAACTCATCACTTCTATCCAAGCTGAAGTAGTACTTTAATGGAAATTACAGTGTAGCAGTAACTTGATCATACTTTGGAGGGGATAGGCTGCCTGGGTCTTTTTGTTGTGTACTATCTTATAACAATTTGTAAACAATTAAATGTAGTAGTTATTGCAATGAAAATACTTTTTCTTCTCAGCTCTAGTAACAATTGGGTTAGATGTTTATACAGGCAAATTTTGACAATTGGTGCAATTCTAATCTTCAAGTGAATAAAGACAGCTTTCTTTACAGAGTGATCAAATAACACTGCATTAATATTGATATTTGATTGCTCAATATTTATTACAGCTTGTATGATTAATTTATACATAAAGCATTCTCTGTATTGATAGTGTTGAAGCCTAAATGCAGAAACATATTAAATATAGAATTCGATTCAGGGCTCTTTCTTTGTACTGCTGAACCCTATTAGTGATAATAGTTTTATCAGTGCATCATTCCATCACATTAAATAAATGTTACTAATTTGAATTTTGTTTGGCAGTTTTGTTTATATTTAATATATATCTATATTTAAGCACGAGTTTATATCTAGGTTAATATTTCAATATATTTAACAAAGTTTGTAATTTGGGTTCCATGGGATATTTTTTCCCTGCAAAGAGATTAATTTATCACTGCAGTTTAAGAAAACATGACAGAGGTACCATAACAAAAGAATCATTAAATAAAATAATAGCATACTGCATCTAGCAGTATATATTAATAATAATAATATACCATGACATACAACCTTTATTCTGAAAATGTAACCATTTATCATATTTGTATGTGTAATAAAGTAATCCATTATATCACTATGTCAAGGGGAGAAGGGATATCTAGTCATTTCACTAATTCCTGTTAAGACATTCCTGATAGAGCCTCTTAGTAAATTGTAGAAGGATACTTCTTTATCTTTTGATACAAAATATCTATCCCAAATTTATTTTCATTTTTATGTGATTTTAAGGCCATGACAATGAGGCATTTACTTTTTTTAAACATGAATCGTTTGCAATAGAATACATTAGTTGCAAGCATCAAAAATCAGCTCTGGCTGACTTAAGAGCAAAACCATAATTTATTAGAAGAATATGAGGTGGTTCAAAGAATGAGTTAATGAACACCGGGTAACTAGGAACACAGCAAGTTCAGGATATAGGCATGGTTCACTACCTTGTCCAAATGCTTCCTTTGGAAATTAATGTGCTTTTTTTTTTCTTTCTTTCCATTTTGCTCTAGGTTTAGAGTTATAGGGGAGAGTTCTGCTGGCTGAGTTTAAGCTCATGCCCTGTTTTTGCTAGGAGAAAGTGAGATGCTTTAATAGATGGTTCCATCAAGACTGTACACAATGGAGAGTATATAATTCCCCATAGAAACCTGGGTGCAGTTAGGAAACGGGGATGGATCCTAGGCAGCCAAGCTCTACCTCCCACTCCCCACAAAACTAACCAACAGATATCCAGTAAAATAGACAGGAGTTTTGGCTTTTTAACCTCCTGTAGTTCATCATTTAAAGTCTAAAACGGATTAATCCTTAATCTTTAAAAATAGAATCTTAAACAAATTTAAATCTTAAATGTCAGAGGCCTTAATTTATGTACTAGCAGTATCAATATTTAGATACTTATGAAATTTTTGTTTTTCTTTTTAGACAATGCGAAGACACAGAAATGAAGTGACAGTTGAACTGCGAAAGGTAAGAGTGATTTGTGTTTAATAAAAAATAATTAGATTTTTTCTGATGTTAAAATTTTGTATAACTTGAACAATGAAAATACTATGGCAAATTAGTGGCCATCCCTAAAACTACACAGCATAAAAATATATCATTAAATAATTTATAATGGAATACATTTATAGAAGCTTCCATTTATTGAGTTACCAGGCACTGTGTGAAGTACTTTACCACTGTCATTGAAATTCTCACAACATCTGATGAAGTTACTATTGTTTTTTCTTAATAACCTCTTTCTGTGTGGGCTATGTGCTAGACAGAATTCCTCCACCTTCCTCATGTAAAAGTTACATGTCCTTGTTAAAGACACTTTAGAAAAATAAAGTAGAATAATCTTGTATCTTACCAATTGAATGCAACTACTGTTAAAATTTATTTTCTTTTCTTCCATTATTTTTGAATTACCTTCATTAGATCGTGTTTTCATGCAAGCAGATTTTATTTTAAGCAAATTTTAATTACCAGTTAACAAAGTACACATAATAAATTCTGTCTATATACATGTACATTAAAAAAAAAAAAGATTTGAAACTTATTTCTAAGTCTTTGTGTTTGTCTTAGATTAGATTTTCTTGATCTAATTCACTCCTAAAACTCATATATTAAATTATCATCTTGAAACTTTTCAGTTTTAGAGAGAAAGAAGGTCTTGATTCTGAGAGTACACACTCTCTTACTGAGTCACTAGAATCAAATGGACCTGTGCATTTATTTACTCAATAAGTATTATCATACCCACTTTGTATTATTAATTTTTACTCAGCATCGATGTTATGCTCCTTGGTATAGTATATAGTTCCTGAGATCCATTCTCTTGTACCCCCTCTGCTGCATTTTTTATTAAATTTGAAAAATACTTGCTAATCCCATGTTCTTTCAACTCCTGAACTTCATGGATACTTACAGATTAACATCAGTGCAAGTTTTTTCAGCTCCTTGGGTCATTTGGACCAGAGAAGTGAACTAAACCTTAGCTTAATAAAGTAAGGTGAGCCCCTTGCCAGTCATAACACTTTGGACTTAGCTTATTTTTCTTTACTTTTTAACTTTTTATTAACATATCACACACCTACAGAAAAGTCAACACAACTTAAGTGTACAGCTTGATGAATTTTCACAAAGTGAACACATCTGTGTAACCAGCTCTTAGATCAAGAAAGAAACACTACCTGTATCCCAAGGCCCCTTCACAGTTTCTGCTTTCCCCCAAAGGCAACCATTATCCTGATTTCTAATATTATAGATTATTTTACATATTTTGCATATTTTGAACTTTATATAAATAGAATGGTGTTTATCCTTTGTATCTGGTTTTTCATTCATCATGTAAAGATCATTCTCTGTAATAGAGCTGATAGGAATAAAATTGGAATTAAGTAATTATTCATTTGTTGTTATCTCTTCACATTACACCAGCTCTCCCCAGATGTGAACCTTCACTTTCCCTTAACTTTTCATGCTTGGAATACAATTCTGAAACTTCTGTATTGGTCTTAGTATTACTCAGAATCCTCTCCTGTTTTAAGCTTTTTCACCCTTCTGATATGCTTATAAATCTAAGCTATTCATTTATATTTATATTTGGTGATTTGTTCCTTTTATAGTTGTGCTGCCCTCTGTATTTAATTTATAGAATTAAAATTTCTTGCTTATCAGAATACATCTTTTTAAATATTCACCTTGGTTTCTTTAGAGACCGCTTTCTTATCTCTCCTTTTTTTTCCTTCTGGATAACATTATTTCCTTTCCAATTACTATGATTAATTCCTGAAAAATCCTTGTAGGAGGATCAAAATGAAATTAACTGAAGAAATCTCAAGCAGTTCCTTATTTCACATTTTAGAATTCCCTAAGTAAGCAGCACAAAGTGACCCTTTCCTGAAACAAAGCCTATACTTCAAAGCTTAATTGATTTTGATATAATTCTCCAGAGGTGTGTAGAGCCCTTCAAAAGAAGATTCCTCCACTCTTTATGGTCAGAGTGTCTGCCTCTGATTTCAGCCTTGCTGTCTCTATTGCTCCATTGAGGAGACAGCCACAGCATTGTTATTACTGACATTGAGATTCTTGAAAATACAAGAACGAGAACTAGTTCCCAGTTTCTTAGATGAGCTCTACACACTTCTGTTAGATGGTAAGCTTCTAAAGTGAAGGTAGTAACCACACTCCCTGACCCAGCCCCGACCCCCCACCCCAGTACTCCCAGATCTCTCTCCTAGCCCATCCCAAAATGCCAGTCAAATTCTGGACATGTAGTTGGTACTCATTACATGCGCATGTTCAAGAATTTAATTGAATTATGATATCTTAAATTTTTACTTAAATTTAAATCATTTATTGAAGCTTTAAGAAAAACACTTTAGATATAGAACAGTGCTCAGAAGCACTGATCTGTGACAAGTCAGGGAGCTTGTGTCAAAATGTTAAACAAGACACTGCTTCCTTTACCACGGAAGTCTTTCTGCCTAAATAAATGAATAATGGAACTAAATGGTGTATTTATTTTCACAGTTGATTACTAACACAAGTTCCTTATCTTGCAGCAAACTTACAACAAATAGTTTGAGGACATTTAGCCAGTGACCATACTTTGAATAACACTGATACTGATCTATAAAAATTGAGGGTGAAATCTAGTTATTAATATGTAGTGCTTTACTGGCCTCAGACTCTTTTTGTTTGAACTCTTTTGTTTTCTTTTGTCTCCTTGATCTCTTGCATTCTTATTTAATTAGGCCCTTATGCATCAACATTTACACAGAAGTCTGTATTTCTGTTTTATATCATGTTGTAAACAGAGTTACATAGGAATTAAGTAACTTGTGTAAAGTCACACAGCTGAAAAATGGCAGAGCTGAGCTTCTAACCGTTATGCTATAATGCCTCTCAATGTGTAAATGTTTAAGTGAATAATGCCTTATAAATTGAAAATTGATCTAAAACCTGTCACTGGCATTTATAACTTTGGCACATTGTATTAAACTTGATATAATCTTCTCTTGGTGATTGATCAGTCAGATATGCCATAGTACTTTACTGTCATTAGAGCTGGGATCGGGGCAGGTTGAGTTGTTACATAAAGAAAAATACCACCAAAATGCCCATTGGACTGATCAGATCCAGTACTTGTTTTAGTTGTCTGACTTAAGTAAAATATCTCTTTTTAAAAATAGCCTAGGGCTTCCCTGGTGGCGCAGTGGTTAAGAATCCGCCTGCCAATGCATGGGACACGGGTTCGAGCCCTGGTCTGGGAAGATCCCACATGCTGTGGAGCACCTGGGCCCGTATGCCACAACTACTGAGCCTGTGCTCTAGAGCCTGTGTGCCACAACTACTGAAGCCCATGTGCCTAGAGCCCGTGCTCCGCAATAAGAGAAGCCATCGCAATGAGAAGCCCATGCACTGCAACGAAGAGTAGCCCCCGCTCACCGCAACTAGAGAAAGCCCGTGTGCAGCAACAAAAGACCCAACACAGCCTAAATAAATAAATAATAAAAAAAATAAAAAAATAAAAAAATAAAAATAGCCTAAATTCCCCATATTAACAAGCTAAAGAGGAAGTGTCATATGATCATATCAATTGACACTGAAAAAGCATTTGACACCCCATTCCTGATAAAACTCAACAAATTAGACATAGAAGGGGATTACCTGGACTTGATAAACAGCATCTACAACAAAACCCATAGCTAACATCATACTTAATGGTGAAAGACTAAATGCTTTCCCCCTAAGACCTGGGAGCAAGACATGGATGTCCATTCTCACCACTCTTATTTATTGTAGTGCTGGAAGTTCTAGCCAGTGCTGTAAGCCAAGAAAAAGAAATAAAAGACATAATTTGGAACAGAAGAAATAAAACTCTCCCTATTTCTAGATGACATGATTATCTATGTAAAAAATGCTGAAGCATCTAGAAAAAAAGTTTCTAGAACTAATAAGTGAGTTTGCAAGGCCACAGAAAACAAGATCACACATAAAAGTTAATCACTTATTTATGCTAACAATGAGCTCGCAGAAACCAAAATTAAAAGCACAGTGCCATTTATAAGCACTCCAAAGAACATAAAATACCTTGATACACATTCAGAAAACATGTATAGGATCTGTATGCTGAATATTATAAAATGCTGATGAAAGAAATCGAATAAGACTTAAGTAAATGGAGAGGCATATACTGTGGTCATTGACTTAGTAAAGATGCCTGTTCTCAAATTTATCTCTTGTTTTCAAACTCTCTCCAAGGTTTTTTTGTAGACATAGACAAGCTTATTCTAAAACGTACATGGAAAGGCACAAGCTCTAGAAGAGCTAAAATAATCCTGATAAAGAGTAAAATAGGAACAGTTGCTCTACCCAATATTAAGGCTACTAGAATAGCTACAGTAATGAATACTGTGTGGTATTGGCAGAAGGATAGACATCAGTGGAACAGAGATAGAACCCAGAGATCAACCCATACAAAAACACCCAACTAATTTTTGGCAGAGCTGCAAAACTAATTTAATGGATGAAGGATAGCGTTTTAAACAAATGGTACAGTACTAGAACAATTGGACATCCATAGGCAAAAAGGAAAGAAAAAGAACCTCAACCTAAATCTCACACCTTATACAAAAACACAAAATGGATCCTAGATGTAAAAGTAAAGCATAAAGCTTTTAGAAAAAAATTTGGAAGAAAATCATCAGGATCTAGAACCAGGCAAAGAGTTCTTATACTTCACCACAAAATCATAATCCATAAAAGGAAAATCGGATGTTAACAAATTTAAAAATTTTGCTCTGTGAAAGCCCATGTGAATAGGATGAAAATACAAGCTTAGAGACTGGAAGAAAACCACATATCCATTACAGGACTGGTATCTACCATATGTAATGAACTCTTAAAGCTCAGTAGTAAAAAAAACCCCAAACAATCCAATTAGAAAATGGGCAAAAGTTATGAAGAGACATTTCATTAAGGGAGATATACCAAGAGCAATCATGCTGCTGCTGCTGCTGATTAATGCATCATTAGCCATCAGGGAAATACGGACTAAGACAAACTAAAAGCATGTATCAGAGTGGCTAAAATAAAAAAATAGTGATAATGCCAGATGCTGGTGGGGATACAGAGAAACTGGATCACTCATACATTGCTGGTGGGAATGTAAAATGGTACAGACACTCTGGAAAACATGCAAACTACTGATAGAAGCAGCAGCTTGCATGAATTTCCAGAGAATTATGCTGGGCAAAAAAAAGATTATATACTGTATGATTCCATTCATAGAATATTTTTGAAATGATAAAATTTTGGAAATGGAGGACAGATTAGTGGTTACTGGGGGTTGGTAGGGGCTGGGAGGTGAGAGGGCATTTTCTGGTTTTGGAACTGTTCAGTATCTTGACTATAATGGTGGATACAAGAACATATACAGGTGATATCTATGACATAAATCACAGCAAGATCCTTTTGGACCCACATCCTAGAGAAATGGAAATAAAAACAAAGATAAACAAATGGGACCTAATGAAACTTCAAAGCTTTTGCACAGCAAAGGAAACCATAAACAAGACCAAAAGACAACCCTCAGAATGGGAGAAAATATTTGCAAATGAAGCAACTGACAAAGGATTAATCTCCAAAATTTATAAGCAGCTCATGCAGCTCAATAGCAAAAAAACAAACAACCCAATCCAAAAATGGGCAGAAGACCTAAATAGGCATTTCTCCAAAGAAGATATACAGACTGCCAACAAACACATGAAAGAATGCTCAACATCATTAATCATTAGAGAAATGCAAATCAAAACTACAATGAGATATCATCTCACACCAGTCAGAATGGCCATCATCAAGAAATCTAGAAACAATAAATGCTGGAGAGGGTGTGGAGAAAAGGGAACACTCTTGCACTGCTGGTGGGAATGTGAACTGGTACAGCCACTATGGAGAACAGTATGGAGTTTCCTTAAAAAACTACAAATAGAACTACCATATGACCCAGCAATCCCACTACTAGGCATATACCCTGAGAAAACCATAATTCCAAAAGAGACATGTACCAAAATGTTCATTGCAGCTCTATTCACAATAGCCCGGAGATGGAAACAACCTGTGTCCATCATCAGATGAATGGATAAAGAAGATGTGGCACATATATACAATGGAATATTACTCAGCCATAAAAAGAAACGAAACTGAGCTATTTATAATGAGGTGGATAGACCTAGAGTCTGTCATACAGAGTGAAGTAAGTCAGAAAGAGAAAGACAAATACCGTATGCTAACACATATATATGGAATTTTTTAAAAAATGTCATGAAGAACCTAGGGGTAAAACAGGAATAAAGACACAGACCTACTAGAGAATGGACTTGAGGATATGGGGAGGGGGAAGGGTAAGCTGTGACAAAGCGAAAGAGAGGCATGGACATATATACACTACCAAACGTAAGGTAGATAGATAGTGGGAAGCAGTCGCAGAGCACAGGGAGATCAGCTCGGTGCTTTGTGACCGCCTGGAGGGGTGGGATGGGGAGGGTGGGAGGGAGGGAGATGCATGAGGGAAGGGATGTGGGAACAGATGTATATGTATAACTGATTCACTTTGTTATAAAGCAGAAACTAATAAAAAAAAGAACATATACAGGTGATAAAATTGTATAGAACTAAATACACATAAACACACATACAGTGAATGCAAGTAAGACAGAAAATCTGAATAAAATCAGTGGATTGTATCAATGACAGTGTCCTGGTTGTGAGGTCTTACTATAGTTTTGCAAAGTGTTACCGTTGGGGAAACCTGGGCAAAGTGTACGAGGGATTTCTGCATTATTTCTTACAACTGCATGCAGATTTACAATTATCTCAATAGAAGTTTTAATTTAAAAACCCTGAATTAGGGCTTCCCTGGTGGCGCAGTGGTTGAGAGTCCACCTGCCGATGTAGGGGACATGGGTTCGTTCCCCGGTCCGGGAAGATCCCACATGCCGCGGAGTGGCTGGGCCCGTGAGCCATGGCCGCTGAGCCTGCGCGTCCGGAGCCTATGCTCCGCAACGGGAAAGGCCACAACAGTGAGAGGCCTGCGTACCGCAAAAAAAAAAAAAAAAAAAAAAACCCTGAATTAGTAAGTTAGAATCCATTTGAAAAGAAGAAAAGCAGCCATTTGTTAAGATCAGTTAAGTGATTCTGCAGGAACAATAATTTGTGTTAGGTTGTCAGATTTTTACCTGATTGATGAACACGTAATGTTTTTTTCCTCCAATTTTCAGTTGAGGTATAACGCACTGAGCAGAGTGCCCAAAATGTAAACATAATATATAAAACTCCTGGGTGAATATTCATGTAACCACCCAGGAGTAGTGTCACTTCATAAATGTTTATATTGAGGGGAAGATCTATCTTGTGAGCATTTTTTTCCTACCTCTTTAGAAGCATTTAGATGCAACCAGAGTTGGACTACATCTTAAAAAAAGCAAGCAGTAGAATATATTTAAGAAACAGTCTCTGTAGCCAGCACAGTCTCAGCTCTGCAGTCTCTGGGTTCAAATCTTAACTGATATTTCCGAGATATATAATTTAGTTTAGCCAGGTTCTCTTTGTCCCCATTTATTCATCTGTAAAATAAAGATTTAAGTTTTACAGGACTGGCTCTAGATAAAGATTTAAAACAATGAGGGTATTTCTGGGTAAAAACAAATTTAATTACTTATTTAAGTTTGAAGTGTGGCTGGTAAATAATTATCTGTCCTTCATCACATATGTAAGAAGTGACTGCTGACTTGTTGCACATATTTAGGTATGGGATTGCAAGCCACTTTTTCAAGATGGAATGAAAAAGAAGAATTTTATATAGAGATTAATAACGGAATTTGTTAAGTCAAAAAATATTAGTTCAAGTCATAAGAAATTGCCTGTAATTAAGCTTTTTGATCTACAAAGTGGCAATTCCATGTGGTTCAACCAAATGTCAGAAAACAGAAGATCTAAAAAGTATTAAATACATACATGGGATAATAGATTAACAATGGATTTCTAAAGGAACTTTAAAATGGATGTAATCTGTGTGTATGTGTTTGGAGATAAGGTGGGTGTTGAAACTACTCAGTTTCCATGTCCTCTGAGCTCCCCTCCCACTTGACAAAAGAAAAAGATACCTTTTATAGGTGCTGAATTTATAGTATAGTCTCTAAGAGGGTACAAATCTCTAGGTGACAAGCAAAAGGACAGTTTAAGTTACTGGTTTTGGTGACGCCTCCTTTAATGGTTAATCACATCACCAGAAACCTGCCCAGAGACTGATTATCTTAACTTGGGTTGTACATATTTTTTTGCTGAGAGTGAAGTATGACTTTCATGCCCTAGGGTGCCCAAAATAGACTATGTTAGGATGTTTTCAGTTCAAATATGAAGGTTGTTACTTAATTTTTGATAAAAGAAACAACTTACTAAGAAGGTATAATAATACTAAACTTGTGTATGCCCAAATATATGTAAGCCAAAATCGACAAAATTACAAGGAGAAATTTGTCAAAGATATAATCATTGTGGGAGAACTTTTGTCAACAACAAACACACTAGTTAACAGGAGATAGAAAGGTGTAAATAGCTTAATATGTGAATATTATCTAATAAACACATATAAACCCCATGCGTATTTGAAAATTGGTTTTGTGATAGTATAAAGCCATAGTTGCTACCCTGTGCAGTGAGGTACCATGGGACTCCATAGTGAATCAAAGGAATACCTTGGGATATTCTAAATTTTTGTGAGAAACACAGTGACACTTAACATTTCAGATACCACAGAATCATTAGAACTTGAAATAGTTCACAATTTAAACATTAGATTGCACTGTGTTTTTTTCAATCACACATTTTGTCTGAGTGAAATAAAATTATTTTCTTGTAACTTCGGTGTTTTTCCCCCCAAATTACTATTAAGTTGTTTGGACCTAACCACCTGATAAAGGAAACTGGGGGGTACTTCCTTTGGCCAACACTTAGGCCTATAGACTGAGAAACTTTGGGAAACTCTGGTATAAAGTAAATGTCAGCTAATTTCAGTGTTGTTCAGACTTTGTTCTCTGATCACAAAACAATTAAATGAGAAATCAGTGAATGAGATAGTTACAAAAACCTCATAATTGTGGGAAAAAAGTAAGCACTTCTAAATACCTTGGGCATCAAGAAATCCTAATGGAAATTAGTTAATACCAAGATATGAACAATAGGAAGATGCTACATGTCAGAACCTGTGCAATACAGTTGAAGTGTTAACTTTATAAGAGAAGTTTATAGCAAGTAGAGAATAAAAAAATAGGAATTTAAGGGACTTCGCTGGTGGCGCAGTGGTTAAGAATCCGCCTGCCAGTGCAAGGGATACAGGTTCGAGCCCTGGTCCGGGAAGATCCCACATACCGTGGAGCAACTAAGCCTGTGCACCACAGCTACTGAGCCTGTGTGCTACAACTGCTGAAGCCCGTGCGCCTAGAGCCTGTGCTCTGCAACAAGAGAAGCCGCTGCAATGAGAAGCCCACCCACTGCAATGAAGAGTAGCCTCCGCTCGACACAACTAGAGAAAGGCCGCACACAGCAACAAAGACCCAGTGCAGCCAAAAATAAATAAATAAATAATTTTTTAAAAAAAAGTACACCCATCACTCAGCACCCGGCTTCCTTGATTCTTAGCATTTTCCCATATTTGCCTTATTCTCACTTTCTCTCTGATATGTGTGTGTATGTGTGTGTGTGTGTGTATATATATATATATGTGTGTATATATCTGTGTGTGTGTGTGTGTGTGTGTGTGTGTATAGTGGTGTGGTGCCCCCTTACACCCTTAACACATCGTTAATACATCAGTTCATACACCTTTCAATGTAACCACAGTGTGTTTGTCAAGTTCACATAGATAAATTTCTACTATCCAATCCTTAGGCCCCCACTCATAGTTTGCTAGTTTTTCCCAATAATGTCCTTTATAAACCCAAGATCCAGTCCAGGATTAGACATTGCAGTTAGTTGTCACGTGTCTTAAGTCCCGTTCAGTCCAGTAGTTCTTCAGTCTTTATCTTTTATGACTGTGTATTTGGGGAGTACAGACTGCTTTTTAACAGAATGGCGGACTTGGGTTTGTCTGACTTTTCTCAGGTGGTCGTTATTACTACTACTACCACCACTACTATTGGTATTATTTTGGTCGGGAGTACCACCAAGGTGATATTGTTTTCTTGGTACATCAGACCAGAAGGCATACCATGTTGATTTTTCCTTTACTCTTTTTTTTTTAATGTATTTGAAAATTTTTTTCTTTTTAATTCTTATTGGCGTGTACTTGATTTTGTGTTAGTTTCAGGTGTACAGCAAAGTGAACCAGCTATACATATACATATATCCACTCTTTTAGATTCTTTCCCATATAGGCCATTACAGGGTATTGAGTAGAGTTCCCTGTGTTATACAGATTCTTCCTTTACTCTTTTTTTCTTAATGTCACCTTTTTTTAAAAAAAAATTATTTATTTATTTATTTATTGTTTGGCTGCATTGGGTCTTTGTTGCTGCGCGCAGGCTTTCTCTAGTTGCGGCGAGCGGGAGCTACTCTTTGTTGTGGTGCGCAGGCTCTTGTTATGGTGGCTTCTCTTGTTGTGGAGCACGGGCTCTAGGCGCACGGGCTTCAGTAGTTATAGCACACAGGCTCAGTAGTTGTAGCTCGTGGGCTCTAGAGTGCAGGCTCAGTAGTTGTGGCGCACGGGCTTAGTTGCTCCCCGGCATGTGGGATCTTCCCGGACCAGGGCTTGAACCCGTGTCCCCTGCATTGGCAGGCAGATTCTTAACCATTGCGCCACCAGGGAAGCCCTCTTCCTTTTCTCTTGATGATAACCTTTGCCACTTGGTCAAGATGCTGTCTGCCAAGTTTTTCCTCTATAAATTAATAAGTATTTTGTGGGGAGCCACTTGGGGCTATAAAATGTGAATGCATGGATTTTCATATTTGTGAGTTGCATTAATTTTAAAGTAATGTAGAATTAATTACTTGAGTAGTTACTAAAGAAGTATGCTGTGATATAATTTGAAGTTGGTAATCTCTTAAGGGTTAACATATACATAAGCATCTGTTTAAACATGCTTACTTGTACATAGCACACAAGTAGATGTCATGCAGATAAGCCAGTAAGCTTCAGATGTCTATTTCTAGTTTTAATTTTCTATTTGATCTGAATTTTAACCTCTATCAATATCTCATCAATAGCTTTCTGTTGTAATCAAACACTTCTGTAAATATTGTTTTGAAGACTAGAAGGTCTTGAAATTTTTAATTGAAAAGAATCTTAGATATCATTTAGTCTTTTATCTAATTTATTTTGACTTAATCCTGTAGACAAACTAAAATCTTAGAGGAAATTTTGTTTAATCTATATATTATGTAAAATGGCACAGGTTGCCATTACAAACAGTTGAAATCCCATAAAATGTAGAAGTATTGTGCTGTTGCAAAAGCCAGATAGGAGACTTCCCTGGCGGTCCAGTGGTTAACACTCTGCACTTCCACTGCAGGGGGCACAGGTTCAATCCCTGACTGGGGAACTAAGATCCCACATGCTGTGCTGTGCAGCCAAAGAAAAAAAAGGAAAAGAAAGGTTAAGATGATTAAAAAAACAAAAAAGAAAAGCCAGATAACAAGAGTTTAAATCTGAGATTATAGCAAATAGATAGCATTTATGCTAATGAATTCCCATTCCCCCCCACTCCCAACAAACATACAAACCTTAACATTTGAGAAGTAAACTCTTTTTCATTAAGCTGACTTCTTAATAAATTGCTTCAGGCAACCATTAACATTAGCAGTAAGTTGAAGAAAGCTAGCATACTAGTTGAAATATATTTGCTAGACTTTTATAATAATAATAATTTAAATTTAAAAATTTAAATCTTCATTACAGATTAGGAGGCACAGTATTGGTCAAAACAGTTGGTGCTTAGTAAATTTTGTGTCTGTGTGTATGAATGCTGGCCTTTAAACCAGTTAATTTTGTTATCAAATCCAGAATGTGGCCTGTCATTGGTTTGCAGTATACACATTTAATTCATATTATCCTTATGTAGAGATTTTGTGTTTGTTTCATAGTTGCCTGATAAAGTTGAAATAATTTTAGTGGATTTTTCATTAACAGCAGCCTTCACGACTTCTTAGCTATTTAATGGTTGTCTTTCAGAACAAAAGAGATGAACACTTACTGAAAAAAAGAAATGTTCCCCAAGAAGAAAGTTTAGAAGATTCAGATGTTGATGCTGATTTTAAAGCAGTAAGTTACCTTGTTCTTATAAGGTGTTTTAAAAGTAATTTTATAATAACCAGAGAACTTCATTCTCAATCTAAGACCAGTTTTACAATGATAATTAAGGTATATTAACTCTTATCTTTAGTAAATAGATTATTCAATAAATGTAATTTTGCTATTAAACTCTTTGCTGAACTATCTTTTTTTCTTTTTAAGCAAAATGTAACACTAGAAGCTATATTGCAGGTATGTTATTAATTTAATATTTTCATTTTGAAGTATTTTGAAATTGATTTTTTTAAAAATTTCTGAAATTTACATTTGATGTTGCAGAATGCCACAAGTGATAACCCAGTGGTCCAGTTGAGTGCTGTCCAGGCTGCAAGGTAACTACTGATTTGTCCAGAGAGAGAAATAGGTGTCATGCCTAGGGTGTTTTAGCTCATAGTCTAGAAGTAGTACATTGTTATTTCTGTACATATTTGAAAATTTTAGCAGTTAATTTCTTATATTTCTTTTTCTAGAAAGCTATTATCCAGTGACAGAAATCCACCAATTGATGACCTAATAAAATCTGGGATTTTACCAATTCTAGTGAAATGTCTAGAAAGGGATGATAAGTAAGTATGGATTTGACTCCCTGTTCACTTTTTTCAGCTAACTGAAAATTTGTGATTATTATTTAACCAATGGGTTCCATTTGGTTTTGCATTTATCACATTTGTCATGTATTTTAATGTAATTTTCTTATTCTGTGATCATACTCAGTAGACCTAAAGTGCTTCTCTTTTTAGTTTATGAAGTGTGTGTATATTTTCTAGGAAAATTTTAGCGTCCGTTTATTGTCTATTCTAACTTATCTCAAATATTTATAGTCTTTATTTGTTAGTTGGTTTTTTTAAAGTAATATTTTAAAACAACCCAAATAGTGTTTGAGTCACTCTTTGCTTATGAGTCTATATATAGATTAACCTCATGACTTGAGTCAACATGAATGGTTTCCAGAACTGAGTAGCTCTTTCTTACCCTGGGAATATTCCAGCTGATCTGCTGATACTCTGAGAAGTCTTTAACAGAACTCCAACCATGAGTGGTTGTTTATCATCATGGTTTTTATTTGTGGTAAATTAAAAATAAGAGGGCAGATTATAATTTTCCAGAATAGAAAGGGAAAAATACCACTTGGTATCTTTTGAGGTACTGGGCCCCATTTCTGTTAGTGTTTAGAGAGATCTCGGTGTGCTATATCTTAAACTTCATCAGTTTGAGTTAAGTGGGGAGAATGTAAGTTTCAACTCCAAAATACATGAAAACAAAGGCTAATTTTGCGTTTAAGGGGCGTTTAGACTTGGGATATTTTGCTAAGTGTTGTCTGTGAGATTTTCAGGTGACTAGATAAAAAGGTGATATATAAATGTTTCTACTAAGGGTTTTCATTATTTAAAAATACTTCCTTCTGCTTTGATTATGTGCCACAACCATCCCTCCAAAAGCCCTTAACACTTTTTTAATACTATTATATATTTTTTCTATAACAAGATTTATTTAAGTAAAAATAAGTTTTATTTCAATTGTTAAACAAAAATTCTATTTACCTCTACTTTTAAGGCCCTCTTTTTGTTCTTGATTTGCTTTTCTTTCTTCTTCTCCTTCTCCTTCCTCTCCTTTTTTTTTTACTTTTTGGTCTTTGGCATGGGCTCATTTGTGTGGGTGTATCTGTGAAATACAGCATATATACAGAAGAATATGCTAAAATGTATGCAGACCTGTGTAACTACCACCCAAAGTAAAAATAGAAAACTACCACCAGTCAGTGGTCTCGATCTGACTTGATGAATTTGTCATGGGAAATTGTGTCATAATATAAAAGACCCATTGGCTTTGGAGCCAAAAAGAACTTGGTTTAAATCCAGGGTTTGTTGCTGACCAAAACCCAAATAGCATTTGAGCCTCAGATACCTCATCAATAAAATTTAGGTGGTTGTGAGGAATGAAAATAATATAAACAAAACACTATACAATATCAAGCATATAATACATGTTCATTTATTATTTACTTATTGCACTCATTATTTATTTTTTCTGTCTTCTCTTTTTTTTCAAATGACATCTTAGAAGACTTTCTCTAGCTTTTTAATTGTATTTTTTACATCTTTGTGTTTTCTCATTTAAGGTCCTCATTGTCAGTATTTTGCCAAACCACCTAGCCTAGTTTAATAATCCTTTCTTCTTCTAGTCTGAGACAACATAAACTGTCTCATCATCTTTGATCTTGTCATCCCTTTATTTCTCCTCAGCCTCGATACCCTCCTATTTCTTGCCTTTTGCCAAAGTTCATCATGTAGTTCTTGTCTGCTCCTTCATTTTCTCATCTGTTCCATCTTTTTAACCTCACTGCTTGCTATATCACTGACATTTATTCTCCTTAAAACCTTTTCCTTCTCCGATCTCTCTAACCTTTTGATATTAACAACCTCACTCTCTTTCTTTGATATTTACAGAGTTTCTTCTAAGTCCCTAACCTTTGGCTCCCCTTGGTTTTTGCTCACTACCACCCCCTCCTACCTCGGTATTCTATTTAAAAGAATGTGTGTTTTTCAGCTATCTATCCTAACTTAATGTAGATAATTTCTTAACAGATTTTTCCTACATTGGACTTTAACCTTTTTAATCTATTCTGCATGGACTCCCAACAGTGTTTTTTTTTACTTCACTTTTCAGTAACACTCTATACTTAGTATGTCTATAGAATAAATTCCAAGTTCTGAAGCCTTGAGATTTGAGTCCTACTCCCCATACCACACACATAAACTTAGGTAACCTACCCTTCCAGTTTCATCCCATGTTACATTTTTGCACACCTTCTTGGCTTTAGCTCTCTTGATCCCTTCGTAGTCATCTGTACACATCATGATCATCCCACCCATGATACTTTTATTTGTATTTCCAGCTATCAGTGCCTTTCTTTCTTTATCCCTCTTTGAAAATCTAGTTCAGTTTTCCCTTTCTTTGTGAGGTCTTCCATCACCATTCCAAATTATAATGATCTCATCCTTTCAGCAAAATTATGTAGCCTTGTAATAACTCTGGTATGTAAAGCAGATGGTGTAGTGGAATCAGAGCTTTAAGACCTGTCTAGAGGTTGTGGCAGTGATTCAACTGAGATGATGAGGGCTTCAGCTAACACAGTGATATTAGGGGTGGTGCTATAAATATAAGAAATATTTAAGAGGTAAAATTGATATGACCCTATTGATTAGATGTCTGTGGGAGAGGAAGGAGTCAAGGAAAATAATGACTGGCTAAAAGTTGCAACTACCGGACTTCCCTGGTGGTACAGTGGTTAAGAATCCGCCTGCCAATGCAGGGGACACGGGTTCAAGCCCTGGAAGATCCCACATGCTGCGGAGCAACTAAGCCCGTGCACCACAACTACTGAGCCTGCGCTGTAGAGCCTGCGAGCCACAACTACTGAGCCTGTGTGCCACAACAGCTGAAGCCTGAGCGCCTAGAGCCTGTGATCCATAACAAGAGAAGCCACAGCAATGAGAAGCCTGCGCACCACAGCAAAGAGCAGCCCCCGCTCACTGCACCTAGAGAAAGCCCATGCACAGCAACGAAGACCCAACGCAGCCAAAAAAACAAACAAACAAAAAAAAAACAAAATGTTGCAACTACCAATGGACGTAAAGAAGTAAGTTTATATTGACTGACTTTGAGAGCAAATGAGACATTCAGGTGGAGATAGCCAACAGGCAGTTGGACATAATAAGACAAAATTCAAGGACAAGGTAAAGGATAACCATATAATATGCAGGTCATAAATGTAAATGGTAGTTATGTGTCTAAAGATTTTTTATTGTTTTTTACAGTCCTTCATTACAGTTTGAAGCTGCATGGGCATTAACTAATATAGCATCAGGAACTTCTGCACAGACTCAAGCTGTTGTACAGTCTAGTAAGTAAATTAGTTAATTTAATTCCTTACTTGCTGGACCCTTTTTTTTTTTAAAGGGAAAGAAGTGGTGTTTTATTGTAAAGACAGTTTTATTTAAAAATTGTGAATATTATAAGTTACTTATGATAGTTGATATCTTTCCTATAGCTGTCATTAATCTATCATTGAATAATTTTAATTGTGGTTACTAAAAAGTGAAGAGTTTTATCTTTTTGGGTCAAGACCATCTCCTAATAATAGGGTTTAAATTTTCTATTCCTAATGTCTCCAAGGTGCTGAGTAACTTATGTCTTTTAGCTTGTAACATATATTTTTAAAATTTTGCTTACCTCAAGATGGGCTAACTATTATTAGCGTGTTGACCCAAACTGTCAAAAGCTCTTTGAAAAAAACTGGATGTTACCAGGTAGTCTTAAAGTGTGGCACACTTAACTGACTTCAGGTGGTACTTAAGGTGATTCTAAGTAGTAAATGATATAGCAATAAGTTACATTGAATCAAGTAGTGAGAATACTATTTTCTTTCACTTTTGTTTTAGATATTTCAGTAATGTCAAAGAGAAGATTTCTAGGTAGATGTTAGATGCAACAAAAAGGGAACAGCAGATTTTAGACTAGGGCTTTCAATAGAGACTAGTAGGTACCATTAAATAACAGTGTTTTGTTTTCATTTTTAATTTTTTGGTTATCTTCTATGTGTGGTGATTGATACTGGTATTCTATTTACAGAAGTGATGAATAAAATTAGTTAGAATACAAATGTGAGTCAATTCAAACCCTCATACATTGCTGGTGAGAATGTAAAATAGTGCAGCCTCTTTGGAAAACAGTTTATTAAAAGGTTAATCATAGAGTTACCATATGACCCAGCAGTTCCCCTACTACATGGAACCAAGATATGAAACCATGTGCACAGAAAGACTTGTACAGAAATGTTTGCAGCAGCATTACTCATATTATTCATAATAGCCCCAAAATGGAAATAACCCCAGTATCCATTAGCTGATGAGTAGATAAACAAAATGTGGTATACCATTGAATACTATTCAGCAATAAAAAAAACCCGAAATACTTATACATGTTATAAGATGGATAAACCTCAAAAACATTATTCTAAGTGAAAGAATCCAAACAAAAAACTACATATTATACAAGTTCATTTATATGACGTGTCCAGAAAAGTAAAGTCTGTAGAGACAGAAAACAGTTAATGGTTGCTTAGGGCTGGGGGAGAGGGTAGTAGGACTTCTCTGGGTATGGGATTTGGGGGTGATAGAAATGTTGTAAAATTAGATTGTGGTGATGACGACACAACTCTGTATAAATACTAAAACCATTGAATTGTACACTTAAACAGATAAATTATATTGCATATAAATTATGTCTCGATAAAGCTATTAAAAGTGTGAGTAGGTTTTAATTTAAATGTTAAATAAATAATACAGGTAGTGCAGAGATACAGCTAAAAATCCTAGAGGTAGTGCACAATTGACTGAAATTTAAGAAAAAGTGATCTAGCTTATGCTTAGTTTCTACAGGTAATAAATATGATACCAGTGTTTTGGAATTTGAGTTAACACATAAGTTATGTAAGGAGTAAGGATTATAATGATAAATTACCTTGAAATATAGGATAGGCCTGATACGGGGATAATCATTTCTTTAGTTAATCCCATGTCAGCAGTTGGATCATATTGACTAAAGTATTATATTCTAAGGTTACATGTTCAGGGTAGAAATTTTTTTTAATGAATTATAGGAAAAATTTTATGCTGCTGTTTTCTTTTAATTAATAATATAATAGCAACTTCTAGACACTGTCAATAGGTTTATTACTTGAATACTACTAGGGGAAAACACTAAAATTTATTATATTTAGGGTAAAGATATTTGCCACATTTATTCATTCAGTGAATTATCATTGGGCAACTATAGTGTGCCAAACTCTGTATACAGGCTGAAATCTATGACTTCAGCATTTTGCAGTGTAAATATTAGTTTTTCTTTATTATAGATGCCGTACCTCTTTTTCTAAGACTTCTCCATTCACCACATCAGAATGTTTGTGAACAAGCAGTATGGGCTTTGGGAAACATTATAGGTACGTTGAATTTAGGTTTGAAAAGACTCCAATTAAGTATCTTAATTAACTTTTTTCCTACATTGGCATAGCCATTACACACTATGTTTCCTCTAATTTTAATGTGGGTTGACTACCTTCTTGTTTCATAAATACTAACTTAAGATTGTACCTCTTTGAAATGGATATGCAATTTGCTATCAGGATTGGTAGGTTAAATTTGTGTTCCCTAATCAAAATCTGGAGAGATAGCAACACTTGATGCCCTTGACTAATGGTGAGGAAACATAGAACATCAGCGTCCCAACATGAGCCATTGCATACATTTCAGACTTTCTCATCCTGAATGTAATTTTTTTTTTTAAATACAATTTTCATTTCTGTAGGTGATGGTCCTCAATGTAGAGATTATGTCATATCACTGGGAGTTGTCAAACCTCTTCTGTCCTTCATCAATCCCTCCATTCCCATCACCTTCCTTCGGAACGTCACATGGGTCATTGTCAATCTCTGCAGGAATAAGGATCCCCCACCGCCTATGGAGACAGTTCAGGAGGTAAATGAAGAAATGCAAAGGCCAGATGGTATATTTTCCCTATGTTTATGCCTTAGATTTTCATGCACAGGGAATGAAATAATGTATATACTGATTTCATTGCAGGTATGAGATATTTAAGTAACGTATCATACTTAATTTTGACTCCTGTGAAATAAAAGTTGAGACTCTATGGCAGCTGAGTGAATGTCAGTCCACCCTAATTCAAGCAGAAAAATACAAAAGAAGAAAAAATCTCAGTTTTATTACTACATTGCATTGTTGGTTTAACACTAAAAAAATAAGGGATTGCTACAGATAAAACTGGTCTACTTATGTGCAAATGTTCTTGAGTGAATTTGCATTAAGTCCAATTGAAATTTCCCTTGATTCCTGACAAAATTAGTACTCTTAATATGTGGCATGCTTTGTGTTAAATCTGCTAATTAAAGCAAAGTAAAATCTTTGCTATTTACATATAATTTGTAAATGGATCTGAGTATTTTAAGTTTTAAAAAATCCTGTGTAACCTTTAATCACTTGACTGTGCAGAGAAATGTTGACTGTGAATCTTTAATCTTCGTAACTGATATCCTTTACAATCTTCTGCCACCTCTTGCCCTTATGGAAGGGGTACTTAGTGATTCTCCCTGCTGCTGCCCCCTCCCTCCCAGTTTTAAAAGAAGATCTGTAATGCCTGAATTCAACAAACTTTATACTTCATACTGGTCATAATTTTCTTGACTAAATCTGAGGTCAAAAACTTTAATTTGACTCAAGTAGCTAAATAAAATCTTATTTTTACTTTAAACAGGTAAGTGAGACAATGACATCAGTTTTAAGAGTAGCTTTTTCATTTTTTTAAATAATGCACTAGTTTTTCTTTTTAATATTTTATTTATTTATTTATGGCTGTGTCAGATCTTAGTTGTGGCATGCGGGCTCTTTGTTGCAGCACGTGGGCTCTGTAGTTGTGGTGCACGGGCTCAGTAGTTGCAGCGTGTGGGCTTAGTTGCCCTGTGGCATGTGGGATCTTAGTTCCTCGACCAAGGATCGAACCCACGTCCCCTGCATTGGAAGGCGGATTCTTAAAATAGCTATACTACATACTTGCATCTCCATTCTTTCAAGTTGACATATGTCATAAAGAAGGTTATTGAAAACAAATGTTTTTCCTTTAAGGTACATTAATCTCTGCCAGACTTACTTGAATATTGCAGTTAGACATCTGAAATATTTTTTTGGTTTTTCAGATTGAATTTATCATATTTTTATTTTCCTAATAGAGATTCAAACAAACTTAATGTTGTTTTTCTTGCCCTGCAAATAGTATTTACTGCTTTTTTTAATCACAGTTATTCATTTTTACAAAGACATCTTCATCAACTCTAGTATTATTTATTGTTTGTCTTCTTTCCTCAGATTTTGCCAGCATTATGTGTCCTCATATACCATACGGACATAAACGTAAGTAAAGCAGAAGTTTAGATTTGGGATTTTGCTCTGGATGGGACTGAAAGGGTCTTTATTATTTTTTTTTAAAAGGGTTATTTATTCTTATGCTTTTTTCATATCTTATTAAGTTGTCAAGCTTCCACAATGTATGTGGTTTTCAGAAACAGGATTAAAGTTAAATTAAGTTTGTATCTTACATCATTCAGATAGCAAAAATGCTAACTTTAGAGAAATTATCACATATGTAGTTAATTTAGTTATTTGTATCATAATAGTGTTTTAAAGTATTAATATTTATAAAGTGGTAAAAGCTTTATAAAGCTTCTTCATATTTTTTAAAAATCTCATTTGATTCTTAAAATAGGTAGGCTAGATACTATTGTCCCCATTTTACAGAGTAAGAAACTGGACCTCAGGGAAACATTAAGTGACTTATCCAAAGTTGCAGAGCTTGTAAGGGTCACAGTCGGTATTTAAAACTGAGATCTTCTGATGACAGATGGTGTTTACTTTCTATGAAAGCACACGAACGCCCATGCTACAACCTTCTGAGATACAGTATTGAAGGATATCAAGTATAGTTTTATTTTTATTTTTTTAACATCTTTATTGGAGTATAATTGCTTTACAGTGGTGTGTTAATTTCTGCTTTATAAAAAAGTGAATCAGCTATACCTATACATATGTCCCCATATCTCCTCCCTCTTGCGTCTCCCTCCCACCCTCCCTATCCCACCCCTCTAGGTGGTCACAAAGCACCAAGCTGATCTCCCTGTGCTATGTGGCTGCTTTCCACTCACTATCTATTTTACATTTGGTAGTGTATATATGTCTATGCCACTCTCTCACTTCGTTAAAATATGGAACGCTTCACGAATTTGCGTGTCACTCTTGTGCAGGGGCCATGCTAATCTTCGCTGTATCGTTCCAGTTTTAGTATATGTGCTGCTGAAACGAGCACTCAAGTATAGTTTTAAATGCAAAGGCATCTTTACATGATTTGTTCATTACATGAGATTTCATTAAGCAATTACTATATATATGCCGGCAAATTTTTTATCAGGCAGGCTGAAAATTCTCCTGAATGTAGCAAGGCTAAAAGTTAAATTCTTCCACAGAGTAGAACAATGGATAGGGCTTCCCTGGTGGCGCAGTGGTTGAGAGTCCACCTGCTGATGCAGGGGACACGGGTTCGTGCTCCGGTCCGGGAAGATCCCACATGCCGCGGAGCGGCTGGGCCCGTGAGCCATGGCCGCTGAGCCTGCGCGTCCAGAGCCTGTGCTCCGCAATGCGAGAGGCCACAACAGTGAGAGGCCCGCGTACCGCAAAAAAAAAACCCCAAATAAATAAATAAATAAATTTCAGTTAAATTTCAGTGAATTTAGAACTGATTCTGGTGTTGATCTAGCATTAATTTGGCTTCTGATGTTCCAACTAAGATCTCTTTCTGATTTGTTGTATGTTTGTGTTTTTATAATCCTATTTTTGTTTATACACACACACGTAATATGTATGTATGTGGGTGTCAGAATTATGTGTGATTTATCATTGGGATGAAGAAAATGCATCTTTGCTAATATTTCTCAAGAGGCAATGTATAGTTCCTGTATAAATATTGAACTGCACGTTTCACTAGTTAATTTTAGGACTTTAAGTTCTTAGGAGGGTGTCTTTTAAAGGTAACTAAAGTAACTTTTTATTTGTGAAGTGTTAGCCTGAACTGTCATAAAAATTAAGTGAAAACTGTTTAGTTATATACTGTCCTGTTTCCAAAATGGATGTAAAAGTGACTTAGCAACAGACATAAGATAATAAATATCTTAAAAGAAAGGGGGAGGAGGTAAACTTCTTTTTATAAATGTATTTGTTGTTATTGAATGCTAAATTTAGTCCTAAGCTTTCTGAAAGCCAAAATTAAAAGGCAAATAAGCAAAATATCTGATATTTCCATCAAGACATTTCCCCTAGGACATTATGGAATTGATTATAGGCAAATAAAAGCTTCCACCACCTATTGGTCTTGTTTATTTGAAAGCCAGAGGTATTAAAGTGATGAAGTACTATAGTTATAAGTATGTTTATCGAGTTTAACAAACACAGGTTGTTCCACTTAAGCCAGAATTGCACAGAGAATTATAGGCACAGAGATGAAGAAGACATAGAGGCCCTGCTCTCTAAGACCTCAACATTAGTAGCAGGTAAAAAGAGTGAATGGAATGAACTTTTGTCAGTTACTTGCTATACTAAATCTGTTTCTATAATCTCCTTTTATCTTACCAGCACCCTTATGAGATAAGTTTTGTTCTCTTTATTTTACAAGTAACGAAACTTAGTCAAGTAAAATAACCTAACTAAGGTCATACAGTGGATAAAAGCCGTGGCTGAGAATTGAAGCCAAGTCCAAGGCCTATGCTCTTTCATACCATGGTCACATAAGCACACAATATGTGTACAAACAAACAAGAAAAGAAAAGTAAAACAGAGGAATGACCAAAATGCTAGGATTATGAAAGCACATATTCTCTCTGGCAACCAGAAAACTTCATTGAGGAAGTAACATTTGAAATAAGCATTATAAGGAGATGGTGGTGGAAGTGGTGATAGAAGTGAAAAAGAAGATTATGTTAATAGTTAGCATTTATTAAGGGTTTTAAAGTGTGCCAGGCACTGTTTTAAGTACTTTTCATATGTTTACTCATTTATTCCTTATAAAAATCCTATGCGATTGGTAACTATAATTATCTCCATCTTACAAACAAGGTAAAAAGAAAACAGATAGTTAAGTAATTTGTCTAAAGTCATACAACTAGGATAAGAAGGATTTTGTCAAGTTGAAAAGGTCATTTCGGGTATATGAGGAGCAATAATAAGGAATCAAGAGAACACATGGAGGGTGTGGAGAATACAGGTGGTTAGTAAACCAACACGTTTGCTGGGGAGTTAAGTTTCAGGGTTTTGAATGCTGTTTTAAGGAATTTGGGCTTATCTTGTAATCAGTGCAGAATCATTGAAGATTTTCAAATAGAGGAGTGGTATGCTCATGTCCGTTATAGTCAGATAACTTGGAAGAGGCAAGGAGGGTCTGGAATGGGGAAAGTTTGAGTGTAGGCTGGCCTATTTTACTATCATAATAGGTTTAAGGAAGTTGATGAAGGTATGAACCCGAAGCTAATGGTTAGGAGAGAGAAAGTGAGTTAGAACTTCAAGAAGAAAGGATCAAAGAGAAGGAGAAGTAAAAATTACTTTGGTTTCTAATTTGGCAGTCTAAAATGGATAATAATGCCATGAACCATCAGGAGTCAAACAAACGGATGAGACTGGGAGAGGAAGATGATGAGTTTATTGTAGGACAGACACATTCATTCTGATTTATTTGTTGTTCCTCCGTAGTAATGTTTCTAGGAAGGAAAAGGCCATACATCTTTGAGGTTTTTCAGTACTTAAGAGATTCATGAAAATATGGACATGGAGTAAGGTTCAGAAAAGGGCTAAAAATTGAATTCTGAGGAATTCTCTGCATTTGAGCAGTGGTAACAAGGGAAAAGGAACCAGCCAAGGAGTTTTTTAAAGTAGAGAGACGGAAGCATAAATTGTGAAGCAAAGAGTGGGGAAAAAATAAGGCAGAGATTTAGCAGGTTCTAGATCATACAGAGTCTTGTATACCACCTTAGGATTCATGTATCCTCTTAATGTAGCTGAGAGGGAGCTACATTTTGGATTGATAATTTATACCAATTATGAGTGGAGTGTAGATTTTAGAGGAAAGTGGAGTTGAGAAGACAGATTGGTGTTGATTTTGTGGTATGAATGAGAGAAAATGAGGACCAGAACCAGAGCTTAGACATTAGGAATAAAAAGACAGGGGAGGACTGTAGAAATGTTTAGATGATAAATTTGCTGGTTTTGATATGGGTGAGTGAAGAGAGGAGTCAGGGATAGTACCCAACTTTCTAACTTGGGTCTTAGGGTAGGACACGACAGAAAAGAAGAATAGCAGCAAGGAGAGGTATAAAACAGCAGGACAGACTTAATTTATGAGACAGTCACTAGTGAGACTGCTGGAGAAGCTGTGTTAGGGTGTGGAGAGAATTAGGTGGTTTATGGACATTCATATGCCTTTGTGACATTAGAAGAATCACTAAATATTGACCCCCGAGGACTAGAGAAGAAATCTGGACTGATTCAGGTCAGTCTGTGTTCATTTGCTTTCTAGTTATTGTGCTTCTTAAAGTTAAGGTGCAATTGCAGTGATTCTGTAGCATTTGGTTTTCCTGTCCTTTCTGAAGTTGTTCATCCATGGCTTGACATGCCCAGATAATTTTGAGTATTATCTAACTTTTGATACAAATCTACTGCTGTTACAAATGAAGTTAATCAGTTGTAGCAGATTGGTTATGTGCTGAAACTTGATGGTTAGTGACACGATGATATGTCAGGGGTCCCTGAGACCACCTTCAGGTTCAGTGATTTGCTAGAAGGAATCACTGAGAAGCTTTTACACTCATGCTTGTAATTTATAGCAAAAGGGTACAGATTTGTTTAGGGAAAACTCAGTCTTTTCCTTCTTGTATAGGGAAAAACCCAGTTCTTCCCTACGGTGCATATCTCTCCTGTGTGTCTCCTTCACTACTCGTACAGAACACTTCACTACTCATACTTCTTGTCACCAAATGTGTTGAGCAGGGCTGGAGGATTCCCCACAACAACAGGCAAGTCTCTCTGACCCACTAGGTGTCCTACAATTTAATTCAGTTCCTACACTACCCAGAAATAGTGTCGGATCCCACAGGTTAAGGACTCAGTCCCACATGATGGCCACCTCTTCCCCCAGCCCACAGGCACACTTCAGATGCCTGTCACAAAGTCACAAGCCCTGTGCTTCTGACCACCCAGCTATAGATTAGAGGTTTCAAAGACCCCTTCCTTGGGTTCTATTAATTTGCTAGAGCAGCTCAAAGATCTCAGGGAAACAGTTACATTTACTAGTTCATTAAAGGATATGATAAAAGATACAGATGAACAGCCAGATGAAGAGATACATAGAGCGAGATCTGGGAGGGTCCTATCCCCGTGAAGTTGGGGTATGTCAGCCTCCTGGTGTGGGTGTGTTTGCCAGCCGGGAAGCTTTTCACACCCCCTACTGTTGGGATTTTATGGAGGTTTCCAAAGGTAGGCATGATCATTTGTTAACTCTGCTTCTAGCCCCTCTGCACTCTCTGGAGCGTGAGGAGCAGGGCTGAAATTTCCACGCTTCTAATCATGGCTCGGTCTTTCCGGTGACCAGCCTTCATCCAGGAGCCCTCCAGGAGGCCGTCCAGAGTTACCTCATTAGAGCAAGAGATGCTTCTAGTGCTCTTATCGCTTAGGACATTACAAGGGTGTCAAGGATGGGGTCAAAGACTAGATATTGGAACAAGAGATGCTCTTAATGTTCTTATCACTTAGGAATTTATAAGGTTTTAGAGCCCTGTGCTAGAAACTGGGGGCAGAGACTAGTATATTTCTTACCATTTCACAAGATTAAAATCAACAAAGGCTAAAGGTACATAGGGCAGAGTTTAGGAGGACCCAGGTGCAAGTTTCCAGTTGTCCTTTCCCAGTAGATTGGTAAGGACAATGCTTTATTCTCCCATGAACCATGTGTGGCGACACATATCAAGTATTACCAACCAGGAAGCTCCTGAACTTTGATGTGTCCAGGGTTTTTACTGGGGAGTCAGTCACATAGGCTGACTGACCTTAACTACTCAGTCTCTATCCCCTCCCAGGAGTCAGACTGATACAGTGTGGCCCAGGGTCTCAGGAATGCAATGTTATTAAGCAGGATAATCCCAGGGCTCAGAGGTTATCTTGAAGGAGCTGATCAAGGACCAGTCCTTTCTTTGGAATGTATAGGATTTGAGCACCCTGAGCTTACTCAGTTACCCTTTACGGCATATAAGGGTAAGTATACAGTTTTAACTTGGTTCAGCTCTAGTTGTCTCTAAAGCATGTGTGACATTAACATTCCATAGACATTCTACAGACACCTACTAGGAAATGCTGTACATGTTAATAGCAGTTTTCGGTAAGGGTGCCTAACAGGACATTATTTGTTAGCATATTTACTGGAGGTGGTAAAAATTGGTAAAGCTCTTTGAGCTGAGTATATTATTGTTTGGAGACTTCAGATTGCTAGAGATTTTCCTTTGGTTCATAAGATACCAGTTTTCAAGAAGTTTGTTCAATATATTGACCCTTTGAGTTGCCTATCTTTTCCGTGTATATATGTGTCTCATACTGTGTGTCTAGAGATCAGCTTTCTAGCAGTCTTCAAGTACATGAATTATTGCTGAAGTAAAAAATTTTTAATGTTTCTAGCCCAGAAAAGCAGACATAGTGAAAAATAAAGTAGCTCAGGATTGCCAGAGACTTCACTGGCACATGATTAATCTGACTATTAGCTGGAAGGAAAAGAGTACACCCACTGACTATTAGTGACTGTAAAAGCCAGGCATTTTACCATAGAAATCCAGAAAAAGGGAAAAACCAACAAAAAAGAATATTGGAGGAGGTGTAAAATAGCAGAAGCAGCTCAGTTGGGAAAAGGCAGCAAAAGGTAAAATTACAAATGTCAAAGACATTGAGCAGCTGTTAGCCTGATTATGGACATGAGGAAAGCAAACTGATGAAAATAGAAAAAACTAGAATAGCCTGATAATCTTGTGCTGTGAATTTCAAAGTTTTAAAGCATTTTTAAAATGAGATTTTCAGTGAAGCCCCAATATATTATAAAACAAAATTAAAGAGAGACTAGAAGTGTCTTTACAGCTTTAGGGGGCCTGAGACCTAGCTATAGCTTACTTTCCCCCACCAGCCTTTGAGGTGGTGTAATGAAGATCTAACCAAAAACCATTAATTGATCTCAGCTTAGAAATCTTAAATATTTCATTTTTCTAGGCTACTGTATATTAGAAAAGAATGGTTTTCTGCTAATAGTAGGGAGCTATAATGGAAAAAAGTTACCTTTCATTTAGCAGCTTCCTAAAACATCACAGGCCAAGGCAACCCAAGTATTGTTCTGCACAGTATTCCATTTTGTGGCTATGGTTTATTCAAACACACTATTTTGGGTAGGCATTTAGACTGTTTCTTGAATTTTGCAAATATGAATAATGTAGCAGGCAGTAATCCTGTGTGTTTTCATATTACTGGAGATAATATTTCAGGGTAAATTCCTAGAAGCAGATTGCTAGGTCAAAGAGTGAATGCATTATAATTTTTGTTATACACTGCCAAATTCCCTGCCTTAGGGGCTGTGCCATTTGCATCCCCAGCAGCAACATACAAAAGTGACTTTCTTCATGGCCTTGTCCATGTGTTGTCATTTAAAAATTTTTGCCACTCTATGAGAAACTGTATCTCTTTCTTTTTTATTTATTTATTTATTTGTGAGGGTGCAGTGTACACGGGCCTCTCACTGTTGTGGCCTCTCTCGTTGTGGAGCACAGGCTCCGGACGCGCAGACTCAGCGGCCATGGCTCACGGGCCCAGCCGCTCCGTGGCATGTGGGATCTTCCTGGACCGGGGCACAAACCCGTGTCCCCTGCATCGGCAGGCGGACTCTCAACCACTGCGCCACCAGGGAAGCCCTGTATCTCATTTTTAATATGTGTTTCACTTGTGAGTGAAGTTGACCTTGATTTCATATGTTGAAGAACCATTTTTACATGGTTGCAAATAGTCTGTTCATCTTTATTGCTCATTTTCCATCAGATTTTTGGTCTCTTTTCTTTGGCTTTTAAGAGCTCTTTTTGTATTAAGGACATTAACTCTTTATTTGTGATATATTATACATATATAGCCAAATATTTTCCTAATTTGTCCTTTAGCTTTGATATATCTTGCCATGCAGTTTTCTCCTTTTTATGTAATCAGAGTTATCAGTCATTCCTTTTGTTGAATCTAGATTTTTTTCCTGAGTTATAGATTTTTTTTTTTTTGGCGGTATGCGGGCCTCTCACTGCTGTGGCCTCTCCCGCTGCGGAGCACAGGCCCCGGACGCGCAGGCTTAGCGGCCATGGCTCACGGGCCCGGCTGCTCCACGGCATGTGGGATCCTCCCGGACCGGGGCACGAACCCGCATCCCCTGCATCAGCAGGCGGACTCTCAACTACTGCGCCACCAGGGAAGCTCTATAGATGTTTTATTATGTTAAGGAAATATCCGTAAAATCCCATTTTGAGTGTTGACATCAAGAATGAGTGTTGGAATTTTTCAGTGTCTATGGAGATGATTATATGATTTTCTCTGTAAGTCTATTAATATGACATATATTGATGTTCCTAAAATTGAACCATCCTTGCATTCCTTGAGAAATCCCACTTGATTATCATATATTATTTTCTTACTGTAGTATGGGGTCCTTTTCACTAATATTTTATTCAGAATTTTTACATCTCTATTCACATAAGAGATATTGGTCTACAGTTTTTTATGCTATCTTTATTCAGTATTAATATTGTATTTATTGCATTTAAAAAGTTTAGGTATTAACATTATGCTTCATTTGTTTTCTATGCTCTGGAACAATTTATATAGCCTGAGGTCTATCTGATCTTTGAAGATTTGGTAGTTTCCCCCTTGAAACCTTTTGGGTCTTGATACTTGTGTGATTAGTCCCCTGATAATTTCCTCTGTTTTTGCTATTGAAATTGGCTTGTTTAAGCTCTCAATTTCTAGTGAGGTTAGTTTTTTGTAAACTACTGTCCTAGGAAATTATTCATTTCATCTAGGTTTTCAATTTTGCTTGCATTTAAGTATGCAAAGTAATCTTTATGATTTTTTTGTTTTAATTTACTGTTTCAAGAGTTATTTTCTTCATTATTTCTTATTTTGTACATTTGTGCTCCTCCTACCACTTCTCTAATTAAGTTAACTCGGACTTTTTTTCATTTTTTTTGAAGAACTAGGATTCTGATTTTTAATTAGATCTGTGGCTTTTCTGTTCTTTACTTCATTACTTTCTACTTTTGTACTTACTGTTTCTTTTTGCTTTCTTTTGGTTTGCTCTGTTCTTTTTTTTTGACTGTGTTGGGTCTTCATTGCTGCGCATGGGCTTTCTATAGTTGCGATGAGGGGGGGCTACTCTTCCTTGTGGTGCGTGGGCTTCTCATTGCAGTGGCTTCTCTTGTTGTGGAGCACGGTCTCTAGGCGCATGGGCCTCAGTAGTTGTGGCTCGTGGGCTTAGTAGTTGTGGCTTGTAGTCTCAGTAGCTGTGGCTCGAGGGCTCTAGAGCTCAGGCTCAGTAGTTGTGGCGCACGGGCTTAGTTGTTCTGCGGCATGTGGGATCTTTCCAGCCCAGGGCTTGAACTCGTGTCCCCTGCACTGTGCCACCAGGGAAGTCCCTGCTCTGTTCTTTTTCTAGCTTTTTATTTGGAATCTATTTTCATTCTTTTAAGTTCTGTTGTATACATTTTTAAGGCTATGAACTTGTTTTTGAACACTGCTTTAGGTAAATCCTACAGATTCTGATATGTGGTGTTTTCATTATAATTTTTTAGAAAATTTTTTCTGTTTTGTTGTTTTGTTTTAATCCAAGAGTTGTTTAATATAAGGCTCTTAAATTTCCATATGGTATTTTGGTATTTATTAATATCTAATTTTATTGCCTTATAATAGTTTTATAATATTTCTGCTTTATGTAATTGATGTTTTATGTGGACCTAATAATATTTTTGTGCTCCATATGCAAGTTTATTATCTGTTATCAGGTTTAAATGTCAATGTATATTTATAAAATCTGTATCCTCACTTTTTATCTACTTGACTTCTCATACAACAGTGTATGAAAAATCTTTTATCAGTATATTTTTATTTTTTTCTTGCATCTTTTTATTTTCTCCTTTGTAGTGGTATTTACAGGGTTACTTGGTGAATAGATGTTTTTAACAGTTACATATTCATTATAAATTGTGGGAAATAGCTTTACAAAGTAGCCTTCTTTATTCTTTGTAATACTTTGTAGAATGAATTCTACTGGTCTGCTAACAGGATTGCAGTCTCTGTTTTGTTATCATTTACTTGGTGTACCTTTGCTTGTCCCTTTATTTTTAGCCTTTTTAAATGACTGTTTTAGGAGTGTCTCTTGTATACAACATAGAATTGGGTTTTGTTTTAGGAGCCAATTTGAAAATCTATTTCTTGTAACAGGTGAGTTAAGCCTGTTTCATATTGTTTGATATGTTTGGTTTCAATTCTGTCCTGTTATTTTGTGTTATAATTTCTGTGTGTTTTATTTTCTACTTAGTGTTCTTTCTTCGCTCTTTTAAAAATTTCTTTTGGTATTTAGGAATGTTTGTTTTTGTTCTAATGTTACCTTTATTCTTATACCTTTTATAATGGCTTTTGTTTTTTTACTGTCTGGTTTGATAGGTTTAAATGGTATTTTTTGACTCCTGTCTTTACCCATACATCAAGTGATGAGCTTATTTCTATTTTCTCTTTTCTCTCACCTCATTCTCCCATTTTTGAATCTAGGTTTGTGTCTTTTGCCCAATTTGGGAAGTTTTCCGTCATTATTTCTTCAGATATTTTTTTCAGCTTCACCTCTCTTTCTGGGACTCTACTGACATAAATGTTATTATATCTTTTGTTATCATTCTACAATTCCCTAAAGCTCTGTTCATTCTTTGCAGTCTTTTTTTTCCCGCTCAATTGGATGATTTGTATTGATCTGTCTTTGAGTTAGTTGATTTTGTTTTTTCTTTTCTCCCTTCTACTATTGAGTCCTTCCAGTGAGTTTTAAATTTTGGTTACTGAGTTTATTAGTTTTAAAATCCATTTGGTTCTTCTTTATTTTCCCTATTTCTTTGCTGAGACTTACTATATTTCATTTGTTTCAAATGTGTTCATAATTGCGTGCTGAAGTATTTTAATGACAGTTACTTTAAAGTCCTGTCAGATAATTCCAATATCTGCGTCATCTCGTTGTTGGCATCTGTTGACTTTCTTTTCGTTTTTCAGTTGAGGTGATCCTGGTTCTTGATGTGATGAGTTATTTTCAGCTGTAGCCTGCATTTTGAGCGTTATGTTATGAGACTCTGATTTCTATTTAAATCTTGCTACCTGTTACTGCCAGACTTGGTAGTAGACAAGCTTCATTCACACACACAGCATCTGTAGACACCTTCCAGCAAGGAGGCTTTCCTTGTGGGGGTAGGATGGTACATGGGTGAAGTTCTCAGGCATACCTTCTGTCCTCCCATTTGTCAAGTGCAATATTTCAATTTTTCTGGTACATATAACATTTAAATTATTCTTCCACTCTTATCTTCACATTTGTGTTAGTCTTTGATCTACAGTGAAATATTTCTTCAGTTATCTCTTAGTTGAATGAAATTCAACCTCTGGTAAAGGTGTCAGCAAATTTTTCTGTAGAAGACAGATAGTAAATCTTGTAGGCTTTTGAGCCACATGGTCTCTGCCCCACTAAAGTGGAGTAGTTTTACTAGGATAAGTTACCTTTAAGCTCTTCACTCTGCTCTCCTCTGAAGTCTCACATAGCCTTAGGGCAGGAGGTCCAGACAAAAGGTAGAATTTAGTTTTTTCTCTTCTTACAGGTAATTTGAAATTTGTAGCATTCTCAGACTCCTAGTAATGTTGAAGGTGCAGGCTATATGTGGTTTTATTTGCTCTTGTTAATCCATATACTTTTTTGAAGATTACATAGAGATTTGAATTCAGGTGGCTGCTGTTATTTTAGAGCAACAAATGTCTTTAATATGAATATTCTAATAGGAAACATCTCTGGATTTCACATGAGATCAGGCCTGTGCTTACATTCCTCTGTGAAGACACCAAGGAAAACTACATATAAGCTCTTTGACTTTGAATGAGTCAACAAACCTGAACCTGTTTTTTGTTTTTTATTATTTGCAAAATTAGATGGATGTAAGGCATGGTTTATACTGTATGCTCTTCAATTGGGACATTTTTCAAGAGATTTACAAATAATTAATTTTTTCCCCAAAGTTAAAATGTCAAGTCATTTCTTTTATGTTTACTTTAATAGTCTGAAAAATTACGTTGCTAAACATGTTTAAAAACTACTAACATGGATAAATGATCTCTTTGGGCTCTTCTAAACTGGAAGCAGCATGATATATTGGTCTCATTCTATGTATAAAGTGTTTCCTTGTGATTATTGGATATTTAGTTTGTGGGGGCAGGGAGAATTACTTTTCTGCCTGTTTTTAAATTTATCTACCTAATATATAGATATGGAAGTTGGGGTAGAAGTTGTCCCAGACTTCTGTGTCTCACTTTTGTGAAGAGTGGCCTGAGGTAGCCATTGAGAGAGTTTTATTTACTACGTAGTAGATGTATCAGCTTAGCAGATATTTTTGCTACCAAGCTAAAACAAAATTCAGTTACTTTTTATGTCACCATTCCATAAGTGTGTTATGTATCTCAAACCTTCAAACAAATACATTAAATGGTAATTCTTTTTTATTTCCTGAAGATTCTTGTGGATACTGTTTGGGCACTGTCATACCTGACAGATGGAGGTAATGAGCAGATACAGATGGTTATTGATTCAGGGGTTGTGCCATTTCTTGTGCCCCTTCTGAGCCACCAGGAAGTGAAAGTTCAAGTAAGTACTTAAACATTTTTTCTTACTTGTGTAAAGTTTGTATTTGCTATAACCAGTTAACTTGTACAACCAGGCTTCAGTTCTGTCTATAAGCACATTTCTTCAATATTTCTTGTGCTATTTTACTGAATCTGCTTTTGTTGATTTCTAAATCTTCATCTCATCCAGATTCTTTGCTGAGTTGCAGACTCATTTAGCCAATTGTCCTTGAGTCCTTAGACATATCCTCTAAGAACTCCATTGTCATTTCAACCAGACAAAAATGAACATACCATCTTCTCCCACAAACCTGCTCCTCTTCCTATATCCCCTTTCAGTGGACAGCATAGTCCAAGCTAGAAACCTTGATATTCCTCCTCTTGTCTCCCCTCCATTACAAAACCCTGTCAATCCTTATTATATAGCTTTCAAATCTGTTTTCTCCTTGTATCTAGAGCCACTGATTTAGTTCAAGATTTATTTTCTTTCCTCTGGATAATTGCAACAGCTTCCAAACTGCATTTTCTCCTCTCCCTCTCGTTTCTCCTCACTCTAATTAATTAGGGGTACATGGCTGATAGATCTGTTCATCCCACTTCTGCCAAAGTGACTTTCTAGATAGAAATGTGTGCCCGTTAAAGGCCTTTATTAAAGTCTTTCTGTGGTGCCAATTTACTAATAGGTAAAAATAGCTGTTAAAAAAGGACCTTTACAATTTTTACTTTAATATTTTTTCCAACTATTTTCCACACAATTTTTCTATATAGTTCCAGTTTTCATAAGACTGTTGCTTAAAGTTCAAAACTACTTTCCAGTCCTGTGAAATGATTTGTGTAAGAATGCAGTAAATTTTAATCATTCACCCTTTGCATTTTTACATTTTCTCAGTATTATAAAAAACATAGTATCAGTTTCATCATAAACAAATTTATAGAAAACATTTTATCCCCACCCCAGACAGCAGCACTCAGAGCGGTTGGCAACATAGTGACAGGTACCGACGAGCAGACCCAGGTTGTGCTCAACTGCGATGTCCTGTCACACTTCCCAAATCTCTTATCACACCCAAAAGAGAAGATAAATAAGGTAAGGCGTATAACAGCCTTGTCAGTGCATTTCTTTCTCTTTGTAGATCTCAATTTTGACTGCCTTCTTGTTTCTGTTTCTGTTCTTGTTTGCTTGTGATTCTCTTCAAAACCACTCTAGTTAAGATGAGAATTATTTCAAATCACCTCTGCAGTTACTTTGTTTCAGTTTTTAATTGCTTGCTATTAAGTGCTGCCATGATCATCACAGAATAAAATTATTTGTATATTAACCAATGTTTTTATTTCAATAGATTGAGCAGTAGCAAATTAGTAGCCACTAGGTGAGAGTACATATAAAATTTTCCATTGGGTGGCCGGTATCTTATCTTTTTTTTCTTTTTTTGCTGGTGTGTTTTATAAACACATAGATCATAGATCTATGATAGGTCTAGAAATAGATCATAGTTTAATCTCCCTATGAAATTAGATTGAACGAAAAACTGCAGTGCCTAAATTAAAGGATCATTAAAATTGCTTTTTTTAAAAAAAAAGATTTTGAGCTTAAGATACAATCTTACTGTTAAATATGTACTTAAGTACTTCAGTCTTCATGTCTGGCTTATTTCACATTGCATGTTTTCAAGGTTCATCCATGTTGGAGCATGTATCAGAACTTCATTCCTTTTTATGGCTGAAAAAATATTCCATTGTGCCTATATACCATATTTTGTTTATTCATCTATTTGTTGATGGATACTTGGATTGTTTCTACCTTTTGGCTACTATGAATAGTAATGCTGCTAGGAACATTGGTTTGAGTCCCTGCTTTTAGTTCCTTTGGGTATATATCTATGAGGAGAAGTGTCAAGTCATATGGTAATTGCATGTTCAAGTTTTTGAGGAACACCAAGCTCTTTTCCATAGGAGCTGCACCATTTTACATTCCTACAAGCAATGTTATGAGGGATCCAGTTCCTTTTTTAAATTATTATTATAGCCACCCAGTACTGTGAAGTGGGGTCTCGTGATTTTGATTTGCATTTAATTTAATACAGTTTTATCTGCCTGAAATGCCACTATCCCTCAAACTAACAAAACTGATCATTTCTTCTTTGTCATAATTATATTTATATAGTTGCATGACTATAATTTGACAGTTGGATTCTTTTTAAATATTTATTCATTCATTCATTCATTCATTCATTCATTTTGTCTGCTCCGGGTCCCAGTTGTGGTATGTGGAATCTGAGTTTCCTGACCAGGTATTGAACCCAGGCCACAGCAGTGAAAACGCCGAATCCTAATCACTAGACCACCAGGGTACTCTCCTACAATCTTTTCATTGTAGAGGAGGACGAAGATATACATTTGACACTAAACTTATAATAAACCTATTTGTTCGTGACATAAATCATTTAAGGTTACAATAAAATTTGTTATATAGACCATCCTAGACTAGTTAGAAGCTTAAGTTCTAAATATATCTTGCAAGTAAAAAATTTTTTTAATTATTTATTTTCTTTATATTTTTGGCCGCTAACTGGGTCTTAGTTGTGGCACGTGGGATCTTTGTTGAGGCATGCGGGATCTTCCATTGGGGTGCTCTGGCTTCTCTCTAGTTGTGGCATGCGGGTTTTCTCTATCTAGTTGTGGCGTGCAGGCTCCAGAGCATGTGGGCTCTATAGTTTAGTGGCACGCGTGCTCTCTCGTTGAGGCACGCAAGCTCAGTAGTTGTGGCGTGTGGGCTTAGTTGCCCCATGGCATTTGGGATCTTCCCAGACCAGGGATCGGACCCACGTCCCCTGCATTGGAAGGCAGATTCTTTACCACTGGACCACCAGAGAAGTCCCTGCAAGTAAATATTTTTACAATAAAATAATTCACCTTTCTTAGAAGTAGTTTTAATGCAAAGTATTAGGAAATTCAGTCTTCTATTTATTTCTATCATCTGTCTTTTAGAGGGAGCTCATGCACCAAAAATACAAGGTCCACGAGTAAAGACTTTTGTCTGTTTTTTTCACCGCCATATCACCATTGTCTAAAATGGTGCCTCCGGTATAGTCCTAGGTATCTATATTATTGAAGGTTATGCTAGGTTAATGGGCCCAGATATTATGGATAGAAGTTTCCTTATATGTTTAAAATGGGAGATTCTGTATAACCTAATCACTCTTAGATGTGTTTCCCTTAACGCAGCTGAGGTGACTTGTTACTGTATATATAAACTACATTAAAATAAAAATATAAACACATTAAAGATACAATTTTTCAAATAAAGTTGCCCTTTATTTTGTTCAATTATAGGAAGCAGTGTGGTTCCTTTCCAACATTACAGCAGGCAACCAGCAACAAGTTCAAGCTGTAATAGATGCTGGGTTAATCCCTATGATTATTCATCAACTTGCCAAGGTCAGTCATTGTTATGAGTTCATCATGTCTGTTAATATATTATAACCAAGACTGTTTGACCAAAAAATTCATTTTAACATTTCTTTTTTAACCTTCAGGGGGACTTTGGAACACAAAAAGAAGCTGCTTGGGCAATTAGCAACTTAACGATAAGTGGCAGAAAAGATCAAGTGAGTTTGGAAAAAAACTGTTAATAGTTGTTAATACTGGAAAGCATACTACTCTCTTAGGTTTAGGAGTTGTTGATTGTTTATTAGCACTGTACTGTGTTCTTTTGGGGGGAAAGATAATTATATTAATAAGAGTATTTCTTCTCTTCTGTTGTCTAGGTTGAGTACCTTGTACAGCAGAATGTAATACCACCATTCTGTAATTTACTGTCAGTAAAAGATTCTCAAGTTGTTCAGGTGGTTCTAGATGGTCTGAAAAACATTCTGATAATGGCTGGTGATGAAGCAAGCACAATAGCTGAAATAATAGAAGAATGCGGAGGTAAGAGGGTTGATTAAAGAAAAATAGTTGAGCACTGGAACTCTGAAACATTAGTTCCTTTAAAGACAGCTAATTAGAAAGAAAACTTAGGATATATTGCTATTAATATTAACATCATCCAAGGATGCTGCTATTCTTTGTTTGCTAAATTAGTAGTCCAAGAAGATTTTCCAGAAAACAACCGGTTGTGAAAGTCACGCCATAACATTCCTAGAGATTGACAATGCTTTTCAGGAAACACAAATACTCCTCCTGGAGTCACATTGCATAAGAGCAAATTAAAAGCTCTGAAAACCACTATAATAGAGAAACTTACAGGCTTTGTTTAATCCAGCATTTCTCAAACTCCTTGACAGTAAAACACTTGTTTTCATGTTATACCTATTATCATGTGATTCTGTGGACCTCACTTTGTGAAATATTATTCCATATATTGGAATAGGTTATGGAAAAGGTTAATGATTTCACAGTCATCTAGATATTTTGTTTCAGTCTTATGATTGCTAGAACTCCATGCTAGGGATATTACTACAGAAATTACTTTGAAATTTTAATAAGAAAGAACTGTGATTTGAAATACTATATCATTATTTTCTCTGGTAATGACATATGAAGCATATATTTTAAAATTCTGTTTTTAAAGGTGCCTGTTCAATGTGTACTAAATTGCTCAAACCTTAAATTAGCTTATCTTAATGTCATATTTTATTTTATACGTTTTGTTGACTGATTTGTTCGATTATACTACCGAGTTTATTTTTTTAAGAGAAAACAAATGTGATAGCGTCATAGAATGTTCACACTGGAAGTATTTTCTTAATAACAAGAAGAAAATATTCTGGAGATGTTAAGGAGTTTTGTCCACGGTCAGGGAAGTAGTTAGTGATAGAAGCATAATTAAAAGCCAGATCTTCTTACTGTACTACTATTAATTCACTGTTTATTTTGTTTTAAGATGTTTTACTTTTTAAATAATTTGAAATGAACATTGTAGTCTGGTTCAGAACAACTTAACCCAGAAAGTTTGAGCTTGTTACTCCAGCTTTTTATCAAGATAGTTGCTTCTATGAGCTATATACTTATAATTAGGATACATATTTACTTAGCATTTTATGATTTTATAAGGCACTCTACATCCATTATCTTTGACACCTATTTTCCCATTTTTCTGGTTTGAATATTACTATATAAAAAATGAAACCATTTCAAAATAACTTAGCAAAAAAGACATTTCAAGGAAGAATATTTATTACTAAGGGTTTAATAGACTTATGTACATGATACATGGAGTAAATATATTGGGAATATAAATAAAGGCATTCTATAGTTACTTTTCTGAAAAAATATTTCCCAGATTCACTGTAGCTATAGGACGTAAGCACCCTATTCATTTTTTTTTTTTTTTAAGAAATTATTTCAGGGACTTCCCTGGTGGTCCAGTGGTTAAGACACTGTGCTTCCACTGCAGGGGGCATGGGTTTGATCCCTGGTTGGGGAAGTTCCACATGCCCCATGATGCGGCCAAAAAAAAAAAAAGAAATTTACTTCAAAATTTAAAGTTTTATCTTATATTTATATCAATCATTAAGTAACATTTGGAAAACAAACAGAAGGATAAAAATTACTGTATGCAACAGTATGATTATATTAAAGGAGTCCTGGGGGGGTGGTGGCAGAGATCTTGGTTCTAGTTCTGTCACTAACTTGCCATGTAACCTGAAATAAATCCCCTTACATCTCTGTGCCACAGCTCCCTCATCTGTCAAATGGGGTATTTAGGTTTTTTTAAGCTGCCTACCTCAGGGACCAGGATACCTCTAGGGCTTCTAAAGAGGAAGAAATTAGTGGGATGCTGGCCCTCTAACCAGAGCAGCTCAGGGTTTTATCTGTATTTTAGATGAACTGTCATCTTTGGAGGGTGGTGGGAGGGTGTTCTGAGTTCTTTAGGATTTTCCATGATTGCAATGAGCACAGTTTTTATTATTATGTGCCTAATTATTTTGACTATTTTATTTTTATCAGGTTTGGAGAAAATTGAAGTTTTACAGCAGCATGAAAATGAAGACATATATAAATTAGCATTTGAAATCATAGATCAGTATTTCTCTGGTGATGATGTAAGTATATATTAAAGTATGATGTGTCTACATGTACATTAAAATCTATACATAAAGTAAATTTTCTAAGAATTTTTCATGACTAAATTTATACTGTATTTCTGTCACCTTGTTGCTTTTGTAGTTTGTTAAATGGGAAGAAATGGTAATTATAGAAATGATGTATGTTCAGATAGGTAAAGTAAATCTACAGATACAGGAACTAAAGCATGGGGCAATTTTTAATTGTTAGATTTCTTAATAACATTGTTGATTTACTTAAAATATTTTTTAGGTGACAAAAACATTCATATGGAATTCTCTCCTAAGAAGTAAAGCAATTCTGCTTACACTGTAATGTATAGTATCTTAACATAATAAAGACTTTTTTCTTGTTTATTATAGATTGATGAAGATCCTAGCCTCATTCCTGAAGCAACACAAGGAGGTACTTACAACTTTGACCCAACAGCCAACCTTCAAACAAAAGAATTTAATTTTTAAGTTCAATTGAGTGCAGCATCTTTCCCACATTCAATATGAAGCACCACCAGATGGCTACCAAATGACAAGAACAACAAATACAAAAGGCTCCAAAACATACATGCCTCTTTGTTTTGATGCTTCTAAAGCAAGCCATGTCTCAGTCACTTTGCAGTTGCCAAAAGTCACTATCCACATGGACTGTAAATGCATATGCATGATTTCCTAAACTGTTTTAGAATTCTCCTTAACAATCTCAACTACCCTATTTTTCCCTGTTCCCTGGTGCCACACGCTGACAACCGCAGTCTCCAGTTTAGAATATTCTGTAGTGGTGGCATGTCAGCTGCCCACTTGATATTCCTTTGGAAAATGGTGCGCTATGGATCAAGACACTTTGGTATGACACATACACATGTTGGAAGACTTTAAAGAGGTGCAGTCTGATCTGAGCCTCCATCATTGTCCTCCACAAACATATTTTCATACTCTTTATGTGGAAGAATAGATTTTAAAGTACAAGCCAAATGATTTTCATTGGTGGAACTGACACAAACAAAAAGTAACTTAAAAAAAAGAAACTTGGTTATTGATTTAAACAGATAAGTTTTAAAAAACTGTACTTCATCTACCAGTAATTGATGTGTTTATTATCTGCCTCAGAAGCCAGGGTTGGAGGAAGAACTTTAGCTATGGATGGTAATGCTTTCGCCATTATACCTAATTTTTGAGAACAGCAAGCCCTATTTGACCACTCACTTCAGCCTGTGTGTTCCTGCTGTTTTGAAGTAATCAAATGCTGTGCATGGTATTTTACCTGAGCTGCAACCTGTTACGGACTTGAACTTCTGTTTAAGTTGAAAGCAAGAGTCCCTGACTATAAAGAAAAAATAAATAAATAAAAACAAAAACACAAAATTCTGAAGTACCCATTGGTGATATTAAAAAAGAAAATCTTGCTTTCAGCTTTCAGGAGTTAATATTTTTCGTTTTAAATTGATAAATTGGGTATGGTTGATTTATATTGGGTTTAAACTGTGGAGCTTTCATGTTTACTGTAATTTAGTCTTAAAATATTTTTTACTTAGTAACCAGTGCTTTTGATAATGTGGTTGGCAACAAAACAACAACTATTTAGAAGTATCATAAAACTTCATTCGTTGATTATTGGAAAGTTCATTCAGATCCTACTCTAAAAGCATATTCACATATAAAAAGATTCAGACAAGGATCTGCATAGAGGAATAATCTGCAGTTATTTAACATAAACCTGATTTGCAGTGATCTTTAAGTAATTCTGCAAAATCTGGTATTGCTATGTAAAGTCATTGCTTTTGGTAAATTGTCTGACCCAGCTATTCATGAAAGAATTTGAAATTTTTTAAACGAATAATTTGTGCTGTCACAGGAATGGTTTTGTTGCTATTGTTTACTGGGTATAATTTCCCAATGCATTGATGTGAAGGGATAGAAAATCTAAACTAATTTAGTTATCCGATGGGGGGGGTGTATTTACTGTGATGAAGATGAGACAGATGCCATCAGAGCTTTGTGAATCAGCGGGGGTGTTTTCACTGATAAACAACACATAGCAGGTGTGCATTCATTACAAATATATGTATCTGCCAAGGTGGAGCCACTTTAAAGAGTGAGTTTTGTCTTGTATCTAAAGTGGATACAAGAGTATGTTTAAACTGCAAGATTTTTACTTGCTAGAGAATCTGTTTTAATATAGTGGTTTGGCCTCTGATTATTTATAGGTTTTATAAATTTTAGAATCAATTTCTCTTTAAGGTGGCTCAGATTTTTCAACTCTTGTGCACATAAAATTGAGTTGAAGTTCATTGTGCCTTTTTTTCTTTATCCAAATTTTGAGTTAAAGCTTCATATGGTAACTGCATCCTGTTCAGTAGTCTAAATTTTTGAAACTGTGTGGTGTTCACTAAAAGTAGGAATAACAGTCAAAGCTAATTAAGGTCACAAACTTCGGTGAAACCCTTGAAGTCCAAATCTTCTCAATATTGTGAATTGTACCCCTTCCAGTTTACTTTCTTCTGGACTCTCCATACTTACTGACAGTTACCTTTTAAATTTTGCACACATTGAAATTAAATTGGGCCTCTACTGTGCCGATTCCTATTTCCTCTTGTGTTTTAAGTGCAAACTAACATAAGTGAACATTAGCATCAAGTAGTGCAGACATACGTATGCATTGGCTTGATCCAACTTGTTGTGACCTTATCAGTTTGGAAATGGAAATGCAAAATTTCGTAGGTAAAGGAAACTAAGTATATTGCTGCACTTTTAAGTTTTCAAAACAGTGTTGAAAAATTGCATTGTTTTTATTTTTTTTTAACTCAGTTAAAAAAGACTAAAACATTCTTTCAAAAGAGGCATCTAAATGTGTTCCTAATTTTGTATATGGGCTTAGGTTTTGTAACCAATAAAAAAGCTGCTATCAAATATGATAAAACATTGAAGAACTTATTTTTGAAAGTATCTTAATTTCCTTTTGCCTTCATCATCACATGGTGTTCTCTCTATGTATCTCAGGTTTAAATACCACAACTCATAGAAAGCCCATTTGAGATGATAGTGTAATTATGACTTTCATAAAACAAAAATTCAAGCTTTATTTAAGGCCTGTCTAATCCTTAAAAACAAGAACTTTGGAAGACAGTCATTGAAGTAAGGTTGAGGCTCTAAATGAAATCTTGGATTCATTGAAAGAACAAAGGAGGAGCCAAACCTTTTAGTATACAGGTATTTTTACTTTCATATAATGACACTTCAAAGTATTTCTGAAAGAACTCAGTATATAAGTAAATAAGTTACAATACTGCTATTTAATCTTGCCATAATTTACTTCAGAAGGGTTGTCCTTCTGAGGAGATTAATTAATTAATTATTGCAAGTAAAAATTTGTGAATGTCAGTTGTCTTACAGTGATGGTTATGAATTTTCTTAACTCTAGTTGAACTGGGGGTTTTAATCAAATCTATTTGGAGAAAGGGAGTATAATTTCTGTACGTTAAGCTGTAAGTCTTAAGGCATATAGGCCAAGGAGTTCTCTCTTTTACCCACCACTCATTTGTCTAAAGTGTAAAAGGAACTCTTCATATAAATGTTGTACTTAGTTAAATAAGTGAAAAACAGTGGTAGAATGCTTCTCAAAAGCACAGTATATAGTTGAGGTCCTATCTGTACATACCTATATACAGTTGACCCTGGAACAACATGGGTTTGAACTGCATGGGTCCACATATGTGTGGATTTTTTTCAATAGTAAATACTATAGTACTACACGATCGGCAGTTGGTCGAATCCTCGGATGTGGAACCACTTACACAAAGGAACTGCTGTATGGACAAACTGTGTATGTGGAGCGCTGACTATAACTTACAGGCGGATTTTCGAATATGTGGAGGGTCAGCCCCTCGAAGCCCTGCGTTGTTCAAAGGTCAACTATATAGGTGGGCTCAGTACTCTATAAGAGAAAGTGTTTAGGAAAATGGATGTGGGAATGCAGCCTGTTCACATCCTTAGCCTCTTCATTTGCCCATGAAATTCCTCAACTAACTTTAACGTAAGTCGGGGTTTTTTTTTTTTTTTTCTTTTTGCGGTATGCGGGCCTCTCACTGTTGTGGCCTCCCCCGTTGCGGAGCACAGGCTCCGGATGCGCAGGCCCAGCGGCCATGGCTCACGGGCCCAGCCGCTCCGCGGCATATGGGATCCTCCCAGACCGGGGCACGAACCCGTATCCCCTGCATCGGCAGGCGGACTCTCAACCACTGCGCCACCAGGGAGGCCCAAGTCGGGGTTTTTCAAACCCTTCAATATTGACATTTTAGGGAATTCCCTGGCAGTCCAGTGGTTAGGACTCCGCACTTTCACTGCTGTGGGCCCAGGTTTGATCCCTGGTCAGTGAACTAAGATACCACAAGCTGCATAGTGCAGCCAAAAAAAAAAAAAAATTGACATTTTAGGCTAGATAATTCTTTGTTGTGGGAGGCTGTCCTGTGTATTGTAGGGTGCTTAGTGGCATCCTTAGGCTCTGCCCACTAGCTGTGGGTAGTACCTCTCCACCTTCCAGGCAGGACAACCAAAAATGTCAAGACACTGCCAAATGTTTCCTGGGGGCCAGAACTGCCCCAAGGTGTGAACCGTTGGCCTAAATCAATTCAGGTAGAAAACTTCTCCAAAGGAGAGAGCCTAAATCATGCCTTTTTGTTCTATGAATAGTGCCAGGCTTTTTTTCAGATACATAGGATTAAAAAATGAGACAAAAAATGTGCCTTTTCTTCATTCTCAGTTTTAGAAGAAAGCAGAGCTATACCTAACCACATTTCCCAAATCCCCTGTGGGTGGTGCTGAGCCCGTCTACTGCAAAGGACTTGGATAGGAATGGGAATGTGGAGTAACTAGTTACCCTCTTAAATGTATCCTGTGTCTAAAAGAAGTGTGAAACAACCAAATGTGTTGATTGCTCTTTGTTTTCTCAGCACTGCCCTGTAGTGGTGTTTTTCAAACTTGTTTAGTTGAAGATCTTGAAGTTCTCTGAGAAAGCTGGGGTTGGAGCAGAAAAATCACAGCATAGTTTGAAAAATACTTCTTTGAAGCATTATGAGAGAGTGGCCTCATCAGGAGACTTACAAGTTTATTAAAAATGATTAAAAGCAGGGGATCAGTGGCTGAGCAGAGCTATAAAGGATGTGTTCCCTGCAGGGAATTTCTTCTACAACATCCCTCTTCCCAACTCTGAAGAACTGCCTGCCATCCACCTTCTTGAGTAATTCCCTTTTTTAAAACTGTGGTCCCTGAAGAAAAATGGGACCTTGTGCCAAGTAATGTGTGAAGCTGCAAGAGAAGCCGGCCATCTTCACAGGACAGCCATTTTACTTGATGGTAAGGAAGACAGTTTTATGTACTATAAGCCTAAGTGTTAGAGAGTAAAGGACACATTTTGCATAATGTTTTAAAGATAATATCAGGGTTTTTTTGAGGCAGGCCATTTTTATGGACACATTCCTACAGGACTAGGAGTCAGAAGAGTTTGAGAAGTAAATGGTGAGGCACTCACTCCAAGTGGGCCAGTTCTACTTGTGGAATAGCTTCAGTTGTGACCAAGTCTTTTCTTAATATTGAATAGAAGTCACCACTCTTTTTTTTTTTTTTTTGCTGTACGTGGGCCTCTCATTGTTGTGGCCTCTCCCGTTGCGGAGCACAGGCTCCAGACGCGCAGGCTCAGCGGCCATGGCTCTCGGGCCCAGCTGCTCTGCAGCACGTGGGATCTTCCCGGACCTGGCCACGAATCCGTGTCCCCTGCATCGGCAGGCGGACTCAACCACTGCGCCACCAGGGAAGCCCAACCACTGTTAAATGACCATCATTATAAATTAACTGTTCTCGATTCTGAGTAGACTTCTAGTTATTCCCAAATAGCAGAAGACACAGATCTGTTTTTATCAGCTTCCTTCCTCAACCTGAACACTCCAGGCATTTTAGCCAACCTGCTTATAAAGTCCTTCCTGGACCTGGTTCCTGTCGGCTTCGCAAATTCCAAGGACCCCACAAATGGAGTGTGGTGTGGCTAGTTTCTGGGTACAATGGAACGGGAACATTCCATTATCTGGCCATTTAATTTTGTTAATGTGGAGGAGATTGTTTCAATTATTTTACAAGCTTCATCACAATTAAATTTATGATCAAGTAACAGCCTCAGTTCCCTTTGTTTTCAGCTCTCTTCTTTCCAGTACTTAGGCATTTACATTTTTCAAACCTAAATAAAAGAATTTATAAATTTCATTTTATTGATTTCAGCCCAGTTTTCTTCATAATAAGAAAAGATTCCATATCTATATGTATCCTTTCCATGTCTTCAGTCTTTTATAAGTAAATTTTGACTAAGCCTTTAGGAACATTCAAATATTTCTTGAACATCCTATCTCCAGCCAGGTACTGTGCTAGGGCGCAGGGTCCACACACATGAATATAAGTAAAACAGTTATGACAAATGTTAGAAAAAAAAAGATACATAGTAGAGGGAATCAGTCTCGTTAGGAAGGTGATAATCAGGCTGGCAGAGTTCTTACTAAGTGCCAGCCACTGGCTTGAGTGCTTGAGAAGTACCAACTCAGCCCTCAACAACTCTATGATGAAGGTTCTATTATCAGGCAGAGGAAGGTTAAGTTTGCCAAAAATTACACAGCTTATAGTGGTGAAGGAAAAGCAGAGTTAATAGAGCAGATTCACTGGAAACTCTTTTCTGGCAGAAGAAACAGTACCTACAAAGTAGGAAGCAGCATGGGAGTCCAGGGAGGGAAAGAAAGTACAGCTGGAGCCAAGATGATAGTGGGGAGGAGGACTACCGGGGCAGGGGAGGGGCTGAAGAGAGAGGCAGGTGCTAGACCACACGCCTGTAAGTCATGTAAAGAAACTTTGGTGTTCTAAGAGCAATGGTAAATCATTATTAAGCAAGGGTGATGATAGGAGGATTGTGTTCAGTAACAATCATTGGCTGGTAAGGTAAGGACAGGAAATGTACTTTGGGTTTAGTGATGTGTAAGGTCGAAATAGTGTGAAGCCCTGAAGTAAGAGATGGTGAACAGTGGATGGGATCAAGAGATACTTGGCAGCTAAAACAGACAGGAGTAGGCGATGCTTACTGAAGTTTGGGGAGAGGGAAGTATCAAGGATGATTTCTGTGTTTCTGGGTTGCTGTAGCTGATGAATGTAAGTAGAGTAAGATAAGCAGCACTGAGGGGGAGTTCCCTGGTGGTCCAGTGGTTAGGACTTGGTGCTTTCACTGCTATGGCCTGGGTTCAATCTCTGGTCGGGGAACTAAGACCCTGCAAGCCTTGAGGCGAGGCCAAAATACAAAAAGAAAAAGAAAAAAGGTAAGCAACACTGAGAGAGACTCAGACATAGGGAGTAGAGGGTGATGAATTCAGTTTGGATTGTGTTGAGTGGAGACATCCAAATGACGGTCAAGGAGGGCAACTGGAAATACTGGTCTGGGGCTCAGAGGAAGGGGCCGGGCTAGAGAGATTTGAATCCCCTATTTTGGTGATTATTAAAGCAGGAAGTGAGGGTGAGACTGCCTGGGTTCAGCATTTGGAGTGAGAACAGGGCTTAGGACTGAAGTTCCAGCATTCAAGGGGCATGTAGAGGAGGATGAGCTTGCAAAGGAAACAGAAGGTATGGTTAGGGAGGGGGGAAGAAAAGCTGTGTGTTTTCTCAGAAAGCTGAGGGAAAAGAGATTCAGTGCCCAGTGATGCTGTTGAGAGGTCAAGTAAGGTAAGGAAAGGAAATGTCCTTTGGTTAGTGATGCGGAGGTCACTGGTCACCTTAGTGAGAGCTGTATCACTGCAGTAATGAGGGTGGAAACTAGAGTAGGAAGGACTGAGGAAAGGGCAGAATATGAAGACAGTGAATCTAATCAGTTTCTTAGGCTTTTATTTTGCTCAGAAGGGGAACAGGGCAGGATAGTCGCTAAAGAGTGGTGTGGGGAAATTGATGGGGGAAATCCAGTTGAGAAAGACATTGAATATACAAGAGAAGAGCAGTCATCAATTTTCCAAGTTACAGGAGAGAATCCAAGGCATAGGTGGCAGGATTGGCCGTACTCCTTCAGTCAGCAGTTATTTAATTGAGAAACTAGTATATGTCAAACTCTGTAATAGGCGCCAGAGATACAGCAGTAACCAAGCCAGACACCTGGCCTTGTGGAGCTTATACTCTAGTGGCAAGAGACTAACATACATGTATAAATAAATAATTTCATCTAGTATTAACTGCTATGTAAAAAATGATATGGAGTAACTAAGGGGGAAAGTTTTTGAATTTGTGTTCAATGCCAGAAATCATTTTTTAAATTGTGTAAAATACACATAAAATTTCCCATCTTAAACATTTGCAAGTGTACAGTTCAATAGTGTTAAGTGTTTTTATATTGTTGTGCAACCACACTCCAGAACTTTTTCATCTTGCAAAATTGAAACTCTACAGCCATTAAACAAGTCACCTTTTCTCCCTTCCCCTAGCCCCTGGCAAATACCATTCTGTATTTCTGTCTCTAGGAGTATGCCTACTTTAGGTGCTTCATATAAGGGAAATCATGCAGTATTTGTCTTTTTGTGACTGGCTTATTTCACATAGCATAATGCCCTCAAGGTTCATCCATGCTGTAGCATATCAGGATTCCCTTTTTATGGTTGAATAATATTCTATTATATGTACAAACCACATTTTAAAACAACAAATGACTTTTTAGCATAAGTACCCTAGTTATATGCTAGTATAAGTATATACTTAAAATTTCATTTTTTAAAAAAATCTGAAATTCAAATTTATCTGAGCATTCTATATTTCACCTGGCTACCCCAAATTGAAAACACATGCTTGATCAATAAGGGTTACAATCTTTTTTAACTCTGACTTCTTTCTCCAGTGCCAAGTCTTTAAGTAACAGAGGCCTATGGAAGGTAGAGGGAGAAGTTTAAAAGCAAACAAAAAGATGAGGAAAAAGTAGAGAGAAAAGGTTAACATGGTGATCGGAACAAAGGGGCACGTCACTCGAGGAGAGCTATACAGTCGTCCCTCGGTATCCACAGGACATTGGTTCCAGAAGCCCCCGTGTGTACCAAAATCCTTGCACGTTCAAGTCCTATTAGTTGGCCCTTCCTATCCACAGATAAGAATCCTGCGAATATAGAGGGCCGACTGTAGTTGTCAATATATTAAGTATTCACTCACACTGCAGGGTCAAAAAGCAAAGGCCTTGGGGACACCCAATCATGGGCTCTGGTCTCGGCCCAGCCACTAAGCGTCCTTAGACAAATTATTTAATGTCTGAGCCTCTTTTCACATTTGTAAAATAAGAAAACACTGAACTCCTAGGGTTGTTGTGAAGATAAGATACCACAGGTAAAAGCATCTAGTACTAAGCTGATGTGGCCTATTGCTCCTCTCCCCCATACTCTTTGCTGCTTTTTGGATTAAAAATTTTTTTAAATTTATTTATTTTTGGCTGCGTTGGATCTTCGTTGCTGCGCATGGGCTTTCTCTAGTTGCGGTGAGCGGGGGCTCCTCTTTGTTGCGGTGTGCAGGCTTCTCATTGCAGTGGCTTCTCTTGTTACGGAGCACTGGCTCTAGGTGCCCGGGCTTCAATAGTTGTGGCACACGGGCTCAGTAGTTGTGGCTCGTGGGCTCTAGAGCACAGGCTCAGTAGTTGTGGTGCACGGGCTTAGTTGCTCTGTGGCATGTGGGATCTTCCCAGACCAGGGATCCAACCCGTGTTCTCTGCATTGGCAGGTGGATTCTTAACCACTGCGCCACCAGGGAAGTCCCCGCTTTTTGGATTTTTTAAGATATAGGGTCAGAGTAAGCCACAAGGGCTTTAAAATGCCTAATGGTGGTTGCTTGCAAGAGCCTAATTAGAACCTTTTGTCCCTAAAATTCTCCCCCCTCTATTGGCAAAATTTCCACCATCTGGATTTCACTTTGTGGTGTAAGGCTTTGAACCTTGTTAAAAATCACACTGCGTCAAATGGTGTGGTCCTATTACCAGTCCTTCGGGCGTGGTCTGGGAAATAGGTTTGGTTCCGGCAGTAAAGCGAGGAGGTAAGCACGTTCCTGGCTTGAGAAAACCTCCGGGTTCTGGTAGCCAGCGACTCGGCGGGGCTGCAGGGCGGCCAGGCAGAAGGGTAAGCCTCCCTCCGCTCCGCTCCGCTCCGCCCCGCCCCGGCCAAGTAGCCCCGCCCCCTCGCCGCCCCGCCTCTCCCGGCGCACCGGGCAATCCTGGCTATAGGTGCCCCGCAGTCGCGCCGGGAGCAGGAAGCATGCGCGGCAACTGGGAGCTGGGCGACGCGGCTGGAGGCCCGCTGCTGCTGTGCGCCGCGTTGCTGGCCGTGGGCTGCGCACTGGGTCTGCGCCTGGGCCGCGGGCTGGGGGCTGCGGACCGCGGGGCGCTAGCCTGGCTCTGCTTCGACGCCCTGGTACACTTCGCACTGGTAAGTGTGGTCTCCTCGGCATCGAAAACGCGGGCGGACGCCGCATTTCTTGGGACCCTTCCCTCCCTCGTCCCAGAGAATTTCCAGAAAATGACATGGACGACTCGGCCGCCCCGTCCCCTGTGGCGGGAGACCCGGGAAACCTCTGGGGGCCGCGGTGCCCGTGGCCTTTGGCCATATGCTACACCTCTCCGAGGTCCCAAGTCTGTAAAATGAGAGCGCAGCCTCCCTATGGTGCCAATTCCTCTACCAAAACAAACAAACAAACAAACAAAAAAAACCCAAAAAGTCAGAAAACCATGAAAATTGTTATTCGTGTACGGTGTTGTTAGTCGGTTTGTAAACTGCCGAAAGGCCTTGGCTTACTTAACATCTTATCCTGCACATAAATGTTGAACGTAATTGAGAGAGTTTTTGAATGCCCCAGAGGGAGCAGGGAGAGGTGATGAGACATACTGGGCCCTGGACCAAAACCAGCCCCCCGCCCCGCTATAGTAGTCACCATTTATTGGGTGACGACTGTATGCAGGCACAGTACTGTGTTTAAAATTTCTGACCTATTTCTGAACACCCCATAAGGTACTTATTACTGTCCCCATTTTACAGAGGAGAAGACGGGCCCTGCAAAGTTAGGTGACTTTATAGTGCCACACAACTGGCATGATTCAGAGTCAGGTTTAGTCTGGCTCCAAAACTTGCACTTTCTTTCACGCAAGGCCTTAGGAAACATATCCTTAAAAGTTCAACTCACTTTATAAATGGCCAGGACGGTTCTATTTAAGGGATTCTATTGAAAATGCCCCCCTCCCTGTGCACGCACCTCTTATTTTAAAGCTTTGTTTAAAACTATGCCACAATATCTTTTTTTGCAAATTTGACCTTGCTTAAATCTAGGCAAACCTATAGCTAATGTGAAGCCACAGTCTATACAATCCATCCTCCTCGGCAGCTGCGGATTCAACCAGTGGAGAATAGAAAATACCAGAAAGAAAAAAAAATTCCAGAAATTTCCAAAAAGCAAAACTTGAATTTGCCACCCTCACAACCTACTTCCCTGCAGCTATTTGCATTAGCGTTTCCATTGTGTGAGGCATTAAAGGTAAGCTAGAGACGAGTTAAAATATAAGGGAGGATGTCAGGTTCTATGCAAATACTACTCCATTTTTACCTAAGGGACTGGAGCATTTGCGGATTTTGGTATCCCCAGGGGTCCTGGAAGCAGTCCACCTGAGGATACTGAGGGAGAGATGGAGTATTGAGAAAGAAAGAGAAAGCAAAGTTTTGGATAATCATCTAGGGCTATAGATGTTTATCCGTTGGATATGTGAACATACCAGATGTTGCTGGAATGATGAAATTCCTTCTTTCCTAATAGTCAACTTGTGGAGATAACAGACAGTAAATACTTCCCTTAACTTCCTTATTTATAGAATTGATTTTTAAGCTGTCACTGAACACAAGGTGTCCCAAAGAACAGGGGCAGTAAACAGGTTGCTAGGCCCACTTAAGAGAGTATTATATTTTAGACCCACAAAAAAGTTATAAAAACACTAAAACATATACACATATGTCTACCACCTGGTTTTAAATTAATTCTACTTTTCACGCACAGACTGTGACAGGTAGCACTACACACATCTCCATTTGTGGCAACTTGAGGTGTAGCCCCATGATTGGAATCATTGCTCCACTCTCCCTGCTCCTTGTTCTGAAGGAAATGCCTCCCTGCCCCCACCCACGGCCCCATCTTGTGCCATTTACCTGTCCCAGCTGCAAAACATCCCACTGTTTGAATGCACCATATCTTAGTTCTTTAATTCTAAAATGCACATTTTTTCACACGTTGCAACAATGAATGACATAACCACTGTGGCTTCTTTTGTTGATATTTTATGTCTCTGAGATTGGGATATATCTTACAATTGATGAAGAAATATAAATAAAAACAGGCCCGTTAATATTGGCTGGTTAAATTTACTATTTACACACTGTTTCAACCAGCATCTTGGTACACAAGTCTTAGAGATTGGTGAGAAGGCACTTGACTAAGTGGTTGAAGCCTGCAAGACAAATGCATGTCCGTATTATCTTTGGGATAATTGGGAGTTCGTTGCAAGAATGCCTAGAAATGTGGCAGGAGCTAAGATTGGAATGTAGAGGCTGGAGGAGATCTGAAACCACAACTCACTTGTTCCCACTAGAACCTGAGCTGCCTCTCCTCACCCCTTTTGCCTTTATTTCTCAAATAGAGATGTTTGGGTTTGTTGGCCGCCATCAAATGCAGAGCTCCCCTATTGGACAGAGTTTCAGACCAAGCATTCCCAGAGGTAGGTCACCTCCCAGATGTCCAGCCAGACTGTGGTTATTTGGGGCTGCAGAACTGACCTTCAGTTTAGTCAGCTATGGCCAAGATGAAGGTCTGGTTCGTTTCCCATCTGGTAGGAGCCATGGTGACATACATTAGGAAATCAATGGCGAGACTCACCATCCCTCAAAAGTTGGCAATAGGCATTTCTTGCACTGGTGCTTCATGGGTTTTCCCTCATCTGCAATCTAAGTATAGCATTCTAGGCATGGCCAGAGCCTGGAAGCAGGATGTGTACTCCTATGTTTGGGAAACATCTGGAAGTCCAGATTGATTAGAGCACAAGATTTACATAGGGTAAGATTCCAGCAACATCTCTCCAACTGACAAACATCTACAGACCTAGATGATTATTGAAAACTTTACTTTCTCTTTCTTTCTCAATACTATAATCCTCCTTTGGTATGCATGGTAGGTTGCTTCTATGACCCCTGGGGATACAACAATCCTCAAATTCTCAAGTCCCTTATATAAAGTGGGAGGACAGGCAGGAAAGGGAACTTGAATGACAGGTAAGACTTGGAGTTTTATTCTGTGGTAGGAAGCCATTGAAGGGTTTCAAGCAAGGAAGTATGGCCAAAGTAGATCTTTCAAAAGATAGTTTGGTGGTGGTGTAAGTCAAACTGTAAGGGGTCTGAGATTCTACCCTTCTTACAAGTTAAACAAGTTAGCCTGGTTGATTCCCCAAGCTCCACAGGGCAATACAGTGAGGGCCAGATGATACCTGTGCATGCTGGGGGTGCATTACAGGAGAAAACCCCCAAATTAGGCTCCCTTCTTTTTTTTTTTTTTTTTTTTTTCTGTGGTACGCAGGCCTCTCACTGCTGTGGCCTCTCCCGTTGTGGAGCAGGGAAGCCCAGGCTCCCTTCTTATATGGAGCTGCTGGTGACCTGCTCGTACTTCTCTCTGGAGAGAGACTGTATCTTTACTCAGGCATGAAAACAAATCCCTGGGGAAGAGGAGGCGAGGTCTTTTTCTCAGGAGGGAGAGCTCTACTTCCCTGAAATGTCTCCTTACATAAATATTCTTAAATTATCTGTAAATGCCTGTGCTCAGACACCCCAGACAGTGCAGGACGAGGAGATAGTCAAGGAGAATTATCTCCCAACAGGTGCAGGGTGGATTGGAAAGGACAGTTCAGGGGCGAGAAGATCAGCTAAAAGCAATTGTAGTATTTTAGGAGTGAGAAGAAAGAGCTGAGCTAAGGTGATGGTGGAAGTTAAAATGGGAGGAAAGATAAATACGAGAGACTTTGCAGGGGAGAATTTTGTAAGTCAAAGTGACCCTTTTTACATTGTGGGTGGAGATGATCTTGGGGTTTAGAACCTGGCCGACATGGATAATGTTGATAACGTTAACGAAGACAGGAAAGTCGGATTTTAGAACTGTGCATCTGGGGCTGGGGGTGTGGTTGAGGGGAAATGGCCAGAAGGCATTGAAAATGTAAGACCTGTTGGGAAAACAGTCAGGGCAGAATAGAGAGTTGGAAGTTCTTCACTGCCTTGGAGGAGACAACAGGAAGCCCTGGAGATGAGTGACTTCTGAGTAAGAGAAAACAGAAACGTGAAAAGGCTGAGGGATGACAGCAGAGTCTTTTAAAATGTCTGCATTGAACCATCAGGGAGAGAAGATCAGGAAGGGGAGAAAGTGGGAAGGACCAAGAACAGGATAGTGCTGGGTCCTGGGACCCAAGGGAGGGAATTTCAAGATCCCTGTTCGATGCGCAGCACCATTAAAAAAATTAAAATTTAACATTTAAAAAAAGGTAAGGCTGAGCCAGGGCCTCTGGGACCAGCCATCAGGAAGTCAGTGGTAGAGTAGTAGTGCTTGAATGGAGGGACCAGGAGCCAGAGGCAGGGGCTTAGCAGGCGGGATAGAGAAGATGTGGAGGCTGCATATGCAAGACCTTCAGGAGATTTGGTGGTGGGAGCAAGGAGAGTGTAGGGAGGCACCGGCTTAAAGAAAAATGGACAATCTAAGGGTTTTGAGTTTTATTCAGGGACCTTACTGAAGACTATGGCCTGGGAGACAACCTCTTGGGAGCTCTGAGGAAACTACTCCCAAACGATGGGGGAGAAACCAGCTTGTTTATGGTTTTTGGCTCAGGAATACGTGCAGTCAGCCTACATCTTGGTAAAAGATCACTGCTAGTAGCAAAGAGCAGATATCTCCAGTTAATGATATCAGTGCTTTTCCATGTAGAGGAAGATGCAAGAATCTGGGCTCTTAAAAATTCTTCCTGAGATATGCATCTAACTACCTGTGGGGCCTGTTTTTCTGAAGCACAGAGTGTCTCACCCTGTCTTTCATCCCAGGTTCCTCTCAGGGTGCGCTGTCAGCGACTGCAGTGGCTATTGACTTAATTCTTGTAGAGCTGGGAGCTGAGCAACACCCTTTGTTCTTCTTTGTTTACAAAGGAAAGCTCAAAAGACAGGCAGGGGCAGGCGAGAGACTCTGGGTTTAAGATGGGAAGGTCTGAGCATGTTTGTGAGCAAGAGCCTGGTCAAGGGGAGAGTGAGGGGCAGAGGTGTGTGCACACAGACACCGTGTGCTGCCTGGCCGCGTGAACTGACCTCCAGCAGAGCTGCATCTGCCTGAGTCTACCACTTGTCCTCTGCTCAAGCCCCTTGACTGGTCACTCCCACCTTTTCATCACTGTGGAGCACGACTTGGGCTTGTCCGTCAGGGTGCAGGGCAGTTGTCACAGAAAATCCGGGCTGGGTAGTCTCTCCATTCATTCTGCCTTAACACCCACGGGTAGTCTTTCTTCAAGAAGTCCTGAGGCTGCTTAAGTCCCTATTGATTTGTGTATTTTGGACATTACCCTTTTCCATTTAACATCACCATCTGTTCTTCGCCTTCCACCACAATAACTTCAGCCTCCGACCTCGGGACTTTCTAAAAATTTCTTCCTCCTCCTACTTTACCATGAGGTCTGAAGTTGCCTTTTAATTCACCGTCTGTTACTGGCTCCTGTTTTCCTTTCCTTTTCTGGCATCATCATCTTCATCAGTTCTACTCTAAGATAGATATCCTCTCTGGTAAATGCATGTATAGTCCTTGTGCTGTTTGGTGAGCCTGATAAATCACAGTTAGTTTAGGTGTGTATTAATGGTAAATGTTTATTATGGTTAATTTTACGTGTCGGCTTGACTGGGCCATGGGGTATAAAAAAAGATGTTTTTTTAACATCTTTATTGGAGTATAATTGCTTTACAATGGTGTGTTAGTTTCTGCTTTATAACAAAGTGAATCAGTTATACATATACATATATCCGCATATCTCCTCTCTCTTGCGTCTCCCTCCCTCCAACCCTCCCTATCCCACCCCTGTAGGTGGTCACAAAGCACCCGAGCAGATCTCCCTGTGCTATGCGACTGCTTCCCACTAGCTATCTATTTTACATTTGGTAGTGTATATATATCCATGCCTCTCTCTCACTTTGTGCCAAATTACCCTTCCCCCTCCCCGTATCCTCCAGTCCATTCTCTAGTAGGTCTGTGTCTTTATTCCCGTCTTGCCCCTAGGTTCTTCATGACCATTTTCTTTTTTCTCTTTTTTTTTTTTTTTTGCGGTACGCGGGCCTCTCACTGTTGTGGCCTCTCCCGTTGCGGAGCACAGGCTCCAGATGCGCAGTCTCAGCGGCCATGACTCATGGGCCCAGCCGCTCCATGGCATGTGAGATCTTCCCGGACCAGGGCACGAACCTGTGTCCCCTGCATCAGCAGGCGGACTCTCAACTGCGCCACCGGGGAAGCCCTTCTTTTTGTTTTTTAGATTCCATATATATGTGTTAGCATACAGTATTTGTTTTTCTCTTTCTGACTTACTTCACTCTGTATGACAGACTCTAGGTCCATCCACCTCACTACAAATAACTCAATTTCGTGTCTTTTTATGGCTGAGTAATATTCCATTGTATATATGTGCCACATCTTCTTTATCCATTCATCTGTCGATGCACACTTAGGTTGCTTCCATGTCCTGGCTATTGTAAATAGAGCTGCAATGAACATTGTGGTACATGACTCTTTTTTTTTTTTTTACAACTTTATTGGAGTAAAATTGCTTCACAATGGTGTGTTAGTTTCTGCTGTATAACAAAGTGAATCAGTTATACATATACATCTGTCCCCATATCCCTTCCCTCTTGTGTCTCCCTCCCTTCCACCCTTCCTATCCCACCCCTCCAGGTGGTCACAAAGCACCGATCTGATCTCCCTGTGCTATGCGGCTGCTTCCCACTAGCTATCTATTATACATTTGGTAGTGTATATATGTCCATGCCTCGCTCTCGCTTTGTCACAGCTTACCCTTCCCCCTCCCCATATCCTCAAGTCCATTCTCAAGTAGGTCTGTGTCTTTATTCCTGTTTTACCCCTAGGTTCTTCATGACATTTTTTTTCTTAAATTCCATATATATATGTTAGCATATGGTATTTGTCTTTCTCTTTCTGACTTATTTCACTCTGTTTGACAGACTCTAGGTCCATCCACCTCATTACAAATAGCTCAATTTCGTTTCTTTTTATGGCTGAGTAATATTCCATTGTATACATGTGCCACATCTTCTTTATCCATTCATCCGATGATAGACACGTTGTTTCCATCTCCTGGCTATTGTAAATAGAGCTGCAATGAACATTTTGGTACATGACTCTTTTTGAATTATGGTTTTCTCAGGGTATATGCCCAGTAGTGGGATTGCTGGGTCATATGGTAATTCTAATTGTAGTTTTTTAAGGAACCTCCATACTGTTCTCCATAGTGGCTGTATCAGTTTATATTCCCACCAAGAGTGCAAGAGGGTTCCCTTTTCTCCACACCCTCTCCAGCACTTATTGTTTGTAGATTTTTTGATGATGGCCATTCTGACTGGTGTGAGATGATATCTCATTGTAGGTTTTTTTGTTTTTTGGGTTTTTTTTGCGGTACGCGGGCCTCTCACTGTTGTGGCCTCTCCCGTTGCAGAGCACAGGCTCCGGATGCACAGGCTCAGCGGCCATGGCTCATGGGCTTAGCCGCTGCACAGCATGTGGGATCTTCCCGGACCGGGGCACGAACCCATGTCCCCTGCATCAGCAGGCAGACTCTCAGCCACTGCGCCACCAGGGAAGCCCCTCATTGTAGTTTTGATTTGAATTTCTCTAATGATTAATGACGTTGAGCATTCTTTCATGTGTTTGTTGGCAATCTGTATATCTTCTTTGGAGATATGTCTATTAAGGTCTTCTAACCATTTTTGGATTGGGTGTTTGTTTTTTTGATATTGAGTTGCATGAGCTGCTTGTAAATTTTGGAGATTAAGCCTTTGTCAGTTGCTTCATTTGCAAATATTTTCTCCCATTCTGAGGGTTGTCTTTTCGTCTTGTTTATCGTTTCCTTTGCTCTGCAAAAGCTTTTAAGTTTCATTAGGTCCCATTTATTTATTTTTGTTTTTATTTCCCTTTCTCTAGGAGGTGGGTCAAAAAGGATCTTGCTGTGATTTATGTCAAAGAGTGTTCTGCCTGTGTTTTCCTCTAACAGTTTTATAGTGTCTGGCCTTACATTTAGGTCTTTAATCCATTTTGAGTTTATTTTTGTATATGGTGTTAGGGAGTGTTCTCTTTTCATTCTTTTACGTGTAGCTGTCCAATTTTCCCAGCACCACTTGTTGAAGAGGCTGTCTTTTCTCCACTGTATATTCTTGCCTCCTTTATCAAAGATAAGGTGACCATATGTGCATGGGTTTATCTCTGGGTTTCTATCCTGTTCCATTGATTTATACTTCTGTTTTTGTGCCAGTACCATACTGTCTTGATTACTGTAGCTTTGTAGTATAGTCCGAAGTCAGGGAGCCTTATTCCTCCAGCTCCGTTTTTCTTTCTCAAGATTGCTTTGGCTATTCGGGGTCTTTTGTGTTTCCATACAAATTGTGAAATTTTTTGTTAGTTCTGTGAAAAGTGCCAGTGGTAGCTTGGTAGGGATTGTATTGAATCTGTAGATTGCTTTGGGTAGTAGAGTCATTTTCACAATGTTGATTCTTCCAATCCAAGAACATGGTATATCTCTCCATCTGTTTGTATCATCTTTAATTCCTTTCACCAGTGTCTTATAATTTTCTGCATACAGGTCTTTTGTCTCCTTAGTTAGGTTTTTTCCTGATATTTTATTCTTTTTATGGCAATGGTAAATGGTAGTGTTTTCTTAATTTCACTTTCAGATTTTTCATCATTAGTGTATAGAAATGCAAGAGATTTCTGTGCATTAATTTTGTATCCTGCTACTTTACCAAATTCATTGATTAGCTCTAGTAGTTTTCTGGTAGCATCTTTAGGATTCTCTATGTATAGTATCATGTCATCTGCAAACAGTGACAGCTTTATTTCTTCTTTTCCGATTTGGATTCCTTTTATTTCTCTTTCTTCTCTGATTACTGTGGCTAAAACTTCCAAAACTATGTTGAATTAATAGTGGTGACAGTGGGCAACCTTGTCTTGTTTCTGATCTTAGTGGAAATGGTTTCAGTTTTTCACCATTGAGGACGATACTGGCTGTTGGTTTGTCATATATGGCCTTTATTATGTTGCGGTAAGTTCCCTCTATGCCTACTTTCTGGAGGATTTTTATCATAAATGGGTGTTGAATTTTGTCAAAAGCTTTCTCTGCATCTATTGAGATATCATATGGTTTTTCTCATTCAATTTGCTAATATAGTATATCACATTTATTGATTTGCGTATATTGAAGAATCCTTGCATTCCTGGGATAAACCCCACTTGATCATGGTGTGTGATCCTTTTAATGTGCTGTTGGATTCTGTTTGCTAGTATTTTGTTGAGGATTTTTGCATCTATGGTCATCAGTGATATTGGCCTGTAGTTTTCTTTTTTTGTGACATCTTTGTCTGGTTTTGGTATCAGGGTGATGGTGGCCTTGTAGAATGAGTTTGGGAGTGTTTCTCCCTCTGCTGTATTTTGGAAGAGTTTGAGAAGGATAGGTGTTAGCTCTTCTCTAAATGTTTGATAGAATTCGCCTGTGAAGCCATCTGGTCCTGGGCTTTTGTTTGTTGGAAGATTTTGTTGTTGTTGTTGGAAGGTTTTTAATCACAGTTTCAATTTCAGTGCTTGTGATTGGTCTGTTCGTATTTTCTATTTCTTTCTGGTTCAGTTTTGGAAGGTTGTGCATTTCTAAGAATTTGTCCATTTCTTCCAGGTTGTCCATTTTATGGGCATAGAGTTGCTTGTAGTAATCTCTCATGATCCTTTGTATTTCTGCAGTGTCAGTTGTTACTTCTCCTTTTTCATTTCTAATTCTATTGATTTGAGTCATCTCCCTTTTTTTCCTGATGAGTCTGGCTAATGGTTTATCAATTTTGTTTATCTTCTCAAAGAACCAGCTTTTAGTTTTATTGATCTTTGCTGTTGTTTCCTTCATTTCTTTCTGATCTGATCTTGGTTATTAAGTAGTGTATTGTTTAGCCTCCATGTGTTTGTATTTTTTACAGATTTTTTCCTGTAATTGATATCTAGTCTCATAGCGTTGTGGTCGGAAAAGATACTTGATACGATTTCAATTTTCTTAAATTTACCAAGGCTTGATTTGTGACCCAAGACATGCTCTATCCTGGAGAATGTTCCATGAGCACTTGAGAAGAAAGTGTACAGTGTACTACAGTATTCTGTAGTTTTCAGATGGAATGTCCTATAAATATCAATTAAGTCCATCTTGTTTAATGTATCATTTAAAGCTTGTGTTTCCTTATTTATTTTCATTTTGGATGATCTGTCCATTGGTGAAAGTGGGGTGTTAAAGTCCCCTACTATGATTGTACAACCTAGAACACGACTTCCATTTCCCCTTTTATGGCTGTTAGTATTTGCCTTATGTATTGAGGTGCTCCTATGTTGGGTGCATAAATATTTACAATTGTTATATCTTCTTCTTGGATTCATCCCTTGATCATTATGTAGTGTCCTTCTTTGTCTCTTGTAATAGTCTTTGTTTTAAAGTCTATTTTGTCTGATATGAGTATTGCTACTCCAGCTTTCTTTTGATTTCCATTTGTGTGGAATATCTTTTTCCATCCCCTCACTTTCAGTCTGTATGTGTCCCTAGGTCTGAAGTGGGTCTCTTGTAGACAGCATATATACAGGTCTTGTTTTTGTATTCATTCAGCCAGTCTGTGTCTTTTGTTGGGAACATTTAATCCATTTCCATTTAAGGTAATTATCGATATGTATGTTCCTATTACCATTTTCTTAATTGTTTTGGGTTTGTTTTTGTAGGTCTCTTCCTCCTCTTGTGTTTCCTGCTTAGAGAAGTTCCTTTAGCATTTGTTGTAAAGCTGGTTTGGTGATGCTGAATTCTCTTAGCTTTTGCTTGTCTGTAAAGGTTTTAATTTCTCTGTCAAATTTGAATGAGGTTCTTGCTGGGTAGAGTAATCTTGGTTGTAGGTTTTCCCCTTTCCTCACTTTAATTATGTCCTGCCACTCCCTTATGGCTTGCAGAGTTTCTGCTGAAAGATCAGCTGTTAACCTTATGGGGATTCTCTTGTGTGTTATTTGTTGTTTTTCCCTTGCTGCTTTTAACATGTTTTCTTTGTATTTAATTTTTGATAGTTTGATTAATATGTATCTTGACGTGTTTCTCCTTGGATTTATGCTGTATGGGACTCTCTATGCTTCCTGGACTTGATTAACTCTTTCCTTTCCCATATTAGGGAAGTTTTCAACTATAATCTCTTCGAATATTTTCTCAGTCCCTTTCTTTTTCTCTTCTTCTTCTGGGACCCATATAATTCGAATGTTGATGTGTTTAATATTGTCCCAGAGGTCTCTGAGACTGTCCTCAATTCTTTTCATTGTTTTTTCTTTATTCTGCTCTGCAGCAGTTATTTCCACTATTTTATCTTCCAGGTCACTTATCCGTGCTTCTGCCTCAGTTATTCTGCTATTGATTCCTTCTAGAGATTTTTTAATTTGATTTATTGTGTTGTTCATCACTGTTTGTTTGCTCTTTAGTTCTTCTAGGTCCTTGTTAAATGTTTCTTGTATTTTCTCCATTCTGTTTCCAAGATTTTGGGTCATCTGTACTATCATTATTCTGAGTTCTTTTTCAGGTAGACTGCCTATTTCCTCTTCATTTGTTAGGTCTGGTGGGTTTTTACCTTGTTCCTTCATCTGCTGTGTGTTTCTCTGTCTCCTCATTTTGCTTAACTTACTGTGATTGGGGTTTCCTTTTTGTAGGCTGCAGGTTCATAGTTCCCGTTTTTTTTTTTTTTTGGTGTCTGCTCCCAGTGGCTAAGGTTGGTTCAGTGGGTTGTGTAGGCTTCCTGGTAGAGGGGACTAGTGCCTGTGTTCTGGATGAGGCTGGATCTTGTCTTTCTGGTGGGCAGGACCACATCTGGTGGTATGTTTTGGGGTGTCTGTGGCCTTATTATGATTTTAGGCAGCCTCTCTGCTAATGGGTTGGGTTGTGTTCCTGTCTTGCTAGTTGTTTGGCATAGGGTGTCCAGGACTGTAGCTTGTTGGTCGTTGAGTGGAGCTGGGTCTTAGCGTTGAGATGGAGATCTCTGGGAGGCTTTCGCCGTTTGATATTACGTGGAGCCGGGAGGTCACTTGTGGACCAGTGTCCTGAACTTGGCTCTCCCATCTCAGAGGCACAGCCCTAATGCCTGGCTGGAGCACCAAGAGCTGGTCATACACACGGCTCAGAATAAAAGGGAGAAAAAAAAAAGAACGAAAGAAAGAAGAAAATAGAATAAAATAGTTATTAAAATAAAAAATAATTATTAAAAAATTTTTAAGTATTAAAAGAAAAGAAAGAAAGAAAGAAAGAAGAGAGCCATCAAACCAAAAAACAAATCCACCAATGATAACAAGGGCTAAAAACTATACTAAAAAAACAGACAAGCAAACAAAAAAAATAATGGACAGAACCCTAGGACACATGGTAAAAGCAAAGCTATACAGACAAAATCACACACAGAGCATATGCATACACACTCACAAAAAGAGAAAAAGGGAAATATATATATATATATCTCCTTGCTCCCAAAGTCCACCTCCTCAATTTGGGATGATTTGTTGTGTATTCAGGTATTCCACAGATGCAGGGTACATCACGTTGATTGTGGAGATTTAATCCGCTGCTCCTGAGGCTGCTGGGAGAGATTTCCCTTTCTCTTCTTTGTTCACACAGCTCCCGGGGTTCAGCTTTGGGTTTGGCCCCGCCTCTGCGTGTAGGTCTCCTGAGGGCGTCTGTTCTTCGCTCAGACAGGACGGGGTTAAAGGAGCAGCTGATTCGGGGGCTCTGGCTCACTCAGGCCGGGGGGAGGGAGGGGCACGGATGCGGGGAGAGCCTGCGGCGGCAGAGGCAGCATGACATTGCACCAGCCTGAGGCGCGCCGTATGTTCACCCGGGGAAGTTGTCCCTGGATCCTGGGACCCTGGCAGTGGCGGGCTACACAGGCTCCCGGGAGGGGAGGTGGGGATAGTGACCTGTGCTCGCACACAGGCTTCTTGGTGGTGGCAGGAGCCGCCTTAGCGTCTCATGCCCGTCTCTGGGGTCCACGCTGATAGCCGTGGCTCGCGCACGTCTCTGGAGCTCCTTTAAGCGGCGCTTTTAATCCCCTCTCCTCGCGGTCCAGGAAACAGAGGGAAGAAAAAGTCTCTTGTCTCTTCGGCAGCTCCAGACTCTTTCCCGGACTCCCTCCCGGCTAGCTGTGGTGCACTAGCCCCCTTCAGGCTGTGTTCACGCCGCCAACCCCAGTCCTCTCCCTGGGATCCGACCTCCGAAGCCCGAGCCTCAGCTCCCAGCCTCCGCCCGCCCCGGTGGGTGAGCAGACAAGCCTCTCAGGCTGGTGAGTGCCGGTTGGCACCGATCCTCTGTGCGGGAATCTCTCCGCTTTGCCCTCCGCACCCCTTTGGCTGCGCTCTCCTCCGTGGCTCCAAAGCTTCCCCCCTCCGCCCCCGCAGTCTCCGCCTGCGAAGGGGCTTCCTAGTGTGTGGAAACCTTTCCTCCTTCACGGCTCCCTCCCACTGGTGTGGGTCCCGTCCCTATTCTTTTGTCTCTGTTTTTTCTTTTTTTTTTTTTGCCCTACCCAGGTACGTGGGGAGTTTCTTGCCTTTTGGGAGGTCTGAGGTCTTCTGCACAGCGTTCAGTAGGTGTTCTGTAGGAGTTGTTCCACATGTAGATGTATTTCTGATGTATTTGTGGGGAGGAAGGTGATCTCCACGTCTTACTCCTCTGCCATCTTGAAGCTCCTCGGTACCCAGATATTTTGACAAACGTTATTCTGGGTGTTTCTGTGAGGGTGTTTTTGGATGAGGTTAGTATTTAAATTGGTAAAGCAGAGTGCCCTCCCTAACATGGGTGGGCTTCATCCCATCAATTGAAGGCTTGACTAGAACAAAAAAACTGGCCTTTCCTCAAGTCAGCAAGAAATCCTTCTGCCTGACTACCTTCAAACTGGGACATTGGCTTTGTACTGCCCTCGGACTTGAACTGAAACAGTGGCTTTTCCTGGGTCTCAAGCTTGCTGACCTTCAGACTAGATTGCCACCATTGGTTCTCCCTGTTCTCAGGCCTCTGGACTTAGAACTGCATTAGCTTTCTTGGGTCTCTAGCTTGCTGACGACTCACCCTGCAGATGGTGGGACATGTCAGCCTTCATAATTGCATAAGCCAGTCCCTTATGATAAATCTCTTTAGATAGATAGATAGATCTAGGTAGATAGCTAGACCTATATATACATATAGATTTAGATATAGATATAATCTCCCAGTGGTTCTGTTTCTCTGCAGAACCTTAGTATAAACTTAGAAATGGTGCCTAATTAAAAGCCTAGGGAATAGCACCCATAATGACCCACTGTCCATTATTTAGGGTGTGGGTAGACAGCCCTTGTACTTCTGCAGACCAAAATTCAGTCTGTTTTCTAACATCATGAAGAAGGATATTCCTTAGCAATAGGGATAGCTGTCTATGTAGCCACATCTCAGAAATGATGTGTTTTTCTGTTGTTCCTCATTTCCACAAAATTTGAATGCCTGCTGGGGTACTTGCGTCTTGCTGTGCTAGATGCAAACAAAATGGATGGCCCTTGTCCTCTCAGAGCTTATGGAATAGCAGAGTTTTTCTCCTATTGTTTCGTTTGGAGAATAATAGGTACTAATATCACTCTCAATGTGAAACCCATATGAGAAATTTCTTTTGCAGATAAGTGCTAGGAGAAGCTTAATTTCTCCTAAAAAAATTGGTCTATTTCTCTCTGGCAGCAAGAACAATAGAAATGTTTCTCCTTTTCACTTTGGCTGCTTGGTAACTCAGAATCACATTAAGCTCTATAATAACAACAAAAGATGGTCTGCATATAGACATTCTTATTGACCCTGATCCAAATTCAAGATAAATTATATATATTTTACCATTTAATGAATGTTTTTGTTGTAATTGACCTAAAATCTTTTGTATAAGGAGGAAGTATGTAAATACTTCAAAAAATTTTAATACAAGTAAAATTTATTTCCTTTGAAATGGAAAAGATACTCTAGGGAAATATCATTTGTCCTTTATAACACTAAGCACAATTTGTAGCTGTTTTGTCTTTCTCTGTCTCTAGTACCTGGCATGTTTGCCTGGTTTGTAGGAGCTATTATGGAATATTTGTTAATATTGAATGAATGGAAGAATGATTCTATCCTTTCAGTTTAAAGCAGTATCAGTCATTTACATTTTAAGCCTCAAATTGCTCGGATATCTAAAATGTCAGTTCTTTTTCTATGTCAGACAGTCTTTTAAAACAAAATTTATTTAAATTGTATATTTCCACAATCATTGCAAAACATAACATTTATATATCTAAAAGGAAGAAAAATTACCTAGAGATAATTATTGTTAGTATCCTTTTTTTTTTTTGCAGTACGCGGGCCTCTCGTTGTGGCCTCTCCCATTGCGGAGCACAGGCTCTGGACGCGCAGGCTCAGCACCCATGGCTCACGGGCCCAGCCGCTCCGCAGCATGTGGGATCTTCCCGGACCGGGGCACGAACCCGTGTCCCCTGCATCGGCAGGTGGACTCTCAACCACTGCGCCACCAGGGAAACCCTATTGTTAGTATTCTTAGTAGTATTCCAGGTACTTCCCTGGTGGTCCAGTGTGTAAGACTCCGTGCTCCCAATGCAGGGGACCTGGGTTGGGGGAACTAGATCCTGCGTGCATGCCGCAACTAAGAGTTCACATGCCACAACTAAAAAAAAAAAAAAGCTCCCACATGCCACAACAAAGATCCCATGTGCAGCGAGTAAGACCCAGCACAGCCTAGATAAATAATCTTCCAGAATTTATATGAAAACATATATCCAGATAAATATTTTTTTCAGAGTTCTCTTTACAAAAATGGGATCATATTATTCATTCTTTGTTACTTTTTTCATTTAACTATGTCCAGTGACCATACAGATCAGACTACTGAACTACCTCATATTTTTAAATAACTGCATAGGATTCCATTATACTTTATGTAATCTATTTAACCGATCCCTAGTTTTTGGACTTACAGGCTCTTCCCAGTTGCTGGCAATTATATAGAATGCTCTCTGTACATTTTCATTCACTTGTCTTAAGTATTTACACAGGATGAATCCTGGAAGTAGAATTACTGGCCCTAACAGAAGCCAGTTTTTAAAGATTTCAGAAAGATGGTACCCATTTATATTCCCATCAGCTACTTTCTCACACTCATCCAATACGAGGTATCGATATTGTATCGATATTGTACCTCTTTCACGTCCTCTCGGATCTTATTGGCTTCATCGGACCCTTGACAATATGCTCTAGTCCTGCCACCATGACAGCGGCCAACTCCAGCTTCGCTGGGGCCCAACCAGGCAGCACCTGCTCCCACCTCCTGCCCCAGGCCCCTTGGATGCCACTTGGGTGTGAGATCCTGGGGACCCACTCAGCTCCCACACACCTACCTACAGGCTGAACCTTTGACGGTGGTATTTGGGAACTACAGGATAAATTCTTCTTCCGTCCTCCCCCAAGATGAAATCCCCAAAGAAGCAGTAGTTCTTAAAATCTCTAGAAAAATGTAAGGTTGAGACATCAGTTAGCTTGTTACTAAGCAGCCTTACTGAGTTACTAATCCCAGTAATACACCCTCATATCTGATTCATCCTTCTCCTTTGTCCCATTTCCCATTTCCCCTCCTCTGCCTCCTTGGGGTAGCAATCCCCATAATAGTAGTAGAACAAAGCATGATACTTTCTGTGGGACCCGGGTCAAAATATCCTTTTCCCATAGAATGAATATACCATAATTGAACCAACCATGCAACCTTCAGTTTTGTTTTTTTTTTTTTTTTTTTTTTTTTTTTTTTTAATTTTTGGCTGCCTTGGGTCTTCGTTGCTGTGCACAGGCTTTCTCTAGTTGCAGCGAGCTGGGGCTACTCTTTGTTGCAGTGCGTGAGCTTCTCACTGCGGTGGCTTCTTTTATTGCGGAGCACGGGCTCTAGGCGTGAGGGCTTCCGTAGTTGTGGCTCGCGGGCTCTAGAGCTCAGGCTCAGTAGTTGTGGCGCATGGGCTCAGTAGTTATGGTGCACGGGCTTAGTTGCTCCGTGGCAGGTGGGATCTTCTCGGACCAAGGCTCAAACCCATGTCCCCTGCATTGGCAGGCAGATTCTTAACCACTGTGCCACCAGGGAAGCCCCTATAGTGCTTTTGAATAGCCAACGAAGCGAACTCATTACCCTTTTTCAAACACGTTACTATATATCCTTCCAGATGAACTTTAGATTCATTTTGCCAAGTTCTAAAATTTGGTATTTTGGTTTGGGATTTTCTTAAACGTATAGATTAATTTGAGATTAAATGATATCTTTGCAATACTGAGTCTCTTCTAAGAATTGAGTGGATCTCAGTTTGTTTAAATAAATCTTCTCTTATAGTCTCTTAAAATTTACTTCTAAATATTTTATATTTTTATTGCTACTATGAGATTTTTCTCCCTTGTATTCTAACAGACTATTGTTGTGATAAGTGAAAATTGCTGGGTTATATCTATATCTATATAGTAACCAGCCACTTTTCTAAATTCTCTTTTTCCCCCTCCAGCTTTATTGAGTTATAATTTATATACAATAAAATTCACCCATTTTGTATACAGTGTGATGAATTTTGGTGATTACATATAGAGTTATGCAACCAACCACCATCACAGTAACAGTATAGAACATTTTCATCTTTTTGGAAGTCTTCTTATGCCCCTTTGTAGATGATCCCAGCCCTGACCTCTGGCCCCAGGAAACACTAATCTGATTTGTTGTCACTAAAGTTTTGCCATTTCTAGAATTTCATATAAATGAAATCATACAGTATGTAGTCTTTCATTTAGCATGATCTGCTGACTGGTATCCCAGTATTTGGCTATATCCCAATTTATTTATCCATTTACCAGTTAACATTGGGGTTGTTTCTAGTTTTGGGCTGTTATAAATAATGCAGCTGTGGGTATCTACTTCTAAGTCTTTGTGTGGGCATATATATTATTTCTCCTGTGTAAATGCCTACGAGTGGGATTCTTTAACTAGAGTAGAAACTGCCAAACTGTTTTCCAAACTGGCTCTACCATTTTCCATTCCCACCAGCAATACTTGAGCATTCCAGTTGCTCCACATTCTCACCAGCATTTAGTGTCTTAGTCTGCTAGGGTTGATATAACAAAAATATCACCGACTGGGTGGCTTAAACAACAGACATTTATTTCTCATGTTCTTGAGACTCGGAAGTCCAGCCTGTACCCATATCCATGTGGGTTGAATATGGGTTGAATTGTGTCCCTACCAAAAAAACCCATGTTGGGGTCCTAACCCCCATGACCTCAGAATGTGGCCCTATTTAGAGATCTGGTCTTTACAGGTGTAATTAACTTAAAATGAAGTCATTAGGGAAAAAATGAGGTCATTAGCATGGTTCCTCATCTAATAACGACTGGTGTCTTTATAAAAGGGGGGAATTTGGGGCTTCCCTGGTGGCGCAGTGGTTGCGAGTCCGCCTGCCGATGCAGGGGACACGGGTTCGTGCCCCGGTCTGGGAAGATCCCACGTGACGCGGAGCGGCTGGGCCTGTGAGCCATGGCCACTGAGCCTGTGCATCCGGAGCCTGTGCTCCACAATGGGAGAGGCCACAACAGTGAGAGGCCCACGTACCGCAAAAATATATAAATAAATAAAAAATAAAAGGGGGGAATTTGGATGTAGGGACATATACACGGGGAGGACACTATGTGAACATGAAGGCATAGATCAGAGTGATGCTTCTACAAGCCAAGGAATGCCAAAGTTTGCCGTCAAGCCCCTAGAAGGTATAGAAGGAGGGGCATGGAACAGAGTCTCCCTTGCAGCCCTTGGAAGAAACCAACCCTGCTGACACCTTCATCCTGGACATCCAGCCTCCGGAACTGTGAGACAATAAGTATTTGTGGTTTTAAGCCACCCAGTTTGTGGTACTTTTTTGTGGCAGCCCAACCAAATTAATACACCATGTTTCCTGGTAACTTGAGTTCATTCATAATGTTAATTTGTTCTTGGCCTCTCCTGACCTCTCCTACATATTAATTTTCAGAATCTGATTAGATTCATTCCCTGTTTCTGAATGTGTTGCAGAGAGTAAGAATTTCACGAGCCCAGCTCATCTGTGTCTGAGTGTAGCATTTTGGATAGGCTGCTTTGTAGGCCAGGCCCCAGCCTATGCATTGTCTTCCTCCTTGTCCCTTCTGATCCTCTGATCCAGTCACCTACAGCCAAAGGAGTGGCTGTCACAGTGTAGAACACGGTCCAGCCCATGGGAACTGGGGGTGGAGTCATGCTGGGCACTGCGTGCATCGTGACCCACACATCTAAAGGAGCACCCAGGGACTTCCTGGTGATCCAGTGGTTAAGACTCTGCACTTGCAATGCAGGGGATGCGGGTTCAATCCCCAATCAAGGAACTAAGATCCCACATGTCCTGTGGCCAAAAGATATTAAGAAAATAAAATAAAGGAATGCCCAGGGGCTTCCCTGGTGGCGCAGTGGTTGAGAGTCCACCTGCCGATGCAGGGGACACAGGTTCGTGCTCCGGTCCGGGAAGATCCCACATGCCGCAGAGCGGCTGGGCCCGTGAGCCATGGCCGCTGAGCCTGCGCGTCCAGAGCCTGTGCTCCGCAACGGGAGAGGCCACAACAGTGAGAGGCCCGTGTACCAAAAAATAAAATAAAATAAAATAAAATAAAGGAATGCCCAGTACTGTGTGTGGAAAATGAGAAAGCCGCCATAGTCAAGCAAGGGCCTTTAGGAGCCAAATAGGCCAGCCTCCCCCTTGTATAGGAATTTTACTGATAGTCCAGACAGATGTTGGGTCATCCACCCTTTGCTTGAAAACTTTGTCAGTGCCGTCTTTCCAAAATAGAATAGCTCTAGTTACAAGAAAATGTTTCCTTATGTTGAGCTAAAATTAGCCTCATGACTTCTACTTCCAGGGTCCTACTTGTGCCCTCTTGTGTAACCTAAAGGGAAGTTGAATCTCGTGTCTATGAAACAGCTCCACTGTTTCTCACGACATGGTTTCCTGGTGCTTCTCTGTCCTGTCACTCACCCTCACACACGCCACAGGCTGCCTTTCAAGGGCGGTGCTGGTTACGCAGGGCTTTTACAGAGGAGGTCTGACTGTTATTCAAGAAGCCTGGGGCAGAGTGGGCAGGTGGGAAGAGTATGGGCTTTGGGGTCCAACGATGTGCTGGTGCAGCTGGCCCAGCCATTTCCCACCTGTGAAACCTTGGGCAGTGCCCCTTTCCCTGCTGAAAACCCTTTCTGTCATGCGGAGGGGAAGGAAGGACTATATGTGCATTATGGAATATATGTGCATTAAATGTGTGTGAGAAGTACAGGCTGAGGAGTCTTTGCAGAGCACGTACAGAAAAGTCAAGATTCTCACTACAGCGGTTTCCCCCTTTATTGCACAGTAAAAATGTACAACTAATTATTTCATAGTTTGCTAAGACTCGTATTTTGCATTAAACCCTTTTGGCAGCAAAGAGAAATGAAAAGCAAAATGTATGTTTACAAAAGAAAAAAAAAGGAGGGCTTCCCTGCTGGTGCAGTGGTTGAGAGTCTGCCTGCTGATGCAGGGGACACGGGTTCGTGCCCCGGTCCGGGAGGATCCCACATGCCACGGAGCAGCTGGGCCCATGAGCCGTGGCCGCTGAGCCTGCGCGTCCGGAGCCTGTGCTCTGCAATGGGAGAGACCACAACAGTGAGAGGCCCGCGTAACGCAAAAAAAAAAAAAAAAGTAAGAAAGGACTTTTTTCTGTCTTGATTTCTTTATTGTGTTAATCCTTCAGGCTGCTATAACAAAATACCACAGACTGGGTGGCTTATAAACAACAGAAATTTATTTCTCACAGTTCTGGAGGCTGGAAGTCCGAGATCAGGACACCAGCATGGTCAGGTGAGAACCTGCTTCCTGGTTCATAGCTGGCACCTGGGTGGATGGGACTAGGGGTCTCTCAGGAGCCTCTTTTATAAGGCATTGATCCCATTCATGATGGTTCCACCCTCAAGGCTTAAGCACCTCCTAATACCATCATCTTTCGGGGGAAAGATTTCAACATGAATTTGGGGGCCATGTCTATAAAGTATGGAAATAATATTTTCTTCAAATGGTTGTTATAGGATTAAATAAAGCTTTGTAATTTAGGGCCGTGCTTCTCAAACTTGACTGTGCATAGTAATCACCTGGGGATCTTTTTATAATGTAGATTCTGACTCCATAGGTCTGGGATAGGGTCTGGGATTCTGCATTTGTCACAGGCTCCCAGGAGGTGCTCGTGCTGTGGTTTGTGGACCACATTTGAATAGCAAGGATGTAGGGCACTGGCACAGTGCCTGGCATTTAGCAGAGTTCAGTAAATGTTAATTCTTCTTCTGTCCCTTTTGTGACCCCTCCTCGCCATACCCTTTAGTTGGATTAACTTTTAATTTTTATCCCATCCCTATGTAATAATGTGGTAATACACATGTCCAATTAAGATGAGCCTTGGAAGGTTTCAAATCTCTTAAGAAGTAACAACTGCCTCAGCAGAGAAGCGTATATTCTTAAAACGGGAGAAATATTCTTTAAGTCCTAAATCAAACACTAAGCTGCTATGTTGTAGGAACAATAGGACTTGTGTGGCTGTATGATTCCTGAAGTACACAAAAGGGCCAGCATGGTCCATTGTTAATGTCAGGCGACAGCCCATCTGCTAGGACAGGTTCCGTCAAATGGAAGTCGTCATCTCATTAAGTGGATGACAGCTGGGCGGCATATATTTATGAAGTCACTAAAGCCTTGTCATTGAGGTACTGTAGGAGGCTGAAGCAGCTGATCCTTCCAGAAACAATGATGTATGCTGTTGCCATGATATGGAAAAATCAAGTCTGATTAGACTGAGATTTTGTGAGTCAGATCAGAAAATGCTAATAAATTTTGACAGGATTTATGTACTGATTCTATTCTTATTCCACTTTTTTCTCCTACTCTTAATGCATGTTGTACTGTTTTTCTGGTTCTTCATCCAAACGCACTTAAAAAAAACTTGCAAATATATTTAAGTATAAATTCAGCCTTTACAAATATAAACACAAATTACAAAACAGAAAATGTATGTTCTCTTTTGTTTCTATAAAGCCTTTTTGCTGCTAAATTTTTCTTTAAGGGTGAAATGAGTAAACTGAGCATTCTCTACAAAATGGTCATTGAATTATAGATAGTAGAAGCTTTCCCAGCTCAAGCACTTTTTTTTTTTAAAATCTGACCTTTGACTTGTAGCTGTCTTAAAGTCTATAAAATCCGTTGTTAGAATTACATGTCTGGAATACCTTAAGTGAAAAATTAGACTGACCTCTGTTACTTAATTTATTTGCCATGATACATTTTAGCTTTTAAGCTGATTTTGTTGGCAACTTAATTAAATAGGTGTAGTTTGGTCACATTTTAGAACATCTAGTATGAACTTTCCTATGTTTTTTAAACCAAAATTCCTGATACACAGAACTTAAAAAATTTTTAAGTCAATAAACATTGTGGAATTTTCCTTAACACCCTCTAGGTTAACAGTAGAAAAACTAATGGCAGGGAGAAAGTATTTGTAGCTACATAATAACATATACATGAAAAATTTCTTGAAGGCTACTGTGGAGCTCAACAGTGGTATCTCAGGAGGATGAGATTGGGGGTCAGGAGAGAGACTTTGACCTTTCACTTTATAGCCTTTCGTAAATTTTTTTTAACTTTCAGCATGTATCCCTTTAATATTTTTTACTAGTTAAAATAGTAAATGTACACCACCAGAAGGGATGTCAGAAGAGTAAAGAAAAATCTGATGGAAAGTTAGCATGCCGTGGGTGTTGGGAGCACCGACATTGGGTAGGACAGGTGAGCTGTGACAGGAAAAGAGCCCTTATCAGCGTGATTTGTAAAGGCCCACTCTGTGCAGCTTCTCTGCAGACTTAACTGGACAACAAGAGAGAATTCTCTCAGCATGTCACCCAGAGCCGGACACCAGGGCTGGCATTGTGATGGCTGGTCGTTCACCAGAAGGGCATAGGTAATTTGAAAACGGAGTGTGAATAATGAGAGCTTTTTTCCCTTTCTTTCTTTGGTCATGACCGTCGGCTCTCCTAACTTTTTATCCCTTTTGTGCAAGTGTCCGTGTGTCCGTGTACGTGTGTCTGTGTGTGTGTAGGACACTGTGGGGCTGGCAGAAGGTGAGCAGGTTTGCCCTGTGGTTACTGAGGCTGGAGTAATCTGGAGACTCATAGCAGTGACTGTTGAAACACAGGTTTGTTTGATATTAAAGAGCATCCGAAGGGGAAAAGGACAGCGAACGGCTTACTTCTGTACTGTGCGCGCTCTGCATGCAGTGTGCTGCGCCCCTCATCTGGTTTCACCTCGGCTGTGCTAGCCCCGGCTGATCCAGACCCAACACCCAGGCTGCGTGGGGTCTAGAGGGGATCCTGGGAGAGCTGAGGCTCAGGCTGTGGAGTCCCAGGTACTCCTGACTGTGGTCTGGGGGCCCCACTTGTGTGTTAGAAGCGTAAAGGCCGAGGGTCTCTGGGACCACGGGGTCCTGAGTCAGGAGTCCAGAAACGCGAGGGGCAACAGTTCTTTTCTGACAAGGTGCTATATATCTTTTTTTTTTTTTTTTTTTTTTTTGCGGTACGCGGGCCTCTCACGTAGCGGAGCACAGGCTCCGAATGCGCAGGCTCAGCGGCCATGGCTCACGGGCCCAGCCGCTCCGCGGCATGTGGGACCTTCCCTGACTGGGGCACGAACCCGTGTCCCCTGCATCGGCAGGCGGACTCTCAGCCACTGCGCCACCAGGGAAGCCCCTATATATCTTTTTAAAATTCAGTTTTACTGTGAAAAATTTCAAACATTCACAAATGTAGAGAGAATAGTATAATGAATAGGTTTGGCGTTTTCAAATTTTGCTGCACTTGCTTTTTCTTCTTCTCCCTCCCTCCCCCTTTTTCTTTTGTTATTGCTCAAGTACTTTCAAGGGAATCCAGACCTCCTGTCATTTTGCTCCTACGTCCTGAGTAAGCCTATCTCTGAAAAGTCACGTTGTGCTTCTTAGGGGACAGGTGTCTGCCTCTCAGACCATGGTAGGAATTACTACAATAAAAGCACAGGAATTCTTGAAGGCATCCTCACGCCCAGCCAGTCATTCAGGGGGTCTACCCTGGAGGTCGCCACGAGCTTGCTCTTCCCGGGGCTGACGAGCACTGGCAGGTGTAGGACGCACAGCCCGTTCCCACTGGAGAGGCTGGGGCTTAAACAGGCTCTGACCCCACAGTCCTCCATGGGGCCCCTCCCTCCACACCTGACCCTCTCCTGACGGGCACCCACACGGGCCGCTGCTCATCGACCTCACCAGTGAGGTCAGTGGAGCATGTGCTGCACTCAGGGCTTCCAGTCAGGAAGAGGCACTCTGAAAAGGTGAAGATGGGGATCTAGTCTAACTCTGCTCGTTCCTCTTTCATTCATACATCAGACATCTGTTGAGAGCTTTACTCTGTTCCTTTATGTTGATTAGGGAATTGAAGCTCAGCGAGGTCGAGGTAGCAGGGACTGTAAGAAATAAAACCTACTGTCCTTGTGTTTGCTCAAGCTCACCGAGCTCTCCAGCGCGCAGCACAGGGTTCTCACCCGTACACCGGTTCAAGCCCTGCGTCCCAGTTACAGCAACACCCTACCGACGGCCTTTGCTGCTTACCAAGCTCCTTTCATCTGATCCTCAAAATCTCCAGGTAGCGGTTGAGCTCAAACATGAATTTTAGTTCCGGTTGGCTAGTTTTTCACCATACACTATGATTAAAGACTTTTGGAGCTGATAATCTTCCAAGTTTATTCTGCAAGTTAATATAAACTTCGTGTTCCAGAGCCTAGAAATAATTTTAAGGGGGGAAGAAAAAGTGCTTTATGGCTCATTTGATATAAAATATGAATTCATGGGAGGAACTAAGTCTGTTTCCATTCTCTAGAATTCTACAGATAATTTTGGCCCTTGGCAAATAGCAACTAATGTTTCCAGTGACTTCCATCTCAGGCCTGTTTGGTTAGAAGAGATCTGTTTCAGAAGCCCCCAAAGAATCTTTAGGCTCATAAGAGCTGGTCTCATTCTGAAGCTGGACCGCTGCCTTGTGCCCCTGATTTGCTCAGTTTCGCATTGAGTCTACTACTGGTGGAGATTCAGCAGCAGATAGTGGTGGGCTTGTGTTTGTCAATTTACGTTTCTCATGGTGAGTTCCTTACAGGATAAGATCAGACCAAGCCTAGAATCACAGAACCTTCCAGAGATGGAACATCAGTTCCCTGGAACCCTGATATTGACACCTTACCCCTTTTCACTTTGTTCTTTTCCTGGCTTTAAATTGAATGTCCTTCCTGTGGTGCAACATACCAGGACTTGATGGTGTAGGGAAGGGTTAGGAGCCCTTAGAGTTGTTTTGGGGGAAGAATCAAGTAGTTGCTAATGCTAACGGTACATGGCCTATGTTATGAAGGAAAGCCAACTGTGTGTGCATCTGTTCGGCGCCCTTTTTACATAAAGCACAAGGGCAGGGTTCTTGTGAAGACCCATTGCACCATCCAGGTCTACACTGACCCACCGGACCTGCCCCAAGTCTGTGGCCATCCTATTTCTCCTTTCACACAAGAGCATTTTCTCCATATAGCGAATGTTTTACCCAAAGACCTTTGAAAACCATGTGTCTGGACCCATTTCATCTCTGTTATAGCTAAGAAAAAACTGCAGACAGAGAAATTAGGAGACCCGGCCAATTCTACGTGATTCGAGGATAGCTGTACAAAGTTTGCACATTCAGCTTAGAATTGTCTGTTAAAGCTCACCATCCATGTATTCCAGGTAAATTTCATTAATCAACACCTGGTCCTGCAATTGAGCTTTGCTAGAAGGAGAAACGGACAGAAAAATAAACCATTATTGTGCAGTCTGGTAAGTGAGTGGTAGGATTGTGTCCGGGTAAAGAGGTAGCATAGTGGAGAGAAGTCACTGGGGTTTTAAAGACTGCAGAGGTGGGCTTCCCTGATGGTGCAGTGGTTAAGAATCCGCCTGCCAGTGCAGGTGACACGGCTTCAAGCCCTGGTCTGGGAAGATTCTACATGCCACAGAGCAACTAAGCCCGTGAGCCACAACTACTGAGCCTGCACTCTAGAGCCCATGAGCCACAACTACTGAGCCCACGTGCCACAACTACTGAAGCCCACGCACCTAGAGCCCTTGCTCCGCAACAAGAGAAGCCACCACAATGAGAAGCCCGCGCACTGCAGCGAAGAGTAGCCCCTGCTGGCCGCAACTAGAGAAAAGCCCGCGCACAGCAACAAAGACCCAGTGCAGCCAAAAATAAATTAATAAATTAAAAATAAATAAATAAAGACTGCAGAGGAGTTTATCAGGTGACAAGAGAGTAAAGGCACTCAAGATTCGCTGCAGACCCCTTGCTCCCCATGATGGCCTGGCAGATCTTGCCCTTTGATAGTGACCCCCACTCTGCTGTGCCAAATGCTTTGACTTTAGCAGAATAATTGGTTAATCATGCCCATGGGGCAGCCTAGCCCATCAAGTTCAAGTACCAAGTGGTGATCTCTCCACTGAAAAACATTTATATTCTTAACAACAAATAAACAGTTAAAAATGGGCAAAAGATTTGAACAGACATTTCTCCAAAGAAGATAATACAAATGGCCAATAAGCCATAAGATCAGTAGTCATTAGGGAAATGCAAATCAAAACCACAATGAGATACCACTTTACACCCATTAGGATGTCCATTATAAAAAACAGCAACAGCAAAGGAAAATAACGAGTGTTGGCAGGGATGTGGAGAAATTTGGAACTCTGGTGTACTGCTGTTGGGAATGCAAAATGGTGCAGCCACTGTGGGAGCTAGCATGAGGGTTCCTCAAAAAGTAAAACAGGAACTTCCCTGGCAGTCCAGCGGTTAAGACTCCATGCTTCCGATGCAGGGGGCACGGGTTCGATCCCTGGTCGGGGAACTAAGATCCCAAATGCCGCGTGGCCAAAAAATAAATAAAGTACATAAAAAATTAAAAAAAAATTTTTTTAAAGGTCAAATCAAAAAAAAAAAAGTAAAACATAGAATCACCATATGATACAGCAATTCCACTCCTACCTAAATACCCAAAGGAACTAAAACTAGGGAACGGATACTTGCACACCAGTATTCATAGCAGCTTATTCATGGTAGCCGAAAGGTAGAAACAACCTACCTAGATGTTCGTCAGCAGATGAATAGATAAACAAAGTGTGGTGTATACATACAATAGAATATTATTCAGTCTGAAACAGACATGAAATTGTGACACATACTACAACATGGATGTACCTCGAGGATATTATCCTAAGTGAAATGTCAGACACAAAAGACAAATGAGGTACTTAGAGTAGTCAGAGTCCTAGAGGCAGAGATAAGGTGGTGGCCACCGGCGGCTGGGGGGAAGACGGAGTGGGAAGTTATCGTTTAATGGGGACAGAGTTTCAGTTTGGGGAGATGAAAAAGTTCTGGAGATGGACAGTGGTGATGGCTGCACAACAGTGTGAATGTACTTAATATCTCTGAATTGAATACTTAAAATGGGTTAAAATGGTAAATTTTATGCTATGTATATTTTACCGTGATTTTTAAAATCCATAATATTTACATACTTTTTGGTGGGAGGAAAGCCAGGCACGTGTACTCTAGGTGGAAGAGCAGCTTGTACGCAGGCCTAGAGGCCCGCCTCCTCCTGGAAGTCTTCCCTTACTGTCCCAGCCACTGCTCCCTCATCTCCCTCCAGTCGTTATTGAGCAGAATGTCAGTGTAGCACAACTAGGTAACAAGCTGTCTGAGGCCAGGGCCCAGCTTACTCTAAAAAAAAAAGTCCTGACAATTTTCTTTAATGTTATTAATTAGTAATGTTACTCTTTCTTCCATGTCTCTCTTTCTACCTGTCTGGTTTTTTTTAATAAATTTTTTTAGAAATAATTGACTTTACGGTCAATTTAGAGATTGACGTACAGTTGTTAAAAAATAACAGAGATCCCTTGTGCACTTTGTCCAGTTTCCTACAATGGTAATGTTTTTCAAAACTATAGTATAATATCACAACCAGGACACTGACATTGACAATCCACTGACCTTAATCAGATTTCCTTAGTTTTGCTTGCACTTATGTGTGTGTGTGTGTGTGTGCATGTGTGTGTGTGTGTTAAGTTCTACGCCATTGTACTGACCAGGTAGGCTCGTGTATTCAACCACAGCAGTCAGATACCGAACAGTTTTAACACCATGAAGATCCCTAGTGTTTTTCTTTTGTAACTACCTGCACTTCCCCTCCCTCCACCCCCTAACCTGAAAACCACTAATATGTCCTCCGTTTCTAAAATTTTATCATTTCAAAAAGTGTTATATAAGTGGAATTATAGAGTACGTAACCTTTCGGGGTTGACTTTTTCACTCAGCATGATTCCCTGGAGATCCATCCAAGGTATTGAGTGTGTCAGTAGCTGGTTCTTTCTTATTGCTGGGGAGTAGTCCAAGGTATAAATGTACCATGGTCTATTTAACCATATACCTTGTGAAGTACATTTGGTTTTTAGCTATTACCAAAAAAGCTGCTGTCAACGTTTATGTACATGTTTTTGTGTGAACATAAGTTTTTATTTTTCTGGGATAAATGCAATTACTAGATCATATGGTAATTGCATGTTAGTTTTAAGAACCTGCCAAACTCAGGTTTTCCAGGGAGGCTGTTCCATTTTCATCCTACCAGAAATGTATGAGTGATCCATTTTCTCCACATCCTCATCAGCATTTGGTACTGCCGCTATTTTTTATTTTAGACATTCTGACAGATAGATAATAATATCTCATTGTGGTTTATTTATTTATTTTTGGCTGTTTTGGGTCTTTGTTGCTGTGCGCAGGCTTTTTCTAGTTGCGGGAAGCAGGGGCTACTCTTCGTTGTAGTTGCTTCTCTTGTCGCTGAACACGGGCTCTAGGCGTGTGGGCTTCAGTAGTTGTGGCATGCAGACTCTGTAGATGTGGCTCACGGGCTCTAGAGCGCAGGCTCAGTACTTGTGGCGCACAGGCTTAGTTGCTCCGCAGCATGTGGGATCTTCCCGGACCAGGGCTCGAACCTATATCCCCTGCATTGGCAGGCGGATTCTCAACCAATGCGCCACCAGGGAAGTCCTCTCGTTGTGGTTTTAATTGGCATTTCCCTGGTGGCTAACAATGTTGAACATCTTTTCATATGTTTATTTGCTACCTGTATATTCACTTTGGTGAAATGTCTCTTCATTTCTTTTGCCCATTTTCTAATTTAATTGGGTTTGTGTTTTGTTTTTTCTTTTAACTCATTCCCTCCACCCTTCTTTTTATTTCTTATTCTTTTAGTAAGCATTTATTATCATGTCCCATCTATCAGGCATCTGGAATACAGAAACAAAGGCAAAGACTTACCCGAAAGAACTGATGGTTTTGAGGAGGAGACAAATATGCAGGATTCTGTTCAGGAAAGACATCTACCTCCTATCAAGAATTAGTGAAGGCTTGTTTCCTGGAGGAGGTAACATCTGATCAGCATTTGGAGGGTAGATATGTTCATTATACTTTATATGCTATACTGCCTTTACACTTAGAGTAGTAATATAGTAAGAAATATATAGTGCCTTCTAAAAGCCCCACAGGGCACCTTTCTTTCTAAGTAATTCATTACGTGGACTTGTCATTAAATCAAGGTTAGCAGACACTGAACACAAAATATCACCCTGGGTTCTTGAGGGTTCTAAGACAGAGAAGACAACATCCCAGGCCCCCAAGATGTATGATCTAATGGGGACTGGAGATCCACCACCAGCAGACAGTTGATTACAGAAACACAAATTTAGTATCAAGGGAGAGTGAGAAATTAATTTTTACCAGGAAGTTTGGGAAGGTTTCTTGGAAAAAGGAGGGTTTGAGCTGGGATTTGAAAAAGGAGTAGAACTCCAACAGGTAGATGTAAAAGGGAACAAATTTGGTATACACTCCTGGGTTCCTGCATGTTATAGATTCCAGGTTTCCATCTTGCTCTTACCCAGGGAATTGCTTCTGAGGAAAGATTCTAGACTGGATGTCTGTGTCCATGTTTGGCTCCAGTTGAAGAGGTTGCTAGTGGAAGTCACATCTAGTTTTAGGATGAGATCAACAATCTAATTTTGGGAAGTCCTTCATCTCACAGATAGATATCCTGAGGCCTAGAGAGGATCAAATTCAGTTCAGTCTTGTGGCCCCTACTGGCCAATCAGTGGATGTGTTTTGCCTAGAAGGTTCCCAGGTCATGCCAGGGAAGTGGTGTGGATTTCCTATGGCTCTGCTAAAAATAAAAAGATCAATTGGTGAAAATAAGGAGTTGCAGAGTGGATGGGGAGTACTTCTTGTTTAAAAACATTGTTTATCTCACATGTAATTTTTTAAAATCTCCTTTAAGGAATATAATTTTTACATATGCTCTGAAATAAACCACACTTACCAATTAAGTAACTTACAGAGTGTCAGGAAAAGAGAAGATAAACCAGCTTCAAAGCCTCTGTTCAGCAAAGATTGGAAAGGATAAGAAGCTGGAAGATGTATTAATGAGATGGGGAGAAAGTCAGGTTTCTTCTCTCAATTAGAGAAAAAGAAAGGCAATTACAAACTGTAGCATAAACAAAAATATCTTATAACAAAGTCATGGCCCAGATATGAAGCAAACTAAAACGTAGAATAAAACGAATAAAATAAAATGTAGCCTGATTTTGAGAAATGTGTGAGTGTAAGAAAAAATATTCCATTTGCCACATTCTTCTTAAGTGACAAAAATACTGGATTTGTAGAGGAAGAAGTTGTGGCCCATTGCAGTGAACACTATTTACATAATCACCATATTGTAAATGCTATTGATTGAATGGAAATGCAGTCAGTTTCAACAACATACAAGCAAAGTGGACAGAGGTTGAGAGTTGGAAATGGGGAGGAGAGAGGGAGAGAGGATGGTGGGTGTTCTCATGCTTGTCTGATATCGTAAGAAGTCCAAATACTACACAACATTGATGAATGGGTAAGCTGAGGCTTTAAGTTTTACTTTTTTTTTTTTTTGGCCGCACCATGCGCCTTGCAGGATCTTAGTTCCATGACCAGGGACTGAACCCACATCCTCGGCAGTGAAAGCGAGGAGTCCTAACCACTGGACCGCCAGGGAATTCCCCAAAGTTTACTACATAAGTTACACATTTGGGTAACTAATAGAAGAATTAAAGAGAATTCATATAGAGACTTCCCTGGCGGTCCAGTGGGTAAGACTCCAAGCTCCCAATGCAGGGCGCCCGGGTTCAGTCCCTAGTCAGGGAACTAGATCCCACATGCCACAACTAAGAGTTCGCATGCCACAACTAAAGACCCTGCATGCCGCAACTAAGACCCGGCACAGCCTAAATAAATAAATAAATATTTTTTTTTTAAAGAGAATTCATATAGCTATTAAAGGGATTCAGAACATGCTACTCCAAAATATACCACTTTGGCATATTGATTATTTTGAACTGAAGGCAATTGAGAAACTGTAGGTGCAGGAAGGGCTCTCTGACCTCCCTCTTTCTACCTAAAATCAGGTCTTTGAACTTCCCATGAGAAAGTTGCCCTCCCTTTACCAGGAAGAAAAGAACATTCTTATCACTGGGGACTGGGCGTCAATGCTGAAATGGTCCTGTACAAATAAACCTACCAAAATAACCCTTGTCTTCCATTACTTTCTCCCCATGTATCTCCTAGTCACTTTCCCACAATTTACTGTCCTCAGCTCAAGCCCCTTTGTCTTGTCACATCCCTGCAGTTTATTGTTCTTTTGTGTAAAAAGGCATATAAGTTTTGGGGCCTAACAGCTTATTCAGGTCTTCATTTTCCCTTCAAAGACTCCCATGTACCTGTAAAAATATTAAATAAGATATGTATGCTTTTCTTTTTAATCTGTTTATGTCGGTTAATTCTTAGGCCAGCTACAGAACCTAAGAGGGTAGAAGGAAGTTTTTCCTCCCCTCCTATCAAAAATTGGAAGAAGGGAAGGGGAGGGGAAACTGTAAATTAGACTGTAATTTTTCAGGACGGGCTGTCAGTTGATAATGTCTAAAGAAATAGTAATATATTACGTGTTATGAAAATAGTTGCCAGAACTACAGACAGAAGTGGTTAAGTGTGGTGCCTCTGGGAAGTTGTACTAGAAGTGACCTTAGGGATCAGGCAGAGACACAATTTTGATGTCACATAAGTGATTGTTTTGGTAAGAAGAAATGAGAAGGGTTGTATTGACCAGGAACAAAATTTGTTCAAAGTATAATTGCAGCTATTTCATTACCTTACATTTTAAATATAGCCTGTGAGCATTTCTCATTTTCCTAAATTTGCCCTTGTGCAGGAAAAAGAACTAGTTCAGCTCTGATATAGATATTTGAATGCCACTTTTGTTAAGAGAGATCTTGGATTTTTTTGAGGTGAGACAAAATGAAGTACTGTGAGGTACTTCTCAACGGTGTCAAATCCCTGGATTAATCCAGAGTTTAGCTTATTTAATATGCCGTTTAAGCTCTTTTCTCATGCAAAATCTTCAACTTATTTTTTCCCCATCAGAGCACACCTCTGGTTTTATAATGCCGATCATTGAAAACTGACATTTATTATATAAACATTCCCTTTGGACATATCCATTTCCAAGGTCAGGGAGCCAGGCTCCAGGAACCCAGGCACGCACACCGGGCTGTGTGGTGTGGGGCAGGGCCGAGGACGCTGGCCACACTGTGGTGCCATCCTGTGGTGGTTATGCTAAATTAGAGCATGTTTCTGTTTTCTTCTCTCTAGGAAGGCCCTTTTGTCTACTTGTCTTTGGTAGGAAACATCACAGATTCTGATGCCTTGATCGCTTCATTGTGTAAGTAATTTAAAACGTTTGCATTTGCCATGTTTGCGGGATTAATTGCAAGTACGGCTGTCAATTAAATGAGTACCAGTACCCCATGCTGTATGATTCTATTTACATGAAATGTCCAGAATAGGCAAATCTATAGAGATAAATTATAGATTAGTGGTTGCCTGGGTGTGTGGGGAGGGGGAGGGAACATAGGCCAGAAATGGGGAGTGACTGATAATGGGTACAAGTTTCTTTTTTGGGGTAGAAACATTATAAAATTACATGATTTGTGGTGATTCAGATCTGAGAATATACTAAAATTTGTTGAATTATACACTTTAAACAGATTTCAAAAAACAGGTCTGGCACGTGAATTATATCTCAATAAAGCTATAATTTCAATTTTTTTTGTTTTTATTTATTTAATTTATTTATTTTTGGCTGCACTGGGTCTTTGCTGCTGTGCGTGGGCTTTCTCTAGTTGTGGCAAGCAGGTGCCACTCTTCATTGCGGTACGTGGGCTTCTAATGGCAGTGGCTTCTCTTGTCGCGGAGCATGGGCTCTAGGTGTGCGGGCTTCAGTAGTTGTGGCTCGCGGGCTCAGTAGTTGTGGCTCACAGGCTCGGTAGTTGTGGCTCACGGGCTCTAAAGCACAGGCTCAGTAGTTGTGGTGCACAGGCTTAGTTGCTCCGTAGCATGTGGGATCTTCCCCGACCAGGGCTCGAACCCGTGTCCCCCTGCATTGGCAGGCGGATTCTTAACCACTGCACCACCAGGGAAGCCCTATAATTTCCAATGTTTATAGTGAGTGCAGATTGAGGAGTTTGCAGTATTTAAACTGGGTGTTTTCCATATTTTTATTATTAACTTTCATATATATATACATATATATATATACATGTATATATATGGTCTTATAGATAATTTCCAGAAATCTTCCTGCTCTGCAGAGATGTTAACTAGTTTTCCGTATCTTCATCATGTTGCTGTAAATCAATCAACATTCAGTCAGTCAGTATCGACTACCTCCCGTGTGTCAGTACTGACACATAAATGAGCTGTGCAGCATCTGGGTTCTTTGCCACCATTATAGAGCTGCCTTGTGCAGGATAACTTCTTTCAGATTTTGCATCTGAAAATCTGCATTGTTTATCTCATTTCTTCCACAATTCTGAAATCGTGTCCTCCAGCCAGGATCTGGACTCCTGTTCACCACTACTGTAAAACTCTTCTAGAGCATTGAGTCAGCTACAATTAGTGCTTCCCAAAGCAAAACACGTGTTATCTTTGATGTCCATCAGGTCCTAGCCATGGTAGCCCAGGGCACCTGAGTGCCACATCTTGAGGCCACCTGCTCAGTTCCATGGGCTAAGGAAAATGCAGTTGTGCACCTTTTTGGCAAGTCTGCCAGATTAAACTGTGCTTGAGAATTGCTAGGGAAGTCTGGGGTTGAGGATTCCAGCTCAAGTCACTGTCCTCCTACCCCAGCTGCCCTGCTCAGCCTCAGAGAAAGCAAACAGCCCAGATTTGGCTCAGTCCCATGAAATGCAAATATCTAATTCGATCTTGATCAGTCATCTTCAGTCTACATTTTCACCTTTAAAAAAATGAAAACTCAGGCTTCCCTGGTGGCGTAGTGGTTAAGAATCCTCCTGCCAATGCAGGGAATGCGGGTTCGAGCCCTGGTCCGGGAGGATCCCACATGCCTCGGAGCAACTAAGCCCGTGTGCCACAACTACTGATCTTGCACTCTAGAGCCCACGAGCCACAACTACTGAGCCCATGTGCCACAACTACTGAAGCCCACACACCGAGAGCCCATGCTCCACAACAAGAGAGAGGCCTGCGCACCGCAACAAAGAGTAGCCCCCGCTCGCTGCAACTAAGAAGAAAGCCTGCATGCAGCAACGAAGACCCAACGCAGCAATAAATAAATAAATAAATAAATAAATAAATTTTTTTTTTTAAGTGAAAACTTATTTAATGGAGGTACCCTTTATTAGTGTGAAAGTGAAAATCCAGTAGATAATGTCAAGTAGTGCTTCTTGGACTTTAAACTACACAGATTGCTTGGGGTTCTTGTTAAAATGCAGATTCTAATTCAGAGTGTCTGGGGTAGGGCCTCCCAGATATTGATCTGTGGACTCACTCTCCTTTGATTCAGCAGGATGTAGAACTTGTTAAAGATGGTAAGGAAGACTTTATTCAAGAGGGACTATGGCAATGGGAGAGAGATTGGGCTCAACTAAATACAAGGACAGGTGGAGACTCATAGGCAAGGAGCAGGGTTGGGGGTCAGTGGATGGAAAATTACTGAGAAGAAACATCAAGGCTGTGAGACTCTTGATAGACTGACTCAACAGGATCCTTGCTGAAGACAGGTCAGGGTATTAAGATATAGAGGGTGGGAGATGAGGAATTTGATCAGGTACCAAGATTATCTACACTCCCATGTTCATAGCAGCAGTATCTACAATAGCCAAGACATGGAAACAACCTATGTGTCCATTGACAGATGAGTGGATAAATAAGTTGTGGTGTATATATACAATGGAATATTATTCAGCCATAAAAAGAAGGAAATCCTGCCATTTGTGACAACATGGATGGACCTTGCAGACATTATGCTAAGTGAAATAAGCTAGACAGAAAAAAACAAAAACTGTAATATCTCATATGTGGAATCTAAAAAACAAACAACCCAAACTCATAGAAAAAGAGATCAGATTTGTGGTTACCAGAGGCGAGGACTGTGGAGTGGGGGAATTGGATGAAGATGTTCTAAAGGTACAAACTTCTGGACTTCCCTGGTGGCGCAGTGGTTAAGAATCTGCCTGCCAGTGCAGGGGACACAGGTTTGAGCCCTGGTCTGGGAAGATCCCACATGCTGCAGAGCAACTAAGCCCGCGAGCCACGACTACTGAAGCCCACATGCCTAGAGCCTGTGCTCCACAACAAGAGAAGCCACCGCAATGAGAAGCCCACGTACCGCAATGGAGAGTAGCCCCCGCTCACCACAACTAGAGAAAGCCCGCGCACAGCAACGAAGCCAAAAATAAATAAATTTATTTTAAAAAAAAAAAGGTACAAACTTCTAGTTCTATAATAAATAAGTATTAGGGGGCTTCCCTGGTGGCGCAGTGGTTGAGAGTCCGCCTGCCGATGTAGGGGACGTGGGTTCGTGCCCTGGTCCGGGAAGATCCCACATGCCGCAGAGTGGCTAGGCCCGTGAGCCATGGCCGCTGAGCCTGCACGTCCGGAGCCTGTGCTCCGCAACGAGAGAGGCCACAACAGTGAGAGGCCCGCGTACCGCAAAAAATAATAATAATAAGTACTAGGGATGTAATATACGACATAATTAACACTACTGTATGGCATATTTGAAAGTTGTTAAGAGAATAAATCCTAAGAGTTCTCACTACAAGGAAAAAACCATTTTTTCTTTTTCTTTTTTTTGTATCTATATGACAGATGGATGTCATTAAATTTATTGCAGTAATCATTTCACAATATATGTAAGTCAGTTCATTATGCTGTATACCTTAAACTTACACAGTGCTGTATGTCAGTAATATCTCAGTAAAACTGGGGGTTGGGGGAATGATCAGATACCAAGAGTGAAGGATTTTCACTAAACTTACGCAGCAGGATTCTTGCTGAAACTGGACTAAGTGGGCCAAGCACAGAGCCCAAGGTCGAGACCTTTTGGAGAAGAGGGCTTGGAGGAGGCTGCCTTGAGTTTGGTCAAGAAGAGTTGGGCCCCTAATCTCCGCTCTGTGGCCAAGGGCACAGCCGTGGCTTGGCTACTGGAAACCTCCAGCCCTTTGTGTGCATCTTTCCCTCTAAACCTCTGCCTGAGCCTGGCAGTCAGTCACAAAATAAAGGATGTGGGTCACATCATTAGGTTTGTTAATGCTCTGTTTGCCCTTTCGCTGTTGTAGGTGTTTAACCTGCAAAGAGTTGGTCAAGGTTAAGCAGTAGATGAGGAGATGCCAGAGGCTTGATACATGGGGGCCAGCAGATAGCAGGGCCTGCTTCCAGCACCTGTCCCCACCCCCCCTGCCCCCCACTTTCACTTACACACACGCTGTCTCCTTCAGCTTTGCTGAATTTCCTGCAGTTTCAGACACACCGAGCGCTCTCAGCCCCAGGCCTTTGCTCAAACTCCTCCCCGAAATACCCTCTCCCTCTGCTCGCCTCTCGTGATGTAAGCCCTGAGATTTTTTTTTTCATGCAAATGTGCTTTATTTCTGTAATTTAGAAGAGACCTTTTGATTTAGGGAATGGGAGCTGTGTTTCAGTTCATACATATCATCACACACTTCCCCAAGGTGGGGGGGCAATTGACAGGCCACATGGGGGTCCTGTTATATGACACCCTCATCCAACTGGCCCTCGAGACTGGACCAGGTCCCCTTCAGGACAGAAATGAACGCTGGGCTGGCCACTGATCTTGCCTGGTGGTCACCCTCACCTTCATCCCAATCCAAAGCCTTGATTTCTGACACTGTGGAAAGTACGGGACTAAGAGAAAGGCCTGAGATTAAGATCCAAGATTACGTGTGCCTTGACGTCTGGTAAAATCCAGAAGGGCTCAGATGTCGTAAGAGCCAGGCCCCTCTGCACCCTGCTTCCTCATATAAGGTCCCTAGACAAGCAGCCCTCCTGGTCTCTGGGGCCAGCACAGTGCCTGCATACCCCTGAGGAGCCGTCTTCAGTTCCCTGCCAGCCGTCAGAATTACTCAGACAGTCCTATCACATCCTGCCGCGGGGACCAGGGGTCACCCGCCCTGGTGTTACTGCAGAGCCCCCCTCCCACAGTCCCTCCTCGTTCACTCCAGTCCCTAGGGCAGCCCCACGCGGCGCAGTGTGCTTCTGCCCGAGCCTGCGAGTGTTCTGTGACTAAGGAACGGCCATCAACCTCACCTGCCCAATGTCACCTGTTGTGCGTTGAGCCACCACATAAGCCCAGGGCGGGAACCCTTCCCTCACGTCTAGGGTGAAGAGGAAGCGATCAGAATACCTCATCTCCTAGCTTGGGCAGTGCCTTTTCTCCATGTCCCTATTCTCTGTCCCCGTCACTTATTGCATGGTTTGAGCTCGCTACGGTATGAACCACCAGCAGCAGACTTTGTGTCCTGGTCACTGCCGCATTCTTGAGAGCTAGCATAGACGCGTCTATACGCTACAAAAAAATTGTTGAATTAAAGAATGAATGAAGGGGACTTCCTTGGCGGTCCAGTGGTTAGACCCTGTACTTCTAATGCAGGGGGCATGGGTTCGATCCCTGGTCAGGGAATTAAGATCTCACATGCCACGCGGCCAATAAATAAATAAATAAATAAATAAAATTTTTTAAAAGAATGAAAGAATGGGGTTATTTTTGTGAATGTCTAAACACCCACTAATCTCTTAGCTCCTAAAGCATTGACCTTTTACTTGTGATATTTTCTTAGATTTTGGCTGCACTAGGTAGTATATTTCACCTATTGTATCTATGTGTTTTGTTTTTTTTTTAATTTAATTAATTTATTTTTGACTGCATTGGGTCTTTGTTGCTGCGTGCGGGCTTTCTCTGGTTGCGGCGAGTGGGGGCTACTCTTCGTTGCGGTGCATGGGCTTCTCATTGCGGTGGCTTCTCTTGTTGCAGAGCTTGGACTCTAGGCACGTGGACTTCAGTAGCTATGGCGTGCAGGCTCAGTAGTTGTGGCTTGCAGGGTCTAGAGCACAGGCTCAGTAGTTGTGGCACATGGGCTTAGTTGCTCCGCAGCATGTGGGATCTTCCCAGACCAGGGCTCGAACCTGTGTCCCCTGCATTGGCAGGCAGATTCTTAACCACTGAGCCACCAGGGAAGCCCTGTATCTATGTTTAAATTTATAGGGAAAACTTTTACTTTCACTATGATGTTGTTTTCCAGTTAGGTCATGGCAGGCAGTCGGCTAAGGACAGGCTGGACGGCTCTGCCTGGTCTGCCAGTTGCGTCTGGCCTTTCACAGAATCTCCGCTCAGCGTGTGTCTGTGTGTTATCTCATTAAATAGCTAATCCTGTTTACTGGCCTGTCCTTTCTCTGGGGACAGCCTTTCATGGGAACCCTTTGTCCCTGGCCCTGGAGGGATCCTAACTCTAACCATTAAGAGAGACTATTGCTTTGTGCTGCTCAGACCAATCAGATCATGCAGCTAATTTTTGACCATTCATACCTTTTCTAAGTTATGTGAGAACAGTAGTTAAAGGGAGAGAAGAGGTGGGGACTTTGGGTTTTTTTTCCTCTGGTTATTTGAGATCTTAGCACCAGCACGTATTACTTTGTTAAAGTAAAAAGGAAAGAGAGACAGAGAGAAAGAGATGGGGGGAGGTGGGGAGGAAGGAAAGAGAGAAAGAAAGAAGGAAGGAAAGAAGAGAGGAGGAGGGAGGGAGGGAGGGGAATATGACTTCACCTAGTGCATGGCCCTTGGTCCTTCACTAAAAAGACTGTCTGACCCCATGGTGCTTCCTAGAAGTAACCATCCTGATAACGGGGCCTGGAAGGATTTCTTAGGGCACACCTGCTCCCTGGTCAGCACAATTTCGTGGTAGCTGTGTTAGTGAATTCTGTCCCTGTAGCAGACCGAAATGCCCCTTTGTCCATTTAGGATTCCTTCTGTAGTCCAGGCTGTGTTATTCGCCGCCCCTCCCTGCTGCCTGCTCAGCACTCAATTCCTCTTCAATCACTAATAAACATGTGTTTTTTTAATAAACATTTCCTTAATAATAATTTTCCCACATCTAACTAATACAGACTTTATGTTGAAATTTTGAAGTAAGGAATTATAATGCATTTACCAAGATAACTATTAAAGATTATCTTTGCAAAGCCTGACTGTGCCAAACTGAGGTAGAATTCTGCTGCTTACGATGAAAAGGGAGAGGGTGAAGAGGGCACACGTGTGAAAGCACTTTGGAAAATGCAAATCATTTTACAAATATAACATGATATTGTTACTATTACTTGTGTCCGGTGGCAAATGCATTTTCGTCATAGGGCCTCTCTCGCCTTCCACTAAGGCATTATGAAGACTATAGAGAGAGTGGCAGTTCCTCTTTTATCTCCTCCTAACGGGAAAAAAAAAGGTCATTTCCTCTAACTGTCATAAAAATGATTGCCAGATGAGTAACAAAATGTATTTTGTTTTCAGGGAAAGAATATGGCAAAGCTGATGCAAGATGGCTTTATTTGGATCCAACCATTGTGTCTGTGGAAATTCTGACTGTCGTTCTGGGTGGGTTTCTGGCATTGGTTCTCATTTATGCCATCGTCAAAGAGGAACATTATCGGTAAGTGCCCTTCTCCTGTCCTACGGAAAAGAGGAGGAACATTAGCTGTCCCAACGCCAGCATGACATTTGGAGGGGATAATGACCAGAGTTCTTTGTTAAACAAAAAGTAGACTAGAAACGAAAATTGTTAGATATTAGTTAAGGTTCATGGTGCCACCAGGATAATTTCAGACCATTCAAAATAAAAAATATGAGAAATATGATTGTATTGGCAACCTAGATGCTGTGTAGACAAGCACGGTGGTGACAGCACTGGATGATTTGCCACCAATATTTTGGAGAATCAAAAGGTAATATTTGGGGCTTCCCTGATGGCGCAGTGGTTGAGAGTCCGCCTGCCAATGCAGGGAACACGGGTTCATGCCCCGGTCCGGGAAGATCCCACATGCCGCGGAGCGGCTGGGCCCGTGAGCCATGGCCGCCGAGTCTGCGCGTCCGGAGCCTGTGCTCCGCAACGGGAGAGGCCACAACAGTGAGAGGCCCACATACCGCAAAAAAAAAAAAAAGGTAATATTTGCATCCTTTCCCTCCAACTCATTCTAGAAAACTCCCATTCCGCTTGGCACAAAGAAAAATCTCTTATGTAATTCTGAGGTAGACATGCAAGATAAATAAGAAATCTTTCCAGAAGCAGGCTGTGGAGGGTATGAGGAAGGCAGAAGAGTGAGGAGACGAAGGAGAAAGATGGCAGATTAACCATCCATCAGTCAGACCCTGAAACTTCGAACTCCGCTGCCTCCCTCCCTTTCCTTCCTCTCCATCTTAGGGACAGGGTGACCTGAGACAGATTGCTATCCTGGGGATGATTCCCTAAAACAATGTCAAGTAGGCACAACGGCATTCCATTTTCCACCATCTTGTATCAAAGAAGAAGTCTTATGTAAAGCTTCATCATAAAATTTCAGATTTTTTTTTTTTTTTTTTTTTTTGCGGTACACGGGCCTCTCACTGCCGTGGCCTCTCCCGTTGTGGGACACAGGCTCCGGACGCGCAGGCTCAGCGGCCATGGCTCACGGGCCCAGCTGCTCCGCGGCATGTGGGATCTTCCCGGACCGGGGCATGAACCCGTGTCCGCTGCATCGGCAGGCGGACTCTCAACCACTGCGCCACCAGGGAAGCCCAAAATTTCAGATTTGAAAGAGACCTCAAAGGTCATTTAATCCACTTTCCCCCACCCAGTTTTACATAGAGAGTTGGCAGGAACAATTAAATTTCTCCTGGGTGCCTTACATGTCCTTGACTCCATGATCATGGTTGTAGATTTACTACATGCACCCATTTGTTTATTATTTCAAACATTTAACACATATGCATTGTTGAATATGTGCCGGGCACAGTGCTTTATCTACATATCTCGTTTAATCTCCACAATATTATTCAAGGAAGGGACTATTATTATCCCTTTTACAGCAAGTGAAATTGCGGCTCATAGAGAGATTCACATCCAGGTTCTCTTTACTGGGTCAGTTGTGACCTCACTAAATCTTCCAAAGAATAGGACAGGATACCCAAGAGACCTTCTTCAACTCTGAGGATAATCTTCTAGGAAAGGCACTATTGCTTCTCCAAGGAAAGCATGGGTCTTCATTAATTATCAATTTGCCCCATCAAAGGAGCTCTACGTAAAACCTGAGGTCCAACTTCAGTGAGGTTTTCTGCCGTGGAAGACTGTTGATGCTGCTGGCAGTTTCATCCCTTGTCTCTTTCTCTCTAACAGGCATTTCATACAGATCACCCTGTGTGTGTGTGAATTGTATGGCGGGTGGATGACCTTCTGCCCAGACTGGCTTATGGGAAGCCCCAACCTCAACACCAACAATTGGCTCTACTTTTGGGGCTATCTGGTATTTTTCAATGGTGTTTGGGTTCTGATCCCAGGACTGTTACTGTGGCAGTCATGGGTAGAACTCAAGAAAATGCATCACAAAGGATTCAATTCAGGCAAAAAGTTTCAGTGAATTTTCAAAATCATAAACACCATCAGCGTGCTTTGAGCCAGAATGAATCAGACCTGTTTGTTGGGCCAAAATGTAATACATTCCAGTCTATACTTTTCTTTTATATTGTCATTCTTGAACAACCTAATTGCTTTCAATTGAATCAATTTCAAATGGACTGTAAGGTTGACAAGTTTTGGCTGTTGTTTTTTCCAGTTAAATGGCAATACAGGGAACAGAGAATAAATTTTAACTTGTAATAATAACACATTTAATTATATACTTTTATGGCTAGCATTAATTGTTCTACATTAATAAAGCCAATTATCGTGAAACGCTGTAGAGCATGTTATATTAATTTTTTATTTCAAAGAACATGTTGTTGCTTCAACCTTTGATCTTCCCCCCAGTCTTTTGGTTACCAAAGTGAAACCAGAAACGAAATGAGTGCTTCTGTTTTGCATTTGTACTTTATCAAATTTGTGAAGCCAACAAAAATGATAGTGGAAGGAATTTGTGAGTGGGCTAACTCCTCATGGATGAACACTGGGGTTTCACACAGATGATTGATTTATATCTGTCCTTTTTTAAGGAGGAAGATTTAAGATACCTTACAAAAATACGATAAAAAGTAAATCAGGAAATAGGAACATAGGGAAAATGAGTGAGAAACAATAAGATGAAGGTAAAATTCATATGCAAAATGCATGCCGTGACGTCGTATGTAACTGATAGAAGTGAAGCATAAATTTAACACTTACCTTCAGTACCAAGAGGGAGACACGATCACCCTATGTTTCAGAAAACACTCATTTTGGCAGATGGCTATAGCACTTCGGTCGGAGGTGGGGAGCGGGTACTCACATTAACTTGCTCAACACCTGACTTTCTTACTAGCCCATTAGCTCACAGATGTATTCTCTGCCTAGAAGGGTGCCCGGCATATACACCAGGCACTTGGTTGGTTGTGGCAGATGCTGTCACTTAGCTCAGTCTGCATTCCCCCTCCTTCTAGGTGTCCTCTTACCCTGCAGAGAGCTGCAGGTTGTGGTCCTGGATGCAAAATTGTTGTCATCTTTCAGAGGTACTTGTGAGCGGTTTGGAGGGTGAAAGCATGGAGACTGTTTTCAGCTGTTCCTTTTTTACTTTTGCTGTTTTGTGGCGACAGGTACTGTCTATGACTATGGAAACGTGAGGGTTTGGAGCGTTGGCACATCAAGCGTTCAACTTCGTGGGTACTGAGAGGCAGTTGTGGTTGGGGCAGTGGGAGTAAAGGGTGTGCGGGCTGAGGAGCTCCAGTGGTGGCCTCACTGGCAGTGCCTGCCTTGGGAGGGTCCATCTTGTGGTCATCTGGGAGCCATTCCTAGAAGCTGAGCCAAGCACCTACTCTTGGAGTCCTCCAGTGATTTTTATAAGCATGCTCTATTAAATCCTCCTGCTTACAACACCTAGAGTAATTGCCGTTTTCTATGCTTTTATCCTGAATGACACCTGACTATGATATTCGTTGAATATTGAGTAAGTCTGGCCAAGTAAGTTTGAGGAATATTACGTTAGCACATTAAAGACCTTAGAAGTCCTGCAGTGAAGAAACTAGATTAACTTGTTTAACTCAGCTTTTCCCAACATATTTACCAGACCACTTTAACAAGTAGGATGGTGTTTCATGGAACGTCAGATAGGGAAGCACTGAGTAACAAGAGTTCCGTTTTCATAGATTAAAAACAAACCAGTTGCCAATAAACAATTAAAATAGAATTTTTAAAAATACCATTTACTATAGCATCAAAACATTCTAATATTTAGGGGGAAATTGAAAGATATTAAGGCTTACACAGAAAATAAAAACAACTATAAAACATTGAGAGAAGTTAAATAAGACCTAAATAAGCAGAGAGATATGTCATGTTCATGGATTGGAAGGCTCAATATTGCAAAGAAGTCAATTCTCCCCAAATTGAGCTATAGATTGAATGTAATCCCAATCAAAATCCCAACAGATTTATCTATTTATCATTTTTTAAATGATAACAAGCTGATTTTAAGATATTTTATGGCAATGCAAAGGGCCAAGAGGGCGAAGACAATGTTGTAGAAGCATAAAGCTGGAGGACTTACTCTACCATACATCAAGTCTTAATATAAAACCATAGTAATTAAGGCAATGTGGTATTGGCACCAGAAAGCCAACAGACAGATAGATCAATGGAACAGACTAGAAAGTCCAGAATCAGACCTTCCTGTATATGGACACTGGATTTAGGAAAAAGGTGCCACTGCAGAACAATGGGGAAAGGATGGTCTTTTCAATAAATGGTGCTGGGTCAGTTGCATGTCCATGTGGGAAAAATGAATTTTGATCCTTACCTCACATCATGCACAATATCAACTCCAGGTGAATTGTTGATTTTAGTTTTGTAAATTAATTAATTTATTCATTTTTGGCTGCGTTGGGTCTTTGTTGCTGAGCGTGGGCTTTCTCTAGTTCTGGCGAGCGGGGGCTACTCTTCGTTGTGGTGTGCGGGCTTCTCATTGCAGTGCCTTCTCTTTGTTGTGGAGCACAGGCTCTAGGTGCGTGGGCTTATTGATTTTAATGTGAAAGGCAAACAATAAATCTTCAAGAAGAAAAAAAGTAGAATATATTCTTAAAAAGGATACAGAAAGCTGCAATAATTTTGACTACATTAAAATCAAGTACTTCTGCTCATCAGAATTCACCATTAAGAGAATAAAAAAGGAAGCCAGGGACTTCCCTGGTGGTGCAGTGGTTAAGAATCTACCTGCCAGTGCAGGGGACACGGGTCCGATCCCTGGTCCGGGAGGATCCCACATGCCGCAGAGCAGCTGAGCCCGCGAGCCACAACTACTGAGCCTGTACTCTAGAGCCCGCGAGTCAAGACTACTGAGCCTGCACTCTAGAGCCCGCAAGTCAAGACTACTGAGCCTGCACTCTAGAGCCCGCGAGTCAAGACTACTGAGCCTGCACTCTAGAGCCCGTGAGCCACAACTACTGAAGCCCGCACACCAAGAGCCCGTGCTCCACAAGAAGAGAAGCCACCGCAATGAGAAGCCCGCACACCGCAACTAGAGAAAGCCCACATGCAGTAAGGAAAACCCAAAGCAGCCAAAAATAAATTAAGAAAAAAAAAAAGCAGAAGGTAGAAGACGTTTGTAGTACATATAATTGACAAAAGACCTATCCCAATGGGTAAATCAATTAGAGAAAGACAATCTAATAGAAAAGTTGACAAGATATTTGAATAAATACTTCACAAAAGAGAAGGCAATTCAGGAAATGATAATTAAGGCCACAGTAAGATGTTGCTGTACACCTATAAAAATGGCTAAAACTAAAAGGACTGACAATTATGAGGGTTGGTGAAGATGTGGAACCACTGGAACTCTCATACACTGCTGGTGGAATGTAAAGTGGAAAACTACTTTGAAATTAAACTGAACGTGTGCAAGCCCTGAAACCCAGCAATCTGACTCTTAGGTATACTTCACAGAAGTGCTTACTATGTGTACCAGAATGGCAGCATTATAACCCCAAGCCGGAAACAACCTAAATGAGTAAATTGTGGTATATACATACAGTGGACTACTGTACAGTGAAAATTATAGGAATGAAAATTAACAACCTACTTCTCATAACAACATGGATGAATTAGTGATAAGTGAAAGAAGCCAGACTAAAAGGATACATATTGTGTGATTCCATTTTTGTAATGTAATCAAAAACAGATAAAACTGTGGTGTTAAAGATCAGAACAGAGATTGCCTCTGGGGAAGAGGGTGGGTATAGTGATGGGGAGAAGGCATGAAGGGGCTTCTGAGGTGCTGGTAATGTTTTTTTTTTTTCCTTTGAGCGGTTGTTATAATTTGCGATAATTCATTCAGCTGTACCTTTATGAATGGTGTGCTTTTCTCTATATATGTTATACTTCAATTTAAACATTTTATTTTTAAAGATTCCTGGTATGAAGACCTGAAATATGTCTCCAGTGGGTCCTCATGAAGAGGACGCTATGTCCTTGACAGCAGAATTTAGTACAGCTCGGGCTGTTTCTAACAGTGTCCCCCACGTGGGCTGAAGGCAGGATGCCAGAGAGAGAGTCTGTAAAAGCCTTTCTATGAGGGATTACCCAGTTGTTTCCAGTACTTTGCTCTCTGCTGATCTGGCTCAATCCAAGGGTAAACAGAGTAGAGAAAAATGGATGGGCTGCATATCCTGCAGGCAGTCCTGAAAACATGATTTTTCTCAACTGAGTTTTTGCTGAGTATTGGATGGGAGAGAAATGGAGATTATAGACTCTGACAGGAACTTGGAGGACAGATACATTCTACTGCCAAGTAAGGACAGATCTAAATGTTTTAACCCTTAAGTGAGTTGGAAGAAAGATTGATGTCCCCATATGAAGTCTAACAGGTCACTGAAAATAGAAGCCCATCTCCCTGTGACAGGGAGGTAGGGGAAAGGTGACATAGGTAATACTGTATTTCATTAACTCTAAGATAGATATTTTCCACCCACATTTTAACATTTTAAAAATTAGAATGTATTTTACAGTTGATGTGTCCTAATTGAGTTGGCAGTGTTTTTTCTTACAAAAATATGATCCATCTTATAATTGATGGCATCTTAGATTCAATTAAATAAGTCACTGCCTTCAATATTGTTCCTCTTTTCAAGCCTCGATATCTCCAACTACTTGGAGGTGACAGTTCAAATATATTTTAAGTCTAAACTTTGCTTGGGACCTTAGGAATCATTTACTTCCCTATCCGCCCCCCCGCACACCCCGCTTCTATCACATTCGTTTCCTAGGAGCCAGCCATAGAAGGAATATTTGGATGAACATATCAAATGATTTGCAATAAGTTATGAATTGCTTATGTTGATGGTAACTGGATTCCTTCAGACTGTCCATCACTCCCCAGGATTGTTTACACTATAAATTTCCTCTGCATACTCTGCCTTTCCAGATAATGTTGAGGCAGCTATCGGCATAACCCATCTAAAATCAGAGTCTAAATGATGCCGTTTCCTTGTATTTAATTATGTCAGCTTTACAACTCCTGAAGTGCTAGCACTGAGGCTCCAGGAAGACTCTGCAGACTGCAATAAGAAATAGTAAAATAAAACTCGATCCAAGCTAGGCTTGATGGAAACCAAAACGCACAGAGTTTGGAGGAGAATCCTTTGTTTTCTTTTTTTTTTTTTTTTTCAAATTATTCTTAAAATCCATGAGCATTTTTTTGTTTGTTTGGTTTGAAAGCTGGAGTTTGGATCTAAAAATAAATAATTTATAATGAGAATAATTGGGCCAAACCATGAATGAGAAAGGTTAACTGTTGCTGTCCTTACCTTTAATAAAATGCCCTTGAGGTAACAGGGAGGGGCCTGGCAGGCCTCCTCCACCCACTGTGCTTTTGGAAACTACATCTTCTCTCCCCTTCCAGTGGCAGACCCGACCTCACAAAATCCATATCCTGCGCCACTTCACTGCAGGAAGCAAATCACATCCATTAATTCACATTAAGATGCTAATAACTGATAGTGGTTTGATGTATTATCTGTCCCAAATATATTTGCATTAAAAAAATATACAATTGATTCATGTCCGTTGCTGAAAAATAAGCAGATAAGCAAAAAGAAAAAAATAATCATTACCCCCAGTATCATCAGACAGAACCACTATTACACATTTAGTTTCCATTTCTCAAGCTCTTGTCCGTGCTTGTATTAACATCTGGGGGAGGCTTTTAACACTTGAAGGACTTTAACCTCCCTCCTTCCTTCCTCTCTGCCCCTTGCCCCAGATTTATCATCCAAGAAGTAGCAGTTGTACATGTACACACAAAACCGACTGGTAGTATTACAGAACATGCTCCCATTCTTGAGATATTCATGCGCCTATAGAGGTTGATAGGTAGCAGTTATCATTTATTTTATGTCCACACAGATCAAGTTGACATCTTAAAATATTGGATTGGCCACCTCCCAGCTCTTCAAGGGAGGGATGCAGTATGCTGAGCGTGCTGCAGTGTTACCTTTTAGGTGTTTAATCCCTTCCCCTCCAGAAGCCTTCCCTCAGTCCCCCAGGAGTCGGAAGGGGAGGACTCTGAATTCTTGTAGCCCTTGTCTGTGTCACTTAAGTGGCCCTGTATTGTTTTGTTATTTTTGACATCCACCTTCCCAACTACACAGGGGCCCCTCAAGGCCACGCTGAGAACCCTAGAATCATGTATAGTTTAAAGGGGCCTTGAACGGGTCCAGTTCATATACCAGGAGACTGAGGCTCAGGGGGGTTAGATAACCTGCCCAAGGCCACAGAGCTTTTCAGTGAACTAGAACCTAGTTCACTTAAAAGTACTCTTTCTAGCCCAACAGTGTTAGACCTGTTTCCAGAAGCCTACAAGCTATGAAAATTATTCAATTTTGTGGAAAAAAAAATTTAACCTCAGCACATTTCTGATCATCTAGGTCTATTCATTATACTTGAGTAGCCTCTCAATTTCATTGTTTTGATCTTGTGTTTTGTATTGTCCTGTAAGTATTTTTCACTGGTTGGACCAAGTGGTCAGGTAGCAGCAGTTAACATTAATGCTTTGGTTTTTCTAGGGGGAGGGGTGACAAAGTGGAGGACTCGCTCTCAGGGTCCCCACTTTTTCAAATTTGAGCAACACTCCAGCACAGCACATGACTTCTTGTTCCCCACAACTGTGTTTGCTGATGATGCATTTTAGTTTAAAAATAAATTAAATATTCTGTCTTGGCCTCTCATTTCTGATTCACTGTATTGTGCTGAAAGTAACTGTGAACAGATTTTTGGCATTTCTTGGTTGCATTTTGGGAGTCGGACTGATTTTGGTCCCGGGGGTGGGGATGGGAGGGTGGGATCGAATCTCCAAGAACTGGAAGCAGGAAATGGATCTCACTGGTGTGCCTTGAGGGCCCACAGTTTGAACTGTCTCCATAAAGTCAGTGCTTGTCTGGAGATGGGACCGCAAATATTCATGCCCCCTGCAACAGTGACACCTGGTGGCCCTGGGGTAATAGGACAGCAGTCGAGTGGCTGATCTGTGGATTTTGATGAGATGACCTTATTCTATATATACTTGTTGCTGTAGGAGCCACTGCCCCTTCCCAGGGAGCCCCGTTTCCTCCTGTGACACACCCACCTCCAATCACCCTACACCCAGGAGGCACCTGCAGCAGCGCCCCTGCTTCCTGGGGGCACTCTCCTCCCAGGCCCCCTGGCAGCCGGGCTGGGAAGAAGTGGACTTGCCCCATCTGGCGCGTGTCAGCCGCCAGCGGCCACGTCAGGCCAGGCCTGGCCTGAATTCTGGTGTTCGAGGGCCAGTGATTTACTGCCTGCCTGGGCAGCAGGTGGCTGGGGTATTTTTAGTGTGTGGAGCCTTTAGGAGTGGGGTTGGGTGTGGGCAGGAGGCAGCGGTGAGGTCTGGGGGAGTTAGCTCTTCCAAGGTTCAAGTTGAAAGCCTCCTAATTGGGTGGGGGGGTCTGTTTCCTAACCTCCTGTAGGCTTTCAGGTTCTTGGTACGTCTTCTTCAATCTGTCTGCCTTTTTCCTTTGCTTGGTCAGTTTGTAAGCATGAACTAGAGAAAGTGGAAACCTTTGGGATGCCAAGTTGTTTGGTATCTAGGAAAACACTGGGTACTATTAACACCCTGCACCTGTATTCATTCCACTTCATAGCTCTTTTCTGTTCATTGTATTATCTGATCCTCACGATAATCCCTCACGCTCTGTGGACAGGGATTATCATCTTCCTTCTACAGAAGAAGAACTGGCCACGAAAGGTGAGCATCTGTCCCGTGCCACAGGGAGCACACGGGACAGAACCCGGAGCCGAGCTGTGCGGGTTTTGCCGCTAAGCGGTGCTGAGTTCGAACCCGCTGCCCCGGCTCACGTGCCATGGGATTTGGGGCCCAGATGCTTGGGTCCTGAGTCTCCTTATCCAGAAATGGAGTCGTGGTACTTGGCACACACAGCTGTGAGGATGAGCACATATCAATCACTCCACCCGCTGTTCTGATCCAAGTAAAAGCTTACACGTTTATTTAGCTTTTGACTGGGTCTGTTACCCGGGTTCTGAACATATGACATCGCCGCTGCCTCCGTGTGAGAGACAATCTCAGAATCAACAATTAAACGTGCCAGGTGCTCAGGCCTCGAGCAGAGCAACCGGCCGAAACCTGGGGCTTCTGAGCAGGCACATCAGAACAAAATTAAGACGCCTGTGGGCCGGGAAGCTTTGCCAGTCTGACCATCTGAGACTGAGTTTGAGTTACTTTCCCGCTGCTGTTACTTGGTGGCGTCAGGGCTTTTGTGATTGCTTGTCCTCGGAATCTTTTTGTTTCCTTTCTAAGGAAACATTCTGCTTGTGCTTCAGAGAAGAGGGATTTTCGTCAGCACCTGTATGGAACGTTGTCAGCACCAGGAGAGACCAGAAGAAACTGGGAAAATACGTGACAGAGCCTCCTGTGGTGAGGGAGCTGGAAACAGCTATGACTGTGAGTTGCCGACTCCTGCATTTCACCCAGACCAGCTGAGCTGGACCCCTGGGGTTGTCCTCTCCGCGGCTGCCCCTACCATGTCCAGAGCCAAGCCTGACAAAGCCTGAGCCTCGAGGTCTATCCCCAGTTGGGGGATAGGGCTGCTGCCAGGCTGATCCTAGTTTTGGGTGGGGCTGCCATGGATCTGTGGGCCCACTGGGCCCCAGCCTCCCAACTGGGTGCCTAGGTACCTTAGAACTGGACCTGTGCCTCTGTGGCTTTGTGTAGTTAGCACTTCAGTTTGCCATGGGGATAGAATCTGTCGTGAACCTCAGTTTATTTGCCTGTTGGCCCTGAAACTCTAAGTAGACCTCACTGGTGGAGAGGGGCTTGGCGGTGGTGGTGAAGGTGACACGTGGGAACCAGGTCCTTTTCCTGTTGGTGCCGGCTCCAGTAGTTCAGTAAGAAAGCGTCATCAGTAGTTTACTAGTCTGAAGTCACGTTCTGTGTTGAAAGGGTTCCGTGGTCATGATCAAAGTGGTATACCATACCCCTGCCTGCCTTGCTTTAGAGATTGACTATTCCCATCATCATATTCAGGGCTCTGAGATGTCCTACAGTGGAGAAACCTGTGTAATTCCATTAAGCCCACATTTCCCAAGCTTGTTGGACCATGGAACCCTCTTTTCAGGCCAGTAGCCCTTCACAACCTTCAGAGCTAGTGTTTCACAGATCCTACCTTGGGAAGCACGGGCACAAACCATGCCACAGCCATGAGAGGTGAGAGCTGTGAGAGCTGTCAGCTGCCTTAACTCGTGGCTGCATCCACCCCCGATGGCATCTCCTTGGACACTGATCCCTCCTGAAAGTGAACCTGAGCTCATCCCATCATGAGTCAGCCCCGCCTGGCCCATGTCCCCACTCCTAATCCCACTCAGCCCTGGCTTTCTACCACCTCCCAGTTGGCCTGGTAGCTGAGCCATCATAAGGCAGCAGCGGGGGTGGGGAGGATTCCCCTGTGTCTCCAAATCTTCCCAAAGATGCCACAGCCATTTTCCCCGTCCCTGCCCCCATCAACACCCAGAGGTGCCTCTCACCTTGAGGCCAGGAGCCCCTTGGGCAGCGATCTTCTTGCTTTTCCCTGCTTTCCTCCCTTCCGGTTCCTCAGCCTATGCTTCCCCACATCTGCTTAGAGCGCCCTGGGCCTGGGAGGAGCCTTTTATTAAGTGAACCCGTCCCACACACAGCCTCAGTCCTGATTTGGCAGACTTCAGCCCTGGCTACCCTGGCCATTCTGAGAATGTATTACCCTATTTTTTTCCTTAAATCCAAGCAAGATGTCAACCACAGTCCTTGAATCTGCCTGTCCTTCATCCCTGGTTTCCCTCCTCTTCACATCCCCAGACCCCCAAGTTTCGGATGAGTCTCTCCCACCTGGCAGCCCCATTCCAAGCAGAGGAGACACTGCAGGAAGGACGAGGGTGGTTTGTTACAGGACTGGGTGAGATTAAATCCCAGGGGGTCCCGCCCAGCTAAGGTGCATTTTCCCGTATGCTTTATGATGTTTTCCTCCTCTCTGCCTTGGTCAGCATCATACGGGAGTCACTGCTTTGAATCCATTCTGGGATCTCTGGCTTTAGAACCCATCGCCTGCTCCTCATTCTTTACTGAAACCTGCTCTCAGCGTAGCATCTGATCAGTACATTCCCATGAAGTTAGAATCAGCTAAACACCCCCAAGATGGGAGAGAGTTCTGTGGCCAGGGACTCCTCCTGGGAGCATGTGAAATTGGGAAACTAAGGAATCTAAGAAGTCTAATATGCAATTTCACACAACTTATAGCTGAGAAGTAGCCGTTGTCACCGCACACTCACCCTCAACATCTAGGGGTGCATATCCCCCTGGCATGGCCACATTTATATTAGACTGTCTTCAGTAAAAAAATGTCAAAGCGTATGCTAAGTAAGTAGGACATCTCTGTCATCCACCACACCTGTCTGAGGTTAAGAGTTCTTTTCCTTAGCTCGTAAATGATTAAAGACTCAAGCTCTTTTTATGATTTGACCTTGGGAAACCACCCCTGAGCATTATTTTATAAACCTGTGAAGTCTTGGTATAAAACTGTAGATGGGTGGTTTCCAACACTTTGTGCCTGTGTTAGTCACCCAGCACTGAGGGGGAAAAAACCCACAAAAATCTTCTCAGTGGCATGCAGCAATAAGCATTTGTCTTCAGAGCTCTGCGGATCATCCAGGATTTGGCTGACCCAGGCTGGGCTCAGCTGGTTGACTCTGCTAAGGCTGCAGTGGCTCGGTGGCTCTGCTACTCACTTCAGGTCTCTGGACCACTCGGTCATTTTGCTCTACATGCCTCTCATCCTGTCCTCCTTAGACAGCAGGTTAGCTGAAGCTTGTTCTTCTGATGGCAGAGGCGGAAGAGGGTAAACCCCAGTGTGCAAGCGCTTTTCAAACCCCTGCTTGTGTCCGTGTACAGACATCCCATCGGCAAAGAAAGTCACATGGCCAACCCTAATATCGACAAAGAAGGACACTCCATCCATGATGAAGCCATAGCAAGTGTGTGGATGGAGAAAGGAGTGAAGAATTTGGGGCCAGTAATACCACCATGCTCACCTGTGGCACACAGGGACGAGATAAAGGGTTTCTTCTGCCAATTGCTGCTAGCAGCGTTCTCTTGCAACAAAGATGCTACAGGGAGCCCAGCAGTCGGGGGAAACTTCTGAGGGTTAAACAGCTCACAGGCTCCCTGTGACCAGAGAACCAGGTGACCATCCTGATCAGTCCAACTCAGGTTCCGGTGGGGGTGGGTAGCCCAGGAGCCCAGGTGAGGAGAGAGCAGGCAGCAGAAGTGTGGAGGGTGGTGCGGCCACCAAAGTGCCCTTCCACGGCTAAGGGTGCGAACCGTTATGCTCTGACATAGAGATGCCAAGGAAAGCACTGAGGAGGTCAGGACTGGGGCCAGCCAGGGGAAGACCAGCTTTACCCAAAATCAGAGCAGGAAGGAATACCAAATAGACAAGGTTGAGACCCTGACTCGAGCCTACAGTTAGTTGGGTTTATACGCTTAAATTAACCATTGGGTAAGCAAGGTTACCCATGAAGTCCTGGTTGCTCTTGCCTTATTTATTTATTATTTAAAATGTAGTTTTTATTTTATTTATTAAAATTTATTTATTTTTGGCTGCATTGGGTCTTCATTGCTCTGCGCAGACTTTCTCTAGTTGTGGTGAGCGGGGGCTACTCTCGTGGTGCGTGGGCTTCTCATTGCGGTGGCTTCTCTGGTTGCAGAGCATGGGCTCTAGGCACGTGAACTTCAATAGCTGTGGCTCGTGGGCTTTAGAGCACAGGCTCAATAGTTGTGGTGCACGGGCTTAGTTGCTCTGCGGCATGTGGGATCCTCCTGGACCAGTTATCAAACCTGTGTCCCCTGCACTGGCAGGCAGATTCTTAGCCACTGCGCCACCAGGTAAGTCCCTAGTTTTTACTTTTATAAAAATAACACAGGTATCTAGTTTAAGAAGTGAAATAAAAACAGAGGCTTATAATGGAAAACAACAGTCTCCTGCTCATCCCTACTAAGCCCTGACTGCTTCTCCCCAGAAACAACTGTTTTAGCTGTGCCTTCTTATCTTTTCCCTACATTTTTTTTTCCAAATTTGTGTCGCTGTTTCTTGATTTTTCAACCTTAAACATAATCTATTCTCTTCCTACCTTGGAAAATGAGAATTTAACTCTCTTACATTCTCCCCCATGCTCTACCTACACACATATATTTCCCGTCCCCACATCTTCCCAATATAGATATTTTGGTTAAACGAATATTTTAGTATTTACATTATTATGACTTATGTAAAAAATTTTCACAACTGAGCCATTTAGTATGCTATGATTACAAAAAGTGCAACTTTCGTTTCCCTAGGAGCTTTTTTTTTTTTTTTTTTTTGTCTGTTTGCTTGGTTTTCTAAATACTTATCAATAATACAACCCTAGAGGGACTTCTCTGAAAATGTCATTATTCTATCTTCACGATTGATAGCTAGATTGGGTGTAAAATTCTATGTGGGAAATAATTTTCCCTCGGAATGTTTTAACTTTTCATTTTGAAATAATTTTAAGCTTACAGAAAAGTTCCGAAAACATTACAGAGCTCTATCTAGTGCCTTTACCTAGCTTCCCCTAATGGTAACATCTTACATAGCTGTAGTACAGTGATCAAAATTAAGAAATTAACTTAAAAAAAGGGAAGAAAAGAAGTTAACTCTGATGCACTTCTCAGGGTACAACATCAAAAAAAAAAAAAAAAAGCAAGTAAGTCATTAACGTTGGTACACTGCTGTTAACAAAGTGACAGACTTTGGATCTCACCGGTTTTTCCAGTAGTGTCGTTTTACTTTTCCAAGATCCTATCCAGGATCTCACATTCTATTTAGCTGCTGAATCTTCTTAGTCTCCCACATCTAGGACACATCCTCAGTCTGTCTTTGTCTTTCATGATCTTAACAATTTTGAAGAATACTGTTCAATTATTTTGTAGAATGTCCCTCAGTTGGATTTGTCTGATATTTTCTCATGATTAAATTGAGGTTATGGATTTGGGGCAAGAATACCACAGAGGTGATGTGCCCATCTGAGTGCATCCTATCAGGGGGACATGATGGTGCTGTGTACTGCTCAGGGTGTTCATCTTGATCACTTGGCTAAGTAGTTTATGCCAGGCTTCTCACTGTCAAATTACTATTTTTCTTTTTATAATTAGTAAATATATTGGTAGACATAATTTAAGACTATGCAAATATCTTGTTTATCCTCAAACTTTCACCTACAAATTTTAGCATCCATTGGTGAATCTTGCCTACAATTATTACTGTACTGTTCTTAATGATAATTTTCTATTTCCCTCATTTCTTTAACATTTATTAATGAAATTCTTTTGTAAGATAGAGCTGTCCCTTCTCCTCCATGTACTTAGTCATTCATTTATTTACTTGTATCAACGTGGACTCATAGATATTTATTTTATTCTAGAGGTTATAGTACAATTTTATTGTTCAAATTGCCCTCTGAATTTTGAAGGCTTTGCAGATTTCAGTATTACCATTAAGAAGTTTAATAGTAGCCTGATTCTTGACCTTTCATAGTGACCCATTTTTCTTTTTTAGGATGTTCTGAAATTTTACAATATTGTGCTTTTTTGTTTATCTTTATAACATGCATTTGTATTGGGCACTCCATAGACCCTTTCAAGCTGGAAACTCATGTGTTTTGGGGAAATGCTCATATTTTATTTATTTATCTGATAATTCACCCCCTCTACTTTTCCCTTCTTTTTTTTTTTTTTCTTTTTTTTTTTGTGGGATACCCATTATTCTGATGCAAAACTTTTGGACTAATCCTCTAGTTTTCTTATGTTTTAATTTCCAATTTTTCATCCTTAATCTTTTTATTCTACTTTTTAGGAGATTTTTGTTTCTACTTTATCTTCCAAGTTTGTACTGGATTTTTCAGTGGCGATTTCCAAGAGCTCTTTCTTGCTTTCTAAATATTTTTTATAGCCACCTTGCTTCATGGCTGTGATATCTTCTCTTATTTCTAAGGAGATTTGCCATTAGGGGGAAGTTTTCTTTTGCTTCCTGCAGTGATCGCTCTTTCCTCTGAGTTGTTTTTTTCCTGCTTGTTTTTGTCTCTCTCTCTCACGTTGGAGACTTTTTCTCAGATGTCCTGTCATCCTTTGTTGTCTGTTCCTGCAAGGCGTTGAGCAGGATATTCACACTGTGTCAGGTATTACCCAAGGTCCCTTCACATTGGAGTGATCCAACAACCACTGCCTTTACCGAGAGGTGGAGCTTTGCTTCCCCACTAGTGAGATAAGCAGACGTTGTCTCTTGATGAGATGCAGCATGAAGTAGAGAATGTCACCTATGTGTCTTACCAAAAACATCTGATCTGAATCTAATTGCACCTTTAGATCTAACTTCCACTTGACAGGATTTACAAGAGATATGGGGACAAGTTCAATGACACAAGACCCAATCAGACAAATCAGCTGTGAGACACTTCTTCAGTTAATGGCCTGGTCCCTTCAAAAAGTCCACATTGTGGGGCAAACAAAAGGAAGGAGGACTGTTCTAGGAAGGAGAATAAAGAGACGTAATAACCAAATGCAATGAGATTCTAGGGACAGTGGGGGAAATTTGAATGGATTGAATGGATTTTGAATTTGAAATGGATTGAATATTAGAATATATTTGGAAGCTTTTTTTTTTTTTTTTTTTTTTGCGGTACGCGGGCCTCTCACTGTTGTGGCCTCTCCCGTTGCGGAGCACAGGCTCCGGACGCGCAGGCTCAGCGGCCATGGCTCACGGGCCCAGCCACTCCATGGCATGTGGGATCTTCCCGGACCGGGGCACGAACCCGTTTCCCCTGCATCAGCAGGCGGACTCTCAACCACTGCGCCACCAGGGAAGCCCTGGAAGCTATTTTAAATTTTCTTAGGTGTGATGCATTTGGGTTATATAAGATCCTTATTCTTTGACTAGAGATACTGAAATATGTAGAGGTGAAATATCATAATGTCTGCAGTCATTTTCAAATGGTTCAGAAAATACTGTATGTACACCTATATCTAAAGATAAAGCATATATGTTAAAATATTAACAATTGTAGAACTTAAGAGGTAGGTATATGGGTGTTCATTATAGTATTTTTTAAATTTTTCTATATGTTTACATTTTTCCGTGATAAAAATGTAGGTGGAGGAAAGAGGGAGATACCAAAAAGCCGCTAGAAGTTTGTGTGAGTCCTGGTACCTGGGCAGGAAGGGCTCCTCAGCTGGTGAGCCAGCTGTTTCATCCAGAGAACTCCAAATGTCAGTGCTGTGTGTCTTCTCTCCAGCCAGTCAGTTCCTGGAGAGGGGCTCCCAGTTTCTGCCTCAGTGTGTAAACCTCGCGGCCAGCCCCTGCGAGCTGAATGGAGAAGGGGTCCAGGCAGCCTCTCCAGTCAGTTCACAAACTTTGACAGAATTTTTTCATGGATGTCTCACCCCATCCTCAGCTGGGTAATGCCTCCAGAGAATAAACTGAAGGGATCCTACCAGGGAACAGAGGGGCAGTCGCCTGGGCTAAGTAAAAGCGGGGAAGGAGCCTGAGAGTATGTCTCTTCATACAGACTCTCCACCAGTTCGGTTTCCTGTCCCACTTTGTTGCTCCTTGATATCCCAAGTCCTGAGATCCCCTGGGGTTTGGGTCAGAAGGGCTTGCTAATCACGGTGAGGCTGTGTAGAGCATGGTTTGTGGGCCACACCCCTGCAGAGTTTCACATTCTGCTGTGTGACCTGGGACAAGTTATTTAACTTCTCTATGCCTCATCCGCAAAATCAGGTTACAGGCTTTCACACTGTTGGGGGATTACGTAAGTTAATACACCTTCAACATTTAGACCAGTGCCCTGTACAGGGTTAAGTCCTTTGACTAACACACACACACACACACCTCCCAGCCCCCACCAACTTAGGTTTCTACTTTCTCTGGTCTGTGAGGTCTCTTTGTATCTTCTGTAATTTTAGTGCTATCTCAAGCCTGCTATATGCACTTCGGCTTTCTTTTTCCTTGTGGGGTTTGGCCTTTTAAAAAAAAATCCCTTTACTGTCCCTCAAGTCAGGTTTGGGGAGATAGTAGAGTTACATGTATGTGTGCATTTCACAACATTAAACCACAAGTCTCAACAGCTTTCTTTCTTTCTTTCTTTGTCTCTCCCCCCTTCAGTACATTCATCATATTCTAGCCTGAACTCACAGAGTGTTGCAGGCAGAGCCAGGGGAGTGAACGCCAGTCTTCTTAGATCTGGAACCAGCTCCTAATGGTCTATCTAGAAAATGCTGAGAAGCACCTCAGGATAAACCTGCTGGTTGAGTGTTCCCTGAGCTCCTTTCCGGAATCTCCTGAGTCACCATCCCTGGCAGAGGGGAAGGAAGGGTTTGTGGTGGAGCCACCCTGAAGCTTGTTTAAGAAGCTGTGGCCCATGGCTGTGTCAGTACCGAACAGCCAGCAGGCTTCTCGCCCCACCACCCAGAGATCTTGATTCCTAGGGATCACCCGATCGACCCAGAGAACTTGATCCTGTCTTCACAGTGGTAGAAGGGGGCACCTTTGCAAATGACTTGCTTGAAGAGTTTGGAATGCTGGTTTAAAAGAAAGAATTCCTCCCCAGGTAGGATTAGGCCCACGGAGTTTTGTGACCCTCTTCTTCTGCCTCGGTCATGACTGTTGCCCTTTTAAACTCAGAAGCCCCACCCGAAGTGTAGGATACATTTGAGGGAGAGTGGCTTCTCCAGTTAAACCTGAAGCCGCCTTCTGGCTGGTCGTCCCTTGGACTTCAGCGCTTTCTACTGAACGGTAATAAAGAGCTTGGGCTGCTTATTTCCATTTTCCATTCCCCACCCGACCCCGGATCCATTCTGCAAACCTGCCTGCTCTATTCCGTGCCCTGGGAAGGCAACTGCTGATAGAGACACTGGACTGAGATGAGAGGGTGGGAGGAAGGAGAGGCCACATGATTCTCTGCCCACTTGCAGCCTAAAGGGGTGCTCCTGGCCCAGCCCCCTAGCTCTGCACTCCCTGGCTCGAGGCCACCTTTTCCAAGTGCCTGAGAAGATGGTGGTCCACACACCTAGACCCTCCCTTCTGGGCCTTCTCTCTGGATACAGTAGGTCCTTGCCGTGTGTACAGTGAGAGGGGGCGGCCCCGTTCATCCCAGCCTCAGGCAATCTGTGAAGTCTGGTTCATTCCTTTTTGGCAGCCCCCGGCTCCCCGACCACACTTTTTTTTCTTTTAGCTGCATCACAAGGCATGTGGGATCTCATTTCCCTCATCAGGGCTGGAACCCATGCCCCCTGCACTGGGGGCACAGAGTCTTAACAGCTGGACCTCTAGGGAAGTCCCCCCACCTCCTGTACTTTCAGCCGTTCTCAACATTTAGCTTTGCTTCCTTTACACAACCTCTTCTGAAAAGACCTTGACAATTCGTTCACATTACAATGCCAATAACTATCCCTGCTACCTTTCTTCTAGGGATATTTTCTTTGAAAAACCAAAGTCCAAGGGATGAATCTGTAACTGTTGAATTTCAGAGAGGAATAGAATTGAGGGTGGGATTCAACCCCCCATCTTCTCAAATCTTTCCTGTCTATTCAGTCCACCCGCCTTTGCAAGGGGAGGGTGCATTTAAAGTGCGTGGAAGAGATACTAATTCTGGGCTTTGGCTACTCGAATTAAACATGCTTTGGCGTGGGAAGGACAGGGGAGAAGCTCTAGAATAGGGATGTTAAACAGAAGTGGTAGGGAAGAGGGTACAGGCTAGGTGTCTGGAGTTCAGACGTCAGAAGAGCAGTCTAGGGGGACTGCTAACCCCTAACCCCTGTACCCTTCCACCAGCCCTGGCCCCCTCTTCACTCCAGAACAAGTCTGAGTCTGGAGAATTCTGAGGGTGGGAGAGGGATCTGCACGAAAAGCCTGGGCCCCCAGAACTCTGCTTCATTTGCATTTGTAGCGAGCTTCAGTGTGACAATATTAACCGCTGTCCCTTATTGAAAGCTAGACTGTATGTCGAGGGCAGGGACAGTGCCTCCATCCTTGTAGCTCTTGCACATTGCTCAGTGTTTTGCGCATAGTAGGTGCTCAAGAGATACAAGTGGCCTTGATGAACACGTTATCTCACTGAATTCTCATAAAAAATTTGCGAGGTGCCTCCTGTTATCACTCCCATTCTGTAGACGAGGTGCTGGGGCGTAGTTGGGTTAAATAATTTGCCCAGTTGGTGAGTTATAGAGCTCCTGTTCTAGTCCATTCTGACTGACTTCAAGGCCAGACTCGAAGCCAGTGGGCACAAGCCAAGTGCGTTTAGACGGCACCAACTTGAGCAGAGGATGGGGTTGCATCTCCATCTTGGTAGCAATTCTCTCATGGAAGAATTTTCATAACCCTGAAAATCCTTATATATGTTTCTTTGAATCCTTTATATTTCTCCTCCAGGCTAAGCCAACGCCTAGTGCCATATGAAATTGAAGTTTGTGGAATACAAAAAAAGGTAGAATAAAAATTGCAAAATGATATGGTGTCATGTTCATAATCCAGAGATAATTTTTAATAATGTTGCCTCCTTTTTTTGGAAGAATTGGAAGTGCTTTTATGAGAATTAATTAATTTAGGTTTGTAATTTCATGCTTGAAGTAAGATGCAAAGATGCCCATGGGTCCCAGGTTGCTGGAGGGGACCAGGGTGAGGGAGAAGGATTCACAATTAGGTTTTTAGCTTGAAATCTGAAGCAGAACAATGCCATTTCTCATGGAAAATTTTTAAATACTTTTCCATGGCCAAATTTCCTTGGGGGTGAATATATCAGAGGAGTGGAAATCAAGACAATGAGGTAAAAATAAAAGACTCCTTTTTTTTCCTTTCCAAAATTATTTTGTTTTTCCTGAGCCACTGCTTTTACGAGCCATGTGGGAAGGGAATGCAGGGGTAACACTTCAGTGCGCTGAGAAATGCTTCTCTCGGTGAGTTCAGAGGCAATCACAGGATTCTGATCACAGGTTTCCATAATCCTGTGGGAGGGGAGTGCCAGGGGTATCATTCCTAATTAAGTGCCCTCCAAAACCTTCTAGGAGGCATTCGGGGTGATTACTTTTCACCCATGTCTTGTTACTAATCATGGGTGCAGTCAGGAGCTCACAGAGCCAGGCCAATGCGATCTGTTAGGAAAAGAGAATTAAAAAAAAATCTGCCAACCCAGCAAACCTTCTCCACAAAGGTAGGAGAGAAAGAAAACAGTTTTATTATAGAATAAGCATCAAACCAGAATGCGATGTGCATCACAGGCAATCAGCTAAGAGACTGCAAAGACAGAGAGGAATCTCAGCCTTTTGTACAGGCAGGCAGACACAGGCCCTTACCTGCACAGTAATAACCAGTCCTCACCTCGCAGGACATGAAGGTGCCATTTGTCACACCAAGTTCATCCTGGATTTGCCTGGTAATTGGGGTCACCATCTGTGTTACCTAATTGGCTTTAACCTAAAGAAAAACCAGCTTCTCCTATCTTTATGACAGGAGGTAGTTTTGCAACAAGGAGCAAGGGTCCCACCCTCCCACAGAGATGGGAGAGGGGCCCTACCTCCCTTGATGATGGCATTTCAAAGGGATGGCTCCCTCGTGCTTGAGAAAGACAGTCCTAAAGCTGGCAGGAGTCTGAGTTAGCTTTTTAAAAAATTTACATACCTTTCAAAGAGACAGAGAAAAGAACTTAGAGTTACCAGTTTTCTCAAGTGAATGCTCTAAAAAGAGGGAGGAAGGAGAAACATCTTCCCTTATTTTCAACAGGGAGAGCTAAGCCTCTTATTTTTCATCTGTATTTGCCCTTTCAGGCCCAATAAATGGCAGGAATGGGATCCCCACCTCCCGCTCACTCAGGGACTCTCCCACCTTGACCCAGGCTCTGCGGCAAGAGGCACAGCCTGGACAATCTCATTGCTCGACTGCCTGGCCTCTGTCTGTCTTCGGGGCTGGGGCTTCTGGAAGGGAGCAGTACCCCGCTGGTGTTGAGTTGCATCAGGTGGGTTCTGGGGAAAGTACGAGTCTTTTGTGGGGTGACCTCACCTTACCACCTGAGGTTGCAGCCAGGACGCTTGAGGTGTCGTGCATTCTGAAATCTGCCTGGAGGACGGACACTTCCCTGGTGGCGCAGTGGTTGGGAGTCCGCCTGCCAGTGCTGGGGACATGGGTTTGATCCCTGGTCCGGGAAGATCCCACATGCCGCGGAGCAACTAAGCCCGTGCGCCACAACTACTGAGCCTGTGCTCTAGAGCCTGGGAGCCACAGCTACTGCGCCCATGTGCCACAACTACTGAAGCCCGTGCACGCCTAGAGCCCATGCTCCGCGACAAGAGAAGCCACCGCAATGAGAAGCCCACGCTCCGCAATGAAGAGCAGCCCCTGCTCACTGCAACTAGAGAAAGCCCACACGCAGCAATGAAGACCCAATGCAGCCAAAAATAAATTAATTAATTAGTTAAAAAAAGAACCTGGAGAACGAGAAGGAAGGCAAGGTCCCAGCTCACCATGTGCTGAGGATGGGGGCCTGGCCCACTTCAAAGAACACAGCTGCCCCCAGCCCCAGCGGGAGGAGGTGAGTGTGGAAGTCTGTGAGGATGGACAGCTGAAACCCAAAACTCAGCAGGACCAAACTAAAACCCAACTCCTGCAATTCTTACTTTCACCAAAGGATTGCTTCTATCCAAGAGGGGAAGGAGAAACATCTTCAGAATCAATGAGTCAGAAAGGGAGAAACTCAGCCCATATTCAAAGGGGTAATCAGCTCTCCAACGTGGAACAAATCTCACTCTATACAGTGTTTGCGGAGAAGAAAACCGGATTCCTTTATATATAAGGAGGAAATAGATTTGTGCTTTCAGCCGCTCACACACCTCCTCGCTCCCGCTCATGGGTTAACGGGAGGCTGATGGACCTGAAAGGTGTGGGTGAGTTGGAACACGCAAAATACCCCTTTCATAAGGAGAGCACCTTTTAAAAAACAAAATAAAACAGAAGGCACGGTTTGTTTCTTCCTAAGCTTCCCTATGCTGTAGCTCTGTGATATAAGTACCTGTATACGTACATATGTGTATGTTTCTCTCTGAGCAGAAGAGCAGGAGGGAAGCCCCTCCGTCTGCCCCCACCATGTCCCTGGCAGGCTCTGGCTTGCCTTGGGTGGGGAGGCAAGGGCTGAGGCTACTGGTCCCTGACTGCCCTCCCCTTCAGTTGGCAGTGGCCATGGGAGTGGAATTCCCAGTTCTACGGACCAGCTTTGTCCTGTTGCCACTCTTGCTCCCGGCAGGCAAGGCCAGCTACCCCATGGTCTTCGGGGAAGTTTCTGAAAGAGGATGGGATTTCACCCTCCTTCCAGAGCCAACATTACTGGAATGGGAGAAGGAAGGATGAAAGAACTGGAGAGGGCAAAGACAGGCCACTGCCTGTGTGCCATGGAGCATCCTCACCTCTTCCCCGGCACTGGCTCTGGGCCCTGTGTCTGCTCTCTCTGGCCACCTCTGTGGGCTCAGCCTTTCCCAGGGACCCTGGCAGACGCCTAGTGACATGGCAGATGGACCCTTTTCTACTATGGAGTCATAAGTGTTGGGTAAACTATAATCAAAAATAATTGTTTTAATGTAGGCTGCCCTTGAGCAAAAAAAAAAAAATAAAGGAAATCCTCCAGTGGCAGAAACCAGTTGAAGAGGGAAACCACAGCTGAAGCAGTTGAGTGAAGCCTGGAGTCCAGGGGGATCTTAGAGGAGCCCAATTTAGGCTCTAGGGACCAGGCTGCGGTCATAGCACCTGTACGGGAACAGGAGATGTGGCCTCACTCTTGCTTGGAGGAGAGAAAATTTTGATCTGAGCTCAGCAGAAAAGCAAGAGCATTGAAGTGGCACCCCTTTCTTAAAAGGGGATTGGAAAATTCTGCCCGCCAGCTCAGCCAGGCATGCCAAAGCAAACGGTCTATCTTGGGAGTGCAAAGAAAAACAGTTGCCTGTCAGAAACCGAATCCTTGGGGCCTGTGCCATGAATGAGCACAGAGTTCAAATTCCTACTACCTGTGAGGTCCGTGAGCCCCAAGCAGAGAAACTGACATAATATTTGGTCTAAAACAATTGAAACCTCCAGGATCCTGGTAGATGCTAATGTGAAACCACTCTGTGTAAAAACTGTCATAACCCAGAGCACACGGGAGTCACACAGGAAAAACAAATCCTACTGAAGATGAGCTCACAATAAAAAATGACAAATCATGTGAGGAAATGAGTCTCCTTGAGCAGAAACCAGCAGATGCCTCCAGAGGGTCCGCAATGCCTCAAACTCTGCAGATAACGGAACAGTCTGAAAAGAGCTATAAACACATTCAGACCCAGCATTCCAAAAGCAGGGTCCAGAGGTTCTAGCCCCTTCCCAACCTGCCCCTCCCGTGTCCACCTTCTCAGTTCATTCCAATCCCGCCTGCCATGCAGACTCAAAATCTTTTTTTTTTTTTTTTTCTTTTTGCGGTATGCGGGCCTCTCACTGTTGTGGCCTCTCCCGTTGCGGAGCACAGGCTCCGGACGCGCAGGCCCAGCGGCCATGGCTCACGGGCCCAGCCGCTCCGCGGCATATGGGATCCTCCCAGACCGGGGCACGAACCCGTATCCCCTGCATCGGCAGGCGGACTCCCAACCACTGCGCCACCAGGGAGGCCCCAGACTCAAAATCTTGAGCACCTTCGAGTTCTTCCTTTCTCAGCCTTTTGTCTTAAAAATGGCTCTCAATGTTCTTGTCTTCCTCTCCTCTCCTCTGTGACCGCGATGGGCATCTAGCTGGGCTGTCCACTTTCCCGTCCCCAGTGTCCCCCCTTCTCTTTATTTCACCTCCACACTGCCACTAAATTAGCCTCTTAAATGGAAGCCAGATGGTTTCACTTCTCCGAGACAGACTCCTGATTATGAAAGTCTAAGCCTTCCTTAATTTGGAGCTAAACTTTCTTTCCAGTTTTGTTTCCTGTTATAATACATCCCACCCCTCACCCCAACCTCGTGTTTCAGCCTTTCTGGTTTGTTTGTCCTTCCTACCCTCTCCCTCATGCCTCCAAGCAGTCTCTTCCCGCTGACGAGGCTACTCTCCCATCTCATCTGCCTACTGAAGGTCAACCTTGGCTTAAACCTTCTAGAAGCATGATGTCGTGGAAAAATGCAGGCATCATCAGGGCTAGAATATCTGGTTTCAAATTCCAGAAATGTCACTTAAGAGCAGTGCCTCAGGCAAGTCACAACCTCTCTGAGCCTCAGTGTCTAATTATATAAAATGGGAATGATCCTTACTTTGCAGGGTTGGGAGAATTAGAGATAATCTCTGTAGAGCACTGAGCACGGAACCAGCCCCAGTACGTGATCAGTAAACAGTAAACTCTCAACCTCTCCTTTTTTATGGGAGTCATGTCCTCCTGCTTCCCCATCTAGAGGACCATGAGGCTGGAGTCTCCTTTGTCTTTGCATCTTTGCCCTTTTCTGTGTCTAACATAGGAAGTTTTTTTTTTTTCTTTTTTTTTTTTTCTTTTTGCAGTACATGGGCCTCTCACTGTTGTGGCCTCTCCTGTTGCGGAGCACAGGCTCTGGACACTCAGGCCCAGCGGCCATGGCTCACGGGCCCAGCCGCTCCACGGCATGTGGGATCCTCCCGGACCGGGGCACAAACCCACGTCCCCTGCATCGGCAGGCGGACTCCCAACCACTGCACCACCAGGGAAGCCCAAACATAGGAAGTCTTGAAACACATTGATTGACACGGGGTGGAAAGAAGTAGGCACACCTAACTTGATGTTAGAAGGGGAGACTTTGGGTAGAGGGACCGCTCAGATGTTGGAGTGATTGTGTCACTCCAGAGAGGGCAGAACCACCATCAGGAGTCCTAAGGAGGCTGATGGTAGCCCAGGATAGGAAGGAATATCCAAAATTTAGAGTTGTTTAACACGAGAATAGGTACCAAATGGAAGTTACTTGCCATTAAAAAGTATAGAAGGTATTCCTGGGTTGAATGAGGTATAAGACCAGATCAGTGATTCTTATCTTAGGGAGTCACAGGTACCTTTGAAAGTCTGACAGAAGTTATGGATCTTCTTCCCTAGAAAAATGGCCCAAAGCATAACATTTTGCAAATAATTTCAGGAGCTTCATAGATCTTAGGTAACGTCAGCTGAAAACGCTTCGGCTTTCTCTCTCACTATTTATAGTGAGAGGTTCATTGCTGTTATACGTATCTTCAAAATTCACACCTGCCATCTGGAGGTCCAGCTTCGTATCTAAAGCTCATTGCCTTTTGCCACAGATTCAATACTCGGCATATTTTTTGATAAAGTGAATAAATAAATGAATGAAATCATTGATTTATCTGATCTTCAAGGAAACCTGTGTGCTTGAAGGAGAGAGAAAGAGCAGGAAAACAGAAAGAAAACAATGAAGGGTTTCAGAGAAAGACCAGTACAGGGTAACAAAAAGTTGGAGAAGGGTTAATCAGGGTCAAAGAAGAGGATCAATTTTGGAAGGCCTGAACTCCCGGCCTCTGCCCAGGGCTGAGCGCCCCATTGAACTTCTAAACCCAAAATCCTGCAGAAGCAGACTCCATCCTGCTGGCCCTGACTCCTTACCCTCAGAGTGATGGTGGCACATACCCAGGGGCTACCGGGGAAAATCACTCATAAGATCATGCCCATGTCCAGGTGGTATTCTTTTTTTTTTTTTTTTTTTTGCGGTACGCAGGCCTCTTACTGTTGTGGCCTCTCCCATTGCGGAGCACAGGCTCCGGACGCGCAGGCTCAGCAGCCGTGGCTCACGGGCCCAGCCACTCCGCGACATGTGGGATCTTCCCAGACCGGGGCACGAACCCGGGTCTCCTGCATCGGCAGGCGGACTCTCAACAACTGCGCCACCAGGGAAGCCCCCAGGTGATATTCTGATTTGATTTTGAAACCTCTTTCCCTCTGTGAATTTAGGTCTTAATTATTCTGCAACCACTTTTTCTGTTATTACAATTGCTTAGTTCACATGTGGTAATGAGTTACTAAGCGAAGTATGCTGAGGTTTGTTTTTTCCCTCAGAGTATCATTATTCAATGAATAGTTGATTTTCAACACAAACACCGGTGACAATAAGTCCCAAAAGGAAAATATGCTGTCTGAGCGCAGGGGGATTCCTTGTTTGAGAAACTGAACTTGCGATTCTCCAGGATTAGCTGGTCTTCCGATCCACAGGAGCGAAGAAGACAGGCTGCTCTGCCCGGTCAAGGCCTCTGGCTCTCCCCACAGCCTGCCCCCTGTGCTAACCTGGAGTTATAGTGGTTGCGGGATTTCACGAGGCGCCTCAGGCTCTCCAGGGCCTCCGGCAGCCCCTCTCCGGTGAGGGCGCTGCAGCCCTGCAGCTCCCAGCAGTGCCCCTGGAACCTGTCCAAGCCCAGCCTGTCTCTGATCTCAGGCAGCGGCAGGGCGTGGGGTGCCTCCTGCTTGTTGGCCAGCACCAGGAAGGGCACGCTGGCCAGGTGGGGGTCGCCCAGGGCCTCGGTGAGCTCAGCCACTGCCTCGGGCAAGCGGGCTTCATCTGTGCTGTCCAGCACGTATATGAGGACGTCCGTGCCCTCCAGGTAGTCCTTCCAGCTGGCCCTGAGCTGGCTCTGCCCCCCGACATCCCAGAGGGTCAGAGACACGTGCCCAGGGGCTTCGAGAGGCTCCACGTTGAAACCCACGGTGGGCAGGGTCTCCACCAGCTGGTGGCCCTTCAGTTTGTACAGGAGCATGGTCTTGCCGGCCGAGTCCAGGCCTATCATCACCACCCGGGCTTCCGCCTTGTGACCTCGGGAGTTCACAGACCCCATGGGGGCCACTGCCAGACCCTAGGGGAGAAAGGCCGGGTGCACACATCAGCCATTCTTTTCAGAAGAAACACAAATCCTTGAGGGCACATGGGAGAAGAGCTTCTACGCCCAAAGTAGGAAAGTGTCTTTACAGTGTCATATTTCAGACAATGGCCTGGGTTTCGAAAGGGCAGGGAAGTAGGGGTGTGTGAGTCAGCATCCGCTGACCTATCTCTGGGGGGTGCCCGCTGCAGAGAAGAGGGCAGGGCCTCCCCTAAAACACACGGAATGTGAGCTCACATTCCTTGGTAGTTAAACCAAGGAGGCACAACGAAGTTCCAGTTAGACAAACTGAAAGATGTTTCCATTCTTGCAGGTCTGTGGCTTCTAGCCTCTGTTTTCCTCCTGTAAGCCTAAACCCCGAAGGGGAAGCTATCTTGGGGTCAGTGCACTAACAGAGGGGGGCAGTCGGCTCACGGTAACTTCTGCTTCCTTTGGCTGCCCCCCGCACAGGACCAGGCCGCATCCTGTAAACAGTGGCTATTTATAAATACTGTTGACCGTGGACACATGTACGGCTCAGAGCAAAGTGGTTTCCTCCAGTGTCTTGCCAAGGTAAATTACCTCCAGGTTTTTCCAGAATCTCAAATTTTAAGATCAAGACCTGTTCCCACCTTAGTCCAGGGAAAGCTTGGCTGGAACCGGGGGAGGGACATCTCACACCCAGGGGAGTATATTTCAGCTGCCCCTGGAGGAAAATAAGATAGCCTCTGTTCATTCCTCAAGCCAGGGGTAGGAGAGTGAAATTAAAGTTACCTCAGTGTTATCAGGCTGCGGCCGAAAGCTCCCCCTCTGTGGTGGTCTTCCACCTGCAGCTGCGTTCAGTCCTGAGAGCGAGATGGGAAAGGAGTACGGTGACTGTGGCCGGTTCTCCCTTTTTGTGTTTCCTTTTCCCTGATGCTTGGGGGCGGGGCACAGGCTCCGCAGCCCCGCCCTCGGCCCTGGGGCTCCCTGAGCAGAGCAGTCCTGCTGAGGATGTGCCACAAAGATGCCCCCAGCCAGGCCCAGAGCCGACTCCGGGTTCTTGGCTGTTCAGACTCCATATGCAGGAGGGAGGGCACCCAGCTCAGAACTGTGCCGTGGTCCACTGATTCTCCTGCTCTTCCCCTCACAATCCTGGGATCCCCTTGGTGGAGAAATCTGAGAATCAGACCTCTTCCTTCAGCTCATGCCTCAGTGTGTTTCTGGTGCCTGGAGATTCTTTCATTTGCTTGGAACCGTATGTGCTTAAAAACTGCCTAAGTAGGATTAAAACACTCTTAAAAAATAGGTTTAAATGTTGAAGGGAAACCAAAATAGGTATATATATATATATATATATATACTGAAGGTAAACCATAAAAATCAAAACGTTGTGTTGCTGGGTAGAACCATGCGTGATTAAGCTCATTCTTAAGTTTTTTTCTTGAACAGTGTAATTAGTGTAATTGTATTTTTCCCAGTAAAAATGATGCCTTCAGGGCTTCCCTGGTGGCGCAGTGGTTGAGAGTCCGCCTGCCGATGCAGGGGACACGGGTTCGTGCCCCCGTCTGGGAAGATCCCACATGCCGCGGAGCGGCTGAGCCCGTGAGCCACGGCCGCTGAGCCTGCGCGTCTGGAGCCTGTGCTCCGCAACGGGAGAGGCCACAACAGTGAGAGGCCCGCGTACCGCAAAAAAAAAAAAAAAAAAAAAAAAAAGAGTAAGAAAAAAAAAAAAAATGATGCCTTCAGAAAATAGAATTTTCAAAAAATTGGCCAGTCAGAAGCCCTTGTTTCTGTAGCAGATTCTGATTTGGATCTGGAGCTCCAGTGATTTGGTTCTCGTAACCAATGACAGTTCTGCTTTCCAGCACATTCTTTCATTACAATGTCAAGAACCAGGTTGGGGCTTGTGATTCTCTCATCTTACCAACGAAGAAGAAACAGGCTCAGACAGGATAAATTATTTGCTCATGGTCTTGATGAATTTATAATTCGTCTCTTTCTCTTTCATCATGTCGTGTTACGCAGGGAGAAAGTGCTTTGCAAATGGCAAGCACCTTACTGTGACAGTTGTTGTCATTAGGCTGCTATATTTTAATAGGAGGAAGCGATTGAGAAAAATCAGAAACCTGGGCGCGACTGTGTTCTGTTGATTTATAGCTAGGGAGCCTAGGGCTGTGGTGTCAGTGGATGGAAAATTACTAAGAGACATCATCGGAAAGGGGGATTCTGGCTAAACTGACCTAACAGAGTCGTCACTAAAGACAGGCCAGGGTGATCAGACCTCACCTGGGGGATGGTGGAGAATGAGGAACCTGGTCAGATATCGAGGGTGGAAATTCTCATTAAACAGACTTAGCAGGGTTCTTGCTAAAACTGGATTTTATAAGGAAGTGCACAGTCTCAAAGCAGTAAAGGACTGTCTGGAGGGGGGCTTGTCCATCTCACGCATGTGCTGGGCAGTTAGCTGAAGGCGTGACCCAGCCCTGTCCAGGCCTGGCTGACAAATCAGTGGGAATCCTGCAAGGAATCTGCCAGGACTTTGTAGGAGGATTGGGGCCGGCAGAGGATAAGGACATAGCAGGCTAAGGATAAGGTGTGCGTGGGGGCTGAGGGGCCAGGGATGCTACTCTGGCCCTGGTTCCCCTTGTCTGAGCCCAGGGGAGAAGGGAGTCTGGCAGACTGAAGAAGCCATTGACTTGAGGGGCTCAGAGGCACCATACCAGGCTGCTTGGTGCTGAGTGCCCCCAGGTGACACAGTGAAGGGAGGGACACTCCCCCAGCTTCCTGCCCTGAGGATTCCAGGGAAGCCTGGGGCCCCAGGGCCAGCATGCACGCCGTCTGGAGGCCCGGCTTTGGTACTGACAGTCAGGCTCTTAGAGAAACATCGCCCTCTAGGGTCTAGACAGGCATTCAGGGGGAGGACCCCTGAGCACTGACCAGTCTCCCCTGGAAATAAAGGAGCCTTTCCTGAGGGCTAAGGTCCCTATAAGCTGGAGAAGATGAGAAGCAAGGAAACAGCGATTACGTGTTCTACCCGAAGGCCGTGTGGCCTGAATTACCCCTGTATGTTCCAACCCCATACCTTTGGCTCAGCAAGGAGGAAAGCTTTTCACTGGACGCCCTCGTGTGGGGAGCTATAGAAGGGCTGCTGATAGAAGGGCCGGTGACCTGGGAGGCAATGAAGAGCAGAAGGTAACAGAGTGGGCTTTGGTTTGGGACCATCTGGGGGCACACTTGGTCTCCACTACTTATTTGCTGTGTCACCTCATGCATGTTCCTGAATTTCTCTGTGCCTCCATTTCTTTATCTGTAAAATGGAGATGATGATAATACTATGGTACCTAACTTGAAGGGTTATTGGGAGGATTACATAAGTTAAGGCACATCACTAAGTACTCACATTGGGTACCTAGTCCCAGGTTAGTACTGTGAAATAAGGAAAGGGGAGCCATCAAAAGCAGAGGCGTGGTTGGAGAGGGACATGCAGCTTTGTAAGCCTGTGACTGTAGCTTCTAGAACTATAATAAAGACGGGTGTCTCTGCTGGGCTCACTGATACCAGGAGAGACAAGGGTCTTGGGCCCCACCTGTACTGTCCCTAGAACGTAGGACTTCCCATGATGGCCACTGGATAGCTCCCCATGGTTCAGAGAATGAGTTTAGAAATCTATTTTTGCCAATTCTTGGGTAGATATTCAGGCCCGGAGGATCGAGGCATACTCTGCACTCACAAAGAAATGATTTATAGGCCAGAATGCTATTTCTTAACATTTCCAATGGGATCTATTCGGCCCAAGATCAGGGACCAGTTTTCCGTGCAGCACACCTGGAGAAGGTGTGGGGGGAGGGGAAACGTGGTGGATGCACAGGTGAATACATCAACCGTGGAAGCTGCGTCCGCACAGGCTGTTTGGAAACAATGGACAGTTGGTGGATTTTAAGGGATTGTTTATCATGGAACAGAGCCTGGTGACGGCTTTCTTTTCTCCTCTCTACAGTTAGGTTCAAAGGGAGAAAGTGCGAGAATCAGAGCTTTGTTCCCCTGGAAAGTGCTGAAGAAACGCTGACAAATTCCTCCTTCCAGCCGTCCTTTTCCTGGGCTGCATGGGGGGACCCTGGCTTTCTGACTGTCTGTTACAGCCTCATCTTTCTCTAGTCTCTCACTTTCTCAACTTGGCAATACCCAAGTAAGTAACTGGTTTCCAAGGACTGCATCTTTCGAAGATCAGGTTTTATTCATTTATATTTTCAAGTTCTCCGTACAAAATTCAAAAGGTACAAAAGGGTCGAGTGTCAAGGAAGTTGCCCTCTCACCCCTGTCCTCCTGCCTTGCAGGTGCTTTCCTGGGAAAAGAAACCCACATCATCGGCTTTTAGATATTTTCCCAGAGACAGTCTGTGCACATGTAAGCAAGTATAATACATTAGTTTTTCATGGTTTTCCTTTCTTTCTTTCCCCAAATGGTAACATACTCTGAGGCATTTAATCTCTTGAGTAAATCTTCTCTTAATCACTTTCTTAGGCATCGGCTCTGTCAAGGGTCAGTGGGAGAGGAAGGGAGCGGTTGCAGCCGGCAGCGCCCCCCCCACAGTGGGTGATGTGAGGGGCGGGTGAAAACGGTCTTTGTGGGGTATTGTGGTGGGAATCAACGCTCCAACATGCTAAAAGTGGAACTTCTCTCAGACATTTAACTCCATCTGTGACTACCCTTTATTAGGCACTCCCGTGGAGCCCTAAGCAGTGTATCTGAATTTGGGGTGGTTACCACAGGTGCAGTGTGTTTATGGGAACCTGGTTACAGGTAGGCATGGCCATGGGTAGGGTTTCCCCAGACTCGGAGAAAGCGGGCAAAGAGCACAAGGTCGACGGATAAACTGAGACCAGTGACTCTCAGTAGCAGCACTTGGAAAGTTTGGTGAGTGCACACTGCTGGCATTCAGTGCGTGGGGACCAGAGATGCTAGACATGCGACAGTGCCCAGGATAATTCTGCACGAGAAAGAATGTTTCTTGAATTTGAATTCAGCTTTTGAATGCCCCAGGCATTTCTGTCGTTTTTAAAAGCCCACTATTTGTAAAAATTATCTGATCCTAGAACCTAATTTTGTTTTATATGTAAACCCAGACAATCTTCTGCATCGTTTCACATACATGACGTTTTCCAGAAATGTCACTACTCTGTGAATTGAGGAAAGCTTGCACTTTGTTTTGTTTGGAGTTTTAGTGTGAGCTGTTCACCATTTTAAAAAATCACATCTCTGACAGCAGCAATGCCTGTGGCATTTAAGTTGCTGATGAGACACAGGAAAATGCTGTATCAGGTGCCAGTGAGGCCACAGTATTTCTTTTCTTTAATTTTTTTAATTTTTAATTTATTTAATTTGGGCTGCATTGGTTCTTCGTTGCTGCATGCGGGCTTTCTCTAGTCGTGGCGAACGGGAGCTACTATTCTTCGTTGCGGTGCGCTGGCTTCTCATTGTGGTGGCTTCTCTTGTTGCGGAGCACGGGCTCTAGGTGCGCGGGCTTCAGTAGTTGTGGCTCGCGGGCTCTAGAGTTCAGGCTCAGTAATTGTGGCGCACGGGCTTAGTTGCTCCGCGGCACGTGGGATCTTCCCGGAGCAGGCTTGAACCCATGTCCCCTGCACTAGCAGGAGGATTCTTAACCACTGCGCCACCAGGGAAGGAGGCCACACTGTTTCTATGTTTAGGTGCTGTGATTGTGCCTGAGCACTTATGATGGAAAAAGAGATTCTCTTACTACATTTACCTTCCTTTTATTTATTCCTTATCTTTTAGTTAAAGCATTATATTGATTTTCTTTCAAGACCATGTGGGCAGGTAGATTCTATTATTTCTGATTTTCATTTCTTGATTTTAAAACATTGGACATTGTAAAATATGTGTTATGTAAAACAAAAGGTGAGTTGCTGTTTGGGGCCCCTCCCATAGGAGGAGATGGTTGGATAGAGGAAAGGATGAGTGAGGACCGGTCATGGGGGAACCAGGTGGAATGACAATGGGGGACCCCACATCGGAAGTCATAGATGGTGACAGCCAGAGGGTACAGCTTCTTGCTGTCTGATCAGTGAAGTCTGTTCCTTCAAGGCGGTGTGCAGTCTCACCCTCATGGATCCTGACTCCTACCGTGTCCTGTGGGCCACCTTGGAGCAGCACACTGTCCCACCACATGCTCAGTATTGCACAGGGGACACAGGTGCAGGAGCAGGTCAACCACCCTAGAACTCCACATGTATCGGGGGTGGGAAGTTTTGTGTATGAAGATCTAAATCAGGCATAAGGTACAGTAGACACTAATTGCAAAAATATTTATATTTATAATATATAAATATATTTATTTTTATTTTATTTTTTCATATACCTTTTAAACAGATATATCTGTGATAGCTCTGTGCCTTTCCATGCTTTTCCTAGGCAGTTGGTTTCATGGAATATTGCTGACATATTGCCCTCCACAGAGCTTCCCAGAACACAGAACTCTGTCTGCCTATGCTTTTCTAGTACTTTAACTACAAATGAGGCTCTCCTAACAGAGGGTGAATCAATAGGAAACATTCTACAAGAAATATTTATTCTGCACATGGCATGTGGAAGCTGCTTCCCTGTGTTCCCTAAATCCTGGGTTTGGGATGCTCTGTGCCTCCCTCACAGTGTCCGAAGAGCTGGGCTGACTTCCTGGTACATCTTCCCCAGTGCCTGCGTGGAGTGTCCTAGGCCTGGGGCTCCTGATGGGAGGCCTTCCCAGAGCACAGCTGTGGGCCCACATCTGCATCGCTGCTCCCCGCACCTTCAGCTCTGGGCTCAGCCGCCTGGATTATTTTGAAATCCATCTAATGGCCTTAGTGGAGAGAAAACAAATGCCCTTTGTGTGCCCCACTACTATCACTGTCATATTTTCTCATCTTTCCTCCCTTTTCTGGCCAGAGTTTCTTCAACAATCCACAGCCCCCTTATTTCTTGTGTTCCATTGCACTTAATAATCGGTTTGCCAGTTATAGTCCGGCCTAATTATAGCTGCTCCACGTGGGTGTAACCAGAGTGTACATACACGTCTGTATTCTGATTTATTTCATTTAACTCTATATAGAAAATTACGCAGCCTTACCCCTACATAGTCTCCAATAAAAACTTTTGTGTTGGCTTCATAACTATATTACATCAAGGAGAAATACTATGACTTCTAAAATAATGCTGAATTAAAGATTTTGTGAATAAAGTTTTTCTCTTCATTTGGATTATTTCCATTGGCTAAATGGCCATAGTTGGTATTTCTTGGACGGAAGAAATGAACGCTTTATGGCTTGCTCAGATCTTCCAATACGTCATCACGTTGCGCTACGAGTTATGCCTTGATTTTACAAGTTGGATTTTCTTTTTCTTTTTTCCTTTTACAGACTGTCCAGCCCTCCAGTCCCCAGGCTCAAAGCACCCATGCTTTGAGTTCCTCAGCCTTCAGAGAGGAGGTGGTAGCTGAATGTACTGTCCCCAGACACTGTTGTAGGGAAAAGCTTCCAGGTGCCGTAGAGATTGGGGAATAGAGGAAACATTCCCACTGTTGAGGTTTTTGATGTAATGATGATAATGACGATGGTACTGGTAGGCACCATTTACTGGGTCCTTTATGTTAGGCGTTTAATGATCTCATTTCCTCCTCTTGACCACTGTGCCAGGTAGGTATCATTATCACCATTTTATTCAGAAAAAGCTGAGGTTCAGAGAGGCAGAGTAACTATGCTTTCAGCTGCAAGTGGCTGAAGCTAGGTTTTCTCATGATCTCACTCGACCGCAGGTAAGGAGGGAGGAGGTCCCAGGGTGGTTCAGCAGCTCAGCAGTGTCATCCAGGAGCCAATGTCTTTCCACATTTCTGCGTTGGCATCAACTTGTGGGTGATGTTGCCTTTCCTCGGTGCAGCAACGCCAAGCTTCTCATCTTCACACAACCGAATCCAAAAGCAGGAAGAAGGGAAAGGTGGCAGTCTTCTCGTGTGTTTGTGTGCATGTGTGTGTGTGTGTATTTATTTTATCAAGAAGGAAATATTCCCCCAAAGCCTCCCAGTCAATTTTATCTGATATCTCATTGTCCAAGAGAATGAAATGACTTGGTTTGGCCAGGCAGGATTCTGAGCGTACTGTCTCTGTCTCTCGATAGCTGAGAAGAAACTGGGAATAGTGTTGGGTGGGCAACAGTGTCGACTGCATTTCCCCAGCATTCCATGGTAGAGGGTTGTCTTCTTTTTTTTTTTTTTTTTCTTTTTGCGGTATGCGGGCCTCTCACTGTTGTGGCCTCTCCCGTTGCGGAGCACAGGCTCCGGATGCGCAGGCCCAGCGGCCATGGCTCACGGGCCCAGCCGCTCCGCGGCATATGGGATCCTCCCAGACCGGGGCACGAACCCGTATCCCCTGCATCGGCAGGCGGACTCTCAACCACTGCGCCACCAGGGAGGCCCGAGGGTTGTCTTCTTACACACATGCTTTCTTCCAAGATCGTCTTTAACATGAGTTAACAGTGTGTGTGTGTGCACACGCATGTGTGTGCCAGCGGGCATGTCCCAGGTGCTCACACTTGGTTGCTTGTGTAGCCTGGTCATCGAGTCCAAAGATAAGAAATCAGTGGAAATGCGGCAGTCATTCTTGCTATCTTGCAAATGAGAGACAGGGCAGGATAGCGAGGCTGGATCAGTGAGGCAGCCTCCTGTATTAAGGAAGAAGGCAGGTTGAAGACCGAGGACATCTGGATTCTAGCCCCAGATCTGCTACTTTCTATCTGTGTTACCTTGGGTAAGTTATTCAATCTTTCTGAACCTCAGTTTTCTCATCTGTAAAGCAAGAAGGTTGGACTAGGTCATCTCTAAATTTTGTTCAGCTCTAATACTCTATAGTTACAGTGCACTTTTTACGGAGCAGCTATGAGCTGTGCTCTGTACAGTCTATCACATTATTTTTTTAAAAACCTTTCAGAATGCATCTGCATGCCATATGAATGGAAGAGGTCAACATTATTCCTGTATATGGAGACTAGGACATCATGTAACAGAATTAGATATAGAATATAGTATTGCAGACTCTTTTTGAATGTCTCTATTTTGCATTACAAATTGTACTTTGAGTTATTATCACTTTAACTGGCTTGTGTTTTACATTTACAGCGCAGCTCATCTTCCAGAACTTTTCACTCTTTCTAGTTTCCATTTTATTGGAAACACTATCTCTTTATAACTGAGTAAAGAACATGGCAGAGCCGGGGGAAATGTTTGCGCCTGTCTCTTTTTACTCTCTCTCTCTCTCTCACTCTGAACATAAATAGTATCTTGGCAGCTGATCTTTGTCGTCTAAAAAAAACACATGAAAAGGAAACAGCAGTGGATGATCTGCTTTCTGAAACAGTGTAAGAAAGATCTGAAGTGTTAGCTTTGCACTGAAGCTCCTTCAACTTCTGCTTTTACAATATTTGCAGGAAGTTTCCTGACACTAAAGGGGAAAAGAAACAGTGGCCAGAGACTGTCTCCTGAAAATATGCAGGAAGGATAATGTGGAGGCCAAGACAGACGTGTGTGATGAGCTCCAGCCGTGCCTCAAAACAGGAACTGATGACAGGGAGGTTTTGCTATTTATCTTCCAGGGTTGTTTTAATATGCAAAGTAGGTCCTCAGCAGCAGCTGCTATTCAGTCAGCCACATTTCCTGAACTGGATAGTGTATTTTTAGTTGACAGGAAAAAAACCACTTGGTTAGGAAGGAGCTCGGATGGTCACATCTCAGAAACTCAGATCAGCACTTGAGACTTTACTACATTTCCCAGATGAGTTACTGTCTCTCTGGGCAGCAAGCAACAGAGTGTTTACTTCAATTCTCTTCTTCTTATTAAAAATCATTATATAAGTTATGATGAATATATTTTTCTGTATGAGCGTCAAACAACATAAAAGTCTACAAGGTGAAATTCCTAAGCTCACCCTCCAAATCACTACACCCCTCCTCAGAGATAATCAGAATCCACAGTTTGATGTACATTTTTACAGTGATATTTCCATAATATACTCACATATTTTGGAGCAGACAGATATTTTATTATTTATTTTTGTTTGGTTAGGTCTTTTTTTTAATGTAATTGTGATGTCTGTAACATTTCATTTAACAATGTTGCAGTGATTTCTCCATGTTAGTACATATAAGTCTACCTTGGTTATCTTTTGTTACTATTCTAAAAAATAACTTATTAAATATTGAGAAGGCCATAAGAAGTATAATACTAAAACACAGGTGAAATTATGTGATCCTAGAGATTTGCAGAATCTGCAGACCCTTCTAGAACAGGGAGTGCTGCAGCTTCCCCAGGCCAATCTTATGTGGCTTCACAGGTATCGATAAGATGGGAGATCGATGGCTGCTCTAGAGGGAAGGCAGAGCATTCCCCAAAGAATGGGTGTTTACACAACATAGGATTGTTCAGATACTTTTGGCCCCTAGCAAACATTGCCCAAGTTGTGTTCTTGAGGTTGGTACATACCTATGCTTGGGAAAGATGTGGAGGCTGGAGGAGGTGAGGAGATGGGGAGAAATCTGGAGTGTAGAGAAGCTTGGATTTCCATTGACACACTTTTTTTTCCCCCTAGAGAGATACTGACACACAGTCACTGGATTAAATTCATGCTCCCATCTCAATTAACTCATTAGGTAGGAATAACAAATTTACATACCATTGTGTGGGCTTACTCTCATGAACCCTCCATCCAAAAAAGTAAAAAAAGAAAAGAAAAAAGGAAGATGTGGGGTTTTTTAAACCCTCAAACATTGAAAACTTTTCTTCCCTTTAACTGCTTTCCCCAGTCACTTCAGGTGAGTTATATGTGAAATTGATATTTCAGAGTTTGCCGTGGTAGAAAAAGAAAGAAGTAGGAATAAGACTTTTAAAAAGAAAAGAGGGACATGTAAAAACTATATCAGGATATGAATACCAATGCCCCACCCCTAATCATTTGAAACAAATGTTAGGGGCAGCAGCAATACCGGATTTCCATTTAGTCACCCGCTAGATCTGTTGCCCTTTAAACAACTTTAGATACCATTTTTATTTTGATAAATGCAGGGAGAGGGCAGGGAAATGTCTGCCTGGCGTGTTACAACATATTAAGCTTATACCTTGCTAAAACTCTAGGAAATGGTGACTCCTGTATAAATTCTGATTCTCCTTCTTCCTAGGGGTGTTTTATCCATATTTGAAGACTCCTTGGAGATCCCTATTGTAAGATTGGGAATTCTGCCTTCTAATCTGGCTCATTGATTCACTTCTGAGTGGACTGAGACAAATCCTACTAATTGTTGAATTTGTTTCCTTGTTTGTGAAGCACTGAAGTAAGTAATCCTCTTGTGGAAGTGCCTGGGCCACCTTTTAAAAGTTGGTCACCCCTGTAGCGGGATCGAAATATTGCAGTGATTTTTAGAGTTGGATGAAGAAATGTATCTTGAAATTAAAAAGTAGTTAAACCTATAGCATTTACCATAGCTGGGTGTGAATTCCTTATCAAAGACAGTGTCAAATCTAGGTTGGTTAATAAATAAACTAGAAGCAAACACAATAAATGGGAATAAAACATTTAACATGTTAAGTTTGGCTCACGCCACACGGTGGCAGGCTTACTCTGTGTTGTGCTTCCTTTTCAAGCAACAAATTAAATGCTTGCATTTAACTACATTAAATCTTTTTAGAAAGGTATCTTTTAGAAAGTTAACTTTTAGAAAGTATGACATAAGTTATTAATTTGTCAAGATTACATTTTCTTATAAAGTGTTCTTTACGTTGTATGATACCTGAGCAGCAGTGATTTGAGCCTTCAACAGGACATGCTACCTCTAGATCTCAATTACTTCATCACTAAAATGATGGGCTTGGGTTACTTACAGTTCTAAAATTGTCATACCTCTCCTATAACTAAAAAAAGCCTAAACATTCTTCTTCAGTAACAAGAATTTCAGTCATATTGCAGTTAACTTGATAAGGAATATTGTTTTTTAGTTAGATTGCCTAGATTTGAATTTGAGTTCTGTCATTTACTAACCGTGAGATAAGGAACTTCACCTGTCAAAATTCCCATTTCCTCAACTGTAAAGTGCTATAAATTATACTACATATCCAATGGGGTTGTTAGGACTAAATGCGGAAAAATGTATGTGTGGCAGAGACTTGCAAACTGTTCACCAAATCATTTCTTTTTTTTTCCTGGACAATCAGCTAAACCACATTCCACATCGTCACCTGCAGTTAATTGTGGTCATAAGACTGAATTCCGGCCAATGGAATGTAAGAGAAGGAAATTCATGCTACTCATAGGCTCAGCTAACAAAAATCTCCCACTGTGATCCTCCTTGTTCTTTCAACTTCTGCAGTTTCCCCGGAAGCTACTTGTTAAAGATGGCAGGAACGCCGTCTTTAGGAAATGGAAGGAAACTTGGTCCCGAAGCACGGTGTGGAGGAGAGCTTTATACCTGTTAGAAACGCTCGTTTTGGACTTTACATAAGTGAGAAATAAACTTCGATTTTGTTAAGCCACTGAGATTCTGGGATTTATCTATTATGGCAGCTAGCATTAACTAAAATAGCATGTAAAGCACTTAGCACAATACCTGTTTAATAAATGTTAGATGTTATCAATATCATGACTCTTAATAATACAGACCAATAGCCTAAAACTCTGAACTTAAAACACAAGCAATAGTATGGAGGGCTTCCCTGGTGGCGCAGTGGTTGAGAGTCCGCCTGCCGATGCAGGAGACACAGGTTCGTACCCCGGTCTGGGAAGATCCCACATGCCGCGGAGCGGCTGGGCCCGTGAGCCACGGCCGCTGAGCCTGCGCGTCCGGAGCCTGTGCTCCGCAACGGGAGAGGCCACAACAGTGAGAGGCCCACGTATCGGGGGAAAAAAAAAAAAAAAAAGTATGGAAATCTCTTCTGCAGTATACAAGACTTGGGACCCCCGTTTTTTTTAAAAACTAGAGAAATAAAGTTGTGTGTAGAAGTAGGAAAAATCTGAACAGTTCACGTATGTAACTTGTAGAAAGTCAGTATTTTGTATTTATATTTGCTACATACACTTTGGGGAAAAAATTAACATAATATAAAAGAAGAAAAATTGAATTAAAAATTTAAGTTGGTGCTATCTTTTTTTTTTTTTTTTTTTTTTTTGCAGTACGCGGGCCTCTCACTGCTGTGGCCTCTCCCGTTGCGGAGCACAGGCTCCGGATGCGCAGGCCCAGTGGCCATGGCTCACGGGCCCAGCCGCTCCGCGGCATATGGGATCCTCCCAGACCGGGGCACGAACCCGTATCCCCTGCATCGGCAGGCAGACTCTCAACCACTGCGCCACCAGGGAGGCCCCGGTGCTATCTTTAAAATAATATTTTTTTTAAATTGAAGTATAGTTGATGTACTATATCATGTAAGTTTTAGGTGTCCACCATAGTGATTCACAATTTTTAAAGGTTGTATTCCATTTATAGCTATTATAAAATATTATAAAATTATAAAATATATTCCCTGTGTTGTACTATATATCCCTGTAGGTTATGTATTATATACACAGTATATTTTATACGTAGTTTGTACCTCTTAATCCCTTACCCCTATTTTGCCCCACCCCTTTCCCTCTCCCCACTGATAACTACTAGTTGGTTCTTTATATCTGTGTAAAATAATATTTTAAATTATTTCTTCCTTGTGATGACTTCAGTGTTATGATTCATTCAATGATTTCTCTTAGTACTTCACACAATGCTTATCTTTCTTTCTTGAAAATGTCTCTTCTTGGCTCCAACACTTTCGATATTTTAACACTTTTGCTCATGCCTATTCCCAGTTCTTTTAAAGCCCAGATCAAATTTCGCATATTCAAAGACTTCCAAGACATCCTGGTTGGAAAGGATCCTACTTACACTGAACTGTAACATTTATACAATCCAAGGCTCTTAACCATTTGCTGTCTTCTATAGTAGGGTTTATTATCAGGTGGGTTTATAAAGCTTGCTTCTCCTTAACAGACTGTAAACTACCTGATGAGAGAGACTGTGATTTTTGTTTTGTTTTGTTTTGTTCTCACATCTTTATTGGAGTATAATTGCTTTACAATGGTGTGTTAGTTTCTGCTTTATAACAAATTGCATCAGCTATACATATACATATATCCCCATATCCCCTCCCTCTTGCCTCTCCCTCCCACCCTCCCTATCCCACCCCTCTAGGTGGACTCAAAGCACCGAGCTGATCTCCCTGTGCTATGTGGCTGCTTCCCACTAGTTATCTATTTTACGTTTGGTAGTGTATATAAGTCCTTGCCTCTCTCTCACTTCGTCCCAGCTTACCCTTCCCCCTCCCCATGTCCTCAAGTCCATTCTCTACATCTGTGTCTTTATTCCTGTCCTGCCCCTAGGTTCTTCAGAACCATATATTTTTGTAGCATACGGTATTTGTTTTTCTCTTTCTGACTTACTTCACTCTGTATGACAGACTCTAGGTCCATCCACTTCACTACAAATAAGTCAATTTCATTTCTTTTTATGGCTGAGTAATATTCCATTGTATATATGTGCCGCCTCTTCTTTATCCATTCATCTGTCGATGGACACTTATGTTGCTTCCATGTCCTGGCTATTGTAAATAGAGCTTCAGTGAACATTGTGGTACATGACTCTTTCTGAATTATGGTTTTCTCAGGGTATATGCCCAGTAGTGGGATTGCTGGGTCATATGGTATTTCTAGTTTTAGATTTTTAAGGAACTTCCATACTGTTCTCCATAGTGGCTGTATCAATTTACATTCCCACCAACAGTGCAAGAGGGTTCCCTGTTTTCCAGCCCTCTCCAACGTTTATTGTTTGTAGATTTTTTGATGATGGCCATTCTGACTGGTGTGAGGTGATACCTCATTGAGGTTTTGACTTGCATTTCTCTAATGATTAGTGATGTTGAGCACCCTTTCATGTGTTTGTTGGCAATCTGTATATCTTCTTTGGAGAAATATCTATTTAGGCTTCTGCCCATTTTTGGATTCGGTTGTTTTTTTGATATTGAGTTGCATGAGCTGCTTGTAAATTTTGGAGATTAAGCCTTTGTCAGTTGCTTCATTTGCAAATATTTTCACCAATTCTGAGGGTTGTCTTTTCGTCTTGTTTATGGTTTCCTTTGCTGTGCAAAAGCTTTTAAGTTTCATTAGGTCCAATTTGTTTATTTTTGTTTTTATTTCCATTTCTCTAGGAGGTGGATCAAAAAGGATCTTGCTGTGATTAATGTCACAGAGTGTTCTGCCTATGTTTTCCTCTAAGAGTTTTATAGTGTCTGGCCTTCCATTTAGGTCTATAATCCATTTTGAGTTTATTTTGGTGTATGGTGTTAGGGAGTGTTCTAATTTCATTTTTTTACATGTAGCTGTCCAGTTTTCTCAGCACCACTTATTGAAGAGGCTGCCTTTCTCCATTGTATATTCTTGCCTCCTTTATCAAAAATAAGGTGACCAGGGCTTCCCTGGTGACGCAATGGTTGAGAGTCCGCCTGCCGATGCAGGGGACGTGGGTTTGTGCCCCGGTCTGGGAGGATCCCACGTGCTGTGGAGTGGCTGGGCCCCTGGGCCATGGCCACTGAGCCTCGCATCCGGAGCCTGTGCTCCGCAGCTGGAGAGGCCACAGCAGTAGGAGGCCTGCGTACCTCAAAAAAAAAAAAAAAAAGGTGACCATATGTGCATGGGTTTATCTCTGGTCTTTCTATCCTGTTCCATTTATCCATATTTCTGTTTTTGTGCCAGTACCATACTGTCTTGATTACTGTAGCTTTGTAGTATAGTCTGAAGTCTGGGAGCCTGATTCCTCCAGCTCCATTTTTCTTTCTTAAGATTTCTTTGGCTATTCAGGGTCTTTTGTGTTTCCATACAAACTGTGAAATTTTTTGTTCTAGGTCTGTGAAAAATGCCATTGGTAGTTTGATAGGGATTGCATTGAATCTGTAGATTGCTTTGGGTAATAGAGTCATTTTCACAACATTGATTCTTCTAATCCAAGAACATGGTATATCTCTCCATCTGTTGGTATCATCTTTAATTTCTTTCATCAGTGTCTTATAGTTTTCTGCATACAGGTCTTTTGTCTCCTTAGGTAGATTTATTCCTAGGTATTGTATTCTTTTTGTTGCAGTGGTAAATGGAAGTGTTTCCTTAATTTCTCTTTCATATTTTTCATCGTTAGTGTATAGGAATGCAAGAGATTTCTGTATTAATTTTGTATCCTGCTAACTTTACCAAATTCATTGATTAGCTCTAGTAGTTTTCTAGTGGCATCTTTATGATTTGCTATGTAGAGTATCATGTCATCTGCAAACAGTGACAGCTTTACTTCTTCTTTTCCGATTTAGATTCCTTTTATTTCTTTTCCTTCTCTGATTGCTGTGGCTAAAACTTCCAAAACTATGTTGAATAATAGTGGTGAGAGTGAACAACCTTGTCTTGTTCCTGATCTTAGTGGAAATGATTTCAGTTTTTCACCATTGAGAATGATGTTGGCTGTGGGTTTGTCATATATGGCCTTTATTATGTTGATGTAAGTTCCCTCTATGTCTACTTTCTGGAGGGTTTTTTATCATAAATTGGTGTTGAACTTTGTCAAAAGCTTTTTCTGCATCTGTTGAGATGATCATATGGTTTTTATCCTTCAGTTTGTTGATATGGTGTATCACATTGATTTGCGTATATTGAAGAATCCTTGCATTCCTGGGATAAACCCCACTTGATCATGGTGTATGATCCTTTTAATGTGCTGTTGGGTTCTGTTTGCTAGTATTTTGTTGAGGATTTTTGCATCTATGTTCATCAGTGATATTGGCCTATAGTTTTCTTTTTTTGTGACATCTTTGTCTGGTTTTGGTATCAGGGTGATGGTGGCCTTGTAGAATGAGTTTGGGCGTGTTCCTCCCTCTGCTATATTTTGGAAGAGTTTGAGAAGGATACATGTTAGCTCTTCTCTAAATGTTTGATAGAATTCTCCTGTGAAGCCATCTGGTCCTGGGTGTTGTTTGTTGGAAGATTTTTAATCACAGTCTCAATTTCAGTGCTTGTGATTGGTCTGTTCATATTTTCTTTTTCTTCCTGGTTCAGTCTTGGAAGGTTGTGCATTTCTAAGAATTTGTCCATTTCTTCTAGGTTGTCCATTTTATTGGCATAGAGTTGCTTGTAGTAATCTCTCATGATCCTTTGTATTTCTGCAGTGTCAGTTGTTACTTCTCCTTTTTCATTTATAATTCTATTGATTTGAGTCTTCTCCCTTTCTTTTCCTGATGTGTCTGGCTAATGGTTTATCAATTTTGTTTATCTTCGCAAAGAACCAGCTTTTAGCTTTACTGATCTTTGCTATTGTTTCCTTCATTTCTTTTTCATTTATTTCTGATCTGATCTTTATGATTTCTTTCCTTCTGCTAACTTTAGGGGTTTTTTTGTTCTTTCTCTAATTGCTTTAAGTGTAAGGTTAGGTTGTTTATTTTAGATGTTTCTTGTTTCTTGAGGTAGGATTGTATTCTATAAACTTCCCTCTTAGAACTGCTTTTGCTGCATCCCATAGGTTTTGGGTCATCGTGTTTTCACTGTCACTTGTTTCTAGGTATTTTTTGATTTCCTCCTTGATTTATTCAGTGATCTCTTGGTTATTAACTAGTGTATTGTTTAGCCTCCATGTGTTAGTATTTTTTACAGACTTTTCCCTGCAATTGATCTAGTCTCATAGCGTTGTGATTGGAAAAGATACTTGATAATCATATCAATTTTCAATTTTCTTAAATTTACCAAGGCTTGATTTGTGACCCAAGATATGATCTCTCCTGGAGAATGTTCCATGAGCACTTGAGAAGAAAGTGTATTCTATTGTTTTGGGATGGAATGTCCTATAACTATCAATTAAGTCCATCTTGTTTAATGTATCATTTAAAGCTTTTGTTTCCTTATTTATTTTCATTTTGGATGATCTGTCCATTGGTGAAAGTGGGGTGTTAAAGTCCCCTACTATGATTGTGTTACTGTCCATTTCCCCTTTTATGGCTGTTAGCATTTGCCTTATATATTGAGGTGCTCCTATGTTGGGTGCATAAATATTTGCAATTGTTATATCTTCTTCTTGGATTGATCCCTTGCTTATTTTGTAGTGTCCTTCTTTGTCTCTTGTAACAGTCTTTATTTTAAAGTCCCTTGCTTATTTTGTAGTGTCCTTCTTTGTCTCTTGTAATAGTCTTTATTTTAAAGTCTATTTTTTTTTTTTTGCGGTACGTGGGCCTCTCACTGTTGTGGCCTCTCCCGTTGCAGAGCACAGGCTCCGGATGCACAGGCCCAGCAGCCATGGCTCACGGGCCTAGCCACTCCGCGGCATGTGGGATCTTCCCTGACTGGGGCACGAATCCATGTCCCCTGCATTGGTAGGCGGACTCTCAACCACTGTGCCACCAGGGAAACCCTTAAAGTCTATTTTGTCTAATATGAGAATTGCTACTCCAGCTTTCTTTTCATTTCCATTTGCATGGAATATTTTTTCCATCCCCTCACTTTTAGTCTGTATGTGTCCCTAGCTCTGAAGTGGGTTTCTAGTAGACAGCATATATAAGGGTCTTGTTTTTGTATCCATTCAGCCAGTCTGTGTCTTTTGGTGGGAGCATTTAATCCATTTACATTTAAGGTAATTATTGATATGTATGTTCCTATTACCATTTTCTTAATTGTTTTGGGTTTGTTATTGTAGGTCTTTTCCTTCTCTTGTATTTCCTGCCTAGAGAAGTTCCTTTAGCATTTGTTGTAAAGCTGGGTTGGTGGTGCTGAATTCTCTTAGTTCTGCTTGTCTGTAAATGTTTTAATTTCTCCGTCGAATCTGAATGAGGTTCTTGCTGGGTAGAGTAATCTTGGTTGTAGGTTTTTCCCTTTCATCACTTTAAATATGTCCTGCCACTCCCTTCTGGCTTGCAGAGTTTCTGCTGAAAGATTAGCTGTTAACCTTATGGGGATTCCCTTGTGTGTTATTTGTTGTTTTTCCCTTGCTGCTTTTAATATTTTTTCTTTGTATTTAATTTTTGATAGTTTGATTAATAAGTGTCTTGGCGTGTTTCTCCTTATATTTATCCTGTATGGGACTCTCTGCACTTGCTGGACTTGATTAACTATTTCGTTTCCCATATTAGGGAAGTTTTCAACTATAATCTCTTCAAATATTTTCTCAGTCCCTTTATTTTTCTCCTTCTTGGATCCCTATAATTCGAATGTTGGTGCATTTAATGTTGTCCCAGAGGTCTCTGAGACTGTCCTCAATTCTTTTCAATTTTTTTCTTTGTTCTGCTCTGCAGTAGTTATTTCCACTATTTTATCCTCCAGGTCACTTATCTGTTCTTCTGCCTGTTATTCTGCTATTGATTCCTTCTAGAGAATTTTTAATTTCATTTATTGTGTTGTTCATCATTGCTTATTTGCTCTTCAGTTCTTCTAGGTCCTTGTTAAACATTTCTTATATTTTCTCCATTCTATTTCCAAGATTTTGGATATCTTTACTATCATTACTCTGAAATCTTTCTCAGGTAGATTGCCTATTTCCTCTTCATTTGTTTGGACTGGTGGGTTTTTACCTGCTCCTTCATCTGCTGTGTGTTTCTCTGTCTTTTCATTTTGCTTAACTTACTGTGTTTGGGGTCTCCTTCTCGCAGGCTGCAGGTTTGTAGTTCCCATTGTTTTTGGTGTCTGCCCCCAGTATCTAAGGTGGCTCATGGGCTGTGTAGGCTTCCTGGTGGAGGGGACTAGAGCCTATGTTCTATGAGGCTGGATCTTGTCTTTCTGGTGGGCAGGACCACATCCGGTGATGTGTTTTGGGGTGTCTGTGACGTTATTATGATTTTAGGCAGCCTCTCTGCTAATGGGTGGGGTTGTGTTCCTGTCTTGCTAGTTGTTTGGCATAGGGTGTCCAGCACTGTAGCTTGCTGGTCATTCAGTGGAGCTGGGTCTTAGCATTGAGATGGAGATCTCTGGGAGAGTTTTTGCTGTTTGATATTACGTGGAGCCTGGAGGTCTCTAGTGGACCAGTGTCCTGAACTTGGCTCTCCCACCTCAGAGGCGCAGGTCTGACACCTGGCCAGAGCAACAAGAGCCTATCAGCCACATGCCTCAGAAGAAAAGGGAGAAAAAAAGAAATAAAGACAGAAAAAAATAAAATAAAATTATTAAAATAAGAAATAGAAAATAATTATTAAAAATAAAAAAATTAAAAAGTGATAAAAAAAAGAAAGAAAGAAAGAAGAGAGCAACCAATCTAAAAAACAAATCCACCAATAATACCAAGTACTAAAAACAGTACTAAAAAAAAAAAAAAAAAAAGGACAGACAGAACTCTAGGACAAATGGTAAAAGCAAAGCTATACAGAGAAAATCACACAAAGAAGCATACACACACACACTCACAAAAAGAGAAAAAGGAAAAAAAATATATATATATAAAAAGGAGGAAGAGAGCAACCAAATCAATAAACAAATCTACCAATGATAATAAACTCTAAATACTAAACTAAGATAAACATAAAACCAGAAACAAATTAGATGCAGAAAGTAAACCCCAAGTCTACAGTTGCTCCCAAAGTCCACCGCCTCAATTTGGGATGATTTGTTGTTTGTTCAGGTATTCCACAGTTGCAGGGTACATCAAGTTGATCATGGAGATTTAATCTGCTGCTCCTGAGGCTGCTGGGAGAGATCTCCCTTTCTCTTCTTTGTTCGCACAGCTTCTGGGGTTCAGCTTTGCATTTGGCCCCGATGCTGCGTGTAGGTTGCCTGAGGGCATCTGTTCCTGCTCTTACAGGATGGGGTTAAAGGAGCAGCTGATTAGGGGGCTGTGGCTCACTCAGGCCGGGGGGAGGGAGGGGCACGGATGCGGGGCGAACCTGCGGCAGCAGAGGCCGGAGTGACGTTGCACCAGCTTGAGGCGCGCCACGTGTTCTCCCGGGGAAGTTGTCCCTGGATCATGGGACCCTGGCCGTGGCGGGCTGCACAGGCTCCCTGAAGGGGCGGTGTGGATAGCGACCTGTGCTTGCTCACAGGCTTCTTGGTGGCTGCAGCAGTAGCGTTAGCATTTCATGCCTGTCTCTGGGGTCTGTGCTGATAGCCACGGCTCGCGGCCGTCTCTGGAGCTCATTTAGGCGGTGCTCTGAATCCCCTCTTCTCGCGCACCCCGAAACAATAGTCTCTTGTCTCTTAGGCAGCTCCAGACTTTTTCCTGGACTCCCTCCCAGCTAGCTGTGGCTCACTAGCCCCCTTCAGGCTGTGTTCACGCCACCAACCCCAGTCCTCTCCCTGGGATCCGACCACTGAAGTCCGAGCCTCAGCTCCCAGCCCCCGCCCGCCCCGGCGGGTGAGCAGACAAACCTCTCGGGCTGGTGAGTGCTGGTCGGCACCAATCCTCTGTGCGGGAATCTCTCCGCTTTGCCCTCCGCACCCCTGTTGCTGTGCTCTCCTCCGTGGCTCCGAAGCTTCCCCCCTCCGCCACCCGCAGTCTCCACCTGCGAAGGGCCTTCCTAGTGTGTGGAAACCTTTCCTCCTTCACAGCTCCCTCCCACTGGTGCAGGTCCCATCCCTATTCTTTTGTCTTTGTTTTTTCTTTTTTCTTTTGCCCTACCCAGGTACGTGGGGAGTTTCTTGCCTTTTGGGAGGTCTGAGGTCTTCTGCCAGCGTTCAGTAGGTGTTCTGTAGGAGTTGTTCCACATGTAGATGTATTTCTGATGTATTTGTGGGGAGGAAGGTGGTCTCCACGTCTTACTCCTCTGCCGTCTTGAAGGTCTCCTCGAGATCTTCTGTGGTATTGCCCACAGAAAAGAGTAGAGTTTTGTGCAAATAGTTATTGATACTAGACTCACTGGTATAAAAGCCCCAAGTCTATGAGATTCCCCCTAACGTTTTAGTATCTATCTTCCATGGAGTTTTATAAGAATGAAGAGCAACAGCTGAACAATACTTTATAATTGGGGAACAATAGTGGCAGAGATGGTATTATTTTATGGTCAGTGGTTTCGGTTAGAGGAAGTTTACAAAGAATACATTGGTGCCTGATTTTCCATTTTGAAACGAGGATGATTTTATATGTACTACTGGTTAAACTTATTTTGCTTTTTTTCAGTCCATCCTAACTATTCATTTTTTTCTTTCTTTTTTGCATATTTGCTTAAGATGTTTTCCTTGAAGATATTAAAAGTAATAGATAAATTTTTTAACATTGTATATGCAACATCATAAGGACCTTAGAATGTTTAACTCTGAATCTTGCCTTTCATCCTCAATGTGATTGCTGTGTAATATCCTAGTTTCACCCTGTGCTTACCCTCTAAAAATTAGTAATTTTTTATAGTCAGTGTTTACTTAGATTTACCGATGTATCTACTAATTTCTTTGCTTATTATTGATTCTTGCATTCTAATCCTTCCTCCTTGGTTTATTTTTCTTCTTTCTGCAAGGGTCTGTGAGTGGGAAATTCTCTTAGTCTTGGTTTGAAAATGTCTTTATTTATTTATTTTTTTTTTTCCGTACGCGGGCCTCTCACTGTTGTGGCCTCTCCCGTTGCGGAGCACAGGCTCCGGATGCGCAGGCTCAGCGGCCATGGCTCACGGGCCCAGCCGCTCCGCGGCACATGGGATCCTCCCAGACCGGGGCACGAACCCGTATCCCCTGCATCGGCAGGCGGACTCTCAACCACTGCGCCACCAGGGAGGCCCTGAAAATGTCTTTATTTTATCCTCACCTTTGAATGTTAGCTTAACTGGATAGAAAGTTCTAGATTAACAGATATTTTCCCCCATCATTTTGAAGATATTATTTCATTATCTTTGGCATCTGTTGTTTGTAATAAGAAGCCAGCTTTGTATGTGTATTGTTTCTTTGTAGGTGAATGTGACTTTTAGGCTCATCCTTAACATTTGTAGAACCCAGTGCCAAATTACAAATGGAGGCCCACATATCATATGTCTAAAAATTTATGAGTTAAAAATCAAGCCAACAACCTGGATAAAATATATTCTATTGTGTCTTGACAAATATAGCTTTTTAATAACCTGGATGGCCAAGCCTTGAATTTAGTATTCTTGGAATCTTTGGGGTTCCATACTGGAACTTGGCACAGCAGGGAGGGAGTACCATCCTGGTCCCTGTCCCAGAGTTCATCTCCCGTCTTTTCCAATCCTGGCTTCATCCCGCACTGCAAGGAGCTTTACACATATGCTTGGGGACACTCCACTTCCCAGCCCTACAACAGTCCCTCCTTGACCACCCCATGGCCCTAAGGGTGTGCAGTCTGACTTAGGGGGGATGGATATAGGGAAGAGGTCCATGCAGGTCCTAGAAGTGGACTGGGAATTCCAGGGTCTTGGGCACCTGGAACATGGTTTGGAGGGAAGGGGCAAACTTTGGGTGGGCATGTTTCTTGATGTTGCAGCAACCTCCTTAATGGTTTCTTCCCTATTCTTCCCATAGTGAGTCTTTTTCCTCACTATCAGAGAGAATTTTTTAAAAGTGAAAATCACAGCATTTTACGCTCTTGCTTAAAAACCCTTTAAAGGCCTCCCATTGCATTTGAAACAAAATCCTTTAAAAGGACTACAGATCTCTGGGTGGTACTTCAACAGGCTAAGCTCTTTGGGAAGAGCCTTTATCCAAGATGTTTCTCTTCCTAAGACACACTCTCCTACCTGCTCTTCCCATGGCTGACTTCTATCGTACAATTTTTGGCTTAAATGTCACCTCCTCTCCAAGTACGCCTTCCCTGTGTTTGCTATTACTGCATCTTGCTCATCTCCTTCAGAGTACAAGTCATAAATTTATTTTACTTGTTTAGTGTCTTCTCCTTCAAACTGCAGTCTACACTAAAGAGACGGTCAAAGATAAGATTTCCTGGGAAGTCGACTCTGAGATGATTAGCACATAGAAAGTTTTTTAGGAGGGGCTCTAATTAACACCAATTGAACAAAAGAAAGTAAGACTGAGCAGCAATCAGTCAGCGGAGGCTGGCTTCCCAGAAGGGGGCTGACTTTCAGCAAACCAGTTCTCTTCAGCTGAAGCGATTCCTAAGAGGGCTGCAGCTGTGTTCTGGGCAGGGCGGTATCACATCCAGGACGGTCCGTGCCTTGCGCCACTCAGATCCGCTTCCTTCACACGAATCTCAGGAGCAGTTCCTTCAGGACACTGGGGTGCCATTTTTCCTTGGGAAACTTATAAAGAGGAAGGTTAGTAAGATGAACTACAACCCCCCTGCTGCTGTAGTTGGTCTTGAGGTTGCAACCAGTAGCCATCCTCTCCCTCCTCACTGTCAGTTAGCACCTCTGAAGGTTTAGGTGATTTACCCAGCGGAGTGACTCAGACTCTCCAAACCCATGAGTTCCAGTTACTGTTTACCGTGCCCTTCTCAGGCTGCACCTGCCACTCTTGTCCATTTGTCATCAACATTGCACAAGACAGTACTAAAGGATGTCTACGTTGGTTATCTGGGTGCCCCCAAAACACATGCTTCCCTGCCTCCACTGTGTAACAGTAGCCATACTGCCTCTTGATGGTGAGTCAATTACGCCCACCAGGATCTTACTCTCGTCTGCTGGTCCTTGAAACGAGGGGCCCAAAGTGCCTGGGTGGTGGTGTAGCCTAAAGTTCAATGGAAATTCCTGCTGTGTTCCCTGGTAGAAATGTTCCCCCTCTGAGAACCAAGACCTTTAAACCTGTGGTTACAGTTGTGAGGATGAAAAAGCAGAAATTCCCCAAGTGGGTCACTGGAATTGATGGTACATAGGGACACTCCTGCTTCCACACTTGGATCTCATTCCCAGGTATTCTGGGGATACAGCACCATATAATGGTGATTGATTTAGAGCATTACTACATCCTCGAGGGTAGCACTTTATCCTCATAGGGTAACATCCCCAAGCTGACAATTCAGCCAAGCTTTCAACAGGCTGCTCTATTGCTTATTAGGCCAGTAGCTTCTGGGTGTTTTGCCAAGGGATAGGTCCAGTGGATTCCACAGCCATGTGCCCACTGCTACCTCTCCTTTGTTATAAAGTGGATTCCTTGGTCGAATTCCATATTTAAGAAGCTCTTTCATCTGACAAAGGGCAAGGAAGCAATTCTAAATGGAGTGTATTGGATCACTTTTACACATAAAGGTGATCTTATGTAGGAGTGATATTGATACTATGAGAGGAGCAGTCTCATGCCTGGTCCAGGGTGCAAAGTAGGTTTATCTTTTTATTGTTTATTTATTTTTTAACATCTTTATAGAAGTATAATTGCTTTACAATGGTGTGTTAGTTTCTGCTTTATAACAAAGTGAATCAGCTATACATATACATATATCCCCGTATCTCCTCCCTCTTGCGTCTCCCTCCCACCCCAGGTTTATCTTTTTATGCCACCTGTTCAGCATAGCATCTGCCTCAGTGCAGGTGAAGATATGAATCAGCAGAGTAGTCTACTTTAGCCAAGGCTAAGATGCTTGTTTGTTTATTTAATGTGTTTTCATGGTGAGCAAAGGGGATTCATCTGGTTCTTGGGGTGAGGGAAAAAAGGAATTAGAATTAAAATTCTTTTCCTAGTCTCCATTATCGCTTCTCTCAAGCTTCCCCCTGCCCCGCCCTGTTTTATGCCATGTTTATTTATCCCAACTATAAGAGCAGAAATTATCCCCAAAGTAGTTTGATCAATAAGGATTGAGGTTGTAAAACTTACTGTGACTGATCATGTTTACCTGTTTGTTAAGCTAATCGAAAATCACAGTGGAATCTCCCTCTAGATAGATTCTATATTTTATTACATTTGCAAAATCCTAAAAGTTATATGTCATTCTCAATTCTCAGAAATAATGATGTTTTTGAGAATGTCAGATTTCCTATGAATTACATACACGGGTAAACAATCTTATATTCCCTATTTAGCCATTATAAGAGTTGGTGGTTCTCTGGCTTATTTCTCTCAGTCTTGACCAACCATGAGAAGAGGGAGGGGCAGAGAAGAAAAGCTGGAGATAATCTGAGTGCTCCCAGCTGTTTTCATTCTCTCAGGAGACATAACATTCAAGTCTTGGAGGAAGTAACTCAATCAAGTGTTAGATAGTCCAGCTGAAGGAAGTGGGGCAGGGTTGGCTGACCCACACCTGCCCCAAATGACACCTACAGTAGAAGAGCACAGTGGAAGAAAAGGGAGCAAACAAAAGAGGATGTTCTAATTTTCCATTTACTGAGAGATTACCTTTTGAAATGAACTTCTGAAGCCTCTAAGAGTGATTAGAATTGTTCTATGTCCCACCCACCTTAACCCTTACGTTAGCTGTGTTTCCCTAGGTTCTTGACAGATGCTTTTTACCAGCATAGTCCTGTATTAGCATGAACACCAGGAGGAAGAGTCCTCCTCCTCGCCCACCTCTGGAGATAGAGCCCAGTTTCTTCTTAAAGTACTACTTGTAAATTGAGTTCTTTTGCCCTGTAGAAAAAGTTTAGAGAGCTCTAAAATAATCTTCTTTGGAACAACTAATTTTGCTGTTTTCAGATAACAATTATAGAGAGCTTTTGGAGCTGGAAAAAAAAATCACCCAGCGCTAGTGCACAGGTCAATTTTAGGTGAAGAGCCTAGGATTTGCCTAATGGAAAGTTACTCAATCCAATAAATAACACTAATACTAATGAATGGCTAATTCTTTCAAGTACATTAACGTTAACCTAATTAGGTTTCCTTTGTTCCAGATGTAAATGAGGTCATCAAGTCCAGCCAGTCAGGGTTACTTGCTTTTCTTAAATAACACTGTTTCAGGCTTTCCCTATCTTTGAACACACTGCTCTCTCTTCTGGAAGAGCCTTCCCTCCCTTTTTCATCTAATTACCACTTGTCCACCAAATTCACCTTCCCAGGAAGTTTTTTTCCTAACCCCCTGTATAATTCGTGGTCCCCCATTTGTGTTCACTTGAGCATTCTGTATCACACTTTTCACCCTGGACTGGAATAACCAGACTACACCTTCCTTGAGATCAGCAACCATGTGTTATTCAACTTTTCATCCTCCAAGATGCTGCGAATACAGCATCAGGCACACGATAAGCAGTGAGTGCTCAGGAAGTGTTCGATGACGCAAACCCCCATTTTTTCTCAAACATGTTTTATTGAAGTAATTTTGATCAGGTTGAGCCTAAAGAAACTGACTTCAGTGTTTTGAGAAAAGTAGGCCTCTTTTAGTAAATTCACTGAACTGCTGCTACCTTGGTCAAGCCACTTCGTTCAGTGGATGTTGAGGGCCTATCACGTGGACCTTCACTCAGTGGATGTTGAGGGCCTACCACATGGACCCTCCTCATTCAGTGGCTACTGAGGGCACAGAAATAAGCCCAGAAGTCTTGTTTTAAAGAGTTTATAATCTAGGGAAGAAGATAGGGATAATTTACTTCTTAGAGGAAGTGAACAGTACATTTTTGAGCAATGTGAGATTTATGTATCAGAATATGTACAGGGTCCTGGAAATCAGGGAAGGAGTTACATCTGACACCATCTGAATGAACTTCAGTTGCCGATGCTGTTGAATCAGGAGGAGGATGCAGGGTAGGAAGACAAGAGTAGGTGGTATTTGACCTGGATTTTGAAAGATGAGTAGGAGACTGATGTGTACCTTGGCGTGTTGTTAAAGATAACAAGGGCTCAACAGTGGTTAAAGCAGTAAGAACAGAGTTTATTCAGGAACTATTGCAATAGGGGAAAAGAAACCTCAGTATAGAACTGGGCTCAGTTCCCCTATTGCAATAGTTTTTGATTAAAATCTGTTTTTACTGCCTAAACTACTCTCTGGTTCTGGTTTTCTTTATGGGAGGAGAGGGTGCTGATTCAAGGCATTTCAGACTGAGGCAAAAGAATGAACAAACATAAAGAGGAGTAAAGCAACTGAGGGAAAAAATAAGTAATCTAAAGAAAATTGAGCAGTCAAGGAAAACAGGAATTCTCTGCAGCCAGAGCCTCGAGTAGTGTTGCACAAGCGCTGGAAGATGAGGAAAAGTAGGCTTCTTTTAGCTTAGAAAATGCCATGTTTTCCTATTTAAATGGGGAAAGTTTAAACAAAATTGCTTGGAAAGTTATGCCAAGAAGTTGGGACTTTATACTGTAGAGCCAGGGAGTTTCCAGAAAGCTGTGCAGTACTTTATAAAGATGACTGTGGTCTCAATAGATGTTAGGCTGCATGAAGCACCAGGAAGCATCTCCACTCCCAGCCTCGGTTTACTCATTTATAACAGGAAAAAAAAAATGGGTCTTTTGTTGTCTTAGGTCTCTTCCAATCTTGACAGCCTGCTTCCCCGAGGTACCGCTGCCTTTCTTCCATTACCTGGGCCCTGTGCCTCACTCCCTCCTTCCTTCTGATCTTGGTTCAGTTGCCACCTTCTCTATCCCCAGGCCTTAGGGGCTTTTCGACCGGTAGATAAATGGGGGGATGGTGGGGGCGTCTCCGGAGTAAAACGAGTTTCTTCTCCGAGGCCCTTTGTTCCCTGCAAGCACCACCTCAGTAATGCCCACGTGGGTAGGGCGCGCTATGGAGCAGGGAGAGGAGTTTCCAGTTGCACGTCCGTCCTAGGTCTCTTTGTGGTGGCTGGACGGCCCTCCCCACGGCCAATCATCCAGGGAGGGCGGCAGGAGCCCGCCCCTCGCGCGTCCCTGGTTCCCTGAGAGACAAAAGCCTTTGAGTCTCGGCAGCCACCGAGCGCGACCGCGACTCTCCGCAGAGCCTGGGGGCGGATTCGGACGGCCAATCGGCTTCTTGAGGAGTCCCGTGCCCGCCGGCCCAGGGCCGAGAGACTACAAGATCCCAGCCTACCCGGCGAGCGGATTTGCCGGGGGCTGGCCGGGAGAGCTGGGCGGCGGCATCACGTGAGGCGGCCCGGACCACGTGACCCGGCGGCCCGGCCCCCGGCCCACTCGCCAGCTCCGCCTTTTCGCCCGCCCCTCGCTGGGGAGTCTCGGGCCCGCGACGCTTGCGAGGTCCTCTCGGCGCTCCCGGCTGCTGGGCCTGCATGGACGGCGCGCGGCCGCGGCTGGCCTCCCAGGTAGCCGTGGGGAAGGGGGGGCGCGGGCCCGAGCTCGCGGAGACCCCTTTCGCCCCTGCCTTCTCCTTGCTCCCCTTTCCCCGCGGGCCTGGCCGGCGCGCCCCGTTACTCCTGCGCCCTCCCTCCCGCCCTCCGGCCCGTGTCCCCCGGTCCGCCCGGACCCCCGTCCGCCGGGCGCTGCGTCCGGGCGGGTGATGGGGCGGCCGGCTCCGCACCGTTAGCGCCTTTGCTAGCGTTTCTTCCGAGGAGGAGGGGGGACAGGGTTGGGAGAAGGTCGGGAAAGTTTTCCCTACTCCCTCTCTTTTTTGAGCTTCAGGGACGCGGTTTTGCTCGTAGCTGAAGTCTGTCTGTGCTCTTGACGCTGTTTGCGTGAGAGGAGACCTCCCCTCCGACTCTCCCGGTCCTCCCTCGGCCTTTCCCAAGATCTTAGCATCTCTTCCTTGCCTCCGAATGTCACAAACTATACTCTACGCTGTTTCCCTTTCCCCCACACCACGGAGTCCACCAAGGGGTTTCACTTAATAGGGACTTTTATCCAGGAGTGCGATGAACCGAATGAAAAGACATTTCTTGTCCTGCCTCGGGTAGACTACCTACTCTATTATATTTGAGATGAACATCTAGGCACGCTCTGTTCTGCTCTCGTAAGTAAGCTTTTTGTTTATATTTATTTGCATGTGAGACTCTCCGAAGTCATCTGCTGCAGAACTCTGCACCTGGGGATTACAATTTTATAAAGCAATATTATAACACTTAACCCCCCCCCCCCCGATTCATAGTCATATTTGTCTTTGGCCTATTCTTTTTTGGGGGAGGATTATAGCCCTTGGAGGCAAATACTATGAGTTGCTGAAGCTGGTGTGCGTTGTGAGCTAGTAACATGAAAATACCAAGGTATATAATGCTGAAAGTAATGGAAAAATGATTTAACCCTGACAACAGTTTATAGTGTGCTTTAGATTTTAGAAAGTATCCATTTGAAGTGAGCGCTGGTGAATTAAACCTTTTTAAACTGCTTTCAGGTTTGAATATGTAACTGTATATTTAGATTCTATTAATATAGCAGTTGATCTGTGGAATGGATACCTTTTAATCCATTGTGCAAATACCAGTCCATTTATTAATACTTCTAGACAGGTCCTTTTTTCTACCCTGCAGCGTTTCTCTTGAAGAGGGTATATTAATCTCTAAAGAGATTTCTTCCACGGTGGCTTTTATGTGTGATCCAAATGATCAAGTTCTGAGAACTTCGGAAATCAAATAGCCATAAAAACCAATGCTATCAAGTTTGTAGCTTTAAAAAAATTCTTTAAAAATTTTTAAAGCGTTGCCTCTGTGTTCCAACAAGAGCTTGGCTACATCTTAATAATCAGCAGCTCAAGCTGAGAAGTCTGAGACAGTCTCCTCCTTTATCTGAAAGAGTGGGGAAGATGAAACTGAACGGAAGTCAAAGACCTTTATTATTATTATTTTTTGGAGTAAGCATCGCTCTTTATTTTATTTTTTAAAATTTTTTTGAATTTTATTTTATTTATTTAATTTTTAAGACCTTTATTGTTATTATTATTATGCTGTTCCTTCTGTGTGTACTACATTAAAGAGTAAGACAGGCATGGGAGACAAGGTTTGGACCCTCAAGGAATCTAGAGTCCAAGCAGAAGCATAAAGAAGAATGTACATTACATGTAATTTATATCATCTAAAGATAGCAAGTTAATATTTTGGGGTGTAAGCCCTTTTTTTAAATTAATTAATTTATTTTTGGCTGTGTTGGGTCTTCGTTGCTGTGCGCAGGCTTTCTCTAGTTGCGGTGAGCGGGGGCTACTCTTTGTTGGGTGCGCGGGCTTATTGTGGTGGCTTCTCTTCTTGCAGAGCACGGGCTCTAGAGCGCAGGCTCAGTAGTTGTGGCGTACGGACATAGTTGCTCCGCAGCATGTGGGATCTTCCTGGACCAGGGCTCGAACCCATGTCCCCTGCATTGGCAGGCGGATTCTTAACCACTGCGCCACCAGAGAAGCCTTGGGGTGTATGTCCTTTTTACGAGACAGATTTACTGGGTTGCTGTGTTCAGATAGTGAGATTCCAGATTATAAGAGATACTGTGATATCCAAATCTAGTTCATTCCTGAGCCTAAGAGAGCCAGTAGCAAAAGTTTGAGTATTGAAGAATTTACCCAAATCTGTTTGCTTCTTGAGTTTAGATAGAGTTTGGATAGCAAGAATTCAAATAGTTGGGGAGACCTCTATGTTTTCTAGTATTAGATATACTTTAAAAAATGAGATCATACTCATGCATAAATAATACATTGTAAGGTGTGAAATGACTTCAGAAAATGATGAATCCCATCTGGGGAAGATTATACTCAGACCATTCCTGAAGGATGGTCTCTATTTATCCCACAACCCCAGAAAAGATTCCATGGCTTTTCTAAGCTTAGCATTCCATGGGGGAAAAAGAATATTTTTGCCCAGGTATTCTTTTTCATGCTTAAGAAAAAGTTCTAGTTTTGGAAATAAAGTCTATCCCCTCTCTAGTGCTTCAATCCTGAACTCAAGTGCTATTGTGTAAAACATTCAGTAATATTGTTTACAGCTGTGGTAGAGGTGTTTTCCAAAGAAGACTGCCCGCAATTCCTCCCACCCCTCCACTACTTCTGCTCCTCCCATCAAAAGATGCCATCTGTTTCTGCTCCCTCTGAATCTAGGCTGGCCTTGTGACTTACTTTGACCAGTAGAACGCGGTGGAAGTGATGTGTGCCAGTTCTGGACCTAGTCCTTAAGAGGCCTGGCAGCTCCAGCATTTACCCTCTTGGAGGGCAACAGCATGTACAGAGGCTTGGGCTAGACTAGGTGGAGAAAGAGAGCCCACCTGAGAGAGATATGCGAGCAAGGCCTGTTTCAGCCCTAGTCAAGTTCCCAGTGCCTGTGGCCCCAGCTGAGCCCAGTCAAAACACAGAATTGAGAGAAATAGCAAATTGCCGTTGTTTTAAGCCCCTGAGTTTCTGAAATGCCATATTACTCAGCAAAAGGTAACAAATCCTGGGTATAAATCTGGTTCACATGTAAGTCAGTTCCAAGATGGGATCCCTGAGCACAAAATTGTGGCCAGCATGTGCAGTGGCATGCTTTAAAGATAAATCTCTAAATGAGTTAAATCTTTACTTCATATTAACATAGGGATGTACTTACTGAATTGATTAAACTGAAGACTGGCTATGTCGAGTACTAGGTAACTGGTTAAGTCAAAAGTCATTTTCTTGGGCTTCCCTGGTGGCGCAGTGGTTGAGAGTCCGCTTGCTGATGCAGGGGATATGGGTTCGTGCCCCGGTCCGGGAAGATCCCACATGCCGCAGAGCGGCTGGGCCCGTGAGCCATGGCCGCTGAGCCTGCGCGTCCGGAGCCTGTGCTCCGCAATGGGAGAGGCCACAACAGTGAGAGGCCCGTGTACCAGGAAAAAAAAAAAAAGTCATTTTCTTTTGTGTAGTTGGTTATTATTTGTATATATGATTGTTATTATCAGTCTTAACACTTGGTGATAGGATTATCTGACATGTTTTATAGGAATTCCAGTTGTTGAAATGACAGATGTGTGGTGTTCCTTGCAGTTTGCCATTTGCTCGATTTAGCACCATGATTGTAGTCGTTAAGTCTTGACGGTACAGATGTAAGATCTGCTGCAGTGAGCACATGTCTTGAGAGGTGCTTTGCTCTCAAGGGTCAAGGAGAGTGAATCTTATGCAGACTGTCATTTCTGATGGATATGTTGCAGGACTTTTTTTTTTTTTTTTTTTGGCAATACGCAGGCCTCTCACTGTTGTGGCCTCTCCCGTTGTGGAGCACAGGCTCCGGACGCACAGGCTCAGCGGCCATGGCTCACGGGCCCAGCCGCTCTGCGGCATGTGGGATCTTCCCGGACCGGATCACGAATCTGCATCCCCTGCATTGGCAGGTGGACTCTGAACCACTGCGCCACCAGGGAAGCCCAGTTAGTTCCAGGACTTTAAAAAATAACTGATGGATTTTTCAGGGACACTTCTTATTGCCTATAAATGAAAAACTTCTCTGAGCAACTTTCCATTCCAATTCTGGTTAGTTCGGTTTAAAAAAAACCTCTTTTCTTGGAGAAGAAAAGCTCACAGGAGATCAAATGGATGCCTTTATAGACTTATGGTCTCCCACTCTCACCGGGCTCTGTCTTAGCATCTTTTTAGGTTTCCCTGGTCAGTGCTCTTTCCCATCCTCCCTGGTGGCTGCTTCAGACTTCAGGGCCTTGTTTTTATTGCTTCACCCCACTTTCTGTTGCTACCTCCCTCTTGTTCTCAACAGTAAGCCTTCCACCTTCCTTCAATGGGAGAGTTGGTGACCTCAGGAGAGAACGCCCTCAAATGCAAATCAAACCCACAATGACCTGCCACCTCACACCCACTAGGATGATTATAACGACAAAGACAGACAATAATTAGGTGAGGATATGGAGAAATTGGAACCCTCATAAATTGCTGGTGGAACTGAAAAATGCAGCCTCTTTTAGCAGAGTCTCAATAGCAGAGAGAATGATAAAGAAAGAAATTACCTGCAACCTCTGGTTCCCCCACCTTTAAACTCCCTTTCATCGTATCCGTCCTTCTCTTGTGTTGTATGGAAGATTCCCCAGCTTTCTATAGCTTATGTGCACCTCTGCTTCGGATCCCATTCCCTAGTCTTGCTCAGAAACCTCATTTAGTTATGTCCTCTCCTCTCTCTTTCTACCGACTCCTTCCCAGTAACATTTAAACATTTTCAGGTCTCTAACATGTTTGGAATAAAAAGATCATCCAAAATATGTCCTTCAGCTCCAGCCCATTTTACAGTTACTACCCTCTTTCTCCTTTTTCCCTCAGAGTCAGATTTCTTTTTCTTTTTTTTTATAAATTTATTTATTTTTGGCTGCGTTGGGTCCCCGCTGCTGTGCGCCGGCCCCCTTCAGTTGCGGCGAGCAGGGGCCATTCCCCGCCGTGGTGCATGGGCCTCTCATTGCAGTGGCCTCTCCCGCTGCGGGGCACGGGCCGTAGGCACGTAGGCTCAGTAGTTGTGGCATGCGGGCTCAGTAGTTGTGGCTCATGGGCTCAGTAGCTGTGGCTCGTGGGCTCTAGAGCGCAGGCTCAGTAGTTGTGGCGCACGGGCTTAGTTGCTCCGCGGCATGTGGGATCTTCCTGGACCAGGGCTCGAACCTGTGTCCCCTGCATTGGCAGGCGGACTCCCAACCACTGCGCCCCCAGGGAGGCCCCTCTTCCCAGTCAAATATCTTGAACAAGTTCTTTCTATTCACTGTTTCCTCCTCTTCACCTTTCACATGCTCTCAACTTGCCGCAGTCTGGCCTCGTCCATCCACAGCCTCACTGAAACTCTTCTTAAGGTCACCAACAATTTTTGTTAAATCCTGTGGACCTTTCTCTGCCCTTACCTTGTTTGGCCTCTCAGCAGCGTCTGACACTGACACTACCTCCTCTGTGTGATGCTCACGCCCCTAGGCTTCTGTGTCACTGTTCTCCTGTATCTTCCTGCTCTGCCTGTTCCTTCGGTCTCTGTTACGGAGCGCTCCTTGTCCCTTTGCTTTTGGAGTTCCTTTGAGTTCTGTCCAAGATCATCTTCTCTTCTTACTCTACACACTTTTTCCTGAGTGATCTCATGCCAAATTGCCAAATCTCCAATCCAGATCTCTTTCTTTTTAAAATTATTATTCTTTTTATTGAAGTATAGTTGATTTACAAATATTGTGTTAGTTTCAGGTGTACAGCAAAGTGGTTATACATATATGTATATATCTATACAGATCGTTCTTGATCTTCAGATTGATAAATCAATCTATTGGACATACCTACCTTTTTTTTTTTTTTGCGGTACGCAGGCCTCTCACTGTTGTGGCCTCTCCCGTTGCGGAGCACAGGCTCCGGACGCGCAGGCTCAGCGGCCATGGCTCACGGGCCCAGCCGCTCCGCGGCATGTGGGATCTTCCCGGACCGGGGCACGAACCCGTGTCCCCTGCATCGGCAGGCGGACTCTCAACCGCTGCACCACCAGGGAAGCCCTGGACATAACCTACTTTGATATCCCACAGGTAGCTAAAGGTAAAATGTCCAGAGTAGAATTCCTCATCTCCCCCTGAAACTAGCTGTGTTCTCTCTACCATAGTACGTGGCATTACAGATCCCTCACTGCCTAAGCTGAGCATCTGAGTGTAAGCCTTGCTCTGCCTTTTTCCTTATCCAGCTCCCTCCTCCCATTCAGTCAGGTACAGAATGCTTTTGAGTCTCCCTGTTTTCCCGCCTGCGTTCCCCTGGCTTAGGCTTCCCTTCTTTCTTTCCTGGTTACTGCAGCCACCTTAGGCTCTGAGTATGTCTCCCCCATCACCCCCGTCTAGTCTCTACATTCTGCCAAAGTATCTTTCATGGACATACACCTGATCACGCCACTTCCCTGCTTAAGATCCTTCAGTGGTTACGTGTTGCTCTTTGGATAGTCTAAGCTTTTTGGCTACAACTGTGCTGAATTTCTTTCAGTTCCTCCACCAGACTTTTACCTGGCATATATGTTCACTGTTCCAGGTGCTTGCCTTCTCTTCAGGTACCTGACACTTCCCGATTCTGGTGATTCAGTAGCATCCGAACCTCCCGGTCAGAGCATGGCCACACTTCAGTGAGCATCTGTTTATGTGCCTAGACCCCCCTGATCACGTGGAAGTTCTGCTGGGGGTGAGAGGGTGACGTTGGCTGTGTGTCATGTTTACCTAGAGAACTTTCAGTAAACATTTACGGAGTAAATATAGTGTGGTTCTGCCTGTCTATTGCTGGAATTTTAGTTTGGCTTTAGGTCATTACAGGGCACTGTTGATCCTTTTCATGCAGCAGAGAGTAGTAGATGAAATCACTTCAAAGATGTCCCTGTAATAGAGGTTCATGATACCATAAATAGGTTTGAACTGGAGCCCCTCCATTCCAGCCTTGGACTTATTAGGAAAATAAAATGAACTATTATTGTGTTCTATCCATTTCTTTAATTGTTGACCCATCTATTTTTATGTAGTCTATTTTGCAAAGTCTGTATGTTTGGTGCAAAAAACCCCACAAAACCATAGAAGAAAATTATTTGTAATCATGGAGGTTTTTTTTTTTCTGGTTTCCTTTTGAAAATGAAAGTGTTTTGTAAAAGCAACGTAGTCAGCTTCACAACCCTGAATGTTATTCTTTTTTGTTGCTAATGCTGTTGCCACTTGGGTTGTTTGCTTTGCTAACCGGAACACTTGGCTTCAGTAAAATTATTTCGCTCACTTACAATGAGTGGTCAGATTCCCAGCTTCCTAGAATTGCCTGAAGCTTCTGTGCAATGAAATGAAAGCAGCCTCTTGGATGATGGGGGCTTAAGAATTGCTTCCTGAGGCCACTGTTGCAAATTGTGCTTCGAGTTAAGTAACCTGCTGGTGGTTGGGAGGTGACAGTTGTCTTCTTAAATGAGTGATGAATTTGGAGGAAACGGATGAGGCAAAGGGGAATCACAGTGAGTGTTAGGAAATTCTAAGACAGCAGCATGTGGTCTTTAAATGAAGCTAGGAGCGTTACCTTGTCACCTGTACAGCTGCATCTTTATGAAGGACGGCAGAAACTCCTCTGGAGAATGCTACGTTCTTAGAGTCCCTTAGCCTTTGTGGAATATGTCAAGGATTCAGGACATTCTTTCGTTTTCATTCTTGCAGTACAGTAATATTGCAGAAAAGAGAAGTGGATGACAGCTGTTCTACCTGTAACAGCATCAGTGTCTCAGCAAATCTCTGAAACTTTGCTCCTTTGATGTAGTTATACCAGAGAATAGGTGAAATAGTTTTAAAGTGTATTTTTATTTAAAAGACTTTTAGGCCGATTCTTTCAGAGGCTTGTCTGGACCTGGGAAATACATTTGGTGTCCAAATCAGAATTGTAGCATCTGCTCAGTCTCAAAAAGCTCATCAGAATAAGTATGGAAGAAAATGCTATGAGTAACATGTGGCTCTTCTGTAACTTGAGAGGTTCTTTGAATTGCTTTTGCTGTAGTGTGGATATATGACATAATGAGTTGTAAAGTTGTGCCCCAGAAGTTTACCCCAAACCCTATTCCTGTTTCCTCTATTTGAAAGTTTTCTTAGAATTGAAATATAGTGTACTCAAAAATAGGGAAAGATGGCCACACCCTTAAATCTTTTGTCTTCAAATGGGAACTTCTGTTGGTGAAAAAGGAAGAAGGCTATGAAAAAACACTTGTTCTTGCAGGAAACCTGGATGATCTTCACTGAGGAAATGCTTACATTTTGTCATATGCTTACAATACTGAGACTTTGACTTCTGGGATTTCATGTAACAGTTTTCTGGGAGACATAATTTTTATATAGTAATTGTTGTGCACATAATTTTTTTCCATTTGCATGTATCACGTGGGCTGTATGTTTGCATGTTGTATCTCATTGCTCGCTTAGTTATTTCACTTGCATTTGCACTCTAGGTTTCCACTTACTAGGACTGACTTTCTGTTAGTCCTGAAGTTCCTCAGAGGCAGGGGCCATGATTGTATTGCTTTATGATTTCCCCCAGCATTATTGTATATGGGGTCATTGTCAGAAGAATTAATATATACTATCATTTTGTTCACATTATCATAACAGTAGAGGTTATTTTTGGCAAGGCATCTTAGACTTTATCAGTAGCTCATTGACTATGAATAAATTCCTATTGTAAGGTGGGTTAGCAACTAAACTGATAAGTAAAATCGTCACCCATCCAGTTTATGAAAATAGAGAAACCTCTATTAGGAATCTTCAGTTTATGTGTAAGTGCTTTAATTAAAGTTTTTTGCAATTAAAAAATCATTTTTCATATTTGACATTGCTGTTTCAAATAGTCTAAACCTGGTTATGGCTTGTATGCTGAGGAACGTACAAGCCAGTTTAAATGGATTGTCCCAACATTCAGAGGCCTTCTGTTTCCTGTGAGGACACCAGCTTCCAAGATATAAAGAATGTTACAAGTTCACTTCATGCCCGAAGGATGACACCAGAAAAGGAGTCAGAATCTCGGGGCTAACCAGTTCTGGGTTGCTCACTCTGTTTTGACCTCTTTTCCTTAGCAAACTCTTATTAGGTTAGCAGAAGATGGGTTGGGAGGTGTAAAGTCTCATCAGTAACATCAGTCTCCTTTGCACCAAATACATCTGGTTAGAATTTGGGGGTCAAGGTCTCTGTGGAAGCCACGTGCTGGCTTACGAGGCAACCCTAAATTTCCGGTATTGTTTAGTATTGAAACCATTATTTCATTAAAAATAAAGTTTTCCTATATTATTTTCTTTATTTCCTGTTGTTTTTTTAAACTCTCTAGACATATTCAAATATATTTTTGCTGGATCAGTAAAACAAAGCCTTCCCCTCACCCTCTCTTAGCACTTGGTTCTTAGGGGAAGGGAAAACAAATGTGCTCTTAGAGGGATCAAAAGATTGGCTGCTACATTACTCCTTCAGTCTTCCAGTTCTAGATGTAGATTTCTAAAGTTGGAAGTTCTCTGTTTGTCCTCTTGATTGAATTTGCTTTCAGAGTATAAAATGAAATAACCTTTTCTTCCCTATGCCACCAGCTCTCTGAGGGATGGTGCCAGTCGCTAGGAAAAGCCATCCCAGGGAATGGGATATAGATCTGTAGTACTAATGGACACAGAGTCAGTCTGTGGGAACACAGGATGTATTTTCAAGTGCCAAAGGAAATATGGAGATCCAAGTGGGTTGGCATATTATCCTTTGAGAGCATTAAACTCTTTTCTAATCTCTGCTTCCATTTCTCTTTTCTGTTCTTCTGTTCTTGCTTTATCTCCATAGAGCAAAAAAAATCATTGATTCACCTATTAATGCATGAGTGATAATTCAGTCTGAACATATCAGTGCTATTTATGAGAAAGTATTTCCTAAATAAAATAATGAATAAAAATAATGCAAAAAAGCCACTATCTCATTGAACTTCACAAGTTAACTATTTAACATAACTGACATGCTAATTACAACTCATTTTTATGATTATCAATCAAGCCCTGGAAGGACCTGTTCATCGTGGCAATTAGTTTGGTCTAGTTTGAATTGCTGTAAGTTCTGGAAAGTTCTAAGAAGGTGATATTTCTTTTAGAAATGTTCCATTCAGAATTTCCCTTATCTGAGCTTGCCTTCCCAAGACAGAATTATGATTATACTTTCCCGGAATTATTTTTTAGGTCTGAAACTTCTACATTTAATTTTTTAAAATACATCTTTGAGTTTATTAATACAGGCTTGTTAAAAGCCCATGGGATCATTATTTGATTTTTAAAAGTTGTGGTAAAATATACATAACATTAAATTTGTCATTTTAACCGTTTCTGAGTATACAGTTGAATGACAGTAAGTTATGCCAGTGTCATCATCCTCAGTCTCCAGAACTTTCTCATCATCCTGACTGAAATTCTGTATCTATTAAATAATAACTCCCCAAACCCATACCACCCAGGCCCTGGCAACCTCATTCTACTCTGTCTACGTGAATTTAACCACTCTAGGTACCTCATGTAAGTGGACTCATACAGTATTTATTCTTTTGTGTCTGGCGTATTTCACTTAGCTTAATGGCTTGGAGGTACGTTCCTATTGTACTGTGTGTCAGTATTTCATTTCAAGGCTGAATAACATTCCATTGTAGGTAGATACCACATTTTGTTTATCCATTTATCTGTTGATAGATATTTGGGTTTTCCATCTTCTGGCTGTTGTGAATAATGTTGCTTTGAACATTGGTGTACAACTGTCTGGAGTCCCTGCTTTAAAAACTTTACACTAGGAGTGGAGTCGCTAGATCAAATGGTAATTCTATGTTTAATTTTTTGAGGAGCTTCCATAATGTTTTCCATGCTGGCTGTACTCTTTTACATTCACACCTTCTCCATTTAAGTTTATATTAAAAACTCATTTTACAGATTTGCCTGAAACATTCTGCCACCCTAGGTTGTGAATTGAAAGCAAGAATACCTCTTAAAACTTCTAACAGCTTAGGGGGTAAGCATAATTAAAATAACTAAGCTTTAGTTTCATTTAAAATACCTAGGACAGGAATAAAGATTCAGACGTAGAGAATGACTTGAGGACATGGGGAGGGGGAAGGGTAAGCTGGGATGAAGTGAGAGTGGCATGGACTTATATACACTACCAAATGTAAAATAGCTAGTGGGAAGCAGCCGCATAGCACAGGGAGATCAGCCCGGTGCTTTGTGACCACCTAGAGGGGTGGGATAGGGAGGGTGGGAGGGAGACGCAAGAGGGAGGGGATATGGGGATATATGTATAGGTATAGCTGCTTCACTCTGTTATACAGCAGAAACTAACACACCATTGTAAAGCAGTTATACTCCAATAAAGATATAAAATAAAATAAAATAAAATACTTTATTTTTGATCACAAAATGTGTGTTACAGAAATTTGGAATATATTTAAGCAGAAGAAAATATCACCTCTAATCTCTCCAGTGAAGTACATTTTGGTGTGTGTATATCCTTTTTCTTTATATGTTATACTTTAAAAAATTGTATTCACGTAGTACATATTGGTTTTTTATATAAATTTATTTATTTTATCTTATTTCTGGCTACATTGGGTCTTCGTTGCTGCATGCAGGCTTTCTCTAGTTGTGGCAAACGGGGGCTACTCTTCATTGTGGTGGGCGGGCTTCTCAGTGCTGTGGCTTCTCTTGTTGCGGAGCACTGGCTCTAGGCACACGGGCTTCAGTAGTTGTGGCATGTGGGCTCAGTAGCTGTGGTTGCGGGCTCTAGAGTACAGGCTCAGTAGTTGTGGCGCATGGACTTAGTTGCTCCACCGGCATGTGGGATCTTCCCGGACTGGGGCTCGAACCCGTGTCCTCTGCATTGGCAGGCGGATTCTTAACCACTGTGCCACCCAGGAAGTCCCAGTACATATTGTTTTATAACATACTTCAGTCTTACAGAGTACTTTTGGTTTTGTGGGTTTTTTGGTTTGTTTTTGTTTTTTACTTGGGAATAAGCACATAGTTTAGCTTTTTGTTAGCATCTTCCCATTTGATGCACAGTAACATGGGAAGGGAAAACATTGGATTATCTTTCTTTAGGCACTTGGTTAATTACTGCTGAATCCTACTGACTTCTTGAGTTGCTAGCAGTAAATTACTTGCTTGGCCAGTGTTACTGCCTTTGTTGTTCTCATGAATTCATAAATCCACATAGCTTCTTCCTTACATCTTTAACATAAAATTGTAGATTTTTATAGAACAGCTTTTTGGGAAACTCAGGCTCAGGAAGGTTATCACGGTTACTTCTGATTAAAAGTATCAGGTTACTTTTGATTAAAAGGAAACCTGGGACTAAAACCCAGGCCTCAGCAACCTCCATCCTTTCTACCAGGCCAGGGCTACTGGTGATGCTTTCTGATTTTATGAGGGGTGTGGACATGGAAGGTATATGACTTGGCTTTTATATTGACTCTCAAGTTACAAGTGTTTGGAGAAATATCTCGTAAAATAATGCTTCAAGTAATTTAGCAATGCGTAAACTCAGTTCGTATAATAAGCCATCATTATGCAAGTTAGCTTGATTTTTTTTTCAGCAGATTACCAAACCCTTAGGGCAGAGTTGCCTGTAAAGTGATTAATGACTTCAGAATAATTGTAGTGCTGTCAGGAAGTTGTATAACTTTGAATGGTAATATCCTTTTGTGTTGTAATGTTAAAGGTGGTGAATCATATTTTTGGCCAATGTAATTATTCCCCCCCATCTAAAATGTATATTACCATAAAATATTAAATTTTGATACAGGCTTTGATACAGTTCATAGTCTAGGAAAATAGGCATCTGGATTTTCTTGGAATTTACCTACCTGCTTATAGATATCCACATTGTTTCATTTCTTGTGTTTTCCCCCTCTGTTGTTTTTTTTTATAAATTTATTTTATTTATTTTCGGCTGCATTGGGTCTTATTGCTGCGCGTGGTCTTTCATTAGTTGCGGAGAGCGGGGGCTACTCTTCATTGTGGTGTGTGGGCTTCTCATTGCAGTGGCTTCTCTTGTTGGGGAGCACGGGCTCTAGGCGCATGGGCTTCAATAGTTGTGGCTCGCGGGCTCCAGAGCGCAGGCTCAGTAGTTGTGGTGCACGGGCTTCGTTGCTCTGCAGCATGTGGGATCTTCTCAGACCAGGGCTCGAACCCATGTCCCCTGTATTGGCAGGCAGATTCTTAATCACTGTGCCACCAGGGAAGCCCTGGGGGGCATCTTTTCTATTACTTCTAAAAGCATTTAAGACAATCTTCTTACCATACAAAGAACATTTATAAATCAAGAACGAAGAAAAAAATGGCAGTCCAGTAGGAAAAATAGGGACTTTATGTAAAATAATGGCACCTGGACTCTTAATCATGTGAGATCGAGAGGTGAAGGGTACACATGCTGGCTCCGGGTGGCATGGCTTCAGGTCCCGAATCTGCCACTTACTAGTTTGAGCAAACTCTTAAAGTCTCTTTACCTCCATTTCCTTGTCGATAAAGTGAGGATTAAATGAATTAAGAAATGTAAAGTACTTGGAACAGTGCTTGGCACATAATACTCAAGAAGTGTTAGTTGTTATTGTTGCTATGACTGTGATTATTTTTTAAAAATTATCCCAACCTCACTCATCATAAGAGAAATTAAAGTTTAAACAAAACTGAGACACCGTGATAATACACTGTGAGCAAGGATGCAGGTGAAAGGGGCTGCCAGCATGGTTGGTTCTTTTATGTATTGGTACCACTTTAGTAGAGGACAATTTGAAATAGCTATTAAAGGTAAAACAGCTATTAGACTTGGACCCTGCAATTCCCTTTTTAGGAATTTATCTTAGAAACATATTAAAAAGACATGTATATAATGTATGCGAACAGTAGTTTCAGTATTGTTCATGTTAGCAACAGACTGGAAGTGACTTAAATGTCTCCCAGTAGAAACAGGGAAGCTGTTAAATCGATGTAATGGAATGCTCTGTAGAACCATTGAAAAGAAATGAAGTAATTCTTATATGTGCTAATAGGAATGATTTCAAAGATGTACTGTTAAGTGGCGGGGGGAAGCTTCCACACACTCACACATACAATGCTGTGTAAGTCTACACTGTGGAAGGAATTAGAATCAATTGTTTCAGTGGTTTCCTTTGAGGAGCGGGTTGGGGAGGGATGGTAGAGAGACTTACTTTCCTCTATCCTTTTGTACCATTGAAATAAAACTTTTTTTTTTTTTTTTTTTTTCGGTACGCGGGCCTCTCACTGTTGTGGCCTCTCCCGTTGCGGAGCACAGGCTCCGGACGCGCAGGCTCAGCGGCCATGGCTCACGGGCTCAGCCGCTCCGCGGCATGTGGGATCTTCCCGGACCGGGGCACGAACCCATGTCCCCTGCATCGGCAGGCGGACTCTCAACCACTGCGCCACCAGGGAAGCCGGAAACAAAACATTTTTAACATGTTTATGTATTAGTTTTTACCCTCCCTGAAGTCCGTTATCTCTTCCCACCAGCACACACACACACACACACACACTCACGCATGCACATATGTACACATTCATGCACACTTTTCAGAACATTCAAATGTTAGTCCAGGAGTCTGGCTATGCAGTGATAGGGACCAGCCTGTCCTGATGGTGTTTAATGCTTATTGAATATGCGCTGTGATCCTTGGGGTATTGCAAGCATCTGGTCCTTGTCATCCAAGCTGGTGCTGATGGATAAAGCCTCCCTCGGTGGTGGAAACTGAGGCCCTGGCTAAGTAAGCCCAAGCCCCAGGGATCTCTTCTATAGGTGCTGTTGGAGGTTCTGGGGCCAGAAAGACCTTGGCTCGCTTGGCTATTTTTAGAGGTCTGAAAAGAGGGTGGGTGGGAAGGAACTTCATGAGTTATGAAGCTCATTAGGAAACCCTGGTTGTGTTTATCAACTGCTTGGTTCTATTTAAGTTTCCAGAGGTGAGAGCCAGAATGGAAACTGACTTGGCATGATAGGTTTTGTGCTTTGTGCAACCCCCTGGACTTGCTAGAAATACTTTTTAACTCTCCAAGAATTGGAGCTATGACCAGGATTCTTTGTGCAAAACTTCTTAAACAGATCAAATTTAGAGTTTTGTGGAAATTTATACATATCTCTACTTTTTATAGGGTGCTCTTTAAGCTAATTGCTACTTGCATGAAGTCTGTAGTCATCAGCTCTGACACCAAGATGAGGGTGAATTCTCTTACCCTTGTTCATATAACTTTTCTCCGTGTGAAATGAAATGTCCATGTATATATGTGGTCATATAAATTAGGAATAGAACATAATGCCTTCTTTAATGTTTTCATCCGGTAAATCTTAGGCTACTGCTTCTTAATGTTTTTGCCACTCTAGGCTACCTGAGGGATGTCCCATTTCTATCATTAAACAGTGGCTCAGTGTGGCAGTGATTTTCTACAAGGGATGAGGGTCTTTCAGGGCATCCTATGGGTGGTAGTGGGAGAGTAGGGAGGTAGAAATAATGATTCTGATTTTTATAACACACACACACACTCCTAGTTGAGAATTAACTGCCTTAGACAAATGAGTATTGTAACCTTTAACTTTATCTCAGTACCCTGGAGGGGAAAGTACCTGACAAGACCTTGGTTTCATCTAGTTGGCATGTCTTCTCTCCATTGTCTGCTGTCGGGTTGCACATAAACATGTATGTGACAGATGAGCACTGGCTTGTAAGTGGGCAAGACAGACAGTTGGTTCTAGCAGGTTGTTCCTCCCGTTACAGGAAAAGGCACAGGTTTGAAGGTAGAGGAAGGATTGGACACGTTGCTGGGGCAAGTGAGCGATCCATTTAACCAAAAGTAGGTGGTTTATTCTGAAATTAGCTTTTGTTTCCTTTTATTAACCTTGTCTTTTTTTGTTTTAGTTTAGTGGTTATTTAATTTTTTATTTTGGAATTTTTTTTGTTTGTTACAGCAGAGATGTCGGCTTATTTTTAGGAATTACTTGAAACCAGAGTCATGGTGGATGTAGGAAAGTGGCCAATCTTCACTCTGCTCTCACCTCAAGAAGTTGCATCTATTCGGAAAGCTTGTGTCTTCGGCACCTCAGCCAATGAAGCACTGTATGTTACTGACAATGATGAGGTAAGCATCTCTCAAAACCCAGGGCTTAATTTTAGGGCTTACTTTGGGGTTGAGCTTTAAAGTGTGCAATGTGAAGACTGAGAAAAAGTGGGGCATAAAGAGAGCCGAAAATCCAAAAAGATGGTTGTCTTTGATAGAATTTGTCTTTTCTTTCAGTTTCTTGATTTAATACCCCTCATCCCTACTACTCTTTGAGTTTCATAGTATAGCCAAATATTCTAAAACTTTAGTCAGCAGAGGTTGAATGTTTCTTTTTTAAAAATAGATTTTAATTAATTAATTTATTTATTTATTTATTTATTTATTTTTTGGCCGCATTGAGTCTTCCGTTGCTGTGCATGGGCTTTGTCTAGCTGCTGCGAGCAGAGGCTACTCTTCATTGCGGTGCGAGGGCTTCTCATCGCGGTGGCTTCTCTTGTTGCCGAGCATGGGCTCTAGGCGCGCAGGCTTCAGTAGTTGTGGCACATGGGCTTCAGTAGTTGTGGCTCGTGGGCTCTAGAGCGCGGGCTCAGTAGTTATGGCGCACAGGCTTAGTTGCTCCGCAGCATGTGGGATCTTCCTGGACCAGAGATCGAACCCGTGTCCCCTGCATTGGCAGGCGGATTCTTAACCACTGCTCCACCAGTGAAGCCCTGAATGTTTCTTAACAACCATGTCAGTCTTTTCCTAGCTACTGAGCTGTCAAACTGAGTTTTAGTGTGTCTTATATTCAGAGTGGAGAAGGGACCCTTTGTGTAACTGCAGGCCTAGTGACTCAGACAGAACTATTTGTTTCCCAGGTCTTTGTATTTGGACTGAACTACAGTAACTGTCTAGGAACTGGAGATAACCAGAGTACACTTGTACCCAAAAAGCTGGAAGCCTTATGTGGAAAGAAGATTAAGAGCCTTAGTTATGGGAGTGGACCACATGTTCTTCTCAGCACCGAAGGTAAAGTGGGAATAAGTCCACCTTCTGTTTGTGGGAAATCGAGCAGTTAATTCTAAGCTAAGGGGCGGTGGGTTTGTATCAGATATTGGATTTTGAATGATTTGTTTCTTAATTTCTGAGCAGAAGTACACAAAGCAGGTAAAAGTTAAACACTTCAGGCTCCTTCTGGAACAGCCATAGGATGACTTGCAATTTAAGCAAACTTTTGAGGTTTTCGACAACTTATGTAAAGTTGTGGAAGATGAACTACAGCAGATGAAGTGGTCCTTCAGCCTGATTTTTCAGTGAATTGTTGTAGCAAGGCAATGTCCAGGTTTTACTCGGTACTTTTTTTTTTCTTTTTTTTGGCTGCGTTGGATCTTTGTTGCTGTGCGTGGGCTTTCTCTAGTTGTGGTGAGAGGGGGCTACTCTTCATTGTGGTGCATGGGCTTGTCATTGCAGTGGCTTCTCTTGTTGGGGAGCACGGGCTCTAGGCACGCGCACGGGCTTTAGTAGTTGTGGCTCACGGGCTCTAGAGCACAGGCTTAGTAGTTGTGGAGCACGGGCTTAGTTGCTCCGTGGCTTGTGGGATCTTCCCGGACCAGGGCTCAAACCTGTGTCCCCTGCATTGGCAGGCGGATTCTTAGCCACTGTGCCACCAGGGAAGCCCACTTGGTACATTTTTAAAAACACAGTTAGTACTGGTTTTCCTTGTGTGAATCTTGAATTCAAGAAATCTCAGTTCTTTCCTTGGCATTCGTGTGGGTGCCATATGGAAAGAACATGGAGTAGATTCTTCTTTTCCTCTCTGCCTCCCCAAGATCACCAGAGGGGCCTCTGCATTCTTCCTTGGTGATTTATCTGTACTGTGGGCACCCAGAGCTCTCTGAAAATCTGTCATATATAACCCTGCTTCTTCCCTTTATGTTTTAGGCACATTCGTTCTTGCTGTCTAGCTGTGTTGGGTAAACTGTAGGGCGCACGTGGGAGCGTTTGCTTCTCCGCCTTTCTGTCTCTAGCCTGGGGAATCACAGCTTCCTCGGATGTTACCGTGGGTCTTGGTACTGAGCTTTTCAACAGCTTTAACTTACATCTGAATCCACTCCCAAGTTGTCCACATCTTTCTCAGGCTGTGAGATCCAGATGTGAGCATGATTGTCTGGTAAGAGTGTAACTGGTGTGGAGTATAATGAGGTGATTATCTTGCCTCTGCATTGTGTAATCATGACTTCTGATATCACACGAGCTCTTTCAAGCAGTTGCTTCTTTGCTGACTGGTTCAGCTTGTCATCCATTGTGACCTGATGATTTAATGTTTTCCTAACACATGTTAATTTTAATGAGGCATTGATTTCTGACCACAAAATACTGAAGCGGTTTTTTTTGGAGCAAACATACTGAAACATATGCATTCGGATTCTTGGTTTTCTTCAAAGTGGTGACCTTGGGAAACTATAACTTTTCTTCTGGAATTATTTTCAGAGTCCAGATCCTACAGTTTTAACTATCTTGAATGTTACAGTTAAGATATAAATAAACATAAAACACAAATATAAATAACTGGTTTTCTTTTTTTTTTGCGGTATGTGGGCCTCTCACCGTTGTGGCCTCTCCCGTTGTGGAGCACAGGCTCCGGATGTGCAGGCTCAGCGGCCATGGCTCACGGGCCCAGCCGCTCCATGGCATGTGGGATCTTCCCGGACCGGGGCACGAACTCGTATCCCCTGCATCGGCGGGTGGACTCTCAACCACTGCGCCACCAGGGAAGCCCAAATAACTGGTTTTCTTGTGGGAATAGTCTTCTTTTTGTTTTTAATTCAGTTTTGATTGTTATAATACATTTAATACAACATACATATGATACATGATGTATAGGATGTTTAATGTGTGTATGATACATATATTTGTGTGTATTTTATAAGTATTACAAATAGTCACATAGTTTAAAAACAATGTAACACTTTAAACCATCGAATAGTATATGGATTTCAGTAGAAAACAGGACTCCGTCTCACTCCTCCTTACTCTTAGGAACTGCTATTCGGGTGGAATTACTTTCTAACTCCTTCAGGTGTTTTTTTCTGGTATTTAGTCTCATATTTTTAAATTAACATGCTTATACTGCTATTTCTGAATTTTTTTACTTTAGATATTATCCTTTGACTTTTTGTAACAGCAGATAGAATTTAGCTCTCTTTCTCCTACCTTCCCTCACCTTATCGCGTCACTATAGGGATCACCATTTTGGTTAAATCAGTATTCAGTGTTCACATTACTAGGACTCGGTAAGTATTATTTATAGCTGAGCCATCTCCTTTCTTATACAACTGTTTGTTTTCCTGGGCTCACTTGTTTGTCATAAATGTATGCTGGAACTCTTCTACAGCGCAGTATTTTTTTTTTAACATCTTTATTGGAGTATAATTGCTTTACAATGGTGTGTTAGTTTCTGCTGTATAACAAAGTGAATCAGCTATACGTATACATATATCCCCATATCCCCTCCCTCTTGCATCTCCCTCCCACCCTCCCTATCCCACCCCTCTAGGTGGTCACAAAGCACCGAGCTGATCTCCCTGTGCTATGCGGCTGCTTCCCACTAGCTATCTATTTTACATTTGGTAGTGTATGTATGTCCATGCCACTCTCTCACTTTGTCACAGCTTACCCTTCCCCCTCCCCGTGTCCTCGAGTCCATTCTCTAGTAGGTCTGCGTCTTTATTCCTGTCCTGCCCCTAGGTTCTTCATAACATTTTTTTTTAATTCCACATATATGTGTTAGCATACGGTATTTGTCTTTCTCTTTCTGACTTACTTCACTCTGTATGACAGACTCTAGGTCCATCCACCTCAGTACAAAAATATGGAACGCTTCACAAATTTGCGTGTCATCCTTGCGCAGGAGACATACTAATCTTCTCTGTATTGTTCCAATTTTAGTATATGTGCTGCCGAAGTGAGCACCAGTATTTTTTTTTTAATTTTTAATTTTATTTATTTTATTTTTGGCTGTGTTGGGTCTTCGTTGCTGCGTGCAGGGTTTCTCTAGTTGCAGCGAGTGGGGCTACTCTTCGTTGCAGTGCCTGGGCTTCTCATCCTGGTGGCTTCTCTTACTGCAGAACACAGGCTCTAGGCGTGCAGGCTTCAGTAGTTGTGGCACATGGGCTCAGTAGTTGTGGTGCATGGCCTCTAGAGCACAGGCTCAGTAGTTGTGGCACACGGGCTTAGTTGCTCCGCGGCATGTGGGATCTTCCCAGACCAGGGCTCGAAGCTGTGTCCCCTGGGTTAGCAGGCGGATTCTTTTTTTTTTTTTTTTTTGTCTTTGTACTTATATTTTAATGCATTTATCTAATCTTACTAATGCTTTTTTTTTTACATCTTTATTGTAGTATAATTGCTTAACAACGGTGTGTTAGTTTCTGCTTTATAACAAAATGAATCAGTTATACATATACATATGTTCCCATATCCCCTCCCTCTTACGTCTCCCTCCCACCCTCCCTATCCCACCCCTCTAGGTGGACACAAAGCACCGAGCTGATCTCCCTGTGCTATGCAGCTGCTTCCCACTAGCTATCTACCTTACGTTTGGTAGTGTATATATGTCCATGCCTCTCTTTCGCTTTGTCACAGCTTACCCTTCCTCCTCCCCATATCCTCAAGTCCATTCTCTAGTAGGTCTGTGTCTTTATTCCTGTCTTACCCCTAGGTTCTTCATGACATTTTTTTTTCTTAAATTCCATATATATGTGTTAGCATACGGTATTTGTGTTTCTCTTTCTGACTTACTTCACTCTGTATGACAGACTCTAGGCCTATCCACCTCATTACGAATAGCTCAATTTCTTTTCTTTTTATTCCTGAGTAATATTCCATTGTATATACGTGCCACATCTTCTTTATCCCTTCATCCGATGATGGACACTTAGGTTGTTTCCATCTCCAGGCTATTGTAAATAGAGCTGCAATGAACATTTTGGTACATGACTCTTTTTGAATTATGGTTTTCTCAGGGTATATGCCCAGTAGTGGGATTAGCTGGCGGATTCTTAACCACTGCGCCACCAGGGAAGTCCCTACAGCACAGTGTTGCTTCTGGGCGCCTCTGAGCACATCAGTACATCTCCGGAGTGCTCGGTCACCCTAGTCCAGCCTGGACTGGTCACTCTAGGCTGCTGCACAGCCGTCGGCCTAAAACTTCCTTTCACCGTCATCCTTGGATGTCCCTTCTTTGTCCTTTCTGGATCCTTTGTCCTTTCTGGATCCCCTATTTTTTGTGTCCTGTGTCTTCCTCCTTGGATTATACCCTCATTTGGGTGAAACACATCCCTAGTAGCTTCTCAAGGAAGCAGGTGTGAGAGAAATCTTTGAGACACTGTCTTAAAATGCCTTTATTTTACCCATGCCATTGATCAGTGATTTGTCTGAGCAAAAAGAAAAGAAAAGGTACAGTATTTCCTGTTCCAATCCTTTAACACTATTTTGAGTATTTGCCTCTACTACCTGGTATGCAAGGCTCAGTCCAGAGTAAAGGATCTCTTCCTGTTAGGACCCCATTTATAGCCCCTGAGGCTACTGGCATTGCTCCAGTGAAATCCCCTTGCTAGCTCTGTGCGGGAGCCTTCCCCACGGGGAGTTTTCCCCACAGCCATCTGCAGTCCCTGGCTCTCTTGTTGACAGAATGGTTCTTGTTGGCATTTTGTGCCTCTCAAAGTGCAAGAGAAATATGTCTAGATTCAACCCACCTCTGCATTGCTGCAGCCCCGCCGTGCCCATTCATTCCATGGACCCAGGTGGCCACGTCAAGGGAGTGCACCAAATGGTCCACTTGGTGGTTCCAGTCAGCTTCTTGTGATGTGCATCAACATGTCCTACTTTAATGTGCCTCTTAAATTCCCAGAGTGATTCCATAGGGCCATGCCCCATGTGGGCATCCCTTTAACAAGTCTAGTTTCCAAAGCTCATCTACCTGACCATACAGCCAGGCTATTGGCTATAGCCCATGAGTTGGTAAAGACCCACACATACGGGTTTTTACCATTGCTTAATTCTTCCATCACTGCTCGGAAAACAGCCTGCAGTTCAGCCCACTGCACTGACTTATTCTTGGCTCCTTCGGTCAGTCTTGCCGTCCACTGGTCTTAATGTGGGCGCTCTCCAAATGGGATATTGTCCATTCACCTTGGAACGGTGTGTGTAAAGCAAGCGGCTCTTTGTTGTTCAGTTAGAGCTTCACAGGTCATGTCCACAAGGCAGTGGGTTCCAGCAGCTCCTCAGGCAGCTCCAAAGTCGGTCCTAGATGAAAAGAGGCTCCCTGCTCACGCCTGCCTGCATTCCCCCAGCAGCACGCTCCTCTGTAAACCATTTCTGTTTTATTATGAAACTCTTCGGGGCACTTCCTTTCTTATTAGAGGGCTTCTCCAACACCACCATGTTATGGGCATCTCAGGTCTCATGATTATTTTATGTCCTTCAATCACTGAGGCAGTCTCAGTTAATGCCCAGGCTACTAATTTTCTCTCAAATGGTGTGTACCAGACAGCGGCATCTGGGAATTCTCTTGTCTAAAATCCCAGTGGTCACTGCTGGGAGGTGCTCCCGGGTTTGCCATAAGCTCCTGTTGCAGAATGCAGGTGGCAGATACCCTCAGAATCCTATCTGATGGGGCCGTAAAGCCCCATAAACATTGGGAGAGCTGCCGCCCTCTGCTAATTCAGACACGGGCTGCTCTTGCGCAGGTCCCCACTCAGATACAGCTGTCTTTCGGGTAATCTTATAGATGGGAGCTAGCATTGTTTCCAGATGTGGAATATGTATTCTCCAAATGCCAGATCAACCACCCAAATGCTGTCTTGCTGCTGCTTCTTTGGTCCTAGGGGTGGGTAACGACAGCAGTTTAGTTTAGCCTCCTGTGGAATGTTCTTCGTGGCGTCGGCAGGTTATTCCTAAGAATTTTACTGTTTGGGTAGGCCCTGGGACCTTTGTGGGATTTATGAACCAGCCCCAGTTGGTCATGTGTGTCACCATGGCATTCAGATCGCTCCTTGCCTGCTCTTCAGTTTCCGACATTATCATAATGTCATCAATATAGTGTATGATTGCACTTGAGACCTGTGTCAAGTCCAGATCCCTTCTGACCAAATTTTGACAGTAAACCTGTGAGTTCAGATAACCCTGTGACGACACAGTAAAAGTAAACTGGGATCCTCCCCACATGAAGGCAAACTGCTGCTGGCTTTTTTCTGAGATTGAGAAGGAAGCATGTGCAAGGTCAGCCCCTGGGTTCCAGCTTCTCCTGGCCTGCTGCATCTTCTTTGAGGCTGAAGCCATGACCGGAACTGCTAAGGCTGTAGGCAGCACAACTTTATTTACGCCTCCATAGACTACTGTTAGACCCTAGGGGCCACCTGCCTCTTCCCCAGGCCTCACAGGGCTACCGTACGGTGAGTGCATGGGTACCAGTGTTCCAGCTTTAATTAAAATGGTGAGCTCTTTCTGTCCACGAGGTGTTGTATGTTTAAGTTAAGCACCTGTGCGGGCTCAGGCAGTTCTAGTGGTTCCCATCTAGCGCCCAGTACAACCGGCCTGAGGGCAGATTTACATGCCTTCTGTTTTACAATGTTAGGTTGGGGAAGCAGTCCCCAGTCCGATGTAATATCCATCCCAAGACTACGTTCAGGTAAGGGGGATGCGTCCACGTCACACAGAATCTGTTCCAAAACCCCAGTTTTCATTCAGATTTTCACTTGAGTTCCATCAGCTGTTACCGATCTGTATCCCCCATTCTAACCTTAGCTGTTAAGACTTCACCAACAGGTTTTGGAATCACAGTGCATTGGGGTCCTGTATCAGAAAAGTTTCCTCTCCTCCCCCTGGCTGTTTCACCCACACATGTGCTTATGCCCTTGGGTGCCTTGCTGGGGGTCGGGCCAGAATATCCTGGCCTCTAGGTCAATCTTTATCTTGATTAATCTTCCTTACCATTGCCCCAGGGCATTCCTGGTCAATTTTCTTACCTTAGTCTTTACCTTCTGGCTTTTTTTTTTTTTTTTGCCCTGGGCCTCTCACTGTTGCGGCCTCTCCCGTTGCGGAGCACAGGCTCTGGACGCGCAGGCTCAGTGGCCATGGCTCACAGGCCCAGCTGCTCCGCGGCATGCGGGATCCTCCCGGACCAGGGCACGAACCCGCGTCCCCTGCATCGGCAGGCGGACTCCCAACTACTGCGCCACCAGGGAAGCCCTACCTTCTGGCTTTTTAACGCCTTCCAAGCTGGGATAAACAGAGCGGACTTGTTTGGGGCCCTTTAATTTTAGAGACCAACATGGGGTCCCATTGGTCCACCAGTCTCTTGTCGTGCTGCAGTCACACCTTGCTTTCAACTGCATCAGCATCCGATTTATTCATCACACTTTGTAACAACCGTTTGAAGACTTTCACTCTGCTGGGGTGAGTCCCTTGATTCTCCCCTTTGTCTTTCCCTATTTTCATAATTAATGTTCTTAGTAAGGCCCCTGTGGGGAAGTTGAGATAGCAAATTAGATAAGGTGTCTCAAACTGGTTTTGTAGCAGTAAAGTTACATGAGGTGCCCATGTAACAGGGACCCCCTTAATCACATCATTTACCATAATCTAGGTAATGGGCGTATTCAGTGGATGAATATCCCAGTCATCATAAAGCCAGTCCCACATGGCTTGCATACGAAGCATCTCAGCTGCTTCATCTGGGGTGTTCCATCTGGCATTAATAGGGGGAATTGGGAAATCCCTCTCATCAGGATAAACAGACTTTACAGTGGCTTTTATCCCGTCCACCAACCTGGCTGTCTCCTTGGGAGTGACCTCCTGAGTGTGTGGATCATGTACAGCCACCTGTAATTGTTCAGTAGAGAGCAGTGGGTCCTGCATCAACGCAGACATGCTCTTCCACTCTGCAGCCTTCAAAATCAAAGACACGGCCCTTAAATGAGTTACTCTCACAATCCATTTCAGTAAAGGTTCCTCAGGAAGCTGGTGATGCTGATCCTCAAAGTGAGCCAGTTCCTTCACACTATATCCCTTGCTTTTTTTTTTTTTTTTTTTCTTGCCGTACGCGGGCCTCTCACTGTTGTGGCCTCTCCCGTTGCGGAGCGCAGGCTCAGCGGCCATGGCTCACGGGCCCAGCTGCTCCGCGGCACGTGGGATCTTCCCGGACTGGGGCACGAACCCGTGTCCCCTGCATCGGCAGGCAGACTCTCAACCACTGCGCCACCAGGGAAGCCCTATCCCTTGCTTTTAGTTGTTTCTTTTTTTTGCCCTTCTCCTATGGTAACTATTTTCTTGGCGACGCAGAGGTACTAGAGGTACTTTCTGTTGCATAATGTTTCCCTTTCTAGGCAGCTTTGAGGCTAATGGCTGGAGCTCAGATTGACCCAAATCTGAGCTTGAATCAGCATCAAGGCCAAGCACTTTCTTTTATTTTTATTTTGGCTATTACATGTGAAATAAGCGGGGAATTGTTTATTTATTTATTTAAAAGTATTTATTTATTTATTTGGCTGTGCTGGGTCTTAGTTGTGGCACGCAGGAGCTCCGTTGCTGCATGTGGGATCTTTGTTGCGGCACATGGGATCTAGTTCCCTGACCAGGGATCAAACCCGGGCCCCCTGCATTGGGGGCTTGGAGTCTTAGCTACTGGACCACCAGGGAAGTCCCAGGAATTGTTTATTTAGTGTGCTTCTTATTTTGCATTTCCTTATATATCCATTGAGCCAACTCCTTGGGAGTTGCGTCTACTCCCATTTCTAAACGGCATTGGTAACTTTTTTTTTTTTTTTTTTTTTTTTTTTTGCGGTACGCGGGCCTCTCACTGTTGTGGCCTCTCCCGTTGCGGAGCACAGGCTCCGGACGCGCAGGCCCAGCGGCCATGGCTCACGGGCCCAGCCGCTCCGCGGCATATGGGATCCTCCCAGACCGGGGCACGAACCCGCGGCATTGGTAACTTTTACCTTTAGTAACTTATTGCACCACAGCTGCAGTTTCATACCATGGTGACTAGGTAGCCATCTAGGAATCAAAGTTTCCTCATTCCTTTTCCCTTATCTTGTGAGCCAGGGCTGTTCCTGCAAATCCTGTTTCTGACATCAACTGAATAGAGAGTTCCTGGACCCAGTTCCTCTGTGTGTGTGTGTGCGTGCGCGCGCGTGTGCACGCATCCCCCAACAAGAAGTAATTCTCGGGTGCCAGCATGGTGTCCAGGAATCCAACACAATTCTGATACTACCTATCCAGAGATAGAATCAGATTCTATGGGTAAAGGGCTCAGTCCCACAAGGCCACCCTCCACTTCAGATGTTGGTCACAAGCCCAGGTTGTTACCTGTGCTTCTGATTAACCTGCTGCAAATCAGAGGTTCCCGTGACCCTCTCCTTGGGTTTTTCTTTGTTTTGGGCCCCGCCATATGGCATGTGGGATCTTAGTTCCCTGACCGGGGATCGAACCCGGGCCCTCAGCAATGGAAGCACAGAGTCCTAACCACTGGATCGACAGGGAATTACTTCCTTGGGCTTGATTAATCTGCTAGAATGGCTCCCAGCACTCCAGAAAATCCATTTACTCACTAGATTACTGATTATTATAAAAGGATATTAAAGGATATGAGTTAACAGCCCGAATAAAGGCGCTTCCGTCCTCATAGAGCCTGGTACCTGGCATAGTGGCACATGTAAGTGTTCTGGTTCCCCGACACGGCAACTCTCTGAACAGGGGCCAAAATTAGCTGTCCTCTTGGGTTTCTATGGAGGCTTCATTACATAGTCATGATTGTCTAAGTCATTGGCAGTGGCAGTTAATTCAGCCTCCAGCCCCTCTCCCCTCCAACCCTCTAATCTTGTGGTTGGTTCTTCTGGCAACAGACCCATCATCCTTAGGTGCTTCCAGAAGTCACCTCATTCACATAACAAAAGACACCCTTATCATTCTCAACACTTAGGATATTCCACCGGTTTTGGGAGCTGTGAGACAGGAACTGTGGGTGAAGACTAAATATACAAGATAAGTGTATTTTTGTAATCTGGATGACCAAATATGTATTTCTTATAAATCACAATGTCACAAAAAGAAATTAAGATTGGAAGATGAGTTGAGCAAAGTACAGGGGTTACTGTTTCTTCTTTGAGCTGATTCTTTGTGTGCCGCCATCCTGTATAGATGGAGTTGTTTATGCCTGGGGCCACAATGGATATAGCCAGCTTGGGAATGGGACGACCAACCAAGGCATTGCTCCCATCCAAGTCTGCACCAACCTCTTGATCAAGCAAGTGGTTGAAGTAGCTTGTGGCTCACATCATTCAATGGCTCTGGCAGCTGATGGAGAGGTAAGTACCTTGCTTTTATTCTTTATTTTTAAACTGTGGTAAAATACATGTAATATAAAATTCACCATCTTAACCATTTTTAAGTGTACAGTTTAGTGACAAGTATATTCACATTGTTACGCTACCCTCACCACCATCCATCCACAGAACTCTTTTCATCTTGCAAAACTGAAACTCTGTACCAATTAAACATTAACTCTCTCTACTTTCTCTTACTCCCAGCCCCTGGCAAGCACCATTCTACTTTCTATCTCTAAGAATTTGACTACTCTAGGTACCTCACATGAGTGGAATCATACAGTATTTGTCCACTGTGACCGCCTTCATTTCACTCAGCGTAATGTCCTCAAGGTTCATCCATGTGGCAGCCTGCGGCAGAATTTCATTCCTTTTTAAAGCTGAATAATATTTCATTGTCTATTTTGTTTATCCATTTATCTGTCGATGAATATTTGGGTCATTTCTACCTTTGGCTATTGTGAAAGTGCCTTGCTTTTCAAAAAAAAATGACCATATTTGTACTTGGATATGGTGTGAACATAGCAGCCCCGTGTGCGTCGCTAAGAACAGTATGGGAATGAACCCTTTTTCTAACACGACTTATATTGTGTGATCAGGACCACTCTTTTGAAGACAGTAGAGTTAATTCTTAAGGCAGTTGAGTCTCATGCTTTTTGCTAAGATTACAAATCAGATGTGTATGACAGTGTTCTATACTTTTGTTTTTTTAATGACCCCCATCCCCTAAGGTCTATTTTGTTTTTCAGTAAATGTAATGATGTCATAGAAAATAACTTTACCAACATTCCAGTAGGTTCTGAACAACTTGTTCACCCCCCAAGTTCCATGCTTATCTTAAATGTTACTCATCCTGTTGGTTCTACCTTCCAGTCTTTTGTATCATCTTGTTCCTCTCCATCTCCATAACCTTAGGTCAGGCCTTGTCATCTCCTGGGCTGTTGCCATGGTCTCTTTTATTCTATAGCTTTTTAGTTGGTCTGCCTGTGCAGTATTACTTCTCTGCCCCCTGTGATTTATGAAATGCAGATCAGATCATATCGTTCCCTGTTTAAAGTCCTTCAGTGCTGTTACTGTGATTTTACTAAGTAGGGTAGGTTATGGGTGAACAAATCAAAGCACCTTAGGGAGATCAAGCTTTCATGGCTGGGATGTGCTGGAGCCAGGCCTAGCAGGCCTTATATGCAGAATCTGCTGTTCCTAGCCTGTTTCTTGGTTAGTGGAACCCTCGTCCCCATTTTTAAAATAAAAGGCAACTGGGCCTCCCTGGTGGCGCAGTGGTTGAGAGTCCGCCTGCCGATGCAGGGGATACGGGTTCGTGCCCCGGTCTGGGAGGATCCCATATGCCGCGGAGCGGCTGGGCCCGTGAGCCATGGCCGCTGAGCCTGTGCGTCCGGAGCCTGTGCTCCGCAACGGGAGAGGCCACAACAGTGAGAGGCCCGCATACAGCAAAAAAAAAATAAAAAATAAAAAAATAAAAGGCAACTGCATTGGAAGGGAACTTGGGATATTTGAAAAGAAGTGCAGAAGAACGATTGTTGAAATTAGAACTTGCTAATTTGTGCAGCCTGGATTCCTGGTTTATTTTAACCTGAAGCATATGCTACTTCGGATAAATATTTGCATTATTACACTAGCTAGTCCTGTGAATCCACTTTCAGGAAGTATGGCAGGTTATTTCTTTTGTGCCTATGAAATGAACCTGTAGCGCATATTCTTTTTAAGACATCAGCCGTGGGTTTTAAGACATCACGTGGGCAGCCTCAGACACGTGAACTTAGATAGAAAGTGCTGACAGAGGAAAAGAGAATTGTGGAAGCCGGAACTCAGGATGTGTGAGGACCACTTCCCACAGGCAAGTGAAGGGGGTGAGAGGGGTCCTTACAAATTCTCCTAGTGTTGGAGGAAGTTATCTCCTCTGCTACCAGCATTCCCCCCTCCTCTATAATTCTTCTCTCTGGTCACACTCTTGTTTGATAGGCTCAGTTAACAATTAAAGTGATTTTTAGTTTTGTTTTTCTTCTTTAACTTAGCTTAGAGCTCTAATTGTGTCTCTCTCCCTTAGAAATCTGGTTTTCAGGTTACGGCCGATCACAGGCCAAAAGTAAGCAGGATGCAGTTGAGGAGGGGAGCTGCTTGGAGCTGACAGACAGCAAATGAGAACTCAGAAAATGTTATCAAGAATAGCCTAACAGGGCCTCCCTGGTGGCGCAGTGGTTGAGAGTCCGCCTGCCGATGCGGGGGATGCGGGTTCGTGCCCCGGTCTGGGAGGATCCCATATGCCGTGGAGCGGCTGGGCCCGTGAGCCGTGGCCGCTGGGCCTGCGCGTCCGGAGCCTGTGCTCCACAGCGGGAGAGGCCGCGGCAGTGAGAGGCCCGCATACCGCAAAAAAAAAAAAAAAAAAAAAAAGAATAGCCTAACAGCCCCATGTCATTCCTGTAGGGACAGCATCTCCTTAGTACTTGTGAGCATGACTGTGCTAGGACGTGGAACTATGATTGACAATTACAATGATGGTAGGCTTGTGTCATCAGGACAATTTATATAATGCCTCCTATTGGTGATTAGTGAGATAGGGAAAAGCATAGTATGGTTTCAAAAGTTTCGATGAAAAAAAAAAGGCTATTTGTGCCCAGAGAGTTAGGCTGATTTTTTCATATCACTGTGGCATACTTATGTGGCATATACCTCATTTCCTATTGATGCCGGATTAAAAATCCTATATAGCTGCCATAATTATAGTGGCAGTATAACATAGTGGTTAAGAGTGCTGCTAGACTGCTTGGGTTCAGATTAGTAGTAAATTCTGCTTGCTAGCTGTGGCGTCTCAAGCAAGTCACTCAACCTCTCTGTGTTTCTATTTTACATGTATAAAATGGGGATGATACTAGTACCTATCCCCGGGTCATCTTACAGGATTACTATGAGGATTAGATGGGTTAATGCATGTAAAGCACTTAGGACCATTTAGCACATTGTAAGTACTCATTAAGTGGGTTTATTTTTATTTTATGATTGTTATTGTGTGTTAGAGGTAGAATTTTCACCCTTACTCTTCTTTCTCTCCCCCTTCCGTTGTGTAGGTGTTTGCTTGGGGCTATAACAACTGTGGCCAGGTGGGATCAGGATCTACAGCAAATCAACCAACTCCTCGCAAAGTTACAAACTGTTTACATATTAAGAGGGTGGTTGGCATTGCCTGCGGTCAGACCTCGTCCATGGCTGTTCTGGACAATGGTGAGGTGAGCGATGTCTGCATCCCCCTTTCTCCTCCTACCTCCTCTTTCAGTGAAATGTCCTTTTCTTTCCAGGTCGATTCTGGAAGGAAGACTGCTTTGTTTTGATAGCTCCATAGATAGTTAACTGATTGAGGTTGTAACCACAGGATGTTGCTCCTCATTATGAACTTTTAAATTCCAAGATTTATCTGCAAGTAAAGGTTCTAATGTGTTTCTGCCAGATCCAAATAGCCCAGTGCTTATAGGTACCTGTTTGTGATTTAATGTAATAGGTAAAAGAATTTAATACTACCTCTTTCTTCCAATGAAAAAGTGAACTATGCACTCTTTTTTTTTTTTTTTTTCAAGTGAAAGCAGGTTTATTTAGAGAGATACTCATTGCATAGAGAGAATGCGGTCCATCTCAGAAAGTGAGAGCGGCCCTGGGAGAAACACACTCCACTGACAGAGTGCGGGCCACCTCCGAAGGCAAGAGGCAATGTGCACTCTTTAAAGTTAGCTGATGATGTTTATACGCAGTAACTCTAATGGGCATGAAGGCTCTGTACCTAGCTACATCTAGAATGTTTGTCCACAGGAAGAAGCAACTTGCAAAAGGAGAATTTTTCACCCTGATTGTTATTAGCTACTTTAAAAAACCCACCTTTCTACCTTAGTCACCTTTGAGCTGATCGTTATTTCTATAAAATAATTCTGGTTGAAGCTTTTACTTCAGTGGACTTGTTACCACCTGTGCCTGTCTCAGTGCACAAAAATTATTCAAAGGTGCTTCTTTGGACACAGACGTATGGCATCCTGCATTGGGGTCCGAGGGTGGTTTAGAGTTTACTGAATACTCGGCTTTGTTAGCTCACTTTTTGAATCAATCCTGATATCACGCCGGAGGGCTTTCGAATTCCTTGGGATAGTCATCTAACATCCTCCATTCCAGTATTTTCCACTTCTTTATTTAAAAAATAAATTTAATTTTAAAATTATTATTATGTGGTTATTTCAACAAAGGAAAACAAATGAAACATACAAAGTAAAAAGTGAATACCTTTCCTTCAGTTTTGTTAATAGTTTGATGTATATCCTTTTGGACTTTTCTCTGTAGTTAGTTATGTATGGTTGAGAATAATTACCTTCTTTAAACAATGGGATTGTTATACCTACTGCTTTTTTCTGCCAGTCTGCAACTTTTCTGCTTAACAACGTATATGTTTTACCTGAATCTATTATCAGACCATTGATAGTTGCTTTCCATTATAATAGTTGCTTAGTTTTCTTTGTATGGATGTTGGTTTTCCTTGTGCACATGACCCACATCCAGAGCTCTCCTGATGGGCCTTTCAGTTGTTTTTTATATTTGTTTATAAACCTTGTTGCACTGCTTTTCTGTTACTGTTTGTGAATGTGTATATCTTTGCACACTCATGCAAGTATGTCTATAGAATAATTTCCCAGAAATAGGATTTCTGGGTCAGGGAGTATGTCATTAGAATTTTTGATAGCTGTTGCCAAATTTCTCCCCAGAAAGTTCAAACCTATTAGACTTCTGACGTTGAAAGTGCTTTTAACCATCTCTTGTTAGTACCCTAAACTCCACGTCCCCTTTTTCCCTCTGTCACCCTGACTGGAAAGGCCTCACTGATGCCCGTTTGCCCTGTGTTGCCATGGGGTGTGTTGCCACCCATATCTCATGTTTCTGATTTGAGCCAGGCCTTTTGTCTGTTCCTGACCAGTACTTTACCCATGTCCCATGCTGGTCATTCTAAACCTTTAACACTTGCTGTCAAACCTGTGCCCAGCTCTGCTGCTTTCAGCTGATGACCCCCTCTTGCTTAGGGCGTCTAAGGGATCGCCACATTCCCTCGTGTCTCCTTCTTTAACCTCTTTCCTGGTCCCTCTTGTGGTGCCGCTGTCACCGCCTTCGTTGGACCCTCATCAGAGCTCACCTGTTTGCTGATAGGAGATGAGGTTGTATGTCGAGGTCTCCCTGCCTCTGGTCTTACACGCCGCAGTCACGCTTCATGTTGCCGCCATCGTGATCTTTCCAGAATACAAATGTAGTCATATTGATCTCAGGTTTGGAATATTTCAGTGGGAGATGCACAGATGCATTGCACTTTCCTCGGTTTGTGTTCTGGCCCTTTGGGCCCTTACCTTTCCTTCTAGTGTCTCCCCAGCCACCACCCCAGCTGTCTCCAGCATGTTCTGTGCCCTCCCCCTGAAGTGCCTTCAACCCTGCTCAGACTTCTGCTTTCAGAAAAGTCTTGCCTAAACTTTCTTCTGTGGCTAAATCCTTTCTCCTCTCTACCTGTAGTGCCTTGATTATATCTCTATTATAGCACTTGCCACCTGGCTGCAAAAAAATTGCATGTGTCCATCTCTCCTGTTAAACTGTTTCCAAAGACTTATTCCTAGTACCTTTCACAACGTCCTGAGATACAGTAGGTACTTAGTAATTGTTAATGAGCCTCAGCTTCCTCATGCGTAAAACAAGAGTTAATGACTTGCCCAAGGCTCTCCAACTAGTAAGCTATGGAGTAGAAACTGCCAGATTCTGTCATCCCTACCCCTAAAGCATCTTCTGTTTGGAGATCAGTTGAGGATCACATTTAGTGGAATGTGAGTGTTGGAAGTGAATAAAGTATCTGATTTGTTTAGATGGATGGCATTTTTAGCTCTTCCCTCTTACCAGCAGTTTTAAAAGGCTGTTCTCCCCCTTTCTCTGTCTAAGGTATATGGCTGGGGCTACAACGGCAATGGTCAGCTAGGCTTGGGAAACAACGGCAATCAGCTGACCCCTGTGAGAGTGGCAGCTTTGCACAGCGTTTGTGTGAACCAGGTACGTATGGTGGACCCTTAGGTGCTCGTCCCCATCTATCTTCCCTGCTCTGAGTTGGCGGAATATTTGCAGGCTCTCAGTTCCCCGACCAGGGATCGAACCCATGCCTCCTGCAGTGGAAGTGTGGGGTCCTAACCACTGGACCGCCAGGGAATTCGCAGAGATTTACTCTTTAGTAAGTCTTTTTGAAGAGTACCCTGTGCCTTCATCTTCCACATTTAATATTATATCTTTCCTAAATTCCCATGATGGGAAGCAAGACCATGGTGCTGGCACACTGGTCTTGATAAGTAAAAAAAAAAAAAAAACCAAAAAAAACAACTAATGGAAGAATATCCAGTAGTCTCAGGTATAGGTTTTTCTAATGCTTTTTTACTGTTGCAGAGAAGGTCAGTGCACACCTGATGATGAATTGGCATTCTGCAGAAGCTGGCTGTAATCTTTAAGTAGATGTTTTCCCTGCCCTTCCTGTTCTCCTGTTTATGGTAACCATTTAAATTTACTTGCAGATTGTCTGCGGCTATGCACATACTCTAGCACTAACTGATGAGGGCTTGCTCTATGCCTGGGGAGCTAACACGTATGGGCAGCTGGGAACTGGCAATAAAAATAACCTGCTAAGCCCAGCACACATCATGGTGGAGAAAGAAAGGTAACTTGTCAGTACCATGTCTTGGAATTGTGTGTGCGTTGGGACTTGGGGCTGTGTGTGCTGGAGCTGTGGTCTTTGGCTTTGTAGCTCTTCTGTTTATTAACGTTCTTATTTTGAACAAAGGAGTGTCGTACCAGTCAGAATGAACGTGAAGTTGACGTGATCTTTACACAGCTTTCTCAGATAACCACCTGAGATTGGTAGGCATTAATGCATCTGGGTATAATGCCTGCAGCTTCTTGTTGCCTGTTTAGTAGGGAAGGAAAGTGAGGTCTGTCACCATGTTGAAATTTAGAGCGTAGTATAAACTCTCCTTTTTGAGCCAACTAAAACAACTTTTAAACAAATAAAATCTGCCATTGAAAGGGCGTTATCTGTTTAAATATTGATTTGACTTAACGTGTGTTACTGGAATAGATGCTTAATGTTTGTTCAGCCATATTGTAAGGTCTTACCCACTAAGTGTTAGAATGTCGACTTCTGATTCTGGGACCCTGCCTAAGAAGCATACGGAGAATGTAGTAAGTTTGGCTTGATGTCCATTTGGATTGGGACATTCAGAGTCCATGCCCCCCGGACCAGTGCCTATCAGCCTAATGAGTGTTCTGAGCACTGGTAGGGGGTGAGAGACAAAGTTGTATTTGTAAGGAAATGGTATATTGAATACAATATTTTTTGCTACTGTCTAAGCCTCCAGAACTGTCAGGACATTTTTTTTCCAGTGTCCACTTCCCTCATTTACTTTGGTTTCTATTCCCTTTATCCAGGTTTCCCTCAACAGTGTGCATTATTCATCCTAACTCAGAATGAGGTTAGCGTGAGAAGTGGGGCAGCCAGGAAGGGAGACACACAGGACTCTTGCTCTAGTCTTTTGCTTTTGTCAGCATGACTTGGTAGCTAAAGTCCCCGGATCTTGGGCTTTTTGAGGTGTTCTGAGCACGAACTTTTTATTTACCTTGTGTGGCACGCTTGGGCTTCTGTGAAAAAGAAGTGACGTGCATTTTTCTGAAAACTTCCCAGGGTAATAGAGATTGCGGCCTGCCACTCTGCCCACACGTCTGCGGCCAAGACGCAGGGAGGGCACGTGTACATGTGGGGCCAGTGCCGGGGCCAGTCGGTGACCCTGCCTCACCTCACCCACTTCTCCTCCACCGACGACGTGTTCGCCTGCTTCGCCACGCCTGCCGTCACCTGGCGCCTCCTGTCTATAGGTAAGGAAGCTCGGGGCTGCTTCCCCCAGTGAAGGGCCTCACCAGCTGAGCAGTGCTCCTGCACGTTCGCTGGCTGTGGGCTGTTTGAGGTTCAAAACGTTTTATCCTCCGTTAGCTTTAATACCTTTCCGCAAATTAGATTTGCATAATACGATTTATTAAAATGTTATGGAATATTATATGGATTTATTATTTTCTCCCCTTCAGTGTTTTCAGTTTAATTGAAGTGAAATTCATGTACATAAAATTAACCTTTTTTTTTTTTTTTTTTTTTGGGCGGTATGCGGGCCTCTCACCGCTGTGGCCTCTCCCATTGCGGAGCACAGGCTCCGGACGTGCAGGCCCAGCAGCCATGGCTCACGGGCCCAGCCGCTCCGCGGCATGTGGGATCTTCCCAGACTGGGGCACGAACCCGCGTCCCCTGCATCGGCAGGCGGACCCTCAACCACTGCGCCACCAGGGAAGCCCAAATTAACCATTTTTAAAGTGTACGATTCAGAGGCATTTAGTACCTTCACCATGGTGTGCAACCATCATTAATATCAAGTTCTAAAACACTTTCATCACCCTAAAAGAACACACTGTACCCATTCTTTCTTTCCCCCAACCACTGGCAACTACCAATTTGCTTTTTGTTTCTATGGAATTACCTGTTCTGTATGTTTCATGTAAGTGGAATCATACAATGTACAACCTTTTGTGTCTGACTTTTACTCAATGCTTTTGAGACCCATCCAGGTTGTAGTATGTATCAGTACGTCTTTTCTTTTTATGGCTGAGTGGTATTCTGTTGTATGTGTAGACCACATTTTGTTTATCCATTTATCTTTTGATGGACATTTGGATGGTTTCCACCTTTTGGCTCTTGTGAATAGTGCTGTTATGAACGTTCATGCACAAATTATTTGTTTGAGGAACCTTCTCTTAAGTGCTTTTGTTATATTTATTACATAATCTAATATAACATGAACCAAAAATGAACTTAAAAAAAAATGAAGAACATGTGGTTTTGTTAACTTTGTGGAGTTGTTAATTCCAATTTCCTTCCCTATTTTTCTTTCAATGAATCTCAAATACTGGTTTTTTTGGGAGGGGATCAAAACAGAGGTATTGTAAAGGATAGTGGGGGACTTCCCCTGGTAGTCCAGTGCTTAAGACTCTGAGCTTCCACTGCAGGTGACCCAGGTTCGATCCTTGGTCAGGGGACTAAGATCCCACATGCCGCACTGCCCAGCCTTAAAAACAAAAAAAAAGGGTAGTGGAATTCAGGTTGATCTTTGGTTATATAATCTGTCCCTTTTCTGAATATTGTCTTCTTCAAGGGTCCATTGTTGATTGAAAATGTTAAAATGTAATCAAGCTGAGTAGCCATTAACATGATGATTTTAATCTCTTTTTCTTTTATATCTTGTTTATTTCTACCTTTTTGCCAATGTATTTCTTCTAAATCATTCTTTTGTTTGTGATGCAGAGGAAATAAGTGTCATGATACCCTGTGCTTGAAAATTAATATAGCTGTTGACAACACGGGGTTTGGATTGCTCAGCAATTGATATTGAAGGTCTTGTAATAACGTGTCATGCTCAGGTGTGTCAGGTAGCTGGAGCTGTCCTGTCATCAGGTGACCAGTCTATATGGTCATGGGGGCAAGAGTATGTTTAGGAAAAGTGAAACTGCTGCTCAACTTAAAGTGAAACAAATGGAACTTTTCCAGGTTCTTTATAATACAGTATTTTTTTTGCAGTGAATACTGTGATCAAAGAAAATTTAGTTCGTAGAATGGGACTCTTTGGCCGTAATAACACCTATGTATAGACCCGGTACACATCTCAGAGTCCCATATACTGCTTAACCTGGACCTGTTTATAAAAGGCTTCCCTCATCCCTGGTGGTGCAGTGGTTGAGAGTCCGCCTGCCGATGCAGGGGACACGGGTTTGTGCCCCGGTCCGGGAAGATCCCACATGCCGCAGAGCGGCTGGGCCCGTGAGCCATGGTCCGGAGCCTGTGCTCCACAACAGTGAGAGGCCCGCGTACTGCAAAAAAAAAAAACAAAAACAAAAGTCTTCCTTCAGGTTCTTGCATTTTAAAATCCTAATCCTGAAAAGACATTCTTTTCAGACCAAACATCCTAATATTTTCTGTTACTAAGTTTGGAAAAAGTATAGTCCTTGAATATAGCTCCCAGGTGACTTCTTTCTCTTGCACCCGCCAAAAGTCAGAAGTGTTTGTTTCCTCTCAGTTTCTGATCTCAGCTGAGTGTCGGGAAGAAAGTCAGAGGATGAATTCACACTTATGAAGAACATTTCTTCTCTGAAGGGAGGTACTATACTTGTTGCCAGAAACCAAGATGGTCCAACCCTTAGGACTAGATGCAGGAGTTGAGGCACTGATAAGAAGCTGTTTTTTTGGTGGGGAGGTTGGTAGCAATCTAGACTCTTGGACTCTGCCCATCTTAGTTATTTCCTTTCTTTCATTCACTGGGGATTCAGGTTACAGGGTCAGGGAAAGCCTGGTTTTTGAGAGCTTTTCCACTTCTCCTCCACAGCCAAGAGAGCTCTGCATTGTCAGGGTAGGGGGAGGATGTATGTTAAGGGAATAGGGCTTAGGCAAATGATATTTCCTTGGGAGATTCTGATAATAAAGCTCGTGGAAAGCTCCTTTGTTAAGCTTCAGGCTAGTTTTTAGCAGTTGTCCCTCCTCTAAGACGTGCCCTGGTAATAGCAGCTGCTGAGAATCACCTTCTCACCTCGGGGGATGTGGAAATCTGTCTCCTACATCGATGGTACCTTCATTCAGTGCCACCGGGGGTCTCTGGACTTTAAAAATTTCCCCATTAGCCTTCTTCTACCTCTTTCCCTTTGTTCACGCATGGAAAGCACAAGAAAGTGTTGCATGAGTTTGTACAAGTGCCTTAACTTTTCTTCATGATAGCACAATTCTACTTACATATAAGAATTACATGTACTTACACCTTCCTATCAGGCAGTGTGATCATGGTTTTGTAAAGCTGTTCTTTCTAAGTATACATTCCTACTAAGTAAATTTGCTCTGCTTTTAGATAGTGTGTAAGGATTATTGCTTGTACTGCATTAATTTTGAGCATTAAGAAGGACGTTTAGATTCCAGATAACGAGGGAAAAGGGTCACCCTGTGAAAGAACACAACTCTTAGCCTAAGTGGTGAGTTTGTTCCTTAGGACTCCTTGAGTCAAATTTACCAACTCCTTGAAACTATCCCAAAGCAGAGCAAAGGTGTCCTTAGAGTTTCTTTCGAGGAAAATTGATAAATTCTTAGCCTTAGAAGAGCACCACTCAATTTTTGAGAGAAGTAGTTACCTAATCATGATGATCTATAACTTTCTCTTTTTTAAAAAAAATACACGTTTTTAATGTCTAACTTAGCATGTCAGACTGGTATTTGGCCTTTCCAAATATGTATTATTTTCTGATGTTTATACACTTCGGACATTTAGGTAACCACAGCTGCTGAGAATCACCTTCTCATCTCAGGGGGCAACAAAAACTGTCTCCTGTGTCTATAGTACCTTCATTCAGTGCCAGTGAGGGTCCCTGATTTTTTGTTTCCCCATTAGCCTGTGAAATTTAATTTAATTTCTGTGACATTGATTTTAATTTAATACTGTGAAATTGATTTGTTGAGTAAGGTCTGAACTCTTCTGAAAAAAAATCTAATGGAATTATCCATCATGCTAATCATTATCTTTCTGAAGCCTTTCAAAGCTTGAACATGTTTCCTGAGCTTCCTGTATTAATGTGCTCGTTTCCTTCAGAGCATGAAGACTTTTTAACAGTTGCAGAGTCACTGAAGAAAGAATTTGACAGTCCGGAAACTGCCGATCTGAAGTTTCGAATTGATGGGAAATATATTCATGTCCATAAAGCTGTTTTGAAAATCAGGTATTTTCGCATGAGTTTAGAGTCATCAATAACCTTACTTTCTTCTACAATCTCCATTTCTTTGTTATTCCACAAAATGGGGACTAATAAGAAATAATCTTGGTAGTAGAGAGAAATGGCACAACTCAATCCATTCATTATGAAGAGTTTTGCATGTTATGTGTGTGTTTATGTGTGTGTGCACTCATGTGCCTTTTAGAAAAAGTGTAATGTGGTAGTATTTTTCTGTATTGTTTTTCAAATGAAGGAGATCGTGAATACTTATTTTGATCAAAAAATTTGTATATAAGGTTTAAGAAAAGATTATCAGTGAAAAGCCTATATATCTTTTTTTACTCTTAATTAAAGATTCATTTTCCATAAGCAGAAAACTCTTAGGAATACTGGACTTCCTAGCCCTGAGAGACATCTAATTCCCAATTAAAGAAATGTTTTTAAATATAGTAAATGGCAGGAGTTCTTTGAATAAATGTGAGGGAACTTTGTATTTATTAGTACCTGGACCATTGCTCACTGAGGCTGCCATTACAGAGAAAAAGGCACCTAAAATCAGACCATTGAGAGTTAAACTAGCCACTTACAAGTCTTTTTTGAAAATGTAGTTAAATATTTATTTACAAAATAACAAGTTTTAAGGAACTGAAAAGCTATGTCATTCATTACTTTAAGGGAGTAAGTATCTGCACCAAAGTATTAACTGAAAAGGTGAATGAGAAATGTTTCTATCTGTGAACCTGTGGCCAGCCAGTCTGTTCCTTTCCTGTATAGTTTTCTGACCGATTTCATCTATTAGTTCTTGCTTAGACAACTGCATCTTTTTACTTCCCAGATGAGGTAAGTTCCTTTGTAAGTGGAGCCATTCTTTTAGTATTCTGAATATTCTGATATTGAAAGTATTTTTGTGTTTATAGTGTAACTCATTTTAAAAGGATTTGAAAAGGTGATTTTTAAAAAATTATAAAGTATGTTATACTTGAAGAAAACTGAATATTCAGAAATCAGTTCCTCATAGGGACTTCCCTAGTGGCACAGTAGTTAAGAATCTGCCTGCTAATGCAGGGGACACGGGTTCGATACCTGGTCTGGGAAGATCCCACATGCTGCAGAGCAACTAAGCCCATGCGCTACAACTACTGAGCCTGTGCTCTAGAGCTTGTGACCCACAGCTGCTGAGCCCGCGTGCCACAGCTACTGAAGCCCACGCACCTAGAGCCCGTGCTCTGAAACGAGAAGCCACCACAATGAGAAGCCAGCGCACCTCAACAAAGAGTAGCCCCCGCTCGCTGCAACTAGACAAAGCCCACGTGCAGCAATGAAGACCCAATGCAGCCAAAATAATAAATAAACAAAAGAAAGAAATCAGTTCCTCATATAGGTGGATTTGTGTATGAAATACAATACAAAAAGACCTATTTAGGTTTTCTTGAAATATGTGACTATTCTAGTGAATGTGTTTTATAAATAAATTGGTAACCGGCTTGGGAGGAGAGGGAGGGGATCAGGTCAGAGCAAAGGAACACAATAGGGGTGGTGGCTGTTTTGAAGATGAGTCAGAAAAGAAGGAAAATTGTCATGTAAGGTAATGGAAAAAAAATCCTCTTAAATATAATTCAGTCAACATTTAAAACAGTTTTAAGAATATGCTGATTACATGACACACAAAAAATGAATCATTTGAATGACATGAACATATATCAAAAGTTTGAACACTCATTTCTGAGTTTCTTTTAATTTCATTGTTTAAAATGCCCTTCTATACAACATTTTTTTAAAAAAAGAAGCAAGCAGAAAAACTTGATCTGAATGGGGTCTATCAGATGCAAACGGTACTGTTGAAGTGGTAGGTACTTCTAGGCTCCATGTATAATTCTTACTATTTAATAGCAGTATAAAAAATGAAAGTGAGTGTACGTAAAAGGTGAATGTAAAAGCCCTTGCCTGCGGAATATGTTTGGGTTCTTGGTCATGGGATGAATGTATCTGGTTGGCCAAAAAGTTCATTTGGGTTTTTCCGTAACATCTTACGGAAAAACCCGAACAAACTTTTTGGCCAACCCAATACTACTCAAATATTAGTAGTTAAGCATACCTGTAATATTTGTTTATCCCAGATTTCATCAACTTAATTAGGTAACTTTTGCTGTTCCGTTTTAGGTGTGAGCACTTTAGATCCATGTTCCAGTCTTATTGGAATGAGGACATGAAGGAGGTGATAGAAATAGACCAGTTTTCCTACGCAGTGTACCGTGCCTTTCTCCAGTACCTCTACACAGATACAGTGGATCTGCCGCCTGAAGATGCTATAGGTACCAGCCACGTTGGGACTGGCCAGGGCACAGGGTCAAAAATATAACTCCCTGTATTCTTATAGTACTGAAATGTAAAAAGTTTCAGGTTTAGGGCCTCCCTGGTGGCGCAGTGGTTGAGAGTCCGCCTGCCGATGCAGGGGATACGGGTTCGTGCCCCGGTCTGGGAGGATCCCATATGCCGCGGAGCGGCTGGGCCCGTGAGCCATGGCCGCTGGGCCTGCGCATCCGGAGCCTGTGCTCCGCAACAGGGGAGGCCACAACAGTGAGAGGCCCGCATACCGCCAAAAGAAAAAAAAAAAAAAAAGTTTCAGGTTTATTGGTTTTTACATGGTTTTTAAGAAAGATTTGAAGTAAATGCCTTTAAAAAATAGTACTGTATTTGGGAGAGGGATGGACTCAGAGTTTGGGGTTAGTAGATGCAAACTATTACATATAGAATGGTTAAACAACAAGGTCCTACTGTATAGCACAGGAAACTATATTCAGTATCCTGGGATAAACCATAATGGAAAAGAATATAAAAAATAATGTATACCTGTGTATAACTGAGTCACTTTGCTGTACAGCAGAAATTAACACAAGATTGTAAATCAACTGTACTTCAATAAAAAATTTTTTAAAGATAGTATTGTACAGATATGGTTAATAATTATGGACACCATATATGACTGTAGTCTTATTTTACTTTTTTAATACTGAAGTATAAGTTGCTAATGGATTTAGCTTATCATTTTGGAAACAAAATGAGGGGGGAAATTCAGTTTTTTCCCCTTCCTTTGTACTACAGAAGAAATTGTATAAAGTGAGTATAGGAGAGGTATGTTTGGGAGGTGGGGAAGGGATGGACTGAAAAAGAGAGTTTATTTAATAAAATTCAGAGTGTTATTCCCTAAGAAGCTTCTGCTGATTTATCTACACAACTCTTCACCAAAATGAAATATATATATTTATAAATTATTGGAAATTATTGTAACCTCAATTAAGCTTTCCACATTTTACTTTTAGGTCTTTTGGATTTGGCGACGTCTTACTGTGAAAACAGACTGAAGAAACTTTGTCAGCACATTATCAAGCGAGGAATCACTGTGGAGAATGCCTTTTCATTGTTCTCTGCCGCGGTCAGATATGATGCAGAGGTAACATAAGATAATAAGCAGAAACACAGACTGCCCTTAACACCCCGTGAGCACGTTTCTCCTTTCTTGTATGAGACAAGAAGCATGATGAGTAACTTCACTTCTATGTAGGGAATCATTGAACTGACTGACCCCTAAAAAATGAAATCTGGCTTGCTTTATTCTCTGTTCATAGTTTCAAAAATGGTTGTTTCTCTACTTATATTTTTACCTAAGATAGGAAGCTAACCGAAGTCCCAGCAGCTATACTGCAGGTTGGACTATAAAGTGCCATACCTAGTGGGACTAACAAACAGCATATTTTAGTTTCAAGTATTTCTCCAGGTCAGCTTAATATATTTTTCTCAAGATCCACTTTGCTGTCTCCCCAGCTCTCCCCTGTCGTAAACCAAGGCTGCCCTGTGATTTATAGCTGTGTATGCTCTGAAATTCTATCATCGTCTAATTATCACTCACAGTTATTCATGGGTGAAGAGCTTGCTCTGGACTCCTTTTTGTTTGTTTGCTTTTTATATTGGATTGATGGATGGATCTCTAGAGAGTCTCTGAATGAATGGGCTTTTGGGAGTCTTGTGTTTTAGACATTTATGTACATTTTCTTTAAGTTAAGAGCCATGATATCATCAGATTGTAAGCTCCCTCTGAGCAGGAACTGTATCTTTTCCATCTGTGTGCCTTGTGCCTGGCACATGATAAATGTTTGTTGAACTGAATGAAGATTGTACCACGTGAAGGATACATGAAGGATAATTAGTGAACTAAAGGCTGGTATGGTTGGTTTTACATATTCATGGAGAATAAAAGTCAAAGAGCAAGAGTTTTGGAGTTACAGATGTCTAGCTAAGGTGTGCACCCTAAATGGCACAATTAGTCTTTCTTATAGGTATTTTGTCATCATATGATGAGGCAGATTACCTGGTATCAGGGAATTTACCAGACACCTGCAAAGATCTGCAGCTGTGGCCTTGGAGATGTGGTGGATAGACTTCATCTTTGTCACATTTGGGGATCAGATATAGCTGATTTTCTCTGTGACCTTTTCAACAGATGGAATGATGATCAAAGTCAATCATGTCTAATGGGAAATGGAAACATAGTTTTTTTCCTACCCTTGCTTTGTCATCGTGAACATCTTTATTAGAAATGCTATTTCTTTAGATTTTATTTCTGCCCAATGATGTAATTTTAAATTGGTCCATGGCTTTTCTGTCCATTTGGTGATTGACTTTAGAATCTTCTGTGTCTCACCATACTCCTCCTCAGTGCTGATGAGTTCCATATTCTTGGGATTAGCATCTTGCTGACCAAAACCAGTCAGAACCACCTGGGCAGAGGCAGATATCTCGGCTCAAGTTGCTGGAAATTTCTTTCTCACTTTCAGCTAAAATCTACCCCAAAAAGTTTATAGAAAATGCCTTATTCCACTTCTACCCAGGCTGGTTGATCATTTCCTTCACTAGTTTTCACTTTTCTGATATCAAGTATAGATACATTAAAAGCTGTCCCTTGTTTGAGACGACAAATGCATGTGCTTCTCCAGAGTCTGTCACAGTGCGGGCATATAGTTCGCACTCAGAAATGTATGTTGAGTTAAATGAACCAATGAATGTGTAATATTTGAAACACCTCACCATGAAGTTCTGCTTTTTTAAAAAAATGTAAAAACAAACAAACAACAACTCACAACCTCGCAAATATTACACATTCACTGTAGAAAAATAAGAAAATAGAAGGCAAAAAGCCTTCTTTCTAGGTAGTATGGTTTTGATTGTGTTGGGAGTTATGTAATCGACTAATGTAGCTTTACGTTTTATTTCCTTAATACTGTAGAATGTAGAAAGTAAATAAATGAAGTCTCTAGAATATAAAAATAAAACCCACTTACTACATCTATTAGTTGATGGGAAGCTGCTCCTAAGACAGATTGGAAATTAGCTGCAAAATCCGTTGTTTTCAGGCATTGAACTTGGGGACCCTACTTGACTTTCCCTTCACTCTGTTGGTTGAAATGCTGGGAGGATGGAGACTACCTGCCTCTCATGTTTCTTCTCTTTGCTATAAAAATTATTGTGGTTCCTCCATGCCTCCTTTTGACAAGAGAATTTTGAAGCAAATGGACATACATAAAAAGAGCAAAAATGTATTGACTCAGTAGTTGTGGAGATTTTAAAAAGTAAGCTAGTTGTTGTGGAACCCTTGCATTATGAATGCATTGTCAAACTTCCCGCACGTTTTTATAAAGTAAAGAAGGACTTGGAGGAGCACTTAAATATTCCTCTAGTACAAACCTGAATAAGTATCGACATCAAGGGAGAAAATGCGTATAAAACATTGTCTCGTGATAGTTCTGATCACATTATAAACATTTTGAAATGCTTCTATTTATACTGTTTCTTTTCAGGAGATTTTTGTTTTCTGTGTCTATTTGAACATGAGAAGAAACAGTTGGGGAATTTTTTTTTGTTTAACCAGAGTAGAGAACTTTCCAGAAAATCCTACTTTCTGAGCAGCTATGTCTTAAAATTTTGCTTCTGGTGGGAAGCAATAAATATGAGCCAGGAATCTAATTCCAAAATTGATTTGGGGTATGAGTATTGGAAAACTTCATGCTAAAGCCAGATGGTCAGCATTTATTGCTTTTTTCAAAGGGTTAAATTAAAAGTTTTATGTGATCAGTAGACTGTACAATACTTTTTGGGTAGTGAGAGAAGGCACCTTTAAAATTTTTTTCCAGTATAGTGAGACACTTAAAAACATTCTGAAAAACAAAATCAAAACCTACTTTGATGTGGAATATTTTGTACGTGATATACAGTTGACCCTTGCACAATGCAGGGGTTAATCACGTATCACTTATAGTCAGCCCTCCATATCCCTGGTTCGTCCTCATCTGCGGATTCAACCAAACTCAGATCCTGTAGTGCTGTACTATTGAAAAATATCCTGGGTAAGTGGACCCGCGCAACTCAAACCTGCGTTGTTCAAGGGTCAACTATACTATCAAGTGAATTCGAGACTATAGTGTTTGGGTTTTGTTATCTAATTATTTTAACAACATGTTTGGACAGTTAGGTGTGGTTCTCGGTATCTGCCATCTGAAATGTGTCTCAAGGGTGGCCTATGACACAGAGGTCTCACCCTGGCCAAGTGTCCTTCCACAGGAAGTCTTAGCACTCTCATGTATTTTAGATTTTAAGGCTGGATAAGAACTCCGTTGAAGGCTGCATTAGCATTTTTAAAATGTGGAGATTAAGACCATCAATTCTCTGTGTTTTGTTTCTAAAGAAAATCTGTGGAAAGGAAAAACAACTTATTTTCAGAGTGTGTATAGTGATTAGAATAATTTAATTTAAATGCTTAAAGATTTGGAGCAAATTTATAAATTTAGAATAGCAATATTTTATTTTGATCTTCCTTACTAATTATAACAAATCTGATATCTGATTTGCCCCAGAACCACTTTACAATAATTTCACCACAGGATGTCATAAACATGGACTTTGGTTTCTAAAACACCAAGAATACCATATTAGACTCCTTGATTTTACACCCTTCCCCACTTTCTTATTCCATGGCCTTGAGAAGACTCTTAGGAACTTTTTTCATCTACTAGTCAAGTGCTCCTTCTCATCCTTCTTAGAAATTTTTTTTTTTTTTAAGCCCAGCAGTCCTGTTATAGTTGACTTATTAGTTGGGTAAGAGTTGCATTTTCTTCTAGGTAATTGAAGATCTGATTGTTTGCAGCATGAGGTGAACAGATCATGTAGGTTTTTATAGTATTTAAGAATTATCAGAAGGGTGTTTATCTAATCCACATGTCAACATCGATAGCACACTGGCTCAGGTTGCAAAGTCAATGTGCTTGGCTGTGCCACTCTCTGGTTCAGGCAAATGAATGTGCAAATTCCAGTTTCTCTCTTCAAGTGTGTTCAGTGCTTCCTTTTCCCAAGTTCTGCCTTATCCAAGGTGTAATTAGTTATTTAAACAACCCAGACTTAGATTATTTTCAGTATTCTTGAAACTGTTAAACATTTGTTGAATACAGTTGACCCTTGATCAACGCAGGTTTGAATTGCACAGATCCACTTATATGTCGATATTTTTTAATAGTAAATACTACAGTACTACACGATCCACGGTTGGTTGAACCTGTGATTGTGGAGGGCCAACTATTAATTATACTTGGATTAACCCCTGTGTTTTTCAAGTCTCAACTGTACTGAGAAATCTTTCCAAACTAATTGGAGGGGAAGGGAAGGCAGTTGATAAAACTATTTTCATAGGTATATGAACTGATTTGTAATTAGAAGCACCATTTGTATACCTATACTATATAAAAAAGTTCTTAAAGTATATACTCAAGGTAATGTAGTGTGGCTCACGGGCTTAGTTGCTCCGCGGCATGTGGGATCCTCCCAGACCAGGGCTCGAACCTGTGTCCCCTGCATTGGCAGGCAGATTCTTAACCACTGCGCCACCAGGGAAGCCCCTGTTCCAATGCTTGAAGGGACAAACAACAATATAGTAGAGTTTTGCTGGAGATGAAAGCATGTCTTAGCATAGGTAAAAATAGATCTTTTAAAAAAAATTTATTTTATTTATTTATTTTTGGCTGTGTTGGGTCTTCGTTGTGTGTGCGGGCTTTCTCTAGTTGCAGTGAGCAGGGGCTACTCTTCGTTGTGGTGCGCAGGCTTCTCATTGTGGTGGCTTCTGTTATTGTGGAGCATGGGCTCTAGGCGCACAGGCTTCAGTAGTTGTGGCACACGGGCTCAGTAGTTGTGGCTCGTGGCCTCTAGGCACGCGGGCTCAGTAGTTGTGGTGCACGGGCTTAGTTGCTACGCGGCATGTGGGATCTTCCCGGACCAGGGCTTGAACCCGTGTCCCCTGCATTGACAGGCGGATTCTTAACCACTGCGCCACCAGGGAAGCCCAGAAATAGATTTTTAAATTGTTCTGGTTTGCCACTTGTGTATGTTACTCTCCCTCTGAACGTTGGTAGTTGGTAACTTCCCTTTGTCTAACTGAAAAGTCAAGTCTCTGTGACTATTCTTTTGTGGATTGACTATCCGAGAAATTAGCATGGTGGAAGTTGTAGTACATTATTCTTTGTGGCTTTAAAAATGAAGGCATTTTTATATAGGAGAGCGTGAAAGTGAATTTAAGGTCTTTGGAAGTTTTATCTTTAATGTGTCACTTTAGGTTGACCATTTCTCTTCATCACTTTTCTGTTTCTTAAAGTCTTCTCTTCCTTGGACCAAATGACCCACATCTTAATTCTTTTCTCTGACTTCTTGAATGTGGTAAAACATATGATATGGACAAAAGTTGCTTTCAGCTTTTTAAAACCATGTCTTTGAGTGACTAGACTATGTGATAACCATGAGGAAATCACCCCACCACTGTTTGTGTGTGTGTGTGTGTGTGTGTGTTTTGAAGAGTCAGACTTGAGTAGGGGAACCATTGCTTTTACTGTGTGGTGAGTAAATAGTTTGTATTTTTCTGACATGTACCTGTGGTCACTTGTTTGCCTAGTTTGAGGTTTCTGGCCTCAAATCTCTTCTGGGGGAGGGTGAGGGAGCTGGAGAGAAGTAATTCAAAGTTAATTAAAAAAGGCCTCTTCTTGTTTTTATTTTTGTTGTGTGTGTCCAGGATTTAGAAGAATTCTGCTTTAAGTTTTGCATCAATCATTTGACAGAAGTTACACAGACTGCAGCCTTTTGGCAAATGGATGGCCCTCTGCTAAAGGAATTCATTGCTAAAGCCAGTAAATGTGGAGCCTTTAAGAACTGAAGCCCAAGACTGCTGGGTTTTGTGTGAGTGCCCTGGGGCTGGTGATGGTGTGTCGTTTGTGCTCTATGGGTGATGTAATTCTGCAGGTAAAAGAGCCCATCAGGTTGTTTTGCTCACATGGAGGTACAGTTCTCTGTGTAAGGATACAGGAAGGGTGTACGGCTTTTCCTGAACCCATTTTAAACAACCCTTATTTCCAGATGTGTATATTTTAAATGTGACCTTAACGTTTGGCTGGGACATTGTAAAAGGGTGAAAGTCTAGCTGGTTGTTTGTTTTTTGTTTGGTTTGGTTTTGATTAGAGGAACTCCTGAAGTTGGAAAGGGGGCTTTGCGGCACGTCTTCTGGCTTGCATATCAACAACCCTTTTGACGCCAGGGGTTGGGATAGGGTGCCAACTGTGAGAGATGTAGAGGCCCCGCTGGGAATGACAGGTGCTGACTTGGGGGCTTGTTGAAGGGCTGCATTAGTTGTTAGTTCAGTAGCCTCACTGTGAAGGAATAGTTAAGATTGTCTGAGGTTTTTGTTTGTGTATTTGCATTATTGATGACTTTAAATTTCAAAATAATATTCAATTTAATATAAGCCTATTGAAATGATAATTATGTGAAGATGGATTTCTAGGTTAGTCAGGGTTTCTCTTAAGACTTAAGTACATAAAGAGTAGTAACGTAGAACTATCTGTGAAAACTTGATAATGAAAGAAACTTCATTTGGGTGAAAGCGGATATTTTATAACTCAGAGTCTCCCCTACTAACAGCGTTTTTATTAAGGTTAAATTTGAGAACCCAAACTGAAATCCCCCCACCTTTTGTCCTGTAAATGCTAATCATATAAGAGGAAAATAGTGACATATTCAGTGTACTCTTGCCTTCCTGAATTGTGGTTGCTGAATCATCAGATCTACTACGTCTGACTCAAATCAGTGGTTCTTAAAACCAAGTTTCTTACAGGACTTAATAGAATTTGTTTTTATTGATTTTTATCTATGCCAAATGCTGTCACGCATTTTGCTTATTTGAAATGTCACCAGCTTTCACATTTGATTTTCCTTTCCTTTTAATTGTGTTAGGTAACTTTGAAAAGGGATCTAAATTATGAGGGCGTTTTTTTGGTCTGGTTATGAAATGTGACTTTGGGAAGTAAGAGTGTTCAACTCTGAGTTTTATCCTGTGTGCCCGTTGAGCTTGCTTCAAGAACAAAGCTTTATTCTGCTCTCTGGCCCACGGACTCATTTCCATTTGTGGGAGCTCCTTTAGTGAACTGTTTCATGTTTGGAAGGTCCTCCATCTGAATTTAGAGACCGAATCCATTTTCAGACCCCAATTAACAAGAGGGTGAAGAGATGCTGCAGCTACTGTTTTTAGCAATGTTTCTAAGTGTATGTTGGTGGGTGAGGGCCCAAAGATGGAAATTCATTGATAGGTGAAAAAAACACAAACCTGGAAGTCCCAGCCCCCTTTTCTTGACCATGTTGCAAGTGATCGAAGCCCAGTGAGTTATTAGGTTAGAATTAGTTCTGCAACATAATAGAATTTTCTTACTAGGTTGATAAATGTACATTAATTTGATTATTAGCTATGATGGGTAGTGTTTCTAACAATCACTGTCTATAGGCTTATGATCTGGACAAAACAAGAACTTCAGTAATTTTACTATTGCTCTTACTTGAAAAAAAAACTTTGAAAAAGCACAAATTAACCTAGATCCATTTCCATAGATAGTTCATTCACTAAGCAAATACTTACTGAGTTCCCAATAGATGAAGAACCACTTCTCATATTAGATTACTGAGTAATTTGTATGAGTATATTTTCAGTGAAGAGAACAGAAAAATGTCTCTCAGAAAGTACTTGAGTATCTTGTGTTGTTTTTTTTTTAAATATGCTCTCTTATTTTTCTACTTGGTTTTGTTGTTAATCATAGCAGGTGATGAAAACTATTCTTTGAATTGTTTTTTTTCATCTGATATAATAATGAAAGCCAAAGTATTGGTATTTCTTCAAATAGCCCTAAAGTGTACTCTTGAACCTCCTACTGGAACAAGGTTTGATACGCTAGTTATATAGGTTGTATTTATGTAATGTTTAGAGTGACATATTAATAAATAAAGCAATCTGTTAAAATAGCATGTAGAGTTATTTTTTCCCTCTCAAAAATCAATAATATGCAGCCTTAAAAGGGAAGGAAATTCTGACACATGCTGCAGCTTGGATGAACCTTGAGGACATTATGCTAAGTGAAATAAGCCAGTCACAAAAGGACAAGTACTGTATGATTCCATTTACATGAGGTCCCTGGAGTAGTCAGATTCATAGGAAGTAGAATGGTGGTTGGCAGGGGCTGGGAGAAAGGGTATGAGGGGTTATTGTTTAATAGGTACAGAGTTTCAGTTTTGCAAGATGGAAAGACTTCTGTGCGTGGATGATACACAACAATGTGAATGGACTTAACGCCACTGTACTGTACACTTAAGCATGGTTAACATGGTAATGTGTATTTTGCCAGTTTAAAAAAAACCAGTACTGTGATTCTTGGGTATCAGACTAAAAACAGGTACCACCATAAATATGCTGTTTCTCAACTACCCTCCCCACCCCAGAAGATATGCTTTGGTTTTATTCCTGCTGAAAGATACTACAATTGAACTGTCACAGTAGAAAAACGTATGTGGATCCTTTTGGGGACTTATAAATGAAGGGAGAGACGTAGTCCCTCTCCTCAAGGAATGTAAAAATTATTGGGAGAGAGGAGAGAGGTTTAGGAATTAACAACATAATAACATTTATAAACAGCTTTTCGTAAGTCATTGAGAGGAAACCCAATAGGGTTAGTATGAGAAGCAACTGTTCTGAAGGTCATGTTTGTGCAGCATAGGGGGCAACACAAATGTCCTTTTAACTCATTTCCAAAACAACGGTAAGTGGCCCAAGCAAAGGCTTAGAGGTGGGGAATAATGAGCCTTCCAGAACTTTACCATAAGCAAGTTTGTTTGGTTAGAATGGGAAAATAAACCAGGGCCTCTCAGGCGGAAATGTTGGCAAGGGGAGGGCATGTGTTTCTGTGTGTGGTGTGGATGAGAACATTTATTTCGCACAATGCCAGGCATTTTGTGCCCTGTGCTTCACATGCGTTTTCTTTTTTAGTGCCCACATTTTGTACCATAAAGTAGGCAGAATTAGTCTCATATTAAATAATTTTTTTCAGCAGTGACACTGCTAAAGTAAAAATCCAGGTCTGTTTTAATTTGCCCGATATCTGCCACTTGATGACAAATACATGTTGCTCCCTTGTGCTGAGTTACCACCATGAATGGTGAAATTTGAAAGTAAAGTGGTGGACAGAGGGTTTTTTTTAAGAAATAAACATCATGGCATCAGAACTGTTACTCAGATAAGCTTTGCTATAGGATGTAACATCAGGGAGGGAAGCTGAAGTTACAGCATCATCTAGACCAGGGGAAATCTTTATTCAGTGGGTCTGGGATGAAGACTTGTTTTTTTTTTTTTTCTTTTAATTGAGGTATAGTCGATTTACAATATTATCTTAGTTTTATTTGTTGTTATTGTTGTTTTTTTTTTTTTGCAGTACACGGGCCTCTCACCGCTGCGGCCTCTCCCGTTGCGGAGCACAGGCTCCGGACGCGCAGGCTCAGTGGCCATGACTCACGGGCCCAGCCGCTCCGCGGCATGTGGGATCTTCCCGGCCTGGGGCATGAACCCGCATCCCCTGCATCGGCAGGCGGACTCTCAACCACTGCGCCACCAGGGAAGCCCCTATCTTAGTTTTAGATAATACAACATAGTGATTCAAAATTTTTATAGATTATACCCGTTTATAGTTATTATAAAATATTGGCTGTATTCCCTGTGCAGTACAGTATATCCTTATAGTTTATTTTATACATAGTAATTTGTACCTCTTAATTCCCTACCCCCGCCTTGCCCCTCCCCCCTTCCCATACCCCACTTGTAACCACTAGTTTGTTCTCTGTATCTGTGAGCCTGTTTCTGTTTTGTTATACTCAATAGTTTGTTTTATTTTTAAATTCCATATATAAGTGATAACATACAGTATTTGTCTTTCTCTCTCTGACTTATTTCACTAAGTATAATACTGTCCAGGTCCATCCATGTTGCTGCAAATGTCAGAATTTCCTTCTTTTTGATGACTGACTAGTACACACACACACACACACCACATCATCTTTATCCATTCATCTGTTGATGGACACATGGTTGCTTCCATATCATGGTTATTGTAAATAATGCTGCTATGAACGTTGGGTTGCACATATCTTTTTGAATTAGTGTTTTCATTTTCTTTGGATATATACCCAGGAGTGGGATTGCTGGATCATATGATAGTTCTATTTTTAGTTTTTTGAGGAACCTCCATACTGTTTTCCACAGTAACTGCACCAATTTACATTCCTACCACTAGGGTACAAGGGTTCCCTTTTCTCCACATCTTTGCCAACATTTGGTGGTATTTATGGTCTTTTTCTTTTTCTTTCTTTCTTTTTTTTTTTTTTTTGCTGCTTTGTGCAAGCTGTGGGATCTCAGTTCCCCAACCAGGGATTGAATACGGGCCACAGCAGTGAATCCTAATCACTAGACTACCAGGAAGCTCCCCTATTTGTGGTCTTTTTGATGATGCCCATTCTGACAGGTGTAAGGTGATACCTCATTGTAGTTTTGATTTGCATTTACCTAGTGTTAGCAGTGTTGAGCATCTTTCTATGTGCCTGTTGGCCATCTATTCATATGTCTTCTTTGGAGAAATGTCCATTCGGGTCTTCTGCCCATTTTTTAACCTCGTTTTGTTTTTTTTTTTTTTTTTTTCCAGTACGCGGGCTTTTCACTGCTGTGGCCTCTCCCATTGTGGAGCACAGGCTCCAGACGCGCAGGCTCAGCAGCCATGGCTCACGGGCCCAGCCTCTCCGTGGCACGTGGGATCTTCCCGGACCGGGGCACGAACCCGCGTCCCCTGCATCGGCAGGCAGACTCTCAACCACTGCGCCACCAGGGAAGCCCCCTCTCATTTGTATTTTTGATGTTGAGTTGTATGAGCTGTTTATATATTTTGGATATTAACCCTTTATCAGTCGTATCATTTGCAAATATTTTCTACCATTAAGTAGGTTGTCTTTCTGTTTTGTCAATGGTTAATGTGTCATTTAAGGCCAGTGTTTCCTTATTGATTTTCCATCTGGATGATCTGTCCATTGATGTAACTGAGGTGTTAAAGTCTCCTACTATTATTGTGTTACTGTCAGTTTCTCCCTTTTTGTCTGTTAATATTTGCTTTATGTATTTAGGTGGTCCTATGTTGAGTGCATATATATTTACAATTGTTACATCTTCTTGGATTGATCCCTTGATCGTTATGTAATGTCCTTCTTTACAGTCTTTTTTTTTTTTAATAGATCTTTATTGGAGTATAATTGCTTCACAATACTGTGTTAGTTTCTGTTGCACAACAAAGCGAATCAGCCATATGCGTACACATGTCCCCATATCCCCTCCCTCTTGAGCCTCCCGTCCATCCTCCCTCTCCCACCCCAAAGTCTATTTTGTCTGGTACAATATTGCTACCCCAGCTTTCTTTTGATTTCTATTTGCATGGAATGCCCTTTTCCATCCCTTCACTTTCAGTCTACATGTGTCTTTAGATCTGAAGTGAGTCTTTTGTAGGAAGCATGTGTACAGGTCTTGTTTTTATATCCATTCAGCCAGTCTATGCCTTTTGATTGGAGCATTTAGTCCAGTTACATTTAAAGTAATTATTGATATGTATGTAGCTACTGCCATTTGTTAATTGTTTTGGGGTTGTTTTGGTAGTTCTTTTTTGTTCTTATTCTTTTTTTTTTAATATAATGTATTTATTTATTTATTTTAATTTTTGGCTGCGTTGGGCCTTCGTTGCTGCATGCAGGTTTTCTCTAGTTGAGGTGCACATGCTTCTCATTGTGGTGGCTTCTCTTGTTGCAGAGCACGGGCTCTATTGCCTGGACTTTAGTAGTTGTGGCATCGGGCTTAGTTGCTCTCTGGCATGTGGGATCTTCCCGGACCAAGGCTTGAACCCGTGTCCCCTGCATTGGCAGGCGGATTCTCAACCACTGCGCCACCAGGGAAGCCCTCTTTGTTCTTGGTCCTTGTGATTTGATGACTGTCTTTAGTGTTATGTTTGGATTCCTTTCTCTTTTTTGTCTGTGTATCTATTATACATTTTTGGTTTGCAGTTACCACGAGGTTTTTGTATAGCAATCTCTATATATATGTGATGATTTTAAGTTGCCGATCTCTTAATTTCAAATGCATTTTAACAGCCCTACATTTGTACTCTTCTCCCCTCGTGATTACTGTTTTTGGCATCATATTTTAAATCTATTTATTTTGTGTATCCCTTAACTGCTTATTGTGGATATAGACAATTTTACTACTTACGTCTTTTAACCTTCCTGCTAGCTTTGTTCATGGATGATTTCCTATCTTTACTGTATGTTTGCCTTTACCAATGAGCTTTTTCTTTTTATAATTTCCATTCCATATAATTTCTAGTTGTGGCCTTTTCTTTTTCACTAAAACATTTCCTTTAACATTTCTTGTAAAGCTGGTTTGGTGGCACTGAACTTTTTTAGCTTTTGCTTGTCTGTAAAACTTCTGATCTCCATCAGATCTGAACGAGAGCCTTGTCAAGTAAAGTATTCTTGGTTGTAGGTTTTTCCCTGTCATCACTTTAAATATATTGTGCCACTCCCCTCTGGTCTGTAGAGTTTCTGCTGAAAAGTCAGCTGATATCCTTAATGGAGTTTCATTATAAATATTGATAACTTGTTGCTTTTCCCTTGTTGCTTTTAATATTCTCTCTTTATGTTTAATTTTTGCCATTTTAATTATGATATGTCTTGGTGTGGTCCTCTTTGGGTTGATCCTGTTCGGGACTCTGTGCTTCCTGGATTTGGGTGACTGTTTCCTTTTCCAGGTTAGGGAAGTCTTTAGCTACTGTGTCTTCAAATATGTTCTCAGGCCCTTTCTCTCTCTCTCTTCTCTTTCTGGGATCCCTATAATGTGAATGATAGTATGCTTGTTGTTGTCTCAGAGGTCTCTTAAACTGTCCTTCTTTCTTTCTATTCCTTTTTCTGTTCAGCATCAGTGATTTCCACTACTCTGTCTTCCAGCTCACTGATTTGTTCATCTGTGTCATTTAGTCTACTTGTGATTCCTTCTAGTGTATTTTTCATTTCGGTTATTCTTCATCTGTTTGGTTGTTCTTTATGTTTTCTAACTCTTCTTTAAAAACTTCTAACTTCTTGTTCTGTTTGTTCATTTTTATTCTGAATTCTTTGATCAACTTTATGACCATTGCCTTGAGCTCTGTCTCCACTTCACTTATTCCTTCTTCTGGGGTTTTATCTTGTTCTTTCGTCTGGAACGTATTCCTCCGTCCCCTCATTGTGCCTAACTTACTGTATTTATTTCTATGTATCAGGTAGGTTGGTTATGATTCCTGACTTTGGAAAAGTGGCCCTTTGTAGGAGACGTCTTATGTGTCCCAGCAATGCACTCCCCTCTTGTCACCGCAGCTATATGCTGTAGGGGCACCCTCCATGTGGGCTGCGTGGGTCCTTCTGCTGTGGTGGGCTGACTATTGTGGGCAGCCTGGTGGGTGTGGCTGGCCTCTGGTCTGATTGGTTGCCAGGTCGTGCCTTGTATGGAGGAGCCAGCCACTGGTTGGCAGAGTGGATCATGAGGTGGACAGCTGTGGAACCCCGGGAGGCTGGCCCTGGGACTTGTGCTGGCTCACTGGCGCCAGGAGTCAGGTCCATGAGATCTGGGGCTGGTTCCCACCCACTGGTGGGTGAAGCCAGGTCCTGGGGTCTCACTGCAGAGCCCAGGGGTTCCAGAGCTGGTGTCAGACAGCTGGCAGGTGGGGTCATTTCCTGATACAGCTGGCTGCAGGGCCTGGGGTGTCTTGAAACTTGTGTTTACCTCCTGATTGGCGGGGCTTGGGCTCAGGTGGTCCCAGGACTGGTGCTGGCCTGCTGGTGGGTGAGCTGCAGCCTGCCACAGGCAGGCTGCAGGACTGTGGTCATCCTGTAGGGGTGAGGCTGGTCCTAAGGCTAGAGCAGACTTGCTGGTGGGTGGGGCTGGGGCCCAGGGGATTCTAGGGCTGATGCCTGCCCACTGGTGGACAGAGCTGGGTCCCAGGGTGTCTGGGTCTGTTGCCTGCGCACTGGTATGTGGAGTTGGGTCCTGGGCCCTCTGGTGGGCAGGGCTGTGTCGAGGGACGGCTGTGGGCTCAGGGGGTCTAAAGGGGGCGTGTATGCTCCACCCCAGTTGTTCTGCCTGAAGTATCCCGGTACTGGTACCTATAAGCTAGTGAGCAGGGGCACAGCTGGATCTTGAGACTAATAAGCTAGAGGGAGGATTCCTGAATGGCGCTTGCAGGCACCTGTGTCTCCGGGGTAGAATGTGCTCCCAGAAATGGCCGCTGCCAGTGTCTTTGTCCCCAGGGTGAGCTCCATTTGCCTCCTGCTTCTCTGGGAGACTCGCCACGATCAGCAGGTAGGTCTGTCCCAGGCTCCTTTCAAATTACTTCTTCTGCCCTGGGTCCTGGAGCATGAGTTTTCGGGTGCACCTTTAAGAGTGGAATCTCTCTTTCCCCCTGCCCTCTGGGACTCCCAAAGGTAAGTTCCACTGGCCTTCAAAGCCAAATGTTAATGGGGCTTGTCTTCCTGGCACAAGACCCTTGGGTTTGGGGATCCGGATGTGGGGCTCAGACCCATTGTTGTTCCCTGGAAAGAACCTCTGCAGTTGTGATTATTCTCCCATTTGTGGGTTGCCCACCCAGTGGTGTGGGTCTCGACTGTATTGTGTTTCTGCACCCCACCCCACCCCCACCCCCCATCTGGTTGTGGTTTTCTTGGTATCTTTAGTTGTAGAAGATCTTTTCTGTTTGCTTCCGTCTTTTTGATCCATAGTTGTTCTATAAATAGTTGTAATTGTGGTGTGCCTGTGAGATGAGGTGAGCTTAGAGTCTGTCTACTCTGCCATCTTCTAAAATCTTTTGTTGGCTTCCGTAGTTTTTTAAGTGCCTCAGGTGATTCTGATGTGTAGCCAAATTTGAAAACCACTGAGATTTTGCCCCTCAGTTATTAATGACTTGGGCTGGGGTTGCCATTACAACAGGAATGGACGTGTTCTTTCATTTATATCATATTCTTCAGCAGATATTGAGCATATTATGTGCCAGATACCATGCTGGAGACTCAGATCAAACTCATGTTGAAATGTAGTACTACTGTGCATCAAAGCAGTGTGGTAGAAAAGTAGAAATGTGACGTTTTCGGAGGTCGGACATGGTAGTTAGTAGGGCATACAGATCTCAATTGTATATTGTTGGGTTGAGCAAAACCTTCAGAGAGTCCATCCAGTTGTAAGTGTTTGTTTTGAAGATGATGTTATGCCCATGTGCTGTGGCTGAAGAGAAATTTAAAAAACACACAGGTATGTTTGGTACAGGTATACAATTCAGATTTATTTTATCAAAGAAGCATTACGGGCTGGAACTAGTCTCAAAAGATAAAAACAGTTTATGCATTTTTTCAACATTTATTGAGCACGCTAGCTATTGGGAATGTGATAGGGAGGAAAACACAGGAATAGTGAGTTTCTGCCCTCAGACTGCTTATACTCCAGTGGTTTGATGTATGATAGAGTGGCTTACACCGAGAAAGGGATATGAAGAGAAAGTGCTCTCAGATGGAGTAGGTATGAGGACATCAGCAGGAGGAGCAGTGAAGACTTCACAGCAGGATGTGCAATGGCCCTGGGGGCAGGAGCACCTGGAATCCACTTAGCTCACTGTAGTGGGGGTGGGGGAGGCGGGATCTAAAAATCTAAAAACTTACCAAAGGAGTTTTAGGGAGATGGGAGGCATGGCCCAATTTACTCAAGTAGAATCAGAACTCTTTTCCTGGGGGGAGAGGTAGACGTGAGATGATGATGAGGAAGAGGAGGCAGTAAAAAGGCGTAAGATGCCGAACCAGCAAGAACAGGTAAGGGCCGGTTAAGGTCTAAGTCTGAGGGCCAGAGAGACACGAGGGCCCTAGTGCTAAAGATGTGAGGCTTTCACAGGCCCATCTCCAGCTTTCAGCCTGTTTGCAGCTGTGCTTGATTCCTGGCTTAGGAAATGGTCATTCTTAAGAAGACAGAGAAGAATCTGAAGTAGAACTTGTTGACTGAAGCTCAGAGCACAAGGTCTGTTTTACATCCTGTAGTAGCTCCATCTCTTCCTTCAGCTGCTGCTGCCTTTGTTCAGATTGATGAATTTTATTCTCTATTACTATAATAAGAAAATTATTTCAGGTTATCCAGTAGTTTTATACACAATGTACTATTTCTAGCCTCTTCTGAAAGTGCATAGTACACAATGCTGTGCCCCAAATGAAAAGGATCTAGGGTCTTGTCAGCAGGAATTGATGCTTTTATGCCTTTGCTTTCTCTTCTATCTCAGGATAGAATTCTAGTATTTATCACACATAAAGCTGGTCTGTAAATCTTTAAAATTTTGTATACATTTATAACAGAAAAGGCACTTCTGTATACTTTTGAGGATTTGAAAGCAGCGACTAAATAACCTTCATGCTACACAATACCCATTTGTTGAGAGGATGCCATTAGACTATCAAGGGTTAAGGGCAAATCTTTCAGAGAAATGCATCCAATTTTTAATGTTACATAAAAGCTTTTGGTTTTATTTAGAAATAGGAATGCTTTTATTGTGGAAACTTAGAAGCTACTTTAGTTAGGCTTTATAAATTATAATATTACTCAGTGGCAACTTTTTAAAAACCTCAAAATCTTAGAATATCTGTATACCTGCAATTAACTTTCTGGAACACTGAAAAGGCTGAATTAAGCAAAAGAGTCTTTATCAGTTGGGGTGTGAGAAGTTAAGTCTTTTAAGTTGGTTCTCATACGATTCCAAATAGTGTCACCTCCGGGAGCTCACACCCCCCAAATACGACACTATACTGTATGTACTCCCAGCTAACTTAACCTAGGTAGTGACATGTTCCAAACATGTTACTTTTATATGAAAGAAAAATAAACATACATGAAAGTCACCTACAAAATAAAGCTTTTTAGAAAAAAAATTTAAAGGCCTCTTAAAAAAAAAAAAAGGATATTCCCATAAGACATATGCAGACATTCTCAAGAAACTGGTAAAAAAACACACTATTGTTGACTATTTTTCTGCTGATTATAAATGTAATACAAAATTCAAATAGAAATGTGTAATATCAAAACAAAAATGAGAAAGGCTTGTGTATACTGAGACAGGAATATGAACTAATATTTTCTCCACAGGGAAAATCTATTTTCCTAATACATTTGCTGGAAAGACAAATACATCTCTGGAAAAGAACAGAGTTGAGGGTACTGTTTGTGTACAACTTCAGGGGGAGCCATCTGCCTTAAACTCTGTGTCAACCTGTGCCCTCCACTCCCACCGGGATGTGCAGTGCACAGCCTGCCCAGCTGTGTGTGGCAGCCTTGATGGAGAAGTCAGGTCAGACTCATCAATGTGGAAACTTAGCCTGTCTTGAAGGCATCTGAAATAGTGGTGAAAGGACCACTGTTTGTTTGATGTTTTATAGAAAGGTCAACTCTCTGTTTCCACTAGGTTTTCTTTTTCAAAAGTTTCTTGGCTATTCTTTTTTTTTTTTTTAATGATGAACTTTAGAATCAATTGATCAATCACAACCCTCCCTCTCCCATTAGATTTGAAGATTAATGTTGAAAGAACTGAAATTTATACACATCATACCAAGTGAGAGGGAGACAGTGCAGCATGGTTTATCACAGCCTCACCAGTTCCTGCTGATTTCCAAACGTGGTGCCCAAATACTTCCATTTTGCAATAAATTTTTTGTTTCCACTTTTTTTAGATGAGTTCTTTTTCTGATTACAAAAGCATTGTGTGTATGTATAAAATGTGGAAAATACAATGAGCACTAAGACAAAAGAATATAATCCAGTCACCTAAGATAACTACTGTTTCCATTTATGTGCAGTTCTTTGTGCATGTGTGACCCTGGGTATATATATTTTTTCTTCTGTGTGTGAGGGCTCATATTGTTTTGTAAAGGGCTTTTTCATTTAATGCAAGGGTGAACATTCTTCTAAAATAGGATTTTTATCACCTGAGTAGTGTTATTTTAATATATATGATAAATGTTTATAAACTTTGCTGCTCAGTTATAACTCATATACCTGCTTGAAGATTTACAAATGCGTCTTCAAACAATCTACAGTCAAAAAGTGAAGTCCCAATTTCTTCATAGTCTGGAGGAAGAAAAACATTTTCAGTTTTAATTTAAATAACTTCCTTACATAGGAAGAAACACCTCTCAGAATAACCCTCAAAAAGGAAAAGCACGCAGAGCAGGCAGCCCCTGCGGACTGCAGTAGCAGCAGCCTCACCAGGGAGCTCGTTAGAAATGCAGATTCTTAGCACCTTTACTGGATCAGAACCTCCAGGGATGGGGCCCAGCCATCCGTTTTTACAAACCCCCCTGGTGGTTCTGAGGGGTATGCTCAAGTTCGAGATGTGCTTGGTCTAGAGACAAGAGTAAACGAACAAAAGAATGTAATGAATGAGCCTTGGGAAACGTCTGTTTGCTCTTAACTACACTTTTTGGTTTTGTCCTGTAGAAAAAAATTCCTCTCAAATAATCATATATTTTACATTGTTGCCTAAAATATAGACTGTCGAGGTTTTTCCTTCTAAGACAGCTATACAGTCGACCCTTGAACAATGTGGGGTTAGGGGTGCTGACCCCCGTGCAGTCACAAATCCAAGCATAACTAACTTTACAGTCGGCCTCCCAAATATGTGGTTCCTCTGTATCTGTGGTTCTGTATCCACGGGTTGTATAGTATTTTATTGCGTAGTATTTATTGAAAAAAATTCAGGTATAAGTGGACCCGTACAGTACAAACCCATGTTATGTGTCAGCTGTATTTATAATAAAGTTTTTAAGCTCCTAACACAGGTTATGAGAAGGCTAAGTGTCTGTATACCTGCATGTACAAACGGAACTTCAGCGTCCCCAAGAGCTCTTTCTGAAAGGCCACATTTAACTAAACCAAACATCAATCAAAACATTAAAATTACTTATTTCTTCTTACTTATTTTACAGTATAAAAAAAGGCACTTGCTTGTTTAAGGAACAGAATTAGAGGCAAATCAAAACTAGCATAATGAATGCCATTCTCAGAGCTTAGCAGCAAGCGTGCTCAGCTGCGGGGAGTGGGGGGGAGTGCGGGTGTGTGACTGAACCTGGTTCTGAACTTGCCCGTTCTCTTGATGGTCACTCTCAGTTATGAACCTCTGGAAAAGACATTAAAACTTTCACGGAATCAGGGTATTTTACTAAAGTAATGATTTTGTGAATTACCTACCTCCTGTTGATTTATAAAAAGATAAGAGATCTAGAACAATAAATTGTATTAAAGAATGAGATAAAGGATGTGAGGGTGATCTGGCTGCAACATCTGTCACCCCCACTGATCGCCAGGGTTGATTCGGCTGATCTGGCTGGCTAGGCGGGTGTCCCCTTCCTCCCTCACCCCTCCACGTGCGTCCCTCCCGAAGCTGCGTGCTCGGTTGAAGAGGATGACCTTCCCCGATAGAGGAGGACTGTTCTTCGGTCAAGGGTATATGAGTAGCTGCGCTCCCCTGCTAGAACCTCCAAACAGGCTCTCAAGAATGAGATAAAGAAGGAAAAGAAAAGAAACAGTACAGAGAGAAAATGTGTACTTTTGTGGGGGGGAGGCGGGTGTTGGTTTTGTTTAACATGTAGGTCTGTGAGAAGTCTCTATATGTAGAAATTTTCTTATTTCAATACCTGATTCTGAAGTGGTCTCATCCTTGAGTCTTTCCTGAATCAAATGAAGTTTGTCTACTATTTCTTCAAATAAAGCATTAAGAAGACCCGCTTTTTTACATTTCTTAAGAAAAGCAACTTTCACAATTGCATCTAAGAATAAAAAAAACATTTCAGAAGGAAATCGTCTGTCTCAGGACAGCTATCATACATCATTTTATGGTCACTTCTTCAGACTTTGCCTAATGGTGGATGAACATTATTAGATAATACGTACAGCACCTTGTATCTTTTCTATTAATTGTAATTTCATCATACCTCATTTTTTTCAAGCTGAAACAATGAATGAAATGTTATAAAAAGTGAAAATAAAAACTTCTCTTAGAATAATTATATGAATAAAGATAATTTTCTAAAATTTAGCTTCAAATCTTTGAGATAACAGCCTCCCTCATTTTTTTCTGTCACAGTTGACTGTTATTATGGAATGTCTGTTTCCTTAACAGAAAGTTACAATTACTGGCTTCAGCTTCTTGGGCGGGGCGGTCACAGTGTGAGGGGTGGCATGTCATTGGATTCTGAACTCAGGCAACCCTGGCTTCTATATCAAGAGCTGTATCCTTTCTTGAGCGGCATGGACATATATACACTACCAAACGTAAGGTAGATAGCTAGTGGGAAGCAGCTGCATAGCACAGGGAGATCAGCTCGGTGCTTTGTGACCGCCTGGAGGGGTGGGATAGGGAGGGTGGGAGGGAGACACAAAAGGGAGGGGATATGGGAACATATGTATAACTGATTAAATTTGTTATAAAGCAAAAAAAAAAAAAAAGAGCTGTATCCTTTCTTAATACTGAAGAGCAGTTGGACCATCCCAACCTAAGTTATAACCTAAGTTATTTTGATCTGTTGGGGTTATGATGGAGTGAATAATTATGATAAAAGACTTCTATTCTTATAATTCATTACTACAAGTCTAGAATAATAAAGTGGGATACCAACTCTGAAATGGTACTAAGTACTGTAAGTCATATTTGTTAACAGACAAAACTTATAGCAAACCTGTGTGTCTGCCATCCTTTTCCTTCCTATCCAATGCCATTCTTTCCGGTGGCTAAAAGGAGAGAAAGATCAAGATTACTTTACACTAATTTTTTACTGTTGACATTTAATACAGTAAGTCCCCTACATATGAATGAGTTCCATTCTGAGAGCACATTTGTAAGTCCAATTTGTTCGTAAGTCTAACAAAGTTAGCCTAGGTACCCAACTAACACAGTCGGCTATATAGTACTGTACTGTAATAGCTTTATAATACTTTTCACACAAATAATACATTAAAAAACAAACACAAAAAATAAAAATTTTTAATCTTCCAGTACAGTACCTTGAAAAGTACAGTAGTACAGTACAAGACCTGGCACACAGGGGCTGGCATCGAATGAACAGGCAAGAAGAGTTACTGACTGGAGGAGGGAGAGGAGGTGGGAAATATGGTAGAGCTGAAGGATCGTCAGCAATAGGGGACGGAGGGCAAGCTGCAATGTCACTCACGCCTGACGTTGATGGCACAGGTTCTGGCTCCTTGCTGGATTCAATTCTATCTACCCTCTTGACAGAAGGACCCCATGATGTCTGGGCAGTAGCTCTTTTTTTCTTGTCATAGATGACATCGTAGCACGGGGTTGCATTCTTAACAGCTGCTGCAGCCTTCGTGTACTGTTCTACGTTCGGGTCCTGTGCTTGAAATAAGGTTACTGTACTACTGTATACAGAACCGTACAGTAGAGTACACAAAAGCACAACCATTTGTAGAGGATGCACGCACGTGACAATGTACTCCAGACACATGAATGTGATTAGACGTGTGAATGCACGTTTGCATCTTTGAAGGTTCGTATGTAGGGGACTTACTGTATTGCATAAAATGAAGACCAAATTCAGTGATATGCTTATGGTGAAAATCATGTTCCATGTTCATATGTAGATGTAAACATCACATGTAGTTTTGTTTAACAAAACATTAACAGGTGTAACAAGCACCTCTTGTATAAATAGGGTGAGAGGGGAAGGTTGCTGGCTCATATTAATTAAGCTTACATGAGCTGTTGCAAACCCCCAAAACATTTTCATATGCTTTACATAGAAATAGGAATCCAGAAAATTATGAATCACAAATTAGGTCAAATGTGGATCCTGCAGCTGGGAAATACTTGGCTAGGTAAGGATGTTCCACTGCACCTATGCCTGTTTTAAGACCATAAACACCCTGTGGGCTCAGATCCTCTCGCTGATTTGGTACCCGGGGATGTGTTACAGGGGCCAGGGGACGGTCACCTCCTGGAGGTTATGTGCTTGGGTACCCAAGACACATCCAACTTCTCTTTAATATTCGTCATCATCTATCATTGTGTCACCTGAAATTCAGAAGGTTAAAAAAAAAAAAGACATTGTATGGAGAAACTTAAAGCTATAATGAAATTAATTCAAATTACCTGTACAGGATTGCCTGTTGAGAGACGTTTTTTCCTCCCCCTTTTACTTTTCACTCCTGAAAAGTAGGCAGAAAAGTATAAATTATGTAGATACTGGAATCCACAAAGGAAAAGACTGATGCTGGACTACAGAAAATGTACAACTCTTATATGCCAAAGGTTATAACAAAGTCAAGAGATATGTCAAACAGATTACATGTTTGCAAAAAAAAAAACGACAAAAGGCCAATTTTTAAAATATAAAAAGACCTTATAAATCAATACGAAAAAGGCAATTGGGTAGAAAAACGGGCAAATGGGGAGCTCTAGAGAGAGGGTTCATTAAACAAAAATAAATTAGATCACAGGGAAACAAATATAATTGATCAAAAGATAGGGGAATATACTCAGTTTCACCCATAAGTAAAGATATGCAAAGTAAAACAGGTAGAATTTTTCATTGATCAGATTAAGATGTATAATATATAATGTCTGCAAGGATTTGGGCCAATGTGTACTGCTGGTGTGGCCTCTTTCGAAGATAATTAGCCAAGAGTTACCCAAAGTTTCATTGTTTATACTCTTTGACCCAGCAATCTACTTACAGCAAGTCTTTCTAATAGTATTGTTACATAAAGGCACAAAGATGAGTGGAGAAAAATGTTAGCTACAGTATTAAATGTGATAGAAAAAAGCTGGAAATAACTTACATGTCAGTCACACAGAGTCTAGTTCAACTGTGGTTCAGCTATACCACTGAATAATATACACAGTGGAATACTATGAAGCCTTTTAAAAATGAGGTAAGATCTACTTACACCCACTGATAGAGAAGAATCTCTAAGATATACTAAGTGAAAAAGCAAAATATAGTAGTAGGTATGTTTCTATACACAGAACATTTTTGGAAGAATTCGAAAGAAACAACGATGGTTTCCTCTGGGCAGAGGATTCATTACAGTGTTATAATCTGCTTTGTAAAACGCATACATTCTTGTCATCTTTCCCTGTCAGTAAACACTGACTGACAGCAATGTTTTTGATAGTATTTCTGTTAAGTTGCAAGGGGAATGGCTGAAGAATGGCCGAAGGGTAACGCTATTGTTTAGAGAGCGTTGCTTACCACCACAAAATGCAGCTGGCATGACAGGGAACTAAGCCTTTTCCAAAGAGGGCCGACTCCTGTCCACAGAGAGCATTCCACATCTGGTGTTGGCAAGACTGCTCTTCTGGCAGTACACAAAGGCCAGGTAACCCCGGGTAGCCAGGACCCAGTGTTCCTCAGAACGGAAAGGCTAGTCATGCATTCTTAGGAGCATTGCGTTCAGGGAACATACAACACTTTCTCAGTTTTATCTACAGGAAATTCTGATAGTCTTCGTAGAAGACAAGTAGTCACAAAACTCAAAGCTTCTCACAGTGTTTTGGTTCAGTCCGCTGACTGTAGTGAGAATGGAAGACACCAGACAAAGGCTTCACTGAGAGTAGGTCTAGTTCACGAAGAAGAAAAGTTGAGTCTGTTATACGGCACACCGCACAGGGACTGACAATTTTAAAAGTATGTAACATTTTGACTCAAAAATTTGTATTTTAACTTAGGCCAGTAAATCAGATTATTCCATGTCTTACCGAAGGTTTACCTTTCTTTAAACCCACAACACTAAATTTTAGAGACTTACCATTTTGAGGGTCAGCGTGTTGTTGGCACAATACTCTGAAAACATGAAATTTTAAAGAGTCAAATAATTGTATTTACACTTTTCAAACATTATGCCTATTGCATTGTAATTTAAAAGGGAACTAATCTGTTTTTCATGCGAGCTTAACCTTAAATATTTATTTGTTAAAAACAAAATTGCTGTTCAAGCCTGTGTAGTTACTGACAGACATCAAGTGTAGATGGACCCTGTGCCAGCGTCCCCTGTGCCCTTGAGCCTTGGACAGGTCCGCGTGCTCTCTGCAGGGGTGAGTGCTGACTACATATTTTGAACAATACTTGTTCATAGACAGCGGTCACTGAGATTTTACTGTATAAAGAAAATACCTAGAGATCCAACAGCTAAGACACAAGTTTTCATCTGACTACACAAAGTTCTGCTGACTTTCAACAATAAGCACAAAATTGCATGCATTATCTGGCGGGAAAGTAGTTTTCTAACTCAACGGGCATCTCCCCCAGATCTTAGATTTGAACTGCATGAGCTTAGAACTGATCAGAGTCCTAGAAGAGAAGAAGAAGCGGAGCAGCTAGAGCAAAGAAGTGCAGTGAGTAAACCTGAAGGAGCTGCTCAGGCCCTGTTTTCTCTCCAGCCTTTCTTCCTCCGCAGCCCCCAGTTCCCTTCCTTATGGTGCTGACCCACATAATGCAGGGTCCCCCTCACCTAGGGGAATGTATGAACTCTTCCTGTCATACATCAGTTCCCGCCTCCTCCATGCAGTCCTCCCAGCACCCCACCCGCCCACCCCCAATCAATATTAATCTCTTCGCCCTTCAGATTCTGGTTTCTCAGCACTTTTGTTTGCCAGGTACTTAATTTTTTTTTTTCAACCATATATAAAAGTGGAGGAGATGTGATGACCTCCCATGCCCCCAACCCATCACCCGTTTTCAACAATTATCAACTGAAGGCCAAGCCAGTTTCAGGTAAATCCCCTCCTGCTCCCATCAGGCCACATGCTCCTACTAGTTTTGGCCTTCTGGTCCTCCTGTGGGGTGATAGTTTTAGTTCACGTCTTGTTTCTCTTGATATTCTCACTATACCTAACAAGGGGTCTCGTGTATGACAGCCACTCCGAATGTTTAAATTCAATTTAAAAATAAAAGTTCACCTGATACTTGATAAAACTATGACAAAGAAGATTATTTTATGAGTCTCTATTCATTGGTTCTACTAATATATGATCAGTATTTTTTCAGACTTTAAGGTATAGCAGGAACTTGACTCCTTTTTGTTTGACCTTGTAGCTCTGCTAATAATAGTCTTTCTAGTGGGTGTTTTAGGTCTTTGGAGAAGTCATAATAAAATAAGCTCTTTGGGAAGGTAAGTAATAAAAGTGAAAGAATATTTCAATCCATGAGTTTCTCAGCAAATCAAATATAAAAATACAAAATTAACATATTTACACATTTCCTGTCTAGTCTCAAGCAAGAAAATACCTGTGTAAAATCAGATTTTAAATTATTTAACAAACTTCTTTGAATGTTAGGCTTGCCCACATTTTAGGATATATGGCCGCTAAGCTTAAAGAGGATATGGTGTCAAAGAGCAAAGACTCTGGAGCCCTGAAGCCCAGCTCTGCCTCTTACCAAATGTGTGGCCTGAGTACAAGTTACTATCAGGGCCTCAGTTTCCTCATCTTTAAAATGGGGATAATAGTACCTACCTTACTGGGCTATTACGAGTATTAAATGAAATAACATTTGTAAAGTACTTTGAAGTATTCCTGGCATAAAGTAAGTGGTTAAAAGATAAAGTAATAAAATAGTTCTGGAACACATTGATAAAATTGGGGATATATGCCCACAGGGGGGAAAAAATCTACCCTCCATATAGAATTTTAAAGTATCATTTAGGAATGTAACAGATCTTACAAAAATCATATTAAAAATAATCCTCTGGGAGGGATAAATTCGGAGTTTGGGATTAACATATACATACTACTATATATATCAGTAAAATAGGTAACCAACAAGGACCTACTGTATAGCACAGAGAACTATACCCAATATTTTGTAATAACCTATAAAAGGAAAAGAATATATATATATATGGGTATAACTGAATCACTTTGCTGTACACCTGAAACTAATACAACACTGTAAATCAACTACTTCAATTAAAAAAATAAAAAAATAAAAATAATTCTCTCATAACACTAATCCTATTATTCAGATACTATGCCTGAAAAAAATGCATATGTTTCAATGAAATTTAAAATGTACGTTCAACCAGAATCTATTCATATGCCCCAAAGAAGTGAGAAGTGTCTGCCTGGCTCGTCAACATTAGACCATCATTCTCTGTTTTATTCCATCTCATAACTTTAAAAAGGTCAAACCTAACCTTTTGACTGTTATTTCCTTCACCTTTATATGACATATTCTAGACTGCATCTACGTACAAAAAAGAGTTCGCTGAACATGACCTGAATCAATTAAAAACTGGGTTACTGATTTCTTCTGACTAAACTGTATAATGACTTAACCGAACTGACTTCTTTCATCAGAAGGAAGATCAAGTTTCTTCCTGGATAAAACAAATATACTTGTTCTGGACTTGAAATATGCCTTACTGGATCAAAGTTAACATTAAAGAGTTATTGAAAAACAAGGAGCAAGATTTCAAAGCCAAAGGCAACACAAACAAGGTCTAAGTTTCTTCAAGGACTTAATGACGGGTAACTGTATTTGCTGCATAGTTTCTTTATCATTTTTAGAGGCTATTTATAGTTAAGAGGGTGGTGACAGTGATGGGAAAATACATTCATTTGGAGACAAGATGGGTAAAGCATGGACCTAGAACTAACAAGTCAGGCTCCTCTCCTGTTTACAGAAAAGAGTGAGTGTGAACTGGTTCCCAGCCTCGGGGCCACCTGTTAGGTGACTTGTGCTACCATGCCAACCAGCACTTTCTATGAGGAAAGAAAGGGTGCAGGGAGAGTAAAACCCCAAACAAAACCAACCCTGCTTCTTTTCCTCCTGTGACACTTAGGGAAGGTGCTTTGAAGTTAGGTTCCCAGCTGGGCATCTCCCAAACCACATTCTTACTTGGAAATCATTTGCATAAAATTAGCTTTAAAAAATCTCCTTGTCCTTATTCCAATCCCCCAAACGTGGCTTTAAAGCTGTTTTATTAAATACCTGTAAGTTCCTTTAGGCACACCAGCTTGTAGAACTGCGTGGTCACTCTTGGCACAGAAAAAGTGGTAATTCTTGAGACAGGATTTTAAATCACATCCCACGGTGGCTCCTGTTTTCCCACAATATGTGCATTTCTACAGAAGAACAGATTTTACTGAGTAAGCACCTGATTTTTCAGAATCTTTGTTAAAATTTAACATTTCTAAATTTCTAAAAAGCAGCGTTGGCAACACTGTCCAGCTCTAGGCAAGAGGTTCTGTTGGGGACACTGAGCCTGTGGCCAAGGTCAGCTCCTGGCAGTGCCACCAACAGCTGTGTGATCTCGAGCCAGTCCCTTCCCCTCTCTTAGACCCGAATTCCTCCCTGGGGATCACAGTGCCTGCCTTACAGAGGCACTACTGAGGAGACGTGAGAGAAAGGAAGTGAAATCTCTTTGGCATCTATGTAGAAAGGCCAAAAATGTAAAACAAAACAAAACAAAAAAAAGCCCCTGAGGAATAAGTTTTTTTCTTAGCTCAATTCATTTGATCTCTTTCTTTTATATATCAGTCTAGTGGTCTGATAGGAAGGTGGCGTAGAGATGGCTAGGAGGAGAGTACGTGGCCACAGAAACCTGTTTGGGGGAATCTGAGCCATGACCACAGCTGGTTTATATTATGCTCTGGCTGAATGACATGGGCGCACAATGAAACCACCTAGCAAAACAGGAGGTGACAGCTCACACAGTATCCCAAGGTCAGCACAAGCAACTATATAAATAAAGGAAATTTAATTGCGGGTGAGAAATTATATTGTGCAAAAGGCAGAATTTGAAGTCAGAGCACAAAGAATGATCATTTAATGTTGGGGGGCCATCTGACTATATGTATAGGAAAGAAAGAAAGTTAGATCCCTACCTCACAATATATTCCCAAATAAACTCCACGTGGATAAAAGCTTTAACTATATATAAAAAAAGTATTTTTAAAAAGCTGCAAAAAATTAGAAAATATAAGAGAAAGAAAAAAAGGACAGTATTGAGGCTTTCTAAGCAAGGCAGGAGACACAGAAGCCACAAAGAAAAAGACTGACAGATCTGACTATATAAAAAATTTAAGCTCCACTTTTAAGGTGATAGATACCATTTAAAAAAAAGGAAAAGACTGTTTGCTGCATAGTAGATAAAGGGTAAGACTCTGATAGCCCATAGAAAAATGGGAAGAGAAGAAATACAAACGGCTAATAAAGGGTGACTCATTGAAAGACTACAGAGTAGCTGTGATGCAGCAGGCCCTCTTCCAGGACGGGGAAAACAGTGGTGGATAAGGTACCTGCCTGCATGAAGTTAACTTTCTTTCTAGTGGAGACAATGATCAAATAAAGCAAACTTTAAAACATAGCGATACACGCTTTGTAGAGAATTAAGGCAAAGTGACAGAGTGTCTCTGGGTCTCTACTTCAGATTGGGTGGTCAGTGATATAGAAGGCCTCTCTGAGGAGGTGATATAAAAGCTTAGATTTTAATAATAATAAGAGCTGCTAGTCTGCACCAAAGCAGGGGAAAGGACATCGTAAGCAGAAGGCCTTATGTGCTCATGGCAAGAATGAGCTTCCCCACTGGCAAACTCACAGGAAGGGCGAGAGGGATGGGTAGTGTTGTTGGAGCAGAGAAGAGGCAAGGGGGACAGTCTGAGCTAAGATCCAAGGGGTAAGTGAGGACTGGGTCATGGAGGGCTTACGAGCCACAGTGATGAGTTGGGGTTTTACCTTTGTGCAATAGGAGCATAAACCAATTCATAGTTTAAAGATACTGTTCTGGCGGCCGTGTGGAGAATGGGCTGGGGAGGGATAGGCAAGAGAGAAAGAAGGACAAGTATCTGTAGTGTTCAACAACAGTCTGAGAGAGTGAGGTCACACTTCACCACAGTGGATGAGTGGCAGTGAGGGAGAAGAGGATGCAGGGTCCGTAGGGTGATGCTGATGGACCCGATGCTGGGCTGGGGTTGAGGAGGGGATGATGGCGGACAAATGGTGTGCTGTTTACTGAGGAGTGAGCAGGTTTGGATGGATCGTGTGTGTATGAGTGTGTAGGGGATGGAACTACTCTTTTCCGGCCAGTTTAACATGAGAGGCTATTACCTATCCAGGTAGGTATGTCAGGTTGGTCATCAGGGCTGGAGATAGAGAGTCCCGGCATAAGAATGGTATTGAAGCCATGGGAACTGGATGAGGTCATGTAGGAAGGATGTTCAGATTGAGGAAGGAGCCCAGGAAAGAGCCTTGGGCACCCCAAACTGTAGAGGTTGAGCAGAGGAGGAAAAACAGCCAAAGCACCTGAGAAGAAGCCGCCAGAAAGGTAAAAGACATCCTAGCAGTGTATGTCCAGGAAGTCAAAAGAAGGAACTGCTTGAAGATGCAGGGCAGGGACCACTGTGTGATGATACTGCTGACAGGTCCACTAAGGTCAGACAAGTGACACTGTAAGTGACCAGCTCTTTGTGTATAAGGGAGAGTTTTTTTTTCTTTCAAAAGATGACATGATCAGTTGATCATGTTTATATGCTGACAAGAGTAATCAATCAGAAAGAAGGGATACTGATGTGAGGGGTAGAGGAAAATGCAAGAACCTAGTCCTTAAGGAGGGAAGGAGGACGGCTCCAAAGCCCATGTGCAGGGTTGGCTTTGACAGAACGGAGCTCTGAGAGTCTGGGGACAGGCTGGTGGGCAGTGGTTCGGACAGTAGGGGTTCCTGTCTAGTCGCTTCCATTTTCTCGGTAAGAATCTGGCAAAGAAATGTACACCACCAGGAGTGAACCCTAATGTAAACTATGGCCTTTGGGTGTTTCTGATGTGTCAATGTGGTTCATCAGTTGTAACAAATGTCCCCTCTAGTGGAGGGTATTGATAAAGGGGAGACTGTGAACGTGTAGGGGCAAGGGGAATACAGGAACTCTCTGTACCATCCCCTCAGTTTTCCTGTGAACCTAAAACTGCTCTAAAAAAGTTTATCCAAAAAAAAAAAAAAATCAGGGATAGTCATCAACTTGGCAAGGAGAAGTTGGGGTGGAGCAAGGTTTTAGAGAGAGATGATAGGATATGAAAGAGTAAATGTGGAAGGTGGAGGATGAAGTGCTGATTGTCTGTTTGAGGTTTATGGCCATGAATCTAAGATCAGTCAAAACATCTGTGGGTTTTTCTCCGGTTAACTGCTCAACTGCCAGCGCTACTCAGCTCCCGCAGACATCAGACAGACACACTTCCCCAGGCTGGGGCTTTGCTCAGTGAGTAAGGAGGGTGTCCAGGGGGTTTGCAAGGGAGTGACTGCTGTGCTGGACCATGGCCAGGGATCACTGAAGAACTGCTGGAGCTGGGTGAGCCAGGAGGATTGGGATGATGACTAAAGAGGGGTAATGTTCAACCTCTCCAGTGATCAGGGAAATGCAAGGTAAAATTTTTTGAGACTGGCAAAAATTAACGAGGTTTGAGATGTTCATTTTCGTCAAGGGCTGGGAGAAGTGCTCTTTCATCCACTACGTACAGAAGCATAAAGTGGTGCAGTCTTTCTGGGGGACAGTTTGTCAGCATGTTTCAAAGATGTTAAAGGGGATTCTCTTTGGCTCAGCTGTTCCACTTCTAGGAGTGTGCTGTACAGCACCGATCAAACCAGCACACGAGGATAATGCACAAAGATGTTTCTGCAGCATTCGCTATTACAGTGAAAAACAGTGTCAACTCATTATCTAAGGGCAGGGAATGGCTTCATGCCTTCCAGTACATCCTATGGAATTCCATGAGGTCAGTGAAGAGAATGCCAGGGACAGTCCTATGCTTATGGTTTCATGAATGTGCCACATCTTCTTTCTTGCCTTCCACACTTTTGCACACCCTGTTCCCTCTCTCTGAATTTCCCCCTTCCCCATCCTCATTACCCCCGACATTCCCAACTAGGAAGGCTTCCTGAGCCCCAACTGTGCTGATCTGCCTGCTCACTGAGCGGCCCGTGCTGACGTTTCTCAAAGCACATCAGGCGATGTGGAAATTGCCCATGTATATGCTGACATCTTGCAAGGACTAAAAAAATGTTTGTTCCAGGTTACTAACCTGACTGTGGATTGTGGTGGTGGTTAGGGTGTTAGTGCTCACGCTTGCTGTACCGCTGATTAAGCTGCGAAAGGGCCTGTCACGGAGGGAGTCTACTACAGCAGATCCAGTAGAGCAACTACTCAACATTCTTCCTTCCCAGGGGGAGCTGACCCCAGCTCTGAGCGTAGATCCTGATTAGTTATGGTTGCCTCTAGCAATTGGTGCAGAAAGAGGGGTGTGGCCTAATTAAACTTTCAGAAGGGCTCTTAATCCATGCTTGGGGATGAACTTTCTCTTGTGATAGGAGCAAGAAAGCCTGATGCTTCAGCTGCTGCCTGTGGCCACCCTATGATCACAAAGGGACCAGCTGATGTTGTGGACAGGAGAGCGGAAAGGATGATGAACCCTTGATGACATCATTGAGCCACTGAATCAACCAACCCTGAAGCCAGTTTTTCCTCTGGCTAAGTTAAGAAAATAAGCATCCCTTTTTTTTTTTTTTTTTTTTGTGGTACGCGGGCCTCTCACTGTTGTGGCCTCTCCCATTGTGGAGCACAGGCTCCAGACGCGCAGGCTCAGCGGCCACGGCTCACGGGCCCAGCCGCTCCGCGGCATGTGGGATCTTCCCGGACCGGGGCACGCACCCGTGTCCCCTGCATCGGCAGGCGGACTCTCAACCACTGCGCCACCAGGGAAGCCCCCCTTTTTTTTTTTTAAGCCAGTTTGTTCCTTCTACTTATAGCCAAAGCATTCTAACTCATATCTACTTTGCCGATGAAGCATATTGTAGTTTATTTTAAAATATTAAAATATTCAATTGAATCTAAGTTCCCAATATAGGTCCTATTTCTTTCAGCTCTCCACGTTGCACCTCTGTCCCCTGGTTTATCAATCAAATAGACTTTCTTTTGAAAGCATCACCAAGGGTCTGTTCATCTGAGTAATAAAATCATTTATACTTACCAACTTCCTTCCTCTCTTGATTTCTTTCTTTACTGATTCCACATCAAAATTTCTATCATTATTAGACGAATCATGATCCTCACATTCCACAAGTGCTGAGGAATACAGCTGCAGATTGGGAAAAGAAAAAACCCAGAGTATGCACAAAGTAATGTTGAAAGCTGCAAGTCAGAAAATGGTACCAAAAAGTACTCACCAGGAGTGGAAGATGGGTTGGGTGTAGAACAGTGACCACCTTTTGGCGTGTGTAAGCAGACCCCAAGTCACCCTGCTTTTCTTTGGGAGTTGTCCTGATCCCCAGACATGTTTTATACTGCATAACCCTGACCCCCAGCAGCTAACTGGACCTGGTCGGGGCCCTGACCCCAAGCTGGGCCAGTCAAAAGTCCCTATCCTAGGGGACTAAAACAGGCTCTGAGCCACATGGTCAGAGCAAGTCAGTCAACAAAGAGAGGAAAACAAAAACGAGGGCTAGAGAGGACATCCTGGGTTCCTGATGGCTTCCCAGCTCCTGTTTCTTGTATCCACCTGTGTGCCTGCCTTCAGGAGCCAAAAAATGCCCCTGCAACTTATTGCAAAGCCCCTTTTATATTTAGGTTGGCTCGAGCTTTAAAGTTTCTTGAAACCAAAAGAATCCAAACTACCTCTGAATGAAAGATCAACATTACACATACACTTAAATAATAAAGGGCATGAAAAACATAAGATAAAAAATTTTTGACACTGGCACAGGCAAAGATTTCTTATAAAAAGCAGAAACTATAAAGAAAAAGTTATTAAGTTGGAATTCACCAAAATTAAAACTTTTTGCTCTTTGAAAGACATTGCTAAGAAAACAAAAAGGCAAGCCAGAAATTGGGAGAAAATATTCACAATTCATATATCTGACAAAAAAAATTATATTGAGAATACAGGAAAAACTCTTGCCACTCAGTAAGACAAATAATTCAGTTAAAAATGGGCAAAAAACCTGGACAGACTCTTCAGAGAAGGAGAGTTACAAATGGTGAATAAGCACGTCAAAAGATGCTCAAAATCATTAACCCTCAGACAAATCAAAGCCACAATGAGATACCAATACACACTCACTAGACTGGTTAGAGTTAAAAAGACTGAAAATACCAAGTGTCAATGAGGGTGTGGAGCAAATGGAACGCTTACACATTGTTGTAGAAGTGTAAAATGATGCAATTACCTTTAAAGTTAAACATACACTTACTTTATGACCCAGCATTCCTCTTGTAGGTATTCACTCAAGAAATAAAAGCATTATTGTCCACATTTAAAGAAGGCAACAGTATACAATGGAGAAAAGACAGTCTCTTCAATAAGTAGTGCTGGGAAAACTGGAGAGCTACATGTTAAAAAAATGAAATTAGAACATCTTCTCACATCATATACAAAAATAAACTCAAAATGGATTGAAGACCTAAGTGTAAGACAGGACACCATAAAACTCCTAGAAGAAAACACAGGCAGAACACTGACATAAATTGTAGCATTTTTTTTTTTTGGATTTATCTCCAAAGGCAAGGAAAACATAAGCAAAAATAAACAACTGGGACCTAATTAAACCTAAAAGCTTCTGCATCAACAAACCATTGACAAAACAAAAAGACAACCTACTGAATGGGAGAAAATATTTGCAAACGATATGACCGGTAAGGGGTTAATATCCAAAATATACAAACAGCTCATAAAACTCAACATCAACCTGATTAAAAAATGGGCAGAAGACCTGAATGGACATTTTTCCAAAGAAGACATAAGATGGCCAACAGGCACATGAAAAGATGCCCAACATCACTAATCATCAGAGAAATGCAAATGAAAACCATAAAGAGATATCACCTCACACCTGTCAGAATGGCCATCATCAAAAAGACCACAAACAAATGTTGTTGAGTGTGTGGAGAGAAGGGAACCCTCCTGCACTGATGCTGGGAACGTAAACTGGTGCAGCCACTGTGGAGAACAGTATGGAGGTTCCTCAAAAAAATAAAAATAGAGCTACCGTGTGATCCAGTGATTCCACTGCTGGGTATATATCCAAAGAAAATGAAAACACGAATTCGAAAAGACATATGCACCTCAGTGTTCATAGTAGCATTATTTACAATAGCCAAGGTATGGAAGCAACCTAAGTGTTCATCAACAGATGAATGGATAAAGAAAATGTAGTGTGTATATATGTATGTATATATACACACACATACACATACATACAATGGAATACTATTCAGCCATAAAAAAGAATGAAAGTTTGCAATTTGCAACATGGATGGATGTGGAGGGTATTATGCTTGGTGAAATAAGTCAGACAGAGAAAGACAGATACTGCATGTTATCCCTTATATGTGGAATCTAAAAAAATTAACTAGTGACTATAATACAAAAAAAGTGTATGTCTACATGAAGACACATATTCAGATCTTCACAGATTTATCCTAGTATCTTCAAACTGGAATTAATAATATGTCTATCAACAGGCAAGTGGATAAACAAATTGTGATAGAGCCATACAAGGAAATACTGTGCAGAAACAAAAAGGAACAAAATACACATACAAGAAACAACATGGATGAATCTCCAAATACTGTAATGAGCAAAAGAAGCCAGACACACAGAATACATACTGTAGGATTCCTTTCATGTGAGATGAGAAAGACAGTCTCAAGCTATAGAAGCTGGGGTGGGGAGGAAGTGGCTGCAAGGAGGCATGAGGGAACCTTCTGGGGTAATGGAAATGTTCTACATCTTGATGGTGGTGGTGGTTACGTTGGTAAATACATGTCTTAATACTCTCTGAACTGTACACTTAAAATGGGTGCTTTTTTTTTTTTTTTTTTTTTTTTGCGGTACGCGGGCCTCTCACTGTCGTGGCCTCTCCCGTTGCAGAGCACAGGCTCCAGACGCGCAGGCTCCGCAGCCATGGCTCACGGGCCCAGCCGCTCCGCAGCATGTGGGATCTTCCCGGACCGGGGCACGAACCCGTGTTCCCTGCATGGGCAGGCGGACTCTCAACCACTGCACCACCAGGGAAGCCCAAAATGGGTGCTTTTTAAATGTAAATTATACTGACAAGGTTAACTAAAAATAGCAAATTAACATTAACAGTATATTAGAATAAAACATCACAATCAAATAGTGTTAATCTCCGAATGGTTTAACAGCAAAAAATAAACAAGCACATAATTTATTACTAACAGATTAAAAGGAGAAAATTTGAGACATGAAAACCAAATGTAACCTGTGAATCGGAATCTTTTGTTATAAAGTTATTAGGACACTTGAACCTGAAACCTGGGTGGTTTGAGGATTAGATCGTAGTAATATATTAATGTTAAGTTCCTGATTTTGATGGTTACATTGTGATTATGTGAATGTCCTTTGTATAAAATACATAACGGATTATTCAGGAAAGATAATGCATCATGTCTCAAATTAATTTCAAATGGTTCTGTAAATGAAAATAATCAATAAACAGTCTATAAAAAGAATAGAAAAGAGTTTTATTTGAGCCAAACTGAGGACTACCCTGGAAGCCCACTTCCCAGATTACTCTGAGAAACTGCTCTGGAGAAGCACTGTTTCCAGCATAGTTTTATATCTTGTCAGAACAAAGAGCATTAAATGAGTCAGGGTTACATTTCTTCAAGGTTAAAAAAAAAAAAAAAAGAACAGACTAGTATGTACACAGTGAGTCAGTATGGCCTTGGAACCTGGGAAGGGAGTCTTATCATCAAAGGAGTACCAGCATTGGCATCCCAGGAGGAGGGGCATGTAATCTTTATTTTTAACATGGACATTCTTTACTTCTGGTCAATGTGTCCTTTTCTCTAATAATTAAAGCAAATGTACAGTGTATACTTGATAGGCCACAAACAGGCTATTTTAGTTAGCATAAAATTCAAGTTAACTCATGTATAAGCCAGAATGACTTCAGTTCCAACAAAAAAGGTACTTTGTACTGTATGTGCAACTTTTCTGTAAGTTTGAGATTTAAAAAAATTGTGTATATAAAAAATAAAGCATCGGACTTCCCTGGTGGAGCAGTGGTTAAGAATCCGCCTGCCAACGCAGGGGACACATGTTCAAGCCCTGGTCCGGGAAGATCCCACATGCCGCAGAGCAACTAAGCCCGAGAGCCACAACTACTGAAGCCCACGTGCCTAGAGCCCGTGCTCTGCAACAAGAGAAGGCACCGCAATGAGAAGCCTGCGCACCGCAACGAAGAGTAGCCCCTGCTCACCGCAACTACAGAAAGCCCGAACGCAGCAACGAAGACCCACCACAGCCAAAAATAAATAAATTAATAAATTAAAAAAAAAATAATAAAGCATCTAGCATTGTGCATGGCCAGAGAAAGAGAGGGAAAGAAGCCAGAAGATCATTACAACAGATGCAGAAAAAAGCATTTCATAATATTCAATACTTTAACTTGTAGCAAGCTAGAAATAAAAGGAAACTTCCTAATTTTAATAAAGTAAAGTATTAAAAAGCTAAAGTATGCACAAATTTAATGATAAAACCTAGAAGCATCCCAGTAATATAAGAAAAAAGACAATGCTCACTAAAATGCTTTTAATCACCACTATAACACAATGTTCTAGAAAAATGCAGTAAAATAAGAAAAAGAAATTAAGAGGCCCAAAAATTTAAAGGAAAAAAAGTCATCTTTATTTAAAGATGAGGATCGTCCAAATAAAATATCCAGGTGAATCTGACTTTTAGATTTGAGAGTTTGGCAAGATTGTTGGATGAGATAAAAAATAAATAAAAATTGACAGTGTTTGTGTATACCAATAATAGCTCACTTTAAAAATGTATTAACAAAACAAAACAAAAAACAAACCCACGAATAGGCCTAACCCAAAGTTCTAGACCTCTATAGAAAAAAAACTGTTGGACATTTTTGAAATTCATAAAAGACCTGGATAGTTGAAGAGACATACCCTGTTAATGGATAGAAAGACTAATATATTATGAGGGTGTCTATTTTATCCCAAATTCATCTATAAATTCAGTGGAATTCCAGTTAAAATTCCAATAGAAATTTCTGTGAAACCTGACAAGCTGATCCCAAAATTCGAAGTGCAAAAAAAATAGCCAGGGTTTATCATAAAATCATAGTAATTAAGAGTGTTGTACCAGCTCATTAGTCACTGATAATCTGCTTGTTTAAATGGCCTGTTTGAACTCCCATGCTTTGGAGACCTAACTGTTCTTCCAGAAGATAGCATTGAAAGTACCATGTTACACTCTGTGTGATCTCTGCTAATGGCACTTTGGAATTGTATTAAGTCATTTTAGACATAACATCACTGTGGATCCAACTGTCAGGTACTGAGTTATCAGCTCTTTGAAGCAATAAATTTTGAGGAGGTATGGAAGGAAGGAATACATTTCATAAAACATTACAGTGAAGCTCATGACTGACTTTTGAATAGTAGGAGTTTTAAGTATGCTGTTAAAAATCTGTAAGGGACAGTTAAGAAAATTATCAGACTGTAAGAGAAACATGTGAGCTCGCCAAACAAGGATTTCAGTGTAGATTTTGTCTTTATCAACTGAAGTTAAAGGAACAAGTTATAGTTAAAGTTTGAATGGAAGAGCCTGCCATTGTTGTTCCACATCTGGTTGTTGCTGTTTACATTCCCTGACTGAGCCTACATCTTCATAAGCTTTTTGGCAGGTACACGTTGAACACTTCTGTTTCATGGTTAAGACAGGATCAGAGGCCGTGGATACTGACAACTGATTTGTCTGTTTTCTTCTTTTTCCATGACTATCTACTGCCTCATCTTGATTTACAAGCAAAACCTAGAAAACCTACAAAAATAAGTGTTTTGTGGTTTATCTGGGAATAATACAGAAAATATTGCTTGTTATTTTTGGTGAAGAAAATCAATTTCGTATCGTTTATTTCAACCTAAATAAAATGCGAGTTTTGTTTAAAAGAAAAAAAAAAAGAGTGTTGTAGCAGCTCAGGAATACACAAGTGACCAATGGAAGAGAATGGAGAGCCAGAAAGAGATCTGTGCACATATGACGATACTGTTAGAGCAACGATAGCTGGGTGAGAGTCCCGGCTCAGTCACTTACAGCCCTGTGACCTTGAGCAAGTCATTTAATTTCTCTGTGCCTCAGTTGTTCCACCTTTAGTTTGGGCGTAATTATAATACCTACCTCTTAGGGTAGTTGTGAGGATTAACAGTTAATCCTGTTAACCTCCCAGAGCTCCTAGGTTAAGCTTCCAGAACATTACCTTACATAGTGAACACCAAATAATAACAACAGTTATTATTATCACTACAGATCAGTGAGGAAAGGATAGATTTTTCAATAATAGTGCTGGGGAAGGTGCTTAATCTCATAAAAAAAAAAAAACCTAAAAGTAGGTCCCTACTTTACACTGTAATCCAAATAAATTCCAGTTGGATCAAGAAGCTAAATGAGAAAAGCAAAATTTTTAAACTTTTTGGAAAAAAGATAGAACCTTAGTTCGGAAAAGAATTTCTTAGGGGAAAAATCCTACAAATTATAAAGGAAAATAATGATGAATGTTAATTACATTACAAGCTTCTGTATGACAGAAAGCACCATAAATAAAATTAAAAGCAAAAATATATAATAAAGCATTAGAATTTATTTACATGTGAATAAATACATATAAGCAAAACTAAGATCTCAAAGATAAAGTGTAGTCTATGAACACAAGTCACAGAATCGAAAAAAAGAACTGCACAGGAGCACAGCAAACGAGGTGCAAGCTCACTAAGTAATCTAGTAACTGCAAATGCAAATAACAACGAGAGACCATCTCACACCCATCAGAGAGGAAAACATTAAAATCTCATAGTATCATGACAGACACCAAACCATAGATCCAGGGAGGCACTGTAAAGAGAATGAAAAGAAAAGCCACAGATTAGGAGAAAATATTGGTAAAATATATCTGATAAAGGACTTGTATCCAAGGTATAGAGAGCTCCTAAAAGTTAATTATAAGACAACCCAATAAACCCAATTAAACAATAACAACCCAATTAAAAATTGGACAAAAGATCTGGACAGGCAACACCAAAGAAGATATACAAATGGCAAATAAGTATATGAAAAGATGCTCAACACCACATGTCATCATATGTCATCAGGGAATTACAAATTAAAATATGAACAACATCATATATACACTAACATGTATAAAATAGATAACTAGTAAGAACCTGCTGTATAAAAATAAATAAATAAAATAAAATTTAAAAAAATACGAACAACATGAACTCTCATTCATTGCAGGTGGGAATGTAAAATGGTACAGCCACAGCAGAGGACAGTTCAGCAATTTCTTTCAAAATTAAACATACTTTTACCATACCAAGAAATAAATAAATCTCATAGAATCAAGTGTTGACAAGGAAGAAGAGAAACAAACTCCGAAATAGTGGAAGTCAAACTTGGTACGATCCCTTTGGAGAGCAATCTGGCACATTTAGTGAGGTGCAAAATGTTCCCTTCCTGTGTCCAGCAGTTCTAAGTGCCCTAAACCAGAGAAATTCTCCCGTGAATTAGGAGACCTATACAAGGATATTTATGACAGCTGGTCAGTCACATAAAAAACTGGAAAACCATAAATGCTCACAGAATACTTTAATGGTGATTATAGTCATAAAATGGAATACTATAACATTTAGAATAAAAGATTAGAACTACATTTATCAACATGGATATATCTCAATAATCCACAGAATCTGATAGAAATTCTATAAAGTCCAAGAACATGTAAAACAATATATTTGTTTATAAATACTTAAAACGTGGTGGGAGCATAAAATTAAAAACACAGATAATAAGAAACACTGAATTTATGATGGCAATTACCTCTGGGGAGGGGTGGAGAGAAGGGAACAGAGAGAAGAGAGTCCTTAACTATCTATGTTTTTCTTTAAAAAAAAATCAAACTGAGGCAAATATCATATACTATCATGATTTTATAAATCTGGGTGAAGTGTCTATGGGTATGTTATATTTGGAATAATTAAAATATCTTTAAAGGAACTTCATCACCATAATTCTTTGTGTGTTTGATCAGTTATAAATAAAACTAAAAGTAATCATAAGGTGTTAAGATCTGAAACTTTAAAAAGGGAAAAATATGCTCCCCAAATCCCCACTTAAAAGCCCTGGTGGCACAGTGGTTGAGAGTCTGCCTGCCGATGCAGGGGACACGGGTTCGAGCCCTGGTCTGGGAGGATCCCACATGCCGCGGGGCAACTGGGCCCCTGAGCCACAACTACTGAGCCTGCGCGTCTGGAGCCTGTGCTCCGCAACAAGAGAGGCCGCGATAGTGAGGGGCCCGTGCACCACGATAAAGAGTGGCCCCCGCTCGCCGCAACTAGAGAAAGCCCTCGCACAGAAACGAAGACCCAACACAGCCAAAAAATAAATAAAGAAATAAAGAAGCTTTCATTAAAAAAAAAAAAAAAAAAAGCCCAAACCATGGGCAGCCAACGTGTTATTCGTTGTTGTATCCAGAGTACATTTATCTATTTGGGTATGTCCTTCCCTAAAAGGACTCATGTGTTTTCAAGTAACTTACCAAACAGTTTTCATGAGCAGCTATATTCTCTGACTGTGCAAAGTACAGGACACTACACTCGAGGTCTTTGGGGCAAAGCGCGCATATCCTTTTTTGCAACCTTTCTGCAACCTGAAAGACACCTATAAAGTAACATCCCTGATGAGAAATGGAAAAGTGGAATTTCTTGGTGTCTGCAACTCCTCCACCCATCTTAAAGTAGAGGGCAGGGAACTTGTTTTATGAGAGAGTCTCAACTCCCAGGGAGAAAAAAAACTGGGACCCAAGTAGAAAAGCAACTTTGTATTTTTTTAATGGCTTAATGAAAGAAAAGAAAAAAATGTTTCATTTAAAATGTCTAAACGTGAGGAAAACCTTTACTTAAGAAACATAAGCAGGAATTTAAATACAAAGCTCTCAAAGCATTGCCTTGCCCATGGTAAGCTCTCAATAATAATTACTGACATTATAAATCAACAAGAAAACAATGGTGTATTCAAGAAATAATGCTCTGATTAACTACCTGTAAAAAATAATTTAGATCCCTATATCATACTATATTCAAAAATAAATTTGGGATAAATAAATAAATAAATAAATAACTTTGGGGTGAATTAAAGAAGTAAATGAGCAATATACTTTAAATGTGCTGTAATCTAGCATTATAATAAATTAGGAGAGAAAGATACATGAAGGCAGGAGCAGTTTTTTTTTTTTAAGAGAGGAATAAAGAAAGGAAAGAAGCTTAAGAGAAGGAGAGTTAGGAAGAACAGGGAAGAGACAAGAGGGGGGAAAAAAGCCAGCTGTTCCCAATATCCACTGGATGCATTGGTGACAGGCAATCTTCTCTAACCTATTAGTTTGCTATTAATTGGCCACAAGCATCCATTTAACATTTCTTTGACTTTTCCAATGCTCATCCTGTTATTCATTTAGTTTTCTGTAGCAGAAAGCACTTTCAATTTTATCTTCAAATTTTAGTTTTGAAACAAAAATTCATTTAACCATTTAATGGTGAAAGGTTTTAATTTAAATGAGGTTGGTTAACCGCTTAAGCGCTTCCTAAAAGTCCTTTTTGTTACTTAAAAGTGTAAGGTCTCTTGGTGTCTAAAATTACATCTTGCATCTCACAATGTCAGAAGATCTCACTTTGGAGCTAGCATTTCTTTCACATTCAGATGAGTTTCTTCCTTAATTAACGTCTGTTTCCTGGATTTGGGTCTTGCTTAGTAGGGCTACAAATTAGTAGTCCTCCTGCTCCACATCAACCAAGAAAAAGGGGGGAGACTGAGACAAAACTCCTCAGATGAAATGAAATGGGAGAACTACTGCTTTTCATTCATCTCAAACCACCACCGAGTTGGGAGCACCTCTTGTACGAGAGTCACCGCGCTAAGAGCTCTAGACCAGCGCGGTCCGCAGAAACATAATGTGAGCCACAGGTGCAGATGAAGAATTTCTAGGAGCCTCATTTAAAACAGTCAAAGGAAATGGGTGAAGTTAATTTTAATAAGCTTTATTCAACTAAACATATCCAAAATACTACCCTCTCAACGTTTAATTAAGGAAACAATTAATTCATTCTTTTGTACTGAGTCTTTGAAGCCCAGTGTATTTTGTGCTTACAGTACCTCTCAACCGGACGAGCCACATTTTCAATGCTCAAGAGCCATATGTGGAGAGTGGCTACTGTACGGAAGGGCACAGCAGAGGATATAAAAAAACATGAGACAGAACTGTTGCCTGCAAGAAGCTTACAAAATAAACAAGGAGACCAAATAGTATTCTGGAAAATAAAATAACAGAATACGTGGCACAAGTAACTGCTGAGTAGGAAATACAATATACGCTATGGACAGAGGAGGAAGTGCTCCTTGTGGGATGGAGTGCTGTCAAGGACACTTCCTTGAGCTGGTACAAGGAAGCTTGAGATGGAGAGGAAGGGGGGTCGGGGTGGGAGGGACGTTGCAGACAGAAGCAGAGATATGTAAGAGACCAAGAGGTCTGACTGGGAGACAGAAAACTAGCCAGGCTGAAGAGGAGAGTTCATGCAAAGGAAGCTGGAAAAGAATTTGAGAAACAGATGGTGAAAGGCTACCAGGAAGGATTTTTTGAGCCCCAGGCTGGACATTATAATGCTGTCAGCTCTATCTCAGATAAGTGCGGACAAAAAAATGCTGCTGACATCAAGCCATCAGCCACTGCAGCAAACCCCGCCCCCCCCCCCAACAATGGTGTCTCCTGAGGGGAATTCAGGGTGGAGAAAAACAGGATACTGGCGCTAGACAGTTACGATACATTTCTAAGGAATAATTTCAATGAGCCCAGACTCTTGCATCTTCCCATACTTAGAAAAGCACTAAAATCATTAACTTAAGACGTCTGTTTTTTGTTATTAGCAGTAATTGTTTGATGTTTGACTACATGTTTGTTTTCAGCAAAAACTCCTATATATCCTGGCTCATCCCTTACCTCTTCCGATCAGTTCCTCAGAGCTGAGAGGCTGTCTCCCAGGCCATAGTCTTCAGTAAGCTCCCCAAATAAAACATAACTCGCAATTTTTAGGTTGTGTGTTTTTCTTCAGTCAACATAAGTTTTAGATTTAATGCCATTTCAACTTAAATCCCAAGAAGGTTATTTTAAAGAACTTGAAAAAAATATTATTTGGAAGAACAAATGGGCAAGGGCAGTAAAGAACACTTTCAAAAAACAATGAGAGGGTGTCTACCTATCTGAATTAAAAACGTACTAGAAAGTTACAGCTGGAACAGAAGGTTAGATGACCATGTCAAAAGAAAGAACACAAAGTGCAGAGAGAAGTGGATCATAATCTCTAATTATGAATTTAAGGTGGCATTTGCATTTCTTCTCTGGCACTGATGTCCTTAGCCCATTTTTCTATTGGTTTATTCACTACTTCCTTACTGATTTATAAGAGCTTGTGGTGTATCCAAGATACTAACTCTTTGTTAGTCAAACATGTGGCCTTTTAACTTTGTTTATAATGTTCTCTGATATACAGAATGTTTTAAGGTTTTGTTTGATGAAATTATATCAATCCTTTATCATGTCTCTCTGGGGTAGGGGGAACATAACTTAGAAGACACCTCTTCTTTTCCTCTAGAATTTTATTTCTTACATTAGAATATTAACGTGGAATTTATTTTATTGTAAAGTATGAGATGGAGATCTAACTTATTTTCATAATGGCTAGCCACTGATTTAAAATCTTTTTTCATATATTTAATTATTACATATATTTAGATTTGTTCTACATACTTCTATTTGTTCCACTGATCTGTCACTTCCCCCACCAATACAACACTTTACAATTTTCAATGTTTTAGAATATATTTTAATATCTGACCACACAAAGCCTCCATCCAAGCATGAAAATGGGAAAAAAATATCCCCAAATCTTATTCACCTTGGACCCAAAATCTACTTCGATTAAATACTGTGTTCTTATTTAAAAGAACACTCAAACTGGACATTAAAATTTGTAAAGCATAGGCTAAAAAAAAAGATTCAGGCAGTTAAATTACTAGTGCTAAAATTCCCTAATAAAAAAATATGATAATGGGGCTTCCCTGGTGGCACAGTGGTTGAGAGTCTGCCTGCCGATGCAGGGGACACGGGTTTGTGCCCTGGTCCGGGAAGATCCCACATGCCGCAGAGCGGCTGGGCCCGTGAGCCATGGCCGCTGAGCCTGCGCGTCCAGAGCCTGTGCTCCGCAACGGCAGAGGCCACAACAGTGAGAGGCCCGCGTACCGCAAAAAAAATAAAAAATTTTAAAAAATTAAAAAAATTTGACAATGTTTGATAGGCTATGCAGCACCCCTTGTGTAAGAGCTAGGTATCTTTGCCGTGTCACCCCTTCCTGTGCAGAGCTGCACCTGCAGACAGGTGAACTGCATCGGGCTGAGCTATCAGGCCGCTGATACCTGAGTGTGGTCCCCTGTGCTTGCTCTGGGGACTCTGCCTGTCTGAGCTACACTCCCAAGTCTGCAGCGTCTTGGCACTCGGGAACACAGAGGTGGTGGCAACATTGCTGTCCTCTGATCTGGAGTTTCCAGTGTTGATGGACAGAAATCCAAGGTGGAAACACAGGCTCCACCTAAGAGTTTCTTCCTGCTAAAACACCCCCTCATCACAATTTCCTAAAACAGCTTGGCTATTTTAACTTGTTTATTCTTCTAGACTGGGGGATCACAGAACTCTCTGTAGTTGGGAGAGTAACATTATAGGCTTTTACACAGGCAGGCATCCCTCATATCTGAACGTTTGCTATACATTATCTGAAACTCATGGACCAAATACATTTGGATAACTTGATATTCCTCACTATCTGAACTCAGGAACTGTACAGATTCAGACAGTGAGGGACAGGTGTATCATGGGGGCTGGGACATTCCATATTATGGAAGAGTCCATTGGTCTCCATCAGTAGTTGAGACCAAGAACAATGAAGATATGTAGGTCTCCCCAAGGTCTTTCTACTGGGTCTAGCAGGCCTAAGGACTCACAGAGACTGACTCAACGAGAATTCTCAAAAATGAAACTGGTAAGCAGGAAACGTTCTATAGAATGAAGCCGAAGAAAAATTATAAGCCAACAATACATGAACTACGACTAACTCAAACTAACAGCGGCAGGCTCGCCAGCAATCTCCAGGCTCAGCTCCACCTGGGAAGGGAGTGTTAAGGCCACAGCCTCTGCAGGGGTGTCTTCCCAATGCTTCTCTTCCAAGAGATGGTCTTAAAGCTCACCAGACAAGGGCAATCCACCCAGAGGATAGAATCTGGGGTAGTCAGATAGGATGGCCAAGGAACATGTTCCACCACTAAAGAAATGAGTGAAATGGATAGAATGAGATTCACTAACCCTATACCTCCATTTGCAATCCCCTTCCAATAGGGTATGGTCTATGTTCTGGACTGGCAACCAATTTATGGTGCTGGCTTGGAAATTCCTTCCTCTTTTCTCCTTTGATCAATAGTTTTCATTGCAGTTTACTATTTTAGTTCTGCCACTGTATATCAGATGTGTAGACGTTATTACTGAGTCCAGTGACTGCATACCTGAACTGACCAAAACAGAAGGGGAGTAGATATTACCTAGAGGCTTGGTAATGGACTTGGAAAATGAATGGCTTCATCACATTGTCTCTGGATGGTGTGACTGGATATAACTTTTGGAGAAGTTTGGCAGGATGTATATTTGGGATAGCCAGAATGCATTACTGGGGACAGCTTCAAAATTTGAAAAGAGGAATAAGGATGTCTGTGTTGTAAGGGAGGGGTGGCAGGCAGCCAGGGAATAGGATGTTCAGTGGACTTCCTTAGGGTATCCATCTGACTCACAATCATACACGGGGATAAGCCCCAGCAGGCATGTTTACACCATGTGACTCTCTTTCCCTAGGCACAGCTGACAGTCCCACACGATCTACCTGCCCATCTCCCAGATATACAGAATTCAGAATAGAAGATTTTAGTTCAGATTGGGCTGGTTGCTTGAAGGAGATGTAAAAACTGAGAAGCTGTGAGGGTAGCCATCTTCTATCCCATTATCAGGAAAACTGGACCAAAGAAAGAGAACAAAGCAGGTATTCTGAGTGCTGTCAAAGTTTATGATGGCTTCTCAGGCCCTATTTCCTGGCTCTTTCTGATAAATGCTATAGCATCCATGTTCCTGGGGTCTGTGAGTGTGGTCTCCCTGCTTTCCAGTAACAAACATCCCTTTTGCTTAAATGACATCAAGTTGATTTTGTACTATTTGTAGCCAACAAGTCCTAATTAACACTGTAAGTACCATGACCTGATCTCTCTGTGTGTAGGCACGTGTGTACGTATGTGCGTGCGCACATGTGCACTTGAAAGTGAGTTCCGGCAGCAGCGTGTAAAGTGGACTGCCCTGCCTTCACTGTCTTCTACCTGGTTCATTCTGATAATCTCATTTCCCTCCTTCTGCTTTCCCTGTCATGACTCCACTTCATTCTTCACGTTGCTGCCAGAGTGATCTATCTAAAATGTACATTTGCCCATGTTTCTCTCCTGCTAAAAACCCTTCTCTATCACCTCAAGATCAGAAGCCAAGCTTTTTAGTGCTACATACAACTCCATTCATTCCTTCAACATATACTTAATGAGATCCTACTATGTATAGTTTTAGGCACTAGAAATAAAGCAGGGAATAAGATGTGAATTTCAAGTCTCATGGAACTTACATTTTAGTAGTACAGAGACATCAAACAAGTATTATTTCAAGATGTTAAGTGCTATGAAGGAAAACAGTGCAGGGGAAGGAAGTAGAGATTAATGAGGGTGGGGGAGGGCTCTTCTAAACAGGATGAGCAGGCAAGGCTGTGGAGGGTACATTTGAGCAGATATGTGAATATGGTGGGGGCTTAGAGGACTCACAGTGCAGTGAGGGGGAGCAGAGTCATCAAGATGGGTAGGGGCTGGATCAGATCAAGACATGGGGTACACTGTAGCCACAGTAAGATTATTCTGAAAGTAATGAGAGACTATTGGAGGGCTTTGAGTAGGAGAATCACACTTACTTTTTGTTTTTTAAAGATCATTTTAGCTACTGTGCAGGCTTGTCTGTATGAGAGGCTAGAGTGGAAGCCAGGGGACCAAAAGTCCAAGCCTGAGATGATGGTGGCTTGGATGGCAGTGATGGAAGCGGTGAGAAGAGGCCAGGCTTGAGATATATTCTGAAGAGAGAACTGACTGGTCTGACTAATGCATTAGTTGGGAGGTAAGGAGGAAAGAGAGGCACGAAGAGTGGCACTGGGGTTTTGGTCTGAGCAACCAGGTGAATGGAATGGGGAAGGCTGGTAGTGGCTGAGCAGGTTTGGAGTGTGTGGGTGTGTGCAGGCAAACAGGAGTCTTCTTTGGGACATATGCAATTTGAGATCGTTCCTGGCATTAATGAAGTTGGTTATACAAGTCTGGAGTTTCAGGAAAAGGTCAGGATGGAACCTCATCTCCAGTAACTCCTCATCTTGCATTCTGTATACACACTAGCTAAATGAAATAGTCAACTGCTTGGCTTGTGGTTGCCACATCTGATGTTTTGTGGCTGGTGCCTTTTGTGGAGTCTTCACCTCTTTCTGGACCACCTTTTCTACGTTTGTATCTCTGGGTGACTCTTTCTCTTTAAAACTAAGACAGGATGTTCCTTGAACACCAGGCTGAGTTGGAGGAGCCCCTCATTTGTGACTCTGTGCTTCTTAGCAGGTCACACACGAGTTGCCTATTAGACTCTCTAGGGCAGGGTCTGCCTAACTCATCTCTCCATCCCCGGCACCTGGCGCTGAGCCTGCACAGGGTAAGCGCCCTACACCTGTTGAAATGCAGGGAAGGAGCCCAGCCAGAAGGCTGTTGCCTCGCTTAAGGGGAGGGCCACAGACTTGAACTACTACATGGAAAGGAGGGGATGGTTCCAAAACGTTACATTCTCTGTGGAAACTTCTCAAACTGCTTCCTGAAACCTAGCTGACCTCTCTTCAAGAGGGGTCCTCCTCCAGCCTTCCTCCCCAGAGCACTTCTCCGACTGCATTGTTTTAGGGGCAGGTGGAACCGCGCTGGGAGAGTAAACCCCCAGGCATTTCCTTCGGTTTTCCTTGCTGGCTGTATTCCTAGCGTTGTAGGACTGTAGCAATAGGCTGTCCCATTAGCAGTGGGTGAGGTAAACGGTAAACGGAAGGCAAACCCGCCCCTTACGAGAGGCCCTAGGCAGCGGTCTGGGCGCAAGGCCGCCGGCGGTGGACGCCCAGGGGCCGAGGGGCTGCTGAGCCAAGACCTCAGCGCGGTCTCGGGAGGCGGGCTCGCGGGCCCCCAAGCGGCGGCGACCAGGGAGCTGCCCTGGGCCCCGACTGCCCCTGCCGGACCCCGCCCTCCCCGCCTGACCGCCCCCCCCGCCCCCCACGAGCAGTACTCACCGGTTGGGAGGGGGACCAAGTCCTGCGCCGCCCGGGCCTCGGACCAGCTGGCGCCGCAGCTCGACTTGGGCTCCGAAGGTCCCGCCGGCTCCATGGCTGCGCGCTGCGCACTGCGCACTGCGCCCGCGCGGCCGGAAGTCCGTGATGGCGAAATCATGATGATTGATTTCCCCTACCCGGGGAAAAGTCCCGAGCAGGCAGAGACACCTCGGCTTTGCAGATGCAGTTCTCAAACAGAAACTCGCAACTTCTCCAGATCTGAGTCTGAATTTGAATTGCTTTTAAAAAAAAAAAATCATGCCAGGAGCTCCCCACCCTGCGCCCACTTAACTGATAGTCGGAGTAAAGGTGGCCGAAGCTCCTGGACTCAGCTGGAGAAATGATTGTTCTTCTGAGGGTTTATCCATTATTTTCTAAAAACTGTATCACACCAAGTCTGGCCTAAACAGGTCTATCATAAACGGACGCAGAATTAACTGAGATTAATTCCAGTTGCCAGTAGCGAGCCTTTATTTAGCACCCATTGGGTACACAGCACCATACAAGACAAGGTTTTTGGTGCATGGAACAAATACACATGTAGAGAACACAAACGCATATAATTAAATTACAGTTAAAAAATAAGTTGCTCTGTAAAAGAAGCATGTAATAGCTGGTGGTTTGCTGAGGAACTAATCAAAGGAAAACTCCTGGAGGTCTTGCTTTTTGAGCAGATTTTACAGAGAGGAAAGGAGGCAAACTGGGGACAGAAAAGAGAACAATATTAAAAAGGATAACTTGGAGAGTCTTGACAAACACAAATGGATTACAGAAGCAAGAGTGTGGAGCTGCAAAACGGGAGAAAAGAGCACGCTCTGGCAGCAAAGTTTTTTTGCTTTCAAGCAGTAAGATGGAAGAGTACTCCTTGCCAGGCCAGAAAGAAAGTGCTAAAGAGACTGGATAAGAAACTGAATAGCTCAGCTAGGTCAGGTGAAGCAGTTGAAGAGCCCCTTACCCTGCTCTCAGTTTATAATCTCAGCTTTTCAGTGTTCCACTCTTAAGAATGAGCAGACTTAACACATATATATGGAATCTTAAAAAAAAAAAAGGTTCTGAAGAACCTAGGGGCAGGAATAAAGACGCAGACATAGAGAATGGACTTGAGGACACGGGGAGGGGGAAGGGTAAGCTGGGACAAAGTGAGAGAGTGGCATGAACATATATACACTACCAAATGTAAAACAGATAGCTAGTGGGAAGCAGCCGCATAGCACAGGGAGATTAGCTCGGTGCTTTGTGACCACCTAGAGGGGTGGGATAGGGAGGGTGGGAGGGAGACACAAGAGGGAGGAGATATGGGGATGTATGTATATGTATAGCTGATTCACTTTGTTATACAGCAGAAACTAACACACCATTGTAAAGCAATTATACTCCAATAAAGATGTTTAAAAAAATCCCTTATTTAAAAAAAAAAAAAATGAGCAGACTGCCAAGATCTAACTAACTAACTGAGGAAAGCCTAAAACATGAAAGACAAAGACCAAAGGACACATACAGGGAAAACACAGAAACAAACCTTGCAGGTCACAGAATATTCAGGAAGAAGAAAATATAGATATGAATGCCTGTATGTATGTTACACTATATAAATAGTATTTTCAAAGAGATAAGATACTGCAACCATGAACTAAAAATAGGATATTGAAGAAAAAAAACATTCAGAGAAGAGAGCTCTAGAAATTTAAAATGAGACCAAAAAAAAAAAACCTAACCAGAACAAAACAAAACCCAATCCCCACCCCCCAAAAACTCCCCAAATGAAAACCCAACACAATAGACAAATTGGAAGATTACGTTGAAGAAATCTCCCAGAAAGTAGAGCAAGAAGACAAAGCTGGAAATTAAAAGATAAGAAAATGAGAGAACCAATCCTGGAGGTCTAATGTCTAGATAAATAGGAATTCTAGAAAGAGACAACAGATAACAGACAACAGAACTATTTCATTAAAGAAATAGTTCAAGAAAATTTCTCTGAAGAACAAAGTTTTCAGATTGAAAGATCCCACCAAGCACCTAGTATGAGGTATGAAAACTGACTCTTACTGGGAACAGAACATTGGGACAAAGAGAATGCTATAAACTTGAAAAAAACTGGCCACGTATACAAAAGATAAAGAACGGCTTTATCTGACTTCCAACAGTCACCCTGAAGGCCAGAGGTGAGAACATTTTCAGACTTCAAAGCAGCAACATTGGAATGTAGCAGATGTGTTCAAAATTGGGTATGGAAGCTACTCACGAACTGAGTACCCCTACCCTGCCAAAATAGCAATCAAGTGTAAGGGTAAAATAACATGTTCAAACATACAAGGGCTCAAAATATTCACCTCTCATTTTTCCCTTTCAAAAGCTACTGGAGGATGTGCTTCCCCAACATGTGGGAGTAAATCAAGGAAAGGGGAAATACCGGGATTTAACTGGAAACAGACCTGACATAGGGAAGACAAAGGGAATCTCTAGGACGCTGACAGAAGATGACAGCTGTGAACCAGTACAGAATGAAGCAGATCAAGATGTCGATTTCTGCACAAAAACATTTTCCATACTTATCAAGCGTCTTCACTTTATTTTAGTGCATTGCCTAAAATTCCTGCATCTTTACTGTGAATAAATGGACTTCTCAACTTTCCTCATCTGTCTACAGGCTGTTGGGTTATAATTTTTTGCTCCCTTTCCTAGCTCTTTGGTTTCCCACTCTCTAAACCAATTTCAAGTTAAATTTTTATTTAGTTCAATATTTTTAAGAAATTAATCTGGTCCAAACTTAGAAGAGATTTTTGTTTGAAAGGTAACCAAACTAAACCCAGAATCAAGGTCAAAAAAAAAAAAAAAAGAAAAAGAAAAAAACCCCTCAAAAACCAGAACTACTTTTAATTACTCCTTTTTGAGCTAGTATTCCCATCCTGGTTCCTAGTGGGAAGTTTCTGGCAGCCAAACGTACATCTTTGTTATAGATAAAATTAGTTTTAACTCTTGGAGATTCTCATCCTCTTTCCACTAGACAATCATGGTTAGGTAACCTAGAGCAAAGTAACTTTCTCTAGGAAAGTAATTTGCACATCATGCCTAGGAGAGTCCAAGGGTCTGTTTCAGACTCTGCAGTTCAGTAGAATTGTTTTGTTTTGTTAAGTGAAATTCTTGCCCAGCACAATCTCTTCTGGCTTAAATAAGCCACGTCTGACTATTTTCTAAGTTTCCTTTTCTTAAGGCTCTATCTAGAACAAAAATATTCTAATTCCTCCAAGTTTCTACTCCCTCCTTTCCTGTCCGTGTTTATGTGGAAGGAGTGAAGAGAATCTGTGGAAAAGAAACTGAATTGCAAAGAGTGTGCCAAAACCTTCCCCACAGGAGAGTTTCTCCCCCTTCTCATTCAAACGGACTGATAGGACACTTTCACGGAGCCAGATACAGCTTCTCCAACTAGCATTAAAATACTTGGAAGTAATATGCATGAAGTGAATTTCGACAGATTCTTCAGGCTCTGTTGCCCACCTTATGGTTCACAATGGTAGATTATTTGCCAGGAATTAAACATAAATAAATTTTGTGGGTAAAGATGTGAACTTTGGCCTTTTGGGGCCATGAAAGTCAAAGATAATTCCAAAAGCAATAAGAAGTGCTGAAATCAATTGTGACATTTGTCTTTCTTAATATATAATTTACAAATAAGTTACAAATTATATAGCAGTATTTCATATAAAATATACACTTCCATCCTACTCATGTACAGCTGAACAGCAGTAAGAATAAAGAGATACCCTATGCATATGAAAATGTCCTTATTTTGTTCCTAGCGTTTCTAAGTAATGCAAATGGACCCCCCAACAAGGGTAAACTGAGAGGAATTCTCTTGATGGATCATAACCTAAATTAATTCCACTGACCACTGGGGTTTCTTTTGCATGACTCTAATTTCAGCTTGATAAACTAATTTCATGAACAGGCACTAGCAACAGGTTTATAATATTTTTTTCCTACACTTATTAACCCCACATTGGCAGAGTATTTCTTTTTCAGGCATAGTCCCAGCTTCATAACCATAATCCCATGTTAGTTCTGTTCTTGCTTTCACATACCTAGAAAGTAGAAATTTTAAAAATAATCATAAATTACCCTGAATAACTACCAAATGAACCAAATTTGATTATATCAATTTTCATATTAACATCATTAACCATCCTCAAAAATGTGGTTTTCTCTCACTCCAACACCAACCAATTAGGAATGCTCTTTTATTAAGAATAATCATTTAAGCTTTATTTCAAATCTACTAAAATCATAAGTAAGAAGAAACTTGTCAATATCCACAAGGAAGGAAGTGTGTTTTGCAAACAGTGGAACCCAGTAATGTGATGAGGCATGTGGTGTGGTAGTTGGGGGCAGTTTGGACTCAAAGATGTAGCATTCTGCATCATTTATCCTCTGAACTGAACTGTCTGAGGCCTGCCATCCTTAGCCTTTTCAGGCATTAACTCTAAGAGGAAATAAGAATGAAAATTTCAGCTATTTAAAATTTTATTGACCACAAACAGTTTGGGATAACTGAATATTCTAGGGTGCCAGATATGTGGGGCTATAGCATGTATCTTCTCTTAATATTTTTCTATTGTTATTTTTAAAGTCACAATTTCAAAATTAAATCATATAAAAAAATTTTTCAAACCTGTTGGTGAAGAACGCCACCAATGGAAAATTTCTGTCATGTGTTTCTACAAAAACATTCTGTACCAAAAGATTTGGGCAACAACTATGCTGTTAAAAAAAAATAAACAAACACAGAGGTTAGACATAGCATCAAGTTTGATACCTTGTTCTTTGCAGCATTAGAATACCATTCTGTTTCCAACACATCTAACTTATTTTTGTTTATATCCTTTTTTTTCCTGACTAGTATATAGAATATCATAGCTCATTACAATTTTGTTGACGGTAGGAATCCATTCAGAAAAGCCCTGTTTTGACACTCTTACATCTTTCCAGTAGAAATGCAAAATGGTGCAAACCCCTATAGAAGATAATCTGTCAATATTTATTGTTATTATAGATGCATATCTTTTGATTCAGCAATCCAGTATCTGGAAATGTATCCGACAGATATATCTGCACATGTATCCATGTGTAAGATTATTCATTGAACATTGTTTTTAACAGTAGAGGTTTGGAAACAATCCAAATATCTATCTAAAGAGGACTGGTTACATGAACTTTAGGATATCCACACGTTGGAATTCTATGCAGCTATTAATATAAACAAAAAGAACGAGGAGCTCTGTGTACTGATTAGAAAGATCTCCAGGGCATGTTGCTAATTTAAAAAAAAACAAGGTGTAGGACGGTAAATATAATATGCTCTCTCTTATGTAATGGGTAGGAATAAGAACATATATTTATATTTACTTGTATTTGCATAAAGAAACTATAAGAATACACAAAAAAGTAGTGAAAATGATTTAACTATAGAGGGTGGAGTGGGGGCCAGGTGAATGGGGGCAGAGTACATTTTTTTTTAAACAAAACAAAAAGTTTAATATGAAGAATGTATATGACCTGAGTTTTACAACACAATCAAACAGACCCATTGGAAAGGGTACCTGTATACGTAACTGATTTCCCTGCTGAACATGACCTTCTCCTTTCTCCAAGGCTTCTAACATGATGGTACTATTTCCTCCCATTACCACCAATTCCAATATTGTTCTGTTGCCCACTAGCTGCCACCTCTACACATTCATCTATCACCAGATTCATAAAGGGATCAAATCCCAGCAATTTTCCTCAGGCATATTTGCCACCATTAAATTTCAATGATAACTTCCTGTCCACACAGTTTTTTCAATTTGGGCCTGGTAAGCTTTACTCATGGTGCCTACTTGGCAGGGTCAGAGCTACCTTGAAACAGAATTCTGTTTGGCTGTATGTATGTATGTATTCTCTAAGGCTTTTTATTTTATTTAAACTTTGAAATCATGTGAATGTATTATCTAAGTAGAGAATTAAATTAAAAAAGAAAGAAAAGCCCTATTTTTTTCCTATAAACAAGGGATGGACACAGCTGGTGAAACCAACCATATAGTTCTAGTGCAGCCACCATTCAACATAACCTACCAGAAAGGAAGCCACAACAGTCCTTTGCTAGAGATCATTCTTTAATGATCTTCCGGCTCTCCTGGCATGTTTAATAACTCCTAGCATGTTTGGCAATAGTGTAGAAGTAGTGAAAGTGGAATAGAGAAAAGCAGTTGTAGGAAAGACGAAGGGAGGAGAGGATTCTGTTCCCTGTTAACCAAGTATCCTCCTAACTAGGAGAGAGAAAAAGAAAAAAGCCAAATAAACAGATTTATCTAGCAAGGAGAAAAGCTCTTTGGTTTTAAAGATTTTCTGACTTAAGAATATTTTCTCTTCTGATGGCACCTGAACTACATGTAAAATTATCACTGAGGGCTTCCCTGGTGGCGTAGTGCTTAAGAATCCACCTTCCAATGCAGGGGACACGGGTTTGAGCTCTGGTCCGGGAAGATCCCATGTGCCACGGAGCAACTAAGCCCGCGAGCCACAACTACTGAGCCCGTGCACCACAACCACTGAAGCCCGCATGCCTAAAACCCATGCTCCGCAACAAGAGAAGCCACCGCAACGAGAAAGCCCGTGCACCACAACAAAGAGTAGCCCCTGCTCCCCGCAACTAAAAAAAGCCCGCACGCAGCAACGAAGACCCAATGCAGCCAAAAATAAAAAAAATAATTAAATTAAAATTAAATTAAATAAAAATAATCACTGAACGTCAACTTCAAACTACTCAAAAGTCATTTTAAAGAGGTGTTGAGGGAATTCCCTGGTGGTCCAGTGGTTAGGACTCCACTTTCACTGCTGAGAGCACAGGTTCGATCCCTGATCGGGGAGGCTAAGATCCCGCCAGCTGTGCGGCGTGGCCAAAAAAAAAAAAAAGAGGGGGGGTATTGAGCTTCGCAAGGGAATGCATAAAAGAATCATGGGCCATGCATGCTTCCCATTACTTTAAGGGAAAAAGCAAAGCTGTCCATCCCACTAATTCAACCCCAGAGAGGAAGAAGAGCTCTGATACAGATCAAAGAGAAAAATTAAGGTCATATCCAGGGGTCAGAGTACTAGAGTGGACCTTTCCAAAGATGTGTGGAGGGTATCAAAGTTCCCATCCTCCTTCCACGACTCCTCTTCACTCTCCTAGATAGGATAAGCAAGGACAAAGTGGAGACCAGAGAGTAGGGGGCATACAGGTGGCTTCCACATGGTCCAGTTGGCCAAAGAGAGTCTATATACACACTGGGACTAGAGGTTGAAGGGGATTTTTTTTCCTGTAGGATTCCTGGGACCATACATTCTTTGATAAGCATGTATGACGGTAGGAGGCAGGATAGAATAGCAGTATGATGGGAAAGCTACAAGGTAACTCCAATTCCACCCTACACAGTAGTTATGGCCAATAATACAAGTTATCCCTCTTATCATGAAGATGCCAGGAGTCTTAAGTCTTGAACCTTAAAATCAGAGAAATCATAAATACTTCTCTGTATAAATAAAAATAAATCTCATTACATATATCCCAAACATACACAGAAACAGAAAACGACTATGGTTTATGAATAAAAAAGGAGTAAGACAGTAAAATGCAATATTCTGATAAATGTACTGGTTTTCTGTACTAAGCCACTAAACCACTCAAAACTTAGTGAGAGTAAGTAAAACATAAGTACTCCCAAATGATTTTTTTGAATAGAGGCATTTCTGAATAAGACATACTGTATTATATAAGACAAAAAAGAGAAGCTTATTCTATGTGTCCCATTGTGATTTTTTTTGAAGTAATGAATCTTGAAAACCTTTCAATAAACATATATGATTTTCTTACTATTTCTTATAGCTTTCTCAAGCAAATGTTTACTGTGTGCCAGGTACCTTTTAAGCACTTTATATATAATACATTTAATCTTCACAACATCCTAGTCAGTTATTATTATTATTATCTCCATATTATAGGGGTGGGAAATACAGCATAGAGAGGTCAAGTAACATGCCCCAGGTCATGTAAGTGGAGGACTGGCTTTTTTTTTTTTTTTTTAATTAAAGTATAGTTGGTTAGGACTGGCATTCTAATCTAGGTAGTCTGGCTTTGGAGTCTTTTAATCATATTTTCCTCATGATTTTGTTAAGAAGCCTAGGAAAAAAAAATTGTGTTTAGACATAGGAACCTCAGCCCATATACTCACATTAAGGAAGCGGCCCACATTTCCTTCTTTTGTGGCATCCAATAAAAACACTCTCTCTTTATTGAACTTCTTTAGAGAATCAGATGAAGCATTCTTGGTTTCATTTGGTAACTCTTTATCACAAAAGACCTGCTGGTTTTGACATGCTGGAGATTTTTCCTCTTGGGGCTTTTGTATTTGAATCTCATTCTGATCATCCAGTGTGACTGCTTGGTGACATCTGCCCCCTGGTGGAGTTTCTTCTCTACATTTAGTTATATCTATCACATCTGATTCAATCACAGGGTTGTCTTCAGAATCTTCAACTTGGTTTGAGCTTGAGTCCTCTAATAAACATTGTGGAAGGAATTGTCAGGAAATATAATTGGCTGAGCAACAGTGCTGAGAGTAACAATACTAATTAAATGCAAGCTGTGCTGATTATTGCTAATCCTTACAATGTATTAAGGTAGACAGTACTCCAATTTTACAAATGAAAACTTCAAGCCTCTGAAGGCTTAAGGGATTCACCTAACTAGCAATAGTAATGAGAAGTGGGGTAAGAAACCCAGAAATATCTGACTCCAAAGCCTGCCTTCTTTCTACTACATAACAATGCCTTTTTACGAATCTGTATACATGTTGCTTCCTGTTACTACATTTAATCTCTACTCCTTAGAAACTGACTTACCTCTCTTCAACTTTGGAATCTGCATTTAAGTGTGTTCTAAACATCTGTAACAGAGAGGGTATTTAGGGAGCACTTTAGGCCTTTAATATACCAATGAAAGGCCTGAGAAGACCCTGATAGAGTCACCCTCTATAAGTCCCAACAGTAATAACTATTGCTATGGGTTTCGTATACATTAGTGTTTGGAGTTTTTACTAGATGATCATTCAATAATTACACTTTTACAAACAACAGTACTTTAGAAGAAGATGAACTACTTATTTTTCTTATCCAATAATGGAAATAATTTTCTGAAAATATTCAAAAGTATGAATGCATGTCAAATCGAATAAAATGATTTATTTTTAAAAAGTCATTTGTGTCACCTAATTCAGTGGCACGAAGAAATTATACTTCTCTAAAATTAATGTTTTTGATGTAATCATCATTGTTGCTGGCTGCTACTCCTACATGTCCTTGTATTTTAATCATGGGTTACTTGTGAGCCATAATAGTACATAACTAATTTCTTTTTTTTTTTTTTTTGCGGTGCGCGGGCGTCTCACTGTTGTGGCCTCTCCCGTTGCGGAGCATAGGCTCCGGATGCGCAGGTTCAGTGGCCACGGCACGTGCCGCTCCACGGCATGTGGGATCTTCCCGGACCGGGGCACGAACCCGTGTCCCCTGCATCGGCAGGCAGACTCTCAACCACTGCGCCACCAGGGAAGCCCTACATAACTAATTTTTGTGGTGCCTGCTATATACACTGTAGCAGTCAATGGAAATGACAAAAGAACCAAAAGTAACAGTAGTCGTATGGCTCACATGCATTAAATGGTGATATATCAGAATGTCATCCCAAAATATGCATCTCTGACATAAGGACTATTTTGAGCTAAGGGCAATTAAGCAGCAATACAGGAAAAGCTCAGCCCTCCCCCCATCTGTCTAAAAGCAGGATATAAATTTACAAAGGTGTCCCTCCATCTATAATACTAGGAAGGACAAAAGTTAATTACCAGAGATAACTTTAGACCTTTGTCAGCTTGGAGACTGAACCAGAGCAATCTACATAGCAAACTTGACTAACTAGCCTTTATCTACCATTGGTTTCACATACATCTGGGTTCCCACAATTTCCACCCCGAGAGATTCAAGGCCCTTTTCCTTTGTCTTGTTGTTCCTCTAAAAATGTATTGTTCTTTGACTAAGATACTAGGTAAGCCAGAGTTCTAAGCCACCTCTCTGAGTTACTCATCTCTGAGTACTCATGTGTTATGTGTACAATATGCATACTAATAAACTTCTGTTTTTCTCTTGTCAATCTGTCTTTTGTCAGTCTAATTTACAGGGCTCTGGCTAGACAGCTTAAGATGGGTATAAAGAGATTTTCCTCTTCTACAGGTGAAATTATTATAAGTGCCCTTTCTTTCTTTTTTTTTTTTTGTGGTACGCGGGCCTCTCACTGTTGTGACCTCTCCCGTTGCAGAACACAGGCTCCAGACGTGCAGGCTCAGTGGCCATGGCTCACGGGCCTGGCTGCTCCGCAGCATGTGGGATCTTCCCGGACTGGGGCACGAACCCGTGTCCCCTGCATCGGCAGGCGGACTCTCAACCACTGCGCCACCAGGGAAGCCCCAAGTGCCCTTTCTTGATAGACCTTTTCTGTCAAGGAGCTGCCTTGCCTCCTGCAGTCTCCATCCTTTAAGACCAGGTGGGGAGTTGGGGGTGCAGATGCAAGGAAGCCCAAAGGCAGAAGAGGCCATGGTTGGTCAGTTCTTGACAAAGGGTCATGTCTCAGCAACGCCTCTCCACTGAGGGATATATTGAAATGCAAATGAATCAAAATCCAAGTTTGTCAGGTTGTAATATTAACCATGGCAGGTCCGGTAACACTGAAAGATAAGCACTCATGGTAGCAATGTTTACACTTTTTGCTAAGCATCCCCTGCAGCAGCACTGGCTGGAATCCTGCAGGAGAATGATGTGTCTTTATTTTTAAGGAGCCTAAACAAAGAGTTAGGATAGCTGCATTGGACAATGCTCCCAAAGCCATATATGCAGACTTGGAGCTGACCACCCCATTCTCCTGCCATGCATCAAGTCATGGTTGGCATCTAGACCAGGGGTCAGCAAACTTCTTCTGTAAGGGGCCAAACGGTAAATACTGTAAGCTTTGTGGGCCACATGGTCTCTGTTGTGACTATTCAGTCTGCTGCTATAGTGTGAAAGTAGACAGAGACAACATGTAAATGAAAGAGTGAGGCTCTGTTCCAATACAACTTTATTTAGGAACACTGAAATTATAATTTCCTATAATTTTCAAGTGCCACAAAGTATTACTTATCTTCTCATTTTTTCTCAGTTATTATTTAAAAGGTAAAAATTATCTTAGCTCATAGGCTATACATAAACAGGTAGTGGGCTGGATTTGGCCCACCAATTATAGTTTGCCAACCTCTGATCTAAACAAGTAGAAACTCTTGTGATGAATGCCACATTTCTGTTATGGAGTCTGAGAAAATGAGCCCCAAGTACTGAGCAAGAGAGACAAAAAGGCAGACGAGGCAGGCAATCAGACTGAAACAAAGCCTACCTCTCATTTCCTTGGCTTTAGAGTTCAGATGACCTTGAGTTGGTTTAAATCCACCATTATCTTCTGAGGTGACAGACTCTGAGGAAGTAAATCCCTTAAAAGAAAACAAGGAAGATGTCTTTACTTCCTAGGTCAGGAAAAAAAATTTAATTTAGCAGTAAGGCCTCTTTCATCAAGTGTCTATCTTCATGGGCTATAGCTACTAGATTAGTTTTGAAAGCCTCTCTGAAGTGATGGAGCCCTTATGGCTGTACTTTACTCCTAGGCACTTTAGTGAGCAACAGCTATGAAAACTATAAGAACTGTCAAGACACTCTTTAGGCATTGTAAGTTCAAAATAAAATTCAAATACACCTGTCTGTATCCCCCAATTCTGATGCCACATTATAAATTTGGCTTCAACTGTAAGATGTGCAAAGATTAAAAACACTCTTTGGCTAGTTACTTCAAAGAAAAGGTTAAAGGAATTGCCTATCTCCATGAGTTACAGACACTGCAGTCACTATTTTTTTTTAATTTTTATTTATTTTATTTTTTTATTTTTTTGCGGTACGCAGGCCTCTCACTGTTGTGGCCTCTCCCGTTGCGGAGCACAGGCTCTGGACATGCAGGCTCAGCAGCCATGGCTCACGGGCCCGGCCACTCCGTGGCATGTGGGATCTTCCCGGACCGGGGGCACGATCCCATGTCCCCGGCTTCGGCAGGCAGACTCTCAACCACTGCGCCACCAGGGAAGCCCTGCAGTCACTTTAGATGGTAATGATAACTTTCAAAAAGGGGTATATGCTGAGCACAATGCTTGGTACTCAACTAAGTGCTCCATACATGTTGACCATTATTATTATTATTTATGTACTTCAGTGGTCAACATGTGTTGAGCACTTAATTGGGTGTCAAGCATTGTGCTACACAAAGTTTCTGATGTTTATCTCATTTAATCCTCTTAACTCTGAGATAGATACTATTATTCTCATTCTACAGATAAAGAAATGTAGACAGAGAGATGTCAAGCAGCTAGTAAGCTGCAGTGCTGGAGGGCAAACCCAAGTCTATGTGATCCTCTGGCCCAATCTTTTCATAATCATGTGGTACTGAGGAGGTACCTACTGTATGTTACTAAGCAGAGGGCAAATACTTGCACACCACCTAGGGCAGAGTTTTTATTTTTCATCAACAAGCCTTACCGTGAACTACCATTATGTCTGCCTGTTCTTTTTCCCGCATCATTCTGTTTCAAAGTTACATTCTCTGACTATTCTTCTCAGTACAGACTGAAAAGTGTACCTTCAGAGGCTATCATGTAAAATGTTGCTTTCTTGATGATTCTTTCATTAGGCTGCTTCTCTTTTCTCCTACATCTCACAACCATCTCTCCTTAAATTACTCCATCCTTTTTTTCTTATTATGTAATACTATCAACTCTTGAACATTTTAGCTTCTTCTACAAATTCTTAGACTGGATAGCTCTCAGTCTCAGTAGAATACACTGTCAGATCATGACCAACATTCTCCTTATATATCTAAGTTGGGAACATGCCAACCACCATTGAGGATACTAAGTAAATAAAACATAGTCCTAACACTTTAACAGCACCACATTACAAAATAATAAAAGAAATCCTACACATTATTAAGTAACACAAACAATTTGAACTAAGTAATAGTTAATGTTCTCAGAAGGGCACCATCTACATTTTGCAGTTTTTACCATCTTTTTCCCATTGTGTTGAATACTGGCCGTCTTGGTTTTAGGACTTCTAATGACTGAATGATACTGAATTCTTGAAATATTGTTACATTTCATTTCTCTGAAAAGGAAAAAAAAGTTATTCTGTATATCACTAAAAATGCTCTTTATTGTGCCCTGAAATATAGATAGCTTCACTGTTACATAAATATCCATTAGAAATTAATCTAAGTTATAATATCTATGCCTACCCCTCACTAGAAGAAAAAAGTATAATCATATTTTAAAGTCAATCTTTTTTTTTTTTTTTTTTTTTTTTTTTTTTTTTTTTTTTTTTTTTGCGGTATGCGGGCCTCTCACTGTTGTGGCCTCTCCCGTTGTGGAGCACAGGCTCCGGACGCGCAGGCCCAGTGGCCATGGCTCACGGGCCAAGCCGCTCCACGGCATGTGGGATCCTCCCGGACCGGGGCATGAACCCGTGTCCCCTGCATCGGCAGGCGGACTCTCAACCACTGCGCCACCAGGGAAGCCCTAAAGCCAATCATTTTTGAACTCTATTAAAAAACTGAAGAACACCTAAGAAAAGCTTTGCAAATAAAACGGTGATAGAAAATAAAAAGAACTGCAAAAGTTACGACATCCATAAAGAACCTGATTAAAGTCAAAGTTTTTAAAGGTAAAACTCCACAAATGGAAACTGAGGAAATAAAGTATGTTGGCTAGATTTTTAAATCTAAGTGTCCTAGATTTCTCACAGTGTTAAGCTTACAACTGTGAAGCAAGTTGACATACAGGAGATATATAGGAGTGGAGGTGGAAAGTAAGAAAGAAAGAGGAAAGAGAAAGAACTACTCTTGATCAATAGTATACAGAAGAGATCAATCTTGATTGGGTTCATAAGATCTCACTCACATAATAGGCTCTTTGGGATTATTATGGAGCTTAGGTGGACACTCCTCAGTCACAGCACTTCTAGGATATGTCCCCGGTTCTAATGGGAAAACTTCAACCTCACAATCTGTGACTTCTATTTTCCTCTTTTTTGAAAACGTATTTTTCATAATATTCTCTTCTTTTCCATTTTCATCAATAGCATCAGGTTTCTCAGTGTTAGATCTGCTTAGTAATCTTCCTAAAAGAAAAAAGTAAAAGAGCTTAACACAACAAAAAATAACACAATTACTAGCAACAAAAGGGCATCTCTTCTGCTCTGTTACTAAAGAACCCTGTAAGGTATACCTTATTTCTAGAATGAAGATAAACACTAACTCATCCTAGAAAGCTACTGTAAGAAATAATATATAAAAGACCAAGAAGAGATTTCATACCTCCCAGTACCTGAAAAAATATAGGGCATCTAAAAGAAGTATTTGTCTGTTGTGGTATAACATGAAAGAGAAGAGATTTTGCTACAATAATATAAAACAAAAATACAGATCAGAAAGCATTCTAGAAAATTAGAGAGGTGAACTCTAGTCTTAAAATTTCAGCTTTTGTGTCTAGTTATAAATGCTTTATCATTTAAAACCTTTACCCTTTTTATAAAGTGACCTATTTAAATCTGTGGTGATATGTGCCTATTCTCATATTAAGCCCTAGTGTAATTAAAATCTTCATCTGAAGCTTACGCATTTTCTTTCAAGGAACTCAAAATTATAGTTAACAAGTCAAAATTGCAATTAGATCAGAGAGATAACTTAGGTGCATTTTCTAGCAATGCAGATAAAGCCAATGAATGATACTTTCTGGACACGATTTGGCATTTTATGGGCAGCTGACTTTCATCAAAGAGTTATTTTGAAAGCTGTGACAAAGCGAGAGAGAGACATGGACATATATACACTACCAAATGTAAGGTAGATAGATAGTGGGAAGCAGCCGCATAGCACAGGGAGATCAGCTCGGTGCTTTGTGACCGCCTGGAGGGGTGGGAGGGAGGGAGACGCAAGAGGGAAGGGATATGGGAACAGAGGTATATGTATAACTGATTCACTTTGTTCTAAAGCAGAAACTAATTTTTTAAAAAAAGAGTTATTTTGAGAAATATGAGAGATGAATTGTCTAGGCAAGTTGTGTAGTATGTGTGTCTGTAAGTGGTATGTGGCAGGGATCCAGGTGTGACTATTCTGAACTCTGATAATTCTCACCCTCACTGAAGTGAACCTGGAATTTCAGATGAGGAGGGTTGCTCTAGTCCCTGCTGCCTAGCACATTTCCTTTAGACTGCCTTGAGAGTCATGTTTCTCCAACCTTTCTCATTTCATGGTATGCACAGAAAGTGAGGATTTTTGCCTGACACTCTGGGGTAAAAGGAAGAGACAACTAGAGACCAACGTGTCTGGCCTGTGGGATATGGCCTGAAAGAATCAGTAATTGCACAACTGTAACACACTGGTTGGAAAGTTTCGCTCAGAACATGGGCAACTCTCTCGAGTCCCTGAAATGGAGTGAACTGCTTTGCCTGAATCATCACCTGAAGGTATTTATTACAACGTTAACCTATTAAATTCTAATAGCTCAAGACACTGAACAAGACAGTCTTTGATTAATAATCTTTACCTTAGCAAATAAGTCATTTAGATTTCCTATTTAAATAGGAAGCTTTCTTGTCTTACCCCAAAGCATCTGCAGCCACAGAGACCAAAAAATGTGCCTCACACAATAACCCAAGTTTTATCCCTTAGCCTTTCTTTTCTGGAACACCTGATACCTCCTCCTAAGGCATTTCATCCCTTCAGTGCTCAATTTCCCAGTCACTTGTCTTCCTCTGATGCTCCTCCTATATATTGTTGCTCTTGTCCTTGCTATAAGATCTCAGTGGCCCTGACTAGTAAAATGGAGATTCAGAAATGTAGATCTTACTATAGAGTAATGTGAAAGTAAACCTTTGCTTTACCTGAATAAATGCAAACAAACGTCCCTCTGTCAATGTCATCTAGGCAGCGTACTCCCCATCCCTTCTTCTCAGTTTTGAATACTTGTAGCCTCACTTGAGGTCCATGTTGGACAACTCGGTTTTGACACATTCGTCGATTACATTTGCACAACAGGCTGCATTCATAAATGCTGTCAATAAAATATACAAGAGAAAAATCAATCAGACATCTTAAATTAAAAGCAAAAGCACTTTATATTGCTACCTCACTAATAATTACCAAGGGAGACAGACAAAGTGTGAAGGCTCCTAGAGCTAGACTGCCTGGTTCCCATCATAGCTCCAGCATTTACTAGCCATGTGACCTTGAATTTAACCTCTCTGTACTTCAATTTTCCATTTTTAAAATGGGGATTATATGATACTACCTACTTCATGGGGTTGTTTTGTGAAGATTAAATGAGTTGGTATCTACAGAGTGCTTGAGACAATGCCTGGCACATAGTAAAGGTTAGCTCTTTAAAAATGTCTAGCAATGTCTACAAAGGAAATGTCTAGGAAGGGAAAGTCTAGGAAGAAAATTTTCTGTTTACTTTTATTAATAACAACCATGAGAAGTTGAAAATTCCCAATTCTCAGACAAGCTTTGCACAGTATATATCTTAATGGGGAAACATCTACCCAAAGTAAGCTAACCCTAGCAGGGAAAGAGTCAGACTCAAAGCAGATGAGTGTTAGATATAGTCTGCATGTTACATGTGTGCTCTCTGACTTCCATTTCCAAGAACAATATACAGGTTTGTTTTTTTAATTCTTTAATTTAGATTTTTGGTATAAGAAATTAAGATTTAAGAACATTTATAAGACTACAGGCCACAATGATAAAGTACCCTTCTTCAAAGATATAAACACCCTGCAACGGATCCTCAAGGTATCTTACCCAGTAGGTATCTGTCTCTGTAGTCTTTTATATTTATATCCAGTGGTTATTTTACTACTTGATAAGGGGAAAGTCTTGGCATTCCTTGCTGTCAGTTGAAGACATGCACATTTTGTTCTAAAAGGCAATGGACGAAGAAGTCAGAATAAAAAGAAGTCAGAATAAAAAAGCACCAAGTTAAGAGACTGTCTTGACAAAAGTGTAAAGGATGTAATTGTATTTAGAATAGTTGTTTGGTTCATGGACTGTTAGACTTCTTCCCTAAATAAAAATGACCTCTTTGAAAGACAACATCTACCAAAAGTTTATAAATAATTATAAACTGCCCTGTACCTCTATTTGCTCATGAAAGAAATACTTAACTTTACGAGTTTTCTCTAACTTTTCAAAATGAATTCCTTTCATTTCCTATTCTGCAAAACCTTCTTTGTAAAAATTCTCCTATGTCTGCTCTCTTGCAATGGATAAACTTATATGTGTCAAACTCAAAAGGGCATATATAGTTTTGCATATGTCTTGTATTACCTCTCCCTCCAATGACATGAAAATAAATTGGGGAGACTGATGCTGGGTATCTGGCTACTACAATCTGTTTTTCATAACATTGTTAAGCAGTAAACATGCAACCATAAAAAAATTTTCCCTCTAACTATTTCGATAACTATCTAACATGACAGGGACTTATAACTCGATAGGGAGTTAAGGAACCTGGTTATCTCGGCTATAAACTAGGTATGTAACCACTGGTAAGCTGGTTAAAATCTCTGGATCCTGGCTATAAACTAGGTATGTAACCACTGGTAAGCTGGTTAAAATCTCTGAGTCCTGTCTCCTATGTTGAATTGTAAGTGACTTTAAGGTCTTCTCTATGATTTGCTTCTGCATTTTTCTGTATATACACAATACATGTCAGATTGGTAACTACTGTTTGCAACAGAAAAAAACAAGCAATAAATTCATTAATTTGGATTCCATTTACAGATGTAGAAATCTACTGTTGCGTTTTTTAGTATGACTTTGTTTGCAAAGTTTAAAAAGTACAGAAAAACACAAACAATAATACAGTAAACACTCATATTTTGACAATATAGAATTAGCTGTCATCATTTTGTCTAGTTCTTTTAGTTGACCCTTGAACAATATGAGTTTGAACTGCATGGGTCAACTTATACATGCATTTTTTTCAAGAGTAAATACCACAGTACTACACGATTCACGGTTGGTTGAATGCTCGGATGTGGAACTACAGATGTGGAACCGCTTATATGGAGGGCCAACTATGTTATATGTTATATTTTCTACTGCATGGAGGGTCAGCAGCTCTAACCCCTGCATTGTTCAAGGGCCAACTGTAATTTAAAACATATATACTGTATATATGATCTTCCTTAAAAAAAAAAGCATTACAGATAAAACTAAACTCTCAAGAGGTTTGGTGAGGCATCCTTTATACTTTTTACATACATATTTATCTACAAACAATATACTGTATTGTTTTTTTAAAAAGTACTATAGTTATTATCCTACAACTTTTTTCATTCAGTATAATGTTTTTGAGACCCATCTGTGTTATATACAGATCTAGTTATTTCCTTTTAACTTTTTCACAGCATTTAGATTACAATTAAGTTGCTTCTAGTTTTCAATACACCAAAAATGCTACAACATCCTTACTCTTACGCACATGTGTAAGCATCTCTAGGGTAGTAGCTTTCAAATATTTTTGACTATGACTCACAGTAAGAAATATATTTTCTTCACGATCCTACAGAGGCATGCATATTTATATATGTGTGTATGCGTACAAGCAGAAGTAACAGTGGCATGAAAGTACCTTATCATGTGTGATGCACGTGGGTACCTTCTGTATGATTTAATTTTTAAAATGCTAGTTACAAGTGATTTTACATCCTACTAAACCTGTAGCTTGAAAAACAATGCTCTAGATAGACTTAAAAGTACTATTGCTAGAAAGCAGTTATGCATGTCTTCAACTGCTGTGTAATTGTGTGAGGGCCCTCCTCCCTCCCCACAAATGACCGTCTGGGTCGGTACAGAATTCTAGTTTTACCTTTATTTTCTGTCAGCATTTTAAGCTAATATGCCTCCTTTTTGTCTTCTTTCTGATGAAAAGTGTGTTATCAATCTATTTTTCCTCTTTTCTATCTGATAGTGTGAGATTTACTCTTTGCCCTAGATACTTTTTAAGTTGCATCATGATATATTTAGATATAGTTATCTTATTTTCCATTACTAGTATACAGTAGGCTTTTTCACTCTGAAGACTCCTGTCTTTCTTCAATTCTGGAAAATTCTTAGCTATTATCTCTGAATAATGCTCTTTTCTTCTCAGATGTATGTTAGAATTTTTCATTTATCCTCCATATTTTTTAACCTGTAAATTTAGTTTCCCCATATCTTTATCTCTTTGCATTCTGAGGGAATCTCTTTAGTTTTGCCTTGCAATTCACTAATTCTTTCTCCAGCTCTACCAATGCTTACCATTTAGTCCATCTATTTAGTTTTTATTTCAATGACCATATATTTTATTTCCCATATTTCCAAATGGCTCTTTTACATATATAGTATACCTAAAAACATAATCTCCTTTTCTTGTTTCATGGATGCTAATATTTTATCTCTTTGGACATTTTAAACGTACCTATTTTAAAGTCTCTTTCAGTCAGATTCTACATTTACCTCTGATTCCTCAGGTGTGAATGCTGCCCGTTGTTGGGACTTACGCTGCCTTCATGGTCCTAAATGTCTCTGTGTGCTTTGACTGTTTGAAGTCATACTTTTCGTGGAATTTACTCCTGGGTGCTCCTCTACACTGTTTGCTTTCCTCATTGCTCTGGCTCTGACCTATGGGTTTCACAGCTCTAAACCCAGTTGTTATTAATACAATTCCAGGCCCTGTGAGTTATTAGCCTGCTTCCCAGCCTTGTGCAGGTCCCTGTTTCTGTCCCCCCATAGAGCTCAGTGCCCATTCTCTGCCACACATGGGACATGTTTAATTCCCATTCCTGTCAGGATTAGAATCCCTGGCCACAGTGCTCATGCCCAATTCCAGATCCCAGTGGGCTTCAGCTTTTGCTTATTTTGTGACTTCTCTTGTAATTTCTGACCAACAGATGAAAATATATATGTTGGTGGTGCATGTTACATGGGGGTTACTTTCTGCAGTCTAAGGCAAAAATCACATACAGTCAAAATTATTCTTTAAAAATCCCTGTTAAACTGACCATAAAGTACAGTAAACACTGTCCAACAGTTAGTTTTTTTCCTCCATCACTGAAAAAGATTGGGCTTGGCCAGATGTAGATGGGTTACGTTTAGAGGCAATGCTGAAAAAACAACAACTTATATTTAAACAGAATAAAACTTGGCACAGTGAGAGGTTTCCTCTGTGACAGACCTAAAGGAACTGAGCCAAACTGAGGTAACAGCAGATTGATATCTCATCTCACACTCCTTCTGAGAGGATGGTGAAAACTATCTATATAATTTAAATTATTTCTCTTTATCTCTCTCATGCTTTTTCTTTTTCCTAGTACAGGCAGCTAAATTTGCATTAAATTAAATGTACATATAATGCAACTCCGCTCTACATATGCAAACCTACAAATACCAATAAATTACACACCCTGAAAAAAAATGGTTTTCAAAGTCTTAATATATTAGAACATGTTTTCATTTTTTTTTTAATGGAATGTCAATTTTATGATCAGGAGAGGCACCATTAACTTTCTAAAAAAAAGTAGCAAAGAAACGATTTGCAAAAGTAAAATACAACATATAACATAATGGTTAAGAGCACAGGTTCAAATCCTGGTTCTTAAATTTGTTGACCTTACACTTGGCTTTTCAACCTCCTCATCTGTAACATGGAAATGATATTACCTACCCCATGGGGTTTTGTGAGAACTAAACAAGAAGATATATGTAAAGCACTTGTCATAGTGTTTGGCACAGTTCCATGGCATTAGCTGTAATTGCTGCTATTAGGAGTATGGTACTAGGTTAAAGGGAATACTTATCCTTGGAAGAAATAATTCCCAAATTACTAAAATAACTGGCAAAGAGTTTTCATTCCTATTGCTAATGAGATGCATCGTTCTATTTTATATTCTCAATGAACTGGTTTTAGATAGACAGACAAACTGATACACAGCAGGACTTCTTGACAAGTACCCCTACATTCAGAAGATTTTTTTGAAATGCCATGTTTTTCTACTCACATGTCTATGCAGCCCTCAGAACAGTCACATGAATCAGTAAACATGTTGGAAAAGCTGTTTAAATAATATGCTCGTGGCCACATAGTCTTTCTGTACTTAAACTGTGGAAGCTTTCTATTGTCAATTTCATTACAGAAAGAAATGGGCATCGATTCCACTCCATTGCTAATATCCATATCAGAAACAATTTCTTCTTGCTTTGGGCAATTCCGAGTCAACTGAACATAGGTATTGAAAGAAAAGTTATCTGTAAATAGAAAGTTACACTCTGTCTCAAGCAGGTAACGAAAAACTTCCTCCATGTTTCGTAGACTCCTTCCACAAGGGGTTTTATAACTCACGTGGAGTGCTGAAGAATGAGAGTTTGTCTTTGCATGTCGTCTTTGGAAGTGGCATTGGATTGGTAGCTGCAGAGGGTTTTCTCCCTTGAAGGTAAGTGGCATTTTCATCAGACAGGCACCAGAGCAGTCATGCTTTTGGTAAGATAAATTTGAAGATGATTTTTTTTCTCTAAAGTCTGCAACTTTATTTTCCAGAGGGGGAATTTCCTTATTTTCTGTAGATCTGTTTAAAATTAATTATTTATTAGTATTTCAAATGTATAGCACAATCCCCATTTTTTAAAAAAACACTGCACACTAAGGTGGTATTTAACTATTAGCTTCTTCTTAGACAACACTAAAATAAGCCAGACTCTGAAATCAACATCTTACTATGTTCTGCAGCCACATAAAGTTATACCTGAAGGTTTTTTTTTCTTCTGGACATCAAATATGTGGTGTTTTTTTCAGCACCACTTCTTCAACTGGGTGTCCAATAATTCAGTTCAATTCTGACACTATCGACCTGGAGTGTCAGCAACAGATTCCACAAGTTAAAGGGCTCAGTCCCATAAGACTGCCCCCATGCCAGATGCCAAATGCAGTTTCCAGGTCACCCACACTCTTGACAACCCCTTTCTGATAATGTGCTGGAAAGACTCAGAACTCAGGAAAGCACTTTAATTACTATTACCAGTTTATAATAAAAGATACACTCAGGGGCTTCCCTGGTGGCGCAGTGGTTGAGAGTCCGCCTGCCGATGCAGGGGACATGGGTTCGTGCCCCGGTCTGGGAGGATCCCACGTGCTGCGGAGCGGCTGGGCCCGTGAGCCATGGCCGCTGAGCCTGCGCGTCCGGAGCCTGTGCTCCGCAATGGGAGAGGCCACAGCAGTGAGAGGCCCGCGTACCGCAAAAAAAAAAAAAAAAAAAGATACACTCAGGAACAGCCAAATGGAAGAGATGCATGGGGCAAGGTAGGTAAGAAGGGGCATGGAGTTTCCATGCCCTCTCCAAATGCACCACCCTTCCAGCACCTCAAACTGTCCACCAACCAGGAAGCTCCAGGAGCCCTGTTGTTTAAAGTTTCTTATGGAGGTTTAACTGCTTAAGCATGAATGATTAAATCATTGGCCACTGGTGATTATCTCCACCTGCAGCCCTTCTCCCCGCCCTGGAGGTTGGGAGGTAGGGCTGAAAGTTTTAGGCTTCTAACCAAGGTTGTCTTTCTGGCATCCAAACCCCATCCTTAAGTCAACTAGGAGCGCCTCACCAAGTCATCTCATTTGCACACCAAAGACACTCCTACCACTCAGGAGATTCCAAAGGTTTTAGAAGCTGTGTGCTGGGGGCCCAGACAAAGCAAGTATCTTTCTTATTATATCACAGTCTAGGGCTTCCCTGGTGGCGCAGTGGTTGAGAGTCCGCCTGCCGATGCAAGGGACACGGGTTCATGCCCCGATCCAGGAAAATCCCACATGTCGCGGAGCGGCTAGGCCTGTGAGCCATGGCCGCTGAGCCTGCGCGTTGGAGCCTGTGCTCCGCAACAGGAGAGGCCACAACAGTGAGAGGCCCGTGTACCACACACACACACACACAAATACATAATCTCAATGGCCCATCTTCACATTTCCCTGATTGTCTTAAAATCTGTTTGAATCAGAATCAAACAACCCCTACACTCTGTATTTGATTCAGGTGTCTTTTATGTCTCTAACCTTATGTAGTGCTCCCTCCCTCTTCATTAATGACATTTATTGGTTAAGGTTAAATAAATTGTGTCACTTGTCCTATAGTAGTTCCCACATTCTGGAATTTGGCTGATGCCTTCCTTGTGGTGTTGTCATTTAACTCACCCCCTTCCATTCCTGGCAAAGCGGTAGTCAGTTCTAGAAGCCTGATTTGATTCAGGTTCAATTTTGGTGGGGGGTCGGGGGAGATAATTCATACGTGGTGCTATGAATTTCCTATTGCATCTCATAAGGAGACAAACAATGTCTGATTGTTCACGTTTAGTGATGCTTAGATTTGTAAGTGGGTTTGGGTGCTTCCATCCATTTTAAAGCTCCTCACTTTCACTTAACAGTTTTGGCATTCACTCATGATCGCTGTCTAGACCAGAGCTACGTTCAGGTGTGGTGGTGCCAGTTCCCAGTGGTTTTTTAACAATTCATGGTAAGTACAAAAATTGAAAGTGCAAAAGTTTAGAAACCTTTACAGCAATTTAACATTGCTGCAACATTTTACTGCATTTTACAAGAGCATCATTCCTCAATAAGTTAGAAGTTTAAAACAAAACACCTGTTCTGACCACAATTCATTTGAGACCACTGGGCTAAGGCCACTGTTTCTTTGGGGCAGGGTGGGGTGGGGGTAGTAGTTGTAAAAATAACAATCTTCTAATTCTATCATTCCTACTGCATTTTCCAGCTAGAGTGCTTTGATAAAGAAGAAATTTTACTCATCAGTTCTTGGGTTATCCTGAAATACAGTTAGTATAAGCAGGCAGATAAATGCTTGATTCTTTTTCTTTAATTACTAGTATTCAGAATGATGAGTTGTATCCTAGGAACTACCAAAGTGACAGATTTTTTTTTTTTTTTTGCTTTACAATGGTGTGTTAGTTTCTGCTGTATAACAAAGTGAATCAGCTATACGTATACATATATCCCCATATCTCTTCCCTCTTGCATCTCCCTCCCACCCTCCCTATCCCACCCCTCTAGGTGGTCACAAAGCACCGAGCTGATCTCCCTGTGCTATGCGGCTGCTTCCCACTAGCTATCTATTTTACATTTGGTAGTGTATATAGGTCCATGCCACTCTCTCACTTCGTCCCAGCTTACCCTTCTCCCTCCCCCTGTCTTCAGGTCCATTCTCTATGTCTGTGTCTTTATTCCTGTCCTGCCCCTAGGTTCTTCAGAACCTTTTTTTTAAAATTCCATATATATGTGTTAGCATATGGTATTTTTTTTTTTTTTTGATAGCTTTTTTTGCTTTCTGTCACAAGATATCTCAGGTCTGGAATCAGCCATTTCTCTAAGGGACTACGGTTCCATTTAATGAGAAATGGCATTTAGAGACTACGATCATGGTACTAGGAGGTACACATACTTTAATCAATATAAAATGCCAAACAGCTTTCCGAAAAGGCTGGACCAATTTATACTCTCATAGCACGGATGAATGCTCAGCTACCTGAATATTTTAAAATTTTTCATCAATTGGATTGGTGAAAAATATTTTATTATCTCAACTTTTTCTCTAAATAATAAGGAGTTTGAACATAATTTCATGTTTATTGATTATTTTTTTCCTTTTGGCTAACTGTCTATTCATATGCTTTGTCCATTTTCCTACTGGGGGCTTGTTCACTCGTTCGTTCGTTCATTCATTCATTCATTCATTCATTCATTCTTCCATCAACGATTTCTTGAGTGCCTGCTATGCGCCAGGTACTACGGAAAAAAAGACGAGAGCTCTGTCATCTCAAGGAGCTTACATTCTAGGCAGTGAACTAAGTATTTATAATAAAGTATAAACAATATTATGAATAATGCCATGATACATAATGTTATAGAAAGATATCTAATATTTATTATTTTTCTGTTTTTTAGGGTTCTAATTTTATAATTAATTTTTCTATGGTTTGGGAGTCCAGTTTCATCTGGAATTTATTTTGATGAAACATGAAGATATAACTTAAATTCTCCAAATGATATCCAATTGTTCCAGAGTCTTTTACTGAATACCTCCTTCTTTCACCTTCTGACTTTTGACTTACTAGCTTAATCATATCTCAAGTTCTTAGAAATATATAAAAATGTCCTCTTATTTTCTAGACTTATTCTGCCTTTTGATCAAACTGTTAATTCTTATGAAGAACATAGGGGTAAGACAGGAATAAAGACACAGACCTACTAGAGAATGGACTTGAGGATATGGGGAGGGGGAAGGGTAAGCTGTGACAAAGTGAAAGAGCCGCATGGACATATATACACTACCGAACGTAAGGTAGATAGCTAGTGGGAAGCAGCCGCATAGCACAGGGAGATCAGCTTGGTGCTTTGTGACCACCTAGAGGGGTGGGATAGGGAGGGTGGGAGGGAGGGAGATGCAAGAGGAAAGAGATATGGGAACATATAAAAAAAAAAAACTGTTAATTCTTATACCAATATAACATTGTTTTCCATACTATGATGGAACATTTTGATATTTCTCAAAGCAAGTCCTTCCTCACTATTTTGCCTTTTAAACATGTTCTAGGTGTTTTCTGATTTTTTTTTCTTTTGAGATTAAATTTATAATGGCTTTCCAAGTTAAAAAAATATCCAAGTGCTTGGATTTCATATGAAATTAAATCGATAAATTAATTTGGTAAGAATTACCATTTTTACAATATGCAGTTTTCCCATCCAGGCACATGGTAAGTTTATCCATTCATTAAAATCTTTAGAATTAATTTTCCTCAGGTATATACTTCTTGTAATTAGTCTCATTTATTTTACTTTCTGGTGTTGTGAATGGGGACTTAATTTCATATTTTCTAAAGGTATAGAGTTTCGTATTTTTATTTTATGTGACTGTCACTAAACCCTCATTTTAGCTTAATAATTTTACACTTGCTTCTTAGATTTTCTAGAAGGATAAGACTACAAATAATTTTACTTTGTACATTTCAATAATCATATTTTCTTTTACATTCTATTATACTGGCTAGAATTTCCATAAAAATACTGAATAACAATTATGATAGCAGGCACTTCTGTCTTAATCTTTATTTAAAGGAAATGTCTAAGTTTCACCAGTATATAGGATGTGGATGCTGGTCTGAGAAACATATTCTCTCCCACATTAAGAAAGAATTCTTCAAAATGGTACAGATGAACCAGTTTGCAGGGCAGAAATAGACACACAGATGTAGAGAACAAACGTATGGACACCAAGGGGGGAAATTGGGGGGGTGGGATGAATTGGGAGATTGGGATTGACATATATACACTAATATGTATAAAACAGATAACTAATAAGAACCTAATGTATAAAAAAATTAATAAAATTCAAAAATTCCAAAAAAAAAAGAGAAAGTTCTTCTATTTCTAATGGTTCATATTACTTTTAAAAGTCTTTTGGCATCTTATCTTAAGATAAGCTTTTTTTCCTGTGGTTTACTTCTGTAAAATAATATATTTCCTAATACTAAATCATTCTTGCTTGACTAGTATAAATTCTAAGTCATCTCATTCTTTTAATATTTCTCTGGATTAGAATTGCTAAAATTTTATTTAGAAGCTCCATATCCACAATAATGATATTTTAAACTTTTTAGGGCCATAAACCCTTTGACAATCTGATGAAAGCTATGAACTCTCTCTAGAAATACACTATAAACATAAAACTTTGCATACCATGCAGGGCCTCCATTGTCTCTAGTTTAAGGACTCATCTTTATTATAGTTAACTCTACATTTAGATGGTTTCCATTCCACTGCCATTTCTTAAATACTATATCTTATACATTCTGACTCCTCTTTTGGTCAGCAAGAGGATTTCTGAGAAAGTTTTCCAGAAGGTTATGTATATAGATGTTTTCTGAGCTTTTGCAAAGGTGCTAGCCTGATTTTTGCTGTTTTGTTGGCTTTTTTGGTTTGTTTTGAAACTTGTAAGATATTTATACTTTAAGACTGATATTAAAACTTTTAAAAAATCAATACTTATCTATGAGTAATTTTCATTTCTGTGGTACTTGGTAAAAACCTTTTGCCTCCAGACTTGATATTTTCTTATACTCAGAAGTTACCTTCTTTGACTATTGCTTCTGCTTCACTTATTCTAGCTTCTTGTGTTTTTGTTCATTTGTTTGTTCTAGTTCAGAAAAAATAGGGTAGATTTTTCCGAAAGCAATGATTCTGTTGGGCAAGTTTACATTATTTTTTAACATATTGAAAACATCTATATTTCATATTTATTTAAGTACCAAATTTTTTAATGGAAAATATATGTATTTTCATTTTCTAGCTGCTGGAACAATTCTGAATCCTAGTTTAGACACTGTGATTTCCTGCACTGCCACTGTAAGCAGTAGCACATTGGTCCTAACTCTGTCGCCTTAGCTTGAAATTCTTAACATTTTGTAAAGAACATTATAACATATGGATGATCCTGAAAATATTTTACAGTGTTCACTAAAATTGTTGGTTTTCTGTTAAAAGCTTCTTTTTTGAGAAAATTATTCATCATTCTCTTCTTTTTCTCATTCATTTGCCCTTTTCTTCTACATTTTGGGTAATCTTTTTTTTTAAAAAATAAATTTATTTATTTATTTATGGCTGCATTGGCTCTTCATTGCTGTGCGGGCTTTCTCTCGCCGCAGTGAGCGGGGGCTACTCTTTGTTGCGGTGCGTGGACTTCTCAGGCTCAGTAGCTGTGGCGCACGGGCTTAGTTGTTCCGCAGCATGTGGGAACTTCCCGGACCAGGGCTCAAACCTGGGTACCCTGCATTGGCAGGCAGATTCCTAACCACTGCGCCACCAGGGAAGTCCCGATTTGGGGTAATCTTAAAGATCCCAGACTATACCTTTGATTTCCTTAATTGGCTTTCACAATGAATACGTTCTTAGAAGAAAATCTGGGATAAAACTGATCACTGCACTACTATTTATAATAGTAAATACTTGGAACAATCTAATTATCCATCCTTAAAGGAATGGAATTAATAAAATGTATTCTCACATGATGGAAATCCAAACAAGGAGATGAAATGGATCTATAACACGGAAGCAACATGATTATATCTCAAAACTAATGCTGAGTAGGGACTTCCCTGGTGGCACAGTGGTTAGGAATCCGCCTGCCAGTACAGGGGACACAGGTTCGAGCCCTGGCCTGGGAAGATACCACATGCCGCGGAGCAACTAAGCCCGTGCACCACAACTACTGAGCCTGTGCTCTAGAGCCTGCGAGTCACAACTACTGAGCCCATGTGCTGCAACTACTGAAGCCTGCATGCCTAGAGCCTGTGCTCTGCAACGAGAGAAGCCACCACAATCAGAAGCCCATGCACCACAACAAAGAATAGCCCCCACTTGTGCTGCAACTAGAGAAAGCCCGCCCGCAGCAATGAAGACCCAACACAGACAAAAAAATTAAAATAAATAAATTAAATTAAAAAAAAAACTTTCAAAAAACTAGTGCTGAGTAAAACAAGTAAGAAGGTACATATATGAATGTTTATGTAAAATTTAAAACTATAATAGCACTATATATTATTTATGGCTATATAAATATTAAAAAATGAACTAGAAAAATAACTGATGATAGTGACTGCTTCTAGAGAAGCAGAGAGGGCAACAGAACTTTGTCATGGTGAGAAGTTAGGTATGGCTCAAAGAGATTATAGTGTTTTGTTTGCATTTTAAAAAAGAGACTGGAAGAAAATACAATGAAAGGTTAATAGCTGTTAATTCTGGATGGTGTGAGTATGGGTTTCTGCCATATCCCATTTTATGTTTTCAATCTTTAAAATTTCTCGAAAAGGTAGCAAAAACTATTGGATGAGAATGCAGCTAAAAGATCAATGCAAATCCATCACTACCCATGGATTACAATGCAGTAGCACCTAATACGTTAAAAATGAAGGGGGGAAGAAAAGCAGAAAAAATGAGGTAAGGTTATGTTTCCCCTTAAATAACTTCAGTCTGTTTTAGTATTTTTGAAACATGCTGGGGGTACATCCCATAGTAAGAAATATATTCTATAATGTACTTTTTGTTTTGTTCTTCCATTTAACTTCTATCTTCTTTAGCCTAGTCTACTATAATACATTTCTGTTTTTATTTATTTATTTATCTATCTATCTATCTATCTATCTATCTAATATTTCCTTGTTTTTTAAAGCCTGAGCCTGGAATTGCTTTTCCCCTATTATTAAGTGCCAAGTTCCTTTCTACCACTTCTCATTATAATGTATTCTGAACTACGAGCAGTACTATTTACTTGTCTACCTAAGATATAGATCCCTTTGTTTGGTTTCACTCAGTATTCACTGTAATAAATTCTCTTAGGCTCTCACAGCTTTGTTCTTTGTTTTGATATAGGCTAATTTACTCTCAAGTGATTTATATAGCTACAGTGTTGTACAACCAGTAAACTGAATGTTTCATTTCCCTTTTCAGCTTGACTTAACCAACTAAATTATGTTCCAAACTGGGTTCTGTGGCATTCTTTTCTACAAATGTCATCATTTGATTTCCCCTATTTTGGGGGAAGGGGAATATGAAATACTAATTTGAAGATTCAAAAAGTTCTTCTCTGAATATGAAGGGATTAACTTAGGGTATATGCAAGAGAGAAAATTGTATATAAGCTATCATTAGTTCTTAAATAAAACCTAAAATTTGTACAGTAATTTACAGTTTACAATGTATTTTTACATAATTTCCTCATGTGACACTTAATAAGTACAGCTCTAAGTTAGTCATTACTGGAACAATAGACAATTAGAACTACTTACGACTAAAATGTAAGCATAAACATGCTGGTAAAATCTATAATTTGGAATTTAGGGTTGCAAGAAAGTTAGCTAAGCTGGCTTACAAGTACTCTTCTGGTGACTAATTTAATAAAAATCAAGAGGTGTAAGGCTCAAGTTATCAGGCAATTAACAAAGGAAAAAATCTTTTTGTATTTATAAAGAAAAGTTAGAAAAGCAGAAAAACATGGAAATGAAATACTGATATGAACCTCAGAAGTGATTCTTTTCCTAAAAATTAATTAAAAAAAGAAAGAAATGATTCTTTTCTTATCTGAGCTTCATTTCATAAAACAAATGAAAGAAAACCAACCTACTACAAATCTCAGGAGTTAAGTAACCTAATTTCAATCCAATTTTGTGGGGAGGAAGATCAACTTTCTTACATGTATGAAGGTACTTTACTGGAAAAAAACAAAAACAAAAATAAAGGGCCTCCCTGGTGGCGCAGTGGTTGAGAGTCCGCCTGCCGATGCAGGGGATGCGGGTTCGTGCCCTGGTCTGGGAGGATCCCATGTGCCGCGGAGCGGCTGGGCCCGTGAGCCGTGGCCGCTGGGCCTGCGCGTCCGGAGCCTGTGCTCCGCAACGGGAGAGGCCACAACAGTGAGAGGCCCGCATACCGCAAAAAGAAAAAAAAAAAAAAAAAAAACAAACAAAAAAAAAACAAAAATAAAGAAAACCAATCCTATGCACAGTGCTGTAGACCTAGTTACTGACCCTGCAAAAACACAAAAATGCTGTAAGTAAACAACGGGTACATAGGTAAAGCAGGGTTATCTGGTATTGTCTGCATCTTTCTGCCAGTCTCTGGGTAGGGGTAAACTGATGATAGTGACTACTTCTATCAGTCACTATAGGGGCTTCTCTGTTTTTACTTGGCTTGAGAACTATTTTGTCATTAGACACCTTGAACTACAAGGCAGAACATGGCTTCAGAGAATGCCAACTGATTTCCCAGCTCTTGACAAGTCTGATGTACATAAAATACACAACTTTTAAAACTTTTGATGGGAAAGCATCCTTTTTTATATATTTTATCTACTCTTATGTCAAATGATTAGCAACAGTAAATCCCTTTTTGGGAGCAAAAGCATTAATGACATAAATAAATTTAACTTATGTACATACAGAGAGGTATAGTCTTCTGGAAAGGAGTCTTCATGTGATGTACAGGGCAATGAACGTGATTTGTTTTCCTGTGCATTCTGGGTCACAGAAGTATGATCTACATGAAAAAAATTACAAACTTAACAAGAATACCAAGTTAAAAATCACTCACTGTAAAATCTAAATAGTATCTTTATTGACTAGATATATATATAGCCCTTAAATCTGAAAACATATTAAGATTTCGAGACTGAGCCAAAAAATTAGGTGTCAACATTTTCAAAAACATTAAGAAAATAAGATAGGATAAAATAAAAGACTTAGGAGAGAAGAGATTTCTACTGCAGAAATTGTAGTTTGGCCGAACTTTATCTGAATTTTAATCAACCTTTAAAGTGAAACATCAAGTATTCCTATTTCTGCTTGTATTTTACAAAAAAACATAACTCTTAAAGGCTCTATTAAGGTCACAAAATGGAAAGTTTATGTATCTTTTGTTTTTTCATTATTCTATTACTATCTATTTTTGGGGGAGAGAAGGAGGTATTTGGGTGCCTCTTTTTGTCTTTCCATTTGTATTTTCATATTTCTCTTAGTTTCTCCTATATCTTTACATACTTAATTTCATCTCATTTGTTGTCTCTTCTTTTTCAACTTCATCTATTCTTTCTAATGTGACTCCACTATAGAAATAAGCTTATTTAATGAAAAAGTTATAGATCTCGTGCTCCTATTTTGAAAAAAAATGGATATGTAGAATATTCTATGTTTGGTTTTAAAAAATTGTTTTTAATTGTGCTTTTTCCTATGCAGTGGTGGACCTTAAGAAAAAAAGTGATTCTCATCCTGCCTTAGATTATTAACTTGCATTGGTCCTTTAGTGCAGACCACTCTTATTAAAAAGAAAAAAAAGGGCCTCCCTGGTGGCGCAGTGGTTGAGAGTCCGCCTGCCAATGCAGGGGATACGGGTTCGTGCCCCGGTCTGGGAGGATCCCATATGCCGCGGAGCGGCTGGGCCCGTGAGCCATGGCCGCTGAGCCTGTGCATCCGGAGCCTGTGCTCCGCAACGGGAGAGGCCACAGCAGTGAGAGGCCCGCGTACCGCAAAAAAAAAAAAGTTTAAGTAAATAAAAGAATAGTTTAAGTTACAATCCAAGGTCATCCTTGGCTAATTAGAAAGCATAAATAACCCTCTTTAGTTATCCAGGTGAAAAAAAGATTTAAAATCTGATAGTTGAAGAGAGCTGAGTAAATAATATAATAACTGATTAAAAATTAAATAAGTTTAACAAGTTAAGAATTTCCCAGCTAATTTCTTTGTGTGAGCCATATTAACAAATAGGAACAAAACAAATAAATATAAGCATAGTTAGAAATAAGATTTACTAAAAAAACATGGAGATTTTATATTAACCATTAGATAAGGGGAGAATGGAGAAATAATAACTTCTTTCAAGAAAACAGTATCCAATTCTTTGTATGGGGATACAGCAGATATTTACAGAATTATACACAATCAAAGAAAATTAAAGGTAATTAGTGGTTTGGAGAATTCAGGCTGGATCTGGGATGGCTTGTTTTGACCTCAACACCAAGCCTTTTTGTTTCCCCCAGTCTCAATATTCCTTTCAATATAAATACTAACATGAATCTTTATTATTAGAAAGTGTTTAATCCCTACATATGCTAGCAATGTCAATTACATAGCTCCCCAACTACTTTTAAAACATTGCTCTACCACTAGCAAACATATACTTTTATCTTGATAAATTTGTTACACTTCAGATGAACTATATAAAAATATGAAACTACAGTACTCAGTATTTCTATTGATGAAATCATTACTTTAAAAGAACCAAAACAGGGCTTCCCTGGTGGCGCGGTGGTTGAGAGTCCACCTGACAATGCAGGGGACACGGGTTTGTGCCCCGGTCCGGGAGGATCCCACGTGCCGTGGAGCGGCTGGGCCCGTCAGCCATGGCCACTGAGCCTGCGTGTCTGGAGCCTGTGCTCCGCAATGGGAAAGGCCCCAACAGTGAGAGGTCCGTGTACCACAAAAAAAAAAAAACAAACAAAAAAAACCCCAACCTACTTTGTTTTAGTGGGAAAGATTGTTTCAGAAAGAAAAAACAAAAACGTTGTTTAGAATTAATTCCTCTTACCACCTCTTGCATTTAAAAGCTTCTCTCTTGCAAAGCAAATGTAATCCCTTAAGGGTGTGTTGATTCCAAGTGCTATTGAAGGATACTGAGAGAAAGACTGTTTTTTTAAAGAATCTACTCTTCTAAAACTGTACATTAGCTACTAAAATTGAAAATACTTTTGAATAACAAAAGCTTTCTTTAAAATAAACTTGGGACTTCCCTGGTGGTCCAGTGGTTAAGACTCCTCTTTTCCACTGCAGAGGCATGGGTTCAATCCCTGGTCAGGGAACGAAGATCCCGCATGCCTCGGCACAGCAAAAAATACATACATACATACATAAATAAATAAAAATAAACTGATGATGTTAAGCCATTTTTCAGAGATTTAAAACCTTATGGCTCCAAATTATGAGTTAAAATAATTAAAATTTGTTGAAAATATTTACCAATATTAATTAAAATTAAGTAAATGTACCTCCTCAACACTTTAGCAAATTAGTGATAGTCTAAGATTTATAGGATAGTGATTCTGATAAAATAACTTGCTTTTTAATTAAAAAATTTTTTAATTGACGTATAGCTGATCTATCATGTTGTGTTAGTTTCTGGTGTACAGCAAAGTGATTCAGATATATATACATATATATATATATATATATATATATATATATATAAATATATACACACACATGTATTCTTTTTCATATTCTTTTCCATTATGGTTTATTATAGGATATTGAATATAGTTCCGTGTGCTATACAGTAGGACTTGTTGTTTATCTAAAATAACTTTTCAATTTTTCTTTTTATAATCCTGGTACATTATCTTTGTTCAATTACTTCTAAAATAAATTTGTTAGACTGATGGTCTAATAGTAATCTAGAAATGAAAAAATTTTCCATCAATTTATCTATACCAGAAAGTACCTTTTAGCATTGTTCTTTACACAAAGTATCAATAGGTTTATAGTGGTTTGGAGTCTTGGAATTCTATTTGCCCTTCTTATAGTAAAAGCGTTTTTGAAAAAGAGATACATTTGTTCATTCCTTCCCGGAGAGGTTTAGTAGAGTATGCATTTCCTATCTCTGGATGGGTAGGACTTTTCGTTTACTAGGGAAACTGATTTTCATATATGGATCTTACAGTTTTATTTTAAACTGTCTTCAGTTAACTTGACATAATTAAGGCTGGCTTGCTTCAAAGCAAGAAAACAGCAGAGAATATTCTAGATTGGGATTAGAAATGTACATACCCTTTAACAAAGTTGAATTATTATTTATAGTTGCTTCCTTCACTAGAATCATTGCTTGGATGTATTCTGTTAAGGAAAGGAAAAAAGAATGAAAACAATCAGCAGCAGTATCATCTTCACTCAAGATGTCAGCTACTGTACTAGGCAATTTATATACTTTATCTCATTCAATCTTCACAACTCCTCTAAGAGGTTCTTATGATTATCTACTGAATACATTAAAGATAAAGAAATTAAGGCCTAGTGGTTAAGCTGTTTATTCCAGGTCAATAAGCTAGGAAGTGGCAGAACTGGATTCAAACCTAGATATATCTGATTCATGAAGGAATGAGAAGGAATATGAAAATGAAAAATAGTATTAATTTTGTGGACAAGCACATCATAGATTAATGTCATAAGAACATCCATAAAGTATTAAGAATATCCTGGGGAAAAATAAAGGCTAGTCAGGGGAGATTTTGCTTGAAAATCATATGTTCTGATGGAATGAAGGAAATTTCCATATAAAAGTCTATGTTCTACAACCACTTAGGTTGAAGACAAAGAAGCAGAAAAAATACTTGGTTGACTGAACTGACTGCCTATGTAGAACGCAAGGTTTGCTTTCTGAAGACTACTAAGGTAAGTTCTGTTTAAAGCAGGCAAAATATATTTATATATTTACTTTTATATTAAAAAAATAAGTTGTCTCTGAATGATTGGGTAAAAGATAATTTCTGTTATATTCTTCTATATGTACCAAATGTTCTACAATGAGCAGATATTAGTTTTGCAATACACCCCCCAAAAAAAAGATAAAATGAGGGAGAAAAAGGTAGCCTGAGATAAATAGAGATAAATTCAGCAGCTATTTTTCAAAGTAATCAGCTTCATCCAGTTTTACAAAATGTCCACAGTATGGTAAAAACAAGTTTTTATAGAAGTGGGGCACACACACAAAAAGCAAGTAGAACTGATGTTAGTTTCTTAAAAAACAAAAGAAGTTATTTGACTTTTAAAACGAACAGCAATACTGAAAACAGAATTATATTATCTATATATTAAACTATATTATGAGTGGGTAATATTCAGCATTAAATGTACTGAACATTTTTATTGCTTCATACCTTTATTTGTGGCAGATCCATCTTTGATCTTTTGTTTCAGTGACTGCAGCACATTTTGCACTTGTTCAAATATGAAATCCACTTTCCCATCATCTTCTAGCTCCATCCAGAAAGTTTTTGCATCACCTAAAGAAAAAGTAAGTGACTAGCCTAAGAGCTCAATAGACATAATTTTCCTAAGGCACATGTTATTAAAAATATACTTGGTTTCTAAATAAAAATCAAAATTTAATTGGCCTATTACTTTCCTTGAAGAAAAAGATTTTGGTCACTGTTTCTTTACAATGACCTACAAGCAAAAAATATGACCTGGGTATCTCACTTATTTCTGCTAATTAAAAAAAAAAAATGTGTTGAAAACTTTAGTGACAATATATATATATTTTAACTTTAAATGCCTAAACAATTTATTTTTCTTTCTGTGTAGTGACACTATTTCTTGACTGGAAAACAGAAGGAATGACTTCATTCTAGGGGTGGGAGTGGGTGTACTTATAGACACATTCATTTAAAATTTCAAGGACATAACCTCCACTGAGTATGGAAGTGGAGGGTTCCAGAAGGAAACATCTCAACAATTGATGAAATAACTAAATGTCTAACAATAATGCTTTAAAAACTATCTGTGATAGTAACTTTTTAATAATTATGTTGACTGAAAGAAAAATGCACAACCTACAAGTTGCACATTATGTTTTATTTGGCAAACTACTGAGGACCACAGCCTGGGAGACAGCCTCTCAGACAGCTCTAGGAACTGCTCTGAAGAGGTAAGGGAGGAGCCAGGATATACAGAAGTTTTTTGCTGCGGGGAGTGGGGGCTGGGGGGTGGTGGTAATAAAACATGTAGTCAAACATCAAAAGATTACTGCTAATCACGAAAGACAGACATCTCAGTTTAATGATTTTAGTGCTTTTCTGTGTCTGGGGAGATGCAAGAGCTTGGGCTCATTGAAGTTATTCCTCAGACATGCATCTTAACTAACTAGGACTAGTATCCGGTTTTTCTACACTCTGAATTCCCCTCAGGGCGTGCTGCTGGGGGCGGATGTAGTGGATTAAGTCTTGATGGCAGGCAATATTCAATGTTTACTGAAATGGCAGGCAACATTTTTTGTTCACACTTACAGGAGGCACAATAATGTTTAAAGCTTTTACAGATAAAGTTATATAGATAAACCAACATTTCAGATGCCCAGCAAGCTAACACCTTAATCAAAAATTTTCTAGCGAGGGCTTCCCTGGTGGCGCAGTGGTTGAGAGTCCGCCTGCCGATGCAGGGGACACGGGTTTGTGCCCGGGTCCAGGAAGATCCCACATGCCGCGGAGAGGCTGGGCCCGTGAGGTCTGGCCGCTGAGCCTGCCTGCGCGTCCGGAGCCTGTGCTCCGCAACGGGAGAGGCCACGACAGTGAGAGGCCCGCGTATCGCAAAAAAAAAAAAAATTTTCTAGCGAAATCATCCTTTCAAAGCTGGAAACAGAAATATGAGAAATGCAATTAAAATAAATTGGCGAAAGTCAAATCTTACACCATGTTTAAAAGTAACAAAAAATACCTAAAATGTTAAACACAAATTATTTATAAAATATATAAAATTAATGTATAAAATGTTTAAAATGAATAGGGCCTTAAGCAAAGGAGAAACATAACAATAACCACTGTAGAAAGGTCACTTGAGAAGCCATTGGGAGGATTAATGAGCAGACAGCGCAGTAAGTTTACAAAAAATACATTTTCCTTAATATTAAAAATTAAACCCAGAACCTCCAAGTTGGTAATGGAGTGAGATTCTTCAAAAGAGGCTTAGGACTCAGAGTCCCAACTCTCCCTGGCAGTCATCTAACCAAAGGGGGAACCTCTGGCTAATTAAGGCTGCTGCTATCATAGAAGCCTCAGGAGGGGTGCTGTTTCACTGTTAACTCTCTGGCCTGATGTGTACTACACAAGACTAAGCCTACTTTTCCTTTTTCCCCATAGCACAGTTCAGACAAAGGTTTCAACATTTGAAAAAAATGCAATGTGAAAGGACAAAAGGAATGAGAAATGATGTTTTAGAGACAGATAGGGGCTGTGACATAGCCTTGAGTGCCATGCTAAGCAACTTTATTTTTATATGGAAGGCTATGTGGAGCCACTCAAGAGGTTTAAGCATCTTATTATGTTATTAATTTTGCTTCTTAAAAATATCACTCAAGTGGCAGTGGGAAGAGGGACAAGACAAGAATGATTTCTACATTTCTGACTCAGGCAACCATATGTATAATAATGGTATCCACTGCGATAGGGAATAAAGGTAGAGGGACAAGTGAGAAATTCAAGTAGGGTAAGTAAACTGGATGCACAGGCTCCAGGGTAAGATCTGGTCCAGATATACAAATTTTGGAGTCAATAGCACACAAATTCTTGCTAAAGCCACAGAATAGATGTGATTAGAGAGAATTTGTAGAATGAGAAGAGGGTCTTCTGTAGAACATCAACATGGAGTGCTTACTAAATACATCGATAATGACCTAGGTATGTGTATATGTATATATTTCTCCATCCATCCCTTGAAGAGCTTCAGGGCATTGGTCCAGAGAATCTCTGGACACCTTTGAGCCTGTTATCAGCAAAGTGTAGTCTATGAACTCCTGGGAGTTCCCAAATCCTTTCAGACAATACGCTAGGTCAAACTATTTTAATAGTAATATCAAGACATTATTTCCCCTTTTCTTCCCTATATTGACATTAGCTGATGGTTCAAAAGCACTGGTGAGTAAAAATGTTGGAGCCTGGGCTTCCCTGGTGGCACAGTGGTTGAGAGTCCACCTGCCAATGCAGGGGACACGGGTTCGAGCCCCGGTCCGGGAAGATCCCACATGCCGCGGAGCGGCTGGGCTTCTGCGCCATGGCTGCTGAGCCTGCGCTCTAGAGCCCGCAAGCCACAACTCCTGAAGCCCGCGCGCCTAGAGCCTGTGCTCTGCAACTAGAGAGGCCACAGCCATGGGAAGCCCGTGCACCACAGCGAAGAGCAGTCCCCGCTCGCCGCACCCGCTCGCCGCAACTAGAGAAAAGCCCATGAGCAGCAATGAAGACCCAACGCAGCCAAAAATAAATAAATAAAAATTTAAAAAATTGTTTTTAAAAAAAAAATGTTGGAGCCTTAGTGTGAATCAAGGCAGTTGCACCAAACTACTAGTAAGTCATTGTTATTATTTACCACCTATTTCACTTAAGAAGGTCCTTGATAAAGCAACATAAATAATTACCACAGTACAATGGCTGTTTCAAGGAAAAGCACTAGGGAGATTGTTTGAGTTGTAAGCTAAACTAGCTGTTTTGTTTTTTTTTCATAGAAAACCATTTTTCCTTAAAAGAACCACTAATAAAAATTATGTTTTTATCCAACTTGGGTGTTTGGTACACATTTTCTCAAACATGAATAAAGGGAGCCTATCACTTGAAGGACAAAAGTAACAGCATTTGTTGCTAATGAAAAATTCAAGCTATCAAGTTGAAATTGAAAATTTAGAAAACTTGCATCTGCCATGGTAAGCATGAGAGCTTCTCCATAACTAATCACTTTTTGATGAGATTGGTAGCAATATTAACAAATGTAATTTTTAAATACTGTATGATTAAATGTGTCAACATTTGGAAAAATCTGCATAATTCATTGAACCAATGTTTTCCAAGAGGCCAATGAATGATGTTATAAAATCATACATGTGTAAAAGGCCCATCAAAGTGCAAGACAAACCAATGGATTTTTAATGTAACATAGTGTAAAAAAAGCTCACTGATATGAATTCAGATTCCACACTATAATTGACCTTGAAGGAATGACTATTTGTTGAGTTTTGTAGTTGTATCAAAGAAAAATATCCACAATTATCTGAGAGGCTATTAAAATATTCTTCCTTTTTCCAACTTCTTGTCTGTGTGAAGCTTCATTTTCTTTATACATTTACACCAAAGCAACATATCACAACAGACTGAATGCAGAAGGAGATCTGAGAATCTCTCTTCTATTAAGTCAACTATTAAAGTGACTTGTAAAAATATAAAACAATGGTTTTCTCACTAATTATTTTCATTTCAGAAAATAGTTATATCTCACAAAAATGTAATTTGTTAACATGTTGGGCTTATTATTTAAAAAAAATAAGCCAATTACCATTTTTGAAGCTTCTCAGTTTTCTAATACAGTAAATATGAATAGATATTATCCACATAAACAAAAGCTGTTAGGGGTTTTAAACACTTTTAAGAGTATAAAGTAGTCCTGAGACCAAAAGAAAGTTTGAAACTGCTGGTCTAGATAACTGTCCAGTGAAATTAGTACTACAATCTGTAAACAATCCGCATATTACAATTATGTTAAAGGGTGGTGAAACTATTCTGTATGATACTGTAATGGTGTATACATGACATTATGCATTCGTCAAAACCTATAGAACTTGAAAGCACAAAGAGTGAAGCTTAATGTATGCAAATTTTAAAAGATCATTTAAGAGATCAGGGATCCCAGGAAGGAATGTATACACAACCTCTCTGAAGGGCTGGGTGGAAAAGGTGCTGACCTAAATAACTTTGGAAATAAACGGACTCTGTAAAACTATAGGCAAAAGGAAGTTGCACAAGCACTGAGGTGTCACACCTGGGAATAAGTTTACAGTACTTCTGATACTGCTATACACATATACTAGAATTGAGCAATTAAATAAATGGATAACAGATAATGGGAATTTATAGATAAGCAAGGAGAGTAAGCTAGAATAATCCATGTGGTAATGGATTAGAGCCAGAAACATCAGTATGAACTCATGTTTAGCTCAATACAGATACAGATGGTTACATATAGAAATATTTATAGATATGTGTATATACAATTATATATACCTTGCTCTGTCAGCTGAGAGGGCCAGAAGCAAGACACCCCAATAACAAATGAATACACCTACTGCCCAGATCTTAGTTTGTAATACCATTCTCCAATAAAAGGAACCAGGAGGGCTCATTCAAGAAATGGCTCATTCTAGGATTATGGCAATATACAAGATGAGCCTGGAGCATCATATAGTACCAGAAAATAAGGAAGTGCTAAAAACCAAAAACAAAGAACAAAACAAAAACCACCTACATTGATGGGGGTATGTCAAAGAGACAGGAAGCTGACCGAAAGAGCTCCAAATGCCTAATCCTGGGACAATTTGAAGAACAAAATGAAACAGTACTGGATTATAACCCAAAGTATAAAGTAAGTATCCATGAATCCATACTGATGTAAATAAATGATTGAATAAAACATATATTGGGGAAAGGAGACAAATCTCCCTTGCAGAAGAATTCTGAATAATTAATGTAAATATTCTGTTCTCAAAGAGGAGGAGCATAAATTCATGTTCCTTAAGTATGGGCTCCACACAGTGAATTCCTGTCAGAGTATTGTAGAGAAAGGGAGAAAAAAAGAGTAGTAATTTACAGTGGAGAAGCCACTTAACACTATGTCAGCCAGGTGATCTAGCTCAACATCAGCAGGTGAGAAATCATGTTGGTAACATGCACCCTTGATATCATTTCATAAAACTGATACTTTACCTCTATGGTCTTCCTCCCCAAAATCCACTACCCCAGTCTAATCGCGAGAGAAAAAAAAAATCAGTCAAAAAGTCCAATGAAGGGGCATCTTACAGAACACTTGGATACAAAATCTTACAAAAACAAGGGAAGTCTGAGAAACTGTCATATGCAAAAGGACCCTAAGGAGACATAAGTAAATGTAATGTATCCTGGATAGGATCCTGGAATAGAAAAAGACATAAAGTAAGGAAATAAGAATAAACTATGGACTTCAGTTAATTATAATGGGTCAATAATGGTTCATTAATTGTAACAAATGTACCAGCCAAATGTAAGATTTTAATCATAGGCAGAACTGGGTGCAGAGAATATGGGAACTCTCTGTACTATCAATTTTTCTGTAAATCTGTAAGTTTTCTAAAAAAAAGAAAGTGTATTTTTTAAAAGTACATTAAGGTAGTGACTTAGTATTACAGATACACAACTAATTATAAAGACAATCAAAATTGTTGCTACATGAGAGTAAATCCTATAAATCCTATTAATTCTAATTAGAAAAGTTACTTGCACAGAAAAACCTTGAAAATTCCACAATTCAGCTTCATTAAGTAGTCTATATACTTTTAAATGTAAAGTTTAACAATGGTTTTTCAACCTACCATTTTTTTCTCCCATCTTCAGGTGTTGTTTACAAACATAAAATTCTTCAAAATTAACTTTATCAAAGAACTGAATCACTTTGATTGTAGAATACAACTGGAATCCAAATGTGGTCTCTATGAAATTTGCAGTACTCAGAGAAAATACATCATTATACCACTCTAAACCAAATATTCTTTGATACTTGAATTTTCAAGTAGAAATTGTGGTTGAAGAAACTTTCAGAAATGATCACTAGTCCAACTTAATGACAGGTCCATGCATCTTCATCAAGTGAATACTTATAGTCGTATCAGATCATTGACAATATCATTTTAAAAATAAAAACCAACTCCATCTTTCGGTCCATGAATGCATGAAACATTCTGTAAGGAAAACAATAAGGAATGGTGCATATTTGTAAATAATAAAATATATAAGAAAAAAGAGATTGTTATAACAAAAGCGCTATCTTTTAAAACAGCATGAACTATTATGAAAAAAGAATACATATTAACTGGAAAAACATGTAAAATATCAATATTAGGAAAATTACAGAAAAATTAAGAATCATCTACTTAATATGTTAATTAATATAAACTATCTCCATTTTATAAAACTTTAAAAAACTTTTTAAATGGGGATAATAATGCTAACTACCTCAAAAGATTGTTGTGAGGTTAAGACTTAACCATCTAGAATAATACCTGGCACATTACAAAGGACTCAATAAATGCTAGCAATTATTATTATTCTTTCAGTATATATACTTTTAAAACAAAATTTGAATTTTGGTATGTATAACTTTTTATAATCTTTCATTGATAACATATCCTGTACTTTCTCTCGTCATTAATGTTTTCCTGTAATATGACTTTTAAGTGGCTGTATAATGTACTTTGGTCAATAATCCATATATTAAATTACACTAAAGAACAATTATTATGTCCTTTAGTGTAATATGAACAATTATAAACAATAATTATGCAATTATTAAAATTTAATAAGTTAATAATTAGTACTATAAATAAACCTGTATAGTGTACATTTAGATTATTTCTATTTTTCCAGTATAATAAATAAGGCTGGAATATATCTTATGCATATCTCTGATTATTTCCTGAAGATATACACCTAGAGGTAGAACTAAAAGGTCAAAAAGAGATCAGCAATTTTAGTCTCAAGATGTTAGTCAACATATAAATTCTTCTCCCACTACCACACCAAATCTGCAGAAATGGTAATTTTTTTTGTAATTAAAAATATAAAGTCATGCTGAAAACAAAAAGGGGATTCTCTATAGATTGAGTCTGTGCGACCTCTCTAGGGAAAGGAAATAGATGGGAAGTTGCAGGCATAATGCCAACCACAAACACATCACCACGGCAAAAGGAAGAGTAAATCCTCTCAGAGGAGATGAATACACAACCAAGAATCATCAAACATATGAAGAAAGCTACACCACGAAAGAGACTTAACAAGCCTACCAAACTGATGAACTTATATTAAGGAGGAGAATTAATACAGCATCCTGGGCTTCCCTGGCGACGCAGTGGTTGAGAGTCCTCCTGCCGATGCAGGGGACACGGGTTCGTGCCCCGGTCCGGGAGGATCCCACATGCCGCGGAGCGGCTGAGCCCGTGAGCCATGGCCGCTGAGCCTGTGCATCCGGAGCCTGTGCTCCGCAACGGGAGAGGCCACAACAGTGAGAGGCCCACACACCACACACACACACAAAAATAAGGCATCCCGAAAATAATTTTAAAGCAAATATTGTATTTAATATCGAAGAGCTAAAGAAGGAAACCTCACCTATGAAAAAGCATACAATTTTTAAAAATAACCAATTGGGGGCTTCCCCGGTGGCGCAGTGGTTGAGAGTCCGCCTGCCGATGCAGGGCACACGGGTTCGTGCCCCGGTCTGGGAGGATCCCACATGCCATGGAGCAGATGGGCCCGTGAGCCATGGCCGCTGAGCCTGCGCGTCCGGAGCCTGTGCTCCGCAACGGGAGAGGCCCACGTACCGCAAAAAAAAAATAATAATAACCAATTGGCTATCTTGGATATAAAAAGTTATTGAATAAACTCAATAGATAGATATAATAGTATACACTCAGATGAAGAGCCAGTTAGTAAACTGAGAGACTGAGTTGAGTAATTCACTCAGAACACAGAGTAAAGAAAAAAAAGGAGGGATAACTAGGATGAAGAAGAGGCAATAATGACCAAAAAATTCTCAGAACTGGAAAACACATTAGCCTACTAATGTAGCTAGTGTGGGTAAGGGTCCACTGAGTATCAAGCAAGATAAACTTTTTAATACATACCACTAAACAAACCATGGATAAACTTCAGAATATCAAGAAGAAAGACAAAGTCTCAGAAACTTTCAGAAAATCTAGATTATCTAAAAGGAATGTTTATCAGACTGGTACTCAGACTTCTCATCAGAAATGCCAGATGCAAAGTGTAAAGGGAAAATAAGTCTGAATCCAGAATACTATTTCAGCCAAGGTATCTTTCAATGGGGGGCTGGGGGGGAAGGCTTTTACAGACACTCAGAGACTCTGAAAGAAATAAAGAAGTACTTCGTGAATAAAAACTAACGTAGAAGGAAGTACTGAGGTAAAAGAAGCAAAAGTGAGCAAATAAATGAGTAAAACACATTAATGCTAGATAAATACAGATTAAAAATGGGTTTTAATGACAAATGAAACCAAATTGCTATAAGATATAACCATAGGAAATTTATATTCTTTTTTGAAGGAGGGATGGAAGAGGATTCTTGCAAGATCTGAGAAAATAAAGTAGAAGCATACTAAGTTCTTCGTAGGGAGGATATCAATACAAACGAAATGTAGACTTTGTTAGGAAAATATAACTTTAATAATTGTGTTAAAAATGTAAAAGTAGGGACTTCCCTGGTGGTCCAGTGGTAAAGAATCCGCCTTACAATACAGGGGACGTGGGTTCGATCCCTGGTCATAAAACTAAGATCCCACATGCCGCGGGGCAACTAAGCCCGCTCGCCGCAGCTACTCAGCTCGCGCTCAACTAGAGCCCGCGCACCCTGGAGCGTGCAAGCCACAGCTAAAGAAGTCCACGCAAGACAACGAAGAGCCCGCGCGCCCCAACTAGGACCGACACAGCCAAAACTAAATAAAATTTTAAAATAATAAATAAATCTTTAGAAAAAAATGTAAAAGTAATCTATGAAAAAGAAAACAAACAAACAAAAAAAAAAACCCAAACAAACAAAAAAAGAAAACAGAACAAAGAAAACTAGGGGCAAACCTCAATTAAAATGAGAAATGGAAAAATATAAGATATAAAAGATACAATGGGAAGCAAGGGAAATAAGAGGACAAGAAAAAGGCCAATTATGTTAATAATCACAAAAAAGGTGAATGTGTTAAGTCTTACTTATTAAAGGAGACTCTCAGATTAAATTGCAAGCAAAACCTAGCTATATTTTAAAATAAAAGACCCACTTAAATCTCACAAAATGTCATCAAAAGGTTGAAATGAAGGGATGTGAAAAAAAGACATGCCAGCAAATACAGGAAGAAACATTCATATCAAACAAAATAGAAGTTAATATGAAAACCAATAAAAGAGACAAATTTTTTTTTTTTTTTTTTTTTTCGGTACGCGGGCCTCTCTCACTGTTGTGGCCTCTCCCGTTGCGGAGCACAGGCTCCGGATGCGCAGGCTCAGCGGCCATGGCTCACGGGCCCAGCCGCTCCGCGGCATATGGGACCCTCCCGGACCGGGGCACAAACCCGTATCCCCTGCATCGGCAGGCGGACTCTCAACCACTGCGCCACCAGGGAGGCCCCAAGAGACAAATCTTTTACACTGACAGAACAATTCACCATGAATATCTAATTGAACTTATTGACTAAATACCAACTAGGCTCAAGAAAAAAAAAAAAAAACAATTAGAGGGATAAGTACGAAAAGGAAATTAAAACAATTAAAGATCTTACCAGAGTTGCATGCCACACATCCCCATCTCTCACTCCCAGTATACCAGGTCCAAAAAGTTTTATAGATGAATTCTACAAAACTTTCAAGGAATGGATGATTTCCGTAGTATACAAACTGTTCAAGAGCAGAAAAAATATGGGAGGCTACTCAACATTTTTTTGAGGTTACTGTAACCTTGACGCATAAAAAAAGAAACTCAAGGCCAAATGCACTTCTTGGTATAGAAGCAAATATAGTAAGTAAAAATACGCAGCAGTAGAGTAAAAGTATGTTACCAAAGTATGGTTTATACCAGGAATACCCAAAAAGTTTAGCATTGTAAAGTTACTCAATGTAAATTTCTACATTAACAGATAAATAGAGGAAAACTATCATTTTAAATACAGAAAGACACACAAAAGAATTTCAATAAAAGTCAACAACTATTCTGGGGCGGGCGGGGGAAGAGGAGGGACTCTTGCAAACTAGGAATAAAAGAGAATTTCCTTAACCCGATAAAGACTACCTACCAAAACAAAGAAGTAAATATCATACTCAATGAGGAAACATCAGAAGCATTTTCGTTACAGTCAGGCACCAGATGGGGACACTTGCCACCAATGGAAGTTTGGTACTGGAAGTCTTAGAGAAATACAGTAAAATAAAAAGAGACCTCAAGATAGTAAAGAAGAGAAAAATCTATCTGTAGAATAAATAATTGAAAACTAACAAACTTAAAATTTTAACTTAAAGTTAAAAGCCAACCAGGGCCTCCCTGGTGGCGCAGTGGTTGAGAGTCCGCCTGCCGATGCAGGGGATACGGGTTCGTGCCCCGGTCTGGGAGGATCCCATATGCCGCCGAGCGGCTGGGCCCGTGAGCCATGGCCGCTGGGCCTGCGCGTCCGGAGCCTGTGCTCCGCAACGGGGGAGGCCACGGCAGTGAGAGGCCCGCATACCGCAAAAAGAAAAAAAAAAAGAAAAAAAAAAAAAAAAAAAAGCCAACCAAAGAGTTGGGAGAAAATGCTTGTAACATTTTTTAACAATGGTAACAAAAAGTGGGCATAGCCACAGACTCTAAAGAAATTTTAAAAAATTATACAGGATACACAGTAACCAGGACGCATAAAGAACTCCTCAAATCATTAAGAAAAAGATAATTCAATAGAAAAATGGGCAATTTGAAAAAAGAAATTATAGAAACATATATATTATAGGTCAATAAACATATGAATAGATACTGCAGTTTTACTGGTAATTAGAGAATGAAAAAAATTTTTAAATGAGTATAATTTTCATCCATCAGATGGACAAAAAGTACAAAGATAGTATCTCATGTTGATCTAGATTGTAGGGAAATTGAACTGTCATAGACTACTTTGTAGGATGTGTAAATTAGTAGAAGTATTTTGGAGGCAAATTTGGCAATACCTATTAAAATTAAAAATGTTCATAACTTAAAACCAAGCAATTCCACTTTTAGGTATATATTCTTGAGAAACAGCACATGTGCACAGCAATACAAATACAAGGATATCTCTGCAGCACTGTTTGAAAGGTGAAAAACTGAACAACCTAATGTCCATCAAGAGGAGAATGGTAAATAAAATGCGCGACATAGTACATATCAAGCAAAATATAATTTAACATGAAAATCGATTAATGAGACAAAGATAAATATTTTACATTAACAGAACAATTCAGTCATACATTGGAACACTATCGAGCAGGTGAAAGAAACGAGCTGTAAATAACATAACAAGCTATAAAATAACAACACGTTTACACTGCAAAAACACTGTCAAGTGAATAAAATTACAAAATTATATAGTATGATACCATTTCGATTTTTAAGAATTACAAATGCATATATGCACCTACAGAGAATATGTAAGTGTAAAAAAGGACTTCAATGCTCTGCATCAAAGTCTTGAGTGTGGAATGGAGGGAGAAGGGGGTAGGTAATTCAGGGATTGTGGATTGTGCTCTTTATCTGTAAGGTTCTAATTTCATAAAAGGAGAATGTAAAAATGCACTAATTTAAAAATTAAGTATATAACTTTCAAAAAGGGACTGTCCATTTTAAAGCCTTCTTGAGCATACTGCCAAACTGCCTTCCAGAAATGTTCTACCAATTTATACTTCCACCTGTAGCATACAAGCACACTCAGTAATAGCTTCGTTTTAAAGAAAGCTCTCACCAGTGTTGTTCATACCTTCTGAAAATTTAAAAAAGTAACTAAACTTACAAAATTAAAACATGTTTACTGAAGAAAATTTGCAAAATATAGTAAAGCATAGTGAAGAAAATTTAAATCACTCATAATCTCATCATCCAGAGACAACCAGCATTATCTGAGAGTATAACAGGATTTTAAAATTTGCTCATATTTTTTCCCCTTCTTTTTCATTTTGGCAGAAAAATAGTCTGTTTCGCTTCAATTTATGGTTCCTTTTCGTTTTTACAAATAGGCTCTTAGGAAACTGTGACCATTTCCTGTTATGTTTTAATTGTGATGACAGTAATGAACATTTATTGCGTATAAACCATGTGACAGGCAGGCTTCTAAATACTTCACGTGTTCGTATTAATGTGCCTAACAATCATGTGGGACAAATTAGCATGCCCGTTTTTCTCACAAGGAAGCTAAAGCCGCCACACTGTAAGTGGCAGAGAACAACTAAGGAATCAAGCAGCCTGGTTTTGGGGCCCGTTTTTTGATTATTCCAATCTACCGCCTCATTAATACATGCAGAGCTCACTGCAGGTTTCCACCTGCCAAAGAGCACAATTACATACTGTTCCTTATTTTATTTAACTACCTGTTGGGGATAATTCCTTATTGGATTGTGATTAACTTAAAGAGTCAGGAGCTCTTAGGATCTGACCTCAACTCCGTGATCTTGGGTAAATGATTTTACTTATTTAGGGTTTGTGTGGTCTTACCTGTGAAATGGGTCAGTGGTTAAACCATCAAATTCTGCTTCTGGATTTTGGACTGCAGTCCACTCCCCGCAGCCCCTTTTACAGCCTCAGGTTCCCCAGCTGCTTAGGAATCACCTCACATGAAGATGTGCACCGGGTGACAAGAGACTGGAATGCGGGTTGAGAACTCAGTGCGCCCGCAGTCCCTTCTCCAGCCCGGGACTGCACGTGGGTGAAAGAAGGGAGGTGACAAGGGCTGGGATCCACGCGGCCGAGAGCTCCGCCGCGTTCCCGGGTGCTGGGCCGAAAGAGCCGTCGGGTGGGCCAACCACGACCGTGCCTCGGTTACACCGGCTCGACTGCGGTTTCCACGCCGCCCGCCAGACCGGAGGGCTGCGCTCCTTCCGCTCCGTTGGCGAGGCTGGGTTCCCCCGCGGGTCTGACTCCTCTCCCACTGCACGCCACCGAGACCCCACGGCCCCAGGTGTCCTCTGGCCGGGAAGTACTTCACCATTTACTAGACCTCACCTCGGCAAAAACAGTCCCGCCTCGCTTCAGCCGGGACGGAGGACCGCCCAAACCCTAACGGCCAGGCCTAACGCGAACCCGAAATGGGAGGAGTCGGACACTGAAGCTTCCCACCACCTGGCCCGGAGCCCATTGGCTGCACACCCACTGGGCCCACGCCTCAGAACTTCCGCGCGCGTACCGTCGGCAACGCGGCAGCGCCGGAGCGCGCCGTCTCCCGATTGGCTGTCAGAACTCTCGGGTTGTCTCGCGCTCTCTGAATGGACCAATGGGGATATCCGCAGTCGAGAGGACGGCATCGCTGGAGTGGTGGCTCAGCTGTTTCCTCTGGTAGGTGGTTGCAGCCATCTTGGGTGTGTCTGGGACGGGGGCTGCTTGGCGGTTGAAAGCGTACTTAGCAGCTCAAGATGTAAAGGTGTTCTGAGGGAGCAGTGGAGGAGAGGAAGGGCCTGAGGAAACAGACCTGGCGCCTTCTTACTTCCCTGAAAGGGAAAGGTTTTCCTGGTCTGAGTCTCAGCCCTGGCTAGGAAGAGCGATAAATGGTGGCGGTGATGGGGATTGCAGGCTTTGGTTGGTTTGTTATTGTCGGGGCTTGGAGAGGACTCTGATGCCTTAAGAGTGATCCCTTGGTTTCCAGGGAACTATTCCAATAATCTTTGTCTCGAAAAGATTCTGACCATTAACCCTCTTTACTGACAAAAGAGGTTGGCTGATGGACTGCCTGATTCAGAAAGGAACAAGACTGGTAATGGAAGGGGACGGGGGGAGATACCTCACGACTGTCCTCAGATTCGAAAGAGACGTCTTCATTTTCTGTCGTTTGCGAGGGAGTGACTGCTAAAATGTTTGCCCTACTCGGTAGTTAACCTCTGACTAAGGCCCTCCTTTGGTAGTAGTGAGCGTCAGGTTCTGCGTTAGGGCAGTTTTATTCATTAAGTGTACAGCCAGCATTCCTGCAGTGGTCTGTTTTTAAAAGCAAGAAAGTGGTTGATCTTTGCAGAAACAGTGGAAATGAAGGAAGAATTTGTCAAATTTTGGTTTTCCTTGTTACAATCTGCTGAAGATTTAGGAATCTCCGGGGGTTTGCCTTGGCATCCTTGGTTGCTTCGTCATGGGTAGGGAGAGGTTTTTGTATGAAAAAGCATCTTAACTTCTCAGCTCTTTGGGGATGGGAGGAGGGAGACAGGAATTACCTCCTTTTCCTCATTATTTTAAAAAATCGAAGTAGAAAGCACGCATGGTCATTCATTTGAGGGGAAATTTTATCGGATCTGAAAACCTAGCTAAAAGGTTAATATTTTGTGATTAACTTCAGCAGTTTTGACACATGAGAAGAAAGCAAAGATACTTATTGCCTTGAGTTTAGTTTTCATTTATTCAAGGTTAACTGTTAACCCAACTCAAAAGTACCATGGCAGGAATACCAAAGAGAACAGCAGTAAAATAATAATTGAAAATTAATTTTCTTTTACAATTTTACTTTTTATTCATGAGTCTTAAAAACTTAAGTTGCAAGAGTTCAAGTATCAGTAACTTAGTGTTGAGTTGATGGCTGAGGTACTACGTACGTAAGGAATGTTGGTGTCTGCGGAGAGTTTTGGAACCAATCCTGGGCGGATTTCCAGGGAGGACTGTTTAGGCTTAGGCTATCAAAGTAAAGTTGGTGGGAATTCCCTGGCGGTCCAGTGGTTAGGATTCTGTGCTTCCACCGCAGGGGGCACGGGTTCAGTCCCTGTTTGGGGAACTAAGATCCCGCAAGCTGTGCAGTGCAGCCAAAAAAAAAAAAAAAAGTAAGCGATTGGTGGCTAACAAACACCGATAACACAAAGTAGCTGCTCAGTAAATGTTTGCAAAAACTTTTGGATAGCGTTCACATATCATAGTTACTGGCATATATTCAAAAGTGTAATTGTTGATTGAATAAATTTAAAACATACAGTAATTGGGAGGTATGGATATATACATTTTTTTAGCCTAACTGAAACGTAATTTTTTAATCTGCTTTCTGGAAAACTTGACCTTCAATTTGAACTAAATTTATTTGTTGCTTCCACTTTATACATGTGAGTAATAATGAGGATAGGTGCATAAACCTTTTGTGAGGTCTGTTTATGAGATCCTACTATAAGGAAATTTAGATAATGAAAATGAACCCTCAACTAATAATGCTGTAGTTGCCATTTTTTCTTGAAAGTGTACAATCTCAGTAAATGATACCAAACTTATTAGTGCCTTCGCTCTCTTCTGCTGAAGAAAATTTATTGCTTTTCTATTTTCTATTTTTTTAGTTTTATTTTATTTTTTTATACAGCAGGTTCTTATTAGTTATCCATTTTATACATTTAGTGTATATATGTCAATCCCAATCTATTTTCTTTTTAACACAACTTAAAGTCAAAATACTATGTTTACATTTACTATATTGCATAAATATGTTCTGTATGTAAGTAATTTTAAAATAACAAATTAGGTAAGTGTCTTCAGATTTTTCTTTGAAGAATACAGTTCTCTAGATTTCATAATATATAATCTGAAGATCTGTAGAAATTTTTTAAAATATCACTTTTGCATGAACAATGTTAAGTGACTTTAAGTAAAAGTCATTTAACTTAGATTGGTATGTTAGAGATTATTTTTTATTGCAGTCTCATATATACAAATTTAGATTTTTTTCCCATTATCAAGTGATGCACCGTTTAATTGTAAAAGAAAAAATTTGATGATACCTTTTAAATGAATATGTTTTGTGACAGAATGTATATTAGAATCTCTTTATCTAAAAGAGCATAAAAAAGTCAATAAAAACTGCTCTCAGAACCTGTTTGGAATTCTTGTGTTTGGTACTTAAAAAACCCAAATGATTTTATGAGTGAAGGTTTTAGAGTGATTATAAGCACTTCTTTTTTATTAAAGTATAGTTGACTTATTATATTATTTTCAGGTATAAACCACAGTAATTCAATATTTTTATAGATTACACATCATACAAAGTTATTATAAAATATTGACTATATTTGTTATTGAACCAAACTTGAGTCTGCTCACCTGCCATGCAGCAAAGCCTATTTATTGACACTGGGTATGGTGAAGGAAAGTACACCATTTATTGCAGGGCCCAGGAAGGAGTATGGGCAGCTCATGCTCAAAAGACCCGAACTCCTGGTTGGTTTTCAGGGGATCAGTTTTAAAAGCAACATTTGGGGGTGAGGGCTGCAAGATTCATGACTTTCTTCTGATTGGTTGGTGGTGAGGTAGCAGGATGACATTTCAGGAATCTCAATCATCAATCTTCTGGTTCCAACCAGTCTGGGGTCTAGTGCTTGAGAATGTAGTCACTGTCCTCCACCTGGGTGAGTGGGGGGCCTTAGTTCCTGACAAAGATATCTGTCAGATTGTTATGTATATCCCTTGAGGAGGAACTAGGACTCTGCTTTATCGCTGAATTTTACTGCCATTATTTTTCTTGTTTAACTGCTTTTCCTTTGTTTCTGCATTCTCTCATTTCCCTAATTAGTAACTGCCTGTGCCTGCTCTTTGGAACTCAGGGAAAGCCTGGGAGACTAAAGACATTTTTTACAAACAAAAAATGGGGGAAATAGGGCTTCCCTGGTGGCGCAGTGGTTGAGAGTCTGCCTGCCGATGCAGGGGACGTGGGTTCGTGCCCCGATCCGGGAAGGTCCCACATGCTGCGGAGCAGCTGGGCCCGTGAGCCGTGGCCGCTGAGCCTGCGCGTCCGGAGCCTGTGCTCCGCAACGGGAGAGGCCACAACAGTGAGAGGCCCGCGTACCGAAAAAAAAAAAAAAAAAAATGGGGGAAATGGAGGGGGTTTATACACAGGAGGACCCTCCCCACAAGGACCTGCTTGATTTCAGTACCCCGTTTTGTTTGATAGTCTATCTTGAGGGGAACAGTGTGGGACAAGAAAGGGAATAAAGTTTTGGATAGAGAGGTTAATAAACTCAGCAGAGGAACTCAGTTTTAGGGGGACTCAGTTGCATATTCCCTGTGCTATATATTACATTCTTGTAACTTTTTTATTTTATACCTAGTAGCTTGTGCCTCTTAATCCCCTTCACCTACTTTGCCCCTCCCCCCATGCCCCTCCCCTTGGTAGCCGCTAGTTTGTTCTTTGTATCTGTGAGTCTGTTTCTGCTTGTTATATTTGTTCATTTGTTTTATTTTTTAGATTCCACATATAAGTAACAATACAAGCACCTCTTTACTTAAAAAAAAATTAAAATGTGATAGGTTTTCCCCTCGTACTAAATTGCATATAATAATCATTCCTCTTTTTAAATTTATTATTTTTTTATTTTTTTATTTTTTGCAGTACGTGGGCCTCTCACTGCTGTGGCCTTTCCCGTTGTGGAGCACAGGCTCCGGATGCGTAGGCTCAGCGGCCATGGCTCATGTGCCCGGCCGCTCCGTGGCATGTGGATTTTCCCGGACCGGGGCATGAACCCATGTCCCCTTGATCGCCAGGTGGACTCTCAACCACTGCGCCACCAGGGAAGCCCTAAATTTATTTTTGAAGTACCAGAAATACCTTGCTGGGCTTTGTAAATAATTTTGACCATATAAATGTCACTTTGGGGGAACATTTTGAGATTTTCAGAAATATTTCTGTATTCCTCCTTAATTTGGTATGTTTCACCATTATTTTTCTGGTATTCAACCAATAAGGTCCATTATGGGAATAAATTAAATGATGTGACTAAAAATAAAAAATGACTTAAAACTATATAAAGATCATCCTACTGCATAGCACAGGGAACTATAGTCAATATCCTGAGATAAACCGTAATGGAAAAGAATATAATAAATGTATATATGTATAACCGAATCACTTTGTGGTACAGTAGAAATTAATACAACATTGTAAATCAACTATACTTCATTTTTATTTTTTAAAAAGATTTATTATTTATTTATTTTATTTATTTTTGGCTGCATTGGGTCTTAGTTGCGGCACAAGGGATCTTCTTTGAGGTATGCAGGATCTTTCCTTGCGGTGCGCAGGCTTCTTTTTAGTTGTAGCATGCAGGCTCCAGGGCACGTGGGCTCTGTAGTTTGCGGCACGTGGGCTTTGTTGCCCCACAGCCTGTAGGATCTTAGTTCCCTGACCAGGGATTGAACCTGCATCCCCTGCATTGTAAGATGGAGTCTTTACCACTGGACCACCAGGGAAGTCCCTATACTTCAATTAAAAAAAAAAAAAGAAAAACAGGGCTTCCCTGGTGGCGCAGTGGTTGAGAGTCCGCCTGCCGATGCAGGGGACACGGGTTCGTGCCCCGGTCCGGAAAGATCCCACATGCTGCGGAGCAGCTGGGCCCGTGAGCCATGGCCGCTGAGCCTGCGCGTCCGGAGCCTGCGCGTCCGGAGCCTGTGCTCCGCAACGGGAGAGGCCACAACAGTGAGAGGCCCACGTACCGCAGGAAAAAAACAAACAGAGAAACAAAAAAAAACCTATGTAAGGATCAAAATAACTACTGCAGTTTGTGGTGTTCAGCTAATCAATGAAATTGATTGGATGCCTGAATCATGAGAATGTCCGTTAACTACTGAAAATGATTGTGAGGTAAACACATGGGACATTCATATTTCACTTAAAGGAGTAAACTTTAAATTATTATATATTTTGTTTTTTTTAAAGGACAGGGGAACTGAAACACTAAAGTTTTGCCTTTACTGTGACTTCTCCCTTTGAAATCTCATTTGTTCCTGCTGTTTAAACCATCATTTTTGTGCAAATGAGCCCGAATTCTAAAGTCAAGTTCTGCTCTCTTAAGCACTTAACACACATTTCTCACAGCCTTTTGGACAATTAGATCTACTCAATTTATATACTATTCCTCTTTCATGTTTCCTATCTTGATTAATGGGATAAGCATCTTCTGAGTGGCTCAGATGTAAAACTTCAAGTTCTTACCTCTCCTTTTGCCCAACTGTATAATCTGTAGCTTTAGCCTCCAAAATGGCTTTCTTCATTTTCTGCTCTCACTGCCACTGCTCTAATTTAGGCCTTCCTTTTCTTTTTCTTAACGACATTTTATATGCCATTGTATGATTGACAAAGCCCATACTCCTTAACTTGAAATTTGTATTAGTTAAGATACAGGTTTGGCTTCTGTGATGGAGAAACTGAAAAATAATTGTGGTCTAAAATAATATTTTTTTAATAAAATAAAAAATTTATTTCTTTCCTATGTAAAAGTATGAGCTGACCAGGTAGCTTTGCTAGAAAAAGTTGTCAGGGGCCCAAGCTCTTTCTAACCTGTTGCTCTGCCATCCTCATACAGCTCCATCTTGTGGACCAAGATGGCTGCTTCACTTCCTGCCATTATATGCCACAGGCTTTTAACTTAAAGGCTCAAATGTATGGGGGTGGGGAGTGGGCAGAATATTTGCAAGTGATAGTAGGAGTAGAATTTTATTTTCAACCTTGGGTTTTAGAAAGTTATTTTTAATATCTTTACAAAATAAAGTAACAATTTCTTCATTTCTGTTATGATTTCCTGAACTTTTGATGATTCTGTTAGGTTCCTTCAGTTACATTTGGGAGAAGTAAGGTGGGTTGCTTGTAACCCTCAAATATTGTGCTCATGGCCTATCACTTGCAGACCTAGGGACTGTTACTTTCCTTTCCTCTGTGTGTAAAAATGATTTCCATATTCCAAGATTACTTTCTTTTGAAAGTAATCAATGCCTAGCTCAACTTCCTCTTAAAGTATAAATAGGTTTCATTCAATCACAATCTTCTAATCACGCTATACTCAAATTGTGCATTTTATACCATGCTACTTGCTTCTTACAAGCTTGTGAGAAACAAAATAACTCCCTGGAAGGCAAGACTACTTCCTGAATCTGATGAACACATGTTTGTATGTAATTGATATTCGATAAATGTTCATTTGAAGTATATTTCATTTTTCAAATAGAATAAAGAATTGAGTGGGGAGGTCAGAGGTAGGCCTATATTGCTTTACATGTAAAGTGTGGTCTATACTTTTGGCGAGTGTATTCATTTCTTACAAATCAACATATAAAAACATCAGTACCCGACAGAAAATGAGCAAAGGACATGGACTCATGGTGACAAAAGTACAAGCACAAACGGCTTCCATGAAAAGTATTTAACTTGTAATTAAAGAAATAAATACTTAAAGCAATTTGTCGGGATGCATCAGAGACATAAATATGTATACTCTTTGACCCTTTCTAGGAAGCTTCTGTGAAAATGGAGATGGAGTCAAAACTTTTTGATCACAATGTAATCTTATACTTGTGAAAAATTGGAAATAAAAACTACCCAATGGTGGAAGAATGGTTTTATAAATTACGGCACACCCATCACAATAGGCTATATATCAACCTTTTAAAAGGATTATTTTCAAAGGGTATTTAGTGATACAGGCTATTTAATGACATAGAAAAATGATCATTATTTTGTGTTACATGAGAAAAGTATATAATAGTAATTGAGGAAATGCAGTGAGATTCCACTATACAACCTCTTAGAATGGCAAAAAACAAAACAAAACAAAAAGAAAAAGAAAAGAACACAAGTGCTGGCAAGGATACAAAGCAACAGGACTCAAATCTTGCCGGTGGGAATGCAAGTACTATAGCCATTTGGAAGACTTTGACAGTTTCTTATAAAATCCAACATACCTTTATTATATGACCTAGCAATCCCACTCCTAGATTGAAATTTTCCAGCAAGATATGAGAGCTCCATTAGCTTCTCTCTCTTGCCAGCATTTGGAATTATCAGTTTTTTGTGTTTTTTTTTTAAATTTTAGCCATTATAATGAGATATGAAGTGACATCTTATTATGACTTTAATTTGCATTTCCCCAACAACTGCTGTATGCTTTTCTCATGAAAAGTGAAATGAAAACCTGTAGTCTCCTCTCTGCAAGTATTTATAGCAGTTGTATTTGTAATCACCAAAAACTGGAAACAACCCAGATATTCAACTGGGGAATGAATCTTTAAAAACTGAAGTATGGGGGCCTCCCTGGTGGCGCAGTGGTTGAGAGTCCGCCTGCCGATGCAGGGGATACGGGTTCGTGCCCCGGTCTGGGAGGATCCCATATGCCGCGGAGCGGCTGGGCCCGTGAGCCATGGCCGCTGGGCCTGCGCATCCGGAGCCTGTGCTCCGCAACGGGAGAGGCCACAACAGTGAGAGGCCCGCATACCGCAAAAAGAAAAAAAAAAAAAAAAAAAAAAAAAACTGAAGTATGTCCGTACAATGTGACACAGGAACGAACCTCTTAGTCTAGGATAACATATAAATATATTGGAAAAGGGACTATGAGATAATTACACACTAAGTTATCATAAGAAAAAAAACCACATGAGCCATGGAGCATTGCATCATATAATGAAAACACACCAGAAAAAAAGTGGCCAAAGAGCAGATGAAAATGGTAATTAAATATTTCAAAATAAAGCAAAGAGAAATTAAGGGAAAGATGAAAACTTTGAAAGAACCACACAAATCAGAAATAAAAGGAGCTCAGAAATGAGGTGAATAAGCTATATAGAAGGTTGTGAAATGAGAGCTGGCAGAACTCCAGAAAGAATTAGAAAAAATGGTTTTTTTTTTTTTTTTTTTTTTTTTTTTTTTGCGGTACGCGGGCCTCTCACTGCTGTGGCCTCTCCCGTTGCGGAGCACAGGCTCCGGATGCGCAGGCTCAGCGGCCATGGCTCACGGGCCTAGCCGCTCCGCGGCATGTGGGATCTTCCCGAACCGGGGCACAAACCTGTGTCTCCTGCATCGGCAGGCGGACTCCCAACCACTGCGCCACCAGGGATACCCAGAAAAAAGGATGTTTTTAATGATGATTAAATTAGAAAGAAAACAAGAGTGAATATACATCATAGAAATCACAATAAGAGAAATAAAGAGTAGATAAGAGAAAATTGAAGAAAATCAAACAGATAAAGATTTTTGAAAAGGGGCCAAAAGAAAGTGACAAGATAGGGACTTCCCTGGTGGTCCAGTGGTTAAGACTCCACACTCCCAATGCAGAGAGCCTGGGTTCGATCCCTGGTCAGGGAGCTAGATCTTACATGCCTCAACTAAAGATCCCGCATGGCACAACAAAGATCCCACGTGTGCTGTGACTAAGAGCCGGCGCAGCCAAATAAATAAATAAATATTTTTTTAAGGAAAAGAAAGTGACAAGACAGACAGAGAGCCAAAATAAGTGTATTAGGAGTGTATTTGGTTTTTGTTAAACCAAAGCATAGAGGTGATGGTTATGTAACATTAACAAGTATATTGTGAATATACTTAATGCCACTGGATTGTATACTTAAAAATGTTTAAAATGGTACGTTTTATGTTGTTTATTTTGTTGTTTATTATTGTTGTTTATGTTGCTTATTTTACCATGATAAAAAAATTGTAAACCAACACAGTGGAACAGAACAACTATTAGACCTATAATTCAGGAAAACTTTAAAGAAGGTTTAAATCTGTATACGTTGAAAGGCACACTGTGCATCTGGGGAATTCAACCCAGAACAGTCAGTTAACACAGAAGGATTCTCGTAGAATTGTTAGATTTTAAAAATAAAGAAAAAAAATCTTTCTGCACCCATGGAAAAAAGATCAAGTAAACCTGGAAAGAAAATTAGACTGGATTAGATTTTTTTATATAAAAATTTATTTATTTTATTTATTTATTAGTTTTGGCTGTGTTGGGTCTTCGTTGCGCGTGGGCTTTCTCTAGTTGCAGTGAGTGGGGGCTACTCTTCGTTGCGGTGCGCAGGCTTCTCATTGTGGTGGCTTCTCTTGTTGCAGAGCACAGGCTCTAGTCACACAGGCTTCAGTAGATGCGGCGCATGGACTCAGTGGTTGTGGCTCACGGGCTTAGTTGCTCCACGGCATGTGGGATCTTCCTGGACCAGGGCTTGAACCTGTGTCCCCTGCATTGGCAGGCAGATTCTTAACTACTGCGCCACCAGGGAAGTCCTGGATTAGATTTTTTTAGCAGCAACATTTCATGCCAGATAATAACAAAGCAACATTTTTTAAATATTCAAGGAAATAAATATTCCATATCTCACCAAATTATACTTCAAGAATTCAGGCCATTAACAAGCATATATGAATATAAAACAACTCAAAAGAATATTGTTCCTATGAATCTTTCTTGAAGAATATACTAGAGAACAAATTTCAGACAACCAGGAAATGACTGGAGAATCTTTGACATGAGGTCAGGTGGTAAGCCCTGAGTATATATTGTGTAGCACTAAGATTGTAAGATGGGAATAATTGTGGTAGAATGGTATGTAAATGTTGTATAATCTGATGATGTAGAAAAAACATAGCCCACAGAAAAAGGGAGGGGGGTAGGGGAGTATAAGTGAAAAGTAGAAAAAAGTGGTTGTTTGCCTCATAGGAATTAGCTGTAAGGTAAAGGATAGCACTTGAAGCTGACTGATGGACATAAACATACTATAAATAAGTACGTATACTTAGATGAGTAAGATAAAATGCTAATAAAAGTAATACCAGTGATCAAAACTAGATGGTGGGGGAGAAGAGGAAGTTACTAATTTTGTTACTGCTAATCGCAGGAAACTAACAGTATCTTAAAAAGAGGGGAGGGGAATGACGAGTATTGTATAAAGATATTACTATAGAGTTAACCCCAATAACAAAAACTTTCCTAAATACTAAAAGAAATACCTACCCTAAAAAGAGCAAAGAGAACTATGTAATGATATGCACACATTTTCTATATGTATTTTATTTCTATATGTATTTATTTTCTATATGTACTTATCTGTACACACACACAAAATGAATAGAACATGAATCATTATCACAACACTAAATATATCAGGTGTATTAATAAATGTATATGGGCTCAACTTACTTAATGATCGCTGTATGCAAAAGATACAGTTGTAAAAAGTATGAATAATAAAAGGAGTTCATAAGAAATGAAGAATAATTTTAAAATAACAATAATAGAGGGAAGGGTGAAAACATATCAGAAAAATGCAAATTTTTAAAAAAGCAAGGTTCATCATCTTGGTATCAGACAAGCAGAGTTTAGTTCAAAAAGCATTAAGATGAAGGATATTATAAAATAGCCCATATAAAGCTAACGGTTATATTTACAATGAAGATTTTTTAAAATATCTATTTACCAAATGACACATCAATAGTTTTCATAAAGTAAAAACTACTAGATGTAAAAAGGAATAGAAACCTGCTAATAATAGAAGACTTTAACACAGCTCTCTCAAAATGTCAGGTTAAGTGGACCAAGAAAATTAGTCATTATTATACATAATCAGTAAGGTAGATCTTACAGATTTGTATCAAAGTCTGAATCCATTAATAGAGAATATGTCTTCTCAAATGCACATAGGACAGTTATAAAAATCTATTATGTATTAGACCACAAAGAATATATTAATTCCAAAATATAAAAAGTCAAAATTTTGACCACATGTAATAAGACTAGAAAATAATTTAAAAATTAAAAAATTAAACCTGGGTCAAGTTTTCTGTAGGATGGTGGCAACTGTCTAAATCCAAATCTCTCCATACATCCTTTTAAAAAAAACATATAGGGCTTCCCCGGTGGCGCAGTGGTTAAGAATCCACCTGCCAATGCTGGGGACATGGGTTCGAGCCCTGGTCCGGGAAGATCCCACATGCCGAGGAGCAACTAAGTCCATGTGCCACAACTACTGAACCTGCGCTCTAGAGCCCACGAGCCACAACTACTGAAGCCCGCACGCCTAGAGCCCTGCTCAACAACAAGAGAAGCCACCGCAGTGAGAAGCCCACGCACCGCAACGAAGAGTAACCCCCACTTGCTGCAACTAGAGAAAGCACGCGCAGCAACGAAGACCCAATGCAGCCATAAATAAATAAATAAATAAATTTATTAAAAACAAACAAACAAACATACAGATCTGTAAGGAGAGCAAAGTGAATCACCACCACCCTTGCCTAACTAATGTAATTTCAAATTATGGTTATGTAGGCAGATAAACTGAAATGCAGCAGACTCAGCTCTAGACCCCATGCTGAGGTGACAAATGAGGTTGAGACTTCAGAACAGAGAAAAAGGAAGCAGGAACTGGCATCAGTAGAATGCAAGTAAAGTAACTCCAAAAAGAGAAAACCTAAGGAGGGAAATACTAAGGTTTGAGATTCCTTAGACAAAAGGGACTTGAAAGTACACGGGATCAAAGGGGCCATCTCAGAAAGGTATTGCTTCTGGGAACAGAATGACTTGGAAGGGTCACCATTTACCTGGAGGCTTGGTGGTAAAGAGGACGAGGAGGTAGTAGAAACTAAAGATCTTGGTGAAACAGAGTAGAAGATAAATGAACCCTTTTTCACCCAAAAAGGAGTCACTGATTTTTAAAAGTCTGTACTTTATTAAACCAACAGGAGGTGCTATTGAACTAAAAAAATCCAGTATTTCTTGCAAATCCCTCACTCCTGTCTATGTACCGTTGTTAATTAGTTTAGGAAAATTGAAACCCTTCAGAATGAACAGAAAATGATAGGCAGCACCCATATAAGGTTACTATAAGTAGAAAAAATAAAATGAGAATCAAAATATTTCAGCTGATAGAAAGTCTCCCCCAAAGCTTACTCAACTAAAGAGCTAAAGAAAACTACCTGAATTAAATACTCCTACCTGAATGAAATACCCTTAAACAAGCATTTGCAGAGATAAAGTCTCAAATTCAGAACCCCAAGACAAAAAAAGAAGGGAAGAAATGGAAGGTGAATTTACTGAACTCAGGAAACGAAATGAAGACAAAAAATAATCATCTTTTAAAATGAAGCTAAAGTCCAAGATACCTAATGGAAAGAGTATAAGGGGCATTGAGAAAAAATATGAAGACAGCCAAAAGAATGAAAATTAAATGAAGAAAGGTAAAAAGTCAGAGAGAAAATGATTTATATAGATAATATGTAAAATTAGAGTTCCTAAGAAGAAAAAAACAGTAGCTGAGGCAATATTTAAACTTAAATCCATGAAAACATTCTAGAAGTAACAGAAATTTAAATCTATGTATTGAAAATGCTCCTTGTGTACTGGGAAAATTGATCCCAAGTAGTCAACACTAAGTCATGTCCTAATAAAACTATTGGACTTTGAAGATAATGAAAAGTACCTCTGGGCTTCCAGGCAGAAAGAAGAGGTTAGTAACAAACTTCTCAATGGCAACATACAAAGCAAAATAGGCATGGAACAAATTTAAAGTCTATGAAATTGTAAGCGAAAGATTTTATAACTATGACTCAATCTCCGAAGAAAATTAAAGCTATGATAAATTCCACTATATTAAAAAAATATTTACATGGTGACAAATGCCATGAACAAAGTCAAACGACAAGTGACAAACTGGGAAGAAATATTTGAATATACAGCACAAAGAGCTCATTTCCTTAATGAAAATAGCCTCCAAAAATCAAAGCAAATTACCATCAACCTGGTAGAAAAATAGGCCAAAGATATAAAAATAGATTTCATGGAAAAAAATGCAGATGACAAAACATATAAAAAATGTTCAACTTCAGTCATACAAAGAGAAAAAGAAATGAAACCTATTCTAAAAAACCACAACTACACTAAAGCCTTTCTCACCAAAATCTGTAGTTATATAAAATATTCTATGGACTGTGGGGAAACAGGCACTTTGATGCATTTCTGGTGGGGATACAAAAGCACAAAGCCCAGGAGGGAATTTAGTAGTATCTGGCAGAATCACATATGCGTGTGTCTTTTGACTCAGACATCTAACTTAAGAATCTGTTCTAAGGACACACTGGCATAAAATATAAACTGGCATTTGTATCAATTTAGTCACAACAGAATTACTTGTATTAGCGAAAGATTGGAAATAACCAAAATGCCCATTAATAGGGAACTGATTAAAGTACATGTAACAATGGAATAATCTTCAGGTTGATGGTGTCCCTTCCAAGTCACCCTTTTCACTAGAAGGCATAAAGAGAATGTAGAAAGTCTCCATGTACCAATATCGGGTGATCTGCAGAATATATTACAAAGTGGAAAAAACAAAGGTACAGAAGAGTATATAGAGGAATCTATTAAATATGTAGAAGGAAGGAATGAGAAAGGTGCCAATGATAGAGAGAGTTCTCTAATTATAACTTGTTTACATGGTTTCAATCTTAGAATCGTGTATGTTTACATATTCAAAAATTAAATTAAGTAAAAAGGTAGAAAGAGAAGAAAACTCTACAAAGGAAATAAATTTACATAACTGTATAGAAGTTTGGTGACATAGCCACACAAGAAAAGGAACAATTTTAGTGACTTTAGAACATAGATTTTGGACTGTACATTGGCCCTCTGTATCTTCAGATTCTCCATCTGCAGAGTCAACCAACCACGGATTGAGAATATTCAGGGAAAAAAATTCCAGAAAGTTCCAAAAAGCAGAATTTGAATTTATCCCATACTGGCAACTATTTATATATCATGTACATTGTATTAGGTATTATAAGTAATCTAGAGATGATTTAAAGTATATGTGCAATGTGCATAGGATATTTGCAAACCCTATGCCATTTTAGATAAGGAACTTAAGCATCCGTGGATTTTGGTATCCATGGGGGGATGGAGCTGGAACCAATCCCCCATGGATACCAAGGGATAACTGTATCTTCTTAGCAGGGTATATTCAGTAGTATAATTGTTGTATTGCTATTTTTAAAGTATTTTATGTCTATTGCTGGGTAAAATAAGTGTTGCAAAATGTTAATTGTTGAACAAAACCACAGTAGTTTATCAGGGCTATGACTTAGATTGAGCAAAGTGGAAATGAAGTGCAAAATTACACAGAAGGACAGCTAACATAACAGAGTACAGGTTACGTAGCAGGCTTTGTGCTGGGCACTATATATATGCTATATATTTTGGCTCGTGCAGCTACCCATTGAGACTTGTGATATTATTTTCCTAAGAGGGATGTTGAGATTTAAACCCAGATCTATGTGATTCCAAAGCCTGTGTTTTTTCTACCACATTATTGCAGGATATACATCAAATATTGAGAAGAAAGAACACCCAGAGCTAAATGTTCTGTTTAAACCAGTAGTTGCTGCTCAGAAAATAAATAAAGATGCAGACCCAAAGTCAGTGGTTTATACGTTCTTCATGCAAGAACATTGTATTAAAGGAGAGAGTGTAAGTTTTCTCTTATTTCTAATGGGAAAATGTAAGCATACAGACATGCACACATACACGCCCTCATACTGATATTGGAGATAGAAATTTTCTAAAAGTTGCCATTGATGACTGAAATTAGTGACAGATGTGAACTAAAACTATGGCAAAGCAGAAAAGAAAAAAATCTAGCAGGCATGGGTTTTCATGATGCTGTTAAAAGCAAAAAACCTTTCAAAGCTTCCCTTCGTGACACTTCAAAGCTCTTCTAAGCTTTGCACAACCTTTTTATATTGGCCTTTAAGATACTAGTTTAGATAAGGTGGTTTCCTCCTGTGGAAGGTTAGGGCTGATAGAGATTTCAGTGGTGCTAGAGTTCCCCTCATCTAAGCCACCCCTTCACATTTCTACTGGTTTTCCCTAATGATGAAATATTTTTATTTGGTTCAGTACTACTTTTTAAAAAGTCTACCACTTGAAGTAATTGGGGTAGGGAGATATTCCTATTTTAATTTGATTCATTTGTATATGATTATGATGGAAATTCAATTTATAATTCTATGTAGTTGATAATAAGAAAAATGTTGAAATTTCTATAAATATTTTTTAAATTAATTTTTAAACTTTTCTTTTTGTCAGAAGCTGTGTTGATCAGTGACTTTGGTGAAGGCTGAGAAAGTTGAAGAAAATTTGCAGATGATACACAACTTCTAAGGTAAGCTAATATAATAACTCAGTCAAGGTTATAAGCACCCTTGACAGACTTATAGACTACAGCTAACACACTAAAATAAAATTTACAGGAGTAATTATAATATCCTGATTTAAATTTTACAAAGCAATTGTAGAAGTATTAAATAGACTTCCATTTCTGGCAGTATGATAGACAAGACATCCACCAAATATGTAAAATACTAGATTCAGTATTTTAAAAATCCTTTCAAATGAATGGATGAACCTATAAGAAAATAAGGGAAACTTTCTGGGGCTAGAAACCAAGCAAGTATATTCTGTGAGGTAAACGAGTGCTGAAATCACTGAATACTTTGGGGGCATCCTTCAGTTTCTGTTGGCATAGAAACTTGTGCATGGAGAAGAATGGAGACTGAGGAAAATTCCCTGCGTTCTGCAAAGTGAAGGGGGCCTATCAGAGACCATCCTGGAGAGGCATACAGCTCTGGGTGGAGTTGAAATCCCCCTGAATAACTCCTGGTTACCTGCTTACAGTCACTTGGATTTGAGGCCTTATTTTATACTATTTTCATGGTCCTTAAACTCTACAAATGGAGAGTTTTAATGTAAAATAGACTTGGGTCTGTAACACTCTTCAGTACCTACCAGAAACAATCACAAATCCTCCATGGAAGGAATTATCAACCTAGTTATCAAATAATCATAGTTAAAATTCTAACAAATAAACTCACTTTAAAAAAAAAATCACAAAACATACAAGGGGAAAAAATCAAAACACTATGAGCAAGAGTCAGCAGAAATCACAACTGAAACAGATCTACAGATATTTCAGCTATTAGAAATATCCAATACATGAGATAAATATATTTAATAAATAAAAGAGGGATTCTAACCAAATGTAAAATAGATAGCTAGTGGGAAGCAGCCGCCTAGCACAGGGAGATCAGCTCGGTGCTTTGTGACCACCTAGAGGGGTGGGATAGGGAGGGTGGGAGGGAGACACAAGAGGGAGGAGATATGGGGATATACGTATATGTATAGCTGATTCACTTTGTTATACAGCCGAAACTAACACACCATTGTAAAGCAATTATACTCCAATAAAGATGTTTAAAAAAAGAGGGATTCTAAAACATAAATAAAGAGTAATAGACTATAAAAATGACAAGGCACATTAAAATAAGAATGAATTAGAATATCAGAAATGAAAAATTCCATAATAGAACTTAAAAATTAAATAATATGTTAAACCAGCATATAAGGCACAGTTAAAAAGAGTAAGAAACTATAGTTGACCCTTGAACAACACAGGTTTGAACTGCATAGGTCCACTTATGTGTGAATTTTTTTCAGTAAATACGAACTTCAGTACTACATGATCTGCAATTGGTTGAATCCACAGATGTGGTTACTGCAGTTATGGAAAGCTGATTGTAAAGTTAAACATAGATTTTTGACTGTTTGTGGTTGGTACCCCTAAACCTCAAGTTGTTCAAGGGTCAACTGTTCATGGAAGGCCATACACAGAGAAAAAAGATATAGGAAAAATAAAAGAGATGGTGAGATGATTTAATCAGAGTAGCAGGATACAATTTATGAAGAAAGTTAGTACTAAAGTAGGACACTTCAGAGTAACCTAAGATGAGCTTCTCTAGAGAGAAAGCATCATCCCCTTTGTAGGGGCAGGAAAAACAAAACAAAACCAGAACTAATTTGTTTTTAATGGGTTCCCCAACTCATCACTTAAAAGTCAGCACTTCCTCTTTGTCTTACTTTTTTATTCAAGACAAAGAATATAGTAGAACAGGAATGTGATTCATAATTTTAAAAAAACAATTGGAGATTTATTCACAAATATTTGCTGAGGATAAAGCAGTGAACAAAACACAAAAGTTCCCTTCCTTCACATTAGCTTAAGTGCTAGTGTCATTAAAGTTGTCAGTTAAGAAGTAAAAAACAGGGCTTCCCTGGTGGCGCAGCGGTTGAGCGTCTGCCTGCTGATGCAGGGGACACGGGTTCGTGCCCCGGTCTGGGAGGATCCCGTGTTCCGCAGAGCGGCTGGGCCCGTGAGCCATGGCCACTGAGCCTGCGCGTGTGGAGCCTGTGCTCCACAACGGGAGAGGCCACAACAGTGAGAGGCCTGCATACCACAAAAAAAAAAAAAAAAAAGTAAAAATCAGGACAACAGCAAACTTATTCCTTTCCTTTTCACTCATAACTTTCCTCAACATGGGGTTATAATGGAAACTAAGGAGTATGCAGTGTAGAGTGTATACATTATATATATCAGAGCCTACATTTTAAAAAATGCCTATTTCTTGTGTCAGAAAAATTAAAAATGCCTGTTTATAGAGAAACGTAGCTGCTGCTTTTAAAAAAAGAAACATTTTTTCCACTTATGAATGCTATGGTTGAAAACTTGATTTTTTTCTTTTTAAACATTTGTTGAGTGACTAATTATTGAAACCCTTAAGGATGAACTGGATGCTGCAACAGCTGCTCTTTTGGGAATAGGTGATGTTCTTCAGGGAATTCATGCCTGAATCTGCTGTATACAATTTTTAGGTACTTTATTCAACCAGTGCCAGTGGCATTTCATCTTTTAACCTTGGCACTCCAGTTATACTTTCTCTTGCACTTGGGAGGGTAGCCACATTTGCCACAGATCGACTTATGTCGGTGGTAGGCCTTAGAGCCACAACAGCGGTACAGCATGTGTGTCTTATTGCTATGCTTTGCAAATGACGACATTCCCTTCCTCATCTCGCTTCTGATCATTACAGAAAAGAATAAAAGAAGAAAAAGTAATCAATCCTAATACCCAAAGAAAATTACTTCTAAAATTTCATTGTACTTCCTTCTAATTTTATCTATGTAAAATTATATGTGTGTATGGACACACAAATGGTTGTGTGTATATATATAATTTAAAAGTGAATTTGAGGGACCTTCCTGGTGGTCCAGTGGGTAGGACTCCACCCTCCCAATGCAGGGGACACGGGTTTGAGCCCTGGTCCAGGAAGATCCCACATGCCATGGAGCAACTAAGCCCGTGTGCCACAACTACTGAGGCTGCTCTCTAGAGCCCACGTGCCACAACTACTGAACACATGTGCCACAGCTACTGAAGCCCACACGCCTACAGCCCATGCTCCGCAACAAGAGAAGACACCGCAATGAGAAGCCTGCACACTGCCAGAAGAGTAGCCCCCACTCGCCACAACTAGAGAAAGCCCGTGTGCAGCAACGAAGACCCAACACAGCCAAAAAAATAAATTAATTAAAAAAAAAAAGAACTGGCACAGCCAAAATAAATTTAAAAAACAAAAAACAAAAAAAACCGAGGGGGTAATCAGCTGTGTCAGATGAGTGAATCAAAGGGTTGGATAGTGTTTCAAAGCAACAGTAATAAACTGCTCACATTTAAAAAATAAATAAAATAAAAGTGAATTTGAAATACTCATATTTATTCTATTTTTGATTTTTATTTAACATAGTATTTTTCTTATATGAATATATGACACTTTAAAATATTATTTTGACACCTCTATTAAATTCTATTATAAGATGGTAGCATAGCATAATTTATTCAGCCATTTCTTTTTGTAAGCATTCCAGGCTTTCCTATTATAAATAACATTATGATAACATCGTTGACTATCTGGCCATATCTCTGATTATTTTCTCAGGATAGCTTTCTGTTAGTAGAAATAGTATGTTAAAGAGCATGAATATTCTGATAAATTGTTTTCTAGATATATTCTTAGTGATTTTGTTCTACACAGCAGCATATGAGATTTTGTCTCACCACATTCTTGCTAATGGTAGTTTATGTTTTAAAAAATCTTTCTTCTATTTCTTAGGAGGATTGGTTCTGTTTCTTATAACAGTTATGCTTCTTTTACTAAGGTGAAAACTTTTCATCTGTATTTTTGATTTTGTATTAAGATGGAGAAATTGTCGGTCTTTTAGTAGTTGGCACAAGAATTTTTGTTATTGCAGAAAATGCTGAATTTGTTTGGAAGAAATGCCTTGATAATTCATTTGTGATGAATATTGAGTCTACAAGGGGCTTGTTCAAGTATGAAAAGATGATTGTTAAATTGCCTTTTAAGGAGGTGTGTTGTGTCCATTGGAAGGGCCTGTTTTGTTAAGGTTCAGGATGAGTTACATACACAGATTTGGAAGTAGAAGCTGGGACAGAAATAATGGGAAGAAAAAAGTGAAAGGTACAGGGAAGATCTGGCAGGAGGGGAATGGGAACCCTCTAGAGATGTTAGATGAGACTTTCCAAGTGAAATGCTGTATATTGTGTAATGTGACTCTCACTGTGACCCCACAAATAAAAACATATGGAAATTAGGAAATCCTTGGTGTACCTGGATTTCTTGCAGAAGCCAGTGAAGGGGCTGAAAGCTAAATGTTGGTTGATATGGGACTAAAACATTTGGCCAAGTGTTTAGGGAGCAGCTACCATTTGGGTTACTTCTTCCCTCTAGGGGATATCTCTGTGTCTCACTGTTCTCTTCACACTTTCCTTTACCACTGACTTCTTTTCCCACTAGGATCTTTTAGTTTTACCTCTCCCTAGGTTCTTCCTCTGACAGTAAATATATGTGGCTAAGCAACAAACAACCCTCCCTGCCCACCACTCCATCTCAGAAACTTTTTCCTGTATGCTTCTCTCTTAACCATGATTTTTTCTCCCTTTTTCCTAGTTCTCTTTCTTTCCCCTTTCCTACTGTTTCCCCTTTCTTTTTTCATGCCAGTCTTCAAGATTTTCCTAAAACATTTTACCTTGCTGGGAGTATCTTCCCCCCTTTTCTATCTCACTATCCAGATCCTAGTACTTTTCCAAAGTGTATCTAAATTCCCATTTCTTCCATTAGTTCTTTACCTTTTCTCTCCTCACTAGGTAATCTCTATATTGTACCTTATAATACTTGGTCCCTTGATTATTTTTTCTTCCCTTTACATTTTCTCCAGTCTTTATATTCTGGTGTCATTGTTTCATATACGTAACTAAGTTTTTTTCCCCAAAAGTTGTAAGCTCCCTGAAGGCAAGTCCTTTGTGAAAGACTTATTTTTAATTCCTTAAACAATGCCATACTACAGTAGGCTTGTAGAAACACCAATAAAGAGTTGTTACATGTAATTGAGTGATAGTGGAGAATTAAGCTATAATGTGTAGTTAATTTGAAAATCAGTTATATGTGAAAATTTTCAGAATCGCTGATAACACTGTGTGGAAAACAATGACAACTTTTGCATATGATTATCAGTGATGAAAGGCCAAAATCTTTATTTAAAGTAAAAAAAAGTTTATTACTATTAGATGACCACATTACAGCTTCTTTCAAAGGAGAACTGGCATCATAATTTTTAATCCTAATTTATACTTGTATTATCAGTGAATAAGTTAAAAATAGATTATAAGATAGAAGGGGCGGGGGAGCAGCAGCTACTGTAATATCTACATGTAGAGAAGTGGTTAACAAAATTGGTACACCAATATTAAGGAACACCATGCAGCTCTTTAAAAAGAATGAAGTTTTGGGGCTTTCCTGGTGGCGCAGTGGTTGAGAGTCCGCCTGCCGATGCAGGGGACACGGGTTCGTGCCCCGGTCCGGGAAGATCCCACATGCCACGGAGCGGCTGGGCCCTTGAGCCATGGCCGCTGGGCCTGCGCGTCCGGAGCCTGTGCTCCCCAACGGGAGAGGCCACAGCAGTGAGAGGCCCAAAGAATGAAGTTTATCTATCAAATCTGGCATGTAAGAAATCCAGGATCTACTATTAAGAAACACAAATAACTTATAAAACAGTATGTGTGGTATGATCCCATGTTTTAAAAGTTGTGTATATACTCGAACAACATGTATGTCTGTCTGTGTTTGCCTGGAAACAAATGTCAGGAAGAATAAAACTAAACTATTATTAGTAGTTAACCTTGAGGAGTGTAATTAGAGAAGAGGAAGGGAGGGGATTTTCAAGCAATAGAGAAGCATATAAAATAAAAAGTTAGGTTTTTTTTTACAGTGAGCATTTATTTTGAAATCAAAAGGCTAAAAGATATTTTTAAATAATTAATATAGCAAGAAAAGTATACTAGTTTGTATTTTATTTGTAAAACGAGATACCATTCTGTGTTTGTATTTATTAAAGGTATCTTTCTGTGGTCAGTAGTTATTAATAGATTATAATCATTTCTCCTATTCTAGATCATGTTTTATAAGTCTTCAGAGTTATGGTAAAATGTGTTTTATAAAGATAATGAAATCCAACTATAGTTACTGAACTAATTCCATAGATATTTTTCCATTCAGTGAATATGTTTTATTATAATTCTATGTGTTGTTTGCTGTCAATGTCTTTGTTTGAATCTGAAAATTAAATATCTTGTCAAAAAGTACTTTCCATTATCAACAATCTTCAAAATGTAGAAAGAGATACTTTGAGACTAGTTTCCCACGACATTTTATTTTATTATTATTTTTTGTGAATGAAAACATATTATTTAAAGTCCTACAAGGAGATGGAGGATGTTGGTTGAGTTTGACTTCCATTTCATTAAAGACTTCAGAAAAGGCTATTCGCTATTTGAAATTCTAGTCCCCAAGATCTCATGTAATAGCAGGTGTGCTAGAATCCAGGTGAGATGCTGGCAGACAGAGCTCTCTTATGGCCATCTCCTAGGGTAGAGGAGATTCCTTACTGTAAGTCACTACTGATAAGTTGTTTGCGTGACTGCTGGGGGAGAGATTTACAGAGTTCTGTGAGAGTCTATTCTCATCTTGCTCGGTTTGGTCAGGAGCGGGAGACCATGTGTTTTTGCTGATCGAGTCGAACCTGGAACCCCCAGGGTCTTTTAAGTTGTTTTCATCTGATTGTTGGTTCTTTTGGGGAGAGGCAAGCGGGTTGAAGTTTCTCTTACCTTGCGATGTGGCTGTGTGTTGAATTCCGTTTCAAAAGATGACAGCTGCTGCGTTACTCCTAAAAGTCCACCCACCTCCACACTGAGAATGACCCAGATGACATCTCCATAGTAGAGTCCTGTAGCAGTGCACATCTGCCACTGTCCCTGATACATTCCTGCTCTGCTGGGGCTGCACATCTGGACGCTGACATCTGCAATCACTTGGGGCTCTAGCGATCTCACCATTACCGTGTTCACATGTCCAGATTGGTCCTCCCTGACTTATTTAAGACAAACCCCTGGAGGCCAGGCCTCTGCCCCAGAATTTTGGATCCGCCATGTTTTTATAAATTGAGTATCAGGAGGTATCGACTCCCCTTCTCCTATGGTGACATCTTCAACAAAGGACATAGAGGGCACACTGATGTTTGGGCTCTCAAAGTCATAATAGGCGTCAATTGCTGCTTGTAGGTTCCAGTTGGTCATGTCCAGGAAGAGGGCGCAGACGGCCAGGTTGAGCTGGAAGCCGAGCAACCGCTGGAACTCGGAGATGAGCACATCCTTGTCGGTGGTGCCCAGGCAGCTGAACTTCTGCATCAGCTCGGGGTCCAGGTTCATGTCCATGCCGTCCGTGGCTGGGGCCGGACACTCGCTTCCCCGCCTCCTCGCAACTGAGCCGCCGCCGCCGGGCCGGGGACCGGGAGGGGGCCCGCTGCTAGCTGGCGCCGCGACCCCGCTCCTCGGAGGTAGGCCCCGGGCCTCTCACTGCCCATAGGGATAAACTCACTCAGCGGCTCACTCACTCTCGCACCACCCCCACCCCACGCGCCCCCAGTGCCGCCGCCAACGCCTCCTCTCGCTTCTCCCTCCCAGGACATTTTTAAACTGAATAATTTGTAACTCAGGGTCTTCTGTCCTTTTATTCAGCCTAATTCTCTCTTTGTCCTTTCTGTGTTCTTTTTAGATCCTGTTTTCCTTCTTGGTTCTAGAGCACCAGCTTACAAATTGTACTTTTAAAGAGTTATAACAGAAATAATATGATTTTCCAACATAAAATTTTTTGTATAGCTCTGATTTCAATAATTTGTAGCAAAGTGAAAGTTTGTAAAAACTCAGAAAATTGGAAGATGATGTACTTTATAAAAAGAGAACGAACGTGTGTCAGTTCTTGATAGGATGAGAGTTGTTCTTTCATTAAAAGCTATGTTGTGTTCTTAATTGATTCAAGGAGGAACTTTTCGTACAAGTATCAACTGTGGAAAAAAACAGAAAATATATCCAGCAAAGAAGGGCAGGGAAGTAAGAGAGTCATTACCATCTGACTATGGTTATAGCACTAAGCCCATTTTTGTTGGTTATGATGCTATTGTATTGATATATTGTATGTGAGGATTCCATGACTTCTTTCTTACCTCATTCTTTGTTATTCCTTGAATTGGGAAGTTGGAGGAATACCATAGCATGTATTTCACCTGGTTATTGTTTGTGGCGCAATTGTAAGTGGAATTGTAACTATTGATGTATGCAAGTTATAACCTTTAGCTTGTCTTCTTACTACATTTATATGATTTTTTAAAATTATTATTTATTTATTTATTTTGGTACCCCTTCATTTCTTTTTTTAAAAATTAACTTATTATTTATTTATTCATTTTTGTCTGCGTTGGGTCGTCATTGCTGTGAGGGTTTTCTCTAGTTGCAGCGAGCGGGTGCTACTCTTCATTTGCGGTGTGCGGGCTTCTCATTGTGGTGGCTTCTCTTGTGGTTGCGGAGCACGGGCTCTAGGTGCGCGGGCTTCAGTAGTTGTGGCTCACAGGCTCTAGAGCGTAGGCTCAGTAGTTGTGGTGCATGGGCTTAGTTGCTCAGCAGCATGTGGGATCTTCCCGACCAGGGATTGAACCCGTGTCCCCTGCATTAGCAGGCGGATTCTTTTTTTTTCTTTTTCTTTATTTATTTATTTTATTTATTTTGTTTTTGGCTGTGTTGAGTCTTCGTTGCTGCACTCAGGCTTTCTCTAGTTGCGGCGAGTGGGGGCTACTCTTCATTGTGGTGTGCAGGCTTCTCACTGCAGTGGCTTCTCTTGTTGCAGAACATGGGCTCTAGGTGCGCGGGCTTCAGTAGTTGTGGCTCGCAGGCTCTAGAGCACAGGCTCAGTAGCTGTGGCACACGGGCTTAGCTGTTCCGCGACATGTGGGATCTTCCCACAGGGATTGAACCCGTGTCCCCTGCATTGGCAGGCAGATTCTTAACCACTGCGCCACTAGGGAAGTCCCAACAGGCAGATTCTTTTTTTTTTTTTTTCCTTATTATTTATTTATTTATTTATGGCTGTGTTGGGTCTTTGTTGCTATGCACGGGCTTTCTCTAGTTGCAGTGAGTGGGGCTACTCTTGAGCGGGGGCTACTCTTCGTTGTGGTGCGCGGGCTTCTCATTGTCCTGTTTTCTCTTGTTGCAGAGCACCAGCTCTAGGTGCACAGGCTCGGTAGTTGTGGCGCTCGAGCTTAGTTGCTCTGCAGCATGTGGGATCTTCCCAGACCAGGGCTTGAACCCATGTCCCCTGCATTGGCAGGCGGATTCTTAACCACTGCACCACCAGGGAAGCCCAACAGGCAGATTCTTAACCGCTGTGCCACCAGGGAAATCTCTATATGATTTCTGATAACATCAATTTTCACTCTGCTCAAATGCACATTCTATTACTCCACTCTCATTCTCTTCAGATGATCTTGAGTCCTTCTTTTCTGAGAAAATGGAAACAATCATGTGCTTTCTAACTTCATTTCTCTTTACCTGGACAGTTTATTTTACTCACACTTTCTCTTCCTTTTTCATTTTAGAAAGATATATATCATTCTTCTTAGGGGTTAAACTTTCCACTTATGTTCTTGATCCCATCTCCCGCTGTGGGCTTAAGACTCTTGCCTCACTAATTATCCTCTTATCTTGCATCTTTCTGATATCTGTTCCACCCAATCTACTGAGAGTTAAAAAAAAAAAAAAGCAAGCAAGCAACAAAAATCCCTTTCATTAGTCCTTCAAGCTCTCCTTCTGTTCCTTATCAAAACACTTGGAAACAGTAATATATGCTCATGCCTCCATTACCTCATCCCTAACCTCTTACAATCCTAATTTTGCCCCGGAATATTTGTTGTGTGTCAGGGACTACTACTCCAACCTCTCATCCAGTGTTCAAGGCAAGTCAGTTGAGCCATGCTACCTGGATCAGAACGAATATTACCAATTTCCCAGAAGGACTGGCTTGGAGCCCTCTGCCTGCTTTATGCTTTGCTGTAGTACGGTATGCTCTGGTGATCCCAGCCTGGCTTTGGCCTCTCTATCAGCCTATGTCTTTAGGATTTTAGGGGAATATGAATTCTTAAAGGTCCCTTTCCTTGTCCTAAGTGGTTCTCTGAATATCCCTATTTCCCCTGATACCTTTGGTTTGTAAGAATTGAAAGAGGGCCTTAGAAATTAGATTACAGGTTTAGGCAGGATGCTCATCACTGCTCTACAGTATTCCATATTGTTGCACACGTCATATTCTTGATGCTCTCTTTTTTGTTCATAGTGATAGTAAACTTTTCTGGTTCTCCTGTCCTTCTCTAACTACTGTTTCTTTAGTCAGTTTTTTCTATCACAACTTATAGACGTTCCTTAAAGGTTTGTTCTTGGCTTTCTTTTTGGTCTCTCATATTGCACTGGCAGAATGAGTGACCCCCAATATATCTCTGGCTCTGTTTTCTCTCCAAGTTCTATTCTATGTGTTCAACTGCCTCTGTAGGCATCTATATCCAGAAGTCTTGCTGGCACCTCAAACTTGTTACATATCAAGCAACTGGTTATTTTGCAAAAAATTGTTTTTCCTTCGTTGGTCCTTATTTATTTTGAAAATATTACCCATCTACTCTTTCACACAGGCATGGAAACTCATCATATTGTCTCTTCTCTCAATTACCATCTACATTTATTCAGTTGCCAAACCTATTGTCTCTGATACTCACGTAGTCTTTTCATTCCCACTGCCTAGTTACTTTCATTGCCATCCTAGACTAGTGCAATTGCCTTTAATTTCATCTCCTCCTGTTTCTTTGCCTCCTTGATTCTTCTTATACACTGCCACGTTCATATTCATGAAAGAGAGTTTGATTACATCATGGCTCCCTTTTGCCCACAAATTAACAGTTAAACTCATTAACCTAGTATTAAAGCTCTTCATAATCTGATCCCAACCTGTTTTTTTAAATTTTTTTTAGTGTCATTCACATAGCATTTGCTTCTGATAAGCTAAATTATTGTTTGTTATTTATATCTTGTACTTCCTAATGCTCTGTTCTTATCTCCATGTGACCAAATCATACCCATCATTCAAAACTGAGTTCAGTGCACCTTTCCTATGAAACCTTCTGTGATTCCTCAAGGTATGTTTTTTTGGCTCTTCTGAATTTTTTGGTATTTCATTAGTCTTCTCATTTGTAATTCATAACTTTTTGCCTTACACTATAGTTATTTTTAGTACATGTCTTATATCCCCTAATAAAATATGAATTTCTTATTTTACTCTGTACCCCCAAAGAGCAGATTTCCCTCAGATGGTTGGATGAATGAATCCTATACATTGAAGTGATAAGAAAGTTGTAACAGAGCCTTGCCATTGTCAAGTGTTCAGGGCCATTGTATTTAGTTGTATGGCTTGTCCACTGCCCAAAGGCTCCTGGCCAGGGAAGTGAGTGGGGCCTGAAATCCAGCTCACATCCCCACTTCTGTCACATCAAACTATGTGCCAGGCTGGTGCAGGGCTGCATCTGCCTGTGAAAAGGGTACTTGTTCTTTGTATGAAGGTGCTATCTGCTGGTTAATCTATGCGCCTGCTTGACTGCACCTGTCCCTTTTTCTGACTTTTACCAAAGTACCATATAAGCTAGTAGCAACCCTGAAAGTATGCACAATATTAATTGAAGTTCATTATGAAAACTACTTTGTGTCACATAGAAAATACTCCCAAAGTGTTTGTTAGAATGAAAGATGTGGATTAATCGAGTGTAAAATAAAGCACTGTTATAGAGCATCTCCTTGATAATTTGCCATTAATCTCAAATTCACAAATATTCTGGAATCCCTGCACCGCTTCTGGAACCTCTGAGACTTCTTGTAATTTTCTTACTTAGATCAAATGATTAAGGGTCCCGTTTCCCTTGCCCCCACCCCAACTCTGTCTTTTGCTTAGAGTAAATTAGACTAAACTCCAGGGTTTCTGTACTCCCATCCTATGCTTTTTAAAAATGCTGCATTCAGGGAATTCCCTGATGGTCCAGTGGTCAGAACTCTGTGATTTCACTGCCGAGGGCCCGGGTTCAGTCCCTGCTCTGGGAACTAAGATCCCACAGGCCTTGTGGTGTGGCCAAAAAAAAAAGCTGCACCCAAAATTCTTTTAACGGAATTCTTTTGGTCTAGTTGGTATATAAGACAAATTTAAAAGTCCTTAAACACATAGTTAATGACTTGGTGTGTGGGTTATGAGTATCTCTGGAGCACCTACTATAGCACTTGGCATCTACTAAGTGTTTCATAAATGAGGTTGACTACAAACTGCTTGTGACTCCTCCAGTGGATCTGCCCCATTCAGGAGTAATGACAGAGCAACTGCAAGTTGGATGATGTACTTTTAATATATGCTAGAGGGCCTCCCTGGTGGCGCAGTGGTTGAGAGTCCGCCTGCCGATGCAGGGGATACGGGTTCGTGCCCCGGTCTGGGAGGATCCCATATGCCGCGGAGCGGCTGGGCCCGTGAGCCATGGCCGCTGGGCCTGCGCATCCGGAGCCTGTGCTCCGCAACGGGGGAGGCCACAACAGTGAGAGGCCCGCGTACCGCCAAAAAAAAAAAAAAAAAAAAATATATATATATATATATATATGCTAGAGTTTTGTTTGTTTGTTTGTTTGTTTTTTATGAGTGGAGCAGTGTCTAACATTTAACAGTTAACTAAGTCAGGCATGTGTGTATATTATTTCACTTGATGCTCACAACTAGTCCTGGAGTGTATACTGTTATCTCCAATTTAAAGATATGTTACTTACGTACAATCTGTTTTCATTCAAATCTGGGTCTGCCTAATCTCAAAGATTTTATGGACTGTGAAACTAGGCACTTGATATGAGAAGAGTGTTCAGAATAGTTTATCACATAAAGGCCTTCAGAGACTATGTATCTATATTTATTTATTACTAAATAGATATACGTAGAGATATATTTTATCTTGGCATTAGGGAAACAAGGCAGTCATTCCTTGGACTGGCATAGTAGATGTTACGGCTGAGGGCCAAATATTGCCGCTGCCACTGCAGTGCGGTACCAGTAGGGGGCCAGAGTCGTGCTAGAAAGTGAGAAAAAGATGGATGGTCTCAGCTTTGAGAGATTGCTCAGACATTTTGGAAATACAGCCAACGGGCAGGGATGTCACCTAAATTTTGTAATTCAAGCTTCCTCCTTCCTAAAAAAAGCAGAAGGCGGAGATGGAAGCAGAGTTAGTATAAGAGAGAAAACAGACTAATGAAGAAGCTTTGTTATCTTGCTGAAGTTAAGAACTTTTAAAGATTTCCAAATTTGGCCAAGGATTAGCAATTAATGGACAATTGGAAATGTGTTTTCATTCTATCAATTAACCCCTATTTCAGTGCAACTTGGACACCTCTAAAGCATTTGTCCTTGGCACTTCTTCTATATTCTGCTTTTATGAAAGCAATTTGAGTATCTTTAAGCAAGTTCCAGGGCCATGATGTTAATTCTGTCTGAAATGGGAATTATGAGAAGAACTAGAGATATCTATGGTACATGGATAGCATGACAAACTCCTAAGATAATAAATAGATTCTTTGCTTTGGGGCTCCCTTTTTGGCATAAGACTATTGAAGAAAAGTCAAATGTTATTCCTCGGCTACCTGAAGTTGCAGCGGTGGGTATTTTGTACCTATACTGTAATCTTTAGGAAGAGAGAAAAATAGAGAAACAAAAGCATAGATGAGAAGTGAGGAGAAAAAAACAGTGAATGGAATCAACCTAAGTGTCCATCAACAGATGAATGGCTAAAGAAGATGTGGCACATATATACAATGGAATATTACTCAGCCATAAAAAGAAACAAAATTGAGTTATTTGTAGTGAGGTGGATGGACCTAGAGTCTGTCATACAGAGTGAAGTAAGTTAGAAAGAGAAAAACAAATACCGTATGCTAACACATATATATGGAATCTAAAAAAAAAATGGTTCTCATGAACCTAGGGGCAGGACAGAAATAAAGACCAGACATAGAGAATGGACTTGAGGACATGGGGAGGGGAAGGGTAAGCTGGGACGAAATAAGAGTGTAACATTGACATATATACACTACCAGATGTAAAATAGATAGCTAGTGGAAAGCAGCTGCATGGCACAGGGAGATCAGCTTGGTGCTTTGGGACTACCTAGAGGAGTGGGATAAGGAGGGTGGGAGGGAGACGAAAGAGGGAGAGGATATGGGGATATACGTATGCATATAGCTGATTCACTTTGTTATACAGCAGAAACTAAAACAACACTGTAAAGCAATTATACTCCAATAAAGATGTTAAAAAAAAAACAAAACAGTGAGAGTAAGAGGTAAATACCACTTAAAAAAAAAACTGTAGTTACCCAAATTAGCAAAATTACAACAATAAGTTCACAGTACTTGTCAGCATACTCAGCATATACATATACATATATTTTACAGTGGTAAAAGTAATACTCATTTCTGCTTTTAACACTTGTTTTGAAAACACAAATTTGTTCCAATATGATTGATATATTAGGAAACATTTCAGCATAATGCAGATTTCTCATTTGCTTTTGTACAGTTTTATGAATGCAGAAAACCACCCAGCTGAACCAAGCCATGGAGAAATGCACAAAACATAAACCATGGAGAAATGCACAAAACATAGACATGCACACACCTCAAGCATGTACCAGCTATCTCTGTGTACCACATGTTATACGAGTCACATTCATCCATGTTTGGTGTTAGAACTCTCCAACTGATTTCAGATAATCCTATTTCCACTATTTTGAAATAATTCACAAGCTATAAGTCTCCTAACATCCACCGCCACAAGCAAAATGTCAGGTCTTTTTCAAGGAAAAGTACCATATTTATTGTGGTATTTATGTATTTTTTTAAACCACTTAACATGTGTAAAAGTGTGCTACTATTTTTATTAGGTTCCTACTTTAAGAGAAAAAATATGTCTCTGATGAAATTTTTGAGTATTGAGCTCCAACCCTGTTTCCCCCACAATTCCTGTGGTTCTTATTGCATGATATTGCATAGCATGGAAATTTTTAGGAACACTTACCTCATTCTGTAGCAAAACTGACTGTACATGTTAATTTTAGAACATTTGGAAAACACAAGAATATATGAATGTAATCACTGGTGTTCCAACTAATGTTAACATTTGGTATTGTTTCCATGTCCAAATAGAAGGAAATATTTACGTAAAAAATAGAACAAAAACTGGGGGCTCGTACTCTTTACTAAGTTTAGCATCTTGGATTTTTTAAACTTGGTATTATGCAATAAATATATCCCCATTTCTTTAAATGTTCTTAAACAACTTGACCATGATATTCTGTATTAATGAATGAACCCTGCTCAATATTCAGTAGGCATGCTGAATGGCCTGAAACTATGCTGGTTGTTTGGACATCTGCTTTGGTTGGCCAATGCCCATGCCACATGGAACCCGGCGATTATAATCAATCACATACTTTGGACTTTAGTTTTGGGGTTTTTCGCTATAAGTAGTGTAATAAATATCCCTGTATATTCTTCCTTGCATACTTACTATTCTCAGAATAAATTTGTAGACATTGAATTACTAAATAAAAAGGAATATGAATATTTTAAGCCTTTTGCAACTTATTGTTAATATCCCTACAGGAAAAAGTTATGTTAATTTACACTCTGTGTTAAAGAACTAGAGTTCTTGTTTTATTTTACCCTCCCTCACCAACCTTAGAAGTATAATTAAAGCAAACACAAAAACAAACTTTATTATCTATTTAGGTAACTACAGTGTTATTGATCAGGAGAGAAGAATGTGGGGGAAATAGAGGCTGACCCCTTTCTATAGGGAGTTAAATATCGAAGTGGACCATGGGAAGTGGAGTGATGGATAGAACTGATAAATAGGAATTTATTTAAGTAATAAATGAGTGTACTAGGCTAAGAGGTCTTTAAGAGAATGCACGCAAGGTAAGGGTGAAAGGCTATAAAATTTCTGCCTTCTTGCAATAAAAAATGCTGAAAGACCCAATGATATGAGTAAAGTAGAAAAAAAAGGCGGGGTGAGGGGGAGAAAGTCTTATTTAAGACCTTCCAGACATCACTTGCAATTGCCAGATTTTAAGCCACCCTCCTCATGATAATGATATTGTAAATAAGCAGTCACAGGTTAATGAAATGAATCATAATCATTCAAGTGGAGCAACATGTGATTTTGCAGAGCTCCACCTGGGTAGAATTTGAGTCAAAGGATTTTGAGTAAGAGATTGAGCTCATATGGAAAAGGATAACTAAAAAGGCATATACAGAACCTGAGAGCTTAAGAACTTCCTAAGCATTATGCCTGCGTATTTGTCTCTCCAGTGTGATCACAGCCATGAGCTAAATTAGTTTGAGCAAAAGTAGGGAGGCATAAAGTGTGAGAAAGATGTGATTAGAATCTAGGAGAAGCCCGAAAACCCAAGCATCTTTTTCTACTTCTGCCTGTGGGGCAGTCAACCCCGGAATACAGAGCAATCTAATAGGATGCAGCCTGGGTGTAAGGGGAGGTTCCCCCATTTTTTTGGAAGAAGAGACCAAGAAGGAAGCATTTTAACCTGGGGGCTTGAGTAATGGGCAGACCAAGGAAGCTGGTTAGAGACAAAAATCACAACAGATTCAACAATTTCTGGCTTTGATGAGTAGAAGACAAAAGGCAATGTGATTAAAAGCCAAATGATAAGTTGTATTGTCAAAGAAATTCAAGCCTGAGAAAGTTCTGTCATCCCTTGGCAACTCCCAGACCCCTAAATCTGGCCCCCAAACAGGTAGACTGGCTTCAGCAGGAAAGCTGTCAGTCATGAACCATCCACAATGACCCTCTCAAGTGTGACGTTGGAGGACAATTGATAGGGAGGATTCTCCCAGGGATTAGAGAGATTAGAACCAGGGGCAACCAGTTTGGTAGCTAAGGAACTCATTCCCAGGCAGGGAAGCTTGCTCTTCCTGTCTAGCAAAATATCATACATATTATAGATTAATGTTTCTTCACTCACCCTTTTTCATGTGGGAGTATTTATTCCTGGTATCCTGTGTTCCTTTTGCCTTGTTTATTAGATGTCCTGGGTGGGTGGGGGAGTAAATTTATAATTGAGCTATAGAATGCTAGACCATAAGGAGCTACTTCAAATTTGATTAAAAAGCATAAAACCAACAGAGATCTTGGAGCTGGATGCAGTAAGTAAACACTTTCGAGCAAGGGTAAGTGCACTGTTCCTCACATTTGGAAAACTTCTCCCTGGAGAAATGGCCCAGATCTGGGAGAAAGTAAATACAAGGTGAGCCTGTACCATTGTGTTGAACAAGAAAGCAATGAAAGTTCAAAGATTATTGAAACTGTATCAGAAGGATGTAGGAGCTATCTTGAAAGGACTCCCACTGGCCTAATTTGTGGAAGTTTGAGCAATTGTTTTAGATACCTCTTATATACCATTGCAGATCCTCTAGGACTCACTGGTCTCATTTCACCTCTGTGCAAACCCCCATGCAGGCATAACCTAATAGCTTAATCTCCTGTCATTCTGCAAGCCCTTTGCTACCTGCTGCAGGGCTTCCATGTGGCCACTGCTCTGGGGTCCACTCAGTGCCCAGACACACACATGTGCAACCAGGAAGAATAGAGGAGTTAAACTCAAGTGTAGGGGAGTTAGTGCCCTTTGGGGAAAGGCTTTGATCAATCCAAGATGAGAACCAGTAGATAAATTCTTCCTCTTCCTTTCCCACCCTACCACCCCCGAACCCTAGGGGTGACCCTGAAATGCAGTTCATATAGCTTCTAAGAGTTTCAGTCTGATAGATTTAACAGGTGGCCAGCTTGATGATGCATTGTCATATTGGCTGACATATTCCTTCTTTGTTTTATTCCCCTATTCCCTCATTCCTGCTCATTGTGATTGGATTTCTTATTAAAATAATGTTACATGAGTCTTTTGCTTCAGACCCTGCTTTTGGGGGGCAACCCAGGCTACAAGGACAGCACCCAAAAGAATAATGCCTGTAATTGATTGAAACATTGAATTTATAAAAATTTGTGAACCTATAGTGATATTCAAGAGAAGAGAAAGACTTCCCCCACTAAAAAAATGTATCTCTCATTTGCCACCATTAGAAATGAATATTACTAGCTTCCTACTCTCAAAATTGGTAATTAAATAAAGAGAATTAAACAATTAGAAGTATAGTTGAGGAGAAGCTCTTCACTACAAAACAATGCCAGCCAATATACATAGAAAGAATAGAATTTTTTAAATTTCCAGTTTGCAACCCTGATGAAGTAATTGATTTAGGGAAGGATCACCAATGAATACTAAAATCATTGGAGGAAGCACTGAGAGAGAATTGCATATTTGCAGGTTGAAAAAAATATCAGTCTATATCCTACTAGCTAGTCAAAAAGGGAAATGTCTTTTCAATAAAGAAATGTGCTATTATTACCCTAACTCAGTCATCAAACATAGATCACTAATAGTGGGACAATGAGACTGTTGCCTCTTGGTGTGATTCATTATGAACTTATCTTGTAAAAAATGTTTATGTTTTATTATGCTTTCAGAGCTAATTTCCTTTTTATAGGAAATACAGGGGATAGAAGAACAAGTTAAATGGCACCACAGAACACATTCTCAAAAGTTGCTGTAACAGAATTGTCTTGGTTTTTTGAAAAGTCCAGAGTCAGTTTTTATAAAGGAAGAGGAGGGAGGGCTTAACAAATTAAAACATTATTCTTAAATAGATCTGGTCTGAAAAAACTATCTTACTCAGAGATCAAATAAATATCAGCATTTTCTCATAGCTTTTTTATGGTTTAATGTTTCATTCCTGATAGTGATATTTTTGTCTTTTTTTCTTTGTCTTGTAAGATGTTGGGCAATTTTATTGATCTTTTCAAATAATCAGGTTCTGTTTCATTGATTTTTTTCATTGTTTTTCTGTTTCTAACTTTATTGATTTCTGCTCTTTATTATTTTCTTGGTTCTGCTTGCTTTGGGCTTAATGCCTCTAGTTTCTTCAGGTGGAAGCTGAGGTCATTAGCTTGAGGCATGCTTTCTTTTCTAATATAAGTGCTTAATGTTAAACACATCTCTCTAAATACTTCTTTACCTGCATCCCACAGATTTTGATGTTAGGTTTTCCTTTTCATTCAGTTAAAAATAGTTTCTTTTCTTTTCTTTTCCTTTTTAATTTTTGGCCATGCTGCATGGCTTAGCAGGATCTTAGTTCCCTGACCAGGGATCGAACCTGGGTCTATGGCAATGAAAGTGCCCAGTCCTAACCACTGGACTACCAGGGAATTCCCCAAAATAATTTCTAATTTCTGCTTTTATTTCTTCTTTGACCAATAGATTATTTAGTAGTGTGCTATTTAGTTTCCAAATGTTTGGGAATTTCTCATATCTTTTATTATTGATTTCTAAGTTAATGTGATCAGAGAACATATTTTCTATGTTTGTATGTTTGATATGTATCAGATCAAATTGTATTTAGTGCTTTTCAAGTCTTTTATATACTTACTGATTTTCTACTTTTTCTATGAATTATTGAAAGAAGAGTATTTATATCTTGGACTATAGTAGTAGATTTGTATTTTTCTTCTTTCATTTCTCTCAGTTTAATTTTCATTAAATTTAGAAAATTTTTAGTCATTATTTCTTCAAACATTGTTTTCTGTTTCCCCTTTTCTCTCCTCTCCTTTTAGGACTCAAACAATGCATATATTAGGCTGCTTGAAGTTTTCCCATAGTTAGGAATGCTCTGTTAATTTTTTTTTTGGTCTTTTTTTTCCCTCAGTGTTTCACTTTGATAGCTTCTGTTTTGTCTTCAAGTTTACTAATTATTTCTTCTGCAGTGTCTAATCTGTTCATCCTATTTGGTATAATTTTTATCTCAGAAATTGTAGTTTTAACATTTAGAAATTTGATTTGGGTCTTTTTAATATATTCCAGGGCTCTCCTTAACATACTTATGCTTTTTTATACTTTCTTAAACTTATGGAGTATATTTGTGAGAGCTGTTTTAATGTCTTTTTGTACTAATGCTGTTACTTGTGTCATTTCTGAGTTATTTTCTATTGATTAAGTTTTTCTCCTTATTATGCATGTGTTTTCCTGCTTTTTGCATACCTGGTAATTTTTGATTGGATGCTAAACGTGTGGATTCTATGTTGTTGTGTGCTAGATTTCTAAAAAATTTTAATTCTACTCTAGGATACACTTAAGTTATTTGGAAACAATTTGATCCTTTCAAGCTCACTTGTAAGCTCTATTGGGCGTGGGGGACCAGAACAACCTTTAGGACTAATTTGGTCCTGCTACTGAGGCAATATTTTTCTGAGTACTCAACCCAATCTCCCATTTATTATGAGATTTCTTTACTCTGACTGTTGGGAACATGACCTATTTATTCTCAGCCTGTGTGTGTAGTGGGAATTCTTCAGCGTGCTTCTTTCCAGTGGTTCTTTCCTCGGCCTTGGAGAATTTTCTCATGGACGTGCACTGATCAGTTCTCAGTGAAGATTTGAGGGGAACTTTTTGCAGATCTCTGGGGCTCTCTTTGCAGCTCTCCCTCTCTGGTATTTTGCCTGTGAATTTTAGCCACATTGGCCTTCTTGAATGATCAACTCTGTCTTTTGAACTCAGGGAGACTGCCATGCTCTGTTTGGGTTCCCCTTCCTGCTCTGCAGACTGGGGCAGTTGTGAAGCTTACCTTTGTTTGTTTCCTTTCTCTTAGGGATTACTGGGCTGAGCTGCCTGGTGTCCAGTGTCTGAAAACCATTGTTTTATTAATTCTGTCCAGTTTTTTAATTATGTAAGATAGAAGAGTAAATCTAGTCCCTGTTACTCCATCATAGTCTGAAACAGAAGTCCCTATAATTGTACTTTTAATTCTCTGTCCAAATAATTTTTGAAAGAATGTTCTTTTTTAATTTTCAGGTATTAATAGGGTATTTTTAAAGAACAGTTTGCTTATCTTCTGAAAAATCTAAAAATAACTTCTAGTTTTATTGTGTTATATTTACAGAATGAAGTTTGCACTATTTCTCCTTTGAAAATTTACTGATGTCTTTGTGGCCTAATATAAGGTCACTTTTTGTGATTTCTTGGTATGCATCTTAAAAAATCGTATTTAGTAGGAATCAAATATAAACATACATTCATATGCAGACAATCTGCTTAATTATGTATTAAATGCCTTATCTTTATTTTGTGCCTTAGACTCCATCACAGATTGATATAAAGTCTAATTTTAAAGTGACTTAAAAAATCAGCCTTATAGTTATTCTAAGTGCTACCCTTACAAATTCTGAACTTCTTCAGTTATACCAGAGCTCTTTGAGTATAATCTTTAAAAGATAGTAGGCTCTTAATACCCTTTAGGGTTTTGGGATAATTTCCATTTATTTTTTCTTTAAAAATAGGAAATAAGATTCCAGATTTACAGAACTACTAATTTGAAATAACAAACAGCAGACTAATCTCTAGCCTTCTTTTATTTATTTATTTATTTACTTACTTACTTACTTATTTATTTTTGGCCGCGTTGGGTCTTCGTTGCTGCACACGGGCTTTCTCTACTTGCGGTGAGCAGGGGCTGCTCTTCGTTGTGGTGCGCAGGCTTCTTACTGTGGTGGCTTCTCTTGTTGCGGAGCATGGGCTCTAGGTGCATGGGCTTCAGTAGTTGCAGTACGCAGGCTCAGTAGTTGTGACTCACGGGCTCTAGAGCACAGGCTCAGTAGTTGTGGCGCATGGGCTTAGTTGCTCCACGGCATGTGGGATCTTCCTGGACCAAGAATCGAACCCGTGTCCCCTGCATTGGCAGGTGGATTCTCAACCACTGCACCACCAGGGAAGCCCTAGTCTTCTTGATGCCTAATTTTTAGGTGTTAAAACTTTCTTGTAACATATTTAAATTTTTTTTTTTTTTTTTTTTTTTTTTTTGCGGTACGCCGGCCTCTCACTGTTGTGGCCTCTCCCGTTGCGGAGCACAGGCTCCGGACACTCAGGCTCAGCGGCCATGGCTCACGGGCCCAGCCGCTCCGCGGCATGTGGGATCTTCCCGGACCGGGGCACGAACCCGTGTCCCCTGCATCGGCAGGCGGACTCTCAACCACTGCGCCACCAGGGAAGCCCAACATATTTAAATTTTTAAACTGTACTTTAAATAAGCCAGATAAAGAAATATATATTTTAAAATAAGTATATATAAGTTAAGAAATATGTATTTAATATATATGATATTTAGATTAAGAAAGACAAGATTTATTCATTTATTTTTCGTAAGGATAAACAACTAAGTACAAATAATTACCTTTCAATTTATTTAAGCTCATATTCTTAGAGATATTTTAGTTCTGCAGAGAGTAAGACTGAAGTAATAATAGGTCTAACAGCCATTTCTGTCAGCTCTATAATTGGGAGATCTGTTAGAAGAGACAAGACTTTTGATTGGAAACCTAGTGGGAGACAGAGAACCTAAAAGTCTTTGGCACTAAAGAACTGCAACAGAGGACTTCCCTGGTGGCTCAGTGGTTAAGAATCCACCTGCCGATGCAGGGGACACGGGTTCGATCTTTGGTCCGGGAAGATCCCACGTGCTGCGGAACAACTAAGCCCGTGCACCACAACTACTGAGCCTGTGCTCTAGAGCCCACTGAGCCACAACTACTGAGCCTGCGTGCCACAACTACTGAAGCCACACGCCTAGAGCTGGTGCTCTGCATCAGGAGAAGCTACGGCAATGAGAAGCCCACGCACCACAGCGAAGAGTAGCCCCTGCTTGCCGCAACTAGAGAAAGCCCGCGCACAGCAACAAAGACCCAACGCCAAAAATAAGTTAATTAATTAATTAATTAATTAATTAAAAAAAGAAAACCCCAAAGCAGGTTCTGACTAGCATCCTCACAGAGCTAGCATGTATTCCAAGCATACCTTTTAACTCCAAAGAATCTAATAAAGGCCATCTAAGCCTGTCACTAGCCATCCCACTCTACCTAATTCCTCATCCTCAAACCTTGCAGAAAGGTCCTTAATTTTAAGAAATTTTACTCTATAATTATACATGTATATTAATGAAAAAATGTTTTTTGAAACCTTTAGCTTTTAAAATTCTCATTGAAGAGGTATTACGTATCCTGACAAATAGTGCTTTTGTGTGATGGGGTGGGGAGGGAGGGGGAGACATTCTACACCAAATAGTTACATTTGGTTTGCACATAAATGGTGTAAGCTGCTCCATTTAATAGTTTTGGTGTTAATATTTCTCTATGTTCTTTGTAATTTCCTTTTTATAACTAAATTGATTCTAAGTTCCAAAATATACCGTATTTTAAAAGAATTAAGTTTTCACAAAATTACACTGAAATTAAATTATGAATACTCATTCTAACACCTCCCTTGCTTTTTAGAATCTTCTGATCCGTAGTCAGAGGCATTATCCATTGTGCCAGTGCCCCACCCCACCCCCCACCCCCACCCGCGCCGCCTCCCTTGCTTTTTTAAAATCTCAAGATTAAATTAATAATACTTGTGTATTGGGCTTCCCTGGTGGCGCAGTGGTTGAGAGTCTGCCTGCTAATGCAGGGGACACGGGTTCGAGCCCTGGTCTGGGAGGATCCCACATGCCGCGGAGCAGCTAGGCCTGTGAGCCACAATTGCTGAGCCTGCGCGTTTGGAGCCTGTGCACCGCAACAAGAGAGGCTGCGATAGTGAGAGGCCCGCGCACCGCGATGAAGAGTGGCCCCCGCTTGCCACAACTGGAGAGAGCCCTTGCACAGAGACGAGGACCCAACACAGCCATAAAATAAATAAAAAAATAAAAATAAAATAAAAAAAAGAGTTCCAATTTCAACGGTCAGATACTCTTAAAAAAAAAAAAACTTTCTAAAAAAAAAAATAATAATAATACTTGTGTATTTACTTGCTACACTTTCTTATTATGATTGGGAATAGCATCTTCCCTGGGGAACTAACATATTAGCAAATGAATCTGTTATTATCACTATCAATATGCCTTTGTTATTTAAATTTTTAAACAAGATGGTCAGGCCAATTTAATTTCTTGACAAAACCATGCATGAACAAGTATAGGACTTAAAAGGAAAAAATGTGATGAGAAAAAAATTTTGTTTATACCTAGACTCTTTTTTTTCCTTTGGCCAAGAATTAAATTTGCCTCAACTTAATTGCTTTACACACATTCTTGTGACATTGCATGATTGGGAAGGAGGAAGAAAAGAGGGAGCTGTGACTGTGTGGTATGTATCTAAAAGAGTGCATTAGAGGAGGAGAGGAGAACTCATAAGCAAGCTGGTTTGACCAGAAACAGAACTGCCTGTGACAGATTAAGAGACAAGCAAGGCTTGGAATCTGAGAGCAAGCAAAGAGAGTGGAAATTTACAGCTGCCCTGTGTGAGTGTTCAGTGATCATTTTCTGCTAACTTTTTCCGGTGGTAACTTACTCTTCAAAGAGGGAGACAGAAAGTCAAGACAGGATTGTGGAAACTCTTCTCTGCCACGCTTTGGTAATAGGAGGCACCCTCTATTAAATGGAAGATAAAGGCTACTTCATCTAAAGTGCTTTGAGCCCCAGAGAGAGCTGTCTTCAGCACCTCACCACGTGTCTACTTTTCTTTGCTTAGGTGAGCCTGGGCTTTTCTGTAACATTTGGTGAGTATCAACCAGGTTACCTATAATGGTTCACAGAGATGGAATTAATATGATAACCTTTAGTTTAGTTGAGGTTTTACAGTTATTGCTTATATTTTCATTTTAAGCTGTGCTGTTACCTTGTTTCTTTGTGCATGATAAACTGCAGTTACTAGGAGAGGTTTTAAAAAACAACTACAAAACAATACTTCTCTGTTGCCTAAGGCACTTGAATCATTACCAACTATTCCGTGTCCATGGAATATCTTATTTTGGAAATGGGTTTTTATTTACAAAGAGTTTCCAAAAATAAAATAGTGGCAGGATACCATTTTCCATGTTTCTCTTTCAACTGAATAAAAATTCAAAAGTTACCTTGTTCCGTCTATTTTCAGTAAATTTAAAATAATCATTGTGATGTTTGATATTATCAATATTATAAATTACAGCATTCCCTCATAATTCAATTAGAAATATTAATGATGCCCTTAAACAAAGGGATATGTAATTTGAATGTTGAATGCTTCTGTTAGATCTAATAAGTGACACATGATTTTTTTCAAAGTTCTGGAGTGAAGATAAAAATTAGACAGTTTACATATCAAACTTACCATTTGATACAAAATGAGTGCACATTTCAAATTAAGGAATAAGGCAGTTATTTTGTTCTTATAGCTGGCACCAAACTCTTATATAATATTGTTGTTCTGCTGAAGAACTATTTTAACCAGATGCATATATGTATGTAAATAATAGAGAAGAGAAAAAAGAAAAAACTCTTAAGATATATATTCACATTCCAATAAAAACTTCATTTGTACAATCTTAACTTGGGAGATTGTATGCTAATTTTATATGTTTTTTTAAAGGCATCGATGGAAGGCATGTAATCATTCTTCTGTGTAAGAAGGAAGTATATATTGTTAGCTGCAAAAGTGAGTCATTGCTTAAAGATGCATCATTCTAAGCAATGTTTCTAGTTTGCTAGCCTCAAAAAAGATGTCCTTAGTTATTGATTCAAGTGAATCCTTTAAGGCAGAACAACTTAGCAGAAATGAAAACTTAAGCAGGGTGTCAATGAACCTATTAAATTAAAAGATATAATGTAAAACTACTGTACTTTCTCTAATATTTCCTGTATGTGTGCAGAAGCCTGTAGAACAAGTTTTGTTTTGTGGAGTTTTTTTAACCTATTGACCAGTGTATAAAAAGAAACTCAGCTTGTCTGTGAAAACCTTTTCAGGACTAGTATCTTATAATTGAAGTCAAAAATAAATACAATAGAGATTATATCACAAACCAAATTTTACTTCTTTACAGAATTTCCCACACTCAGTCCTTAGACTGATGGAAGATTTGCACGTAGCTTCACAATCTTCCGAATAATTTTTTATTTTAAACTAGTAATTCATTGATATTATCTTTGTAGTGGCACCATTTCTTAAGCCTATAGGATTGTAAATATAGAAATAAAAAATAAGCCATCCCCGATTTCCAAGTGTTTTGTACCTTAGAGGTTTATTTGTGAGTGGGTTGTTGGGAATTTGGAAACCATCTTCTCTGGGAAACAATTTAACAAATAATGATTGCTTGGTGTTTATTATAGCCTAAGTTTATATTTCACTTACACAATAGAAAATCCATTGCCACCCTGAAAAATATTAGAAAATCGATTACAGTGATGAAACTAAATATAAAAACAATTACAGGTTGAATAAGACATTATTTTTCCTAAATATTAATACTTGAAGAAAAGCAGTATGTTTATAAACAGCATTTCTAGGTACTTTTATGAGCTTCCAAGATTAATTGCACTGTTTATGAGATCTAATCTTATATTAAAATCAGTGATTTTTCTTTTCCTTGCTACAGGAATATTTCTAGCCATTGCTTTTATGCTTATCAGCCATTTCTGAGATCTAGCCCAGTGTCTGGCATATAAGTAGGTACCTAATATATAGTTACCAGATAGGGACTGAACTCTTTCTTTGGTTTACAAAAATGGAACTGAGTAATTTTTCTAAGGTACCCCAAAAAGGAAAGGGGTTTAGGGGCACACAGTTTTCATTACGAGAAAGAGAAGGCCTGTCAACAATTGAATTTTAAGAAGTAACCAAAACAATGGTAGTACAGAATAGGCCTAACTGTTAAGAGAAAAAAGACTGTGGTGTAACTTGGGGGTAATCCTGAATGAGTAGAGATGGTGATGAGGGGAGGCAATTTACAAGCTTGGTATCTTGAGTACATGGGACATTCTGAAGTAAGGTGTCAACTTTAACTCAGAAGAATTATGTATTTGCATATGTGTACTAGGACCCATGTGAAGAAATGTGGCCTATACGGAAAACTCAAATTAGGTCTATCCAAATTAAGTTTAGTTACACTGGCCCTAAAAGTTTCTCTACAATAATGGTTAATAATCTGGAAAAATATATATATAGATATAACTGAATCACTTTGCTGTATACCTGAAACCAACACAATATTGTAAATCAACTATACTTCAATTTTTTTTTTAAGTTTTTCTAAAAGGCCAAGATATAAAATGTTAAAGTTAGTACTGCAGTAAACATATGTAATGAAATAAACAATACAATGAATGCAGATTATACTTAGATGATTTTTAGTGGCAGAAAAACCTTTCCATCTGATCAAAAAATACTTCCTATATTCTATTTCAAATCATATTTTAAAAGTAATGATTTTGAGTAGTCCCAAGTGGCATATAATAGGTGCTTAATAAATATTTGTTGAATGATTGAATGAAATAATGTGGAATAGTTTGGACAATTTTCCATTTCTGAGGTATGGATGTCTGTGTACATGCATGTATAGATTTATAATGCAGCTTAAAGATAATATTTAGCTGAGATTCCCTTAACAAGGAAAAAAATCTATGTTAGCATGCTTCTTAATTATGGACATACTTAGTGTTCCACTGGTAATTAAAATGGTTGGTTTAAGATGAAATCTTTACTGCTTCTAAATGAAATAATAAACATTTAATTTTATGACTTATATGTCTTAAATTTCCAGCAGAAACTCATCTAGTCTCTTCCAGCTGTGGAAGGATGAGAGGTCATATTAACTTACCCATCCAGAAGAACTTTACAATCCTGGAAGTCTATAGGATGAGAGATAACTTCAGCTAAATCACATTCATCTTTATTCTCCCATGTTAATGTTTTATAGATTGAGAGTTCATAGATAGGCACAGGGCTTACTGAAGCTATGAAATGGTTGTATTTCACACTGTAACTATAAACTTTGCCTTAATACCAGTAACAGTATCTAACCAAAATTTGATGATTATTTTGTATATGTATATGCTTACAAGAAAGACACCCCCCCAAAAAAAAGAATTACAAGTTTCTCTTGATAATTCTGTTGTGAAAAATAGCCATTTGTGAATTTCAGTGAGAACTGATTCTTTGATTACACTTCCTAGTCTTTGGGAATACTGACCTAGCTTCAGATCTCTGCTATAAATTGAGATTATGAAATTCAAATGTAAAATTATTATCCATTGACAATCTTTATTAACTAATAGATGTAGAAAATTTTAACTCCAACAAGTGACTGGAGCTGTCAACAGAAACATTACTGTGAATGAAGTTTCTGGTTGTTTTTCCTGGAACAGTAGTCTAGTAGGTTAATATTTATAATAATAAATTGGTAGTTGTATGTCTTCCTAATTTCATAAACTAGTTCTATTTTTAAATTGTTTCAGTGGTTACAATACATTAGAATTAAGGAGCAATTCCCAAGGACATGGGTTTTTTTCTTGTGAAAGAGTTTTTATTCTGATATAAGTCTGATCAAGGCTTCCAAATGAGTAAGGGTGCATAAAACACTTCTTACAAGTTTTTCATTTCTATATAAATTGTTCATTTTTGAAAATGGTGCTCCCTCAAACTCTGTTAACAAAACTTATAAAAACAGGTTCATTCTTAGTCATTTTGAACTGAGAAAAAGGATGATCAGTGAAAGTTCTTATTTATACTTTGTCCACTGATTTTCACTCGTTTCTATAGGTCTTCAAGTACAAAATGCAATTGTGGTGTCTTCTAATTACATCTAGGAAGTATATTTTAAAATGGAATGGTTGAGGGATAGCAGGCATTTATTGGAAGGTACTTTGACATATGTAATATTTTTTATAATGGATTTGATATCATAACATATATAACAATAATGATATGCTTTGTAATTTATTATATCTGTGAAGGTAATCAATGATTTTGTGGTGGGAAGAGGCCTATTTGGGATGCAACAAATACAGTAGAACTTTTAGGTGTACTTTTTTTTATTTTAAAATTTACATTCAATGAAATGTACCCATTTTAAGAGAACAGTTCACTGAATATTGACAAATACATATACTCATGTAATCTCCATCCCATTGATTTTTAAAAATGAATCTTATTGGCCCAATTATTTGCCGTAGGTGTACTTTTTGATTGCATTATTTCTATCTGTGAGTCCTATTTGGAATAAAAGATAAAAGAATGGTAATTTCTGAACTTTCTTGAAATTTATTTTAATGTGATGGTTTAATTTTTTTACTTTGAGCGGAGGTACCTGTGACTAAGTTTAAATTAGCAAGCTCTATGAAAGGCTTTTGGAAATCTTCCTTTCTTACTTATTGTTCATTGCAAAATAACCTATATGAAGGAAAACAAGGCTCATTTTTGAGTTGACTTTCTTACAGTGAGTTAGCAGTTTGGTTACGTTTTTTATGGTTTTACCTATGGAAATCTTGAGACTTCTCTTGTCTTCAATGATAAATTTCCCACTCCCTTAAGCTTTCGTGGAAAATCTTTGAAATGAAAACTATTATTGAACAGCAAATTTGCAGGTTAGACATAAAGGCCTAGAGATACTCATTAGCCACCTACAGATAGACATTTATTCCCCTTTAAAATACTTTAAGGGATAACAGTGAGGGTATTTAATGCCCCAAATGACCTCTTCTCCTAGCTTCCCTTTCCCCGTCCCCCTTCAAACACACTCCTCTCCACTTACGTCACTGAACATGTTCAGATGAGGCATTTGAGTGATTGACTTTGGGTCATCTTTAGAAGCGCTCACACATAAGTTAGGAATATGAAATATTCTACTGTGTCTTAGGAAAGGGAATGCTGCCAAGCTGCCAAAATCTACTAAAAATCAACAGGGCCTGAGTTCCCTGGGAGCAGAGCTGAAGAATTTTTTTTGGCTTTCTCTCCAGAATCTGAGCCAAGTGCTACTCTTAATGAAATTTCATAGCCAAAGTAACAGAAATCATATTTGTTTGACTAGTGCTTTGACAAGACATGATGATCAGATATTCCACAGTTTGAACTTTAAAAAACGGTTATTTAGTCATTAAAAGTATCATTTATGAGAAGGTGTTTCCATTGTAAAAACATTTGCATGATCTATTGAACAAAGTTTGGGGACAAAAGAGAAAATTTGAAGGAAGAAGAAAACTAAGTATTTATAAGCCAACTACCCAGAGGCAATCACTGTTAACTTTTTTAAATTATTTTTTCTATGCATAGGTTTTGTGTATTTGTGATTTTGTTTGCTTTTACATAGTTGTAGTTATGCTCTATATTATGGGATAGTGTTTTTTTAACATGTACGTTTCATTTCAAGTTCTTTGTAAACATTTTCATAGCCATATACTATATTTCATCAAATCTAAGAAGCCATTGGTTGTAAGGCATATACTCTTCTACCACTAAGAAAGAAAAAAAACAAAAACAAAAAAAAACCCTGCCAGTTAGTGTAAGGTCCCATCAATTGTAAGACACATGCACATTTTAGAGATGTTAAAATGTGGGGAAAAAAGTTATAAAGATAACCTTTGTTAGTTTATTTTCTTAGGACAGATTGATAGAAGCAGGATTACTAAAGTCAGAGGTTGTGAACATTTAAAGGCTCTAGATCCATATTGCCAAATTATTGTCCAATTTTTACTCCCACCAGTAAGAAAAGAGAGGGCCTGTTGCATCTCACCATCAATAGAATTGAATTTTCTCAGAACAACAACAAAAAACTTTCTTATATGATGGGCAAAATAGTCCTTCACTTTAAGTTTGCATTTTTCCATTATAGAGAATAAACATTTACTATGTGTTTAACTGTATTTCCTCCTTTGTGGTTTTCTAATATCTATGTATTATTTCTTAATGATTTTCTTATTTGTCTTAGATCTCCTTTTATAATGATATTAGCCCTCTGTCTTTCATATCATGTCACAGAATTCTCTTATTTGTTGTTTGCCTACAGTGTTTTTATTATTTTATCCATAAAAATTCAAAACAATTTATTAGATTTGTAACATATTTATATTAACTGATTTGTCAGTCTTTTTTTGAGATTTATTTCATCACTTCTAAAATTAGAGAAATTATTTTACATCCAGAAGTTTGAAAGTCACTTATAATAACATCTGTATCTGGCCTCTTTTGTTCCATTGGTCTGTTTTTCTTGTGTCACTGTTTCACTTATAGCACTTGATAGCACTTTTAATTTCATTCCCTCGTAAGAAATCTTCCTTTTTATAACTCGTTATCCTTGTGAGTTTTTTTTGGTATTCTTGGCTTAATTTAGTTACTAAAAACTTTTTTGGACTTGTGACTGGAATTGTATCAAATTATGGACTTTAGGATTATTGACATTTTAATAATATTCAGTTTTTCTATTCAAAAACAAAATAGGTTTTTCTATTCGGTTCTTTTCTTAGTTACATGGGTTTATTCCCCACTATTATAGATAATACAGAAAAACATCAAGATGAAAAATTTTAGATGTATCACAAATCTCATTCAGATAATACCATTAACATTAGCTGAGCCACATTCCAGAAATAGTTCTGTGGCTAATTAAAAGGGTGGCTTGCTGAAGGATTGAGTAGACAAATAGACACATCGTGTACATCTTTAAGTACATCTTTCATTTGTTAGTTTTCTACTTCAGGAACAGTAATTATCCTTATGTTGGATTATCACTGTCGATTTTTCATAGTGATGGATTCTTTATTTTTAACTTTTTATTTTGAGATAACTAAAGATTCACATGCAGTTATAAGAAATAATACAGAGAGATCCTGTATACCCTTCATCTAGTTTCCCCCTGTAATGACATTTTGCATACTAATTAGCAGGTAGTGAATTAATGGATAATGATCAACACTTTTTAAAAAAATAATGTAGGATAGAACAGAATGGAATCTATCCAGAGGTCAAGTATTGTTTCATGAAACAATTATACAATCATTTATACATTCCTTTGCTCTGGATCACAATATAAAATGCATTTCTTACTACAAGTCACTATTTAAAAAGTTGAAACCACTGCCCTAGAGAAATTCTCATACAAATGTATAAGTAGACCGGCAAAAGAATCTGTGTTATGATTATGCGTGTAATAATAAACAATTGAAAATAATTAGAACTCGGAGAACTGATAAATAAATTGTGGTATAGTCATACAGTGGGATGCTATACAGCACGTAAGATAAACGTGAGATTTGTGTATTAACACAAATGAATCTCATAAACACAATGTTGAGGGAGAAAAAAAGAAACTGGCCATGTAATACAATTTCTATAACGCTTTAAAGCATACACAACAATATCACATATTGTCTGTAATATTAGTAGAAGTGTGAAAGCATGTATAGGTAAGGGTACATGATAAATAGGTACAGTATGAGACAGAGGGAAATGGGATCAGAAAATTGTACCAAGTGCATTGCTTTCGTTGTTTCATTTTTTAAGCTGGGTGGTAAATATACAGGAACTTGTTACATTGTTCTCTATTTCTTCTTCTAGATGCCCTAAATATTTTATTTAAACTAAATTAAATTAAAATACCTAGGGGAAAAAGTCCTGTTGAAGCATTTTGATTAGCTTGATGGTGTCACAATCCATTTGTGAGCCAATTGCTGTAGCCAGGGCAGTGGAAGGAATACTCTGGCCCCGCCTGGGTCATGTTCCCACCCTTTTGGTAGGGTGGGGTGGGAAGGAGAGCAGACAGGTCCAGCACCAGAAAAAAACAGGCACCAAAAAGTACCAGAGATTTTCTTTTTCTTTTACTTTTCCGATTCAGTTATTTCTAATTCTATTGTTATTTCCATCATTCTTTTCTTGAGATTTTTGAGGCAGTTTCCTTTTTAACTTATTTAGTTGAATCCTTATTTATTTTTATTCCCACATGAATGAATTGTAGATTTGCACCCTCCCAAATGTTCTGCCAGCAATGTCAAGGCTCCCTTTCAAGAACTATTTATGGTTTTTAGCATTTATTTTCTTGAACTCTTGTGGGTTTGACTCCATCTCATCTTTTTTGTAAAAATTTTAGTAAGTGTACACAGTCTATTCACACATAAATATGTTGGCTAGAGACTTAATTGTGAGGTTATAGACTTTCCCTTTCCCTTTCACTCTGTAGATTCTCTCCATGGTTTTATGACATGTAGTTTTATGGAAGTCCAAAGACAACTTAATTTTTATCCTTTTTGTTGTTAACAGTCGTTTTGTAGGAATGAGCTTTAAGAGAAGAATGTTGGTTTCTTCTAAAAGCCACAAGGCACTGAATTTGGGGTCTCATCATTAATCTCAACTAGAAAAATCCTGTAAATGACCACATTTAGATCTTTTTTTCTGCTTAAGCTGTTTTATCTTTGTTGCTTTTCTCCATTTTTTAGTTCCTTTTGCATTTGTTGTCTTCCTCCATCTCTTTTCATTGTTGTAATACCCGTTTTTATAGATATAACACTGTATCTTCTCCATATTTCCATAATATATACTATGCACACATACACACGAACACACACCAAGTACCTTTTCTCCATCATTTAAGTTTGTTTAACCTTTTCTGGCATTCTGGCAAAACCCTTTGTGTGGCTGTGTCTCCACTACATTGTGCACCCTCTGAGGCTTATTTTGCATTTACTAGTGCAACGCCTCACACCTTACAGGTGCTCAGTAAATATTTTCTGAATGAATAAATATAGACTAACTAATTGTGTACCTTTTGGTTGTCCTCAATCAATTTTCTGTGGGGTCATTTCTGCTGTATGCAGATTTGGATTACCATGCTGCATTTTGGGGTGTTTCTGTATACGTGTGTATATTATGTGTTTTTGATCTTTTATCTTGACCAGCTCTCTTTTTGTCTAAGTTCTTCTCTTCCTTTTTTTAATTTTTATTTTACCAATTATATCTATTCTATCTCCTACAGAGAATTAATTTTGGAAGTAACCTTTCCTGTCAAAGTCCACAGGGCATTTCTCCCCTTTGCTTGTGCTTTTTTTTTTTAGTAGAACCTATTTATTTGTTGTTTATTCTGTTCACTTACTTTGGAAAGTGGAAAAGTACAATAGGGCCCATGTCAGTCCTCTGATATTTGTGTGCTGCATGGCCTGCTGTCAGTACTAACGCCGGAGGGCAGGTTGATGTGTGCAACCTCACCACAGTTTTCAGTGCCCAGGAGGCATTCACTTAATGTCAGTCTGTTGGACTTAGCACGGCATCTTCTCCTGTTCCTGCTTCTTGTGTTGTTGAAATATAACGTGTGTTCTAAAAACTCTGACATAGAATTTATTACTATTACCACTTTATCCCAAGGAGGCACCATTTTCAGGACTGCACCTTACATACTTTATCTTTGGCGTTGATGGAGTTAGAATGGGTGTGGACCAGTGATGAATATGCTAGAGCTCGCTGTATTTGGCCTATCTAATTCGAAATATGATGCTCTATCTTTAAGAATCCCCCTTGCAGTATAAAGGTTCCTCAAAAAATTAAAAATAGAACTACCATATGATATAGCAATTCCACTTCTGGGTACTTATCCAAGGAACATGAAAAAGCTAATTCATAAAGAAATATGCACCCTCATGTTTACTGCAGCATTATTTACAATAGCCAAGATATGGAAACAACCTAAGTGCCCATCAATGGATGAACAGATAAAGCATATGTTCTATGTGTGTGTGTGTGTGTGTGTGTGTGTGTGTGTGTATGTATAATGGAATATTATTCAGCCATAAAAAGAATGAAATCTTGCCATTTGTGGCAACATGGATGGGCCTTTGAGGGCATTACGCTAAGTGAAATAAATCAGAAAAAGACATATACCGTATGATCTCACTTATATGTGGAATCTAAAAAAACCAAAAACCAAGCTCATAAGTACACAGAGCAAATTGGTTGTTGCCAGAGGTGGAGGGTGGGGTGTGGATGAAATGGGTGAAGGGGGTCAAAAGGTACAAACTTCTGGTTACAAAATAAGTGAGTCATGGGGATGTATTAAAAAATAAAATAAGGTAACTAAACTGGTACTAACAAATAAATATAATGTATCTGGGCTTTCCCAGAGCATTTGGAAAATTTTTTCTTGATATCTTCATGAATGAGATGAAAAAAATATGAGTTAAGTGATATGACTAGGTGAATTCACAGTTAAAAAACAAAACACTCATTTTACAGATAGAGCAAATGACGCGCAGACAAGGGTGATAACTTTGGAATCATAGCAGATGAATTACCAACTCAGAACAATTTGGGGGTTTAAGTACCTCCTGTTTGTTTAGCAGGTATGTTAAGTGCCACTTAGCATTATTCTTGATCACAAACAACAAATACTGAAGAAAGTTTCTGGAAGCATATAAGGTAACTCAGAGATTTGACAGAAGTCCTAGGGAACCAGATTTGGGAAGTAGGAGTCTAGGGAAATGAAGTAAATATTTAGAACCATAGCCAAGGTTATGCCAGAGGAATAACTGCTTAGAGTGTTGCTATCGACTGCTGTGTACAATATTCTTTATTGATTAATTGCATCATTGTTAATAAGAAAAACATGAGGAAAAATGGAATTAACCCAAAAGTCTATCAATAAAGGTATTGGTAAAATAAATTATATAATAATTTAATAAGAAATTACCAAATACTAGAAGTAATTACATAATATGTTTGTATAATGGATATTGCTATAAAAAGATTGTAGTGCATCTAAACATATACTCATAGAATGATATTCAAGATATAAAAAGTGGGGAAAATTTGAAAAATACTATATTTAGTATTTATTCTATTTTGGTTTTAAAAAATATATTTTTATATACATAGAAAAAATTCAGGAGGAATATGTATCAAAACTGATAATAGTTGTTGCCTCTGGATGACTGGTTAATGGGAGCCTTTGATTTATTACATCATATTTCTGTAACATTTGAAATATTTTTGCTAATAAATGTAAAGTAAATGAATATGCCTCTACTAACTGGAGCCTTTAATTTTAGATATTTTTCTTAAAAAAAAATAACACATTTTTCCCTCACTCGCCGCCGACGGCCTGTCTCGTCGCTCTCTAGCTGTGCCGCTGCCCCAGAAATGCTTCGATTGCCCGCAGTCCTTCGCCAGATTAGGCCAGTGTCCAGGGCACTGGCTCCTCATCTCACTCGGGCTTATGCCAAAGATGTAAAATTTGGTGCAGATGCCCGAGCCTTAATGCTTCAAGGTGTAGACCTTTTAGCTGATGCTGTAGCCGTTACTATGGGGCCAAAGGGAAGGACGGTGATTATTGAACAGAGTTGGGGAAGTCCCAAAGTGACAAAAGATGGTGTGACTGTTGCAAAGTCCATTGACTTAAAAGATAAATATAAAAATATTGGTGCGAAACTCGTTCAAGATGTTGCCAATAACACAAACGAAGAGGCTGGGGATGGCACCACTACTGCTACTGTCCTGGCACGCTCCACTGCCAAGGAAGGCTTCGAGAAGATCAGCAAAGGTGCTAACCCAGTGGAAATCAGGAGAGGTGTGATGTTAGCTGTTGATGCTGTAATTGCTGAACTTAAGAAGCAGTCTAAACCTGTGACAACCCCGGAAGAGATTGCCCAGGTTGCTACGATTTCTGCAAATGGAGACAAAGAAATCGGCAACATCATTTCTGACGCGATGAAAAAGGTTGGAAGAAAGGGCGTTATCACAGTAAAGGATGGAAAAACACTGAATGATGAATTAGAAATTATTGAAGGCATGAAGTTTGATAGAGGGTGTATCTCTCCATACTTTATTAATACATCAAAAGGTCAGAAATGTGAATTCCAAGATGCCTATGTTCTGTTAAGTGAAAAGAAAATTTCTAGTGTCCAGTCCATTGTTCCTGCTCTTGAAATTGCCAATGCTTACCGTAAGCCCTTGGTCATAATTGCTGAAGATGTTGATGGAGAAGCTCTAAGTACACTCGTTTTGAATAGGCTGAAAGTTGGTCTTCAGGTTGTAGCAGTCAAAGCTCCAGGTTTTGGTGACAATAGAAAGAACCAGCTTAAAGACATGGCTATTGCTACTGGCGGCGCAGTATTTGGAGAAGAAGGACTAACTCTAAATCTTGAAGATGTTCAGCCTCATGACTTAGGAAAAGTTGGAGAGGTCATTGTGACCAAAGATGATGCCATGCTCTTGAAAGGAAAAGGTGATAAGGCTCAACTCGAAAAGCGTATTCAAGAAATCATCGAGCAGTTAGATATTACAACTAGTGAATATGAAAAGGAAAAATTGAATGAACGTCTGGCAAAACTCTCAGATGGTGTTGCTGTGCTAAAGATTGGTGGGACAAGTGATGTTGAAGTGAATGAAAAGAAAGACAGAGTTACAGATGCCCTTAATGCTACACGAGCTGCTGTTGAAGAAGGCATTGTTTTGGGAGGGGGCTGTGCCCTGCTTCGGTGCCTTCCAGCCTTGGATTCAATAACTCCAGCTAACGAAGATCAAAAAATTGGTATAGAAATTATTAAAAAAGCACTCAAAATTCCTGCAATGACCATTGCTAAGAATGCAGGTGTCGAAGGATCATTGATAGTTGAGAAAATTTTGCAAAGTTCTTCAGAAGTTGGTTATGATGCTATGCTTGGAGAATTTGTGAATATGGTGGAAAAAGGAATCATCGATCCAACTAAGGTTGTAAGAACTGCATTACTGGATGCTGCTGGAGTGGCCTCTCTGTTAACTACAGCAGAAGTTGTAGTCACAGAAATTCCTAAAGAAGAGAAGGATCCTGGGATGGGCGGAATGGGTGGGATGGGAGGTGGGATGGGAGGTGGCATGTTCTAATTCCTAGAATAGGGCTTTACCATCATTCATGAGCTGTGAGAGGCAGTGTTCCTCACCAATAACTTTGAGAGGTCAGTTGAAGGAGGTGACTGAAGAAGAGGCTGGCTGAGGTTTCAGAAAATCACTATAACCGTCAGTTACTGGTTTCAGTTGACAACATAGAATGGTTTACTGCTGTCATTGTCCATGCCTACAGATAATTTATTTTGTATTTTTGAATAAAGACATTTGTACATTCCTGGTAAATGAGTATAAGAGCCATGCACCAATGTACTGCTTTCAACTTAAATCACTGAGGCATTTTTACTACTATTCTGTTAAAATCAGGATTTTAGTGATTGCCATCAACAGATGAGAAGTTAAGAAGCAGCCTTTCTGTGGAGAGTAAGAATAATTGTGTACAGAGTAGAGCAATATCCAATTATGTGACAACCTTTGTGTAATAAAAATTGTTTAAAGTTAAAAAAAAAATAACACATTTTTAGTGTAAATAGGGCAATGACAGCTATATTTGGCTTTCTCTGCTCTATGTAAATAGATGTTCTCAAAAAGAAGAACTGATTTTCCTGTTCCGCTCCCACTTCACCCCCCATCATGGTAGTCCTCATTTCATCAGTGAGTATGCCAGCTGAATATTTGAAGAGTAAATAAAAAACAGATTCTAAACAATTTTACATTTTAATTTTGTGATTGCTATGGAGTGGCATGTTTTTAAACATTGCTTTACCAAAGTATGTGGATCCTAATCCCACTTTTGTTTTACATGTTTTATCTATGATTATTATTATCACCATCATCATCATCACTCTCTTTAGTCAAAATATCTAGTTTTAAATATCAGGTTATTCTCTAAAAATACTCCTTTCCCCATTCTTGCATAAATCTTGAATTTCTATTTTAGGAAAGATTTTAAACTTTGAGTAAAAACTTTTAGGTATAAACTTTAAAAAAGATCTTTCTTAAAATATTTTATATTAATTTAAATTTGGCACAAAACCTGGTGAAACTTGTTTTATTTATTTTTTTTAATATTTATGTATTTATTTATTTGGCTTCGCTGGGTCTTAGTTGCAGTACGCAGGATCTTTAGTTGCAGCATGCAGATTCTTTAGTTGATATGTGGGATCTTTAGTTGTGGCATGCGGGACCTTTAGTTGCGGCATATGGGATCTAGTTCCCTGACCAGGGATCGAACCTGGGCCCCCTGCATTGGGAGCACAGAGTCTTAACTGCTGGACCACCAGGGAAGTCCCAATGAAACTTGTTTTAGTTTGACTGATTTTAATGTTTCATATTACTGAATTGGTTATTGAAAACTTATAAGACATTTTGGTATAACAATTTAATCATGTTAAGAATTATAATTATAATTTTTGTTTATTTGTTTGTTTGTTTTTAGCATTCCACATTGGAAGAAGAGATTTCTATAGATTAAAAAAATGCCTTTGTTTAGTAAATCGCACAAAAATCCAGCAGAAATCGTGAAAATTCTGAAAGACAACATGGCCGTTTTGGAAAAGCAAGACAGAAAGACAGATAAGGTATGAGCTAAAATAATAACATTTTTATTAAAATACATGAATAGACCAAAAAGCTAATGTAAAAGCTAATGAAGAATCCTAAACATGGTCTGTGATGCACTCGTAGGGTCTTTGTAAGTACGTTTAAATTGATTCCAGGTTTTATGCAACTGATAATTGTTGAGTCTGTTGTCTTGAACTCTTTGTTCACTTTCTAGAGCCTCTGACCAACCTTGGATCCCTCTAGACTTAAACTAAGGGGTAACACCCCACCCTCCACCTCTGGCAACCACCAATCCATTTCAGTCATAAAAAAGAATGATATCTTGCCATTTGCAGCAACATGGATGGACCTAGAGGTCCATTATGCTAAGAGAAATAAGTCAGAGAAAGGCAAATACTGTGTGATTTCACTTATATGTGGAATCTAAAAAACAAAACAAAACAAATGAACAAATATAAAGCAGAAACAGAGTTATAGATACAGAGAACAAACAGGTGGTTGCCAGAGGGGAGGTGGGTTGGCGTTGGAGGGGGAAGAAATTGCTGAGGGAGATTGAGGTACAAACTTACAGTTGCATGGGTGTGAAAGATACAGTGTAGAGAATATAGTTAATAACTATGTAATACCTTTGTATGGTGACATATCGTAACTAGACTTATTGTGGTGATCATTCTGGGTTTTTTTATATATATTTTAAAAATATTTATTTATTTATTTGGCTGTGCCAGGTCTTAGTTGCGGCGCACGGGATCTTTGTTGCAGTGTGCAGGATCTTTTAGTTACAGCATGCAGGCTCTTAGTTGCAGCATGCGGGATCCAGTTCCCTGACCAGGGATCGAACCCGGGCCATCTGCATTCGGAGCTCAGAGTCTTAACCGCTGGACACCAGGGAAGTCCTGTGGTGATCATTTTGAAATGTATAGAAATGTTGAATCACTATGTTGTAAAACAGAAACTAACAGTGTTGTAGGTCAATTATACTTCAAAAACAAAGAAACTCAGAAAAAGAGATCAGATTTGTGGTTACCAGAGGCAGGGGTACTGGGGAGAGGGAATTGGATGTAGACAGTCAAAAGATACAAACCTCCAATTGTAAGATAAGTAGGTACTCGAGGTGTAAGGTACAACATGATAAATGTAAGTAACACTGCTGTATGTTATATATGGAAGTTATTAAGAGAATAAATCCTGAGTTCTCATCACAAGGAAAAATATATTATTTTCTTCTCTGTTTCTTTAAGTTTGTATCTATATGCAATGATGGATGTACACTAAACTTATTGTGATAATTATTTCATGATGTATGTAAGTCGAATCATTATGCTGTACACCTGAAATTTATACAGTGCTGTATGTCAATTATATTTTAATAAAACTGGAAGGAAAAAAACTCAGAATGAAAAAAAAATCTAAGGGGTTATACTGGTATATAATATTATACTGACATGGAGGGTAAAAAGTTTATATTTAAAGATCAACTGATAGTTTCTACTACAGTGCAGCCTCTTTTTTTTTTTTTTTTTTTTTTTTTTGGCACACCACGCAGCATGTGGGATCTTAGTTCTCTGACCAGGGATCGAACCCGCGCCCCCTGCAGTGAAAATGCAGAGTGCTAACTACTGGACTGCCAGGGAATTCCCAGTGCAGCCTCATTTTAACATTGTTTTAAAGTCCTACCAAGAAGGGCTTCCTTAGAGGAAGGGGTTTTTAGTAATTTAGTTATTCCTTCAAAGGGACATTGAATCCTACATATATAATTTGTCTCTAAAGTGACTAGTTTATGGCAAGATTCAAGATATCTGTAAAATAAATACCCTTGAGCTAATAGTATCTTTCTGTCCCAGTGAATGATACAATATTGTATTCTTGTAATGATGTAGAAATATGTTTTTTATCCTACATCTTATAAGGAATGTAGAAATATATTTTTATTTCCAGTGTACTTTGTAATATTGAGCAAAATATTGGCTCAGTAGAATGAAGAAATGACCTTCATATAAGAGTGAATCTAAATAACAAAAGAGGGGAAAAAGGAAAAGACATAAAACGACACTAATTTTCATCAGTGATCAGGAAAAGCCCAATTAGAACAACAGTAAATTCGTATTACATTCCTACTATCTTGTCAAAAATGAAAAATGTCTGATGGTATTAAATGTTGACAAGTGTGGAGAGCAATAAGAACTTTCATTCACTATGAGTGATAAAGTATAAATTGGTGTTTGGAAATGAGTTTAGTATATTATCTGTTAAATATGAAGATATACATGTTCTAAGACCCTGCAGTTCCCCTCCTAGTATAAACTCTAGAGATGTTCTTGCAAACATGCACCAGGATGCGTGTCAAGAATGTTCATAGCATTGTTGTTCATAGTAACCCCTCAGTGGAAACAACCCTGATGTCCATCAACAGTAGAAGTGAGAAGTTGTGGTCCAGCCATTGATGGAATACTACAGAGCAATGAATATTAAAGAACTGCTGCTACATGCAGCGGCAAGGATGAACCTCCCAAATACAGTGTTGAGTGAAAGAAGCAATCATAAGAGGGTACAGGTACTATTCCAAATCAGCAGAACTAAACTATGTTGTTTTGGGATACAAACATAGGTGAGAAAGCTATAAAGAAAAGTAAATAAATGATTGTCATCAAAAACATAAAAGGATTTACTTCCGGCTGAAAAAGGGGCATTCAAGTGACTTCTGGGATGCTAAAAATGTTCTATTTCTTGACCTCTCTTATGGTCACACTGGTGTCTGCTTTATAATTATTCTTTTTTTTTTTTTTTTTTGCGGTATGCGGGCCTCTCACTGTTGTGGCTTCCCCCCGTTGCGGAGCACAGGCTCCGGATGTGCAGGCCCAGCGGCCATGGCTCACGGGCCCAGCCGCTCCGTGGCATATGGGATCCTCCCAGACCGGGGCACGAACCCGTATCCCCTGCATCGGCAGGCGGACTCTCAACCACTGCGCCACCAGGGAGGCCCTATAATTATTCTTAACTCTATATATGTTTAAAATAATCTTCTGTGGATTTATGTCACAATTTAAGGAACTTCCAACCTTTAATAAATTAAGGATTGCTTTAGCAATATCATAAAATGTATCTGGAAATTAATTTTTTAAGTAGTGTCATGCTACTATGAGTTACTTTTATTATTTTGCCTTATTCTCCTCATTTCCTTCTTCAATTATAATGATTAGAATACAATACTTGAAAGTAATAAAACTACATTTCTTTAAAAACATTCAGCAAATTGTTAACTAATTGGCCTGTTTTTTTTCTTCACCTGTTTTTTTTTTTTTTTTTTTTTTTGGTATCCCATGCTTGCTTGCTTGCTTGCTTGCTTTATTTATTTATCTATTTATTTATTTATCTTCAGCTGTTTTTTAAAAAATTTTCTATTGAGTATAATTATAATACCATATAATCCACCATTTTAAAGTGTACAATTCAGTGGTTATTAGTTTATTCACAAGGTTGTGTGACCATCTCCACTATCTAATTTCTAATTTTCAGCACCTCCTTCTCCCTTACCTAGGCCCTAATACTCACTAATGTACTTTCTACCTCTATGTATTCTCCTATTATTTTTTAAAATGCAGTGAGGGCTTCCCTGGTGGCGCAGTGGCTAAGAATCTGCCTGCCAATGCAGGGGACATGGGTTCGAGCCCTGGTCTGGGAAGATCCCACATGCCGCGGAGCAACTGAGCCCGTGCGCCACAACTACTGAGCCTGCACTCTTGAGCCCGAGAGCCACAACTACTGAAGCCCAAGCACCTAGAGCCTGTGCTCCGCAACCACAACAAGAGAAGCCACCACAATGAGAAGCCTACGCACCGCAAATGAAGAGTAGCCCCTGCTCGCCACAACTAGAGAAAAGCCCACGCACAGCAACAAAGAGCCAACACAGCCTAAAATAAAATAAATTAATTTAAAAAAATTTTTTAAGAATTAATAAAAGCAAAGTAACATATAAAATATGAGGACATTTAAAAAAATATAGTGAGATCTTTTGCTTTTTTTTTTTTAAGTTTCATAGATAACAAAAAGATAATGGTTATGTGTGAGGGATCAGTGGATTGACAAAGGTTATGGGTTTTGACAATATATGATTTTGTACCTACTCCATTAAAAAAACCAGAATAATAGGAATTTGTTGAAAACCATTAACAAATGATTTAAATAAAGACTACTAGCTACTAATAAGTCTTCAAAATGGACTGAATTTAATTTATAAGTTAAATTTATAATTAATTACTAGTAAAGTTCAATATGAGTATGATTTAAGGAAGTGCATGGGGACTTCCCTGGCGGTCCAGTGGTTAAGACTCCACACTTCTACTGCAGGGGGTGTGGGTTCGATCCCTGGTCAGGGAGCTAAAATCCCACGTGCTGCACAGTGCAGCCAAAAAGTAAAAACATTTTTTTTAATTTAAAAAAGTTTTTTAAAAATAAAGGAAGATGATTTCAATTATTCTAAGTAGAAATACTAAAGATCTCTCTTTTATAAATTAACTTTAGTAACATTTTCTGAAATAAAAAACGCAGTGCCTACTGAATGGTTTTTGTTTGTAACTGTACAGAGTTCTTTAATCATAAATAAGCAGGGCTCAATAAGTGGTTCTTGTTTGTTTGGTTATAGCCTGAAATTTTTTATTACTCAACTATTAGCATACTTTTTGGTCACTAGGCTTCAGAAGAAGTGTCGAAATCACTGCAAGCAATGAAAGAAATTCTGTGTGGGACAAGTGACAAGGAACCCCCAACAGAAGCTGTGGCTCAGCTAGCACAAGAACTCTACAATAGTGGGCTGCTGGTGACACTGATAGCCGACCTACAGCTGATAGACTTTGAGGTAAACTATCTGCAAAAGGATGACAATTCTGTTTTTCAATTTTTATATACATACCAATATTTGACTGTAATTTTTTATTATTACTGTTTATATATTATTTAAAATCCCATTTTCCCCTGAAAGTTCTAAAATCACTTTAATCGTTTTTTTAGAAAGGCAAAAGGTATACTGGAATTAAGTTTTATGCAGCTAAGTAAGAAAGTTACTGGTCAATAATAATAATAATAATAGATAACATTTGTTGAGTACTTACTGCATGTTGTACAGTTTCCAAGCACTCATCTCATTTAATTCTTAAAGCAACCTATATATGATTGGTACTATATTATTAGTCTTGTTTTACAGGTGAAGACCCTAAAGTTCAAAGATATTAAGTAATTTCCCCTAAGTCACTCAGTTATTAAGAGCCTAAGCTGAGATTCAAACTTATTGTCTCCAGACCTGTTTCTTTAATTGAAATATTTATACCAATGATTTAAGAAGTTTGTTAAATGCTACTAATATAGGATATTTATCTCATTTTGAAAGCAATTATACCTAATTACCTAAATAATAAATAAAACAACACCTAGAAACATAAGTGGTGAATATGTGTAAGCATTTTATTATCTATGGTATATCTAACTTAGAACAGTGGTTTTTCAATGAAATACATGTACGTAAGGCACATTTCAATGATGGAAGTCTTGGTTTTGATTTGTTTGTTGTTTTGTTACTACTATCAGGCTTTTGATACTCTCAGGTGAGTGCTTGGATCTCCATTAATTCTCAAAGATAGAAGAGAATGGAGATTTCTGAAGTAAATTGCTTTTAGTTTTGTCACCAAGGAAGTTAAAAGAAACTCATTACAGTGATTAGACCAAGATAAGGTCAGGGCTCTGGGGATCTGTGGAAATACTAGCCCACAGCTCTCTGGATGGCTTAGATGGGGGAAGATTTTGGCTGACTGGAGCAGAGGGCAAGACTGCTCTGGAGATGTGAAGTTAGGTGTGTTGACTAGAAACTACACTGAATGAGGGCCTCTCAGGGCCCAGACTTCACAGCCTTCCTTTCAGAAACACCTGTTTTTTTCTTTCCTTCCCTCTCTTATTTGTTTCTCTAACCTTGACATTTTCTGCTCAAAAATATCCTTTCCTACTTTTTCCTCTTGCCTGGCTTGTCACTCTCCCTCCCCATCTTACTCCCCATTTCCTTTTTAAACCTGGCATATGTGGAATTAAAGTGTAGTTTTATCATTGTGTTTATATACTTTCATGTTTTTTAAGTTTAGTTTAAAATGAGGTATTATGGACATTTGTAGGAGCTGTGCATAGTGGAAAAACACTTGACTTGGATTTAGGATTGTTTATAGAGTCCCTGCTCTGCCATTTGATAGTTAGTATCATAACCTCTTTGAGACTAAACTTTCTCATCTATAACATAGGAATAATATGAACTTATATCATTGTTTTTAAATATTAAACAAAGTAAAATATATATACATATACATGTTATGGAAGAACACTAAATACATGTGCAAATATATACAGATGTCCGATAGTATATTTTCATCTTCTCTCTTTCTCAAACTTAAGTTAAATGTAAGCTGGTTTATTTTTGTTATAACCTTTGATGTTTGTTTCTTTGTTTATTATTTTAGTTTTAAATTTAGTTGGTGAGTGACCATAACTGGGAAACTCCCTGCTCTTGGAATACGGTATTATATTTCTATAAATCTCCCCTTGTTTTGCACATTTCCCTGAAAGCAGCAATGTATTAAGCTATTATCATCACTAATTAATATGTTAGCTTGAGTTAGTTTATGAGATTAGCTTAATTTGCAATGGGATGCTGGAAGGAATATGACCAAGGTTGGTTCTGTTTTGAAGAATGAGTCAGGGATGAGATGTCGTCAGGTCCAGTGACCTGGAGAAGCCTTGAGCGACCACAGAATAGCATAGGTTCAAAGTGCTCTCCAAGAATTGGGGAGATCGGAGTAGACCAGAGAAAAACTTTGGGTGCCTCACAACTTTGTGCAGCTTTAGCTTAGAAAACAAAAGAGGAACAGTAAGAAACACGTATACAAATTTCCCTTATTTTACGTGGTATACTGGAAATAAATATAGAGAAGTTTACTTTAAAATTATTTGGGGGAGGGGCTTCCCTGGTGGCGCAGTGGTTGAGAGTCCGCCTGCTGATGCAGGGGACACGGGTTCGTGCCCCGGTCCGGGAGGATCCCACGTGCCGCGGAGCGGCTGGGCCCGTGAGCCATGGCCGCTGAGCCTGGGCGTCCAGAGCCTGCGCTCCGCAATGGGAGAGGCCACGGCAGTGAAAGGCCCGCGTACCGCAAAAAAAATAAATAAATAAATAAAATAAATTATTTGGGGGGCTTCCCTGGTGGCGCAGTGGTTGAGAATCTGCCTGTCAATGAAGGGGACACGGGTTCGAGCCCTGGTCTGGGAAGGTCCCACATGCCGCGGGAGCAACTGGGCCCGTGAGCCACAACTACTGAGCCTGCGCATCTGGAGCCTGTGCTCTGCAACAAGAGAGGCCACGACAGTGAGAGGCCCGCCCACCACAATGAAGAGTGGCCCCCGCTCACCGCAACTAGAGAACGCCCTCGCACAGAAACGAAGACCCAACACAGCCAAAAATAAATAAATAAATTAATTAATTAAAAAAAATTATTTGGGGATTAAGACATTCAATTGCCTAAAAATTGACTTATACATTATCAAGTAGAGTAAACTTTTATTCTCTGGAATCCTTGGGGAAAAATTATCTTTCTGAATATGTGCATTTTCCATGTAGCTAAAGATTAACTCTTCAAATGAAGAAAGTTAAGTAGATTACTTTTGTGGATTACTTTACATTTTCTTTACAACATGCATTGTATACTTGCCTCTCCTCCAAAATTATATACTAGATGTGATAATTTTTTACTGATGACTCAACACTATCATTATGAAGGTCTATTATCATGATAATTGCAGACAGTTCTTTTTTTCAGCTTTTTTGAGGAATAATTGACCAGACGGTTCTTGACTTTGTTCATTTAGTTGATGCCTAGAACATAGTTATAAATGAATGTGATATTCAGTAGGTGAAGCTGTCCTCCTCAATCAAACCCATAGAAAATAAATACTTATAAATACTTCTTGGTTGAATGAATGAATGAAAAACAGTTAAAATTGAAAATGGTTCAGTTTTAAGCATTCCACCAACTATATACTCATAGTATTTTCAGGAAGGATGCACCATTACTGGCATTATGAGCCCGCTTGCAGAAATGTGCTGTGTATTTCTATGGACTGGAAGCATGAATGATCAGCCCACAGGCAGCAACTTTCCTTCTCAAGCTTAAAGTATCCATATACACTAGTGACCATTTGATAAAACTCCCTCTAACTTCAAAACTCAGTCTAATCACATGGAACCCCACCCTCCTCATCTCTTGGTTCTTAGGTAGCCCTGGAACAGCTCCTTCTGGATTGAGAGTATCTTGAGTACTAGGACTGCATTTCCCATGCTTAGTTCCATATCCATTGGTTGGATGAATGAATCAATGTAGGTATGAGAATGAGAAATAGAAGCAGAGGTAAGGGAATTGGAACAAAGGAAGGTGTCCTGAAGCACAGCAGGAAGCCACTTTTCTTAAAGAATTAGTAAATGTGTAGAGCATAATTCAAGAATATTGATAATACTTCAGTAAGTGAATAGCCTCTCCTGGGGCTTCTTTGAAGAGTATAACAGTCATTTGACTGTAAAATCTTTGGTATATTTTTATAACAGGAAAGGAAAATTATTACTTTATGGAAGGGCTGTAGCTTTTGCCAGATAACCTAAAAGGATGGAGCATTCCTTACAGAAAAAAAAAAAAAGAACTTTTGTTTAGAAGACACCTACATGGGCTTTTTTGTTAGTTGTGAAAGGTGAGGTCTCTAGGCAATGTTTAGAAGGAAAAAGACTGAAAGAAAAGAGCTTAGATTCCCTTTGCAGAGTAAAATAACAGAAATTTGAGAAATGCCGTCTCTTTGGCTAAACTTGATAGGAGTAGGAAATAGAAGAGAGATAGGAGAAGAGTTTGGAGTAAGGGAGAGAGAAGGCTCCAGAGCCATGACAGAGGAAGGGGCTTAAGGAAAAAGATGATCAGGAATGCTGAGGAATCTTTAATAATCTTTAATTATGATGTGTAGGATTCAATTTGAAGTTGTTTCTGCACTGTGCTATAATTACCCTTTGTTATCCTTAAACCCTTGATAAAAGAACTATGTACTAATAGTATATGTCAAATGAAGGAGAAGAGGCGGCTTTCTATACTTGGATAAACAGTATATAAAATAACTAGTTGAGAAAATAACTAGTTGTAGAAAGCAAGACAATGAACAAGGGCTGAGAGGAGCTAGGAGCAGGGATTTGAAATCCAGAGCTGACAACAGTGATGGTGGCCCAAGGCATTGGTTTAGATTGGGTAGCAGAGACTGACTCAGGAATCTGTGTGGCAAACCCATTTTCTTCTTCAGGAATCAGGAGGAAAGTGGTCCATTGGGGTGAGGAAAGTACTGGAGAATCCTGCTGTTATGTGAATAACGGCTAGTTAGAAGACAGACCTTTGGGTTAAAATTATTTGAAAGAAAATCTCATTACTTTATAGCCATAAATTTTTGTCTAATCCTTTAAGCCTTAAAATTGCTGACAGAAAAAAAATACTTCAGCATATTCTTATGAGGTTAAAAAAAAAAAGAGTTATGGCTGAGATTGCAAGGTTTCTGATTTGTGGGCTCAGGATCAAACTCAGAGCTGTGTTTTTTGATGTTTGGCCACTATTCAAGACACAGCTTTAGACTCTTTGATGTTTTGAAACACAATGTGATAAGAGATCAAAGGATGAAAATGTATTGCCTGTAAGAGTTGATGCATTCATTTTAAAGGCAGGTGTGCCTTGTGAAAATAGGGTGGATGCAAAGTCAGCTGTTCAGTTTGAATTAGAAAGCAGCTCAAAGAAGCAGAAAACTTCCTAGGGAGGGTGGGAGGGAGACGCAAGAGGGAGGGGATATGGGGGTATATGTATACGTATAGCTGATTCACCTTGTTATACAGCAGAAACTAACACAACATTGAAAAGCAATTATACTCCAATAAAGATGTTAAAAAAAAAAGCAGAAAACTTCCTACTGTGATAATTGAATCTCTAATGATTATTTCTTGCTACGTTTTTTAAAAAATAAGCAAAATAAGCACTCCAGGATCAGCTTCTCAATAAGCCATTTTATGGTCCTAAGTTTTTGAAAATTTCCATCCCCTAAATATCCTTTTCTGTTCCCTGGCCCTCATTAAAAAGTGGTCCTTAACCTTTGGTTTTATTACTATAAAAATGAGAAATCAGAAAGCCTTGAGACACAAGCTTTGACTGTACTTCATGCATTTAACAATTTGAAATGCTTACTATATGTGTAGGGCATTGATTTTTATTTGATCTTGATTTTTTTGGTTGTTTATATATTTTGTACCCATCATTAGACAAATTAAGTCAAAGAATTCACAATCTCAGGTGGGAAAATACTATGTCATATTAAATGGAATGAGTGTGTGTGTGTGTGTGTGTGTGTGTGTGTAAACAGCTTTTGAAATAATTCACATGCCATGCAATTCACCCATTTAAAGTATACAACTTAATGGTTGGTTGTTTCTTTAACAGGGAAAAAAAGATGTGACCCAGATATTTAACAACATCCTGAGACGACAGATAGGCACTCGGAGTCCTACTGTGGAGTACATTAGTGCTCATCCTCATATCCTATTTATGCTCCTCAAAGGGTAGGTGCGTGCTTTCCTTTAAAGTAGGTTTGAGTTTAGATAAGCTGTTAAAAGTAATATATAGCATTAGCCTCATTTGAGAAAACGATCCCTTTTGGATTCATATTTGCCATGCTTGAAGTTAGCCCTCCAAAGCTATGTCTCTGGGATTACTCAGGCTGCAGCAAAATCCTTTCTAAATAAATTCCCTTCCATTTACTGCCTCTCTTTCCTCCACTTTCCTGTTATCTCTTCCTGTTACATTACTGCTTGTGCTTTGCAATCTGCCCTTTTTCTAGCTGCCCACTTAGCCTCTTTGCATAAGACTGAATCCCCTCATTACACAAATACACACACACACACACACACACACACACGATATCCTTTCAATGGCTAGCATCTACTATGATGACATGCTTCACGTGAAGATGAATAAATATCACTGTATGTATTTGGGACCACAGGGCAGCCAAAAAACTAAAGTCTGGTCAGATAATAGAATTCCTGATTATTACTTTTTATGTATACTCATTTACAAATGTTTCTTGGGCATTTTGAGGCTACTCCAACTCCTAAAACCAGAAATATGGATGTAGAAAGGCTTGGGGATAGCAGACTATCTTTTGTCTCCCCTTCTCTATCTTTCTACTTTACTATCTTGAACCTAGCATGCTCTTCTAGTCCATCTCGTCTGTGTTCAGTTCCCAAATCCTTTCTTGTACATTTTAAAACATTTTATTGTATCAAAATAATACATACCACATAGTTTAAAAATCAGAAATATCAACAAACATCAGCTCTTTGGCTCTTCCTTCTCTATTCCTCAGTCCCATTGTCCAAAGACAACCACTTTCATCTTTTTTGTTTGTTCATCTGGTATTTACCTCTGTATTACCAATAATGGACTTTTACTAACTTCTGATTTACCAATTTTAAAAAATATCTTTTAACTTTCTCATAGACTAGATGACAGTTTAGTATTTCCACCACCACTGTTACTCCATTTTCCTTCTCTTAACCCTTCCAATATACTTTATCACAATTTTTTATTTTATTAGTGACATTTATATTATTATAGCTATGTAATTATTATTCATTGTTGAACAAAGTAGTGTGCTATAATTACTTTTTTTTTTAGTACAAAATATTGTTTTTACTGGAAAATTAAGTCTTTCAGTTCTGGAAAGGGAAATATACCTGTATCATGTATTATTTAGGGTAGGCTAAACTTATAACAAACCTTAAGCTTTATAACAAATGGACCCCAAAATAGAGTGGTCAGCTACAAGATAAATTTATTTCTCACATAATAGAGAAGAACAGATGTTCTAGGTCAGCAGGGGTTCCTTCAACATGTGGTTCCTAAGATCACTTTGTTGATTGCCATTTCAGCCCACAAGAAGGCAAAAGTACTTGGGAGAATTTATGAGCCAGGCCTGGAAATGGCTTGCATTACTCGCACTCACATTCCATTTGAGAGCACTTAGTCACTTGACCTCTTAATTCTTAAGGAAACCTGAGAAATGTAGTTAGTGCCCAGGAAGAAGGGGAGAAAGGATTTCTGTGGACAGTTAACATTCTCTGCCACATACTGTTTCTTTGAAAATTTATTCCCTTCTATATTCTCTGTTCTCACTTTCTCATTCTCCTATTAGTCAAAGTTAAATCTCTGGGATTGATTTCATATCTCTTCTATTTTCTGTTTCTTTGTCTTTTTGTTTTGCTTGTCAGAAGATGTTCTTTTTTTTTAAACATCTTTATTGGAGTATAATTGTTTTACAATGGTGTGTCAGTTTCTGCTTTATAACAAAGTGAATCAGCTATACATATATATATCCCCATATTTCCTCCCTCTTGCATCTCCCTCCCACTCTCCCTATCCCACCCCTCTAGGTGGTCACGAAGCACCGAGCTGATCTCCCTGTACTATGTGGCTGCTTCCCACTAGCTATCTATTTTACATTTGGTAGTATATGTAAGTCCATGCCACTCTCTCACTTCGTCCCAGCTTACCCAGGAGATGTTCTTACTTGTATCTTCCACTGAAGATAAACTCTACTGAATTTTCCTTTCAGCGACCCTATTTTTAATTTATAAGAGCTCTTTTTTTGCTCTCTGATTATTCCTGTTTCTTGTCTCTTCCACTTCTTAGCTCTGCGACTTTGGGCAGGTCACTGCACTTTTCCAAGCCTCAGTTTTCTTATCTATAAAATAAGAGTAAAATTTGTAATATTACCTTTGCACTAAAATAATGTTGCGTTATATGCCTTTGACTGTGCATTATCAGACCGACCTGTGTGTTCAGTCAGGTTTCTGCTATTTACTTGCTAAGACCTTGGGCAAGTTACCTAACTTCCTTAAGTCTTGATTTCCTCATTGTAATATGAAGACAATAATAATACCTACTTCAGTATGTCATTTTGAGTCTTTAGTGAGGTAGTTCTTGCAGAGCATAGTACCAAGCACATGGTACTCAGTACTCAGTAACTACTAGTCTAAAAAATTATTATCCCTTTCCCTCTTAAGAGCTGCAGTTCACATTGAGATATATGTGCAATTTTAAACAAATACAATTAAGACCATACCCAAGTGTCAGAATAATATTATAAAGGGAAGTGTTTGTTTCTAGCTCAGATAAGATCTACAAAATGTAATGGGTTATGATCTGCCCAGCTGGTCATTGGTGGATAAGGCTGGAATGATCAATTTGTACCCCCTTCTGGAGATTCTAAAAATGTTAAGCTAAAGCATTTGACATTATCCTGTAGGAAATGGGGAGTCATTGGAGAGTTTTGGAAGAAGAATAGCAGATTTGTGTTTCAGGAAGTGAAGATAAATTAATAATCATTTAAAGTTAGTTTGTAAATAAATGATCCCTTGAGAATGCTAAAATGTGTTGTCCTAAAAATGTATTGGAGAGCCCGTCAGCTGATGTGGAGGAGAAGTTGTGCGGATGTTCTAAAACAGTATCTTCCACCGTGGGGTCGTTATGTGAAGGATACACGCAACTCCACGGACTTCATTCCTGGAGTGGGAATTATTTGTTTGGAGGATCTCCTTCATGTAGCTGCTGTCACTGGATAGCAGTCAGGTGATGGCAACTGCCTTGTATTTAGTTTGTCAAAGAGCTGCGCCAGATTCAAGTGGCTCTGCTAAAGATATGAATTTAGTGTCTTCTTACCAAGGAAATTATAAACACATGAAAATTATTACTGTTAAGCTTTAAGAATTCAGATAAAAGCAATGCAATAAATTATAAAGTATGGTTATAGGGTAATTTTTTCATTCCTTTTATATATGATAGAATGTATATACATTTTATACATTGACACATTATAAATGCTTTGTGGAAGATGTGAAAATTTAGCGTAATGGGATATTTATTTTTTAAATTAAGTTGGTGAAGAAATTACAACTTATATTAGGGAACATAACTTTATTTTCCCTTTCTAGAAATAACGAGACAAGATAAACAACTAATTCTAATTGTTATTCATTAATAATTTATCTGCTGGAACATATTACAGATCTGTAGTGAGCCTTTATTATTTGTGATGTGCACAGGATTCATTAATGTGTAATTGAACCCTGTATTTCTCCCACCCCTTCCCCTTTTTCAGTAGAGAGAGTTGAGAAGAAAACCTAGTGATGGGAAGCCAGGCAGGGGAATTAGACTAAGCTAGAAGGTTATGTCCACTGGCACAAACAAGACTTAGAGATGAGGAGGAAGGAATCAGAGGGAGAAAACCCACTAATATCAAGAGAGGGTTTTACGGAGGTTTACTAATGGGAGGCTCCAAAGCAGCTGCAGAGTAAATGAGAGGAGGGAAGGGAGTTTGAGAAGTGGTGCTGTAAGTTATAAATCAATAATTTTGAGAGACAAATAATAAAGGTTGGAATCTCTTTTAATAACTTTTTCCTACTAGATTATAGTTATTTATATGTGATTCTATAAAACGTGTGGGGTGTTGGCACTTTTGCAATTATGATTACACATAAAATTTACTGAGTATGAATAATCAGTATATCTTTATTATATCTTTAATTATTTGAAAATGTGTCTCTGTCCTATTTGGTGGTGAACTTTATGATGAATTAAAATGACTACTATTCTTTTACAAATTAGTTGATGCAAAAGATCACTCAGTTTCTGAACAAACTATTAAATTGATGTAAGTAGAAATTTTCCTTATACTTCAAATTTGAACTCTTCTATTCATTAATCACCTGTATTTACCAGGAATCCTATTGTAATAGATAATTTATAATAATTATATGTCATTTTTTCTGTATTTAAGGAAAAACTTTGCTTTCATTTATTTTCTAATATGTGGAAAAAGTAATTTTTAGTCATTTAATTTAAAAACCACTTTCTCAATATACAGATTTCTAAGACTCTATTTTCATGTAATTATAGCACACAATAGAAAAATAGGAATTGTTTATTTTAAGCCTAACTCCCTCAAATCTGATCCATCAGGAAAGTTTTGGTTTTTTTTTTTTTTGCGGTACGGGGGCCTCTCACTGTTGTGGCCTCTCCCGTTGCGGAGCACAGGCTCCGGACGCGCAGCCTCAGCATCCGTGGCTCACGGGCCCAGCCGCTCCGCGGCATGTGGGATCTTCCCGGACCGGGGCACGAACCCGTGTCCCCTGCATCGGCAGGTGGACTCTCAACCACTGCGCCACCAGGGAAGCCCCATCAGGAAAGTTTTATATAAGGTCTTTCCATATCTTCTGAAAAGTTAATGATTAGTTTAGTTTGTAGGGCTAAAACTGCTTACTGGTTCATTTATTAGGGGTCTACAATAAGAATAGTAATAATAGGAGTAATGATAGCAAGTATAGTCATTGTAGTAGTTAACATAGTACTTAGTATGTGTCAGGCCCTGCTTTGTGTTTATATAATAGTCCTGTGGATAGTTATCGTTGTTTTCGTTGTTGTTATTTTTATTATACCCACTTTATAGAAGAGGATACTGCAGCCCAGAGAAGTTAAGGAACTTGTCCAAAGACACATAGCCAGTATGCTTTAAACTCTAGTAGTCTGACTCCAGAATCTGTGCTCTCAGAACAATATCCAGCTTTCCAGTCTTCAAGCAGTTATAGTCTACAGTGAGCAGGGATAACTCATTACAACTCATTGTTGTTTCTTTACCAGTATATTCTGTGGGAGCACCGATGAAGAAGCCATCGCCTCTGCTTGAGATGTCAAAAATGAAGCAGGTCTTAAAGTAGAAAATTTCCAAATAGACACAGAAAGTAGAAGGATTAGGTACCTCCCATGCGAAGCCACAGAGGCATCAAATTGCACAATGTGTTTGGAGGATGACAAGAATTCTGATGCAGCTGGAGCCTAGTGTGAATGGAAAGTAGGGCTGAGGATAAAGCTGGAAGGGCTAAGACCAAGTTATGAAGAGTCTTTCATAAGTCTTTCAGTCCTACCAAGGAGTCTGAATGTTATTCTAAAGGCAACATGGAGACATCCAGGGACTAGATGTGTTCAGTTCTGGTGGCAGTATAGAAAATGGCTTGGAGAATTGGGGGTCTGAGATTCCAGCTTGGAAGAGTCCAAGCAAGGGATAATTAGGGCCAGAACTTTAGTGGTGATATTGGAGATGAAGAGGAGCAGATATTTTTATTTTTTTTATTTTTATTTTCTTTTTTATATCTTTATTGGAGTATAATTGCTTTACAATGTTGTGTAAGAGTAGATATTTTTAGGGCCTCCCTGGTGGCGCAGTGGTTGAGAGTCCGCCTGCCGATGCAGGGGATACGGGTTCGTGCCCCGGTCTGGGAGGATCCCATATGCCGCGGAGCGGCTGGGCCCGTAAGCCATGGCCGCTGGGCCTGCGCATCCGGAGCCTGTGCTCCGCAACGGGAGAGGCCACAACAGTGAGAGGCCCGCATACCGCAAAAAGAAAAAAAAAAAAAAAAAAAAAAAAAAAGAGTAGATATTTTTAAAACATTTTATTTTTTCTGATTCAAAGTAATACATGTTTATTATTTAAAAATTCAGACATTTTAACACAATATTGTAATTCAACTAGACTTCAATAAAAATAAATTTTAAAAATTCAAACATTTTAGAAATCTATAATATAGAAAGGGAGTGCATACCATAATCCTTCCCAAGGAAACCATTATCAACAATTTGGTGATGACTCCTCTGGTTTTTATTCTATATTATAATGATTCTTCTTTTATTTTTTAACCCAAACTTTAAACTCATTGCCTCACATCCTGTTTTATAGATACCGTTTATTGAGTGTTTGCTGTGTGCCAGGTATTACATTCAACGTCTTATGTTATTTCATTTAATCCTTCTAACAATACTATGAGGACTAGGCATTATCCTTACCATTTTACAGATGAGGAAATTGAAACTTAGAGTAAGGCTATTGCTCAAGGTTATAAATACAGCTAATAAGTAACAGAGCCAATTTTTCAATCCAGATCTTATTCTAAATCCCATCTTCTTAACCATTAATATGTCCTTAATAAGATTTGAAGCCCTTCAGATAAGAAGGGAGAGGTAATTATAGAAGACCCTGAGGACAGAGTAGACAAGAAGCCCTGAACGGAACCATTGCACCTGAATCAGCTTTACCCATTACTATTTTCTAGGTTAGCTTGAAATGCTAGAGGTTTAGCTCTTTGTTAAAGATCAGTATTTTTACTGAATTATCTCTTGTAAAGTTGCTTGAAAACTGGGGACATAATTTGATTGGTGCATTCAGACATCAAACAGTGATGTCATTTAGGTAAACAAATGGGACCTAATTAAACTTAAAAGCTTTTGCACAGCAAAGGAAACCATAAACAAGACAAAAAGACAACCTTCAGAATGGGAGAAAATATTTGCAAACAAAGCAACTGACAAAGGATTAATCTCCAAAATTTACAAACAGCTCATGCAGTTCAATACCAAAAAAACAAACAACCCAGTCAAAAAATGGGAAGGAGAGCTAAATAGACATTTCTCCAAAGAAGACATACAGATGGCCAACAAACACATGAAAAGATGCTCAACATCACTAATTATTAGAGAAATGCAAATCAAAACTACAGTGAGGTATCACCTCACACCAGTCAGAATGGCATCATCAAAAAATCTATAAGCAATAAATGCTGGAGAGGGTGTGGAGAAAAGGGAACCCTCTTGCACTGTTGGTGGGAATGTAAATCAATAACAGCCACTGTGGAGAATAGTATGGAGGTTCCTTTAAAAATTAAAAATAGAACTACCACGTGACTCAGCAATTCCACTACTGGGTATATACCCATAGAAAACTGTAATTCAAAAAGACACATGAACCCCAGTGTTCATTGCAGCACTATTTACAATAGCCAGGTCATGGAAACAACCTAAATGTCCATCCACAGAGGAATGGATAAAGAAGATGTGGTACATATATACAATGGAATATTACTCAGCCATAAAAAGGAATGAAATTGGGTCATTTGTAGGGACATGGATGGACCTAGAGTCTGTCATACAGAGTGAAGTAAGTCAGAAAGAGAAAAACAAATATTGTATATTAACGCATATATGTAGAATCTGAAAAGATTGGTATAGACGATCTTATTTACAAAGCAGAAATAGAGACACAGGCATAGAGAACAAACATATGGATACCAAGGGGGCAAGGGGTGTGTGGATGAATTGGGAGATTGGGATTGACATATATACACTATTGATACTATGTATAAAATAGATAACTAATGAGAACCTACTGTGTTGCACAGGGAAGTCTACTCAATGCTCTCTGGTGACCTAAATGGGAAAGAAATCCAAAAAAGAGAGGATATATGTATATGTATAGCTGATTCACTTTGCTGTACAGTAGAAACTAACACAACACTGTAAAGCAAGTATACTCCAATAAAAATCTAAAAAATAAAAAAAAGAGAAGAAATGCAAAATAAAAGAAGATTAGACAGTGGAGTCAGGTGATGAATATGGCTCAAGATGGAGGTCAGCATTATTCTGTTAGTTGAATTGCTCTTTGAAATTATCTCAATTCTTTAAACATGTTAGTAAGAACATGTCTCAACAGAACTAAGTGCTTTGCCACTACTATATATAAAATGATAACTAAAAAGAAGCTATTGTGCAGCACAGGGAACTTTACTCAATACTCTGTAATGACCTATGTGGGAAAAGAATCTAAAAAGGAGTGGTTATATGTGTATGTATAACTGATTCACTTTGCTGTACCACAGAAACTAACAACATTGTAAATCAACTATACTCCAATAAAAATAATAATAAAAAAAGAAAAAGAAAAAAAGAAAGAAATCATTAAAAAAATGATGTAATTTAGGGATATGATAGTAACATGCTATACTGGACCTAAATCTAACCATAAAGAATGTAAGACAGAAAGAAATTGATTCTTTTCCATCAAGGAGAATCACTGGGATATGGGATACAAAACATGGTAAAAGGATTTGGAACCCAAATTTTATGAAAAGATTATTAAAAAGGACTTTCTCACTTCAAACGAACTTTTCTCCTGGCCCATGCAAATGACATTTCAGGGTACTGAGAGAACTTGAGAGTGAGGTCACTAAATTGCTCTCAGTGATCCATAAAGAACCACTGCCAGTGGAAGATTTTCCAGAAGTCCAATATTAAAATAATACATTTCTCCTAATAATCTTATTTTTAAAAATTTTATTGCAAAAATTTTCAACCATATACAAAACAAGACAGTACAAAGAAATTCCATGTACTCATCTCCTAGCCTTAACAACCGTCAGTATTTTGCTGTGTTTATTTCATTTGTCTTCCCAACACCCCTTCCCTTGTTTTTTCTTTCTTTTTTTTTTCTTTGACTGGAGTATTTTAAAGCAAATCTCAAATCTCATGTAATATCATCATATCAACCCTAAACACATCAATATGCATCTCAAAAATAAGATAATTTTTACAAAACTACAATGTAATTTTGCACTTAAAATTAATAATAATTCATTAATAACTAATACCCAGTCCATACTCAAACTTCCTTGATTGCCCCCCCCCAATTTTAGTTGCTTTGTTCAAACAAGAATTCTAATAAGGTCCACTTATTGTATTTGCTTATAATGTCCCTTAAGTCTTTTTAAAGTCCCTTTTCATTTAAAACAGCACCTTCTCCCATGTTTATGCCACTGACTTGTTGCAAAACTGAATCAGTTATCCTACATAATTTCCTTTATTCTAGGTTTGTCAGATTGCTTCACTGGAAGTTATATTTAAAGGCTTGATTAGATTCAGATTCAGTTTTATTATGGCAGTCATATTTTGTAAGTGGTGCTGTGTAGTTTGTGTTTCATCACATCAGGAGACATATATTTAGTGATGCTAAGACTGAGCAATGAGTTCAGATGGTGGCAGCCTAATCCGTTATAAAGTTCCCCATCAACTACACTTAATTGTTTTATCATCCATTGATGAACATTGCCTGATTCAGTCATTTCGTTAGGGGTTACAAAAAGGTGATTTTCTAACTTTATTATTCCTTATATATTTATTGACTGGACTAGTTTTATAGAGAATAACTTTCCATCTTCCACCACAATTTAATTAGTCTGAAGTACAATCCATACTGGAGAGGAAGAATAAATGCCTAATTCTTTTCCTTCAATTATCAGTTTAGAAAGTAATAACTTGTTAACCTGGGAACTTCCATTGGTGTCCATTTATTTATCTCTCTCTTTCCCCCTGTCTTTCTCCCTCTCCCCCTTTTTCCTCTCTTCTTCTCTCCTCCTCCTCCTCACCCCTGTATCCCTGTAGTATCATTATGAACTAGTGGACTTAGTGTTTTTTCATACATCTTATATAGTTGTACTTTTAAAAAAATTTTTTGATGCTTGATTATCTGTCTGTGGCCTCTTCAAGTTGACCCATGTCCTTTTGATATCACTCCCATTAGTTTGTGAGAGTTTCCTTGCTTTCTGGCCCATCTTGTACATTTTCTAACACAGACCTGGAATTAGCCATTTCTACCAAGGACTCTTGCTCCTTTTAGTTAGAAATGTTTCTTAGGGACTATAATCTGGATGCTAGGGATGCTCATTGACATAGGATTATTGCTTCTAGCCCTTTTCAGTGGACAGAGTTAGCTCACTATTTTTAAAGTAAGCAAATGTTTCTAGATTAGAAGCAAAACTTGATTTTGCTTGATTATATTGAGGAGGCCAAGTGTTTGCTGAATGGCATCTTACAAAATTTGTCTTAGTGCTGGCTGACCTTGTTTCTTCCATCAGTAACAACAAAAGTCATTTTTCTCCTTACATAATATAATCTGTGTTCTTAAATTTAGATATTCTTGCACAAGATCTTTCTTCTAACCCTTTTTTGTGTAATGTTTACTGTAGCTCACTGCTAGATGAGATCATTTCTCTTACACTTTGGCTTTTATTAAATTTGAAACAGATCTTACACACTGTTATTATTTGAATAAGCATGCATATAAAGTAGTGTGCATTCTCCACAATGACATAGTTAATTATATAGTCCAGACTATATGATCCAAACTGCAAATCAGCAGGAAGATATGATTCAATTCTATAAAATAGTGATTCAACATTCATTGGATTAACCTTTATCAGCAACCTGCCATTAAGTTAGTTGTTGTGGAGAACATAGTGATTTGTTGTGGTCTTTTGTCCTTGAGACCCTTATCCACAAGTGGAATAAAATATATGAGGTAAATATTGATTCTTTACCAAACCTAATATATTAATGTTCTTGGGATTTGAAACTTAAGGTAGGCTTAACTTATGGAGCACTTCTTTATATTGTAGGCAGTAAACTATCAAAAGTCAATATCCTAGAGGGTAGTCAGGTTGAAATGATGTATGTGAATTATAAATTCCTTAAAGGTACTGAGGAAAATTAGGACTTTCCTTATATATCCCAATATATTCCTAACTTTAAGAAGTTGTCATCTCAGAGAAATGACAGTTCCACTCTTGGGCACAAACTACTAGGTTGGAATGACAAGTGTTCTGACCTAGAGTAGCATCTTTTAAAATATTCTCTTGGTTCTCAAGAATAAATAGTCAGTGCATCACAGATGGTTCCAATAAACTTCACCAAATGAAAGAAAAAAGAGAACTAATTATACACAAAAGTTGGAGTAGAAACTTTTTTTATAGATAGTTTCAGTTTGACAATTGAATTAAGAAATGAAAAAACATTGGCTAGAGATCATACAGTTTTTTCTCTAAGCCAAAGTTTGTGTCTTGTCAGAGTCCTCTAGTATTAAGAATTTTAGTCAGAGTTTGAAGAATGAGAAAAGTGCTAAAGTAGAATTACAGACAAGCTGTTGTAGGAGTATGAAGGAAGGGGAGAGTGATTCTGAATGGTAGGTGATTGGAAACACCAAGGAGGAGGTGGCATTTGAACTAAGTCTTGAAAGATGAGAGAGAATCTTAGAGGTGGAAACTTAAGGAGAAGGGCATTCTAGGTTGAGAGAATGGCATACCCCAAGGAGTTAAGGGATGTGATGAGAGATGAAATTGAAAAGTTAAGTTTAAAGCAAAATTATGAAAGTCCATAAATATCTTACTAATAAGTCTGGATTTTAATTGTCTGTAGGTTCTTTCTCTAGGTCAACAGTCTTCATTTTATATTCTCCTAAGTACTCTATTAATAAATGATAGTGTTTTTCTCCTTCACATTTCAGAAAACGTACCCATCTTTATAACATCTTTAATAAAAACCCACCTTATAACTCTTCCATGCATGCCAATAGGCTGATTTTTCAAATTCTTCTGATAAGAGAAATTGCTAACACTATAAATTGGCATTTTTTAATATTCTGCAAAGAATAGTGCCTATCTGAATATATTAGCATTTAATGTTAATATGAGTTTTTCAGGGAATATTCAGATGATATTTGTGAATATTATTCCACATAAAAATGGGGAAAAAATGAATAAATACCACACACGTTTAATGAATTCTCTCAAATACCTTTCTTTGCTGTTTTCCCTACTGTATTTATAAAGTTGATGTTGCAAAGTAGCCTATTTCCTAAATTGTGGGAAAGAGATTTTATTATTGATTCTGAATTTCATGTAAATATTATTTTGTTACTCTTTTTTTTTTTTTTTTTTGGTGGTGCGCGGGCCTCTCACTTTTGTGGCCCCTCCCGTTGCGGAGCACAGGCTCCAGACGTGCAGGCCCAGCGGCCATGGCTCACGGGCCCAGCCGTTCCGCGGCATGTGGGATCTTCGCGGACCGGGGCACGAACCCGTGTCCCCTGCATCGGCAGGCGGACTCTCAACCACTCCACCACCAGGGAAGCCCTATTTTATTACTCTTGAATCCTCAATTTCCCTCACCCCAAATTTACTCTTCACCCTACCCCAACTACAACATCTACAAGTTTTGTGGACTCTTCCCCTGAATAATACGCATGACCTGCCCATAGTCCTCTATTCTACTACTGCCACCCCAATCCAAGCCCCCATCATCTCTAGCTGGGCTTCTGTTCCTCCTACTAGCTAGTCTCCCTGCTTCCACTCTAGCTCCCCAGCTCATTCTTCCCTGTTTTACAAGATTCTCCACAGATAGCCAGAGTGATCTTTTTTAAAGCATATGATAGACTGTGTTAATTGCTTTCTTTAAACTATCCAAAGGCTTCCTATCACACTTAAAAATGAAACTCCCTGGGGCTTCCCTGGTGGCGCAGTGGTTGAGAATCTGCCTGCCAGTGCAGGGGACACGGGTTTGAGCCCTGCTCTGGGAGGATCCCACATGCCGCGGAGCAACTGGGCCCGTGAGCCACAGCTACTGAGCCTGCGCGTCTGGAGCCTGTGCTCCGTAACAAGAGAGGCCACGACAGTGAGAGGCCCCCGCACCGCGTTGAAGAGTGGCCCCCGCTTGCCGCAACTGGAGAAAGCCCTCACACAGAAATGAAGACCCAACACAGCCAAAAATAAATAAATAAATATTAAAAAAAAAAAAAAAAAAAGAAACTCCTTACCTTGGCTTACAAAGCTGCTGGTTCTTTCCTTGGAGCCTTTGCACAGTTAGTTCCCTTTGCCTGAATGTTTTGCCTCTTCCCTGACCACTCAGTCTAAAGTAAAGCAAATTAAGTACACTCTATAGTGTACCTATATTATTGTCTTCAGTTTCACAGCACTGAAGTATATGAAATTATCTTTTCATTGTTTATAGTCTGTCTCCTCCCCCACCAGAAACATTTGCACTGAACTGTGAATGCTAGGAAGGCAGTGACCTTGTCTGCTTACTGTCCTATCCCCAGCATCTGGAATAGTGCCAGGCACATTGTGGATATTTAGTGGGTATTGAAAGAATGGTGTTTGAATGAACTGTGACAAATGGTATCTATGCTTCCATTAACAGCAGTATTGAAATGGTTCTTTTGATACCATTAATATTATTTTGTTAATAAAACAACATAGTTCTCTGTTTCTCTCTTGTTTATGCTTTAGATATGAAACCCCACAGATCGCCTTACGTTGTGGGATTATGCTGAGAGAATGTATTCGACATGAACCGCTTGCGAAAATCATCCTCTTTTCTAATCAATTCAGAGATTTCTTTAAGTATGTGGAGTTGTCAACATTTGATATTGCTTCAGATGCCTTTGCTACTTTTAAGGTAATTTTTTCTGAATCAGCTGGGTTATTTAATTTCAGCATTTAGTCATTTGGCCTCTAAGAGGCAGTTTAACTTTTAAAAGCAGAAAATTATATTCCTTAGGTCAGAGCATAGCCAACTGTATATGATGTGGATCATAAGAGGATTCAGTAAATAGAATGCAATTAGACCCATCTGTCACATTGTGGAAAAAGCAACTCAAAATGCTTGTCATAAGCTCATATGGGCTTATGAAGAAGACAAAGACACAGAGTAAGGAAGAAGAAAACCAGTGAGAAGAGCAAAGAGTGAGGGAAGGAAGGAAAAGAGGAGGAAAGGGCAGGGGACAGACTCTAAGGAGAGTTGGCGGTGGGTGGAGGGAAGAGGAGCAGCGAGGGCAAGAACCATGGACTTGTGCTCAGGGTGTTGAGAAACCCCAGCAGCCTTCGATGTTTCATAGGCGACAAGTCTCACCCGGCAAAACAACAGTTGTACAGTGGCTACAGATGAAGCCCCCAAGAGTATATCTAGAACACATGGTAGGAGGGGCCTTGGTGCATCAAATAGGAAGAAGGACATTTAACACGAAGGATGGTTCCATTTCTTTCTAGCAAATATCTGTGCCTAAACAACTGAGGAGGTGTTCTCTATTAGTAGCTACTGTAGTGCCATTTTTTTTCCTTTTCTATCTGATGACTCTTTGCTGTCATGGAAACAAGTTAGTTCCTTTTTTAAAAATCCATAAATAAGACTTCACAAATAACTGTAAACATAGAACAACTCTAATGGAGGGGGAAGATCAAATTCAATTGAGCATTTATTTTTGAAAATCTCCCCAAAGATTTTTCAACATTTAATAGAATAAACTGTACTTGATAATAGTGTCTTGCATCATATGTTCAGCTCAGTTTAATTTTCAGCACAATATTGAATCACAAAAATAAACTATGGTGATTTGTGCATGAGCATATTTTCCGTTGAACTTAAGTCAAGTCCTTGAAAATCTAAATAACCTTAAAAATTTTTCCTAGTATGCTACCGATATTGAAAATGCCTATTTTCTATATTTTACCAAAATGCTGTGGTTAATATAATGTAATGACCATAAGTCACTTTTTTTTAAGTAGCTGGTTTCAAGGGGATTTGTTTACTTGGTTGGCTGGTTGGTTTGGGCTTTTGTTTTTATCTTCTTAGGCTTAACCTTTTTTGTTTTGAACTGCAGGATGACTACTGCGCAGTTAGTCATTGGTGTTTTCACATTGTTGGCTTATGTTTTTGTCATGGTATTGTCTACAAATTGTCCTTTCCCAAAAAAGATTCCTCACAACCACAATCTCTTTCACCTCTTCCTCTAAGAGTCGACATGATAAGAAGTGGTATGAATTCCATCTCTCTCTGCACCTGACTTGCTATATGTCCTTCATCTGTGAGATGAGGAAAATAATCTCTGTTTTTGCAGAGTTGTGAAGATTAGAAATAACGTATGTAAGGTGCTTGAAACACTCTCCAGCACGTAGTAAAAACTCAATAAATGCAGCTGCTGCTGGCTGATGTAGTATCGTGTCCCTGCCATTGCATGTCTGTCTCTGTCATTGCACCCTGAGTTCTCCCAAGCTGTGAAGAATTCACTAAAATATCAATATCAACATTTTTTTAGCATGATACTTAGACTATGCAGAACCTAGACCTGTCAAAATAATTGTTAGGAGGTGGGATGAAAGAGTACACTATTTCTGATACTTTTTTTAAACTTTAAATTCTTTAAAATTTGAACTTTATTTTTCTTGGCAATGTTCTGCTTTTTCCTTTTTGGGTGGGATCCTAGCAATTTTTCTCTCACTCAGTTATTTGATCTATAATAATGCAACTTCTGTATTTGTCTATGTATTATGTTTATATACATGTATTGTTATATATGTGTGTATGTGTGTATATATATATGGTATAATCCCTCCAGTTTTGTGGATACATTTATTATGTATATAAATTGGAGGGTATATCTATGTATATATAATGTATACACACTCAAGTGTAAGAGTGTATGTGCATGAATCACTTATTGGCTGTATCCATCATACACGTGTGCTGGAGGAATTCTGCCCTACCATATTATATTTTCTATTATTGGATTTTAAAGTTATTTTTTTCCCTTAGAATTTGAAGGAGCTGCAACTAACAGAACCCCCTCCTTATTCCTCTTTCTTTGGTGTAACACTAATGTGTAGTGAATGGAAAACCTTTCCAGGCAGCACTCATCGGCAAAGTACTCTTTCTGTTGCCACCATCACGGTATGTGCAGGGCCTGAGGCCATGGGAGATCATGGTCCTCACACCCGAGGCTGATGACTGTCCTAATAGATGCAGAACCCCATGGGTGCAGCCATCCACAGTGTCTGCTGCAGCCCATGGAGAGAACTTTCTAACCTGGGTCAGCTTAGAAAATCACTGATGCTGCTTAGGAGATGGGGGAAGAGAGTATCTGAAAACTAGGCATCCCGAATATCCACTTAGAAAAAGATTAGGGACCCCAAAGGATGCTGTGGAACTACCTTACTCTCTGAGGTGTCCCCTGACATAGGAACTGGTTTGAATTTTGACCTGGGATGGACCAGGAATGAATTCCTTAGAGAATTTTCCCATTTTAAAATTGCAATTCCAGAACAGTATTACATGTTCTCCTGAGGAAAAAAGTACATTTCTCCACGGATAGGCTGAATGGTCAATCAAGTTGTGACGAAAGGTAATATGAAATGAAATTAATAGCCAGTCTCATTATTTTTGAACTTGAAAATTGTAGTGCAAACTAATGAGGACCTACTGTAGAGCACAGGGAACTCTATTCAAATAATCTGTAATGACCTATATGGGAAAAGAAACTAAAAAAGAGTGGATATATGTATATGTATAACTGATTCACTTTGCTGTACAGCAGAGACTAACACAACATTGTAAATCAATTATACTCCAATAAAAAATTTAAAAAATAAAAATAAAACTGAAAAAAAAGGAAACTGTAGTGCAAAGTGCTTTAAATATTTAACTTTTTATTGAAATAGAAATAAGTGAGTTTTACCATTGCTGCTGCCTTCTTTTTCTCTGTGAGGTTATGTTGTGCATCTTGTATATGCTTTTAAGAAGCTTTAATTAAATATGTATTAAAGTATAAGAATTTATTTTTGAAAACTTGAAAATTCTTGTTAGGTTTTTAATTAAATTCTGCATAGTACCTAGACAGGGTATTTAGCCCTTAAGCATGTTAAACGGATTACCTGAGGCTTGTTTTCTTTCAACATTGAGGTGAATTAAGGATATAATGTAGGTGTGAATTTTCAGTCAAACATTCCTTTATGCTTTTGTTCAGTTTTCCGAGAGTTATGTCTGTAGTTAGATCAGGCTACTTGTCTTCAACTTTGAAAGGGTGCATTGTGCTACTTAGTAACTGAACAACACTTCCCAGCCCATTAACCCAAGAGCGGGATGATGCTGAGATGGCCCTATTAAATGTCATTCTTGTGCTTCCCAACATCCTAGGCATTTACATTTCAAAAGTGGTTAAGAAATTTTAAAGGTTAATCGTTGAAAATCTGTTAACTTGTGAGATATGGTTTTAGTCCATGCAGAGCTCTTTTTTTAATAAATGGTTTTTAATGACATTTTTAAAAGATCATCATAAACTTTATTTGAATATTTATTATATCATTTTCACAATGTAGAGTTATGGCTTGAAGAAATATACTGTACACTTGTCTGTTAGGCGACATTTGTTTCACTAGTTGAATTATTTCTATGGTATGAATTTAAAGTACTCTGCTGTTTTTAGCATGAAACAAATTGTATTTCACATCTTAAACTAAGAATGGAAGTAATTTTGTGATGTAAATGAAAATATTCTGAAACTTTTATGTTTCAAATTAATGGACTTGGAAAATCTTAGAAGAAAAAGATAGATTTATAAAATTTGTTACCTATAATAATTTTTTTCACTTGACTGTTCTTTTTCTAGGATTTACTGACCAGACATAAAGTGCTGGTAGCAGACTTCTTAGAACAAAATTATGACACTGTAAGTAGAAGTCATTTTTAAGTCTTTACCTCATTCTCTCTTCCTCTCTCTCTCTCCTTCTTAGATCTGTTAGCACTTACTCCTATTTATGATACACAGTTGAAACCAACCATACTCCCGATTGGTTTATTACCTAGAAGCCAGGTCATCAAGAAACTATGGAAAATAGAGGATGGCAGGAGATCAGGGCTTTCTCGTTTTTCACATCTCTTCCTGTTGTGCTCTGGAGCTCCAGGAAACAACTAGTACCTGCTCACTTTGATCTTGACTTACGAGCATCCATGTTGCCCTTAAGAGGCAGTAGGGAACTCCAAATGGAAGAGCACCCCACCTTACTAATAAATACATTACTAGTAAATCATTTTACTTGGTTTAATAACTAGTTTTACTTACTAGTAGAAATACCAAAATACATACATATCTGTCTTCCAACTCCCTTCTCTAAGGGTGAATCCATCTCAACCTTTTGATAATTAGCTGTAATTGTTACTGAACCAAACTCACCCGACATGCAGCAAAGCCAGTCTACTGACACCGGGTTGTGATGAAGGAAAATTCAACATTTATTGCAAGGCTGAGCAAGGGATGTGCGGTGGCTAATGCTCAAAAGACCCCAATCCCAAATGGTTTTCAGGGAAGGGGTGAGGGTTGCGGGGTGCCTCATCGGCTCATGGACAGTCTTCTGACTGGTTGGTGGTAAGGTGACAGGGTGGTATTTCAGGGGTTAACATCATCAGCCTTTTGGTTCTAACCAGTATGAGGTCTACATGTCTGTGGGCAGTATGCAGTTAACTTCTTCCACCTGGTGAGGGTTTCAGTATCTGCAAAACAACTCAAGGATATGGCTCAGGATATTATCTATAGACCTTGAGGAGGAACTAAAGATCCTTGACTTTGTTTTATGGCTAAACTATTATTATTTTGTCTTGCTTGGCTGTTTTCCTTTGTTTCTGCATTTTCTCACTTCTTTGATTAAATTTGCTCTTTGAAACTCGGGGAAGACCTAGGAGGTTAAAGCTTTTCTGCAAACAAGAAGTGGGGGACTCAGGAGGGTATGTTCCTGGGAAGGCCCCTCAGGGTCCTTCTTGGTTTCATAATGTGACTCTTCCAGGAAGCTTTCTGTAATCCCCCCCACCCCCAAACACACACAAACACACAAACACACACACACACTCTCTCTCTCTCTCTCTTTCTCTCTGTCTCTTTCTCTCCCCTTCCCCTCCCTCCCTCCCTCCCTCCCTTTCTCCCTCTCTCCTTCTCTCTCACACGTTTTCCACATTGTATTATTATGGTGTGTCTTTATACCTTCCTGACTGGTTCTTAAGCTCCCTGTGAAGCAGGAACGTTATCTGTCAAACACAGTGGTTCAGAATACAGTATAGACTTTAGTGTCCACTTGCTTTGCTTCAGGATCCTGCTCTACGTCTTACTAATTGTATGATCCTGGACAAGTTACTGCACTTACCAAAAAATGAAGATATTAATAATACCTGCTTCATAGGATTGCTGTAGGAATTTGACAAGATTTAAAGTTTTTAGGATAGTACCATGTATTAATTTTTATCATTATTACTTACATCCCTAATACCTAACTCAGTGCCATACATTTGGTGGTATTAAATGAATATTGAATGAACAGACCCATCCAAGAGCTTCTATGCTTTTGCTAAGTGTATCAGCAATAGGAATAGCATAATTAAAGTGAAACATAGCACAAACCTAGAAGCAAAACTTTATAAGGTTTGTTCCAGTATTAGTTTAGCTGCTTTAGACCAGTACTGTCCAATTGAAATACAATGCAACCCACCGTGTAAATTAAAATTTTCTAGTTAGCCACACAAAAATGTAAAAGGAAACAGATGACTCTGGGAAGACATGAAATACCCTATCAGTATCCTATGTCTTCATACATCCAAGTCACAGAAATTATGGATTTTTTATTCATAAATTGTTTGCTGATCTTCCTTTGGTTTGAGATTAAGAATTATCAATATAATCATGAAATCAAAAGTGATTTTCATATCCTAAAATTATCAAGAGAATACCCATGGGATCAACTGGAGAACTGTGATCAAAGTGTAAAACATGAAGGGAAAAAAAGATTATTGCCAGAGATATCCAAAAGCTTCAAGACTAAAAGAAAATCACATATTTTTGAAGTTAGGAAATGAATTGTTATTATAGTTTAGTTGTTCAGTAACTATAGATGCTGGATGGAATGTTAAAGACTCATCAGATGTTACATTTATAATAAATGAAAATAAAGAGGGCAAAGATAGTTTATGACAAAACCTGTAGTATTAACTACTAATCTTTTCTATAGGATGAGTGAGATAAATGTGTTGTGCAGTTTGCATTCAAGGATAATAAGCAATAATCTGAGAGACCATAAACTCATTCTCTTTGACCCTTATTTACCTAAATTTGTCTCTGTATCTATAGTCACTTCATGGGTAATTTAGTAGTTTCACAGATGCTGAGCCTGCTACACTGACCTGAACATTAGCTTTGAGAACTCATACTCCCTAAACATTTCATGCTCCTTGAGTTTCATATTTCTTTAGCAGTAAACCTGAAGCTGGAGAACATGATATACGACCTAAAATAATGAAACTGGTAGCTTGGGGAGTCAACAATGCCTTACCTGTGTGTATCTGCATTTTATAGTTACCATTAAAATTTACCACAACATTCGTGTGACAGATTTAGTGAAAAATCCTCCTGTGTTCCATGACAATTAGAATAAACAAGTCCTTTATGTAAAAGAGTATAATTACTGTGACTTTAATGTGAGCTACATGATTTTGTTTTTACTTTTCACTTTCTTAATTCTCTATCAGGAATTATCCTCAGTGTGCACAGCTTGCCATCATCATGCACACGCACACACACCTGGCACTTGCTCCTCTGAGGACCAGGACCCTTTTCTACCCTCCTCAGCCCCTGAGCTCTCTTGCCTTCAGTTCTCTGCCAGGCTTGCTCCTCCCACCTGAGTGGTCTCTGAGTGTGTCTATGTGTGATGGGAGGTTGACACTGAGCTTCGCCAGCCGCTGGCACTCTGTGTTCAACTGAAGGGCCTGGGCAGTGATTGACGACCAATCACATTAGGAAACGGACCCCAATCACCAGCGTCCCCTAGCTTCTGGGGAGAGTGGAAATGCCCCAGAGAGGCCACTTGGGATTAACATGGCCATTATGTGACACAAGTAGCCCTATTCCTCTACCCGTTCATGCTATGAATTTGACAGTTTGATTCTTTATGAGTTGCTAAGTGTATTTAATCTTTTCTCAAATTATTCATAGACTAATAGCTACCAGCAAGACTACATAAACAGATTTCTTTAAAATGGCATAAAATGAGTTATCCTGTAGCTCATTAGATGAGTTAACAGATGTTTGATTCAAAGTGATTTATTGGGAGGACTCACTTCATTTTCTACTCAATTTCTAATTTACAGAACCAAAATAAAACAAAGAGAAGTATCTCTCTGGCATCACTTGGCTCCTTGTCCCCCAGTATCCCTACGTGTAAATGAGGATGGTGAAATGGGGAAACCGCCCTATGGACAGTGGTGATCGGCCCAGGGATACAAAGCACAGCAGCTGGGCTGGGCTAGGCTAAAGGGTTGGGGATTTACTTCTGAAGTGAGAGAGCAAGCAAACTTAATGCAGAGAAGTCACTGCTGGGTTTACACTCTAATATTTCTTTTCTTTTCATTAGATTTTTGAAGACTATGAGAAATTGCTCCAGTCTGAGAATTATGTGACTAAGAGACAATCTTTAAAGGTAATATCAAATTTCTTTAAGTTAGAGTCTCCAGAAGTTGATATTCTTGTTAGTAAATGACAGGTTTAACAGTGGACAAGTAAATACAGAAAAATTATTCTCTTTTTTTGTAACTTGAGAAGTACATTCAACGTTATGACTGTACTTTGTAGCAAAATGAGGTAAGTGCCCTACTTCAAATACTTTTTGGAGGTAACAATATAAGTAATAAGTACAGAATAAATACAGGGTGAGGGGTATGTTTTTATTTGTATGTAACCAAACGGCATTTCTGATTTGAGATTCTATCTCCTATGAAATGCCTATTGAAATGCCTCTCTCCCTCATCAGACAGGGACCCGGCAGAATCGGGCCACATCCATCTGTGAGTGGCCTTCCCTCCCTCAGTGAAAAGGTGCCTGGAAATAGCCATTTGGTCAAGAGGAAGTGGGACAGCTCCTGAGGGAGTAGGACATTGGCTAGAGCTGCATCTCTGCCCTTCAGATCCTACTCAGATATTCGAAAGAACGTTTTTGGCAGATAATAATTGGCTGTTTTTGGTCGAGCAATTTGTATGATGCTTGAGCTTACTAAATATTATTTTATATTATTATATATTCATATTATTTTATGTATTAATTATAAAAATATAGTATTATTTTTTAAATGTTGGAATGATGACATTATAGAACAATGCATTTGTTTCTAAATATTGGAGACAGTTTTAAGCTAAAGCAATAAATTAAATCTGTTTTGGACCACATATTTGTGAATTCACTTCCCCCATGATTATGTGTCAGCCTTGACCCCTCTCTCCTGTACTTGTGCCCTTGCTGCTCCAGCTTTACCTGTTGGTGGAGAGATCAGTGTACTGTTTTCAGCCAGTCGTTCAGCACTCTTGATTGAGTTTCTCCTTGTGCAGAAACCCATACAGAGTAATCCACATAGAAGAAAAATATCACGGGTGTGTTGCTGTCTGTGCTGGAGCCTGAATTAATGACATGGAGCTCCAGGCAAAGGCAGGGACACCGATGCTGTGCTCTCCCATGTCCAGAAAGCTGCTTAAAAGCAGTTGAAGATAAGGATACATCCTGTTGGGACAGCCGTGTACTTAAAGAATAGACACAAGGACAGTCAAACCAGGAAAGCTTGTCTGTGTTACAGAGGTAGTCATCCTGGCGGGGAGTGGAAATTGGGACAGTAAACAGAGGTGATGATGCTCTGAAGGGCCAATATATGGCTAATTGCTCATAAATTTTCCAAGTCCTTCCTGTTTTCAGTGGAATCTGTCAGATACTGGGCCAAAGTAGGGTGGTTGATATGAACTAAGGTGACTGAACCAAACTGGGATCAAGAAAGTTGAGGGTCATGGACTTTAGAATATATCCTTGTACCATTTTCCACAGTGATAAGAACTTGTGACAGAAACGTTTCTGCGATTGAGTGACTCTAGGGCCTTAGGCAAAGTTATAAAGCTTACAGTTTTTTACCCAGACATTTCCCTTCTTGGCCTTCTTCCTGCTTTTCTTGCCTGCTGTCCTGTCATCCCCTCCTACCCATGTGCCCATTGCCCTCATTTTCTTCTCAGGATGCCTTCAACCCCACCTTGTCCTGTTCTCTTGTTAATATTTGTAAAATGGTTAGAGCAGAACCTACCACATGGTAAGACCTGGATATATTTGCTAAAGAAAATTGAAATAAATTTCATTAATAAATATTCCTCGTCACTGTCCCCAGAGTTCAGTCTCTGGACTGAAGGCACCGATCTATTCTAAATAAATAATTGGGACTAGGGTATGAGTTAGACTTTTTCCTACCAGGATGCATTTGCATTTAAAAATCGAAGCCTATTAACCCAGTAGATGTATGATTAGTACAACATGTAATACAAATTTAGCGGGCAGCAAAGGGGAGCAAGAAAGACTCATTTCTCACCTCTGTCCGCTGCCACCTGGCTCTCCACCATCTAGCCTCTCTTCCTCTTTTCACATAGTTCTCCTGCTGAAGACCTCAGCGCTATTCCAGTGACATGGCAAAGAGCATCTGACTTTGTACAGCATGTGGTGTAGAAAGTCTCCTTTAAACTCTCCCTTTTCAAGCTGATTGTTTGTTTTCTACTTATTTACAGATGCCCCAGCCCACTCATAAGGCCTCTTTCTTGTTCTTTATTAATGCACCCACACATACTACATGAGCTGCTATTCCCACTTAAAATCCTTTACAGTTGACTGTCTCACAAATATTTGATTTACAATGTGGTAAAACCAAGCACTGGTTAGACAGTGAAAAGCACTAGTAAAAGGTAGATAAAGTATATCAAGAATGTAAAAATTGCTAAAATTGTTACTGAAGAGTTGGCCTTTTTTGAACGTTGGATTATAGGCAGAGATATTGCTAAGATGGTCTTGTATCAGTCTGTTCAAGGAAAGAGCTCCTTAAGTATTGTTTGCTCTTTTCTTCATCAGAACATTGCTCTGCAGAGCTCCACTGTGTGCTGTTGAGTTTTCCTTTGGGCAATTAGATCTGTGGTAGCAGTATGTTCTATTTTGATTTTACTATGTTTATATCTCTGGATTCTGTAATATTTTGCACATAGATGTTTCATAATTTTAGAAAACAAGAGAGGTTAGATTATTGTAACAGTGTATTTACTAGGCTATTTTCTGATTCCAAAGTAGTTGCTACCTACTGCCTTTTGTTAATCAAGTTCTAAAATGTTCTGAACTATCTTGGGGTGCTTAGGTTTCTGGTATCAATAAAAAATAATTAACAGAGAAATTCCTTTTACTATGTGACATAGCTTAGGAATTTATTTCTTATCTTCTTCAGAGGCCTGGTATTTAATCACTAGAAAGATTATAATTCAAAAGACGCTTGGTGGAATTCTGGATGTGGGGAGAGCTCTGGTCAATATCATTAAAACACAAAGTTTTTTAAAAACTCATTATTGTGCGTGGTTTCACTGTATACTATGAAGCCTATAATATGAAAGTTAAAGAAGTAAAAAATATGAATTTTTTTCCTTTTACTTAGTATAATATTGCTGTATAATCCTTTGTATTACTATGAAATGCAGCATTTTTCACTGTCAGTATTAATTAATAGATTAATATTTAATGGCTAAAAGATTCAGTGTTTTTGGCCAAATGATTTAACATAATTGATTGTTTCCAAAAAGTAGTGAAATTATATAAGCAGAGGATAGATTGGATAGAATTTATATATAGGCATCCCCATGTAATAAGAATTGAAGTGACTTAATCTGAACTTAACTCATAAATGTCACTTCAACAAATATTTATTGAATGTGTGTATGTATACAAATTTTAAATTTTTTAAATGAAATTGCTCTGTTGCTAGAAGACCTTTTGATATGTGTGTGTGTGTGTATGCTATATATGTATTTTTGGCCATACCACACAGCATGCGGGATCTTAGTTCCCCAACCAGGGATCAAACCCATGCCCTCTGCAGTGACAGCATGGAGTCTTAACCACTGGACCACCAGAGTTATATTATAATTATATTTTATTATAACATATAAAATATGTTATATTTTAAATAAATATATATCTACATAGAATCTATATTTACATAGATGCTATATATATACACATATGTGTGTATATATATAAAGATATATATGTGTGTATATATACACACATATATATCTTTAGAAGCTTCTTGTCAGCTTTACAACCCAGAATGTTTTTTGATTTTTTTTTTTGAGAATCCGGGAGCCATACCCCTGGAGTGTAAACATCTAGGAAGATAGCTCTCCTTCCTCTCTATCACAGGAAAATTTAACCTTGATGCTTCTCTCCAAGCTGTAACCATTTGCTTGTCAGAGAGATAAGAGAAGTTTTATTATTCTCTACATTAGTTGGATAAAAGCAATGAGGTAAAACAAATGGCTACTTCAATGGCCAGGTGAGTTCAGGGTGAACTATGAAAGGGTGCACAGCAAATGGCGCTGTCTGGTCCTCTTATAGGGGACCAGTTATCTTTCATCTTGAGAGTATGTATATGTACTGGATTGTAGCTGCTTGGTTGTATAAATAAGGTAGAATTTTACATCTTTGTAATGCCTTTTTTGTAGATTACCTACAGTGTTGTGCTCTGAATACGTGTATTCGATAATAAAACTGCTTTCTTTCTTTTCTACACTTTGTAGAGAGGATTCTGTGTTGCTTGGACTTTATTTCCCCAACAATATCCACACACCTCACACAGTTAGGTTATAAGGGATACAAACACTAGTAGGAATTGACACATGCCCTTATGGAGCTTATATTCTAAGTAAGCTCATGAGTAACTCTGCACTGCAAGGCAAAGTGAGTACAACTAGGAAAAAACAAAGAGCACAGAGGGAAGAGAGGAAATTCAGCTGAGAAGAGTTGAACTATAGAAACAGAAGGTAGAATGGTGGTTATGGGTGGGGGGCAGTGGGGTGGGAGATGCTGGTCAAAGGGTACAAGCTTTCAGTTATAAGATGAATAAATTCTGAAGATCTAACATACAGCATGGTGACTATAGTTAATAATACTGTATTGTATACTTGAAAGTTGCTGAGAGTAGATCTTAAGCATTCTCACCACAAAAAGGAAAAGGGTAACTATGTGAGGCTATAGATGTGTTAATTAAATTGCATGTGGTAAATATTTCACAACGTATACACATATCAAATCATCATGATGTACAATTTAAATGTACACAGTTTTGTCAATTATACCTCAGTAAAGCTGGGAAAAATTTGGAGCAAGGGTAGTGAAGCCACAGAAGCAGAAGAAAGAGAAAGAATAAGTGAGGGGCAGAGGAAAGGATGCAATAGAAATGACTCCAGTCACAGTGGGGTTTTTTTTTTTTGGTTTTTTTTTTTTGCAAAAAGTTTTATTATTTGGAATCTCAACAAGAAAAAAAGAAAACTGAAATAGAACCTACGTGCAATGCCGTATATGAACATTTTATTCTAAAAGTGTTGCATTTTTGTTATTTAGATTTTTTTTACAACTTTATTTGAGTATAATTGCTTCACAATGGTGTGTTAGTTTCTTCTTTATAACAAAGTGAATCAGTTATACATATATATATCCGTTCCCATATCCCTTCCCTCTTGCGTCTCCCTCCCTCCCACCCTCCCTATCCCACCCCTCCAGGCGGTCACAAAGCACCGAGCTGATCTCCCTGTGCTATGCAGCTGCTTCCCACTAGCTATCTACCTTATGTTTGGTAGTGTATATATGTCCATGCCTCTCTTTCGCTTTGTCACAGCTTACCCTTCCCCCTCCCCATATCCTCAAGTCCATTCTCTAGTAGGTCTGTGTCTTTACTCCTGTTTTACCCCTAGGTTCTTCATGACTTTTTTTTTTCTTAAATTCCATATATATGTGTTAACATACGGTATTTGTGTTTCCCTTTCTGACTTACTTCACTCTGTATGACAGACTCTAGGTCTATCCACCTCATTACAAATAGCTCAGTTTCGTTTCTTTTTATGGCTGAGTAATATTCCATCACAGTGGGTTTTGAATGCCAGACTAAGGACTTCAATTTTTATCCCCAGTTCAAAAGAATCTAGATAATTGTTTGCTTATTCATTCATGTTATAAGTGGCATTAGTAACATGAATAAGGCTGATCATCAGGAAGATTCATTTGACATAATGTGCAGAATGGGTCGGATTGGGTGAAGACTGAAAAAGAGACCATTGTGTGTGCTGTTGCAGTAGTCCAGATGGAAGGTAGGAGGGTCTGAGTGAGTAAAAATGGAACGAAGGATGTTCAAGACATTTAAAAACAGAAAGTTGGCAGATCTTAGATGTAGATTTGGTATGAGGAGTAAAGGAAGCAAAAGAGCTGAGAAAGATTTCAACTCTCTTCCCCAGGGGACTAGCAGATCATGATGTCATTAACAAGGAGAGGAAGGGGAATTGGTTGTAGAAATGTTGAGTGTGATAGGCCAGCTAAGTGTTCAACCAGGGCTGGGGTGGGGGGCGGGGAGTTAAAAATGTGGGTATAGAGTTTAGGAAGGAAATTAAAACAGAGATGTATAATAGATTTGGGAGACATCTTCCTGGATGTCATAGTTGAAGCCACAGGCGTAGATGAGATTGTTGGGAGATAAAGAGATAAAATACAGCTTGGAAAATCCCTGCATGTATAGTGCCTAAAGGGAAGGGGAATCAGTAACAGGCAGCATAGGAACTCGCTTCAAGTGGTAAGAAAAGAGAAGAAAGCAGTGGCCTTGAAACCAGGAACAAAGAAAGTTTCCAGGAGAGTATCCAGTTAGCTTTAGATGCTGAGGAGAGATTAAGAAAGATGAGACTAAAAATTTACACAGATGCTATTGCATATGTTTGAGACTAACTGGTGACCATCTAATATCCAACGCTGGTCATCATTAAGTATATCATATATAAAATTATGTTAAGGGTACATTTCAGCCACGTGGTTGCTGAAGCTTTAGGAATTGCTACCACTACAGTGAGAATAAAAGTTCAGCCATATGCTGCTAGGGGGTCTTCAACTATTCTCACTCTTGGTATTTTTATTTTGTTTTGAAATGTATTAGTCTGTCTGGGCTGCTATAACAAAAATACCATAGACTGGGTGGATTAAACAACAAACATTTATTTCTCACAGTTCTGGATGCTGGCAAGTCTGAGATCAAGGTGCCAGCAGCAAGGGAGCTTTCCGGGATCTCTTTTATAAGAGCACCAAACCCATTCATAATGGCTCCACCCTCATGTCCTATTCACCTTCCAAAGGCCCCACCTCCTAATATCATTGCATTGGGGATTAGGATTTCAACATATAGATTTAGAGGGACGTAAACATCCAGTTCATAACGTGGAGTAATGCTGCATTTTAGGAATTAATAATTTGTCACCAGAAAACGTTTTGCTTTACTTTTTTATAAAAACTTGCTGCACATATTAAATTTCATATGAGTTCAGGGTCAGAGTTTTTTTCTGGCTCTATATCAGGTTTCGTAATAAAATTTAGGGAGAAGGTAAGAGTCACTTAATATAACCTGTTTTCCCAGTAAGCTACTAGAGTATATTTATTCAGATAAGGAATGTATAATTGTAAAGTCAATTTTTTTATTCTTATCCTACCTCAGTGCCTAAGGAGCAATACATTACTGGGAAGCACATTAAAGTAAGGGATGAAAATAATAAATTCATTTCTGGCTAGCTCTTGATGAGGGCAGCAGAGAAAGCTTTTTTAAGCAGTAGCAATGACTGGCTTAAAAAAAAAAGATTCAGAAATGCAGTAAGCACTGACTTTAGCAAAACTGTATGAAAAGTTCAAAAATAACTTAATAATAACTACAGCTTCCATGCCTATGCTTTAAGATGTACTTAAGGACTCTGAATTTTTTTCATATCAACATTCATAACTCACATTTATATTTTGTTTTCCGGTGTGAAGAAGTGGGATATATTTTGAATAAGATGACTCTCGGACAGATTCTACTTTGATTCTGTGTTTTTTGTAGCTGCTGGGTGAACTGATCTTGGACCGGCACAACTTCACCATCATGACAAAGTACATCAGCAAGCCAGAGAACCTCAAACTGATGATGAACCTCCTCCGGGATAAAAGTCCCAACATCCAGTTTGAAGCCTTTCATGTGTTTAAGGTAAAGTGCGAGCTGCAGAAATAATGTGGGCATTTGTTTTCCAGTTGCAAATGGCAAACTCCCTACTTTGTACCCTCCTTTATACATGAGAGAAAATTAAATAGGCAGTCTTTCTGTTTTGCATGACTTAGATGAAATTTTAGAGTTATTTTAATGAATGCCCATTTGTTTCTAAAAGATTTGCTAACTAATCCGTATCTCAACATATTTTCATTTTTTTCACTGAGAAAATAGGGGGATACTGTTTCCCAAAAGTTACTAAAATAATCAGTGATTGAGTTGAAGCCGAAAACCTGTGTCAGAATTTGAATGCTTTGCTTCTGCCTGAAGTGTTTCTTTGAACTTTAAGTGAAACCTAAAGAAACACTGAGTACTACTCACTTTGTTACTTGCTTAGAAATGTTTTAATTCGTTTTGAAAGAAAAGTAGTCCATGTAACACCTGCTTTTTCTTTCTAATATCTTTTCTTTGATGTAAGAGTAATAAAATCATCTCCTAGAAACTTTAAACAATAGATTTGTTTAAAAGTAGGGTAGGTGGAAGAAATTTAATCTATAATCCCATACCCCTGACTTAACTATTGTAAAGATTTTAGTAAATTTTATTTTCCTGTGCACATATTTGAAGGTTTTTCTGCAGCTGTATTTACATTGTACACACAACTGATACACTAATTTATCACTCATGCTATACCGTAAGTGAACATTAATTCACTGTTGTTATATACAGTGTTTAAGAAGAGCCAGTAGTTTTATTGGCATCATAGTTTTTCATTGAGTATACTTACTCTAGCTTACTTAAATATTTCTGTGTCATTTATATTTAGGTTATTTTCAATTTGTAGCTACAATGAGCATTTTATGTATTCAGCTAATTTTTTCCATATTTAGGATTATTTTCTTAGGATAGGTATCTAGAGTACAATTAAGGATTCAGAGAGTTCCAGGCTTTTTTTTTTTTTTTTTTTGGCCTTTATAATGTATATTCAGTGATTGAATTCATAAGTCTATAAATGGGAGACATGGCAGTTTATAAGGTATGTGATTGTTGCTTTGAGAGGTAAAAAACAATTTTAGTCCATCTTTCAGCCACCACATCTTTATTGTCCAAAAGGCCACTAGAGCAGTTCAAATCCCAAATTAATTTATAAATTCCATTTAATTACAATCAAAATCCCAGCAGAACTTTTCATGGAACTTGACAAGCTGACTCTAAAATTTGTAAGGTAGAACGATGGCCTGGGATTATCTATGGCAATTTTCAAGGAAAACAAGGTAGGGAAATCCACCCTACCATATATCAAGACTTATTATGGATTTATAGTAAATGGAGACAATATGGTATTGGCATAGAGATAGATAAATAGAACAACAAAACAGAGTAAAAAGCCTAGAAATAAGCCTGTGCAAATATGAAATTTGATATTTCATAGTGGAGGGATAGTAAATCAGTGAAGAAAGGGTTACTGTTAATAAATGGCTCTAGGGTAATAGATTATTCATATAGAAAACCCTACTCTCCACTATATTCAGAAATAAATTCTGGTAAAGATCTACACTTGACAAGCAAAATTTTTTAACTTTAAAAAGAGAAAATAGGAGACTTTTTATGATGTTGGGGAAGGAAGAATTTTTAAAAAGAATTTAAAATCACAAAACATAATAGAAAATAAGTTTGACTACATTAAAATTTAACACTTCTTTTTGAAAAGACATCATAAGCAAAGTGAAAAACAGGACAGATGTGACACATGTAACTGACAAATCATTTAGAAAAAGACAAACAATTCAATAGAAAAATAGGCAGAGCATACAAGTTGGTAATTTACAGATGAGGAAACCTGATTGGCCAACAAATAGGTGAAGGTGCTCATCTTAGTAGTAATTGTGGAAATGGCCATTAAAATATCGGCAAGATATCACTTTACATTTTTCATATTGACAAAAATGTTTAAGTCTGACAACATCAAATTTTGGTAAGGTTGGAGGGCAGTAGGTCATACACTGTAAACTGGTACAAGCACTTGGGAGAGCAATTTAGCAAAATAAAGTACTGAAAGTGTCCATACTCTTCAGTCCTGAAATCTCATTTTCTGGCAACTTCCTGGGGACAATCTTGCTCACATGCATAAGGAATCCTGTACCAAAATGTTTATTGCAACATTGTTTCGCATGTTGTAAAATGGAAAACAAAAATGGGTATCTACAAGAGACTGGGAAAATAAATTGTGACGTATTCATACAATATCATATAGTAATGGGTTAAGTATCAGAAACACTGAGTGGGATAAGCAAATGTTAAAAGGATGTTATTTAAAGTTTAAAAACATGCAAAACAACGCTATGTATGGTTTCAGACATATGCAGTTATAGTCTAAAAACCTGCATGGGAATGATAAATACCAAATTCAGGATAGCAGTCACCTCAGGGGAGGGGTAGGAAAGAGAATGATATCATGAAGAAATGTCTAATAGCCTTTAATTATATCTGTAATGTTTTATTTTATTAAAATTCTGAAGGCAAGTTTGGCAAAAATGATAGAGCTGATGGTGGGAACTTGAAATCTGATATGTTATTGCTGTGCTCTTCTCTGTGTTAGAATTATTTCATAAAGAATAAACACAAATTGGATGAGACAAAAATAGGCTCTTGTAGGACAGGAAAATGCCTGCAGAGTATAAAATGATAGGCCCTCTTAAGACCCTTTTCTTTTGACTGAGGAAATTATAGAAGTCTGTGTGTCCTGTCTTTCCAGCTCCCACAGAATTTTAATATATCATCCTAGATGAGAACATGCTTCATATAACTTGGTTCCAAAATGCAGTATTATGGAAGTATTCAGTGGGTGGCAAAATAGAAATAACCTACTTCCATCCTCTGAGATCAGAATTTGGATCATCTCATTATTGGACAGAATAGGTGCATTTAAAAATAGTTGACCACTTGTTTACTTGTATGTGTATAAACTGGACTTACTCTGGACCCTGATTATGTTCGTTGCACTGAAGGGCAAACTGAATTGTTTACTTGCCAAAAATATTTTGTTATTTAGAAAAAGTAACAGCTGAGTCCTAGAGTTTTTTCACAGGTCTTTATTAATAGTCTTTTTCCCCAGGTACCTTTCATAAAGTACAGAAAATGTGGAGCACATGACTAAAAATGTCTTTGCCAGATTATTAGTGGCCAATTTTCATTAGCTTACTTGAAAAGTTCAAGGACTTGAATGAGTTGCCATTTCATGTTTTCTCTGCTATTGATGAACAGGATGGTATGATGGGAAAGGACTAGATGGAAGTCATGGAAGTCAAGAGACCTGGGTCTTTGTTGTGGCTCGGTTGCCAGCAGTGACTTTGGGCAAATCCATGTGGATCTGTTTCCTCACTTGCAAAATGTTAAATTTAAAAAGTTAAATTAAAATAAAAAGTCTAATTCTAAGATACTAAGTTCAGGAGACCTTTGTCTCTGTGATCCTGCCTCTTCCAGAAATATGGCCAACGTGAATTTAGGGATCAGCTATGAGCTGATCTTTCTTTCCTTTCCCTGTTAACATCCTTAATAGCAAAGGACCATGTTGCCACTGTCTTTCGAACCTAGAGGGTGGGGATGGCCAGTGCCTTTTGGCTCACCTCTCAGAGCTGCTGGAACTCAATGGCCATTGTTGAAAATGGGCCTGAGTGTACTGCTCTGTCGCTCAGATCCTAGCAGTTGGCCACAATAGCCATTTCCATGAAAACAAGACGCTCCACCCTAGCTTATTCCAAAATCCAAAGGCCAGCTTGACAATACACCTGAAAAAGTATACAGAACAAGAATGGTTGTCCTCATGAATGGTTCATCTCAAGCCTTGATTTCAGTGTCCCAGATGCCCCAAAGGAATTGTGCATTAGAGCATTAGTCACCTCTAATCAGCAACTACCTTTAGAGGCAGCAGAGTTCAGAAGCCATAAAAAATAAAAATAAGGAAAAATTTTAAACTTGAAAACAAATTGAACATTTTTTTAGGTCTGTTGTACAGTGTACGGATTCAGTAGAGTTGATCCAGTGATGCCTTGTCTGCAAATTCCACTATGTTTTACATTTATTTCGGATTCAAACGGAGAAGCTTAGTTTGTTCTATATATTTAATCTTCTAAAAATTTTTTTGGGGAATAAAGACTGTTATGAGTTATTGCTGTAGTTACCACAAATGCCAGACAGTTCCTAGCTAAAACTTCCCAGCCGCTCACTTGTAAACTAATGGTAGCCAGAGGAGCCACACGTTTGGCTCCCGTATGTGATTTCCTAACATACTAGGTGTTCTATAAACATCAGGGCATTTTGTGTAACAATGTAAATGAGCCTGGGGTACTTTTTTTTAATAAGTAACAATTTTAATTTATGGTAGTAAAGTTCATATAACATAAAATTCACCATTTTGACCATTTTAAAGTATACAGTTCTGTGGCATTTAGTATTTACAGTGTTATACAACTATTACTACTCTCTAGTTCCAGGACATTTTCATCACCCCAAAAAGAAACCCTATACCCATTCAGCAACTACTCCTCATTTTCTCCTACTCACAGCCCCTGGCAATCACTAATCTGCTTTCAGTCTTTATGGATTCACCAGTTCTTGATATTTGATATAAATGAAATGATGTAATGTGTGGCCTTTTGTGTCCGGTTTCTTCTATTAGCATAATGTTTTTAAAGTTCATCCATGTTGTAGCATGATCAGTAGCACTTCATTCATTTTTATGGCTGAATAATATCCCATTTTAAGGATATATCACAATTTGCTTATCCATTCATCAGCTGATGGACTTTTGGCTATTGTGAATAGTGCTGCTATGAATATTCATGTGCAAGTTTTTGTTTGAACAAATGTTTTCAATTCTTTTGGTATATACCTAGGAACAGAATTGCTCAGTCTTATGGTAATTCAGTGTGTAACTTACTGAGGTGCTACCAAACTTTTCCATAGAGGCTGCTCCATTTTACACTCCCACAAGCAGTGTACAGAGTTCCAATTTCTCCATTCCTCACTTGTTATAGTTAGTTTTTTTTTTTTAATTGTAGCTGGCCTAGTCTCATTGTGGTTTTGATTTGTGTTTCCCTAATGATCTAATGATGTTGAGGATTTTTTCACATGCTTATTAGCCATTTGTATATCTTCTTTGGAGAAATGTCAAGTCCTTTGCCCCTTTTTATTTTTTTATTTTTTTATTATTTTTTTTTCTTTTTGCGGTATGCGGGCCTCTCACTGTTGTGGCCTCTCCCGTTGCGGAGCACAGGCTCCGGATGCGCAGGCCCAGCGGCCATGGCTCACGGGCCCAGCCGCTCCGCGGCATATGGGATCCTCCCAGACCGGGGCACGAACCCGTATCCCCTGCATCGGCAGGCGGACTCTCAACCACTGCGCCACCAGGGAGGCCCTTTATTTTATTTTTTAATATTTATTTGTTTATTTGTTTTGACTATGCCAGCTCTTTGTTGCAGCACACGGAATCTTCGTTGCAGCATGCAGGATCTTTAGTTGTGGCCTGTGAACTTCTTAGTTGTGGCATGCAAACTCTTAGTTGCAGTATGCATGTGGGATCTAGTTCCCCGACCAGGGATCGAACCCAGGCCCCCTGCATTGGGAGCGCGGAGACTTACCCACTGGACCACCAAGGAAGTCCCCCTTTGCCCCTTTTTAAAAAAGGTTGTTTGTCTTTTTGTTGTTGTGTTGTATGAGTTCTTTATATGTTCTGGATACTAGATGCTGATCATATATATGATTTGCAAATATTTTCTTACATTCTGTATATTGTCTTTTCACGCTCTTGATAGTGTTCTGTGATACACACAATTTTTAAATTTTGATGAAGTTCAGTTTATCCATTTTTTTTGTTGTTGCTCATGCTTTTGATGTTGTAGCTAAGAAACCATTGCCAAATACAAGGTCATGAGGATGTACCCCTATATTTTCCTCTAAAAGTTTTATTAGCTCTTATATTTAGTTTTTTGATCAATTTTGAGTTAATTTTTGTTTGTGGTGCAAGGTAAGGGTCCAACTTTATTTTTTTGCATGTGGATATCTAGTTGTCCCATGTTGAGTGTTTATTATTATGAAAAGGTGTTGGATTTTGTCAAATACTTTTTCTGCATCAGTTGAAATGATCATATGGTTTTCTTTCAATGTACTAATGTGTCATCTTAGTTTCCTAGAGCTGCTATAACAAAGTACCAAAGACTAAGTTTTCCTAAAACTACAGAAAATCACTGTCTCAGAGTTGTGGCAACTAGAAGTCCAAGATCAAGGTGTCAACAGGGTTGGTTCCTCTTGGAGCTTTCAGGGAAAATCTATGCCTCTCTCCTAGCTTCTGGTGGTTGCCAGCAATCCTTGGCATTCCTTGCCTTATAGATGCATAACTCCAATCTCTGTGTCCATCTTCACATGGCATTTTCCTCTGCGTATCTCTGTGTGTTTCTGTGTCCAAAATTCCCTCTTCCTCTAAAGATACTGGTAATTGGATTCAGGCCCAAGCTAACTCAGTATGAACTGATCTTAGTTTGATTACATCCTATTTCCAAATAAAGTCACGTTCACAGGTACCAAGGGTTAGGACTTGAACATTCATCTTTTTAGAGGATGCAGTTCAGTCTAGTACATGTGGTGTATTACATCGATTGATTTTATTATGTTGAGCCATGCTTGTATTTCTGGAATAAATCCCATTTAGTCATGGCATGTAATCCTTTTAATATTATTCTGGACTTCATTTGCTTGTATTTTGTTGAGGATTTTTGCATCTTTATTCATAAAGGACAGTGGTCTGTAGTTTTCTTGTGATAGCTTTGTCTGGCTTTGGTATCAGGGTAATGCTGACCTCATAAAATGAGTTAGGAAGTATTCCCTTGTCTTTTATTTTTTGGATGAATTTGAAATGGATTGGTGTTAATTTTTCTTTAAAAGTTTGTAGAATTTACCAGTGAAATCATCCTGGGCTTTTGTTGAGAGGTTTTTGGTTACTGATTCAACCTCCTTATAGAAATAAAAAAGGTTATAAGAGAATACTACAAATAATTGTACATCAATAAATTAGATAACCTAGATGAAATGGACAAATCCCTAGAAATGCACAAACTACCAAACTGATATAAAAAAAAAAGAGAAAATCTGATTCATGGACTCTCATTTCACCTACACCATGAGCCCTTCCTGTTCCAAACTCAGAAATCTAATGTTATCTCCACCTCCTTTGAACCTCCACAGCTTTTCATTTCCCTCTCATAGGTCCTTTACATCCTGGTGTAGTTTTTCCTTCCTCATGCTTGCTGGATTGGAGGAACCTTGAGGGTTCAACCTTGTAGCTCCCACTGTCTCCATAACCAATCACCGGCCACAGTGTGTTCGGAGTAGAGTTGTGCACTGTTGGAGGTTCAGGAAGAGGAGGCGGTGATCAGAGGGGCTGGTGGTGAAGCACTCAGCCCTTCTGAGGAGTGGAGAGCCCAGAACATGAAACCAGAGAGCTATATAGCAGTCAATAGTTTTATGGGTATTCTGGTCACGTCATTATATATATAGCATCTAACTAGGAAGTGTGTACTTTGCAAAATACTGTATCAGTCAGCATTATAGTTTTTCTTTTTTTAAATATGCTTGGTTTTTTTGGTTTTTTTTTTTTTTGGCTGCACCTCGCGGCCTGTGGGATCTTAGTTCCCCAACCAGGGATGGAACCCCGCCCCCTGCAGTGAAAGCACAGAGTCTTAACCACTGGACCACCAGGGAAGTCCCAGCATTATAGTTTTGACTTATTGTGTCCTGTTATTATAGTTGTCACTGTCTTTTATAGTACAGCTGAGTTATTAGCCCAGGATCATGGTTTCAACTAGGAGTGCACATAAGAATCTTTGTGGAACTTTATAAAAATGCAGAGAGACAGACCTCCCCTCTAGATCTCCTGAACTGGAGTCTCTGGGAGGTGGGACCTAGGCAGTTATAAATTTTAAAGCTCCACGTACATAAGAAAATAATAACATTGGTGACCTCCAGGGAGAGGAGGTGAGAGGGGGACTTTTCACATTTGTCCTTTTTGAATTTTGAGCCAGATGAATATATTAAGTATATTCAATGTTATATATATTGAATATTTTATATTTTATATATATGGTTATATATTTATATATTATCTATTTCATTATATAGAATTATATATATTTATTTAATTTTATAATCACATATTTAGTTATAATGGTAATTTTAAATATATGATTAAATATATAATTTAAATATATTGAATATATTTGTATATTCTCTGTAGAAAATGGATATGAATGGGGAATTACTCATTTTCCTCAATAAGGAAGTATAATCTGGGGCTTTCTGTATTTTACTAACACATGTAACAAATGAGACACAGGTGGGATCCGTGTTTTCCCTGATGTGCATTCCTTGTCCTAGGTATTTGTTTCTCATGTTTCAGGTGTTTGTGGCCAGTCCTCACAAAACACAGCCTATTGTGGAGATTCTACTAAAAAACCAACCCAAACTCATCGAGTTTCTGAGCAGCTTCCAAAAAGAAAGGACGGACGATGAGCAGTTCACTGATGAGAAGAACTACTTGATTAAACAGATTCGAGACTTGAAGAAAACGGCGCCTTGAAGTCTCACCCAGTTTCCTGCCACCGTCACTGTCTCATTTGCTCAGTTTGTACAAAAAGTGTCATTTCAAAAAGTAGTCTTTCTTGGGAAGGCTTTGGAGGTGGTTATTTTTTTCTCAATTCATTGTTCAGGATAGATGGAATATAAATGTCTGAAAGAAAATAATTAATTTAGAATAATATATTCATCTTATTCGAGTCTGTGATTATTTATGTGAAATCAGAGCCATTGCTTTAGACATTGATAAAAGCAATTTTAACCCTTTCTTGATGAAGGGCAACAAGGCTGTTGTGGGCTTGCAGACCTGAGCCCTCAGTCACCACAAGCCACCAAGTAGTAGGAGCCCAAAGAATGGGCGTCACTGAGTCCTCGAAGAGGATTAAGTTCTCAGAGAACTGGGCATGGGGGCAAGACGCACGGAACTGTTTTGCCCATCTGTACTTGGACAAACAAATTTCTCAAGGCACCAAGAAAATAAGATCCATGTTTTCAGTCATTACGTATTCTGTTCCCTGCCCATATCTTTTAACTGTAATCATCCATCACTAACTTCCTAGGGAATTGATGCCCACCTTTCTGCTTACTGCCCCACGTTCCACCCCAATGGATCTCCTCAGCATGACCAACTCATGGTACACGCACACACACACACTCCTCCACTCTGACCAGGTTAGCATGGGACCAACTAAGTCCAAACAGGATGGACTAACAAGGGTCACAGGCGTAGAGGACCCACGGGGTAGGACCTGCTCACTTGAGAACTTGGAACAGATGGGTAAGAACCACAGATCTAGCGACAGTCACTGCTGTTTCCCACAGACTTCTGTTGGGTTAGTGAATGTTTGGAATATTTCATTCATACTTCTCATTATGGGAAAAAAGTTTTGTGGTGAAAGTGTGTTTTAGAGTAGGAATCATTGCATTGAGATGCCTAGCGTGTGCAAAACCATGGGTCCAGAGGGTTGTACAGGCCTTTATAAATAAGGGAATGTTGCCGTTGGAAGCGCAAATGATTAAATGCATGAAAAAAATCCTCAAAGGACTAAAAATTTTTTTCACTTTGTTTTCTAATAAGTTGTCGTTCTAATTTCACATCAAGTTCCTCAGTGAAAAGGTAGAAAACTTATAAAAATGTTGGTCTCAAATACTCTCTTGCATACTAGGATGGTTAAAGAATTAATTTGTGTTTTTTTAAAAAGGCCACGGTTTGTTTTCAGACATCAAGTGTATAAAACGGAATTTTAAGCTATATTTACAAGACATTAAAGGTACAATTGTTAATCTGTATTTTTTTCATAATTCTGTTTCCAAATCATGAGTTATTGCCTTCCATAGGAATCTTCACTTTTTACAACATTGGGTACTGTGTTCTTCAACCAGATATTTCTCCACCCAGAGAGGGAAAGATCCCTCTCCAGGATCAGTGCCCTTGTAGATGTAGCATCTGAAGAATCACCTGGTGCGGTTTCATCCTTCTTGGCTGTGTCTTTCCGTGCCCAGCGTCATATCCTGAGGCAGATGCTGCAGGGCCTGCAGGACCTTCTTGCAGCAGCTCTGGCCAGTGCCGGGCCGTCTGATGACCTTCATTCTTCAGTCACTGAGGTCAGATTATTTTTATAACATTCCCTGACAGTCCATAGTCTCTTCAAATTTGACTTTTCTGATTTTGTTTATTTGTTTAAGAGAGATGAATGTAAATATTTCTTTAAAAAAAGAAGACGCAATAATGACCATTGGAAATGTATTTCATTGCTTAAATACTGTTCCACACATCATGGGACACATTTTTTCAGTTGGAAAGCAAGGCCTCGTTACAATTCTTTTTTGATAAATAAAACATACTTTATTTCCTCCGAGCTTGAATTAGCTCGTTCCTAGCAATCCCTTATCCTAGTTTAGTACCTCACAAACAAAACTAGTCTAAAAGGCAATAAATGAAGTAGCTGGGATTTTGCTGTGATACAAATTTGTAGATTATTAACGTGAAAGAGGGAGCAAGAAGCTCACAGTTAAAATATGTTTGCATAAAAGTCACTGTAAATATTGTGAGAATTGAGTTTTGAAAAGGTCATATTTAATAAGCTATTTCAAAAGCACACATTTAAATAAAGACTGACTAAATGAAAAGGTGCCACATATTCCTTGGTCGGTTTCATTCCTCTGCATGTCCCCCCTCTGTGTTCTTGTCACTGCTCCAAACAGGGAAAGCCCCAGGCGGAGGGCACCCCAGGCTGCCCAGATGCCCCACGCCCACTTCCCCTGTCCTTGGCTGTCCCATCCTCCCAGTGAGGCTCACTGCCATTGACCAAGGGCCGCCTGTCAGGCAGTATAGAAACACTTCACGTATTGATGCTTCACCACAGCCAGAGTCATTCCCATTTTATATTTGAAGAAACTGAGGCTCTGAGCAGTTTATCCCAGACAATGTGGACTAGACTTGGGGTACAAAGCCACAGTGGCCGGAGGCCAAACTCCTGCTTTTATTCATTTTTTCATCCTCAAGGCTGTGAACGAGGGGAGGTCCTGGGAGTGGGGAATTATGTCGTGCCCTCCCCCACTGCTGCCTGGGAGGCTCCCGGGGGTGAAGGTCCTAGAATGAAGCCAGGATGGATTGAAATCATAATGTTCTTGGACGAGGCTCTGGCTAAAGCCAGGCATCTGCCCAAATGTTGGGATTATTACCCTGGGAGAAAAGGCCGAGGGGCACTCAGCCCTTGAGCAAGTGTTCTGACTGCCAGCCTCTGTGGGTTCTCGTCCTAGAGGGCTCTGGGGAGCAGTATATGCTGAGGAGGGGCAGCAAGCTTTCCAAAGCCTCTGTCGCCAGCCACACTGGTTGGTCTGTGTGAGATGCAGCTGCTCTGAGCCATAGTGCCGTCTGGAAACTACGCAGGACTTGAAAGTGATTGTAATAAAGTAAAGGAAAATGAAATTCAAACATCACTAGGATTTTTTTTTAAATATGAAAAAGTTGTTTCAAGATAGGTTTACAGATCTTTCTAGTCTACTATACTAGAGGAAATTAAGATTTATATCTTTTACTTTTTTTTCCTGTTTTATCCAAAAGAATGTTGTACATATGGCATGTACCTCTTTTCCTGTGTGTTTTTTCAGGAAGGTTTTGGCTATTTTAATGAGGGCCCATAGTTAGATAAAGGCTGGCAACAAAAAGAGACCTGGAAAAGCTAGACGTCGTCTTTCTAAGAAGATTGAAAAGACAGAAAATGGCTGTGAACAAGGATGTGATTTTGTCTTTGACATACAGAAAGTGCTGTTATGTGACTACCGTAATTAAAGCAAAGTATGACAAAATGATCAGCCTGGCCAGCACTAAGCCTCTTCAGAGACCCTGTTGTAGCACTCTTCACTTTACGGAGGAGAGCACTGGATCACAGAAAGGGTGAGTAACTTATCCAGGCCACACAGCTGGCAGCAGAGCCAGGAATTAGGGCCAGTCTGACCCCAGAGTCCATGTCTTCGGAAACTAGGCTGCAGGTCTGGGCCGCCTCCCGCCAGGCCTGCTCTTTGACTCCACCCCAGGGGCAGACACTTCATTCATCATGGCCCCCAAGGAAAGGAGGAAAGATTGGATTCCACCTAAAGGATAACTCAATGGAAAGATTTCAAAAGCTAGTTTCATTTCAGGGGGTAACTTTGCTCCATGTGGTTGTCTGGTGTTGGAAGATCAAACTAGACCTATGCATGGGGTAAGGGATTCGATCTTGAATTTCTGTATTATTTGGAGCAATCTCTTGACTCTACACAGGTGTTAATTCCAAACCACTCTTCTGCATCTGCTTCTGTTTTCCTGACTTACTTCTGCAATTGGACATAATATCAGCTTAGATTCCTGATAGATTGGTTGTTGCCCAGCCAGCCGTGCCTCCATTTCAGATTCCTCAGCGGCCCAGCACCACAGGACTACCACAAGGCAGACGTTCTGATGCATGTACAGACGACCCTGTTGAGATCACCAGGTCCCTCACCACTCCCTCCCAGGAGGAAGGTGTACAATTACCAATACCCTGAAAGTCACAGAACCATACAAAATGTCCCAGTCCCTTTACCAGCAATTAATTCAATATCGATTGTAATTTAATCACTGCCCTGTGAGCCATCTATGTTATGTGAAAGCTGTGATCGCAGGGGCCTTTTGGAAGAACACGTTGTTGTAATATACATTAATAATTTATCCATTAGCGAAGGTTGAAAAAATGAGTTCCCCTCATTTTAGTTCTGAAATTTAAAGCCTAGATAAAGCAACCAAAATCGTTATTTATTCAACCAACATTCATTGAACTCACTCTCTGTGCCCATCAGGGGTTGATCCACAGAGTTACTCTAGGGGTCAGACCTATGTGCTGTGGGGCTGGGTAAGTGGCCTTCCTCAGCCTGTCCCCTACATCTGGCACTGGGCCTGAGTCAGCAGGGAAGGGAAGATAGATTGAAGTGGGCACCCATGAGGACAGCTGGAATCCATGGATATGATCTGGAACCCACACTGCCTTCCCGGCCTCCCAGCCTCCACCTCCGACGCCGTGGCTGACTGTAAGACCACACAACTCACTGTACAGCTCCCCCAGCTGAGCCCAGATTTGGAGCAGCTGACGGAGGAGGGGCAGGGAGGCTGGGGCCCCAGCGGCAGGGTGAGCCAGCAAGCTTGTGGCAACGTCCTGAGCTGTGATGGCCCCGACCTTCCCGGGGAAAGCATGGCTGCCACCTCATTTCCACTTGCAATGCTGCCAACTGTCTCTTGACCCCAGCCCTAATTCATCGCCATGCAGGAGAGGAGACTGGGAACGTGTTCCAGCTAAACGGACACATCCCAAACCCACCACTTATGTGTTGCGCTGGAGGAGGTGTTTCCACATCCTCTTAATGTTCTCCCCCCACTTGAAGACCCCTGGCTGTTTTTTGCTCTTTTTTTTTTTTTTTTTTTTTTTTGCGGTACACGGGCCTCTCACCGTTGTGGCCTCTCCCGCTGCGGAGCACACGCTCCGGACGCGCAGGCTCAGCGGCCATGGCTCACGGGCCCAGCCGCTCCGCGGCATGTGGGATCTTCCCAGACCGGGGCACGAACCCGTGTCCCCTGCATCAGCAGGCAGACTCTCAACCACTGCGCCACCAGGGAAGCCTGTTCTTTCCTCTTAAGTGACATGAGAGGTTTGTGCGGTGTCGATGGACCCATGCAGACATTGGGGACAGCCACGCCTGGACTTAATCCCAGCTCCACTACAAGTGTTTGATCTTGAGAATCACTGACCTTCAGTTTCCTACCTGTAAAATGAGGCAAAAAGAGGAGCTGCCTCACAGGGAATCAATGAGGTAAAGTCTGTGATGTGCCGGCCCGGGGGACGCTCCCATGTTGAACTCCCTCAGCTACCCTGCGGGGCTCACAGCCAGCGGGAGAGGGAATTCCACTCCAGTGTGGAATCTGGGCGGAAGGGGCCATGGGCATGAAGCACGTGTGGCCAGAGACTGACAGGTGTGTGCCCTGAGTGTTGGGCGTGTGGACACGTGGAGGAAGCCGGGAGGAGAGCCTTCAATGCCACCCAAAGGGTCTCGGGCCATCATGGAGGCAGCTGGCCTTTCAGCAGGAAGTGACATGCATCCTGCCTGTCAGAGCACGGTCGGTCAGGAGGAGAGTGGCCTGGCATGGGGAGTGCTGAGTTGGGGGATGCAAGACAGTGAGGACCCTCTAAGAACATCTGTGGCCGAGCTGGTGCCTGCTCTGAGAAGGCCCTGTTCTAGGTGCTTCACAAATACTAAACTCAAACCTTAGAACCACCTGTGAGGCACGTGCTCTTAGTATCCTGACTTTACAAGTGTGGAAACCGAGGCGCAGAGAGGGTCACCGGCCTGATTGTCCACTGAGCCCATGGCGGGGCAGGATTCAAACCCAGGGCTCAGAGGCAGGAGCTTTAGAACCTGTGAGATACTTAGGACTTAACACTGACTGGGCTTAGTTCCACAATACATGCACCCCAATGTTCATTGCAGCACTAGGTTACAATAGCCGGGACACATCACTTTTAAAAGATCAGGGCGAGTGTGGACTCAGGGCCACTGTGCCTAGGCTTCTCTGCTCTCCATCAAAGAACTTCCACCCTCCTTTAGTGGCCCCTCTCACTTTTGTCCCCAGTACTCAGCAAGTTTTCTTGCAACAAATGATTAGTTCTTCTCTTCTGACTTGTGGGGCTCCCTGCCACAGACAGCACGGCTCTTGCCCAGCTGACCCCCACGCCTGCTTCATCTCAGTTCTTCATGGGCTTCGCTCTTCCCACTCGTGGAAGGGAGGCAGCTCAGGGACCACCAGTGGGGGCCCTCTTGAGACACTTCCACTCTGATTCAGAAACACACTCCTACTTCTTTACTGTTAACTCCTACAGATGCAGCCAGCAGTTTCTGGGCGCTTCTCTCAGCAGGTGTCTCATACTGGCTTCTCCGCTAGGGTTTCAGGACAAACTACCATGGAACTGCCTCAGCCTCCCCTTTCCCAGTCCTCCCCCACCCCCCTTCTGTCTAGAAATCACTTTGGTTTATCATCAGAAACTGAGCAGGTCCAAGCCCCAGGCTTCCGCTTCTGCCCAGGCCAGTACTCTTTCTTTGAGGTGAAAGCCTTAAAATGTAGCTCCCTGGCCCTTGATGGGAAGCAATGTGGAGTGAATAAGCAAGTTTTAATTTAGGCAGGCTAGTTTGGAATACCTTTAAAAAAAAAAAAAAAAGACAAAACCAGATATAAAGGTGTCTGGCAAGATTAGAATCAGAGTAGGTGATTTGCTTCTAAAAATTAGTTTCAGGGTTTCCCTGGAGGCGCAGTGGTTGAGAGTACACCTGCCAATGCAGGGGACACGGGTTCGTGCCCCGGTCCGGGAGGATCCCACATGCCGCGGAGCGACTGGGCCCGTGAGCCATGGCCGCTGAGCCTGCGCGTCCGGAGCCTGTGCTCCGCAACGGGAGACGCCACAACAGTGAGAGGCCGCGTACGGCAAAAACAAACAAACAAACAAACAAACAAACCAATAAATAAAAATTAGTTTCAGTGAGTCCCAGGGACTAATTAAGTTTTACTTTTAAAAGCGTCCCCTTGGTACGCAGCCGCCTCCTGCATGCTGTGCATGTTATTGGGACTCGTATATAGGAAATGGTGTGTGAGGATCCAAACGGGACTCTGCTGCCATTCTCCTTGTCGTCTCTGATCCTCATCACTAGACCCAGCAACCCTCACCCCTCCCTGCCACCTTCCCTGCACCTTTCGTTTACAGAGGCAAATGGGCCTCTGGCCACAGAATATAAAGTCTTGGGCTGTTAGAGGAGTCTCCCCACCTTTGCCTGCTCTTTCCTGTCCCTTCCTTGAATACTCTCCCCCATTAGTGATGCTGGGAAACACATAGGACAAGCAAAGCAACTATTTAAAACCTTGTAACTGGGGACTTGCCCCTCCTCCCCTCACTTCTTCCTTCCATCCTGTTCCTCCCTTCTTCTTCCTTCAGTGCCCTTCCCACCCACAAGGAATTTTCCTATCACTGTGAACTTTGCTGGTGCAGCGGAACACCTATTTTTTTTGGACCATAGACACCCAGCCATTTCTTAAACCTCCCCAAAATTAAAAAAAAAGGAAATAAAAAGAGTCCTTATTGGCCTGGTTGTTCAAAGGATAAGAACAGCTTTATCCTACTCAGTACCAAACCCACTTCAGTACCCTTACTGAGGCCATGAGAGCCTAGGGGTTTCTGCCCAGGACAGGAGCCATGGCATGTTGGCAGAGACCAAACAGGGACCAAGAAAAGGGGTGGTGTTCCCTTCCCACACCGCCTCCAACCTCTGTCAGCAATGAGTTGCCCTGAACAGTGGCAGGAACTCCCCCTCTGCACAGTAGCTGGTCAGGGTTGAGTGCAGTCCTGGGGGCCAGGGGAGAGCATGCCCAGTTGTGTCAGCTGAGAGGATCTGTGCACATCTTAGAGCAATGAGAAGCCCACGCACTGCAACAAAGAGTAGCCCCCACTCCCCACAACTAGAGAAAGCCCGCGCGCAGCAACGAAGACCCAACGCAGCCAAAAACAAAAAAACAAGTCAGGGTTCAGAACCTAAGAAAGATGTTACTCTTTGCAGCCTGGTTTAGTGCAGTGGTTCTCAAAGTGTGAACCATTTTGTTTTAATTTCTAATCCAGTACAGTAAATGTTGATAGATTTAACTCAAACAGATCTTTTGGGTCTTTAATAATTTTTAAGAGTGTAAAGAGGCCCTGAGACCAAAAATCAGAGAACCTCTGGTTTAGCGGAAGGACTGTACATCTTGGAATGAAGTGGTTTTTGTTTTGTCTTCTCTGTCACCCACTAGCTGTGTAACCCAAGCCAAGTTATTTCAACTCTCTGGTCTTCCACCTGGCACACGGCAGATGTCACAGGTGCTCAGTAGATGTCAGATCGCTTCCTCACCACCAGTGCTGTCCTCCACTGTACCCCCCAGGAGAGAAAATTTACAGTTTGTCTAAGTAAAGTGAATAGCTAAAGCGCCGGTTCTCAGCGTGTGGTTCCCAAACCAGCAGCATTAGTATCACCTGAGGAACTGTCAGAGAGACAAATTGTTTGGCTCTAATACTAGACCCACCGAATCATAAACTCTGGAGGTGGCGCGCACGGATCTGTGTTAAATATTACTGGAACGTACTGAAAGGGAGGCGGGGTGGGGGAGGGGCGTTAGGAGGTTGGAAGGCTGAGTCGCAGCGCAGCAGGTCCAGCCCGGGGACCCCCCGTCCCCCGCACAGCCCTCCCAACCCCCCTCGCTTCCCCGCCGTCGGGAGGAGGGGCGCTGCGACTCCAGCGGGACTCTGGGTCTCCCCCTCCACGATTCCCCCGGGACGCGCAGGGCGGGGCCCCTCCCCACCCCACCCGCTGGGCCTAGCGAGAGGGTGGGAGGGCAGGGACGAGATGAAGGACCAAAATTCCCCAGACTAGGATGCTTCGCAGCTCTTCCTAAACAGGAAGACGAGGCAATCTGGGCCAGAGAGTCAGAAGTGCCCGGTAACCAGCTTCGCCTCTCTGGGCACCTTTTTGGGGTTCCGCCAACCCCATCTCCAACCCCATCTCCCAGCCTTGGAGGTCGGGCCAGGGAGCCGCAGGTGGGCTCCTCCGGTGCTCTGGCGCCCTCTAGCGGCCATCGGCTGTAAAGCCAACTCTCAGCCCTTCCTCCTGCCTCTCTCCCCAGCGCCCCGGGGCCGCCCTGGCCTTGGGCACCTGCCAGCCTTCCTCCTCTCCCTCTAAGTGCAATGAAATGCCCTACAGAGGTTTAGGATCTCTTGGAGAAGGTCTTTTAGTCAATACACTTTAACCCTGAGAAGGTTGTTTCTAGAATAAACCTGAAATACTGTATTTTTCTCCATGTGTTTCCAAGGAGAAACAGCCCAGTGTGTGCTGGGTCCCTCGCTGAGACAAGTCTCTGGGCATCCTGTCCTCTCTCTTACGGCGTCCTGGCTTGTTAGGCAGGGAAGGCTCCCAGCGCCGATGCCTGGGCCTCTCTGAGGGACGCTGACATGTGGGATCACGACGGCTCCTGGGAAAGTGGAGAGAGTGAGGGCGGGGCATCTGGTGTGCATCAGACCCCAGCGCTGCCCCTACCAGCTGTGTGACCTGGAAACATTCCCTGACCTCTCTGTGCCTAGCTTTCCAACCGTGACAGAGGATTGCTGCGCTTGGCACACAGGAGGCCCTCGACCAGAGGAAAAAGCCAGTCTCCCCAAAGAACGACTCCTCTTACATACCCAAAGCAAAAGGCATGTGCCACACATCGCAGAGCTGCTCCTTGGCCAGCAGGGCAAGGGCAATCCAGCAGCTCCTCCGGTCCCTGCCTGAGGGCTTTCACTCCTCAGTGAGGGTGACTCGGAGCAGGTCTCGGCGTCCCAGGAAGTCTGAACTGAGCTTCTGTGACTTGGGGGAGTTCCCTGTTCCACACACTTGGTTTCCAGATCGTTCCAACAAGGAAAAAGAGCACCTGCTCAGTGTTTCACCTGCAAGGTCCTCGCTTTAGAAATTGCCCCATCACTTTGGGGCTGGGAGATGTGAACTTCACAGCGCATGACCGTCTGACTGATGACTTCAGGGGAATCGTGCCCGCCCACCGCTGCACTCCGCATGCTGCCTCCTAGAAGAGGGGTTAGTGATCCCCGGCCACGTGCAGTTTTATCCGAACACAGCCCCGGCCACTACTGTAACCACATGTGTGAGAAGCAGAGGATCCCGAGTGCCTGGACCCCCGTCACCCAGAAAGCAGAAGTCAGGGCAACAAACAGAAGAGGAGAAAGTACTTGTAGATCACATATCTGATAAGGGGTTAACACCCAAAACGTATAAGGAACTCCTACAACTCAACAGCAAAAACTCAAGCAATCCAATTGAAAAACAGGCAAAGGAACGGAATAGACATTTTCCCCAAGAAGACATACAGATAGATGGCCAACAGGTACATGAAAAGATGCTCAACATCACTCATCATCAGGGAAATGCAAATCAAAACCACAATGAGATACCTCACACCTGTCAGGATGGCTGTCATCAAATAGACAAGAGATAACATAAAATAAAAAGGACTGTCCTTTGTATACGAAGGCAGTAGTCCCAGCCCATCAGCCTCATTAACGCAGATCCTTTCAGATGTACATTTTACTCTGATCCAGCCACGCACTTTCACCTGGTTCCTTTCAGGGACACGGGTGTACGATTTGAAAGGGACCAGCTTCTTTACTGGCTTGTGGTCCCAGAAGAGACAGGGGGACCAGGTGGTGATGAGTGACCCTCATGAAACATTCTAACCCATGTCTTTATTGCCACCAGCAGACCCCTTCCTCCACCCTTTTAAGAAGCTGGAACTTCATCCTTTATCTTTATCCCTCACACTTCTGTACACTGCTAAATGACACTACTTTTTCTTTTTAACCTTATAAGGATGCATCCTCTTCTGGAATTCCTCAAATCACAAAGTCTCACTCTCAAGTTCTTGAAAATGAGGGTGGTTCCTGAAAGGCAGGTAAAGCAACTGAGGACAAAAGAAAATCATAAATCGTTTATCAGTCAGAAGGACTTTGCTAAAGATACTAAAGCCATAATTTAAGCCTCATTAGGTGCAAAGCAACCAGAATAAAAGATTCAAATGTGTTTTGAGCTGAATGGAAATTCTAAAGTTGAGGAAAAAGAGATAAATGGTCTGCAAGTCTTAAATAGTAGGATATGTATACAGAACGCAAAAGTCATTTTTTTTGTTTGTTGTTTTTTTTTTTTTTTTTGCATGAACTTGCCTAAATAGGACTGTGCTGTTGATAACACTTCCTGGTATTTCCCTGTGAAACCAGAACCGTTATCTTGCTGACTGAGCTAACAGGGGTCACAGGATTTAAGGGTGCTTATTGAATCAAAGAAGGTCATGGAATTTAAGGCCGCTGATAGATCTAACGGTGGTCACGGGATTTTAGGAGGCTGCTTGATCGTACAGGGGTCACAGGATTTAAGGGGGCTATTTTAATCAAAAAGGGTCATGATATAAGGGATATAAGGGAACTTAATGAATCAACAAGGGTCACTCGATTTAAGGGGGCTGATAAATCAAAGGGGGGTCTCAGGATTTAAGGGGCCTGTTTGATCTACAGGGGTCACGGGATTTAAGGGGGCTGATTGATCGAACGGTTTTGTCAAGAAGAATTGCTCATGCACAGTTTTAGCTTTCTCTTTTAAATGTCATAACTGAATCAATCAAGTCCAGAGAGATTTTATGTGTTTACAGTTCAAGGAATCTGCAGGGGAATCCTTTATTCTGTCTTCAATGAAATGTCCATTCAAAAAGAATAAACTTTCTAAAATGTTGATTTTCCATCTCTGGCTCACAACATCGTATTTATAACTTTGTATTTCTTTTGCCTTAGAAAACTAAAGCTCTCTCTTCTTGGAAACACATGGAGAAAAATACAGTATTTCAGGTTCATTCTAGAAACCACCTTCTCAGGGTCAAGGTGTATTGACTAAAAGAGCTTCTTTCTCCAAGAGATTCTAAACCTCTGTAGGGCACTTCATTGTGCTTAAAGGGAGAGGAGGAACAAAATCAGGCTGGCAGGTGCCCAAGGCCAGTGCAGCCCCCAGGGCTGGGGAGGGAGGCAGGAGGAAGGGCTAAGAGTTGGCCTTAGAGCGGACGGCCGCTAGAGGGCGCCGGAGCACCGGCGGATCCCACCTGCGGCTCCCGGCCAGACATCCAGGCTGGGAGATGGGGATGGAGGAACCCCAAGGACGTGCCCAGAGAGGAGGGGTTGGTAACCGGGCGCTTCTGACTCTCCGGTCCAGATTGCCTTGCCTCACACAGAGGTCTGCCCCTTCAGGGCACTTCCAGCCTGGTCAGGTGGCCCAGTGGCTGGACAGCCTCACAGGCTTTTGCTTCTCCAGAGGCAGGACTCTGGACGCAGAAATACCCGGCTTGACTCTTGGGCTTGCAGTTTGCAAGCTGTAGGCCTGCGTGGGTGTTGGCATCTGGGAAGCGGGGCTGGTGGTCCTGTAAAATGTGGAGCCTGTAAAAGCGGTGGCATTTTGGTGGGTGGGCTGTGCTCATACCTGTGCCCTTCCTCTCCGAGAGTTTTCCCCCAACTTCCTTCTTCCCTTTCCATCTCAGCCTCCCCCTCCTGTCCCCACACCCCTCCCCTCAGCAGAAGGTTCTCGCTTATCCATCTGTTGTACATTGATCCCTTTACGTCAAAAGTTATGTTAGGTTCTGGGATCAAGGAGAAGTTTCCGACTTTTGAAGTTTCAGGCTTGAGAGGCAGAGTGAGTGGAGCCGGGTCACGTGACTAGAAGCCCGCCACCTGCCCTAAATCCGGGGCACCTGACGTTTAGCACCCGGGGTGGGGCGAGGAACAGAACGGATAAAAGGCCCTGCAAGTGACTGAGGGCCTAGTGCCCCGCCGCCCGGAATGGAGCCTGGGTCCCTGCGGAGCCCGAACTCCCTGCACGGCCTCTCTTGCATCCATCCGCCCTAGCTGAGTTGCCCGGGAGCCGGAGGGGAGGGCGGCGCGACGCGGACCCAGCCCACGGCCGCTCGGCCGCTGCGCTACGACGGACCACGCCCGCTGAGGGCCCGGCCGCCCCTGGGGCCTCGGACCAGGTAAGCTGGCCCGGACCCTGCACCTCCTGCGGGGGCGGAGCGGGGGGTCGCGAGGCCAACTTTCGAGCCGCAGGGGTTCGCTCGGAGCTGCGACTGCTCTTTAGGAAGAGCTGCTCCGTAGCACCTTAGTCCAGAGGAATTTGGGTCCCTCATCTCGCCCCTGACCTCCGCCCGGCTTGCTTGGGCCCCGGGGTCGGGGTGGAAACCTGCGCGTCCTGAGGGGAATCGGGGAGGGGGAGGTGCAGAGCCCCTCCTCCTGACGGCGGGGAAGGGGCGGGGGCGTGTCTGTGCGGGGTCCTGGGGCGGGACTCCGCCTCCTAACCTCCCCTCCCCCCGCTTACAGTGGGTTCCAATAATGTTTAATTGCCTCTCGCGCTCTCAGGCTTAAAACTCATCCACAGGGTCGCAGGTCTCCTGATTTAGCCAAGTGTCTCTGCGCTCCTTCCGCTATTAGATAAAGTACCAGGGGGGAGGGGACGGGGGATGGGTGCCTCAGCCGACTAAAGAGGTCGGACCCGCGCTGTCACAGACGCCCGGGGACCCTTAGGGTGGTCGAGGGCAACAATTACTTGTAAATGGAATTATTTTATTTATTTCAAATATTTTGTTACTATTGCATATAATGCAACTGGCTTTTGTATGTTGGTTCTATGTCCTGCAACTTTATTGAATTTATTTTCTACCATACTTGGGGGGAGGAGAGGTCGTATGTAAGATCATGTTTTCTGAAAACAGAGGAAGCTTTACTTTTCCCTCTCCATTTTGAATGCCTTTTTATTTCTTATTTTTGTGTCATATTGCTCTGCTTAGGACTTCAGTACTGTCTTTTATAAGAGTAGTGAGTGTGGATACCCTTATCCTGTTCTTGATTAAAAAGGAAAAGCTTTGAATTTTTCACCACTCAGGCTTACAAGGTAGAGTACAAGGTTAGTTGTGGATGTGTATTATATGGTCTTATTTTGAGTCATGCTTCTTCTGTTCCCAATTTTTTGAGAGCTTTTGTCATAAAAATGTTTTGAATTTTGTCAATTGCTTTTTCTGCATCTATTGAAAGGATCATATATTCTCCATTCTTTTAGCAACGTGTACCATCCTTATTGATTTATTTAGACTTTTGCTGAGAATTTTTGCATTTATGTTCAGGCATATCAGCCTATAGATTTATTTATTTGTTTGTTTATTTAGCGGTACGCGGGCCTCTCACTGTGGTGGCCTCTCCCGTTGCGGAGCACAGGCTCCGGACGCGCAGGCTCAGCGGCCATGGCTCACGGGCCTAGCCGCTCCGCAGCATGTGGTATCTTCCCGGACTGGGGCACGAACCCGTGTCCCCTGCATCGGCAGGCGGACTCTCAACCACTGCGCCACCAGGGAAGCCCCTAGATTTATTTTCTTGTAGTGTTCCTTATCTGGCTTTGGTGTCAGAGTAATGCTGAACTCATAAAATGAGCTTGGGAGTCATCCCTCCTCCTCAATTTTTTTTGGAAGAGTTTGAGAATGATTGGTGTTAATTATTTTTTTATATAGATTTAAATTTTTATTTTATTTTATTTATTGTTGGTTGCACTGGGTCTTCGTTGCTGCACGCATGCTTTCTCCAGTTGCAGGGAGCGGGGGCTACTCTTTGTTGTGGTGCGTGGGCTTCTCACTTCGATGGCTTCTCTTATTGTGGAGCACGGGCTCTAGGTGCGCGGGCTTCAGTAGTTGTGGCTCTCCGGCTCTGGAGTTCAGGCTCAGTAGTTGTGGTGCATGGGCTTAGTTGCTCCACGGCATGTGGAGGGGCTCGAACCCGTGTTCCCTGCATTGGCAGGCGGATTCTTAACCACTACGCCACCGGGGAAGTCCAGTTTTTTAATGTTTGGTAGAATTCACCAGTGAAACCATCTGGTCTTGGGCTTTTCTTTGTCGGGAGGTTTATGTTTGTTGTTTCAATGTCCTCATTTATTATTGGTCTGTTCAGACTTTCTCTTCATGATTCAGTCTTGGTAGGTTCATGCTTTGGGAATTTATTTATTATAATTTATCTAATTTGTTGGTATGTAATTGTTAATAATATACTCTTATGGTCCTTTGTATTTCTTTGATGTCTCCTCTTCCATTTATCAGATTTTTTGACTTCTCTTTTTTCCTTGGTTAGTCTAGCTAAAAGTTTGTCAGTTTGCTTTATTTTTTAAAACCAACTCTTAGCTTGATTGTTTATCCTCTAATCTTTGCTCTTTCCTTTCTTCTAATCTTGTGCTTAATCCTTTATTTTCCTACTTTCTTGATGTGTAAAGTTAGGTTGTTTTTGAAAACTTTCATTTTTTAAAATGTAGGCACATAAGAACTACTGTTGATGTTTTCCCTAAATTGTGGTATTTTGTATTTATATTTTTTCAAGATACTGTCTAATTTCTCTTTCGATTTCTACTTTGACCCACTGGTTATTCAGGAGTGTGTTGTTTAATTTCCATGTATTTGTAAAATTTCCAGACTTTTCTCCTATTGATTTCTAGTTCCATATCATTGTGGTTGGAAAGCTTTGAGACAAGATTTGTCTTAAATGTGTTAAAGTTGGCTTTTTGGCCCAGGAATGACATATCCTTGGGAATGTTTTATATGCCCTTGAGAAGACTGTGTTTTCTGGTGCCCTTGGATGGCATGTTCTGTATATATCCGTTACATTTACTTTTCTAAAGTGTTGTGCAGGTCAATGTTTTCTCATGAATTTTCTGCCTGGATGATCTATCCACATTTACAAATGGGGTATTGAAGTACCCTGTTACTTTATTGCTTTTTCTGTATGTAGTTTTGTAAATATTTGCTTTAAATGTCTACATGTTCCAGTGTTGGGTGCATATTTATACTTGTAATATTCTCTTGATAACTTGACTCCTTTATCACTGTATAGTAACATTGTCTCATGACTGATTTTGATTGAAAATATGTATTATCTAAGTATAGGTACTCCTGCTCTCTTTTGGGTTGCCATTTGCATGGAATATATTTTTACATCCTCTCACTTTAACCTATATACATCCTTAAAGTTAAACTGAGTCTCTTGTAGACAGCATATTGTAGGTTCTTTTTAAAATTATTTATTTTTTATTTTGGCCACGCCACGCTGCCTGCAGGATCCCTGTTCCCTGACCAGGGATTGAACCCAGGTCCCCGACAGTGAAACCACTAGACCACCAGGGAATTCCCTGTAGGTTCTTTTTTTAAATTAATTCAACCACTTTGTGTCATTTAATTGGAGAATTTCATCTGTTAATGTTTAAGTTAATTGTTGATAAGGACTTTCATTATTTTCTGTTTATTGTTGTTAGTTCCTTTGTATTTTTTTTGGATGTAATATGAATTATTTTTAAAGAAAAAGGATTAATCTTTTGTGTAACTACAGTAGATTTTTTTCTTTGTAGTTTCCATGAAACATATATAAATTATCTTGTATGTAAAATATACTTAATAACTAATCTTTAATTTCATAAATTAACTCTATTTTATGTACATTTTATATTTTTTCTATTTTATGTAAACAATAAATTATCTATCCCCAGAAAAACACTTGTGTGTGTATATGTATGTATACACACATATACACACAAATATATACATACACATATGCATATTGGTATATTTTTCTCTATATATGATTTCTTATTATATTTAAGGAAATCGATTTTTCCTTTTCTTCGAATCTGTATTATCTATATAAGTTCATGATAATTTTATTCATATAGGCTTTTCACATGTGTTGTTAAGATTTATTTTTATTTTATACTTTAAAAATTGCAGCCTCCCTTTTAACATACCTGGTAACTGCTTGCGATGTGTCTATATGAACTGTGTACTACATGCTTATGTTATAGTCTTTAAAATATTTTACTGTCTTATTTTCTGTAACAAATTTCCAGTTGTTCTTTGGGCTTACTAGGTATATATCCATATGCTCTGCAAATGGAGATAATTTTAATCCTTCTTTTCCAGTGGTAATTTTTTTTTTTTTTACTAATACCTCAAAGTGTTAAGTAAGTTAGGTGTTCATGTCTCCTAGTGATCTGACAATTAGAGGAAATTAATCTATTATTTCTCTATAGGTGAACTAGTGTTGTGGGTATGTGACATTTCTTTGAGTACATATGCATTAATATCTTCTATATTTCTATAATTTTATCTGTAATATTCTACCATGCTACTTTATTTGCATCTATCAAGTTGGTCACATGCCTTTCCTAAATTTGTAAGCTGATTAGTTATATTAATATACTTCCTAACAACCAAAACATTGGAGTCCTGGCATAGGATTCACTTAATCTTGCTATAAAGTTTTTTTCTAAGTTAGGTTTATTAATGTGTTATTCATTATTAAGTTTTATTGAGATATAATCGACATACAGCACTGTATCCAAGTTTAGGGTATACAGCATAATGAGTTGACATACAGACATCATGAAATGATTATCCCAATCAGTTTAGTGAACATTCATCTCATATAGATACAAAATTAAATAGCAAAAAATTTTGTGATAACTCTTAGGATATACTCTCTTAACAACTTTCCTATATAACATACAGCAGTGTTGATTATATTTATCATGTTGTACATTACATCCCTAGTACTTATTTATCTTGTAACTGGAAGTTTGTAACTTTTGGCTGCCTTCGTCCAATTCCTTCTCCACGCACACACTGCCTCTGGTAAGGACAAATCTCTTTTCCTGTGAGTTTGTTTTTGAACTAAAATTGACCTAGAACACTGGTAGTTCCAGTTGCCCAACATAGTGATTTGATATTTCTGTACATTTCAAAATGATCAACACAGTAAGTCTGTTTATGATATGTCACCATACGAAGATATTACATAGTTACTGACTATATTTCCCAAATCTCATACCCAAGACTGTTTCTTATTTGCATCTGGAAGTTTGTACCTCTTGATCTCCTTCACCTATTTCTTTCCTCCTCCCACCCCCCTCTCCTCTGGCAACCACCTGTTTTTTCCTCTGTATTTACAAATCTGTTTGTTTTGTTATATGTTCATTTGCTTCATTTTTTAGATCACACAAATAATTGAAATCATAGTTATTGTGTGTGTGTGTGTTAACTTCTTTATCCATTAATTGATGGGCACTTGGGTTGGCTATTATAAATAATGCTGCAGTGAATGTAGTGGTGCATATATATTTTCCAATTAGTGTTTTTGCTTAATACCCAGAATTGGAATTGCTGGAACATATGGTAGATCTATTTTTGATTTTTTTTGAGAAATAGCCATACTTTTTTTCCATAGTGGCTGCACCAATTTACTTCCCACCAACAGTGCACAATGGTTACCTTTTCTATACATCGTTGTCAACATTTGTTAGTCTTTTTGATAACAGAATATTCTGACAGCTGTGAGATGATAGCTCATTGTGATTCTGATTGGGGTTTCCCTGATGATTGGTGGTGCTGAGCATCTTTTCATGTACCTGTTGGTCATCTGTATGTTTTCTTTGGAAAATTGTCTATTCAGATGTCTGTGCTTTTTTTTTTAACTGGGTGCTTTGTTCTATTAATGTTGATTTTTATGAGTTCTTTGTATATTTTGGGTATTAACTCTTTATCAGATATATGGTTTGCAAATAAACTTGAGCCTGAAGCCACCTAGTGGACCAATTCCAGCAGAGATGAGAGTTAAACAAGAACCAAAATACATGGTTAGCCTGGTAAAGTGTTTCTATTTTCAAGCCTTTTAAAATATACAATCAGAAATAACAAATAAAAAGACATCCAAATGCTATGATGTTGAACAAGATTTAATTCTTTATCCCCAAAGGTTGTGTTTTAGAAAATCCGTATTTTTCAGGTATTTCTCATCTGCATCAAGTCTTTAAAATAGCCCTAAGCAGAAGAACACATACTCCTCTGACACAATATCTTTGGGGCTTATCCCCAAGGAAAAGATACATAATGATATTAGGGGGTGGCTATTTATACTAAATATATTAATAAAAATGTTTAAAATGACTGTGGGAAAGGCATTTCATGCTTAAAGCCAAAACATTAAAGAAAATACAAAAATGGAAATGAAAGAACATTAATTTACCTCTTTTTTCTCCCCCAAAATCATAAAAGGAAAGTAAAGGAGTTGTGTTTTAAACATAAACTTATAGGACAAAGAGAAAGGAGGACTCAATGGTGACATTTTGGAAGCTGTGCCTGTGAATGTGAGGTCTTGGGAGGCTGCTGCAGTGCATGAGGCTGTGCTGTGTTCTACATTGTTCTAAACATCTGCTGCCAAGTAACCCTTGTTGATTCTTTTTTTTAAATATAAATTTATGTATTTATTTTTATTTTTGGCTGCATTGGGTTGCTGCACGCAGGCTTCTCATTGCGGTGGCTTCTCTTATTGCGGAGCACGGGCTCTAGGCGCACGGGCTTCAGTAGTTGTGGCTCGCGGGCTCTAACGTGCAGGCTTAGTAGTTGTGGCGTGGGCTTAGTTGCTCCGCAGCATGTGGGACCTTCCCGGACCAGGGCTCGAACTGTCCCCTGCATTGGCAGGCGGATTCTTAACCGTTGCGCCACCAGGGAAGTCCCCCTTCATTGATTCCTGTGAGTCTGATTGACAACCCAAACCTTGAAACTTATTCTAGTAGTGTAACTAGGATCATGAAACAATGCCTTCAAAATTCTGAGGGGAAGTTATTCCCAATCTAGAATTCTACATCCAACAAACTATCAATTAAAGTGAGGGTAGAATAAAGACATCTGCAGATACTCATAGCATCGAAAATGTTCCCCTACAATAGTCTTGTCTGACAGTCATCCCACCACCATGTACCCTTTTCTCAGAGACCTGAAAAATATGCCCACCAAACTGAGAAAAAGACTGGATTCCAGGAAACAGGTGTTCCAATTCAAGGAAAGGGTGAAGAATGCCCCCCAACTCCCTCTAGGAGAGCTGTGGAGGAAGATCCCGGGAAGCCAGCAGTGCAGAAGGTCTAGTGACCAATTAGCCCAGGCAAGAGGTGGTCAGAGGCTCTAGGAGGGATTTCTTCAATAAGAAGAGCTTTTTAGGACACTCAATATGCTTCAACATACTGAGAGAAGGTCACACAACTGGGAGAAGAGTTGGTCACACAACTGGGAGAAGAGTTTGGCTACAGGTTAGCAATAAAATATAGAAAACCAAGCTCCCCCCCTTCAAAAAAAGTCAAATTTTAAATTCAGAAAAATAAATTTTATAAGGAAAGGGAAAGTAATCACAGTACACAACATGACAAACCTGTGAGTAGCATTTACATAGTCATAATACCAAACAATGAATATTGATGGCACCAAAATAAAAGAATATGGGGAGGATGGAAAGATGGAAGTGTGTGGAGAAAGTGAGGTGAAAGAAAGCTTTTATAATGGTATTCAAAAGAAAATACCTAAAACTGAAACACTAGTAAGGAACATGTGATTTGGAGATTTGGAGATAAATACAAAATAATCAGCTAAAATAACTGAGCCTGGTGGCCTCTGGGGTGGGGTGATACAGAGGACAGCGTGAGACTTACTGTTTCAAAGTAAGGTTTATAGGGCTATTTGCTCATTTAAAATGTGTAGGTGTAATTTTACTAAAAAATGACTTAATTTATAGTAATGGAAGTCTTTTATTACTGTCACATACATGTTAAAATCAGCCAACATGTCAACATGTACAGGACAAATGTGTACTTACATTAAAAGCAAAACTGAAAATGGACAAAAAAAACTGATACTGATTTAGGCCCTTGTGACATTCTGAACTAGACTTGAAGAAATCATTCACCTTCTGGATGCTTCTGTTTCCAGAACTATAAAGGAGTATTCTAAACAGATGAGATCTAAGTTCCTTTGAAATCTGAGTCTATTTAAATGCAATTCATTGAATAGAGTAAATATATTTTTATGGACAGGGTTCTAAAGGGTATTCCATTTTAAATGGGTCTCATTTTCAACTGATACTGATTAATGGGGCTTTTAACTTTTCTTGTATATCAGAAATATGTTTAAAAAAAGAAATGTTATAATTTTAAATGATAGCAAAAAAAAAAACCTTAAGAATATTACACATGAAATGAAGGTTCTAAACTGTTGCTTAATCCTAAAAAGCAACAGTAATAGCCTCAGCTAGATGCCAAGTGGCCACTATTGGCAATACCAGAACTTCAGAAAATTGCTCTAAAGTGGGTCAAAAGCAGATTGTTGTGGCAGATCTTAAAGCTGAACTGTTCATGCATAAAACGAGGAAGATTTATGAGAGAAGGTATATTCTCAAACTCAGTAAGTAACTGAGGAAGAGAAACCCATAGAAAAGCTGAATAAGGGCTTCCCTGGTGGCGCAGTGGTTGAGAGTCCGCCTGCCAGTGCAGGGGACACGGGTTCGTGCCCCAGTCCGGGAGGATCCCACACGCCGTGGAGCGGCTGGGCCTGTGAGCCATGGCCGCTGAGCCTGCGCGTCCCGAGCCTGTGCTCCACAACGGGAGAGGCCGCAACAGTGAGAGGCCCGCATACCGCAAAAAAAAAAAAAAAAAAGAAAAGCTGAATAAAAGAAAAAGCTTTGGTAGTGATGCAATGGAACAGTACATGTAAACCTGCATGTACTCTACCCGACAGCTGGGTGGTGAGCCAGGCCCACACTCACCCCGCCTCCAGGTGGCATATTGTCACTTGGCAGTAAACAAATGCAGAGCTTTTTTTCAAATTATGAATTCACTATTATCCTCCCCATCTTTGAAATTAAGGATGATGTATTTTAAAGTGCAAATTTTGTTTTTTCACGCTAAGGGATGAACCCTCCTGACTGTGAATTCCTAGATTTTAGGCAGGGGGCTACCCCAGGGCCCTCTTGGTACAGCTCAGCAATCTCTGTGAGAGTCCCTGACACTTCCCTTTCCTGCTTCCCAGTGTGACCATCTATCTCCATTACTTTCTCCCAGAAGTTCATCTCACACCCCCACTGTTTGCCTGGCAACACCCTGTAGCCCCTTCAGGACCTCCACTTCTACAAGACCCTTTCTCCATGACTCACCAGAGTGTATGCTTGCCCTCTTTTGTGCCACCACTGTTCCTACGGTCACATCCACAGGGCGTTTCTCAACCTTGAGGGTCATCAGAATCACCTGGAGGGAATGCTGGGCCCCGCCCCCAGAGTTTCTGACTCAGTAGGTTTGGGTGGGCCTGAGAACTTGCACTTCTAACGAGTCCCCAGGCGAGGCTAATGCTGCTGGTCCAGGGACCCCCTTCTGAGAATCACTTTATTGCTTGATTTCATGCCTGCATCTTCTGCTAGACTGTGAGCTTCTTGAGGTCAGGACGCATTTCTTACACATCTCATCTACAGGGTCTAGCCAGGGTCTAGCAGTCATTCAGTCAATCAACAAATATTTATTGAATCCCTGTTATGTGCCAGACACTGTTGTAGGCACTGGATTCAGCAGTTTAAATACACACGTGCACGTGCATGCACACACACACACACACACACACACACACACACACATCCCTGTACTCAAAGGGCTTTCCTTCTGGTGCTACATGGTAAACTCTCAATAAATGTTGAAATCCGGCCAGTTGTACAGAAGGAAATATGGCATTATCATGACCATTTTAATAGTGCTACAGAAATAACCAGCTTTCCATTTCCTAATCATAGCTCTTCCCATTTGTATGTTTCTCCCTTCTGATATTCCCCACTATGTCCAACACATAAGTCCACAAAACTGGCAAAACATTTGCTGATTGATTTACAAAATAGTTGATGTAGCTGACATATCAGTTGAAAACAACATATCATATAAGATGAACTTAAGCATAATGTAAGCAAATCTCAATATTTAATGTCGATAAATGTTAAAGAATAGCTTAACCACTGTTTTCAAATTAGCCTTAGTTACCTCTAAAGGCACCTTTCCTCCCATCCCTCTCTATTCCATGTCCTACATCTGTGGTGAAATGTTTACAGCAGTTCTCAACTGCCAGGTATGATGACTAAAGTCCCAGAGGACCTAAGCACGCTGCTGTCCAAGCAGGGACATCGGTCAGCATGTGGATTGTCCTGTGTAAAATTCTGAGAAACTGATAGGAGGCCTTGCGATGATATGTGATGCCCTGGAAAGAGCAGAGGCGAACCTGGTGGCCCGCATATAGCCAGGGCAGTCATTCCTCAGCATGTCACACCCCAGGCCTGCAGGCCACAGGCCATGCAAATCCCTCTCTAACTCTAGGAAAGTAGAAAACAATGTACCTTCATCTTTGGGCTAATTTTCTGAAAGTTTCACAGCAAATAAAAATGAGAGGACTCACGGAGAGCAATTTGGAAAATAACTGAACTGACCATAATGTTTACTTTCAAGACTTTCAGTATTCTTAAGGTTTGCAAATGTTTTTATAAGGCTTTCCATTCAAAGCCATGAGACATTCTGTGCTAATTATATGGAGGGAATAATGGGCAGCATTTATGAATGGAACTTGAAAAAGGCTAGTTTCAGTATTCCAGACTAAAATATTTCTTCTCTGTTAACATCATAACCAAATTTGAAGTTTGTTGTTAGTGATTTCCAGAGTCAGTGATATCAAATAGTAATACTGTCTCAGAATTATATTCTCTTCCTTTTGCTACCCAAAATCAGTGATATAAAAACACCCTAGTCCAACAAATGATCGTGATTTCTACATATCGAAAGACTGAAGAAAAATTAATAACCTTGTTAGGAATGTACTTTTATAATGGAGACCAGGTCCACCAACTTCATTTTTATGACTCAATCCTAATTAAGTAAATCCTGATTATTAGAAAGCTTTGAGTATAAATGGGAACTTTTGGTGAGCCACACACTGACTTAAAAATGGCCAGGTTGCCGTTTATCTTCCTGGAGTACTTTACTAATCATCACCTTCATAATCCAAAAGAATTAATATTTCTGGGCTTCCCTAGTAGCGCAGTGGTTAAGAATCCGCCTGCCAATGCAGGGGACATGGGTTCAAGCCCTGGTCCGGGAAGATCCCACATGCCACAGAGCAACTAAGCCTGTGTGCCACAACTACTGAGCCTTCGCTCTAGAGCCTGCGAGCCACAAGTACCGAAGCCCGCACGCCTAGAGCCCCTGCTCCGCAACAAGAGAAGCCACTGCAATGAGAAGCCCACGCACCGCAATGAAGAGTAGCCTGCACTTGCCGCAAATAGAGAGATCTCGCATACGGCAACGAAGACCGAACGCAGCCAAAAATAATAAATAAATAAAATAAATTTATTTTTTAAAATTAATATTTCTGAAAAGGTATGTAATTCTCTGCTGAGATGTGTGCTCCAATAAACCAGTCCCTTTCAAACTAGTTAACATAAAGCTAAGACAAGGAGAAATCAATCTGTATGGCCGATTGAACTGGTCTCATTAAATTATGGATACCTCATTCAGTGTAATTAAAAAATACACCACTATACTCTGGAAAACACACAAATCTAAAATAAAAATATTCTCATTAATATCATTCATATGCTAGTAATAAATTAGCTTTCTTTAAAAATTTTTTTCAATTATATCCAAAATCCATTCTTATTTTCTGAGTTAACAAGGCTGGATTTTAAAAGTGCAATAAAAATTCTTGAGGTCTTCACCCCAGTTCAGACAAGACTTCTTAGTGGTTTGCAAGACGCAGCTTCTTGTTTTGGTGCTGTTCTTCATCCTGGGGTATGGGTCCCAACACACCATCTAGCGTTCAAGAATAACTTAAAGTCAGAAAAGTGTCACTTCAAATAAATGACTATTTGTTAAAGTCACAGAGGTTGTAAGATCAAAATAATGCTTAAGTTAAAACGGAATACTGATTTTATCTTAAAATAATTCTCAACTGTTGAAGAACAGTTCTAGATAAACTCACTCAGGTAACACAATATCTGACCTTTTAAAAACTGGATTCATTCAACAGTGTATAGCCAACAATTCATAAAACTGTTTTGCGAGGAGAGTTATTATTATTAGTCTGGAGGAAACAAAATGCACCTACTTGTTTCTCTCTTTCTGACATACTTCACTCTGCATGACAGTCTCTAGATGCACCCACGTCTCTACAAATGACCCAATTTCATTCTTTTTCATGGCTGAGTAATATTCCATTGTATATATGTACCACATCTTCTTTATCTATTCATCTGTCGATGGGCATTTAGGTTGCTTCCATATCCTGGCTATTGTAAATAGAGCTGCAATGAACATTGGGGTGCATGTGTCTTTTTGAATTATGGTTTTCTCTGGGTATATGCCCTGTAGTGGGATTGCTGGGTCATATGGTAATTCTATTTTTAGTTTTTTAAGGAACCTCCATACTGTTCTCCACAGTGGCTGTATCAATTTATATTCCCACCAACAGTGCAAGAGGGTTCCCTTTTCTCCACACCCTCTCCAGCATTTGTTGGTTTGTAGATTTTCTGATGATGTCCATTCTTAACCAGTGTGAGGAGATACCTCATTGTAGTTTTGATTTGCATTTCTCTAATAATTAGTGATGTTGAGGATCTTTTCATGTGCTTCTTGGCCATCTGTATGCCTTCTTGGGAGAGATGTCCATTTAGGTCTTCTGCCCATATTAGGATTGGGTTGTTTTTTTTTTTTTTAATATTGAGCTGCATGAGCTGTTTTAATATTTTGGAGATTAATCCTTGGTGTGAAGATTTGTTTGCAAACATTTTCTCCCATTCTGAGGGTTGTCTTTTCGTCTTGTTTATGGTTTCCTTTGCTGTGCAAAAGCTTTGAAGTTTCATTAGGTCCCATTAGTTTATTTTTGTTTTTATTTCCATTACTCTAGGAGGTGGATCAAAAAATATCTTGCTGTGATTTAAGTCAAGGAGTGTTCTTCCTATGTTTTCCTCTAAGAGTTTTACAGTGTCCGGTCTTACATTTAGGTCTCGAATCCATTTTGAGTTTATTTTTGTGTATGGTGTTAGGGAGTGTTCTAATTTCATTCTTTTACATGTAGCTGTCCAGTTTTCCCAGCACCACTTATTGAAGAGACTGTCTTTTCTCCATTGTATATCCTTGCCTCCTTAGTCATAGATTAGTTGACCATAGGTGTGTGGGTTTATCTCTGGGCTTTCTATCCTGTTCCATTGATCTATATTTCTGTTTTTGTGCCAGTACCAATATTGTCTTGATTATTGTAGCTTTGTAGTACAGTCTGAAGTCAGGGAGTCTGATTCCTCCAGCTCTGTATTTTTCCCTCAAGACTGCTTTGGCTATTTGGGGTCTTTTGTGTCTCCATACAAATTTTAAGATTTTTTTTTTTCTAGTTCTGTAAAAAGTGCCATTGGTAATTTGATAGGGATTGCATTGCATCTGTAGATTGCTTTGGGTGGTATAGTCATTTTCACAATGTTGATTCGTCCAATCCAAGAACATGGTATATCTCTCCATCTGTTGGTATGGAGAGATATACCATCATATAGTTTTTATTCTTCAATTTATTAATATGGTGTAGCACACTGATTGATTTGTGTATATTGAAGAATCCTTGCATCCCTGGGATAAATCCCACTTGATCATGGTGTATGATTCTTTTAATGTGTTGTTGGATTCTGTTTGTTAGTAGTTTGTTGAGGATTTTTGCATCTATATTCATCAGTGATATTGGTCTGTAATTTTCTTTTTTTGTAGTATCTTTGGCTGGTTTTGGTTATCAGGGTGATGGTGGCCTCATAGAATGAGTTTGAGAGTGTTCCATCCTCTGCAATTTTTTTGGAAGAGTTTGAGAAGGATGGGTGTTAGCTCTTCTCTAAATGTTTGATAGATTCACTTGTGAAGCCATCTGGTCCTGGACTTTTGTTTGTTGGAAGTTTTTTAATCACAGTTTTCATTTCATTACTTGTGATTGGTCTGGTCATATTTTCTATTTCTTCCTGGTTCAGTCTTGGAAGGTTATACCTTTCTAAGAATTTGTCCATTTCTTCCAGATTGTCCATTTTATTGGCATAGAGTTGCTTGTAGTACTCCCTTAGGATGCTTTGTATTTCTGCAGTGTCTGTTGTAACTTCTCCTTTTTCATTTCTAATTTTATTGATTTGAGTCCTCTCCCTCTTTTTCTTGATGAGTCTGGCTAATGGTTTATCAATTTTGTTTATCTTCTCAAAGAACCAGGTTTTAGTTTTATTGATCTTTGCTATTGTTTTCTTTTTTCTATTTCATTTATTTGTGCTCTGATCTTTATGATTTCTTTCCTTTTGCTAACTTTGGGTTTTGTTTGTTCTTCTTTCTCTAGTACCCTTAGGTGTAAGGTTAGGTTGTTTCTTTGAGATTTTTCTTGTTTCTTGAGGTAGGCTTGTATAGCTATAAACTTCCCTCTTAGAACGGCTTTTGCTGCATCCCATAGGTTTTGGATCATCGTGTTTTCATTGTCATTTGTCTCTAGGTAGTTTTTGATTTCCTCTTTGACTTCTTCAGTGATCTCTTGGTTATTTAGTAATGTACCGTTTAGCCTCCACGTGTTTGAGTTTTTTACGTTTTTTTCCCTGTAACTGATTTCTAATCTCATAGCATTGTGGTCAGAAAAGATGCTTGATATGATTTCAATTTTCTTAAATTTACTGAGGCTTAATTTGTGACCCAAGGTGTGATCTATCCTGGAGAATGTTCTGTGCGCACTTGAGAAGTGTAATCTGCTGTTTTTGGATGGAATGTCCTATAAATATCAATTAAATCTATCTGGTCTGTTGTGTCATTTACAGCTTGTGTTTCCTTATTAATTTTCTGTTTGGATGATCTGTCCATTGGTGTTAAGTGAGGTGTTAAAAGTCCTCCACTATTGTTGTGTTACTGTCAATTTCCTCTTTCATAGCTGTTAGCAGTTGCCTTATGTATTGAGGTGCTCCTATGTTGGGTGCATATATACTTATAATTGTTATATTTTCTTCTTGGATTGATCCCTTGATCATTATGTAGTGTCCTTCCTTGTCTCTTGTAACACTCTTTATTTTAAAGTCTATTTTATCTGATATGAGTATTGCTACTCCAGCTTTCTTTTGATTTCCATTTGCATGGAATATCTTTTTCCATCCCCTCACTTTCAGTCTGTATGTGTCCCTAGGTCTGAAGTGGGTCTCTTGTAGACAACATATATATGGGTCTTGTTTTTGTATCCATTCAGCAAGCCTGTGTCTTTTGGTTGGAGCATTTAATCCATTCACGTTTAAGGTAATTATTGATATGTATGTTCCTATTACCATTTTCTTAATTGTTTTGGGTTTGTTTTTGTAGGTCCTTTTCTTCTCTTGTGTTTCCCACTTAGAGAAGTTCCTTTAGCATTTGTTGTAGAGCTGGTTTGGTGGTGCTGAATTCTCTTAGCTTTTGCTTGTCTGTAAAGCTTTTGATTTCTCCATCGAATCTGAATGAGATCCTTGCCGGGTAGAGTAATCTTAGTTGTAGGTTCTTCCCTTTCATCACTTTAAGTATATCATGCCACTCCCTTCTGGCTTGTAGAGTTTCTGCTAGAAATCAGCTGTTAACCTTATGCGAGTTCCCTTGTTGTTATTTGTCGTTTTTCCCTTGCTGCTTTCAGTAATTTTTCTTTGTGTTTAATTTTTGCCAGTTTGATTACTATGTGTCTCAGCGTGTTTCTCCTTGGGTTTATCTTGTATGGGACTCTCTGCGCTTCCTGGATTTGGGTGGCTATTTCCTTTCCCATGTTAGGGAAGTTTTCAACTATTATCTCTTCAAATATTTTCTCGGGTCCTTTCCCTCTCTCTTCTCCTTCTGCGACCCCTATAATGTGAATGTTGTTGCATTTAATGTTGTCCCAGAGGTCTCTTAGGCTGTCTTCATTTCTTTTCATTCTTTTTTCTTTATTCTGTTCCGTGGCAGTGAATTCCACCACTCTGTCTTCCAGGTCACTTATCTGTTCTTCTGCCTCAGTTATTCTGCTATTGATTCCTTCCAGTGTATTTTTCATTTCAGTTATTGTATTGTTCATCTCTGTTTTTTTGTTCTTTAATTCTTCTAGATCTTTGTTAAACATTTCTTGCATCTTCTTGATCTTTGTCTCCAGTCTTTTTCCCAGGTCCTGGATCATCTTCACTGTCATTATTCTGAATTCTTTTTCTGGGAGATTGCCTATCTCCACTTCATTTAGTTGTTTTTCTCAGGTTTTATCTTGTTCCTTCATCTGGTACATAGCCCTCTGCCTTTTCATCTTGTTTATCTTTCCGTGAATGTCATTTTTGTTCCACAGGATTGTTCTTCTTGCTTCTGCCCATAAAGACTTGTAATTCCTGATTTTTCAGAGTAGTCAAATCTTTGTTATTATCAAGAAAATTTTACTTATACTAAACTTCTACTTACCTTGAATTGAATTCAAACAGAAAAATAACATGGCTAATATTTTAACATAATATTGTACAGTTAATAATAATTAATGTTCCAAATTATGTGCCTGAGGAATTATAAGATCTCCCAAAGATTATATTACATTAAGAATATCTGTGTTAATATGCAAATAATAAAGCTCTGAAGATTACTAATTCATTTATGGTAACTGTGATGACTCTTAATTAGATTATTCAAATAACCAGAATATTTCCACTCTCTGACCAATCTGAGCTAATGTGGCTTTACTCTAATAAGAATGTACATATCCTCATAATTTGGCCTTAGATCCATCTGTATTAATTATATGTATTTTTCCTTTCTAACTGCCCAAGAGGCTTTTGTTTTGGTATAGAAGAGCACTGTCGTCTACTTTCTCATGTAAATTTAATTTATAAATTCAATTTGTACATGATTATTTGTATTAAACTGCAGAGCCCATAGAACTAGTCATTAATCAGCAGTTTCCATGACACCTAGCAAATAGTAGATACACAAACGTCTGTGAACAAATTGAATGGCAAAAATGTAACCTGCAAAAAGAATATGCTCCATCTCCAACCATAGCAATTTCCAACACCTGGTCATTATAATTCACTATGTTTCTTTTCTTCTTAGCAGCAAAGTCAACCTCAGTAAAGGACTTGTAAATACTTACTCTCTCTGCTTTCAGGCTCATTTTGCTCAAGAACACAAGTTCTTGATGGATTCAGTTGCCACTGTAAAAGGACACAAACATTTTATTTATATGTTTAATAAATAGCATTTCAGGGCTTCCCTGGTGGCGCAGTGGTTGAGAGTACGCCTGCCGATGCAGGGGATACGGGTTCGTGCTCCGGTCTGGGAAGATCCCACGTGCCGCGGAGCGACTGGGTTCGTGAGCCATGGCCGCTGAGCCTGTGCATCCGGAGCCTGTGCTCCACAATGGGAGAGGCCACAACAGTGAGAAGCCGCAAAAAAAAAAAAAAAAAAAAAAAAAGCATTTCAGCACTGTGCTTTCAAATATCAAAACAGCTTAAAACAATGTAAGGAAAAAGAGTTAGTGTGTCGTACCAACCAAGCCCTAATAATGACTCTGAATGACCCTGAATGATATGACTTCTGGAATGAGAATCAATATTCTTAGAGAAGGAAGTATAAACTTCCTCCTTTACCTTCGTTTTACAGGTAAGGAAGTGGAAGACCAGAGAAGCGTAGTGACTTGCCCAAGGTTGCATACTGACTAAAGACAGCAGTAGCACCAGAACCTGGGTCTGCCCATGCCCAATACTATAGAATTTCCACCACTTCATCTTCTAGCTCCAGGTCCTACAGAATCTTATAATAGCTAGAGAAGGCCTAGATAGAAAGAATGAAAATAGGACAAAGACTATCTTGCCTTTTAATACAGTACTATAATATATACTATTATTTTTATCATAGCATACCATTTATTGTATCATATCATACCATATCACATCTCCTCTGATTATAGTTTTCCATCTCAATCATTCAGAAAGAAATAGAGAGGCATGAAGATTCTCAGATATTACAGTGAAGACTGGAGCAGCAGATAAGAAAAATTGAGTGTAATCAATATCTCAAAGCACACCCTTCCTTTCTTATTTGCCTAGAAATCCCCATCATCAGAAACACTAATGACTTAACCAAAAAAGCCCCACTAGGGCACTCTCTCCAGAAAGGCACAATTAAGTGGCTAGTTCCTGGGAGCCTCTTCCAGAAGCATCAATTAGTTCATCAGATGAACTCATTAATATCATGGGCCTTGAGGGAGAATGAGACATAAGGCAGACATTTTACCACGTATAAGAAAGTCCTTGGAAAGGGAAGACATCTAGAACTGGTTGGTCACCTATAGAAATGGGATGGTTAGGATTAGCACCAGGAAAAAGGAGGATTTCCAAGCAATGGGAAGATATATGTGAAATTAAAAAAAAAAAAAAGGCATGTTCAAAACATGTCAAACCACTAAAATCTATTACTTTGGGCAAAGTAAAAACTAACAACCTTGAGGATTAGGAATAACCTTTAAGGATCATCATAAAAAGACTATGTCTAACTGTGAAAACTTAGAAGCAATCTAGGTGTCCAACAAAAAGGGAATGGTTAAATAAGTTATGTCCATAGGTTGTAATACTGTGTAATCATTAAAAATTATTTCTGAAGAATTTTCCATGACACAGAAAATACAGCAACATGTTAACAGTGGTATCTATGAGCAGTGGGATAATATCTGTTCTTTTTTTATTTTCCTCTATATATCTGTTCTTTTTTCTATTTCCTCTATAATGAGCATACATTACTTTCACAATTTTAAAAAAAGTAATATAACCTAATAAAGAAAAATTCACATGTATTAAACAGAAAAAAAAATAGTTTCTCAGTAAATGGACTTGGGTTTACACAGGTAAAATATATTCTTGGAAATACTGTTGCCCAGCCCTAGCCTAGTTGGCAACAACCCCATAGAACAGAACCTCTTATCTCAAGGCATATGGTAACACCTCAAAGAGAAAAGAAAAAAATTTTCAAACAAAATTAATTTCAATTGGTTTAATGTTTAAAAAAATGAAATTTACTGGTACTCATACTACTTTTGACAGTCAAAAAGCAATATAATCATTATAAAAATTCCAATTTGGAACAAATGCTAGTTCATGTTAGTTACTGGTATTTCCTAAACTAGGCATTTAGCTATAACCAAGTAGTTTAAACCATTGACATAATATTGCAAGCCAGGCCAGATGAGGGAAAGGATGAGAGGGTGGAGAGCTAATCTTCACTGGAAGGAGTACAGAGAGACCAGGTGTACCTGAATGAGGGCACTCCTGGGTGGGTCTTGGCCCAACAGGTATTTCTGAATCCCATCTCTGCCCGAGGGGCCTTCACTCCCTTTGTCTTCCTGTCTCTTCCTGCTTCTCTTGTCCTGTCTTACATTCTTCTGATCTCTTCATTCTCTTTACGGTGGAAAAGCTACTAAAATCCACCAGTAAGCAAGATATTTCAGAATTCGCTTAACCCAGCACTCACAGTCCTGAAGAGCTAGGTCGCTTACACTTTATAAAGAGAATTATTTCTTCCCAATCTTCAGGAGGAATGAAGGAACAGAAAACAAAAATACAAAACTGATGATTTCCCTTTTGATTAGATGGATACAAACTTGTTTAGTTTTACAAAAGAGGCATCTGTCCCATCTCTCCCTTCTTTCAGTGCCCCTCTTTTCTTTTTAAAATCATGTCTTTTAAATAAGACAACTGGAAATAAAAAACAAAAATATATGACAAAAATAAAAAGGATAAAAATTTATGATTCTTCATACACACATAAACTAGGAAACTAAATAGTGTGTTGCTATATTAATTTTTAAATAAAAATTTAAATATATATATGGTTCCAGGCACCCTGGATTCAAACAGAAAAGCTGAAATTTATAAACAGTTCTATTATATGCCTTTTGTACCCACTGCAAACTATAGTATATAAATGTTATATTAAATGCCAGAATTATGGGACTCCCCTGGTGGCGCAGTGGATAAGACTCCGTGCTCCCAATGCAGGGGCCCAGGTTCGATCCCTGGTTAGGGAACTAGATCCTGCATGCATGCCACAACTAAGAGTTCACATGCCACAACTAAGGAGCTGGCGAGCTGCAACTAAGGAGCCCACCTGCCATAACTAAGGAGCCCATGTGCTGCAACTAAGGAGCCAGCAAGCTGCAACTAAGACCCGGTGCAACCAAATAAATAAATAAATAAATAAATTTTTTTTTTTTTTTTAAAAAGCCAGAATTATCAAAGTAACATATGATTCTGGACAGGATCCTTGTGCTGTATAGAACTTTACTGGGACAACTGGTAAACCCTGATTGGACTCTGTGGATTAAATGGTAGCAACGTACCCATGATAATTTCCTGAGTTTTGTGGTTGTTATGTAGGATAATATACTGTTTGAGGAAATATACAAGAAAGTATCTGAGAGTGATCTGGTATAGCAACAACTTAACTCTCAAATGTTCTGGAAAAAAAATTATTTGTAGTATTTTTGTAACTTCTGTATGCTTGAGATTATTTCTAAAAAGAAAAAGGTTTTTTTTTTTTTTTTTTGCGGTATGTGGGCCTCTCACTGTTGTGGCCTCTCCTGTTGTGGAGCACAGGCTCCGGATGCGCAGGCTCAGTGGCCATGGCTCACAGGCCCAGCCGCTCCGCGGCATGTGGGATCTTCCCGGACCGGGGCACGAACCCGTGTCCCCTGCATTGGCAGGTGGACTCACAACCACTGCGCCACCAGGGAAGCCCAAGAAAAAAATTTTTATAAACAGTTCTTTGTAGTATTTTTGTAACTTTTCTATATGCTTGAGATTATTTCTAAAAACAGAAAGTTTTTTAGAAACCAAAGTAGTAAAAAAGCACAAAGAATTAAAGTTCTGAGTTTTCCACAAACCACCTCAGCACTTTTTTAGAAATGTCAAATATTAAATTCTTCTAATTTTTTCCTGATTTTTCTCATGAGAAAGGCGTGTGTGTGTGTGTGTGTGTGTGTGTGTGTGTGTGTGTGTCTTCTTCTTTTGGGTAATCTTAAACTACTTTCACTTCTGTCTACCACTTCAATCCAGAAAGAAGGGTGAGGGAAGAGGTGGGTCAAGGATTTTCTTTTGTTAGCCACCAGATGGCACCAAAGGACTAACTAATTCAAGATCTGTAAGGTCAATGCGCAACTCTTGATAGAGATCAGTATTCATAAGGCAGATCCTAAGCTGAACATTTGTAGTTAAGCAAGTGCTTGCACATAAAAATAAACTCAATGATAACTCTTTAAAAGGGTAAGAATCACTAATTTAAAATATGCAGCAGAGTACCTAACAATATAATAAAAAGTATATTTGAAAAAATGTGTATCTACTTACTGTAAATTTGCTAACACCTTCAAGTTCCCCAAATCTCATGTAAGAGATGTCTGCCTTCTTTTTTCCAACATCTACATCCCCTGCATAGATTTGTTTAATGCCCGCACCTTTAATTAAAGGTACACATTCATCACACGGGCACTTTGTCACAAAAATCATACTTCTTTCTTCTGGTTTTATCTCTTGACACCTACAAAAAATATATATAAAATATTAGGAAGATAGTTTCTAAAAGGGTAAGTTATGTTTTAGAAAAATCTTTAAACATTAAAATTGAGCTGCTTTAGGAACAGATTTACAACATTATACACAATAATGATCAAGCCTTATTCTTGCTGAATTAGTCAATGGCAAGATTTTTAGTATTACATTACAAAGGAAATGAAAACAGAGAGAGAGAGAAAACAATGCTTTCTAAGTAAGAAACTCTTTATAATGCCAGAATTAGGGGCTAGAACTAACACCCTCCCTATGAATGTACCATGTGTGATTAGACATTAAGTCATCATGGTAGCCAAAAGGTCCACCTCTTATCTGGTAACTAACAGATATTTCATAATGCTTACTAAATTGATAATATTAGAGTTCTGTTTTGAGTTACAGTTCCCTTACTCCCTTCCCTAACACAGGATAATTTTATTTAACAAGCATTTGGATTTGACAAAACGAAGCAAGTAATCTGTAATGAAGAGCACAAGGAAAAAAAACAGAGGAGTTTGGTGAAATTTTACATGCCAGGGGTAGTTTAGGACTAAGGAATGCTTCATCTGAGGATACAGGAGTTGTACTTCTGGGTTCTATGGTTTACACTGCTCTCAGTCTTATATTCCCCACCACCAGCCTTCTGCATCCATGTCCTTAGTTCAGATTCTCATTCTGTTCCCTTGTACTAGGGCAGCAGAACTGTATGCATCTAGTCTGTTCAAACAATATGCCTGCAACCTAAGTAATCATTAGTGTGGCTCTGTCAATGTCATTCAGTTTCTTCACTACCTACCAAATGAAGTCTAAACTCAAAGTCCTCTCTTGTCAGTCCCAACCGAACCCATGTGCTCCATGGTGCAGCCTAAGTGGAACATCTGTGTTCCTAAACACACAAGCATTTTCCTACTTCTAGCCCACTGCTATGCCTGAAGCAAGAATGGTTTCCCTTCAAGTAAGCATCTCCAATGGCCATAATCCTACCAAACCTTTAAAGCACAGCTCAAATGCCAGTTTCTCCATAAAGCTTTTCCCTCTCACTCCCCCTCCATCCGTAGCAGCCCCTGAATTTCCACCCACTTTGTGTTGGCCTTTCCCACACAAATGACCATGTTAGGTTGAATACAGTCTTATATCATACTGCATTATAAGCTCCTCAAGGACAGAAACCATGACTTACGCAGATTTAAATCCCCTAAGATCACCCACTTAATGGTAAGTGCTGAGAAATGTTTGTGGAAATGATCTAAATTAACATTAGAAGGAGGTAATGCCAGTTATAATCTCTAACAAAAACTACATTAAAGCAATTTGGTTCATAATAAAATCTATATATTCATAAATATAAATATACGGGCTCTACATTTAGAAAACAAAGCTGATTATATAATGCAGAAATATGCAAGACCCTAAGGACAAACCTCAAGCAGTTTTATACCAGAGAGAGAAGGAAGAAAGGAAAAAAGACTTGCTCAATAAATTTGAAGGCCTGCAGGATCCCTGACAATGGCTTCAGGTCAGGTAGCAAAGACCAAGTATGACCAAAGTTATACTTCTGAAAAGAATATTTCTTGGAATTTTTGGAAAGGCAATAAATTACAGCTAAAAGAAAACTAATTTTAACCCTTGCTACATTTTATAGAAAATACATGCGAACAAATTTCATACCTAAATGTCAAGGCATTCTGTTCTGCATGTACAATGTATCTGAATTTCCTTATTTCTCTGTCTTTCTGTTTGTCATCCATGTGCGGGAAGTCAGCATACTCAGATCCAACAGGAAAAGCATTATAACCACATCCTATGAAGTACATTGCTCCTGTTCCATCACAACTTCTCTATGAAAAGTAAGCAAACCAACAAAGCTGTTTTCAACATTCTGAAAAGGCATCTTACATTGTATCTTTAAAGCCTAGTATCATTACTTCTTATAATGAATTCACTTTTCCATGATAAACTGAGCCATCAGAAAAATACAATATTAGATTTTCCTTCCACAGTGTGGTCTTGTCAAAGTTAAATTTCAAGCAGCCTGATCATCTCTAGTATATAATCTCAAGGCAGCCCTTTGTTTTAGCAGTTAATTAAATACTAGCTTAATTCACAAACTGTTTCACTTGATTCAGACACCTCTCCCTGAATAGGTTATAAGATCCTAGAGAACAGAAACCATGTTTTATACCTCCTTTCTACCCCTTAAAGTAGACCTATTACAGTGTTCCATACACAGCAGGTACTCAATAAATTATTGTTAATTTCTTATATGCTCTGTGCTGTGCTACTGGTTAGCAAGTCAGAAATCCTAAAAATATTTTGAACAGACAATTTCTGTTTTGGACTAAAAATGTGCTAGTGTATATAGTTGGAAAATAAAAATGCACTTTCCTTTAATTTTCATGTTTACTGAGCCTGTACTGTGTTTGTGTGTGTGTGTGTGTATGTGTATGTAATAGAACTTCCTACTTAAGCTGTTTTTTTATTTCTCCTGGTCAGTGGCATATTAGGTGTCAATATGAATGTTTTATCAACTATAAAAGTAAAATATTTTATGAATCAGAACTGTTTATAATAGTTTGGAATATGCTATAAACCTCACTAAATTTCAATATATTATACATAGTTACTCATGTGATAGTTTCAATAAACTCAGTACTATAGCAGCTTGATAAAAATCATTGTTATGATGAGCCAACAGAAGCTTAGAAATAAAATGTGATCTCATTAATAATAAATTATCCTTGAGCATTCACTAAAGGTTAAACATGCTCACTTTTATATGTGTTATTTCATTTAATTAATCCTCACAACATCCTAGACAGTAGTACTATTACTATTCCCATTGTATAGATAAGGAAACGGAGGCCAAAAGAGATTAAATAACTTGTCCAAAGTCATAAAGCTGGTAAGCAACATAGCCAGAATTCAAGGATGGGTTGCTTGACTCCAAACCCATGTCCTTCCACTTTACCATGCTGCCTACACTCTAGATAATATAACTGGAAACCTAAATTCTCCATAAAGTAGTTGAGAACCAGGTGTTAAGCCAAAAGGCTGCTGAGCATTTATATAAATCCAAGGGAGAGTTCCAACCATAGGCCAGGCCCTGTGCTAGGTTCTGGGAATACACTGGTAAATGTGACAGAGAATCCCAGCCCTCATGAAGCTTCTGATCTGGAGACGATAAGAAACTAGACATGTAAATTTAACTGTGATGAGCGTCACCACTGAGTTGTACAGAATACTATGGGAGTTTCTGGCAGAGGAACCTATTCTAATAGGTGCTAACAATTTGGGAAGAAATAAGAGTCAAGAGATAGTCTGAAGGTGGAATTCACA